>NC_136735.1:17041662-18414162 GCF_936440315.1 Barbus barbus | reverse complement strand
CAGTGTGGTAGATTTAGAGTAAGACATTTTAGTCTCAGAAGAAAATATAAAATCTGTATGTTGCTATTTTCAAGCCAACATTATGAAAATGGAAAAAAAAATATTGTTCACATAACCATAACATGGATGGTTTGTTCTCTCACACAGATGATATCATGGTGAAGAAGAAGATCTCATAGACATACGGGTATGACGGTGTAAGAGAGATAAGAGAGAGCTGGGCAGAGCAAGAGCCGATGACAGACATCATTGAGAGGTGGAGGGTTGTTCAAAGAGATAACGATGTCCTCAGCTAAATGTACACAGTGGATGAAAACATCGTTAAACTCTCTCTCTCTCTTTCTCTCTCCATCCTTCCTTCTCTCCATAGCCCCCAGGCCAATTTTCTTCTATGATGCGGAGCAGGACAAGTGTGCAAAGGTACTGGGTTGATCTCCTAAATGAAAAATCGATGGAACAGACAGCGTATTGAAGAGGAAAGACAGAATTTATCAGTGGCATATTAAGCATGATAGTGGTAATGTTGTGGCGATGCTTTTAAAGCAAATGCCTGTGCAGTAATGAATACAAATCTCTACCTCAAATACACACACAAAGTTATTGAAAAACACTGATTATTTGTTGAGAATACCAATGTGTCTTTTTCTTGTGTCCACAAGTTCATAAGAGGAAGAGTGGGCTGAAATCTACATACAAAATAGAAGCACATGCATCACTTATTCTCGCGCTTCAGGTATTTACCTTGTTTTCCCTCCCTACCAAGGCTAAAGAGTTTTAATTTGCAGATTGCATTAATATGGTAATGTATTAATCATATTTAATTAGAATCCTGTTTACAAAAAATGGGAGATCACTGTCTGCTTTCTGAGACCTGAACACCAGAAAGTAAACATACGGACCACTTTCAAGCAAATATTCTACTGAAATAGTTAAAATGCCTCTGGAAAATTGTTAATGAACAGTGCAGGGGAAATCAGGACTTGTCACACTTTTTACTCTAGTAGACTTATTTTTATTAAATCAGTTTCCAATATAGGCACTTTATGTTTTTATTCATACATTTGTAGATACACACATTGGGCCTCATTCATGAAACATTCATAAAAATAGGAGTCAATTCTGAGTCATTTGTGCATAAAACAGACCTTTCTGAAAACTCTCCTCCGGATTCACAAATGCTTCGTAAACTTCCGATTTGATAGTTAAACATGCATGTTAATGATTTCCAGTCATTCATAAATAGGACGCGTGTGCACGATCATTCACAATTAGCTTAATCCCTGCCTATGAATTACAACATGTGCAAATTGCGTGTCCAGGAACGCAGTGGAATTTTCTGGTCCACTTTCTCTGGTTTGGCTTCAGTATATTGCATACATGCAAAAAAGACTAATAGGCCATATGCCTAACAATATATTCAATTAAATTGTCCATCAAAGCGTTTTTAGCCAGCTGAAAAATGCCAGGTGCTCTCCTGAAAATGGCCAGCTTGTGGTGCTTGAGAATGCTTTGGTGGCACAACATTTTTCCATCTAAGGAAAAATATATATTTTAAATAAATATATATATGGTATATATATTGAAATGAGCATGACCTTGAAGACTCGACCTTGTTGTTGGCATGAAAAATTTAACATAACTGCTTCTTGATTGATAATAAACTCCAAGGAGAAAGACAGTATCTTTTAACATTTTCTAAAACTAAATTCACATTGTTTTTGAAGCATTATGGAGTCTTAACTTTTTTTTCCCAACAGTTAAGATCAGAAAACAAATATCTTGAACTAATTGCATTATGCATTGACTCGTGGAGACTACAGTTCCAAATGACTTTCCCAAAGAAATCTGTGTGGTTTAATGATCAAAACCTTTTCTGCACATGCAAATGAATGTGTATTGGAGGGACTTTAAAGGAGCTGCATATCCCTAGTTGCAAGGCACCCTGTTGCTTTTTGCATCCTTTTCAGGGCACTTCAGTTCTCTGATTTAGCTGTTTATTAATGACAGACATGTTTATTTCTGTAGTTGTTGCCCCATGTGTAAACTGAACAGAATTGTGGGTATGTGTCCAGATTCATTAAAGTGGGTCTTTTGAGTGCAAAATGATGGAAATTAAATATAGAAAAGATGGGTGAAGAAAAGATCTTTATGAGTAAAAGTCAGCAAAATAAAAACTAGAAAATGAAAGGAAATTAAGTTAAAAATTCAAATGAATTAAATGATTTTATATTTATTTTTATTATTTATAGTATGTACTAAAACAGTTGATGATTCACGGTATGTCTCTAACATATCTTTTTTCCCCATGAACTTTCATCAACAAAATGTCACTCTTCACACAGTCCATTTAATTACAAAAACATTACCCACATCCAATCCCATGAGACTCCCCTCCATGTTCGACCACCCTGATGGAGCTGATGGAGAGCATATCCAAAGTCAATGCAAACATGATCAATCAAATCCAAAGAACAAAGGCTAAAATGCATTGATCCACGACACTGCATGCAGCATGACATCTACAACCGGCATAAATTAATTGAGCTTCATGAGTAAATAGAGCTCTAGTCAATTAATGTTATAGCTTCACTGATGACTTGTGCCATTATAAAATGATGGGTGGAGGCTATTAGGTGGCTGGTGATGCTGTTGCGTTTCTGCTTTGATGCACATGTGTCTGAGAAGAAACATAGAGATTATGACATCTTAAACTGTGCTTGTTAAGAGCTAGTCTACAGTGACAAGCAGTACAGTAAAACTATTGATACTGGGAATTCGGTGTGATCATAGAATAAGCTCCTTCTTATTACAATATGAGATATCCATACAAGAATGCAGTCATGAAAAACGGGTCAAATGCATGAACGAGCATACAGTATGGAACTGAATGAATATAGTTGCATGAATAGTTCATGCAAAACTGTCAAAATTTTGTCCCCTTCATGATGTTTTAAAGTTCAAACTTGTATTACTTTATTTTGACTTAGATATACTCTTATCCATGCAAATATAATGACTGAATCTCTCAGTCTTATGAATTTATAACATACCTCTGTGTGAGAAACAGACCAATTTCCAAGTCACTATAATCAATATAATTTTTTAGTAGAAAAAGAAAATGTAATTTATTATTGCTCTAAAAAAATCTTAGCATCTGCCATAGTTTTCATGCAAGTGATTAATGAACTCTGATTAATGAACTTACATTTTTTTTTGACAAATCTATTGAATAATCACTTAAATTGTTATTATTTTCTTATATTAAGCTGTTAAATTTGTTTGATAAAATTGCTTTTCTTCAAAAAAGTTTTTTTTTTTTTTTAAATTTCTCTAATTCTAACCAAGGCTGCAGTTGTTTGATTTACAATGCAGTAAAAACATTAATATTGTGAAATATTACTACATTTTGAAAAATTACATTTGAAAATATATTACAATAATTTTCAGCAGCCTTCAGTGACACATGGTCATTCAGAAGTCATTCTAATATGTGGATTTGCTGCTCTAACATTTCTTGTTATTATCAATGCTAAAAACAATTGGGAAATCATGAACGATATTTGATATTTGTTTCTCTGATTAATACATGTCCTTTTAGATAGGCTATATTATTATTATTTAAAAAATAATGATCAGTAAATTCTTCAGAATTTCTTATTTTGGGTGTAAAAACAAACATACAACATTAAATAACTCAACAATTTAAAGGCAAACCACAATAAAAACTTTTTTTTTGGGGGGGGGGGGGGGGGGGTCATATTGCCATTAATATAAGGGAGATCTCTTCTGTGCTTCTATAAGGGAGATCTGTCTATGTTTCTGTCCAATACATGAGTGTCTGTGAGACCTCGAGTGACTGACCACCATCCAAACCATTATCTTATATGCATGTTACGAGCCCCGTTCAGATGCCTGGGTAGACGTGTGTGTACGTTTGTGTGTGTGTGTGTGTGTGTGTGTTTGCATACCTGTGAGAGCATGAGGACTTAATTGGGCTGAGGCGAAAGCAACAGAGACCAATTACCCATACTCCTGTGCTGCTCCAGAGGCCTGTCAAACCTTTTGTCTATCGTGTTTTACGGTTTGCCGAGGCCAGAGTTGCTCTTTTGTGCATTGTCAAAATCTGCAGTCGAATGACTTTGCATTTAAATGAAGTCATCACTGAGCTCTACGCAAAAGTAATCTGGCTTGAGGTATCAGAGGGTGAAGGCTGTATTATTAATCAGTCCAGTTTCACATGGAAGACTAAAATATTTTCTTGCGGGTATAACTAACAGAAAAGATATAAGCAAATCTGTTATAGTGCATGAAAATGTGTAGGGCATTTGTTAATATGTATGTGGGTGTAAGTGTTGAGTCCATCAGAGAATTGTTGAATTGCTACATTTCTTATAGAGATATCGAATTAAAGACCATAGCTTTTAAGTGGTAGTATTACAGATTGACGGGGATAGTAAAATTGCTGGAATCCACAATTCAAATGTATGGTTGTAATGCATAAAATAAAACATCAAACCAAAGGTAATGCACACTATTTAAAATGAGTAAAAACATAATTGCCTGGTTGTCAGAAACTGGATTCATATTGTAAATTACCTTCAGACCAATTAGTTAAAGAACTTTGTTGTTGTTGT
The DNA here is from genome assembly GCF_936440315.1 of Barbus barbus. Lineage (NCBI taxonomy): Eukaryota > Metazoa > Chordata > Actinopteri > Cypriniformes > Cyprinidae > Barbus > Barbus barbus. The sequence continues at coordinate 18,409,528 of NC_136735.1, read as the reverse complement.
TGTTGTTATCTATGCGCTGACATCTTTAAGAATTGACATTGTAGGGCCACTGGGGTTGAGTTTTACAGAAACTGTTGAAACATTTTTTTTTCTTTCTTTCTCTTAGTTATATGAAGGTCACATTAAAATTTCCATTTTATTTTACCATGGTTTCATTATGTAGTTTTGCTATTTGCCTTTTATAGACCTTTTTTAACCCTTTTATAGACCTTTTTTAACCCAGTCATAAAAAAAACAATCATAAAATATGATCTTTTAAACTATGAAAATCTAAACTAGCATATATATATATACATTGTGTGAGTTTTCTTAAAATGATCAGTAATAAGACAATGTTTTTTCACTATAAAATCTATATCTGCTGTTGGAGAGTTTTCCGAGTGTTGAATGTGTTCCGATACACTGAGAGCTGAAACTACATGCATAATATAACTTGACCTTGAATGGATACTCAGTGGGATGTCCATTATGTTTGGCTGTGCTATAGTGAAGTCTGACACCATAATGACTGTAGCACAGAATGTGGCCCATCGTAGGACCAGAGCTTACTGTAACCTCTGTTGTGTCTCTGTTCCCTATTAAAGTCAATACTGTAGAAACCAGATCCTCTTTGGTAAGTGAACTCTCTTTCTTTCTCTGTTGATGGGCTTTTACAAACATTTAATGTGAAATGTATGCAGTTGTATGTGTTAAGTTAACAAGAAGGAAGAGACATCAATTTCCCATTTCAAATGTTGTTTGCACTATACAGTATGTGATCACATGATGTAATTGCACAAAATCACATATGGTGTGTTCAAATCATGTCAGAAACACTGTATTTATCAGTTGAACGCACATGAGCGCCACAACAGTCGTAACTTAGTGGAAAACTATTTATGATACAGTAAATAATATATAGTATATGAGTATATATAATATATAATAATTTAAATAAATTCAATAAAAACACAGAAACGTTTTTATACACCTGACATACATTCTTCATTCATCATTTTGTAGAAGTTGAGTTAAAAAGTATTGCAGATTTTTTTTTTTTTAATGGAAAAGGTAAATCACCCAACTCCAAACCCATATTTCCAAATTTCCAAACTTTTTGTGTCCAATATGTTTAAGTAACACATTATTTGAAGGTGTCCTTGTTACACAGATTATATGTAATTATTATTTTAATAACAATTAATTATGGATTATTACATGCAAGTAACCCTAAGCCAAACCAAATATAGTAAGTACATGCATTTAAATAATATTACTCAGTTCTTAAATGTATAATTACACTGTAACAAGGGCACTTTCAAATAAAGTGTAAACTTTATTTATGTCCAGAATGGCATGGAAAATCTGTACTGACACCTAAAGATGGATGAAGTATCATGCCACAAAAAATAATACTGAAATGGCCTAATAAGAACACTTAGCCATTATTAAATTATTTTGTGAACTAAGGCGGGTTACCAAGATAAACCAATTAGCATTGAGATGATGATGCTGTGAAAAGAAGGCATACCCAGGAGAAAAACTGAGGGCCTAGATCAGATACTACATCTTCTGGGAGGCCATAGTTGTGGAAGATGTGGTTGAAGAGAAGTTTTGTAGTTTTCCTGGGGATAGGTATACGCTTAAGGGAATTAGACAACACGGTTTGGAGAACCGGAGAACCAATGTACTATGACCAGGATGCAACCATCTAAGGTAGGTAAGTTGGTCACAATGTCTACCAATAGGTGTGCCCAAGGGTGACATGGAACTGGCAGTGGGGAAAGTTTGCCTGATGGTGGTGTATTCCCGACATCCTTGGATGAACCTTCTGATTACTCAGGCCATTTGTGGCTACCATAACCAATCTTGGAGGAGCAAGAGGCTTTGACTGGTACCTGAGTGACCAGTGCCTACATCAGAGTAAATGGATTTAACAATCAAAATCAGAATCAGAAAGAGCTTTATTGCCAAGTGTGTTTACACACATACACAAAAAAATCATCTTGGTGTCAGGAGCTTCTAGTGCAGAAAGTACATATATGCTTATATTTTAAGGTAATGAAATGTAACACTAATAATGAAAGAGAATGGACAATACATAACAAATAACTATGGTAATAAAATATATTCAATTCAATTCAATTCAAGTTTATTTGTATAGCGCTTTTTACGATACAAATCATTGCAAAGCAGCTCTACAGGACATACATATATAGAGAAAAAATATCAAAAGACAGAATTATGAATGTGTAAATGTGATCTTTACAAATGAAAAGTTTGAGAAGATATTTACAGGTGTACAGTCCTGATATGTGTTATGTATTGTTTAGGTGGAATATGGCCTGGGAGGAAAAGCTGTTCTTATGTCTGGCAGTTTTGGTGCACTGTAGTGACGGCCAGAGGGCAACAGTTCAAAGAAAAGTGGGCTGGACGTGAGGGGTCCGGAGTCCTTTTCTGAGCCATTTTCCAAACTCTAGAGGTGTAAAGTTCTTGGAGGCTAGGCAGGGGGCACCACTAATCCTCTCAGGAGTCTTGATTGTCCTTTGTAGTCTTCTGATCTCTGATTTGGTAACTGAATCAAACCAAACAGTTATAGATGTTTGGTTTGGATACAGGACGACTGAGCAGACCTGGGTGCGCAGCTCCTATGATAGGTTAAGATTGCACCGGACAGCCAGCTTCTCAACCTCGCTTCTATATGCTAATCACTGTCCTGGATGAGCAGATGACTGTAGTGTCATCTACAAACTTCAGAAGATTGACAGAGGGGTCTTTAGAGTCATTTGTATAGACGGAGAATGGTAGGTGTATGTCTTAAGTGCAGATCAGAGTGGGTGTGTGGTGTGAGACTGGGCTTTACGAATCGGCAATAAAACACATTCAAATTGTCACTTTGTCAAATTGTATTTGGTGTTCTTCCTCAAACCTGTCCAGTCTCAAAATTTGTTTCCTTATGTCCAGTAGTTTGTCTCTAGTAAAACTGACAGTAAAAGAATGACTAAACACAGTACAATCAAACAAAAACCTAAATGTATTTAAATGTATTTTGTAGAATTACTGTTCATTTTACAGGTAAAACATTTTTAATGTGGGAAAAATCACTGGCTGTGACTTTAACTCCCTGGGGTCGAAGGTCGCGCCGGCATGACCAACTCACTTTTTTTAAGTTCAGTGCGAAAGCCACTAAAAATACTCACACAAATTGATTTTGGTCACACAAATAAGTGATATATATAATTTGAAACTGTTAAGTGTCTACTTTTATTTGTGTCAACTCACAATAACAACAAAACTTTGTGCTTTTGTAAAATAAAGAAAACAAAAAGGGTGCGTTCTCTGTCTTCTCTGTCCCTTTCTCCGCAAATATCCATCTGAAACTCATCAATAAAATGAACTAAAACTCAGTGAATACTCATATTTGTATTTGTGTGCTTTCCTCCAGTAACATCTATGCAGTGATGTAAGTGCACTTGTTTTCATTCGAGTTCATGTCCTATAACATGCCCACTGAGATCCCAGCACCTCACACTCCTCCCCAGTGCTGTTTAACACAGCTCACACTCTGCCTCATTCCCCTCCATGTTGTTCAAGTGGGAAGAGAGTCTGTAATTAAAAATCAAGAGAAGCCACAGTGGAGAGTCATAATCACCATTATTATCATTAGTGTAGAGATGAAAGTACTCTTAAATTTCAAGTGCCGCAGACCTCCGTCTGTTCAATTAGTCTGAAGGAGTGTGTGTGCATGTAGGTGCATGTGCATATTCATGTGTGTTTGCAAATGTCTGGCATGTGAAAGATCTGGAAGAAACAGACATGACTTTAAAACCCAACATAATCTTTCCAATCACTGTTTATGGTGTGTATGTGTGTGCAAACTACACAAAAACACACATTCCCTGGAACATCTTACCACATCTCTAATCTGTCGCAGTGAGAGATGACTGTTAAACGCACCAGCAGTTTTTAATATGTGTAGGTCACGTGTCATTTGCCCTCTCTGTTCTCTCATATACTGAATTAAGGCCACTCCACACATCTTTATGATTTCACTCTGTTCTGGATGTGGTATGAGGCGTATCTGACATGCCTGTGATTTCCCATGTGCCCAATGACTGTTTGTTTCCTGTCACACTACCATTCTGCTTATCAGCCCATGTGAAATGGTGGCTTCTTGAACAGCTGTATTAAAGCGAGAGGTTATGAGTGTAAAAATATGATTATGACTATTTCATTTCCTCAAACTGGAAGTGAATAAAACATCAAGCTATAACACATTTAAATTGTAAGCCTTCTTACTTTTATGCCTTCCCATGTGTCTCTGCTGCATGCCTTATGTCAGGTGATGTCAGGTAAAACAGGCCAGATAAGGTTTGGAGCATCATAGTTCTTTAAGATTCAATATCTAAAGAATCTATTTTAAACCAACGTTTAAGTAATACTTTAATGATTGCTGCAATTAAACTTGCTCACAAATTTTTAAAGAAAGTATATTAATTTACAATATACTGTTCAAGTTTGGGGTCAATATTTATTTATTTATTATGTTTGTGCACCAAATCAGAGTAATGGCTGCCAAAAATCTGTTCCCTTTTGATACTACACTCGTACTGCGTCGCAAGATGCTTATGGGGAAAACTTCTTTATCTCCGATGACTGAAGCCTTTACAATCACACAGTGAAAGTGCATGGCCATTGGTTCGTGCGGTGAATTAAAACTGAACCTATGGCTCGGCAGCAGAGCTGCACGATCCTATGGCGAGGAAGCACGCTAGAGCCTGCCAGAATGGGCAGAGCCATTTGGCTATGTACTGTAAGCGGGTATTGCGCCATAGGATCTCAGATAAATTCGTGACATCGAGGACGAGCTGCTAAATGAAAGCATGTCTCTAGCAGTGTCAGATGCAGAGAATATATCAGGCTCTTCTATCGACCCCGCCCCTTTTGCCATCTACGGATCCCAGCAACGCCAAAACAGGGATGGACGTCGAGCTTTTTCCGCATCCTCTCTAGAGCGGTGGATGAGCTAGGATTGGAGTGGAGTGGATAGGAGCCCACTCATAGCCGTCTGGATGAATGGTTCCTGCCGGAGTGCCACCAGGACCCTACTCAGCGAGCTGCACCTTTTTTTACGGCTGTCCATGACGAGCTCACACAATCGTGGTGCGCTCCCTACTCAGCTCATCTTCGCACGTGCACATCTGCGCTCTCCTCAGTCACCGAGCTGAACAAAAAAAGACTATGAAAATCCGTCTCCTCTGGATGAGTCAGTGGCCATGCACCTCTGCCTGCCCACTGCCATTGAATGGAGAGTTAAGGTCGCTCAACACCCCAAACCGTGCAGAACAACATCTGCCCTCACTGGACGAGCTTACACCTCTGCCGGGCAGGCAGCCTCAGCTCTGTACTCCATGGCCGTGCTCCAGGTTTTTCAGGCCAAACTCCTCCATGCAATGGACGAGACCGGACCCGATCCAGCATCTTTCAGAGAGCTGCGCAATGCAACAGACCTGGCCCTTTGAGCTACAAAGGCGACAGCACAGGTCATCGGGAGGTCAGTGTCCAGCTTAGTGGTGCTGGAGCGCCACCTGTGGCTAAACCTCACTGAGATCAAGGAGGCTGACAAGGTCCCGTTCTCTTCGATCTCCCCCGTGGGGCTGTTTGGACTTGCCGTCGAGGGTTTTGCAGAGCGCTTTCCTGCTACGCAGAAGTCGTCCCAGGCAATGCTCCAGCTCTGCAAATGCCACCAGTTGCCCCAAACCTGCACCAACGCAACAGCCAGCGAAACCCGCGCCATCGCCTGCTCAGCCTACTCAAAAGTCTTAGCCTCGACAACGCTCTCGCTTGGCCAGACGCTATCCATTTCTGAAGTGCCAAGGACCCCAGTCCTGGCTTCTCGCAGTTTTACGAAGTGCATACATGCGGCTCTTTCCCCTCTGAGACAAATGGGAATCCGCATTCTGAATTACCTGTACGACTGGCTCATCTTAGCCCAGTCAGAGGCCAGGCTGGTATCCCACAGGTCCCTCCTTCTCAGCCACTTGGAGTGCCTAGTCACGCCAGAATGTGCACTGGCCATACAGCAGCGCGTGATTTTCTTCGAGGTTGGAGACATCCATTTCAAAGGATGCTAGGCCTCATGGCCTCCACATCGCCGGTGCTACAGCTGGGTCTGCTTCGCATGAGACCTCTTCAGTACTGGCTGAAACCGCAAGTTCCGCCTCATGCATGGCATCACGGATGCTTTCGTATCAGGGTGAGCCAGGCCTGCATGGCAGCTCTGGCTCCTTGTAAAGACCCCCAGTGGTTCAAGCAGGGTGTGACCATGGGCATTATTTACAGAAGGAAGGTGATCTCGATGGATGCTTCCAACACAGGTTGGGCAGCTCTGTGTGAGGGCAAACCGGACTTCGGCTCCTGGTCGGACACAGAAGGTCGGCTTCACATCAACTGCCTTGAGATTATGGCAGTATGTAGAGCCCTTCAGAGCTTCTTACCGCACCTGAAGGGACACCACATGCTAGTCCGCTCAGACAGCATGACAGTGGTATTTTACATAAATCGCCAAGGCGGGCTCACCTCAAAATGACTTTTCGAGATGGTAAAACGCCTCTTGGAGTGCAGGAGCAGACATGTTCTCTCGGAGCATCATCCCCTCAGAGGAGTGGATGCTCCACTCACAGACGGTTCAGAAAATCTGGGAGATCTTTGGCAAGGCAGAGGTCGACCTCTTTGCCTCAAAAGACAATTCTCACTAACCAAATTACTTTTCAAAGAGCGAGGATGCGTTGGCCCACGATTGGCCCAACCTCCTACTGTAAGCTTTTCCCCCGATTGTTCTGATCCCTCAGGTAGTCAGATGAATCAGGGATCACAATCACAGAGTCCTCCTAGTGGCTCCACTCTGAAGGAACTAGCTTTGTTTCTTGGAGGTGTCTCAGCTGCTGACAACAGCCCCCGTGGCCCATTCCCCTGAGGTAGGACCCCCTCTCTCAAGCGAACAGGACGATCTGGCACCCCCAACCCGAGTTGTGGGCTCTGCACCTTTGGGCTCTCGACGGGAATCCATAGATCTTCCCAAGAGTGTCCTAAATACTAAATCACAGGCTAGAACCCTGTCCATGAGATACATGTCCTCTATGCCCTTAAATGGTGGGTCTTCTCCGCCTGGTGCACAACCTGTGGCGAAAACTCAACTTCTTGTGACATATTGGTGATATTGTCCTTCCTACAAGAGCTGTTGGATAAGTCGGATAAGTTGTCAGGCAGTCGGAACAACTCTTTGTATGCTTTGGCGGCCACATCAAAGGGACCCCGGTCACAAAGCAGAGGATTTCTCGATGGTTAGTTGACGCTATTGCGTTTGCATACTCCTCCCTGGGTCTGCAAAGCCCCATAGGAGTTAGAGCCCATTCCACTCGGGGCATGGCCTCATCTTGGCCATGGTCTAGCGGTGTGTCCATGGCAGACATTTGTGCGGTGGCCGGCTGGGCCTCGCCGTTCACATTCGCCAGGTTCTATAATTTGGACGTTAAGGCCTTACAAGCTCGGATCCTATCTGCTTAAAGGGACACGTGCCCGCTTAGGGCGAGTATATTCCTTGTATGGTATATTCGAGTAGATTCCTTCTTGGCCCTTTCAGAAGTGTACAAAATTATTTGGAACAATTAACAGAGGCTGGGTGAACATCTGCGTTGGTGAGCAAAGGGTATGCGGCAGCAGGTCAGGCTGGTGCATGTCTGCACACAATGTCTGTGTTACAGGCGTACGAAGCCGAACTGCCGAAGGAATTAGATTAGGGCGAGGAGTTCAAGTCAGAAGATATTTCTGAGCTTAGGAGAAGCTGATTTAGCTCTCCACACCACCAAGGAGACTGCCCGTGCCATTGGGCACTCCATGGCAGCTATGGCGGCAGCGGAGAGGCACCTATGAAAGATAAAGATCGGGTCTGCCTCTGTTACGGGGCTGACGAGACGTGAGACGTGCGGATCCATATGCAAGGCTTTATTATAAAACATGGTCAGTAAACAGGCAGGGTCAGAGATCGGCAAACAGGTATGGCATGGACAAGACAGAGCAAACCGTGGAGCAAGCGTGGGTCAACGATCAGCGAACAGTATCCAAAGGGGCAAGGCAGAGAGATAATCCAGAGTCGAGAGCAATAATCCAAACGGGGAGCGAACAGAGTCCAAACGGCAGAGGCGAAGGGAAAATCCAGGGAACACGGGCAGGGTCAGACACGGCAAGAAAACAAGGCAAGACTAGGATAATGGCTCTGTAGAGTTGCTATCGCTTGGGGAGTGATATACGCTAACAATACTCGGCCCAGAGCAAGAGCAAGTCCCAGGTTAAATAGTGTGTGTGATGGGGTGATCAGTGAATTCAGCTGTGTGATCAGTGTAATCAGCTGCGTGTCGTCAGTGCAATGGATTGTGGGTATTGCAGTCCAGAGAAGTGTGGTGTGAGAGTCAATGTGGTGAGTGAGTGACATCTGGTGGTGATTGTCCGGAAGAGCATGGACCAGATTCGTGACATAGCCCCCCCCCAAGGAGCGGCTTCCAGATGCTTCCAAATAATCCAGGAGGGCGGTGGAGCGGAGGCGGAACAGGGGGAGGGACGGAGGGCCAGGTCCGTGAGGAAGTGGGAAGACCGGGGACTGAGGCAGAACCGGCAGAGCAGGACACCCCGGCGGAACCGGAGACCAGGACAGAGCAAGAACCCACCAGGGCGGAGCAGACGGACCAGGAGCCCACCAGGGCGGAGTAGATGACCACCAGACCGGAGTAGAAGACCACCACGGCGGAGCAGACGACCACCAGACCCGAGCAGAAGACCCCCACGGCGGAGCAGACGACCACCAGACCCGAGCAGAAGACCACCATGGCGGGGCAGACGACCACCAGACCCGAGCAAGAGCCCACCAGGGCGGAGTAGACGGACCAGGAGCCCACCAGACCGGAGTAGAAGACCACCACGGCGGAGCAGACGACCACCAGACCCGAGCAGAAGACCACCATGGCGGGGCAGAGGACCACCAGACCTGAGCAGAAGACCCTCGCCAGGAAGCAGACTGGGCAGGAAACCATGGCAGAGTCTGAGATCTGGGGGAAACGGAGACAGACAACACAGGGAGAGCAGAGACAGACAATACAGGGAGAGCATTCATGATCTCAGGGGGCGCGGCAGGGCAGGACGAGGATTCATAGACGGCGTTTTTAGCCGTGACAGGACAGGGTGAGAGCTCACAGACGGCCTCTTTAGCCGTGACAGGACAGGGCGAGAGCTCACAGACGGCCTCTTTAGCCGTGACAGGACAGGGCGAGAGCTCACAGACGGCCTCTTTAGCCGTGACAGGACAGGGCGTGAGCTCACAGACGGCCTCTTTGGCCGTGACAGGACAGGGTGTGAGTTCACAGACGGCCTCTTTGGCCGTGACAGGACAGACAGTGAGTTCAGGGGCGGCCTTCATGACCGTGACAGGGCAGACAGTGAGTTCAGAAACGGTCTCCATGGCCGTGACAGGGCAGACAGTGAGTTCAGGAACGGCCTCCATGGCCGTGACGGGGCAGACAGTGAGTTCAAGAACGGCCTCCGTGGCCGTGACAGGGCAGACCGTAAGTTCAGGAACGGCCTCCATGGCCATGACAGGGCAGACCATGAGGTCAGGAACGGCCTCCGTGGCCGTGACAAGGCAGACCGTGAGTTCAGGAACAGCCTCCGTGGCCATGACAGGGCAGACCATGAGGTCAGGAACGGCCTCCGTGGCCGTGACAAGGCAGACCGTGAGTTCAGGAACAGCCTCTGTGGCCATGACAGGGCAGACCATGAGGTCAGGAACGGGTGCCACCACTTCGGGAGGTTCTGCAGCGGAAGCCGCCACCTCTGGAGGCACTGGAGCAGACTCGTGGACAGGAGAGGCCTCAGGAGCACAGTGTGCAGCCCACACACTCAAAATGGCAACTGCCATAACGGGAAGTACTGAGGTCAGGGGAACGGTCTCTGTAACAGACAGGGTTGAGGCCCTGGGAATGCCAGCTACTCGCACTGACATCAGTGGTGGGTCCATCACACTGGATATCAGACAGGGAACTTGAAGGACTGACCTTAAATCCTTGGGTGTGACAGACTCTGGCTGGAGCACTGTGACGTGGTGTGACGCTGGCTTGACAGCGGAGACGTGGTGTGACGCTGGCTTGACAGCGGAGACGTGAGCAGACTCTGGCTTGACAGCGGAGACGTGAGCAGACTCTGGCTTGACAGCGACGATGTGAGCAGACTCTGGCTTGACAGCGACGACGTGAGCAGACTCTGGCTTGACAGCGACGACGTGAGCAGACTCTGGCTTGACAGCGACGACGTGAGCAGACTCTGGCTTGACAGCGACGACGTGAGCAGACTCTGGCTTGACAGCGACGACGTGAGCAGACTCTGGCTTGACAGCGACGACGTGAGCAGACTCTGGCTTGACAGCCATGACGTGAAGGGGTGCTGTTGCTGCCGCCATTTTGTGAGTGAGTGCGGTGCCGTGTTCCTCCGCGACACCCACAGTGAACGGAGAGCCCACACACAGTAAAGCATAGTCCATAAATTGACTGAGAGATGAACGGGGACCCTCGCGGATTAACCTTGATCGGAGCGGCTGATTAATGCCCTCACAAAAAAAGTCAATAAGTGCATAGTCCGGCAGATCAGAAAAATAGGCGAGGTCTAAGTACTCCTGAATATAATTCTCGAGCGGTCGCGAGCCCTGCTCGAGGGTTAATAACAGTCGTGCACAATCCATACCTGGCCAATGTCCTTTTGAAAAGCCGCTGGATCCTTGTGTGGCCGAGTATTCTGTTACGGGGCTGACGAGACGTGAGACGTGCGGATCCATATGCAAGGCTTTATTATAAAACATGGTCAGTAAACAGGCAGGGTCAGAGATCGGCAAACAGGTATGGCATGGACAAGACAGAGCAAACCGTGGAGCAAGCGTGGGTCAACGATCAGCGAACAGTATCCAAAGGGGCAAGGCAGAGAGATAATCCAGAGTCGAGAGCAATAATCCAAACGGGGAGCGAACAGAGTCCAAACGGCAGAGGCGAAGGGAAAATCCAGGGAACACGAGCAGGGTCAGACACGGCAAGAAAACAAGGCAAGACTAGGATAATGGCTCTGTAGAGTTGCTATCGCTTGGGGAGTGATATACGCTAACAATACTCGGCCCAGAGCAAGAGCAAGTCCCAGGTTAAATAGTGTGTGTGATGGGGTGATCAGTGAATTCAGCTGTGTGATCAGTGTAATCAGCTGCGTGTCGTCAGTGCAATGGATTGTGGGTATTGCAGTCCAGAGAAGTGTGGTGTGAGAGTCAATGTGGTGAGTGAGTGACATCTGGTGGTGATTGTCCGGAAGAGCATGGACCAGATTCGTGACAGCCTCATGGATGCCCCGCTTGCGCCTTCTGGCCTGTTCTGCGACGCCGTCAACTCAGTCGTCGACAGGTACCAGGAAGCCTGTAAACAAGCGGCGGCGTTCCAGCGGTTCCTCCCTTGCCGCTCTCGAACTCTGGGGGCCGCTGGGCAGGAGCAGCCCCCTCCGCATACCAGCTCCTTATACAGGGACACACAAAAGCACAGGGGACTGCCCAGCCTAGAACAGACCTGCGGGCCGTCATCCAGACGAGAAAGTCCTCGGCGAAGAGGTCTTGACGCGTGTGGTCCAGGACCTCTGAGGGCAACCCCTACTGGGGTGGAGTGGCGTACACCGCATTACACGGTGCCTGTCTCGCCTCAGTGCCCTCAGGAGATCGGTCTGCCAGCCCTGCCGGTGTTCTAGGGCACAGCCGTCCCCAGTGAGCATAATTTTCAGTTCTTTCCGCCCAGAGACGTAGTGGAGCTGAAAAACTCTCCACCTCTTCGGAGGTCTCTGCAGCAGTTAGATTGGTCATCCCCTGCCAGTGCGCCGCTTCAGGGCACCAATCTAGCCGCTCCTATTACACCACAGGTCAGTCTCAAAGACTGATTCCCTTAGTAGATTACTTGGCAGCGTGGAAACTACTGCCAAATGTATCTTCATAGTTCCAAAGAAGGATGGAGGGTTGCATCCCATTTTAGATCTGAATCAGCTGGACCGCTCAGTCAAGTTCAAGATGCTCACAATCAAACATGTCGTGTCTCAAATCAGGTCCGAGGACTGGTTTGTCACGATAGATCTAAAGGAAGCGTACTTCCATGTCTCCATTCTTCCCAGTCACAGGAAGTTCCTGAGGTTTGCTTTCGGGGGCGAAGCTTACCAATATCAAGTTTTCCTTTTGGCCTAGCACTCTCATCCCGTACTTTCACGAAGTGTGTACGTGACTGGCCCCGCTGCGGCTTCAGGGCATCCGCATACTGCAGATTATATAGACGATTGGTTGATCCTAGCTCAATCAAAGCAAACGGCGGCTCGACATTGAGATGTCATTCTCGCTCACATGAAAAATCTGGGGTTAAGACTAAACGCCAAGAAAAACTGTGCTTTCTCCATTACAGAGGACCAGTTATCTGAGCGTGGTGTGGGATTCGACCACGATGCAGGCACGCCTGTCTTCTGCTCGTATCGATTCGATCCTCACGGCAGTCAAGAGAGTGAAAGAAGGCCAGTCACTCACTGTCAAGCAGTTTCAGAGACGGCTGGGTCTGATGGCAGCTGTATCCAACGTGATACCTTTTGGCCTGTTGTACATGAGACCCCTACAGTGGTGGCTCAAGACCAAGGGGTTCTGCCCGATGGGAAACCCACTTCACACTTTCAAAGTCACGAGATGATGCATACGTGCCTTAGACATGTGGAGGAAACCTTGGTTCTTGTCCCAGGGCCCGGTGCTGGGAGCTCCCTGTCGCTGTGTAACACTAGCGACAGACGCGTCACTCACCGGTTGGGGAGCGGTCATGATTGGCCACCCTGCCCGCGGTCTGTGGAGTGGTCGCCATCTCACATGGCACATCAATTGGCTGGAGATGCTGGCCGTGTTTCGAGCACTCAAACACTTCCTCCCAGACCTAAGAGATCACCACATGTTGGTGTGCACCGACAGCACGTCGGTGGTCTCGTACATAAACCATCAGGGAGGTCTGTGGTCGCGACCCTTGTACAAGCTGGCGCACCAGATCCTTGTTCAAGTTCAAGTTTATTTGTATAGCGCTTTTTAACGATACAAATCGTTGCAAAGCAGCTCTACAGGAAATTAAGTTTCCACAATATATTTATATATTGTAGAACCTTAATATATTTAACTTATGGCAAAATTTGTTAATTCTGTATGTTGTCTGAGCATTGGCATCCTCTGAGGTCCTCTGAGGGGTTGGCATTATCTTTTCTCAGGTGTTCGGTCATCTCAGATCATTTAATTGTTGGATCCAGACTGAAGCTTCTGTAATTCCTAGTTACCACGGGATGTCACGGGATGAAACAAAGAAACAAGTAGAGACATAATTAGCGCAGCTGCTGTTCCATCTAAGCAAAAATGATTTGTTCAACCCAAGCTAAAGAATAATAATAATGTACATTTGATCAGATATGTAACGGGGCGAACAAGACGTGAGGCGTGCGGATCCATGTGCAGGCTTTTATTTATAAACAGTCAATAAACAGGCAGGTTCAAACAACGGCAAACAGATATGGGATGGGCAAGACACAAGAGAGATCCTAGGGAAAACGTGGGTCGACGATCGGCGAACAATATCCAACAGGGCAAGGCAGAAAGATAATCCAGGTACACGAGCAATGATCCAAACGAGGGGCAAACAGAGCATGCAGGGCAAGGCAAGGGGTTAATCCAGGAAACACGAGCAAGAATCGAAACACTAGAAAACACGCAAGGCAAGGCTATGATAACTGAGAGGGCTCCGTAGAGTAGCTATCGCTAGGAAAAAACGCTAAACAATACTCGGCCATCACAGAGAGAAAGTCCAAGGCTTATAAAGAGTGTGTGATTGGGTGATAGTGATTGTGAGATAGTTCTCAGCTGTGAGCTTGATTAGTGTAATCAGCTGTGTGTGTGTCGTCCGTGCAATGGATGCTGGGAAATGCAGTCCAGTGTGCTGTGTGGTGTGAGAGTCAATATGATGGAGAGGCGACCTCTGGTGGCTATTGGGCGGAAGGCCACAGACTGGATTCGTGACAAGATATAACTGCAGTACAATATTATAAGATGCATTATGTGAATGCTTGGCTAAAGAGATGTGTCTTTAATCTCGATTTAAACAGAGAGAGTGTGTCTGAACCCCGATTGTTAGCAGGAAGGCTATTCCAGAGTTTAGGAGCCAAATGTGAAAAAGCTCTACCTCGTTTAGTGGACTTTGCTATCCTAGGTACTACCAAAAGTCCAGAGTTTTGCGACCTTAGGGAGCGGGTTGGATTGTAGCGTGGTAGAAGACGAGTTAGGTACGCAGGAGCTAAACCATTTAGGGCCTTATAGGCAAATATTCAAAGAAACAAAAGTATATTTTGTAAATGATACGGAACTTAATCTCTGCCAGTGCAGAGACTGTAAAATTGGGGTAATATGATCATATTTTCTTGACCTGGTAAGAACTCTAGCCGCTGCATTTTGGACTATCTGTAGCTTGTTTATTGAAGATGCAGGACAACCACCTAGCAGTGCATTACAATAGTCCAGTCTAGAGGTCATGAATGCATGAACTAGCTTTTCTGCATTAGAAACAGGTAGCATGTTTCGAAGCTTGGCAATGTTTCTAAAATGGAAGAATGCTGTTTTTGTAACATGGGAAATATGATTTTCAAAGGACAATTTGCTGTCTAATATAACACCCAGATTTTTGACTTTAGAGGACGTAACAGTACATCCGTCTAGTTGCAAATTGTAATCCAAGAGATTCTGTGTACTGTTTTTTGGTCCAATAAGTAATATCTCGGTCTTATCTGAATTTAATAGGAGGAAATTATTGGTCATCCAATCTTTTACATTTTTTACACAATCTATTAGCTTAGATAGTTTAGAAGTTTCATCTGGTCTTGTTGAGATATATAGTTGAGTATCATCAGCATAACAATGAAAACTAATCCTGTATTTTCTAATAATATATATTGAAACTAGCAGAGGACCTAGGACAGATCTTTGTGGTACTCCATACTTTACTGGTGATCACTGAGATGACTCCCCATTTAAATGAACAAAGGGGTAGCGATCGGACAGGTAGGATTTAAACCATCTTAAAGCCTGCCCTTGAATACCAGTATAGTTTTGTAATCAATCTATGAGTGTGTCATGGTCTATAGTGTCGAATGCAGCACTAAGATCAAGTAATACTAGCAATGAGATGCAGCCTTGGTCTGAAGCAAGAAGCAAGTCATTTGTAATTTTAACAAGTGCAGTTTCTGTGCTATGGTGAGGCCTGAAACCTGACTGAAATTCTTCATAGAGAAAAATTTTTTGCAAGTAGGAACACAATTGAGCAGACACAACTTTTTCTAAAATTTTAGACATAAACGGAAGATTTGAAATGGGTCTGTAATTTGCCAGTTCATTAGAATCTAGTTGTGGTTTCTTAATAAGAGGCTTAATAACCGCCAGCTTGAATGGTTTTGGGATGTGACCTAAAGATAACGATGAGTTAATAATATTGAGAAGCGGTTCTTCTGCTATAGGTAACAACTCTTTCAGTAGTTTAGTGGGTACAGGATCTAATAAACACGTTGTTGGTTTAGATGCACTGATAAGTTTATTTAGCTCTTCCTGTCCTAAAGTTGTAAAACACTGCAGTTTTTCTTTGGGTGCGATGAATGAAGCTAAAATACTAGATGCAGTAGAATCTACATTTGATATTGTATTTCTGATATTATCTATTTTATCAGTAAAGAAATTCATAAAGTCATTACTATTAAACTGTGATGGAATATTTAGATCGGGTGGCATGTGTTTATTTGTTAATCTAGCCACTGTGCTAAATAAGAACCTTGGATTGTTTTGGTTATTATCTATGAGTTTGCGGATATGCTCTGCCCTGGGCAGCTTTTAGAGCTTGTCTATAGCTGGACATACTGTTTTTCCACGCAATTATAAAAACTTCTAAGTCAGTTCCCTATCAAGGGAACTTCGAACTGCGTCCTCTAGAGGTCGCTATGGGGAACTCCATCTACGTGACCCGTGTCTAAAGCATATATGCAAAAACACCAAATATTGGCGGGTGACAGCCTATGACGTCACTCCCGGTGCGACCACAGTATAAAAGGGCGCTGGGAGAAAGCATCATCCTCTTCTTCGTCTTCAATGACTGCTTTGTTTGAAGCGTGTATTCACGAGGTAAGAACGTTTTTTCTCTTATTATGGCGAGCACTAGCAAGGCGTTTAAGAAGTGTGTGCATCCGTGTCCGCGTTATCTGACACCTGATGACTCACACAATCTTTGCGTTTTTTGTTTGGGTGAAGAGCATGCACGCGATGTTCTCGAGGGAGCAGTATGCGAGCACTGTGAGCGTTTTTCCATGAAAACGCTCCGCTCTCGTTTGTCTCTCTTTTTGAGGAAAGAGGGACAGCCATCTGCTTCCCGGGGTTCAGGACCATCTGCTGCTGAGGCACGGAGGAAAATGAGCTCATGGGGCTCGCAGGTGAGTCTCGCTTGTGAGTTAGAGAGAGGGCTTTCCTTCTCACGCTCATCAGTCGCGAGCGAGGGCGAGCTGCTGGATGACGATGACACGATTTCACTGGCGCCATCTGATTCAGCAGCTAGTGCTCTGCTGGGCTTAGCCCAGGAAGAGCAGGAGATGTCTGAGGGTGAAGAAGTTGAGACTGAGCCCTCTCAATCCTCCTGCCCTGCGTATGAGGAGCTGTTGAAGGTTATGGAACGCGCCTCGGCAAGGCTTGACTTGCTGTGGAAGCGGGCTAGGGTGATGGCGCCGCGGGGTCGCGCTATCTTTCTGGCCATAACCCCCCAGCTCAAGTGAACCTTCCTTTCCTTCCTGATCTTCATGCGGAGGTTGAGAAGGAATGGAAAAAGCCGTTTTCCTCTCGTATTTATAGATTTCAGCATACTAGTTATGCTAATATTGAGGGGATTCGGGAGAACGGCTATGAGCGGATGCCTCCCATAGAAGAGACACTGGCTAGCTATCTCTTTGAGGGCAAGGCATCATCTCTTCAGGTTCCTTCCTTGCCATCTAAGCCCCTTCAGATGACATCTCGTTTAAATGGTAAGGCATACGCAGCAGCAGGTCAGGCTGTTGCTTCGTTGCACACGATGGCAGTGCTTCAGGCTTATCAGGCTGATCTGCTGAAAGACCTGGATAAAGGTCAGGGTCTTTCCCCTGACGAGGTGGCTGAGTTGCGCCGCACCACTGATTTGGCTCTGCGAGCCACCAAACAGGCCGCCTCTGCTATGGGCAGGTCCATGGCGGCCATGGTGGTAACGGAGAGACAGCTGTGGTTGAACCTGGCAGACGTTGGGAAGAAAGAGAGGGGCTTTCGTCTCGATGTTTCGGTTTCGCCTTCCGAACTTTTTGGTACCTCCGTCGAGGCGGTAGTTGAAAAGTTTAGGGAGGCGAAGGCGCACTCAGCGGCTTTTAAAACCTTCATCCCCGAGAAGGTCCAGGTCTGAGCCCAAACAACGCGGGGGTCCTGGCCCATCTGGATCTGAGGCTCAAAGATGGGTGCAGAAGGCTAGTGTCGCGACTCGCGCCCCTCCCCCGCCTGCGGGTAGGGCTTCAGGGAAGCGCGGGTCGAAGGGAGGTAGGCAGAACCTGAGGGACGTGGTCTGGAGGAGGCGTTCACAACGCTCTCGCCCGGGCCAGGATGAAAGTTGAGATATCTCTCCTTCCTTCAGGGGGCCTTTACATCTCCCTCTCTAATCCCCCTGCAACCTCCGTTCACTCCACCTAACTGAGGTTAGGTGAGCACCTCCTGTGCTCACATTTTTCCCACACCGGATCTATGATGTTTTAGTTAGGTTCTATGCTTTTTAGAACCTGCCTTACTGATGATCTGGACCTAGGCCACTTCATTCTTCGCCTCTGGGTCTGATCTTATGCGCGGGATCCTTGGATGGGTGAGTACGATCCAATTTTTCAGATTCGCTGGTATGTGTGTTTTATATCATTCGAACTACTTAAAAAAAAAAAAATGGTATCAGGTGTGGTGTTGAGCGTCTTTATTACTATGCTTTGCTCTAGGAGCAGCATTTTCTAGTCTGGCCCTTTGTTCTTCAAACGAGGCCATGATAGGTGCATAGAGGTTTAGCTTAGAACTGCTCACCCTTATTAGGGTTTCACGTAGCAGTCTCCCTAGCCCTTGTTGCCTTCTGTTCAATTATCTTTTTACCCTGATACTATTTCCAGCAGCCTGGTTGGGTTGTTGGGTATCCCTCGTTGCTGCTGTACCCCTCCGAGCTCTACCCTGTTGGTCGAGCTGGCATTACTTCCCTCACTTATAGGATTGCCTACGTGCATGCCGCTCCCTGCTGAGCGTCCGAGTTCCTCTCATATGAGAGTCGAGTCTCCGCTCTCAGAGCTCCGTTTTTCAGTATCAGCACGTCAGGCCTTTCTTTAGGCCTCCTTGTCAGGTTGCTCTCATAGTCCCTTTCTGACCTCTCTTTGTTAGGTGAGCTGGCATCGCTCCCCTTATTTAGAGGGTCACTAATGAGCGTGCCGCTCCCTTCTGAGCGTCTGCGTTCCCTCTCATGTTGAGAGTCAAGTTCTCCGCTCTCCAGAGCTTTTTCTTGGTAGAGTTAGCATTGTTCCCCTCATTTAGAGGGCCATCTATGAACATGCTGCTCCCTCCTGAGAGCATCTGACAATACGGTTTCTAAAATCCATATTAAATGGTAAGTGCGCACGCTAGTCTCTGTGCATTTTTCTAAAAACCACGCTGTGGTAAGATCGCACACCAAGTGTTTTGCGGTCTTTTCTAAAAATCCTTTATGGTATGGGTTACGCGCTGAGGCTTCGTCCCATTCTTTGAGTTGGTTAGGCCTCGGTTTTTACCTTAGGCCCCACTCTAATCATGTATGTGCTGAGTATCCTCTCATGCTGAGAGTTGAGTTTTTCCGCTATCCAGAGCTCTGCCTTGGTGGAACTGGCATTTCTCTCCTCTCTATAGAGGATCACATATGAGCATGCCGCTCCCTTATGAGCGTCTGAGTCCCCTATTATGTTGAGGGTTAAGTTTTTCGCTCTTCAGAGCTATGCCTTGGTAGAGCTAGCATCGCTCCCCTCATTTGAGGGTCACTTATGAGCATGCTGCTCCCTCTAGAGCATTTGGAGAATAGCATTTTCAAATCCATGATTATGGTATGTGCGCATGCTAGTCTCTGGGCACTTTCTGAAAGCCACGCTGTGGTAAGATCGCACACCAAGTGTTTTGCGGTCTTTTCTAAAAATCCTGTATGGTATGGGTTACACGCTGAGGCTTCGTCCCATTCGTTGAGTCGGTTAGGCCCCGGTCTCCTTGGGCCCCACTCTACCTATGTATCCCCAGTGATACTATTTGAACGGGGGCTACTACTAAGGATCTGTTGATACAGTTCCTTCAGCGAGCTCTTGAGCAAGCAGTAGCCCCTTAAAAGAATCCTTCTTTCTGATTCCAAGCCTTGAGTTTTACCCTAGGTCCAGGAGGTCCGGCCTCTATCAGGTGAGTTCCGGGGTATACAACTCAGGTTTTTGGCCGAATGGGATAATGTCACTGACAGCCGTCAATTCATCCCAGGGACAACTCCTTTATCTTTTGATAAGAGTTGATGCTTAGTGCTCGCCTTTGGAATGGCATGCACTTCCCTCAGCATGGAGGCGTGGGTATATCGTTCCCCATAGCGACCTCTAGAGGACACAGTTCGAAGTTCCCTTGATAGGGAACGTCTCAGGTTACGTATGTAACTATGGTTCCCTGAGAGGGAACGAGACACTGCGTCCTCTAGACTTTAGACCATGCTTCGGATGCAGCTTCAGACGAAGAAGTGGATGATGCTTTCTCCCGGCGCCCTTTTATACTGTGGTCGCACCGGGAGTGACGTCATAGGCTGTCGCCGGCCAATATTTCGTGTTTTTGTATATATGCTTCAGACACGGGTCACGTAGATGGAGTTCCCCATAGCGACCTCTAGAGGACGCAGTGTCTCGTTCCCTCTCAGGGAACCATGGTTCCATACATAACCTGAGACGTTTTTCTCCATTTGCACTCAAGATTACAAGTTTCTTTCTTGAGAGAATGGGTATAACTATTGTACCATGGCGCAGTACGTTTTTCTTTAACCTTTTTCAATTTGAGGGGGGCAACAGCCTCTAATGTATTAGAGAAGATAGTGCCCATGTTGCTAGTCATTTCGTCTAGTTCATGTGTTTTTATGGCTACACAGAGCAGTTGAGATAAATCAGGCAGGTTATTTGTGAATCTGTCTTTGGTGGCTGGAACAATAGTTCTGCCCGGACGATAACGCAGAGCCATATAACTAATATCAGTAATACTCAGCATGCACGATATAAGGAAATGATCAGCAACATCATCACTTTGAGGTACGATATCTATATCGGTAAGATCAATTCCATGCGATATAATTCAATCTAGCATATAATTAAAACGATGAGTGGGCCCGGTGACGTTTTGCTTGACTCCAAAAGAGTTTATTAGGTCAGTAAACGCAAGTCCTAACGCATCATTTGTATTATCAACTTGAATGTTAAAATCTCTGACAATTAGCACTTTATCAACGTTGACCAATAGATCTGAGAGGAAATCTGCAAATTCTTTTAGGAAATCTGTATATGGCCCTGGCAGTCTATACACAGTAGCCAGAGCAAGAGACTGGAGAGATTTATTTTGCATATCTAACAGTGTAACATTAAGCAGAAGTATTTCGAAAGAGTTAAACCTCCTGTTTTCTGAGTAACACTGAGAATATCACTATATATTGTTGCAACACCGCCGCCACGACCAGTCTGACGGTGCTCATGTTTATAACAGTAGCTTGGCGGAGTAGACTCATTTAGACCAAAATATTTATTAGGTTTAAGCCAGGTTTCAGTCAGGCAGAGTACATCAAAATTATTATCTGTGATCATTTCATTTACAATAACTGCTTTGGGTGCGAGTGATCTAATGTTTAGAAGCCCAAGCTTTAAAAATTGTTTTTGTTCATTTATTTAGCGTTTTTCTGGTTTAATCACGATCAGATTTTTTCTAGATCCTGCATTAAATTTATATTTTGACTTCGCTATTCGGGGAACAGACACAGTCTGTATAGATTTTGATCCAAGATGGCACCGATGATGGCAACTATTGTGCGTTGCTCTTCGGTGTTCGTATTGTTTTTGTTTGTTTTTCCTGTTTTTTGTTTTTCAAATAAGATCAGTTTTACCAGGGATGATCTGCTGAACATTTGGCAGAACACACCACAAAATCTTCTACCGGTTTTTGATTTTTCGGACGTTTTGCTGGACATTGTAGTTGGCGGAGCCATAGCCCTGGTCAAACGCTGACGGGGGAAGAGAGTCGGAGCGCTCGTGAAACTTCGTCAGCGCAGATTTCGAACGGCGTTGCCTAGCATCCATCTGGCGAATCTCCGCTCTCTACCCAACAAAACGGACGAACTCCTTCTGCTCTCCTGGACAAACAAGGATTTTCTAACTCTGCTGCTCTGTGTTTCACGGAAACCTGGCTGAATGGCGACATACCGGACAGCGCGATTCATCTGCCTAATTACCAGCTGATCAGAGCAGATCGGGACACGGTATCAACGGGGAAATCGCGAGGCGGCGGGACGTGCTTTTACATCAATGAGAGGTGGTGTACAGATGTAACTGTGTTAAAGAAGATGTGCTGTTCAGATCTAGAAATGCTCTTAATTAACTGCAAGCCGTTCTATTCGCCGCGGGAGTTCTGCTCGTTCATTCTCGTGAGTGTCTACATTCCACCGCAAGCGCACGTGAGCATAGCTTTACAGAAACTCACTGATCTGATCACAGAGAGTGAGGAACAACACCCGGACTCGTCATTCTCGGGGACTTTAATAAAGCAAATCTCTCCCGTGAACTGCCAAAATACAGACAGCACATCACATGTCCCACCAGAGACAGTAATATATTGGATCACTGTTACACAACAATAAAGGACGCATATCACTCTGTTCCACGAGCAGCTTTAGGACTCTCTGATCACTGTTTGGTTCATCTTATACCGTCCTACAGGCAGAAACTTAAGTCTGCAAAGCCTGTATTAAGATCTGTTAAAAGATGGACTAACGAAACGAAGCAGGATCTACAAGCCTGTTTCGACCTGACTGATTGGACTGTTTTTGAAGCTGCTGCAAATGATCTGGATGAGCTCACAGAGACTGTAACATCTTATATAAGTTTCTGTGAGGATATGTGCATTCCTACCAGGACTCATCTATTCTACAACAATGACAAACCATGGTTCACTGCCAAACTCAGACAGCTCCGTCAGGCCAAAGAAGATGCTCACAGAAAGGGGGATAAATTCTTGTACAAACGGGCCAAATACACACTGGAAAAGGAGATTCTGAGAGGCAAAGAGGAATTATTCTGACAAGCTCAGGATCAAATTCTCTTCAGTGATCCTGCTTCAGTGTGGATAGGAATGAAGGACATCACCAGCTACAAGACACCATCCCCCAGCACTCTGGAGAATCAACACCTGGCAGACGACTTAAACGAGTTCTTTTGTCGTTTTGAACGATCATCCCATACCCGTCCAGAACACCTCTTCACACAACCTTTCACACCTCCAGCAACCCCTCTCTCCCCCACACCTACAATTCAAATCAGTGAAGATGATGTGTGCCAGGTCTTCAGGAAGAACAAAAGAAGGAAAGCACCTGGTCCAGACGGTGTGTCACCAAACTGCCTAAAAATCTGTGGTGATCAGCTGGCCCCCATCTTCACACATATCTTCAATAGATCACTGGAGCTGTGTGAAGTCCCCTCATGCTTCAAACGCTCCACCATCATCCCCATCCCAAAGAAACCCAAAATTACTGGACTTGATGACTACAGACCTGTGACCCTAACGTCTGTAGCCATGAAATCATTTGAAAGACTGGTTTTGGCTTATCTGAAGGACATCACTGGACCCTTACTGGACCCCCTGCAGTTTGCCTACAGAGCAAACAGGTCGGTGGAAGATGCAGTCAACATGGGACTGCACTTCATCCTGCAGCATCTGGACAGACAAGGGACTTATGTGAGGATCCTGTTTGTGGACTTCAGCTCCGCTTTTAACACCATTATCACGGAAACCCTTCAAAATAAACTAACTCAGCTCTCCGTCCCCACTTCCAGTGGATCAACAGCTTCCTGACAGACAGACAGCAGTCAGTAAACCTTGGTAAATTCACATCTAGCACTCGAACCTTTCAGCACTGGAGCTCCTCAGGGCTGCGTTCTCTCCCCACTGCTCTTCTCTCTCTACACCAACGACTGCACATCTAAAGACCCCTCTGTCAAGCTCCTGAAGTTTGCAGACGACACCACACTGATCGGCCTCACCCAGGATGGTGACGAGTCTGCTTACAGACAGGAGCTTAAGGAACTGGCTGTCTGGTGCAGTCTCAACAACCTGGAGCTTAACACGCTCAGAACTGTGGAGATGATTGTGGACTTCAGGAGAAACCCCCCTGCACTCCCCCCACTCACCATCATGAACAGCACTGTGACTGGAGTGGAGTAATTCAGACTCCATTGTCAGGAAGGCCCAGCAGGGGTTGTACTTTCTTCGCCAGCTGAGGAAGTTCAACCTGCCACAGGACTTACTGAAACAGTTCTACTCCTCCATCATCGAATCCATCCTCTGCACCTCAATAACTGTCTGGTTCAGCTCAGCTACCAAATCTGACCTCAGAAGACTACGGAGGGTAGTCCGCACTGCTGAGCGAATCTTTAGTACAACCCTCCCCACTCTCCAAGAACTGTACTTATCCAGAGTGAGCAAAAGGGCTGGCAAAATCACTCTGGACCCCTCACATCCAGCACACTCCCTCTTTGAACTGTTACCACCAGAACGACCAGACACAGAAACAGTTTCTTCCCTCAGTCAATACATCACATGAACACTCAATAATAAACGTGGAACACACAACTAACACATTATCCATTCACCACACTCACTTATTTTATTTTTATTTTTATCATTTCTAATTTGCACATACTTGACCTGTTACTTGATACTTAACCCACTCCACCATTAAAGTTTACGTGGCGGCCATTGCGGCCTACCACTCTCCTGTCGGTGGTCAGTCAGTGGGTAGACACCCCCTCGTTACACGTTTCCTCCGCGGTGCGCTGAGACTGAAGTCACCGGTACGTTCACGTGTCCCCACGTGGAACTTGGCTGTGGTGCTAGAGGCTCTTTGCAAGGCTCCCTTTGAGCGCATCGAGGAGATATCTGACAGACTCCTCACTATTAAGACTGCCTTCCTTCTGGCTATTTCTTCTCTCAAGAGAGTTGCTGATCTTCAGGCCCTTTCAGTGGCCCCTGCCTATCTTGACTTTGCACCCGGCATGGCCAAAGTTTTTCTCTACCCTCGAGCGGGGTATGTACCTAAAGTTCCCTCTGTTACACCACAGCCCATCGTACTTCAGGCCTTCTGTCCTCCTCCCTTCAGACCAGCAGAAGCTTAATTGTATGTGTCCAGTGCGTGCCGATGATTCAGAGCACAGTCACGCCGAAGGCGTTCCCAAAGCGTTTTCAGACGCAGCATCTCGTTCCCTTCGGGGAACCATGGTTACATAGGTAACCTGAGACGTTTTTGCTGCCAGGCTCTTGCCAATTAAAAAAAAAAAAGAAAAACCTTAAGAATTCCAGATTCCATAACTGGGACTCTTCTCAGTCCATTTGAATTCACTTGAAGGTTATTGGAGGGTCTTATGCACTTCAAGCACTTATTTTTCACAGAGACTATAGAGAAGACAGGGATCCTGATCCAGAGGTATGTAACTGTATGTAATGTAATTGTATTGAGAAAATACAGACTTTGAAAACCTGAAATTGTGGAATACCTGTTTAGAAATGTACTAATTTGCAGACCTAGGAGAAGTTTTATGAACTGTCTAAACTGCCTGACCTATTATTTGCACACTCCACCTTTCACGTTCACAATGACATTTTCACAGTGTTTGTCTATGCTTGTTGGTCCCAAATAAACAAATAAACAAACACACACACAAACATGGATATCCCTTTCACAAATGACTCACTAGAGTGGTGTTTGTGGTGGTCTGTCCTGACTTTGGTTCTTCAAATTGATTGTATCTGATGAATTAGCATTTCACCTCGCTTTTTCTCCACAGAGATTGTGATTGCCAATACTTCTCACAGGTCTAGAAACAACTGCTGAAGTAGTGATACAAATCAGCTACTCAAATTAATGAGCACATTTGCATTATGGAAATAGTTGAGGTTAATTACCTTCTGTTTTATGGAAATTGAATGCAAGATAGACTATCTTCTCTCCACACTATAGAATGCGAAAGGAACAGATTTCTGTATGTATATCCTTTACCCCATTATAAATAATTTGTTTCATGTATGGTGTATATTTAGAGCAAGATCAGCTCAGGAGGTGAGTAATCTATGTAAATTTACCAAGTTGGTAATTTCATGAAACCAACCCAAATAATATATGCTTAATCTGTTTGCAGTAGACCACAGTCTTTAATTAATCCCGCTCCAAGAACATCCACACCTTCATACATGATTTGACTCACTCCTGATCGCTTTTCAAACATTACACTGAACCAGTCAAACTGACCTGGCTAAACCTATTTTAATGAATGTATTGCATATTTTTTTTTTTTTTTTTTTTTTTTTAAGATCTGTATAATAGAGGCCAGCCTCTGAGTTAAACTGATGCAAAACATATCATGGCAATGTCAAGTTTCTATAGGAAACTTGAGAAGGTGACACAGTTGCAGCTGTAGGAGTAGCAGTTTATAAATAGCAGGTGGGACTGGTGTCAAAACAATACTACATCATGTAGGATGCTTCTGACAGCAATTTATGTATTGCAGTCAGGTTATTCATTAATTGATTCATAATTTTGAACATCAACCACTAAACAAAGCAAAAAAAAATTATAATAATAAATATATATATATATATATATATATATATATATATATATATATATACATATTTTCTTTACAAATGTAGATGTAGTATATTTCCTGTATATATATATAGGGAGAGACAGAGAGAGAGAGAGAGAGAGAGAGAGAGAATATAAGGGGTCTTTAAATATTGTGAATATTGTGTTGAATAATAGGGTGGCCTTTCTCTCTGAATTCAAAATGCTTAAGAATCGTTACTATTGACTATATGATTATAGAAAAACTATTTGACATGCAATTATAACAAGCACACACATATCACAGAATAATAGTCAGTTACAAAGTCACGTACCCTAAAAATAACAAGCACGAGCAATCTAATCCTGCTCTCAGCTAAAGAAGATATACTAGCAACATTAACATTGTTAGAGACATAACATAAAATAACATATGATGACAGTATGCCATTAGTTGGCAGTATATGGTGTAATACACCAGAGATGACCCATGTTATTTTCAGATTTCATAATCTTTTTGTGAATTTTTCAATAGCAGTGCCTATCTCCCATTATATCTCTATTGCAAAGACACTGGCTCTAAGTATATCCATAATCTTTAGAGTGGCCATATACTGTAGAGACCCTGGAACAGACAAAAGTTAATTGCTCTACTCTTGACATCATAGACTGCAGAGGCGAATAGAACGGAGGCTAGTCAAGTGCCACACAGTCCCTGTCGAGTGTTTCAGCATGGTCAACACAAAAAGAGCATTTGCTAAATTAATTTTGGGCTGGATTCCAAATCTTCATTTTCTTCATCTATATACTCATGTATGTTGTTGGGTTGATATTTGAACAGAACATAAAGTTTCTTTATTAACCAAAACCAGGCCAACAATATAAGTTGGTGAAAATATGTGGGGAAACAGGGAAAAAAATATTGTATTAGTGAACATATTAAAAGAGGTGATATAACCTATACAGCAGTCAAACATTTTAAAGAACACAATTATTTTCTTTTTTGTTTATTGGCATTGAATAGACATAGTTCCCAGTGAAGCAGGTGATATTGAATGATTTCTTTTGCTTTACATAAAATGGGACACAAATTTGTCATAAAAAAAGGCTATTGGTCTGTTTGGCCTCTTCCATTTCCCTGTTGAAGTCTTGATGTGTTGGCAAAATAGAATAGATTACAGATTCATATTTAGATTCTTTTATTTCTCCATTTCACAAGTGCTGCTGGTTTTGATTTGTGTTCAACAATACGAGTTATTTTGAAGATATCATATTCATATTTTGTGAAAACCAGCAGGTTCAGCATGATTATGTTAGTAGGAACTGAATTTGTTTTACTTATTCATTCCACCAATCACTTCTGAGCCCCCAAATCTCCACTTGCTCACCTTGTTCAAAGGGAAACATTTATGTTTACCACTCTGACTCACACCTGCTTTTACCTCCCCCAGGTTTTTCCCCAATTTTTATTCAACTCCATTAATTGTACATATATATTTAATCACTGCTGTTTTGTTGTCCCTTCATTTGTTTCTCCATATGACTCTTTTCCCTACCAGCACAAAACTTTAAATTTGATTAACATGAGCTGCTACCTGAGACCTAACTCCTATACACTAATGGATGAGGGTTTGTCACTTTTGACCTTTACACACAAATACTCATTAGCACCATGGATTGATGTGTCAAGCAGAGAGTGTTATAAAAAGTTTACTTGAAAGGTCAATTATTCATAATTCTCACAAATGTAGAATATGGGTAACAAACAGATCACTGTTAATGGCAAAGAGCAATAGCTCATTTCACAGGAGTTCATCTAAAAATAGAACTGAGTATATCTGCACGCTCTTGCATGTCTCAGACTGACAGCACACTTTTTCAACATGATGGAGTGCTGTAGATTAAATCTATGCTGTTTGTTTAACCAAAGACTGATGGCCTTGTAATCATTTAGGGCTATGTCAATATCACACAACATGCCAGTGTAATGTGTGTGTTTACCAATATTGATAAGCAGCCAATAAAAAGAAGCTTGAAGGATGTGTAATAGCCCACGCTATGGAAATAATCTACTGCATGTAATGATATAGAAGAGTAAATAACATGTCCTTATGACTAAAAGCGAACAAAAAAAAAATATATATATTTGCTTATGATAAAGTGTGTGTGTGTGCGTGCGTGCGTAAACACTGGTTTAGGTGGTTTATGAGGTCACACATTTGCATAATGACATTGGTAAGTCATAGGTATTACAATGGGAAGGTGGTTTATGAGGAAACGTTTAAAAAACATAATAAATGGTGTTTTTTTCCCTCTTCTTTTTGAAAATCTAAAAATGCTGAAATGTTCTGTAAGGGGTAGGATGAGATGTAGGATACAGCACACAAAATTGGAAACACTTCGGGAGTTTCAAAGTCATAATCTGATTGATTGGTTGAATTCTACAGGATTTTGGGGAGATGTGTGTATTGCGTTCTTTAATGTCCTGCCTGTAAACAATGATGCTGTTACACTAAACCATCTCATGGAACAGGAAAGCTGTCATGCTTACAACTGTGACAATGAGAGCTTATCAGGATCAACTAAATGCTGGATTTTCAAAACTATGTGAAATATATAAAGTTTGCAGCATAGACTGTTAAAAATGTGTCCAAGAGTTTTACACACTGGTCTGTTATTGTTGGGACATTTCCACACCACTAAACATAACACGCCACAAAATGAAACGTGATTGGTTGCTTTACCTGTCAGTCATATGGCCTCTTGGGAGGTCCTTGGCCATTCAAAGCAGACCTTCTCCTGTCAGTCTGAAGGTCTTGCTACACAAGACTACTGTAAACCACACATACCAACATATATGCGTGAGTGTATTTGTGTGTGTATGTACTTATATTCTGTGGACAAAAGTGAGCTAAACCTGACAAAATCTTCAAAAACCTCCCTTTGGGGACGTCCTCATTTGTAAAATTGGAATAAAACTAAAGTAAACAAAGTTTTTTTTTTTTTTATTGTAAAAGTGCAGACATTTTTCTGTAAGGGGTAGGTTTAGGTAGTGTTGGTGAAAGCTGATAGAATATACAGTTTGTACAGTACAATATAAAAACCATTATGCCTATGGGATGTCCACATTTAGATAGCTAAGTAAACATGAATGTGTGTGTGTGTGTGTGAGTGTGTACCTACTAAACCATATTTTGGGTTGTGTGTACCCATATGTACCCAAAAGTGAGGTAAACCTGACAAAATCTCCAAAAACCTCCCTTTGAGGACGTCCTCATTTGTAAAATGGGTTTAAAAATAAACTAAACAAAGTTTTTTTGAAATTGTAAAAATGCAGAAAGTCTCCTGTGAGGGCTAAGTTTAGGTGTAGGGCAATAGCACATACATTTTGTACAGTATAAAAACCATTACGCCTATGGGATGTCCCCATTTAGACAGCTAAGTAAATGTGTGTGTGTGTTACACAAGTATATGAATCCTTAACTACTAGATTTTCGGGAAGTTGCACCGGCTGAAGTAACCTTGCTTGTCATGCCTTGATTTTTAAAATTTTTTATTATTATCATTATTATTTATACACACAGTATCGATTGTCTGCAAAGGTCCGCTTCATGATTTCTTTCTTTTTTTTTTGTTGTTTTCATGCATTTTACCTTCACCAAACCTTCAGCCTTTGACAAACAAGTTATCAGTTTTGGCAAACAAAATTTTTGACAAACAATTTTTTTTTATATATTTTTTTTTCCCTAAGAAAACAAAAGATTATGCCAAAGTACATAATATGGTTTCAGATAATTGTATTGTTTTAATGCAGTTTTCTTCTTTACAGCATTTAGACACATTTTTAGACTTTATGCCCTCTGAATATATAAAAAATAATTTTAATTCTGAAATTTTAATTTTATCATAGAATGGGCACATTCCAGTCATTTTTATGCATGAATTCTGGTAAAATTTTATTTTGGTATTCCACTTTATATATATTCAAATAACTCTGCAACTACATTTCAACTAACTCTCAATAGTGTCACGGGCTGATGAGGCACAACTGCAGGCAGACGACGGTGATACAAACAAAAGGTATTTTAATTAGAATATCAAAAGGTAGACAATAAATCAAGCTTACATAGACGAGAACGGACTAATACACAGGGAGAACTGAAGACTTATAAAGGATGGACCAAACATAGGAGACTAATGAGATAATTGCAAACACAGGTGAACTGAATGACTAATTAAACTGAATGGGGAAAACTAGGTCACAGGGGAAAACAGAAAACCAGACATGTAACAATAGACTGTTAGGTTAGGGTTAGTAGAATAAGCTGAAATGTACTTACAACATTTATTTATATTTAGTAGAATGTGTGTTGGGGAACCATCGAAATCAAGTGTTAGCAGATGTTAAGCAGTCTACTAATACTCCAAGGACTGTTAGTTGGCATGTATATTAAGAATGTCTAAATGGACTATTAAAATAAAGTGTTACCTGAATTGCATTTGTAATGTATTTTGTGATAATTAATAGAAAGACAAATCAAATAAAAATTGTGTCACTGACCCAGTAGTATGATCAAGTGGAGAAAATAAATAAATAAATACAAATAAAATCTATAGTTTTACATTCAAATCTACCATTTTAAAATGCAGCCCTCTAGATAAAAAGCACAATGCACCCTTCTGGATGTGCATTCTCATTCTGTTTATCCATGAGGTGCACTTCTTGCCTGGCTGGGAATTCAGTGTGACTGTGACACAACAGGCAGCCGGTACAATAGACCAGAGCCAAGCCAGAGTTGAAAGTGGGGGTACTTTCCGCTACACCCAATTAAACCTGGAATCCATAGCCTCATTAACTGCCCCATGCTGGAGGACACCCCCTCTCCCCAAACATGCCTCTGCTCTTAACGAGGCTCTCGCACTTTACATTGTGCTTCCAATTACCTTGTGAAATGTGGATGGAGTGCAAGCATGGCAGGTGTGTCTAGGTAGGTGCTTCTGTGTGATGACCCTCAATGATGCTGGTGTGTGGATTTCATGCCGAGCATAAACCAGGCTGAAATAGAAGTGATGAACAAACATGTACATGCGCACGCGCACATGCACATGCACATGCACACACACACATGTTTGTTTTTGTGGTTTATGGGGACTCTCCATAGGTGTAATGGTTTTTATACTGAACAAACTGTGTGTGTTATTGCCCTACACCAACCCTACACCTAAACTTAACCCTACACCGAGACTTTGTGCATTTTTAGATTTTCAAAAAAATACCATTTAGTATGTTTTTTAAGCCTTTTGAATTACAGGGACATAGGCAGTGTCCTCATAAACCACCTTCATATTGTAATACCTCTGTCATACCCATGCCATTATACAAATTTGTGTCCTCATAAACCACATAAACATGCACACACACACACACACATACACACACACAGACAGTAAAATGTAAATATTTAGCATTTTTATGCATGCTGCTTGCCTCGAGGAAAAGAAGGCCATCACACGTCTCTCTGATATTTTGATTTTGTTTTGATGGCAAGATATGGCTGAGTTATGTTGCTAGGGGGCTCTAGGTGATTTCTAAAGTGTTATGGGTGATTTGAAGATGAAAAATAAAAAAGTCCTTCTGTAAAGTAGCCTAATGACCCCCCTTTACAATATTAAAATTGTAATTTTGATAGGTTACAAAAGTATAGCACACCCCAATAAGTTTAATAAGCTGCACAATTGGAGGAACCATTCATGCACATGCATGCATGTTACGTGCAGAAAATATTAAGAGAAAAATAATTAATATAACCAATAGCAATAGTGTTTCTTGCTTTACTGGGCACTGCTATTATTAATAATGGCAATAAAATCCTAACCATAAAACTTTATTGTCTGAACTCCAAGAAATTTGTTTTGCAACGGCTCATAGTTACAACTATAAAATACAACTAGGTATATAATTATGTCCAAAACATTTTTTTTTTAAATCACTAGATGAAAATGCTTATTTCTTTTAATTTCCCCCCTCTATTTTAATAATAATGAATAAAGAATTTTTCTTAGTATTTGGTTCCCCTCAAGTTGGCATGGTCTCCTCATGTTTGCGCAAAACCTGATGATTCATGCCATCCCAGCATGATTTTCTAAAGAGCATCTTGTTTGCTTCAATAGAAGAAGCAACTGACCTTTTGTACAAATTAGATAGCATGGGCAATACAGCAAATATTCTTATTTGATTTATGAACCAGAAATAGTACAGAGTATTATTTTTCTTATTCATTTTGCATCATTATATTCTTTTTTTTAATTTTTTTAATTAATTTTTTTTTAATTATTTTGTTTAAAAATATGCTAATATCTATACAATGTGTAACAGAGCAATCTTGGTTTAGAACAAAAAAAAAAAAAAACACAAACAAACAATAGCATATACATACAGTCAAACCAAAAACTATTCAGACACCAGATATAATTTTTGATATTTTTTTTTTTACTAGTGGGTGCAGGACACTAGTTCATTTATGCAAGTGAGGATAACAAAATAAAGTAAACTGTGAAATATTATACCTGAAAAATCCTTCATACAGTGGACTACCGGTAAAATTGATAAATATTTAGAATGTAGGCTACTTGAAATTGTTGACATTATCGAGATTTTAACAAGAATTTGTTCTGACACAGTTTAACTCTGAGTTCTTGTCATATTTTATTACCATTTTCTAAACTATAGAGAATAAACTGTGATAATGTGAGAAATGTTGAAGGTCTATGAATAAAGTTTGGTTTGTCTGTTTGTTTGGTTTCTCACCAAGAGTTTCAGTGCGATGAGTTGAAAAACGGCATTTCCCCTAATCCTTTGCGACAAGAATGGCGAGTTAAATGTTGTCCTGAGTTTTTACTCAAAAGTTCATCGCATATAAGAAGAGGGCTATAGAAACCATATATGTTTTACGAAAGCATGTATATTTAACTTTACATTCAAACCTATTAAGCAAGATATGAACTGAATATCCCAGAACCTGAAGCTATTTGTGTTTTGTTTTAGTGTGACTATGATTGTCCAGCAGTTTTCGCGTCGCGGTCTCTGTTCAATGAAGTTCCGTGTAGTCACACAGTAAAGCAAAAGTATCGTTTAAAATGTCTTATAAACCAGTAACACACGTGCTTTTTGATATGGACGGGTTATTATTAGGTGGGTGAGAATCGTGTTAAAATAAATGAGATTTTAAATCAACTCAGTGCTTGTGTTTCTGTTTGCATGCAGCAAATTAAGAATTGTAGCTATTGATTGAGTCTGACTCCGATCATAAAGATTTTAATTGTATGTAATACATCTATAATATTTTATACTCTTAAGCAGACCTAATTAATACTCATCCGTTTTTCTATCAGACGTTATTTATATAACGCCCTTTTGTCCATCAATGTTCACTGTATTGCTGCATGTTTTTATTTGTACTTTGTATATCTCTTTCAGATACAGAGAGGTTGTACACTGTGGCATTCCAGCAAGTCTGTGACAGATTCAATAAGCAGTATACCTGGGAAGTGAAGTCCTCTGTGATGGGCAAGAAAGCTCTGGATGCTGCCAGGATCATAAGAGACAAAATTGATCTCCCCATGACCCCCGAAGAGCTATTGGAGGAGACCAGACAAATTCAGGAGCGATTATTTCCCACAGCGTCTCTTTTGCCAGGTAATGTACTTGCAGGACTGGAACTGGAAGAAGGAGGGACTCAATAAAGCATCTAAACTACACGCTTGCTACAAAGTCACCATCTGATCAGATGCGAAAATCTGATTTAATTCGAATTAAAGAAGCTGGTTGAAGGTCAGGTCAAATTGCTTGGTTATTCAAGTGACCATTTTCTAATGTATTTCAGGTGTAGAAAAGCTTGTCAATCATCTACACAAGCATGGAATTCCTATTGCTGTTGGCACAAGCTCAGCAGGTCTAACTTTCGAGATGAAGACCAGCCGTCATAAAGAGTTCTTCAACCTCTTCAGTCACATTGTACTTGGAGATGATCCTGAAGTAATGAATGGCAAGCCACACCCTGACATTTTTGTGGTTTGTGCCAAGAGATTCTCTTCCCCAGCCAACCCTGAACAGGTAGGAGTGAAGCTATTCTATTCTATTCTATTCTATTCTATTCTATTCTATTCTTGTTCTGCCATTCAACGGTGCATTTTTTAAAAGCATTGTTAGCCATCTATGGTTGCAAGTTCCATCATAGTTTACATTTACATTTATGCATTTAGCAGACGACTGACATTACATTCAAGTTACAGTTTTTACATTTTATCAGCTCTTGCTTTCCCTGGGAATCGAACCCATGACCTTGGCGTTGCTAGCGCCATGCTCTACTATTTGAGCTACAGGAAAGCCTAGTTCAAATGAACATTCGCAAATGTTTGATCTTAAATGGATTAATTAAAATAAGTTATTACTCTACCAACTGTGTGATATCATTAACAAACGTGGTTGAACAACAAATTTGCTACAACATTGTTTCGGGAAACAGTCGTCACTAGTTATTTGACTTTTTTAACGATGCATTGTGCAGTAGTAAGCAGCGAGTTAAGTCGTTGTACTTGAAACATACTTGAAGCAAGTTCTTTTAAATATTTAGCCAATCAGCAGAGTGAAGCCGTTTGTGAGTTTGCATGTTGGCTGTCACCTCTTTCTTGACAGTTTATAATCAAGTACAAACAGTAGTAGCTGTTGAAAAGGTAATTCCTTAGCAAGAGTAGATTTGTACAACAAGAGCATACCTAAACAGTTTGCTGGCGTCCTGAAGTGTGATGATATGCATAATTGAAGGCTCTGGTTTCCCTACAAGCTCTGTCAGGAATTGTAATATAGGTTCATCTTGAGCTGGTGCAAGATACATTACTACTAACATAAATAAATAATAAGAATAATGACATAAATGTAGGCAGATTGTTTTTCTGTTGTATCCTTTAGTTATTTTCTATTTCTTGTACTACCCTTGTACTCTTGTACACAAGGCATTCTGTTTTGTTGCATAGGTTTGGAAACTTTAGTCCCCCCCCCCCCGTGTTTTTGAAAGAAGCTTCTTCTGCTCACCAAGGCTACATTAATAAAATAATCAAAAGTGTAATTCCATGAAATATTATTAGTTTAAAATAACTGTTTTCTACCTGATCATACATAAATCATTCTAAAATGCTGATTTAATGCTCAAGAATCTTTCTTATCATAATTAAAATGCTTGTTATGAAATGAAGTGTGGAAACCATGATACAGTGCCTTTTTTGTTATTTGATTAATTAGAAAGTTGAAGAATTATTTTTTTTTTTTTTTTGCAACAGACATTATACACCACGGTTCAACATTTTATATTTCCTTATAAAAGAGATTAAGGGTCAGGTTTATTTACAACGCCAAACCATTTTTTGTTGTTAAAATAGACTCAGGATTTACTAAAGACGCGCAGTGAAGAATTAGCACTGAAAAGGCGTGGACAGTTATTTTTGCACCTGAACTTATTGAATATTAATTTGTAGGAGTTTCCCTTTCAGACACAAAATTTCTGGGAGGAGAGGACATATTAAAATGAATCACGCAACGCAATTTAATAATGTTTGCGCTCGTCAAATTACTGGTGTTTGCACCATTATTTAATGGCCAAAAAAAGCATGTCTTAAACTATTTTGCGCCTGATGAGCATCGCCTCTGCTTTTTTGTGACTATGCTAATTTGTGCTGCGTTTGGTTTATTGCATTGGTATATTGTCTATATGTAAATGAGATGTTGCATCTGTGTTCTTTAATTTGTGCATTGTCAGTAAATCACTCGGAGAAATTTTCACACCCATCGGCACGGTTTTAGAATTGCGCTCTTGCACTAATTTGCCCTGTTTAGTAAATCTAGCTCTAATACGTTTATTCAGCGAGGACACATTCAATTTATCATAACTGACACTAAAGACAGTTTTAATGTTATGAAAGATTTCTGTTTCAAATAAATGCTGTGCTTTTGAGCTTTCTGTTCATCACAGAATCCTGAAACACACACAAAAAAACAAAACAACAACAAAAAAGAAGAGCACAACTGTGATGATGATGATGATAAAATGATGATAAAATGTTTCTTGAGCAGCAAATCAGCATATTAGAATGATTTCTGAAGGATCAACTTTGCCGTCACAGGAATAAATTACATTTAAAACAGTTGTTTATCGTTATTTAAAATGTTATTGTTAAACATTGTAATATTGTTTTACAGTATCAGGCCTACGTTTGTTTGTTTTTTTTGTTTATTAATTTAAATGACATAAAATAAGCCTTTAGTGATCATAAGAAATTTCTTACAAAACAGTGATTCTTGTGAATTTGGATAAAACAGGTTTTCATTTTGAAAATAAAAGGTTAGTTAAATTACAAAATCTGAAGGTATATCATTATAGACCAAGGTCTTGGC
This sequence comes from Barbus barbus, assembly GCF_936440315.1. Classification (NCBI taxonomy): domain Eukaryota; kingdom Metazoa; phylum Chordata; class Actinopteri; order Cypriniformes; family Cyprinidae; genus Barbus; species Barbus barbus. The sequence continues at coordinate 18,373,054 of NC_136735.1, read as the reverse complement.
TGTTCAGCAATGTATCGGTGCAACCTCCTCATTTTGTATTTTTTTCATAAAATAGTAATTTTTCCAGTTATAACTTAGTTTTTTTCAACACCGTCAGACACAATAAAAAGCAAATAATTTTTTATTTATTTGGTCTAATATGTATTTCGAGTTTTTAAATCATTATCTGGCATTCTTAGTACACATATATGCTGTTAAATGTTGAATATTCACTTTTGTTCATTTTTTATACTGTTTCACGTGCACTCCTTTAAAAGATCTAACATCATACAACGTTTACTTTAAGCCTAAATATAAAAAGTAATGTTTTTTTATTTAACAAACATATTTTTGTATTAAAAGAGATTATTTATTTAATAACTCAACAGCTCTGAAGAAACATATTGTAAGCATATTAATTTAAAACAAATAAAACTCCCTCTGACGGTGGTGACACTAATCTGACGGTGGTGACAGTGGCCTCATTACAACATACAATTACAAAATGTATACCACTCAAGTCAATGGCTTCTTGCTTAACAACTTTATTTAACTATTTGGTCCAAAAAATAACAATCTTGAGCACTGTGATAAACATGTTTCAAGGAATATAAGGTACAATTAAGCAATATCTAAAAGTTCCACATCCCCATATCATCAAATATAAAACAATCATAGTAAAAAATAGTCATTACCAGTAGGAATAATGATGCATTACTGACATCATCTTAAACTGTCATCTAGTGCCCCCTACTCATAAAATAACTGGACTGTAAACTGTATATTGGACGTGAAGAACAGATAACAACAATTGTAACAGCACTGTGGCAAACATTCAATAAGAACCATATAGGTTCAATTAGCAATAGGCTATCATTAATAAAAGTACCCCTTAATAATCATCATAAGTACAAAAATAAATCATTACAAGTAGCAATAAGATAGAATTCATCACTGACCTCAAATTTAACTGTCATGTGCCCCCCACTCATAAAATAATATAGTCATATTCTTCTGTAAACTAGACTATAAACTGAAATAATAAATGAATAACTACGTCTTACAGTCTCTTCTCCATAAACTGAAATTTTGCAAAATACAGAAAGCATTCTGTGTAAATACCACAAAACACACCTGGCACAATAATAATAATAATTCAAATGTGAACTCATGTGAGTATTCCCTGACTGATTTACATCACTCCACCACTCATTTAGCGTTATCAGGAAGTATATGGTGTATATGTTTCTCCTCTATGAAGTCCATGACTTCAACAGACAGGTTGTATATGTCCCTCGTCCTGCTTGCACGACCTGGTGATGACGGTTCCACAAGTTTGACCAGAATATGGTCAAATGGTATGAAGCACATATCCTTTCCCCCTGCTTTTGGATAGAATCGTGTGTTGGGCCCATGAGGGTGGAAAAACTCCACTTCCACATCTTGATGATGAGCATCCACAGTGACAGCCTTTGCTAACCACCAGTTCTGGTCATAAATGACTGCAAGCCAATCTCCGCAATGAACTACATCAGCAGATAGATCTGTCACTGTCCCGTCAGGACCACTCTTGGTCAGTGGTTCTTGCTCCATTGGCTCTTGCTCACTTTCCTCCCGTTCCATTTCCTCCATCAACATTGTCAAAGGACCTTTCCTCTTTTGCATTGGTATAGGACTATCATCCTCGACCTGTACCCTGGTTGTGTTGGCAGTCATCTGGAATATTGTTGGGCTGAAACACTCGCACATCTGTGGCTCACTGCAGAAACAGGACAGTGATCTGCAGTGGATCTCAGAGTCGTTTCGGTGTGTCGGTGTGACCTGGTGGAGTTTCCTTGTTGCAGGTACAGGTTTTAGTGGTTGAGAAAGGAGTGCATCATATGGCTGCATGTCAGCTTCAGTAATGATATAGAGCTTAGTGCTGCAGAGGCTTCTGCCAACCATCTCATGGAAGATGTTCCCATTCACAATGTCATTCCCCCGCAGTATAAGGCTGTCTGCAGTCCTTTTCACAGTTCCTCCAATGCCGTCTGGGGCTCCCTTCCCATGTGAGGTGGGGAAGAAGTTCCAGGTTGTTCTCTTGAAACCTAGAGTTGGAGGGACACTGCAGAGGAGAGAAAAGTTTTTCTTGTTCTTGTATTGCTTGCTGGGGCCGTCTGTCCAAAAGTGAATAGTATCAACTTTTGGAAACTTTAAATGAATATCTGTCAGGACTGGTTCCATGTGAGTCCAAATGGCAGACGCATCTTGTCGCTTGGATTCTGATACTGTGCAAAAGCCTGTCTTCTATTCTTTTGTATAGTACATGCCAGTGTGCAGGTTGAGCTGTGGGAGGTTCTGACCAAAGTGGCATGACTGTACCTCAGAACTATACTTGCATTTCCACGCCTTAGAAAAGTCCACATGCACAATTACTGTGCTATCATTGCACTTCCTGATCATGCTCCTGTACTCTCATGTCTGGTTCTGAACTGAGCACACGTGTGTTGTTGTTTCTGTCTTCAGTTTGTCTTCATATTGTTGGATAAGCTCTCCCAGTGTGCCACTGTGCATCACACGTCTTGTGTTGAAGTGGAGCCCATCTGCTGTTTGATCCTGAACTCGTTCCCATTGCTGCCATTCAACATTGGTCTGGTCTTGCTGTCGTGTGGGAAGTGTATGTTTGTGGCGACACCGGGTGCAGGAGCGTAGAAGACATGCCTCGCTTGTCTGTGAACAGCAGACAAGGTCAAAACTATTCTCTAGTTTGCTGGACTTGACGACACCATTTTGTCTTAGGACTTCAAGCATCAGCTTAGCATTGTCATGGTACTGACATTGGCATGTCTTACGATCGGATGTCTGACGGTTGTGACAAAAACCTACTCTTTCACATGATATGCATGAGTTGTTCACATTAGCCATCTTGTTTCCCTTCTGTTGCTAGCTACTTCAGACCTCTTCTTAAAAAGTATACATTTATGTCATAATCTAATCTAATATTTTTTATACAAAATAGACAGTGTTGACATGTTATGGTTGTGACGGTGGCGGTGTCCAAAAATATGAACAAGTTTAAGAGAAAATGGCGAACTTACGGGAGCTTGAGTTATCTTGATGCATGCAGTAGAGCTGAAGGTTTGAAAATGGGGTCCTCCGGAATGTAGTCGACCTTGTAGTTGCCTGATTTTATTGCTTTTTATAAATATCTGACGGTGATGACGAATATGTGGGACACATTTTGAGCAACCACAAAATAATAGTAAATATTGTTCAAAACTCAGTGTTTGTAGTTTTTAATGTACTCTTTCATTTGGTAAATATATTATTCAATTAAATTACTACTTTTAGTTTTTTTTAATCAAGTTGAAATGATTACCTCCTATCTGAGGACAACTGATTTTGTAGGCAATGGGCCAGCATATAATCATTAAATAAAAAAAAAATAAATTAAACCTATAAAATAACCTTACATATTTACAAAGGACCCCCTGATTATAACCTTGATTCTTTTTATGCATGACAATTGTATTAATTTCCAACAGAATTAGCACTTTTCTTAGTGGGACATGTTTTATCCAAATTCCCAAGAATCACTGAAAAACATTACAAAATTCTACTTCTACCCAAACTTTTAAACAGTAGTGCAATTGTCTTTATTGCCAATTTTGATCAATTTAATGTATCCTTTCTGAATAACAGTATCCATTTCTGGTCCCAATGATCCCAGACTTGTCAATCAGTACACAAATGTGATTATGTGTGATATTGCTTTTATGAATTGTGACCTTGGACCACAAAACCAGTCTTAAGTGTCAATTTTTTTAAATTGAGATTTCTACATCATTGAAAGCTGAACAAATAAGCTCTCCATTGATGTATGGTTTGTTAGGATCAGTCAATATTTGGCCGAGATACAACTATTTGAAAAATCTGGAATCTGAGGGTGCAAAAAAATCTAAATATTGAGAAAATCGCCTTTAAAGTTGTCCAAATGAAGTTCTTAGCAATGCATATTACTAATCAAAAATGAAGTTTTGTTATATTTACGGTAAGAAATTTACTAAATATCTTCATGAAACATGATCTTTACTTAATATCCTAATCAGGGACGGATTATGACTCACCAATGCCCTGGGCACGGACTGATTAAAGGCCCCCTCAGTTGAAATTGCGCTTATTTTTTATTAAATTTAAATAGTAATGGATTTTATCTATACTAAGTGAAAATAGCAATATTTTTTGCGACATGCTATTTACACTAAGTGCAAATAGCTATAGATTACATTTACACTATGTTAAAATAGCAAGATTTTCTGCTATTTATACTACTTTATACTTTATACTACTCGCAAAATAGTGGCAATTATCTGCACTTCAGTATTGTATTACATTATAAAACAGTATGCAATAATAACGTATTGTGTAAATTTTTAATAATTTTAATTCAAATTATTAAATGGATGCCACCTTATTGGTACAATAAAGCCCTCCCGACACCTACCCTAACCCTACCCGATACTTTATTTTCAACTTTTTGGTTATTTCTTAAATTTTTACTGACAAAAAATGCTTTTACGATGTGATTTGAGATTTGAAAAGGGAGAAAAAAAGTTTGGCAAAAGGCGGGTTCGAAACCTCGTCAATCGCGTCAAAAAGCATGCGCTTTTCCATCTGCGCCACTGGAACTTATGATTCAAAGCCGTTTTTTTTTTCTTATAATCTTGACAGTCCCTATCACATGTTGGCGGGTGGAGTTAGTGTAAATAGTCTCAGCCAAAAGACACACCATTTACATTATCAAAGAACATTATCAGACAGAATTAAAGCAATCTCAAAAACTCCCATTAATCACTGAAGTTGCTTACATTGTGAAATTAATATCTTGCTTACATCGTACGCACTTCTGCACTTTGTTGTTTCTGATGAGAGAAATCGGCAGAGAGCAGAATTAATTCGGGGAGCTCTCGCACTGAACAAAACGTCTCGGGTTACTTGCGTAACCCATGTTCTCTGAGTAGGGAACGAGACGCTGCGTAGCTTACGCAATGGGAACACCCCCAGGTGTGACGATTGTCTGAAGCCCTTATAGAATCACGCCAATTCATTGGCTGATGGCGCGAGATGCCGCCCCTACGTCATACGTGATTGACATAGACCCGCGATCGTGCCATCTTACTCCTCAGATTTTCCTGTCGAAGAAGCAGGTCGACAGCAAGAGGAGCTTGGCAGCGGACGCAGCGTCTCGTTCCCTACTCAGAGAACATGGGTTACGCAAGTAACCCGAGACGTTCTCTTTCATAGGTTCACTCAACGCTGCGTAGCTTACGCAATGGGAACAAAATACCACACACGCCAAGCTAACGCGCTGCCAGACCTGGCCCATTACAGACCAGAGCACTACAAACCTAGCTGGTTCAAACAGAGAGAACCTGGGAACCAGGAGCTGTATTTGCATCAAGGTTATAGAACCTCACAAAAGTATGCGGAGAGGACCAACCTGCCGCCATACAAATGTCCTCCAGGGGAACCCCTCTAAACAAAGCTTGGGAGGAGGCCACCCCTCTGGTGGAATGAGCTCTGATGTCCAGAGGTGAAGGCAGACTGCGCACCTCATAGGCCAACGAAATAGCATCCCTAACCCAGTGGGATATTGTGTGTTTAGATGCGGCTAGCGCTTTGCGGCCTGCACCAAAACACACCAACAGTTGTAGGGACTTACGCCACTGGCTGGAACGGTCCACATACACCTTCAGGGCTCTAACAGGGCAGAGCAGATGAAGCCTATCATCGCCCTCACTCGAGCAGGAGGGAGAGAAAGCCTGCAGCATTACCACCTGTGAACGAAAAGACGTAGAGAGAACTTTGGGGACATAACCAGGCCTAGGTCTCAGAAATGCCTTGACTAGACCAGGAGCAAACTCAGTGCAGGACTCGCTGACCGACAGAGCCTGCAGATCTCCCACACGCTTAAACGAGGCCAACGCCAACAAAAGAGTAACCTTTAATGTCAGAATCCTCACGGGAGCTGACTCTAGAGGTTCAAAAGGAGACTCTATCAACCCCTTCAGGACAACAGAAAGGTCCCAAGAAGGGAAACTAGGAGGACGAACCGGCCTCAAGCGCTTAACCCCACGCATAAAGGAAGATACTAGACGATGTCTACCCAGCGGGACATCGTCTGAGTCCCTTCGAGCAGCAATAGCCGCAACGTAGACCCTCAAGGTGGTAGCGGCCGCTCCAGCCGAAAACTTATCCTGTAGGAACTCCAGCACTGAACCAACCGGGCAGTTAACTGGGTCTACAACATGAGCCAAGCACCAGGATTCAAAAACCCTCCATTTGGAGGAGTAGAGCTTCCTAGTGGAAAGGGCCCTGGCACTATTAATGGTCTCACGGACTCCATCTGAGAGACCAAAAGCTAAGGGCGACCTATGATCGGCCATACCCACAACTTCCAGATCTCCGGATGTGGGTGCCAAATTCTGCCCTGAAGCTGACACAGCAGGTCTTTCCTGACTGGAATTTCCCACGGCTCGCCCTCCAGAAGGGAGACCAACTCCGAGAACCACGTCTGGGAAGGCCAGAACGGGGCTACTAGGAGAAGACGGACTCCGTATGTTCTCACCCTGCACAAAACTGCTGGGATGAGCTTGATCGGAGGGAAAGCATACAGACTCATGTCTGGCCATGGGTGCGCTAGCGCATCTATCCCCAGAGAGGCAGGATGAGAGAGGGAGAACCAAAGGGGACATTGAGTCGACTCCTGAGACGCAAAGAGGTCCACCTCTGCTGTGCCGAAACGTTCCCAAATCTGATCCACCGTCCGGTGGTTCAGCATCCATTCCCCCGACCTGAGTTTTTGCCTTGACAGAAAGTCCGCCGCTAGGTTCAGGACCCCTGGGACATGGACCGCTCTCAGGGACAAGAATCTGCCCTGTGCCCAAAGAAGCAGCCGACGTGCATGCCTGTTCAGGGTGCGCGATCGGGAGCCCCCCTGGCGATTGATGTGAGACACCACCGCCATGTTGTCCGTCCTGACGATGACGTGAGAGTGCGCCAGGAATGGAAGAAAGTGAGTGAGAGCTAGGTGAACCGCTCTCAGTTCCAGACCGTTTATGTGCCACGTCAGGTACTTGCCTGACCAAACACCGCAAGCCGGTCTTCCCTCGAAGACCGCCCCCCACCCTGAGAGGGAAGCATCCGTCGTTATCATTTGGCGACGGCAGACTAACCCCATATTCACTCCTGTGTGGAGAAAATTGAGGTCCCGCCACACTAAGAGGGAGCGAAGACAGGCGCCTGACACTCTTAGTAGGCGGAGGGATGGCCAAGAGGGGTGAATACCAAGGGACTTCATCCACCAGAGGAATGGTCTCATATGGAGCAGCCCCAAGGGAAGAACCGGGGAAGCCGCTGCCATAAGGCCCAGGAGCCTGCGACACAAGCCCACTGATACGCGACGGCCTAGCCTGAAGCGGGCCGAGCACGACTGGATGCTTTCCACCCGAGCAGGGGCCAGACGGGCCTGCATCGAGGTTGAGTCCAGACAGACCCCCAAAAATGTGGTCTGTTGAGCTGGAGTGAGCACGCTCTTCTGGCCATTCAGCCGGAGGCCAAGCGCACGAAGGTGGAAAAGGAGAGAATCCCTGTGACGAATCACCTGCTCCCTGGAACTGGCTAGAACGAGCCAGTCGTCCAGGTAGTTGAGGATGCGGATGCCCTGGAGCCTCAGCGGGGCTAGAGCCGCATCCATACACTTGGTGAACGTCCTTGGGGCCAGAGCTAGCCCAAAGGGAAGAACCCTGTATTGGTAAGCCTTTCCCCCGAAGGCGAACCTGAGGAACTTCCTGTGTCTCTGAACCACCTGGATGTGAAAGTAGGCATCCTTCAAGTCGACAGTGACGAACCAGTCCCCCTCTTGGACTTGGGAAAGAATGCTCTTGAGCGTCAGCATCCTGAATTTCCCTCTGTAGAGAGAGTAATTCAGCCTGCGCAGATCTAGTATAGGACGCAAACCCCCATCCTTCTTCGGGACTAGAAAGTAACGGCTGAAGAAGCCGTGCTTTAGGTCCGAAGAGGGGACCTCCTCTATTGCCCCTTTGAGCAGAAGCGAGGAGACTTCCTGCTTTAGGACAGAAGCCTCGTTGGCGCTGTTCACAGCAGTAAGAAGAACCCCGTTGAAACGGGGGGGTTGCGTGCAAATTGGAGTGTGTAACCAAACTGGATTGTACGAAGAATCCAGGGCGACACTCCCGGCAGGTCCCTCCAGGCGTGGAGGAAGGCCGACAGAGGTAGCGGAGTGGAACATATCAAGGGGGATACCAACACGGGGTCCCTGCTTTGAACGTCCCCCTGAAGGGAGGGGCAAGTACCTAGCTGAAGCAGAGGAGAGCTCACAGCGTCCTCGTGCACAGAGGCATGACCTAATGAGGCCATAAAGGCAAGGGCAGGAGATACTGGCGCGGGGGGAAAGCGCTGGGCGTCCCTTACCGCGTGTACAATGTCTGCAGCCTGCAGCAACTCTGAGGGGAGAAAACCTGAAGTGTCTCTTACCTTCAATGGTCGCCGAAGAGGGGAAGTGACCTGCGCTCCTCGAGACGTCACTACCGGCGAGGATGGCACAGTTGGCGGAGGAGAGCAACTCAGAGACGGACAGAAACGTTTTAACGGTCCGTCGCGATCCAACGAGGCGGGGGAAGCTCTCCTCTTCCTGATACTCATATCAGCTGACTGCGTTTTAGCAGCCCTGAACTTATCGACTACAGTGTTAACCGCATCACCGAATAAGCCAGAGCTAGAAATCGGAGCGTCAAGGAGGAAAGCCTTCTCCTTTTCCCTGATCTCCGTCAGATTCAGCCACAGGTGGCGTTCAGTTGCCACCAAACCTGCCATACTGCGTCCAACCGCCCGCGCTGTATGCTTAGTAGCACGGAGGGCCAAGTCGGTAGCCCTGCGAAGCTCCTTAACAGCCTCGGGGGTCACACCATCCCCCTCATCCATCTCCTTCAGTACCTCAGCTTGGTAGGCCTGAAGGATGGCCATAGTGTGGAGAGCCGCGCCTGCCTGTCCCGCCGCCATGTAGGACTTACCGACCAAAGCAGAGGTGGTTCTACACGGCTTGGACGGAAGGCGAGGGCGAGACTTCCACGAGGGGGCGGAAGTCGGCGAGAGGTGTGCAGCGAGCGTGTCCTCGATCGCCGGGACTGCGGCGTACCCCTGCTCCACAGAACCAACGAGGTTGGTGAAGTCAGCGGCCGCCGCATTAGTGAGGCGGGAAGAGAAAGGCTGCTTCCAAGACCTGGAAATCTCGTGATGCAGGTCAGGGAAGAAAGGCAACTTCCTCCTCGCCGGGCGCGAACCAGAGCCACTGAGGAAACGCTCGTCGAGCTTAGATGACTGGGACTCGCGAGGCTCGTCCGGCCAATCTAAGCTCAACTTCTCAGTGGCGCGCGCCAAAACGTCCACGAGTTCAGAATAGGCCGGAGAAGGCCGCGCCTCCTGGCCGCTAGGCGGGAGAACGTCGAATGGCGCGGCTCCGAAGTCCTCAGAGTCGGAGGCCGCAGTATACAAAATATCCTCCAACCCGAAGGAAACGGCTTCCCGTGCCTCCGGGCTGGGTGCAAGACAGCCGCGAGAAAACTGGACCGGAGAAATCGCGCGGTAACGCCCAGGCGATGGAGGGAGAGAAAGTGAAAACTGCTCACTCTCCATAGCCTCGAGCTCCGCATCCGAACCCCAAGCCCCGGCTTCGCGGAGGGAGGAGGCCTCCGGAGCAGCGCGGCGAGGGAGAACGGCAGATTCTCGATCAAAAACCGCGAGTCTAGCGCGCAAGGTTTTTAAAGTAAAATTCTCGCAGTACTTGCAATTGGAAATGCCAAAAATAGCGTCTCGCGCGTGGGCCAGGCCCACACATCTGACGCACTTACCGTGCTGGTCATCACTCGCGATGAGGAGAGAGCACGGCGGTTGGCACCGACTAAAATCCATTCCACACACCACTAGGAGAATACAATTCCACAGATGCGGTCGCTGAAGTGGAAAGAATCCCAGACTAACGTCTTCGAGAATGGGCCAGAAAAACCGCGAGAAGCGAACGCTTCTGAAGAGAGGAAAATCTGAGGAGTAAGATGGCGCGATCGCGGGTCTATGTCAATCACGTATGACGTAGGGGCGGCATCTCGCGCCATCAGCCAATGAATTGGCGTGATTCTATAAGGGCTTCAGACAATCGTCACACCTGGGGGTGTTCCCATTGCGTAAGCTACGCAGCGTTGAGTGAACCTATGAAAGAGAACAGCTGTTTCAGCAATGAATCATCTCTTATTGGCCATTGTACTCATAAACTCAACAGAATCATGTGTGATTGGTTATAATGCGCAGTGCTGTAGAAACACACGGCTGTCTCTGGCTCTGTGCCAGCCAGCGAAGTTGAGCGAACAATTTAGCAGCTGATGATGTGCCGCACTGAATGATCTAATCACACCGGTGTGATCGTTTATTAAACATAAAAAATATTATTTGGTTATTTTTTGTCTTTTGGAAGCTGCATTCAAAATCCAGTTGCCTCAAAACTCTGAGGGGGAAATCGCGGTCCGGGAGTAGCGGTATTTCGGCTCGGCCCCCCTCTGGTCCAGTGCCCTGGGCACGTGCCCGGTAGGCCCGTGCGTTAATCCGTCCCTGATCCTAATGATTTTTGGCATAAAAGATAAATTGATAAATTTGACCCATACAATGTATTTTTGGCTTTTGCTACAAATATACGCCAGCGACTTAAGACTGGTTTTGTGGTCCAGGGTCACAATTATAAAGTAGTAACTTGCATTATAGACTAAATTTAACCATTTTTTATTTTTTAATATATTTGAAACTGTCCAAAAGTAGCTAACCAGCTTTGCATGGCCACTTAACCAATCAAATTAGAGGACCAGGACTAACTGTTGCATAATGTAATTATTTAAATTTAATCAGTAAAGTAGTTAAATGTTATGTCCTTTGTTTGACATTCCCCAAGCTGTTTAAGCAGGTGTGTGTGTGTGTGTGTGTGTGTGTGCTGTGTATTTTAAACAAAAGCAAACTGACTCCCTGTGTTTACAAATCCAGTTTTTCCAAATCAGTGGATAATGCTCCTTCCTTCATCTTTTAATGTCTTCTGTAAGTCAGCAACTAATTGCATATAAGACTTTAAACCCGACTGTGAGATGAGAGCCATTGCACCCCATTTTTTCCCCACAAACCAACACATGCTAAAGTGTTGTGAATCTGTGAACACTGTGAAACTGCATGTTTGAGTTATCTATGTCTTGCATGCCCCTTCGTTGGCACTATTAAAATGCAAATGATAGTGCCATTAATTCATTCGGAAATCTGTATGGTGAGATGAACTGTTTAAAGCCGCTTGTCTGTTCTGTAAGTGGCAAGCTGCTAATTTTCTTTAATTGCCTTACATGACGCTTGCTAACAAAGTCTAGCAGGAAATAATCAATCACAAATAGGGATTAAATAGATGCATGGTTTACTCTGCCATAAAACCCTTTGCTAAACATGGTAAAAAAATAATTTAAGCATTGAAAGAAGGGAAGAGAGTGGCAGGAAGAAGAAACAGGACTATGAATTGACTTGTTTCTTTTGTCCTTGAGGGACTGATATTTGCTCCTAAAGGATTTTGTTCTGTTCTTGGATCAACTTCCTCTAGCACAATAATACCCGCAATAAGGGAGAGAATGAGGACCTGAGCTCAAAATGGAAAACACAAAGGGCATACTTGAGGGCTATTTATATCTTAGACATCTCTCTGTTTATGTTATACAGTGCTGCTTGAAAGTTTGTGAATCATTTAGAATTTTCTGTATTTCTGCTTAAATATGATCCCCCCCAAAAAAGAGATTTTTGCCCAAGTCCCGAAAGTAGACAAAGAGAGCCCAATCAAACAATTGAGACAAAAATATTTTCTTTGTCATTTATTTATCTGGGAAAATTATCCAATATTGCATATCTGTGAGCGGCAAAAGTATGTGAATCTCTTGTATAAGCAGTTAATTTAAAAGTGAAATTAGAGTCCATCTGTGCAGAGGTGTTTTCATCCAGTCAATGACTATCAAATGTCAGTACGTGACCTGTTTTATTCAAAGAACAGGAATCTATCAAAGTCTGAACATGTTTGTGGAAGTGAATCATGTCACGAACAAAGGAGATTACTGAGTACCTCGGAAAAAAGAGTTGATGTTCCTCATCAGGCTAGAAAAGGTTACAAAACCATCTCTAAAGTGTTTGGACTCCACAAATCCACAGTCAGACAGTTTGTGTACAAATGGAGGAAATTCAAGACCACTGTTACCTTCCCGAGAAGTGGCCAACCAACAAAGATCACTCCAAAGCAGAACGTGTAATAGTCTGCGAGGTTGCAAAAGTTCCCAGGGTAACTTCTAAGCAACCAAAGGCCTTTCTCACATTGGCTAATGTTAATGTTCATGAGCCCACCATCAGGAGAACACTGAGCAGTGGTGTGCATGGCAGAGTTGCAAGAAGAAAGCCACTGTTCTCCAAAAAGAAAATTGCTTACTAAAGATCATGTGGACAAGCCAGAGGACTATTGGAGAAAGATTTAATAGATGGATGAAACCAAAATAGAACTTAAGTGAGAAGCTATTGTGTTCAGAGAAAAGAAAACACTGTATTCCAGTTTAAGAATCTTATACCATCTGTGAAACATGGTGGTGGTGGTAGTATTATGGCTAGGGATGTGCGGGTCTAGTCGACTAAACGGTACAGCTCCTACTAGTCGACACTGAAAACAATAGTCGATTACAATAATAGAGAAATGGAGAAAAAAATAATAGAGAAAAAAAACATGATGATTTTTTCATTCAAATTACCATAATTTTAACGTTACATTTAAAACATTTTAAATAAGTTAAAATAAAACTTTTGAAAAAGAATACATATCCAAATATTTAAATATATAAATATTTTTAAAAGCGTATCTGGGCAGAAACTACATTTTTACCTCAGACCTCTCATGCGTTTTCTTCATGTCAATTGCGGCGAGCTCAAAATGACCACGCGAAAGACCTGCAAGGTGTGGGATTTTTTTTTTATTTGAAGGAGATTGAAAAGTTGTGTAAACTGTGTAATGTCAAATTGGCTTACAATAACTCTACTGGAGCGATGCGTAATCTTATTCAATACAGGCACGCATGCGTTAGCTTGGAGGCTAGCCAAAGCCAGCAAATGTCAATCTTTCATACGTCGCTGCGGTCCGTGATCCCATCCACGCAATCTATTCTTCTAAACGAAGACCCACTTCGGTGGTGCTGCAGGATTTCCAGGCTCTTTTCAAAACTGTCTGCTTGCTTGTAGTTATCGCTCTGCGTGCCTGTGACTTCAGTTCCTGCCAAGCTATTTTTTTTTTTTTTCAAGTGCAGAATTGTCTAGTCCAATCTTTCGCCAGACCACGTTAACGTGTTAAATTCACTGAACAAATTATGCGCATGGTCTGAGTAAGTAAAATTAGCATTCTTTTGTTTTTAGACAATATAGCCAACATGAAGTACTTTTTAAAAGCCATTTTAATGCTATACCTTGATAAACGTTCCTATTTTTTTTTTTTACTTTTGTTTTAATATGTTGGCTAGCTTTATATGAAAATGAAGAATTCTGTCAGTCTATTGATTGATTTTCCATTTCTGCATTGCTCCAGCCGATCAGAATAAAGAAGCTATGCACTGGTTTATGTTGAGTGTATGCTCTTTTTTTTTTTCTGTTTAACGACCGACTAATATTAAATGATGATAACGCGAGGCAAGCATATGGCATAATCATGACCTATTTTTAGCAGAATTCATTGAGAGATTTGACAGTGTGATTCAAAGATTTAAGTATTTCAAGTGTAGGCTGTTATATAGACACACGCACATTTTTTTTTCTTTTGCCATTTTTTGGGGGTTTCTAGCTTTTAGACTAGTCGACTAGTCGGATACAAAATTTCCGTTTAAACGACAGTCAAATAAGTCGTAGCGCACATCCCTAATTATGGCTTGGTCCTGTTTTGCTGCATCTTGGCCAGGACAGCCTGCCATCATCGATGGAACAATGAATTCTGAATTATACCAGCTAATTCTAAAGGAAAACGTCCGGACATCTGTTTAAGAACAGAGTCTCAAGATAACGTGGGTCATGCAGCAAGACAACAACCCCAAGCACACAAGTCATCCTACCAAACAATGGTTAACGAAGAACAAAGTTAATGTTTTGGAATGGCTGAGTCAATGTCCAGACCTTAATCCAATTAAAATGTTGTACACGAACCTAAGCAGGCAGTTCATAGGAGGAAACCCACCCTCATCAGAGTTTAAGTGGTTCTGCACTAAGGAATGGGCTTAAACTCCTACAGGACATGTTATTGTGCAGGACTGATCAGCATTTACAAGAAACTGCAGCAAAAGGGGTTCACACCAGATACTGAAAGCAAAGATTCACATACTTTTGCAACGCACAGATATGTAACACTGGATCATTTTTTCCTCAATAAATAAATGACAAAGAAAATATTTTTCTCTCACTTGTTTGATTGGGTTCTCTTTGTCTACTTTCAGGACTTAAAAACATTTTTGACAAAATTTTAGCAATTTAAGCAGCTCTAGTTTGAGTCTTTTCAGGCTTTCATCCCAATCCAACCAATCTTCACAAAATATTAAGCATCACAGAAAGTGATGGGGCAATAATAAAAAGATCAACAATAATTGCTATGAAACATTTTTGAAACTGTAAAGTGTACTTTTTTAAACTGGTTGGGTTAGTTCAAGGCTCTTTATTGAAGAGCTGGAAAGAGAGAGAAAATAATTTTACTTGTGTAAATGAATGGGAAAATACATGCCCCTGTTTTACTCATATAATTTGCCACTTGCAATTTTCTGTTAACCCCCTAGCAATTTGAGATGGACCCCCTGGTGTAGGTGCAAGAAAATGCTGTTTTAGAGTATGTACCAGCTTAACATAGGCTACTATTGTTATTATAATGATTCATTGGATTTCTTAATGCATTGATTAAACATGCACACGCACTTTGACATGATCGAAAACATCAATTCTGAAATATGGCTAAATAATCATAGTCAGTAATCAATATCAAATACAAAAATCTGCATGGGACTGCTTTTAGTTTCAAGTTAATATTGAGTACCTATAGAATACTATTGGATCCTTCATATCTACAAAGAGTCTTTAGTTTTATTATATTTATAAAAGAAAGATATGGCTTTACGATTCTCTCCGAAAACACCCGAGCTTCTGGAAGTGTGCCGTGTGTGATGCAAGTTGCAAATGTGATGCTGTTTTACATACCACCTGCAGTTCCGAATCATGACCACAATCTTTTATCGTCGGGACCGCTCCATTTTTCAGTATCATTATTCAGTGAAAAATACTTTCCGAAACTAATACGAACCTGGAAGGAGTGTATTTGGTACAGAAAAACTCTGTCATACGTCCAAATCGTTTTTCGAAACTGTGGCGTGAAAATCCAATGCATGAAATAACATTGCCCCCTCCCCCCCTTTAAAATAACATATTTTATTTAAGCATATATACATATTCCAATAATTGGGTTAGTTGTGGGAACTACTGGTACAGTACGTCATTGAACTTCAATTAAGCTAGTTGGATACAATGCATGACTGGACTGCAGGAGCAATTTGCGGAGAGAAATTTGTAAGACACCACTTATTCAAATTCAAATTACCTTTGCAATATGAATGTGGTAGACCTAACTGCAGGATTTATCCAGCCCTCCTTTGTTACTGTTGCTATGAAACTGACACCACGCCAACAGACAAGGTTACTTCTGACAGATCAATATTACCATATTTTCATATTTACTTAAAGCACAAAATAAACATGAATGAACATCTGAACGTATTTTATTGAGAAGAAGAGTTTCTTGTATCGATTAGCAAAGCTTAGGTTGAAGAATTTGAAGTTTGCAATTTTATACAATGTCATACGTATGTACATAATACATACAATAGGACATTGTGAAAGTGATGACACAAAGCATGATTTAAAAGTATTTTGTCCATACAACAGAAGTCATTGGCATTCAAAGTAATTTTGGACTCAAGTACCTTTGATTGTATGGACAAAAACCTTTCAGACATTCTTCAGAATATCTTCTTTTTTTGTTCTGCAGTGAAAAGAAAGTCATATAGCTTTAGAACGGCATAGAGGTGAGCAAATGATGACACATTTTAATTTATTGGTGAACTATGCATTTAATGATGAAAGGCTATTGATGGTGCTGGAATTTCGTTTCTTCGGTTTTAGAGTTTCAAGAGCCATCAAAAGCCAATGAAGTAATAGATCATTTTCATATGAAGGTATATTTACATAGCACAAGTTACCTGAGAGCTCAAGTAAGTGACACCAATGATCGATCATAAAAACAATGATCAGCCATTATCCTGCTTTTAACCTAATTCAAAATTCATGCTACAGCTATAAACAAATGTGTCAAAAATAAGTTAATTTCTAGCTTAGTGATTATAGCATCTTTTTCAGGAACATTGTGCAGTCTAATTCATTAGACAGCAGTTTTCTCTAGCACTGCATATGGTGCAGCAACAATTCTCAACCGTCTGGAGAGGCTCACAGGATATGTTCTTCAGTGCATCTGAATGAAACACAATGAGGGTCTTTAGACTACATCTTTAAAATAGCCATTATTTAAAGAAAATAATGGTAATATGGTTACTTTAATCATATTAATTACGCAATGCTTAACACTGACAAGTCAGCTACAGATAGAATGCCAGTGGTCAGCAGTGTTGTGCTTTGGTTTTAAGAACTTTCTTTCTCTCTAAATAAAGAAGAAAGCAATGCAGCGATGTTTACTTATTTGAGTCTACATGCCTCTGTCTCATGTTTTAGCCCACAGATTACTTTTTGTTTTCAGGTGAGATGGGACACACACACACACACACACACACACAAAATAAAATAATAATAAATCTATGGATAAGCTTTTCCGCAGCATCATTGAACATGTTCCAGCATCACAGTCCACTGGCAGGGTCACCCGAGACGAAACGCTGAAATACAGATCCAATGCTCCACTGCCACTGACTTGCAGTGCAATTGACTAGAGATCCCATGAGATAGAACTCAAATATGGCAAGTAGATGTCCACCAGCATAGCCCCATTAGAGTTTTCAGTACTGGAGTGTCTTCTCAAAGAAACTCTTTAAATCCAATTCATATTTTTGAGGAAAGTATTTTTTTATTATTATTTTTCATTATCCATTAAAATGGTCTTTATAATCATTCATAGCTCTCCCATGAACTGTTTGTATTGGACTACAAATTTTCTAATAAAAAATGAGTTTTCTGAATCAAATGTGAAATGTAAATCATATTTATTTGCTCTAAACCCAAAGATTCACACCCCTAACATTAAAATATATTTTCATTTTTTTTTTTTCTTCTCTTCTTCTTCTGGCTGGAGAGCCATACAGCACAGCTTCTCAGTTGGATAGAGATCAGTTCATATTGGCCATTGAGGACCATTTTTGGGTCTGGTTAGCTCCAAAAATGTGTTTTGCGGAAAGATGTAATTTCCAGGCTTAATGGGAAGTTCACCCAAAAATGCAAATGATGTCATTATTTAGTAATTCTCATGTCATTCCAATCTTGTATGACATTCTTTATTGGAACACAATTCCATTTTAGGATTGAAAGCTCCACTTGCCAAGATATGATACAGGTTTGAAACAACATGAAGATTAGTACATGATATTCGGAGGTCATTTTTGGTGAACTAAATCATTTTCCAGACAGTTTTTGGTGAATTATTTCCCTGTATTTAAGTCTCAGTCAGTTTTTTTTATGTTGTGGGTAGTGTCAGATGTCACATTCTTTAAATTTTGGATAACAATGTCCATTTTGGTCTCATCCATATTTATTTATTTACATTTTTAGCTTGATCACTCTAAAAGTAGTTATTTTTGAGTAACATTTTTGTGCCACTCTCTCATACAGGCCAGTGTTACATCCAAAGCTCTCAATATATTTGAATTATTATTTTTTTGTGTGTCAGGAGAATTTGATGTAGCTTTCTGTTCTTGATTAGCAATGAACCAACAGGCTTCACTGGGATGTCTAACTGGTTCATCTTTTGTACCATCTTCTACAGTTGTGGTCAAAATTTTACATAATGTACACTTTTCAGAATTTTCAAAAAGTTATTTTACCAAAATAAGCGGCATCATACAAAATGTGTTATATTTTATTTAGTACTGACCTGAAAAAGATAGAAAAATATATTTCACATAAAAGACGTTTACATATACAGTGCCCTCCAAAAGTATTGGAACAGTAAAGACAAAATTTCTCTGTTGGCTGTGGAGTCAAGACATTTGCAAATACGATTAAAAGATGAATATGAGACAAAACTACAGAATGTCACATTTTATTATTAGCCGTTTCAACACATACATTTTTTACCAAATAAAAAGAACAGCACTTTTAGAGTTCATCACTCATTGATGTGAGCATAAGTATTGGGACAGTTGAACATAAGGCAGATATAAAAGATTAAAAGCTATTATTTAGTTGCAGATCCCTTGCACACAATCACAGCAGTGAGTCTGTGACCCATAGACATCACCAGACTTATCCTTTGAAATACTTTTCCCAGCCTGTAATGCAGCCAATTCCAATTGTTGCTTGTTTTGGGGAGTTGCTGCCTCTCCTCTCCTCTTCAGCTGGTGAAATTCATGTTCAATCGGATTTAAATCTGGAGATTGACCGGGGCAATCTAAGACTTTCCATTTCTTTGCCCTTATAAATTCCTTGACTGAACTGGCAGGGTGTTTTGGGTCATTGTCCTGATGCAATATGGAGCACTTCCCAATTAATCTGGTGGCATTTTCTTGAATATGGGTAGGCAAGATGGTTTTGTATCCTTCCAAATTCATTCTGCTACTGTCATCATACATTAAGTCATCAGTAAAGTTGAGAGGGCCTCTTCCAGAGGCAGCCATGCATGCCCATGCCATGACACCACCTCCACCATGCTTTACAGATGAGGCTGTATGCTTGGGATCGTTTGCAGTTCCCTTTTTTTTCTCCACATTTTTGCTTTCCCATCACTTAGATAAAAGTTAATTTTTGTTTCATCTGTCCCTAAACACAGTTCCAAAACTCTTCTGGCTCACCTTTGTGTTTTTTTCAAACTCTAATCTTGCCTTTCTATTTTTTGTGCTGGTCAGAGGTTTGCATCTTGCTGTGTAGAATCTGTAATTCTGTGTCAAAGTCTCCTGAGGACAGTATATTGTCAGAGCATCACCCCAGCTTTCTGGAAGTTGTTGGTGATTTTACAGACACGTCTTTTAGGGTTCATTTTCACAGCTTTTATGATTTGTCTGTCATCAACTACTGTTGTTTTCTCAGCCGATCAGGTCGTTGTTGGTTGCTGGTGGTTTCCAAATTCTTGATTTCTTCATGCCCTTTGTTTTTGCTATTGCTCTGATTGACTTCCTCTTTTCTTTTAGCATTCAAATTGCTTGTTTTTCTCTCAAAGTCAGCTCCCTCATCTTCATCCTGGTTTGTGTGTGTCATCATCGATTGCAGGATTCAGAATGCAGAGGTAATGGATATAACTGATACAACACATTCCCTGCTGATCTTCTTAGCTGGTGAAACATCTATGTTGAATCACCCAATAATAAAATGTGACATTCTGTAGTTTTGCCTCATATTCATCTTTTAATCATATTTGTAAATGTCTTTACTCCACAACCAACAGAGCAATTTTGTCTTTACTGTTCCAATTTTGGAGGGAACTGCATATACACTTTGTGTTGTAGCCACAAAGTTTAGAACAGTTAGTACCAGGTCTTGTATTTGATTGGCTGAGCGATGCTCCAAAATCCTGATATTTGTCCGCTGGCGCTGGGCCTTTTCTCTGTTTGCATCTCTCCACGTGTCTGTGTTTACTCAAGATTTTCATCAAACATCTCATTCCTTATCCTTTTCTGTTAGAAGAGCTTCATCAGTCTTAGATAATCTTATTGGGTTATTAATATCAAAAGCTGTAGCCTTTAATAGGCCATTGTGTGATTTTCCGGAACACATGGAGCTGAAAATGTCTAGCATGGCATCCCTTCTTTCAACTTTTTTTAAAAGGTCCATGGTCCAGTCAGCTGGGTCTTAAATTGTGATTAAAACCTGCATCTCTCCTGATAAGATATGAAAGTGGTGCTGAGAGGCAATCGACAGAGTGATCAAGGGAATAAAAATTGCTGCTGTGTCATGTGCCTACCTTAATGTGAAGTGTGTGCTCCAAAGCTTGACTTGTTTGTGTGTGTAAAAAAGAGAAAGAGCAGGTGAAACAACAGTGGAAGAAGAGGGGAATTGAGAATGAGGAAGGATCCACGAGACTGATAGAAAAGGACAAATAAAGAGGGAAGGAGAGTGGCCGTTCAGTACTCTGCATGTTTGCAGCATCACTGCCTCTTTGTATGCACCACAAATTTCTTATCCTTTTCAAAATGGTTGAAGAAAAAAAAAATCTAATATAATGCAGAAGAGTCTTCTGTTTCTCTTTGTCTCTGCTTCTCTTTTTTCCATATCCCCATGAACACTTTATATTGAAGGGATCACCCAAACATTAAAATTCTGTCATCTATTCACCCTCATGTAATTCCAAAGCCAAACCATTTTCTTTCTTCAGTAGAACACAGAGGAGATGTTTTCTAGATGTTTATACCGATTTTTTTACATTTAAAGAGAAAAAATGGCCAAAAAAAGTCCATATTACTCGCACTGCACTATAAGAAAGGTCTATAAATACAGTGTTTATGTAATTATCTTCATTGTATTTTTATGTGTATTTTGAATTCCATTTTGTTGTGATTTTAATTGTTGAGAAACATCAACAATTAAATCTTCTGAAGCCATATGAAAGCTTTGAGTGAGGATTAGACTGTTATTCACTGAAAATCTTCCTATAACGCCACAGGTCTCATATCTTACTTGTCCAATTTTGCATCAGTGACAGCAAACCTGGCATGACGCTCCTTTACGTGTCAAGTTTAAAAGTGTTTATGTAGCTTGTGTACCTGGAAATAGGCAATGCTTAATTTTGGGCAGAAAATAGTTGTTTGCCATTTTAAAAGTTTCAGTATCAAATTAAATAGAATCATTTTGAACACTACTCTAGTAAAAAAGTAATGTATTTAAAATACATTTATTTCATACTAATTATAGTCTATTGACATATTTAGTGATATATCGCTGGAGTCTTACTGATTTAAAAATTAGTATTAAACTTTATTTGGAGAACTACATGTACACAATGCCCATTTCTTAATATTAAGCCTAAAATGTGTTTTATTGTCACTATTGATGAGGATTGCATGATCTTTGAATAATATCAGTCTTTAAATGCATTTATTGATTACATGTATACATATATTTTAAATACATTTTTTTTCATGGTGAAAATCAGTTTGCTGTTTGCTCTCAACCCAAAGATTCTCACCCTTATAATACATGTTTTGCCCATTCTTTTCTGGACCATTTTCAGTATGTTCATGTTTGTTAGAATTATGTTGACTAACAAGATTAAAATTAGAACTGTTTTAGAAATAAAGTCTTGTCATTCCAAAGTCCTTTTTGAAACTGAAAGGCTCTGTTCAATGATATTTGACATTATTGATGTGTGAATGATGTTTGATGTTTGCATGAAATGTTTATGTTTGAATGCCGTTTGACTTATTTGAGAGATTATCAGTAAATAGCAAGTTTAAAAAAATATTTTGAAGTTCAATGCCATGAGCCTTATAGAGTATAACATTCTGCCAAGCTCATACAGATTTAGAGTGAAATGAGGGTGAGTAAATCATGACAGGATATTCATTTTGGAATGATCTACCCATTTAACTGTTTTAATATGCATTTAAAAGACAATTTATTAATTCTGTGCCATGTATTTTCACACTAGATGAGATGTCCTTGGGGCGAAGTGAAAAAGGTTCGAGAAGAAATGCCAGAGTGGTGGTGCTAATGTAGCTGTTGTTTCTGGAGGTCAGCGGTTCAGAAGTTGCTCTTGAATTGTCTTTCAACCTTTAAAACCTGTGAAAAGACAATGAAATTCAAAGAACTGGCATCATTACTTTGTGCTATTATCTCACGTGGAAGCTTGTAAAGGTGAAAACCCTCTGAAACATTCTGCTGATTTAAATCATTATATCTTTGATCAAAGCTCAAGGACGTAGCAGGTAACGAAAGTTTCCAGAACCAAACCAATGTGATTCATGCCATTTCAGAACACTGACATCTGAGAGAAGGTCTGGATATCAATAAGAAAATATTCCAAGCATGGATGTCTGTCTGTGATTGCAGACTGTTCATCACCCTGCACCAGAATACTCTCAATAATATATGTGGGTTCCTGCTCTTCAAAGGGAACCTCAGATCAAAACTTAATCCTTCTTCATTGTGCATGCATTGGCTTTGGACATGGTCAATATATGGTTTCCCTTTGAAAAAAAAAAAACACTTGTTTTGCTTTGGTTTTTAGATTTTTTATTTTTTTTTCTCGGGATCGAACTTGATAAGTCTCAAGCACATGTACGAAACACATGTATTTCCCATAACAAGGAGATCCAGCCCAACTATCACCAAACCATAAGGGCCATTAATCAGCTCAACCTTTTCCAGTTCATTCTAGCTAAGAGCAGAGTATCATTAGAGGAGGAATTTAAAGGCGACTTTTTGATCTCCATCCATTGCATGCACGTGGTGATGTGAGGAAGGCCAACATGACATGAATACTGAGTAGTCTTTCCAGAGGCATGGAAGCCCTCTCATGCATGTGAGTAATGTATGTATGCCCAGTCATCTGTCTCCATTGTGACCAGAGGCAAGGAAGTGGACCACCTCTTTCTGGAAGAGTCAGGCATTTTGCATCCCTCAGTGCTGAGCAGTGCATTGAAGGGAGTGGAGCTTTATAAAAGGTGGGTTCAGTCCCATGGCTTAGATTAATAAAATATAGAGGAACTGAAGTTCATGTATTTGTGTGAACACGAGGGAAGTCACATTTTTTGTCGTCACCTATCATAATGACAGAGACAGAGTGGAGTGATCCAGCATATTTGAGATGGTGCAGGACAAAAGATGAGAGAATGTGGTTTTTAGGAGGAACAAAATCCAATGTTCACTGATTCTTTTTGTACTGGATTCAAGCTTTGTGAATTTGTCAGTGGTGTAAGGTACTAGAGAACTAGGGATCCGTATAGTTTTGAAAATGTTTCATTGTTGGGTTGTCTCAGTGACTAGTCAATGATTCTTAATGAAGCACTGTATAATTGGCCTGAATTTGGTGTCGTCTAACCCCAGTTGAGCACATTTCTTTGGGAACATGTACATAAGTTACATTCTTGCATAAAATGGTTTGCAGTGGATGTGGAACAATCAAAATGGGATACTCAAAAAACAATACAAGATGCAACTCAGTGGGCAAAGATGTCCATGTCTGCATGTGTTTGGCTGTAGTGGCAGGGCTTTCAAAGGGTTGAAACTCAAAGCAGAAATTTTCCAAGAGAAATCAGATACAGTTGATAACCAGACAGACAGTTTCATACATAAGAGCTAAAACGTTACACACATGAGACTTGTTCGCAAAAAATAAAGAAAGTAAGAGTTGTAAAGCCTACTATAAACTGGAGTTTTTTTTTATCTTAATGATGTGACTTCAAAGAGATTGACAAGGCAGTTTACAGTCTTTCATGCCAGACTATACAATAAATTGTAGCCAAGACATCTAGACATTTCCATCACACTGGATGAGAAGAAGAAAAAAACATACATACAAAGTCCAAATGGAAACAATGTACAGTCTATATTATGATATTTCTGTATATCCATTAACTTTATTCTAGCACCTTAAAGGTACACTCCACTTTTTATGGAAATAGGTTAATTTTACAACTCCCCAAGAGTTAATCAGTTTTTGAATCCATTCAGCCGATCTCCGGGTCTGGCGGTAGCACTTTTAGCTTAGCTTAGCATAGATCATTGAATCGGATTAGACCATTAGCATCTCGCTCAAAAATGACTAAAGAGTTTCGATAATTTTCCTATTTAAAGCTTGACACTTCTGTAGTTACATCGTGTACTAAGACCGACGGAAAATGAAAAGTTGCGATTTTCTAGACCGATATGGCTTGAAACTATACTCTCGTTCCGGCATAATAATCAAGGAACTTTGCTGCCGTACCATGGGTGCAACAGGCGCAATGATATTACGCAGCGCCTGAAAGTAGTCCCCAGCTATATCATAACTAGCTACTAGCTAACTTTTTTTTTTTTTCAAAAGCTAACACTTGGTAAACATAATGCAAATTGCTTCCATTAAAATGTTCAAAACTATGCTTATTAACTAGTCAGTTGTAGAATTTTTTTGGTAAGCTGAAGGGATAGTTCACCCAAAAATGAAAATTTGATGTCTATCTGCTTACCCCCAGGCATAGGCGTAAATCCCTATCAGAGGGTTGTCCGATGACATTGACATTGACAACGATGACATTGACAACGATATATATATATATATATATATATATATATATATATATATATATATATATATATATATATATACACACATTGTGTGAAATGATTCTTTCTATTTAATACAGCATCATGCTGGATCATTAATAAATTAGTCATGACAAAAAAATTATGATTTCCGATTATAAGGTTACCAAGCTTAATTCCGTAGCTTGTCACCCACTATAACTAACACGGCGATAAGCCTGAACTGATATTAGGCAAATATTGTAGGCCTACCGATGTGTTGGGTTTTTCTCAATATGATGTTAGGTGGCAGATCAGTGAATATCTAAAGAGATGTCCGCAGACCTAGACAAAATCTAAATACTATGTGGAGGGCACAAAATAATAATTATAATGCGACCGTGTGGTGAACAATATGAACTGAACTCATATTTAAACATGGTCTCCATGCTATACACATGCTCTGTACACATCTATCCGTACAAGTACAATTTTGGCGGTATTATTTGTGTCCCCTTCAAAAAGCTCTTGAGAAATTTTATGTCTACTGTCCCCGCTACTGTTAGATGAAATTTGCACCCCTGCTCCCAGGGCATCCAAGATGTAGGTGTCTTTTGTTTCTTCAGTAGAACAAACAAAGATTTTTAACTCATACCGTTGTAGTCTGTCAGTCAATGCCAGTCAATGGGCACCAAATCTTTGAGAGGAAAAAAAAAAAACATGCACAGACAAATCCAAGTTAAACCCTGTGGCTTGTGACGATACATTTATGGACCATTGACACTCCTAATTGAGATTGTAGATAGAGTGTCAATGGTCCATTTGACAGATAGATGGCGGTAATGCACTTATAAGTCTGCGATCTGTCGTAAAGCAAGAAGAAGAAGACGCGCCAGCTGTTGTGTAAAAAATTATATAAATACTGTTCAGTTTCTCGCACAAACTGATCGTTTCGTGTCTTAGGACATCAATGTATCGTCACGAGGGGGTGACGCAGGGTTTAATTTGTCTGTGCATGTTTTTTTACTCTCAAAGATTTGGTGCCCATTGACTGCCATTATATGACTGACAAACTGCAATGGTTTGAGTTCTTTGTTTGTGTTCTACTGAAGAAACAAAGTCGCCTACATCTTGGATGCCCTGGGGGTAAACAGATAAACATCAAATTTTCATTTTTGGGTGAACTATCCCTTTAAATGTAAATATTATTCAGGTAAGAATAAACAATGAATTTGTGCTGTATTGTACACATTCTAAATTACGTTGAATACAGAGAAATCTTAGTTTGCTTAAGTCAGTAATACAGCATTTTAGTGTGTGTGTGTTTAGTTTCTTATGTCTGTGTTCAAGACTGATACTGAAATCTTCCTTAACCAAGCAGTGCTTCACAATCCCTCTTAGCACTTTATCAACCCACAGCTTTGTGCAGAGTGGAGACCGTGCCGAGTTCAAGACCTCATGAAGAGTGTGAGTGGGCTGAAGAAGTGGAGTGTGTGTGAGTTTATTGAGGAGCTTTGCCATATCGATCACCCACCCAAGTCCCTCTGAAGAACACACCAACTGGGTGTTGAGAAATGCAATTTAAGATTAGACCAAATATATCATCCAAAGACGGGCCCCAATTGTTCTGAATCCTTTGAAATATGTAGAGATATGTCCATGGAGAAATTAAGTAAGCGCTTTTTGAATAGACTTTGTCATCAAGCACAGAACTTGTGAAAGTCTATTTAAACTGTCGTCTATAAAAACAAAAATGCTGACCAAGATGCCTTTCCGACCTCTGAGGGTTACGTTTGAAATGATTTTTCATGTTTGGTAGAACAGGCCATTTGAGGCAGAGGCAGTGATGGGTGAAGATTGCATTTATCCAGTGATGTTTAAGTTTTACAGTGAAACAGTAGGCGTGGTGTTTTGGTCATCTTGACCAAATAGCGTGGGTGTCATCAGTCTGCTTTCTTTCCATGACACGTCATCTCAGATTCTGGCCAGCCACAGGCCCACTGATCATTTAGAAGATGCTGTCAGCAATCTGTCAAAGTCTCTACAGAGCTTTAACAACCTTGTTTACTGGCACATATATTCACACATACCTAAAGTCACGTGGCATGTGTTCAGTCACTTATGTGACTCACATGCTAATCCAACTGATGATGAGGACACACTTCCCTCTCCTGTTGTTGTCATCTCTGCCTTGTCATGTCTGAGTTTAGGCTCCAGAGCAGATGGACTCGGGCTAATGACCACAGCCTTATAAAACTGGCGCCAAGCCATTAAATTGTGGTTACTTGTCATGAGCGTTGTTTAGCATGACACTTGTGCATGGTACAGTATAGCCATTTTTGCATGTGGTAAAATTATTATTTGTTTCCTTGATAGAACAACTGAATATGCTAGAACTTTTTTGTTGTCTTCCATCCATTAAAATATCCAAATCATTCATCCATCCGTCAAAATATTCCATTCATTCATCCATCTATTAAAATATTCCATGATCCATCCACATCAATCCATGCATTAAAATATACTATCCATCTGTCAATCCATTAAAATATTTGATCCAATCATCCATTAAAATATTCCATCCATTCATTAAAATATTCCATTCATTTATTCATTAATTGTTTTTATCCATTCATCCACCCATCCGTTAAAATATTCCATCCATCCATCCATTAAAATACTCCATCCATCTTTACATGCACGATTGGGGTCAATAAGATTGTATTTCAATTTTTTTTTATAAATAATTTCTTCAAAAGTAATAAATTGACCAAAAATGACAGTTAAGACATTCATAAAGCTATAAACATGTTTATTTTTCAAATAAATGCTGTTTTCTTAACTTAATATTCATCTATGTTTCCTGAAAGAAAAAAATGAAGCAGCACAACTGTTTTCAACATTGATGATAAGAAATGTTTCTTAAGCAGAAAATCAGCATATTAGTCAGAGTAATAACACAATGTTAATTGAGCCAGACAAATAATGCTGAGTTTTGTGAATGAGGCACAATGCATAATGAGCTTAATTTGCATAGAAAATAGGCATGTTTGTGCTAAAAAGATTATGACAGTGGCTTTAAATACTTTAAATAGAATACTTTTTAAATAGTGGGTAAAACTAGAGTGTGGGTGGTTAAACACAGACAGTTTTTTGTTAAATACTGTACACAAAAGTCTTTAGTTTTGTATAGTTATGTTTGTTGTTGTTTCTGCATGAATTCTCTGAGGGAACAAGATGAGATGCCCCTGTCAATTATTAACAGACTTGTGGGGACTTGTACTAACATATTCCTTCATGGCTGCATCAAGCAGTGCACATAGGACGTGTGTTGTGTTTCATAGGCACACATCCATCTGTGAGATCTCACAAGAATAAGTAACTTAAGACTTTTTATAGTCCGTCAGTTTTATTTAAATCCTCTGTGTGTGTGTGTGTGTGTGTGTGTGTGTTAACTTGTGCGCATAAGAAACGCATCAGTGATGTGTCTTCTCTATGTAACACGTGATATTAGTCACTCTGATGTTGCCTAGCTGAGATGGTCATCTGGCTCCTGACATTTCCCAGAGCGCTGGACCGTAGATGGACTCCACTGTGTCAGGTCATCTTTGCATCATCCTAGAATTCATGTCTAGGCATTAAGTGTGGCACGTTTGCCTGTGCGTGCTAGAGATTTCTGGGCATCCCGTGGAAGTGCTAAATATTGTGCCTTATGTCACCCTTTATATCCCACCTTGTTTTTTTTTTTGTTTTTTTTAATTAAACAGATGATGTAACATTTTTGTTATTTGCTATCTGTCGGAGATAACTATAATTAGCAATAGTGTTGTTGTGAAAGGACCCCTCACAGTTTTTCCCCATCAATAAATCAGGATTTATGTGTATATATATATATATATATATATATATATATATATATATATATATATATATATATATATACACACTATGACACATTGCATCATACTTGCTGAATTAAATACAATATTTGTTTCTTACTAATTGTGAGGTGCTGATTCCAAAATAGTACGTTTTTTCCTCAAGCTTGTCACACTTAATCCCAAAATATCAAAATATATAATATTTGTGGAATTTTTTCTTTCAACAACCATTTGTAAGGTGAGGAAGTCTTTTATTATCCTTTTATCAGCAGAATAGCTGCCACACAAAAAAAAAAACATGGTTTCTGTCTTTCTCTAAGTCAGATTACAACTGTTCAACTCTCAGCCCATTTTGACATGTATGACATTTTATGTCTACTCCTGAGTATATAATTGGAAAAAACTTTTATTATTGTGTGGGGAGGGAAAAAAAAGTGATGGGAAGTTTAAATTATTTATTTATTTATCTTTCTTTCCCAGAATGCAGGGCCAATTAATAACTTGCTAACTGGCTGTTGGGGAAGAGAGTGATCCAAACCAGGATGCAGACCCATGACTCCTTTGTTTAGTTCAGTATTATTTGCCAATCTGTTTGACTGAATCACTAAAAAGAACAGCACCAGTCATACATTCATAATTGGACAGTACATTGCACTGTTTGCTTTTGAGTGTAGTCAGTGTTGACCAGTGTTAGGCAGTAACGTGTTACTATAATTTGATTACTTTTTTAGTAACAGAGTAATTTAACGCATCATAATTTTCAAAATAGTAATTAGAGTGTAGTTACAAGCCGAGGCCGCTATACATTACTGCCGCATTACATTTCTGACAGAATGCCGTGTTTTATAATCTATATTGTAAAAAGGGTGTAGAACACACACTGTCGAGTCCAGTGCCAGTGGGTTAGACACCTGCACTCCCGCGAGACCCGATGCAACAGAGTGCGGTGTGGGACAAGATGGGCGATTACTAGACACTCGTGTGTGCGCGGGATGCGGGAGAATAAAATGATTCACGGGACTCCCGCAAAATAGAAATATCTAAACATAAAATATCTTAAACAAGCAAATTGTTATTCATCTATTGCACAAAAGCAACAAGAACTAATTTAAAATAAAACCATTAACAGAGTATATAAACCGATTAATAAACGGATTGCCCATGCCATGACACCACCTCCACCATGCTTTACAGACGAGGCTGTATACTTGAGATCTTTTGCAGTTCCCTTTTTTTATCCACATTTTTGCTTTCCCATCACTTAGATAAAGATTCATCTTTGTCTCATCGGTCCATAAACGCAGTTCCAAAACGCTTCTGGCTCACCTTTG
Organism: Barbus barbus; assembly: GCF_936440315.1. Classification (NCBI taxonomy): domain Eukaryota; kingdom Metazoa; phylum Chordata; class Actinopteri; order Cypriniformes; family Cyprinidae; genus Barbus; species Barbus barbus. The sequence continues at coordinate 18,343,314 of NC_136735.1, read as the reverse complement.
TGCTTTTTTTCAAACTCTAATCTTTCCTTTCTATTTTTGGTGCTGGTCAGAGGTTTGCATCTTGCTGTGTAGCATCTGTAATTCTGTGTCAAAGTCTCCTGAGGACAGTAGATTGTCAGAGCATCACCCCAGCTTTCTGGAAGTTGTTGGTGATTTTACAGACACGTCTTTTAGGGTTCATTTTCACAGCTTTTATGATTTGTCTGTCATCAACTACTGTTGTTTTCTCAGCCGATCAGGTCGTTGTTGGTTGCTGGTGGTTTTCAAACTCTTGATTTCTCCATGCGCTTTGTTTTTGCTATAATTGCTAAAGCAATAATTGACTTCCTCTTTTCTTTTAGCATCTTTTAGCTTGCTTTTCTCTCAAAGTCAGCTGCCTTGTTGAATGCAAGATTCAGAATACAGAAATAATGGATATATAACTGATACGACACATTCCCTGCTTTTAATATCTGAAGAATTAATGTAACAGGACACAGCTGATCACTTAGAAAGATCTGTGAGGCAACTGTTCCAATACTTATGCTCACATCAGATAGAGGGATGAAACTCTAAAAGTGCTGAACTTCTTAGCTGGTAAAACATCTATGTGTTGAATCACCCAATAATAAAATGTGACATTCTGTAGTTTTGTCTCATAATCATCTTTTAATCATATTTGTAAATGTCTTGACTCCACAACCAACAGAGCAATTTTGTCTTTACTGTTCCAATACTTTTGGAGGGCACTGTAGTAATGTAACTAATTAAATAAAGTAATCAGAACAGTAACGTGATTACTTTTAAAAGGAGTAATCAGTAATATAATGACATTTTCAGAGTAACTTGCCCAACACTGGTGATGACAGTGCAACAGAAGACGGCTAGTTATTGTCAATATATATTACATATATAAGAATAGCTATATGTTTTTGCTGTGCATCTACACTACTGAATTGCTCTGCAGGAAATGCAGATTTGTGGAGGTGCATGACGGATGATTTGTGATGGAAAGGCTACGTCATGGATGGCTGCACTTTTTCTGTTCTCTCTTTATTGTGAAACATTCTCTCTCTCATTTTTTTTTAAGGTCTTATTTTTCTATTTTTGTAATATGAAGGCCTAAAATCAGATTTAAAATAAACTGGTAACAAAGTCTACCCCCGTTTTTGAGGTGAGAAGCAAATCCAACTGTAAAATGCTGATTCACTGTCTTAATTAGAGGTGTTTGAGACAGTCATCTCACCCTCTCATCCCCAGCTGTCTGCTTGAGGGACGTGTGAATCTTAAGCCTTCTCATACACTAGCTATGACTAATTACTGAATATCTCTTGTGTTATATATATATATATATATATATATATATGTCCTGGACCGTTTCTAATCCAACAAGATGCTCCACTTCAAATTGCTGACAGAGAAAATGCCAGCATTTGTGCTACGCTTAGCTGTTGTCCTCAAGCTTTTTTATTTCCTTTATGTTCACAGAAATGCACGCCTTAGTAATTATGGGTCATTTGCTGGGCTCTTTGCGTAATTAGAAGTTTTAACTGTGCCCCGGGTACAAGGGAATTAGCTAAGCTTTACTCTCCAAAGTGAGCTCCATGCTTCCGCTGCTCTTTGTTGAGGCACTTCCACTCGTCATACAACTGGCTTAGTGTCAATTACAGCCATTCACGGAAACTCAAGTGCCTTTTTTATTTGTTCCTGTGATGAGTGGACAAAATGTGGAATCTCTGTTCCTGAGGGTCAGTTATATGTACTGGGTGGCTCCTAAGTAAGCGTTCTGACTCTAATGGCTTTTAGACCAACATGTGAGATATTCGCATTTTTGCGTTTTGAGATCTCATAAAATGCCTACTTGGTCAATTACAACAAAACACACTATCTCTCTTGTTATACCGAAGATATACTGAAAGATGAATCAATGGATGATGCATATCTGTGTTTGTAAGAAAATATTGTTTATTTAATAATTGTAAACCAAAGTGAAAAAAAGTTGCGCACATCCCACAAACCCAAAATAGGGCTCAGGTGCAAGACAAAAAAAAATTAATTATAGCAAAAGAACGAACGTAATGTCCGCATACTAAATTGATGCTCCATAAAAAATTTATTTATTGCAACATTTCGACCATATTAGGTCTTCGTCAGGCACAGATATCTTTTTTTTGTGTGGTTTTGACATTGTGGGCCGATATTTGGAAACTCTTTGTCCACGATGTGGTTCACTGAACTTGATTTTGTTGTGGTTTTGTTGAACTTGGATGCTATGAATGAATGACTGAGAGGACCAAAGGGAGAGAGCTAGCCTAGATCAAGAGACAGATTACCTGACATTTAAACTTCTAAAATGCATTTGACAGCAGCTGTTAAACTCTTTAACAAATCATTGAAGTCATTTTATTCAGACCTTAACCCTGATTCCTCTGTATAAAGCCCTGTATAAAACTGCCTGTAGAAGAACAAGAGAATAATTTTCAGTCGATGACATGCATGTCAAAATATGGCTCTGTAGTAGGCCTACTTTTTGTACCACTGCATTTGAAATATTGGGTTTTTCCATATCCTGGTTTTGGATTTTCTCTCTACATAGTCAGTATTAGTGTTGTCTAGGGCTGCAACAACTAATCGATAAAATCGATTATTATCGATTATGAAAATCATCGACAACGATTCTCATTATCGATTAATCGGGTCTGCCCACAGTGCACGTCCAACTTCAGCTGGTTAGTCAAATTACGGCACTGAATAATGCATTTCTATGGACAAAATGCATCTAAAAATAGTGGAGGAAACAGAATGAGATTCTGCCGGAGAAGCACGTGATCCAAGCTGCCCAAAACATGATAATTCTTTATTTTAAGCTTTAAGTTAATGCATAAGAGTAATGGCTTGCCCTGTCAGGCGCTTTGACAGATGCGTGTGCGTCCTCAGCGCAAAAACGTTCAGTTTACGGTCATATCCTTATCTATAAATGCCACAAATTCACGCGAGCATTTCCATTTTTGCATAAAGGTCCGTCCTGACAGTCTGTGTTAAGTTTAAAATACCGAATGAGCGCCGGCGCGGCGGGCGCGCGCACGCGCGTCAGACGGACAGAACACAGTAGAGAGGGAGACAATTAATAGGCTTTTCAGCGCAAACATATCCATTGTGCTGAATTATCTGTTGTTGAAAGTTAATTTAAGGTTTAAAATAAATTAAAATATTTTATGAGAGTAGGAACTTTAAAGGGATAACAGCGTGTAATTGTCTGTCTGAATATAAACATGAGACGCTCCATAACGGCCTTTTACAGGATAAAGAAATGACGAGGTGACTGTGATCAAAGTAGTTCCTGCAGAACATTACTCTTACCTGTTGGTTAACACTGAGTTTGTGTTTTTATTCGTCTTTATTATTATCTTTATTATTTTAATTTTTAATAGAGGTTTAAACTATATTCAATTTTTACAATGCTTAACAAATTTATGTAAGTTTTTTAACAATGTGTTTATGTAAGGTTTGTGCCACTGCTGCTCTAAAGTAACAGTATTGGTGATAACCAAAATCATTTTTCGGCTTTCTGTACTGGTTAGTACTCCAATATGTGTAAGCTCTTTAGTAACAGTAGTAGGCTATTTTTAATGCTATAATATCATTATTGCTGTTATCTATGAAAGAAAACCAGAGCACTTATTTTTTCTTGTATTTTTTTATTTGAGTATTTTTTTTTCGTGATACCCAATTGCAGTCAAAAAGTACATAAACAATACCAGCAAGAATGCACGCTGTTATGAGGCCATTTTTTATTATTGTGTCTAATAAATGACAATAACATTTTTAAATTTAAACAAATTTTTGACAAATTTCTAAAATATGTTTTCTCTTTATTATGATAAGTGGTCTAATAAATTAAGCACTGTATGTTTTCATAGCATTCAGTTGTCACGTTTGTTTGAAGGACATTGGGCAGTTTTTTTTTGGTCAATATTTTTTTAATCCGATTAATCGATTAATCGAAAGAATAATCGGCCAACTAATCGATTATCAAAATAATTGTTAGTTGCAGCCCTAGTGTTGTCAAAAGTACCAATATTTTGGTACCAAGTCAATAAGTCAACCCTTCCACAAAACTGGTAATGCCGATACCCACCTATAGGTGACTAATTTCAGATCTCTCATATTTGTGTGAGCGCTCTGTGAAGAGCATCAAAGGTTTCTATCATAGACTGCAAAAAATATTTAATAATAACAAAATAAAAATAAGATGGACGGTCTTCACTTCCTTCAGCGTTGAGCATTTTAACCAATCACAGACATGTTTTTTGAGCATGTGAACGCAATAGCCAATCAGAGGCACGGCACACTCGCAAATTGTATAACCCATTTGGTATTTGAACGAAAGTATGCTGCCAAGTACACCCTGCAAAGGTTTTGGGGTGACAACCATATTAAAATGTGGGACTAAACAGAAAATCTGATTTTTTTTTGAGAACCATGAGAACTGGTATTGGTATAGTTGGTACATGACAACACTAGTCAGTATATTGAGTTCTATGAGCATAAATGGCATGCATTTATGTTTTAATTGATTAGTCTGTTCTGATTCTGCCTTCACAGTGCCTGGTTTTTGAAGATGCTCCAAATGGGGTTAAGGCGGGTCTGGCAGCTGGAATGCAGGTGGTGATGATCCCAGATGATAACCTGGACCGCAGCCTCACCCAGGAGGCCACCTTGCTGCTTAGAAGCATGGAAGAGTTCAGACCAGAACTTTTCGGTCTCCCAGCCTACCCATAAGGCAGTAATCACCACAGTGATTTAAATTCCACTACGCTATATCTTGTCAATTTTTGAAAAATGTAATCAGGCTGCAGTGTAGCTCCTGCAATCAAAAACAGGAGAAACTAATCTCAACCATTATTTCTGTCAGCCATGGATTTGCTGTTCAGGGACACAACACAATGCTGATTGTTTCGATTTTTTTTTTAGCCAATCACAGCTCTGAATCTCTTTCCTTTGACCACCCGAATAACACCGAGACAAATTTTGATTATGCTGCTCAATTAGCCTCAGTCGAACCATTAGGCCATATTGACATTTTGCATTTCAAACAATTACAGGGTGTCATTTTCTTTTTAATTTTTTTTTCCTTCCAACTGCAGATGTCTTGAGTGGTTGTGTCTCAGTGTATAAATCTCTAATTCAAGCTCACAACTTTCCAGTCATGGTTTAAATTTACAGTAAGTGGTGGTTTAACAATCCCGCTCGACCAGCCGTGTTTTCTATTAGCGTTACCTTTCCTCTTTGCAGAGGTCTATAAAAATACCAAAGGCATTTTTGAGTTTGAACCATGTGGCGTAATCCAATAAAGGGGATCCGAGAGCACAGTCGTCTTTCATCTTCTTCCAGTGTCCGCCTTCACAGAGCTGGAGTTAGCATGTTCACTCACTTCAGCACTGTCCAACATCTCAGAGAGTTCAAGCCTGTCTTCTTTCAGCCTTCCCCTCTGGTAGGAAGAAAAGGGGTTTTGCCAGCATCCTCTTCCTCCTCCGCATATGCCATGTCCTTTCATCCTTAAAGATGGGGTAATCTGGTTTTAGCCAGTTTCCTTCTTTAGGACTTTCCACTCCAAGAAGGCCTTTTACATGTCATTTCACACCTGAAGGATCTAAGGCTTAGGGTGTGAGCGACTGGGGCATGTGTGCATACACCAGTGTTAAAAATTAACTTTTTTTTTTATTTATTAAGGAGCAATATTAACACTGGTGTAATTGGTTTTTAAGGGGAATTTTTAGGAATTTTTACACGTATTCTTTCGTGTAATGCACAAAGTAACACCCATTTGTCAAATACTTCACAGTTGAATTAGTTAATTTAAATAAACAATCAATCTAAACAATAACAGTTTGCCATGCTAAAACTGATTTTCAGGGGCATGTTTTTTTTACATTATGATTACATTTTTTCATATGTATAAAAACACAACCTTTTATAAATTTTTGTCAAATATTTCAGTTGAATGAGTTAATTGAAATAAAGTGGCAATCTGAACAATAAATACATAAGTGCTGGAATGCATTTTAAACAATACCAAACCCCAATATAGCCTAGAACAGCATATATCAAAATATATCAAATGTTAGAAAACATGGATGAATGAATTGTGATTTAATATCTAGGCCATTTTTGTCACTATTGGTGATGTGTTTGTCCCAATCCCCGGGTAAATTTCTAACCCTGGTGCACACACACTTTTGCATATAGTGCATTGGGGCAATATTTGTACTGTGTGTCAATAATAATTGGATGAGACATATGAAACTACATGAATTTCCAGCAGTGTAAGTTGTAAATAGTGCCAAATGTGAGCTTGCTATACTACACTCTTCATTTTATTGAAGCATACTTGAAGCACACGTTGCGTTCTTTATTTTTTCTCTTTTGTAACCGTATGGCTCAACAAATTAAATAACTTGTTAATCTTATTAACCTCTTCCATGTGATTTTAATAGCACATTGGAGTATGACATTCAACTAAGAAATATGAGCCAAAAGAAGAAATATACATACAGTGCCCTCCATAAGTATTGGAACAGTAAAGACAAAATTGCTCTGCTGGTTAATAAAAGCTATTATACTAAATAATAGCTTTTAATCTTTTATATCTGCCTTATGTTCAACTGTCCCAATACTTATGCTCACATCAATGAGTGGGATGAAACTCTAAATGTGCTGTTCTTTTTATTTGGTAAAACATGTATGTGTTGAAACGGCTAATAATAAAATGTGACATTCTGTAGTTTTGTCTCATATTCATCTTTTAATCATATTTCAAAATGTATTGACTCCACAGCCAACAGAGCAATTTTGTCTTTACTGTCCCAATACTTATGGAGGGCACTGCATATGTAGCCGCAATTTCTTTAATAGTAAGAATTATTTTTATGAGATACTTAAAGTATTAAAATGTACTTTATTACTCTGTAAATATTATTCATCCTTAATTTAGTGATTTTTTTTTAAACAATAATTATTGTATTATGTTAACGAGACTTTTAATGCATTTGTGCATTTGTTCATTTTCAGAGTATCATCAAAGGCTCACTATTTTCTACTTTACCCTCTTTATGTTCCAGCTCATTACTAATAATACAGTTCAGTTGATTACAGTGTTTAAAGCCACATTTTCCTCAATATTTAATGATTTTTTTTTTTTTATCTTTCTTTGCAAATGTAAGATTGGTCTTAAATTCTCATTTAATTTGCATCAAAATGTCCAAAAAAGTCGTCTAGTAAACATGCATAATATACTCTGCATTCATCTGTGATTAAAAAGAAGCACTAAATATGCATAAACTCTGCAGATTCTGAAAACAACAACAAAAAAACACCCCTTTAAGCAAGGTTCAGTTTTCTTAAGCTGCATGTGCAGTGTTTGTGTGTGGAGACTTGACCTTGCAGGGTTATATTATTTAGCAGATGCTTTTATTCAAAGCAACTTAATGAGGAACAGCATGTCACAAGCATGACACGTCATAATTTACCTCCAAATAAATTATGTGAATACAACCTGACTCTATTGAAGTCAGTGCTGAACCAATACAAATCAGGAATGAAAACACAGCTGGGACTGAAAGAGCACCCTTTAGTTAAATCCCCAACTGACACATTTGCACAAATGCATAAACCTTGTTATGGTTGCTTCCAATGTCATTTTGCATAATGTAAGAACACATTTTAAGTTATAGGCTAGTGTTTTTTTTTTTTTTTTTTTTTTTTTTTTCATGAACAAACTGTATTTTATTGACCTTGCCATTAAATATAAAGGACTATTTCACCCCAGAAAAGAAAATTTACACAAAAATTACACACTTCCAGGCCATCCAAGATATAGATTTGTAGAAATTTAGCATGACATCAATTGCTCACCATTGGATCCTCTGCAATGCATGGGTGCCGTCAGAATGAGAGTCTGAACAGCTGATAAAACCATCAGAATAATCCACAAGTAATCTACACGACTTCAGTCCATCACTCAGCAACTTGTGAAGCAAATCTGTGTGAACAATCTGTGTGTTTGCATGAAACAAATCCATAATAAAAATGTTTTAACTGTCACTTCTGGCTGTTGGAGTCAGTTTTGTCGGTACCCATTCACTGCATAGGATCCATTGGTGATCAATGGTGTAATGCTAAATTTCTCCAAATCTAAACTCATCTACATCTTGAATGGTCTAAGGATGAGTGCATTTTAATTTTTGTGTGAACTACTGTTTATACTTTGAGGAGTTAATTTATGTTTGGAATTTGCTTTAAAAGGAAATCTTAAAATACATTGTTATAACATAAATCCATAGTGTCACTGTGCACTGGTGTAGAAGCTGTTGTGTTTGTCCATGCTCAGCGAGACAGACGGAGAGGGGGAGATGCCTTAGGCTGGCCACCGGCCATGTCCTCAGTTTATGTAAAAATGAGCCACCTCTGCCTGACCGGAGCGCTGAAAATCCATCGTGGGAACACTTTGATTGTTCGGAAATGTGACTGTCACCTGACTGCTAGGAGGCAGAGTATAATAAGCAGGTCTGTAGGGAGGTCAGCCAGCATTATTTCAGGCCGGTTTAAATAGCCAGGGTAAAAGCAAAATGATAGATAGAGTTAGAGAGAGACGGCGAATGCATGGTTAGTAAAGATATAAAGAAGGGACGCTTAAAGAGAAGCAGAGTAATAAGGAGAGAGGGAATGGAACTTTAGGAGAGTATGCAGGAGAGTGACAGTGATGTATAGGAAACAGAAACTAGGAGAGATGGCTCTTTTCAGACATTCTCTTCCTCTGTTCACTGCAATGCTGGAGGGGCAGAGTGTGTGGACTACATTCATCCACAATGTCAGTCTTTGTCAGGATTTTATCAACACCCAGAGATCCAGCCCTTACGTGGACCAGTAGAACAGGCTCTTCCAAGAGACTCTTGGTATAGATGACCTCATTTCAAACATAAAAGCCTTTTTTATCCTCTTAGAGACTGTCAAACCCTATTGGACAAGTGATTTTACTGTTTAATATTAATAAAAAAAAGAACTCATCTGATAAGACTGGCAGTTCTTCATATTTTTAAAACCGCCATTCAGACTTGCCATTGCTATGTTCTACTATGAAATAAAAGCTATAAAGAAGTGTCGTGCATGTCGCATATATTGAAATTAATTTCATAAATAAAGTTTGACATTTAGAATGTAGAGTAGTCAGTTGAACAAATGTTGAAAAAATACAAAATATTACATCAATATTAATTTTATTTTAGTTTAAGATTTCAGATGATGGAATCTTTAACATTTATTAGTACTTTTTCATTGTTTTTAGTTTTTTGATTGTTTCTATTTTGTTTTGTTTTGTTTTTGTTCATTTTATTTTGCTTTGCTTTGTTTTTTGTTCTGTTTAATTTTTCTGTGTGGTCACTGAATTTTAAGAATTTTAGATTATTTTGGAATAATCAGCCAGAAGGAACAATGACACAAGCCTCCCATCTCTCATAACCAGACTTGGATATAAAAGATGCAAGCAAAAACTTTGTTTTGCAAAAACAAAAACTGATCACCAAGATCAGATTGCAACAACTCAACCGATCGGATATTTTGTCCCTCGACATTGTGTCTCAAGTGGAAAGTGTCCCGCAATATTAAAGGAAAAGAAATGCACAAAGGCTTCTGCTTTTGTATGATCTGCCTTTGTTTATGAATAAAAAGTAAAAAATATTGCTCTGCAATTTTGGTGTAAGTGAAAAGCACCCAGAGAAATCAGACATGTGGTTGTAGCATCCTTTATTCATACAGGCTTGATGAGAGAATGAATTCTATTATAAATTCTATTACGACAGCAGGTGGTGGAGCAGAAATGATGGGGAAGAGACAAAAGAAAGAAAAATAAAAAACAAGATGCATTTAGATATGCAGGAAGATTACGGCTACAATCCAGCTGCCTAAGGATTTTACTATACTGATGCTAGCAAATTAGTTATTTCCCCTGCAAAGAGAAAGCAGGATGTCTAGAAAGGTCAAGATCTGTTTTTTAAATATATTTTAAATTATAAATAGCACACACATTGCCATTTGATGTCTTTGTGCTTTAAAAAGTATAGGCCTGGAATTTGACAGATATTAATGAGAAACCTGCATTTGGTTGGTATTAGCATCATACTTGCTCTCCATCTCTCTCTTTCACACAGTTTTTCCTCTTTCACTACATGACATAAAAGTTAAATAACTCCCTTTCTATCACCGGAGAGCCTGAGTAAGAGATGACACTTTAGCAGGAATGAAATCCAATGAGAAAAATGCTCAGCCAGCAAGAGAGCTGGTGGTGCTCTTAAAAGTTCAGATGAATCTTTCTACTGTACAACTGGGTCTCCAAGCCTTCCTTCCTTCCTTCCCGTACATGTGAGCTGGTCAGAACCCTGCATGAGCTGCTCCACATATTGTTTTTACTTATTACAGCCAGGACTAACAGTGTCTATGTAAGAGCCCACAGCTGTCTCCTTGTAAGAAAAACTGGCAGGCGAATGGCAACCAACCTCTACAGTACCTGCAGTGGAGTCATGACAGTATATTGCAAAATGAATGTTAAATATATAAGTATCTAGATATTGCTCATATTTTAATATTATAAAGAAAAATAGTGTTATACCTATTATTCAGTTTAATTAATTTGTGAATTATAAATGTCAATTTATCTATTTTAGTTTAATATTATTTAAATTATTTTTTTCTTTAGACTCACCAATCTGATATAACATACCTCTACAACATATTTGCCTTATTGGTGCTATTAACTGTAATATGTAATAAATATTAAAATACTTTTAAAAATGTGTTTTAATGTTTATATAGATAGATAGATAGATAGATAGATAGATAGATAGATAGATAGATAGATAGATAGATGTTGTGAAATATTGTTACAGTTTTTTTTGTTTGTTTTTTATCATAGAATTTTTATTGTTACAAATTGCATTTTTACATTTTTTATCACCCCACCCACCGTACATAATCTTACCCAGCCCTAACAAAACAATCCCCAATTAGTACACAATAACAACTAGAAAAAAAATTAAATAAAATAAAAAAACATATATGCATATACACTTATACGTACACACACATAGCATAATTAAGAAAAACATAATGATACAATAAGGGGTATACATATATCTCCACTCAATCCACGTCTAAGATTTGTAAAACGTTAAAGAATGTGATAAATTGTTGCCATTTTTCAAAAAAAGATCCCCCCCATACCTCTGATATTGTACTTAATTTTTTCAAGTTTTAGAAAGAATACCAAATCTTTGAGCCAAACTGAAATAGAGGGGGGTTGAGGGGAGGTCCAAGACAACAGAATTCTGTGCCTAGCAAGAAGAGATGCAAAAGCTATGACGTCAGCCTGTCTCTGGCTTAACGGCTGACACCGAGAAGGAACACCAAAGATTGCAATCAAAGGGCAAACAATTAATTCGACCCCTAGGACATCGGAAAGTATTTTAAAGAAGGAATTCCAAAAGTTTTGCAACTTGGAACAAAATACAAACATATGACTAAGGTTACATGGTGAAAGTTTACATTTATCACACAAGTCTGAAACATTGGGATATATTTTAGAAAGTTTTGCCTTCGAAAGATGAGCTCTGTGAATCGTTTTAAATTGTATAAAGCTAAGTCTAGCATATGAGGTGGTGGTACGTACATTGTCTAATACTCATCTCCAGTAGTCATCCTCAAACTTGAGGTCAAGTTCCTCTTCCCAAGCCCTGATTATTTTAATGTTGTGATAATTATCCTTTGACAAGACAATTGCATATATCTTAGAGATAATCCCACCCATATGAAGATTCAATTTAAATGACTCCTCCCATGGAGACTTTGTAGGCAGGGAGGGAAACCCAGAGAACAGAGGAGGCACAGTGCCTAATTTGAAAGTATCGAAATAGGTGAGAGGAAGGTAAATTAAATGATAACGATAATTCAGAAAAACTTGCAAACACATTATTAATGAAAAGATCTTCAAAGCATTTCAGACCTTTCTTTTCCCAGAGAGAGAATACGGAATCTGAGAAGGGGGGAAGAAAGAGATGATTTTTATGTATTGGAGCCATGGTTGATGCTGAAGTAAATTTGAAATGACGTCGAAATTGAAAGAATATTTTAAGAGAAGAGCATACTATTGGATTATCCGTGTAATGTGAAGGGGACATGGGGAGAGAAGAGAACACCATAGCAGGGAGAGATGATGAAATACAAGACTTAGCTTCTAAGTTGCACCATGGTAAAGAGGAGTCCTGTACCCAGAACACCAACTTCTGAATATTTGCTGCCCAATAATAATACATAAAATTGGGCAGGGAAAGCCCTCCACTTAGTCGATTTTTTTGAAGGAGATTAATTTATCTATATTCTTGAAGAAAGATTTGGGTAGAAACAAAGGAATAGCTTGAAAGAGGTAAAGAAATTTGGGGAGAATATTCATTTTTACAGCGTTTATCCTACCTAATGGAGATAATGGAAGAGCCGCCCATCTTAAAAAAGCTGACTTCATGTATGAAACTAACGGTGCAAAATTTGCTGCTTTTAAGGCAGAATAAGAAAAAGTAACATTTACACCAAGATACTTGAATTTAGAACTCTCCAGGTGGAAAGGTAAGTCATTCTGTTTTAATTTTTGGCCAGACTGATTTATGGGTAAACATTCACTCTTCTGCAGGTTTAGTTTATATCCAGAGAATTTCCCAAAATCATCTAATAGATGTATTAGATGCAATTGGATCGGTAACATAGAGTAATAAGTCGTCAGCGTATAAGGCTAATTTATGTTCGATTCCCTTGCGGATTATACCTTGAAAAATAGGAAGTGTTCTAAGCATTATTGAAAGGGGCTCAATGGCTATGGCAAAAAGTAATGGAGATAGGGGGCATCCCTGGCGTGTACCCCGTGATAAGGTAAAATACTCAGAATTAACACTATTAGTAGAAACAGAAGCTTGTGGGTCAACATATAGTAAACGTATCCATGATATCAATCCCTCACCAAAACCGAACTCCTTCAGATCTCTAAACAGATAAACCCACTCTATGCTATCAAATGCCTTTTCGGCATCTAACGAAATGATCACCTCAGAGGAAACTATTTTGTCTTGAGTGTAAAATATTAAAAAGAGTACGAATGTTAGAGAATGAATACCGTTCTTTAATGAATCCAGTTTGTTCTTTGTTACAGTTTTAAACAGCTGCTCTTATTTAACTTCATATATCAGTTTATGTGAGGATATGTGCATCCCCACCAGGACATTCTTATCATTCAATAATGATAAACCTTGGTTTACTGGGAAACTCAAACAGCTTCGTCAGGCCAAAGAGGATGCTTACAGAATTGGGGATAAAATCTTGTATAACCAGGTGTCACGGAACAATCAGGAGGAAGCAAGGATGCAAGCAAAACACAGGTTTATTGGGTCAGATGACAAACACACTGAATCAAAGTCTCTCGGGTGGGCAGGTGGCGCAGGGACTCGACAGACAGCGTGCAGGTGGTGAGTGGTGTTGGTGAATCCAGAAGAGGTGTACATCCAGGTGAGACGAACCACGAAGACGGAACAAAGACCAGGAACCAGGAAGCAAACGACACGCGAAGACACACTGAGGACATCAACCAACGATCTGACAAGGAGAGGAAAGTGCGGTGAGACTTTATAGGTGAGTAGATTGGCAGCAGCTGGTGCGGGAATTGAGATCAGCTGGCGCGCTGATGACTGGAGTGAGCGGTCACGCCCACTCACACATACACACACACACACACACACACAGAGAACAACAATACACGAGACATGAAAAAACCAGTGAATTCATGAACCGTGACAGTACCCTCCCTCCTAGGAACGCCTCCTGGTGTTCCCAGACTCCCTTACCTGTCGATTGTAATCATCAATAAGGGAGTGATCCAGAATGTCTCTAGCAGGCACCCAACTTCTCTCCTCCGGACCGTAACCTTCCCAGTCCACCAAGTACTGAAATCCGCGTCCCCTCCGCCTAGAGTCCAGAATACGATTGACCGAATAAGCGGGTTCCCCTTCTACGAGTCGCGGCGGTGGGGGAACCGGGGCTGGCGGATTTATGCGTGCATAAAACACGGGTTTAATTTTGGACACATGGAAAACGGGATGAATCCTCCTGTACACTGGAGGGAGATTGAGGCGGACTGTCACCGGACTAATGATCTTGGTGACAGCGAACGGGCCAATGAATTTAGGAGCAAGTTTATTAGACACGGAGCGGAGAGGAATGTTCTTAGTAGAAAGCCACACTTTGGAACCGACGACGTATACGGGAGGTCTAGACCGGTGGCGATCGGCCTTGGCCTTGGTGCGCGCTCCCACCTGGAGTAGAGTCTCGCGGGCTCTAGTCCAAGTGCGATGACACCTCTGGACAAAGGCGTGGGCGGAGGGAACCGCGACTTCGGATTCCAGACTAGGAAAAATTGGTGGCTGGTAACCTATACTGCATTCAAACGGAGACAGGCCCGTAGATGACACTGGTAACGAATTGTGGGCGTACTCCACCATTGACAGTTGTTGGCTCCATGAGGAAGGATTCTTGGAGACCAGACATCGCAACGTTCTCTCCAAATCCTGGTTGGCTCTCTCAGTTTGACCATTGCTCTGGGGATGAAACCCTGAGGACAGACTAACAGTAGCACCCAGCAATTTACAAAACTCTCGCCAAAATTTGGACACAAATTGGGGTCCTCTGTCGGAAACCACGTCCGTCGGGAGGCCATGTAACCGAAAGACGTGGTCAACGACTGTTACCGCTGTCTCCTTGGCTGAGGGTAATTTGGGCAAGGGAATAAAGTGGGCCGCCTTCGAGAATCGGTCCACCACGGTCAAAACTACCGTGTTACCCTGAGAGGGTGGGAGGGCGGTGACAAAATCTAGAGCGATATGGGACCAGGGTCTCGAAGGGACCGGCAGCGGTTGAAGGAGCCCATCTGGGGGTCTATTGGAAGTCTTACCAGTGGCACAAACTGAGCAAGCCAAAACAAAACTGTGAACATCACGAGCCATAAGCGGCCACCAAAATTGTTGCTTGACTAAAGATGTAGTGCGACTGACTCCTGGATGACAAGCCACATTGGAACAATGACCCCACTGAATAACGTCGGACCGTAATCCCTCCGGCACAAATAACCGGTTCGGTGGGCAGCCGACCGGAGGCGTTACCCCTTGTAAGGCTGTTTTGACCTTCGATTCGACCTCCCATGTGAGTGTGGAGACAATTAGTGTCTCTGGAAAAATGCACTCGGGAGTAGACGGGCGATCGGAACGGTCAAAAATACGTGATAAGGAATCGGGTTTGATGTTCTTAGAACCCGGGCGGTACGAGAGAGTGAAATCAAAACGTCCGAAAAAAAGTGCCCACCGAGCCTGCCTGGAGTTCAATCTTTTGGCAGTTCTGATGTATTCCAAGTTCTTATGATCGGTCCATACGATAAAAGGTACCCCCGACCCTTCTAACCAGTGACGCCATTCCTCCAGTGCTAACTTGACTGCCAACAACTCTCGGTTACCAATGTCATAATTACTCTCGGCAGGGGACAAACGATGGGACAAAAATGCGCATGGATGCATTCTGTCGTCCGCCGGAGAGCGCTGGGATAGCACGGCACCTACCCCCACCTCTGACGCATCGACCTCCACCACGAACTGACGTGATGGATCAGGGGTGACTAAGATGGGGGCTGAAACGAAGCGGCCCTTCAGTTTGGCAAACGCAGCCTCAGCTGCGTCTGACCACCTGAACGTAGTCCTGGGGGAGGTCAAGGCGGTCAGAGGCGCGGCTAGTTGGCTGAAATTGCGAATAAAACGCCGGTAGAAGTTGGCGAAGCCCAGAAACCTCTGTAGGGCCTTACGGGAATCTGGACTTCGCCACTCCACCACAGCCTTAACCTTGTCAGGATCCATGCACACTCCCTTGGACGACACAATGTACCCCAGAAAAGGAACCGACTGTGCATGAAAAGCGCATTTCTCCGCCTTGACAAAAAGCCCATTCTCTAGCAACCTCTGAAGCACTCGCCGGACGTGCTGCACATGTTCCTGGAGAGATGAAGAAAAAATCAGTATGTCATCCAGGTAAACATATATGAACTGATCTACCATATCTCGCAGCACGTCATTGACGAGTGCCTGGAAGACCGCTGGGGAGTTGGACAGCCCGAAGGGCATGACCAAGTATTCAAAGTGCCCCCTGGGGGTGTTAAAAGCAGTCTTCCACTCATCCCCCTTCCTAATGCGGACCAAATGATAAGCATTACGTAAATCCAATTTTGTGAAAATAGACGCTCCCTGCAATCTCTCGAAGGCTGAAGACATTAACGGCAAAGGATAAGTATTCTTTACCGTGATGTTGTTCAGTCTCCGGTAATCAATACAAGGTCGCAGGGATCCGTCCTTCTTCCCCACAAAAAAGAACCCCGCCCCCGCTGGAGAAGAGGAGGGCCGGATGAACCCCGCTGCTAGAGAATCAGAAATATATTTCTCCATAGCCTCTCTCTCTGGAACAGAAAGTGAATATAACTTGCCCTTAGGCGGAGACGTACCTGGCAGTAACTCTATAGCACAGTCATAGGGACGATGCGGAGGGAGAGAAACAGCACGAGACTTACTGAACACCTCCTTCAGGTCGTGATACTCCGTGGGCACGTTTGACCAATCCACTGCCTCCTCCTGAAACGTAAAAACAGAAACAGACGGACAAGCAGACATAAGACAAGACTCATAACATTTACTGCTCCACTCCGATACTGATTTCTGCTGCCAATCGATCCTGGGGTTGTGTTTGGTGAACCAAGGGTGACCTAAAACAATGGGTGCCAGGGGGGAGTCCAGAATGTAGAATGAGATGGTTTCGGAGTGGTTGCCAGATACAATGAGTGTGACGGGTCCAGTGGTGAAGGAAATGATGGGAAGGGCTTGGCCATTGAGAGCGTGAACAGCGATGGTCTGAGTGAGGGGTAGAAGGGGAGCTTGAATCTTGAGTGCAAACGTGTGGTCCATAAAATTACCCTCGGCCCCAGAGTCCAGTAGTGCTTGACAGTCATGAGTGTGGGCTGACCATCGTAGTCTTACCGGGAGGAGTGTAGATGTTGATGAGGTCTTCTCCGCAGAGATCCCACCCGACAGTAGCCTCAACTTTACTGCCGGGCTTGCCCCTTTTACCGGGCAGTTGTAAGCAAAATGTCTTGCCGCGCCACAGTAAAGGCATAGGCCCTGGGACCTCCGCCTCTCCTTTTCCTCCCGGGAAAGCCGAGCTCGCCCGACCTGCATGGGCTCGTGATCGTGGACGGGACTGACCACGTCCCTGCCGCTGGCTCGTAACTCCAGTGTGGCTGCAGGAGCCCGAGCGGATAACAGCCGGCATTCCACTCGAGTGATTCGGGAATCTACCCGAATAGCCAGCTCGATCAAGCCATTGAGAGTAGTGGGTAAATCCAAGACATAAATCTTTCTCTGGACGCGGTCAGCCAGCCCATGCAGGAACATATCCCACTGCGCCTCCTCGTTCCACTGACACTCTGCCGCCAAAGTCCGGAACTCGATGGAGTAGTCGGCCACTGACCTCTCCTCCTGTCTGAGGTCCGCCAGGACCCGGGCCGCCTCTCTTCCAGCGACCGCATGGTCGAAAACTCTCCTCATCTCGGCGGAGAGTGTCTGGAACGAGGCACAGCATGGATCCTGGTTCTCCCACACCGCTGTTCCCCATAGCGCCGCTCTCCCCGTCAGTAAGGTGAGCACGAATGCCACCTTGCTCCGTTCGCTGCCAAAGGTTCTGGGTTGCAGGGAAAAATGCATTGAACAACGAGTCAAGAATGCTCTGCAAAAATTCGGCTTACCATTGTATAGTTCGGGAGTGGGTAGGCGGGGCTCTGACAGGGAGACGTTCTCAGGTGGTACGAGGGGAGTAGGCGGTGTGAGTGACGCAGTGGGAACTCGCAGATGTTGTAATTGCTGGGTGAGCTCGGACACCTGCGTCACCAGAGCTTGAATAGCCCGACCCGATTCGGTCATGTTCTTCTCCTGTGTGTCCATCCGCGACACGCTGGACCGGATGAACTCCTCCAGAGAGGAAGAGGACCCGCTTGCTGCTTCCATCTGTGGTCAGATCGTTCTGTCACGGAACAATCAGGAGGAAGCAAGGATGCAAGCAAAACACAGGTTTATTGGGTCAGATGACAAACACACTGAATCAAAGTCTCTCGGGTGGGCAGGTGGCGCAGGGACTCGACAGACAGCGTGCAGGTGGTGAGTGGTGTTGGTGAATCCAGAAGAGGTGTACATCCAGGTGAGACGAACCACGAAGACGGAAAAAAGACCAGGAACCAGGAAGCAAACGACACGCGAAGACACACTGAGGACATCAACCAACGATCTGACAAGGAGAGGAAAGTGCGGTGAGACTTTATAGGTGAGTAGATTGGCAGCAGCTGGTGCGGGAATTGAGATCAGCTGGCGCGCTGATGACTGGAGTGAGCGGTCACGCCCACTCACACATACACACACACACACACACAGAGAACAACAATACACGAGACATGAAAAAACCAGTGAATTCATGAACCGTGACACCAGGCCAGGAACAGACTAACAAAGGAGATCAGAGTGGCTGAAAAGAACTACTCTGAAAAGCTGAGAAGACAGCTTTCAGCCAACGATCCGGCGTCAGTATGGACTGGTCTGAGGAACATCACCAAGTACAAGACACCACCCCCACAGTCTGTGGAGAATCAACAACTGGCTGACGATCTGAATGTGTTTTACTGTCGATTTGAAAAGGCCAGACTGACACCCAGCACTTAATCTACACTCCACATAGTCACCTACCCGCCCTGTAACTCCCCTCCCTCCCTCCCCCAACATTTTACCTGTGCTTAAAGTCTGTGTAGAGGATGTGAACCGGATCTTCAGAAAACAGAAATCTAGGAAAACTTCAGAACCAAACAGTATTTCACCTGCCTGTCTAAAAGTCTGTGCTGACCAACTGGCCCCCATCTTTACACAGATCTTCAACAGATCTCTGGAGCTGTGCGAAGGTCCCTGCTGCTTCAAACGCTCCACCATCATTCCCGTCCCCAAAAAGCCCAAAATCACTGGCCTTAACAACTACAGACCTGTCGCTCTCACGTCTGTGGTCATGAAGTCATTTGAGTGACTGGTCCTGGCCTACCTGAAGGACATCACTGGACCCTTGCTGGATCCTCTTCAGTTTGCCTACAGAGCAAACAGGTCTGTAGATGACGATGTCAATATGGGACTGCATTACATCCTGCAACACCTTGACAAACCTTGTGGACTTCAGCTCGGCCTTCAATACCATCATGCCTGACCTTCTTTCAGAAAAACTCACACAGCTCTCTGTGCCCACCTCCATCTGTCAGTGGATCACCAGCTTCCTGACAGACAGGCAGCAGCTAGTGAGGCTGGGCAAACTCACATCCAAGACTCTCAACATCAGCACTGTTGCCCCTCAGGGATGTGTTCTATCCCCACTGCTCTTCTCGCTCTACACAAATGACTGCACATCTAAAGACCCCTCTGTCAAGCTCCTGAAGTTTGCGGATGACACTACAGTCATTGGCCTCATCTAGGACGGAGACGAGTCTGCTTACAGACAGGAGGTTGAGCAGCTGGCTGTCTGGTGCAGTCACAACAACTTGGAGCTCAACACGCACAAAACAGTGGAGATGATAGTAGACTTCAGGAGGAACCCCCCTGCACTCCTCCCACTCACCATCATGGACAGCACTTTGGCTGCAGTAGAGTCATTCAGGTTCCTGGGCACCACCATCTCCCAGGACCTGAAGTGGGACATTCATATTGACTCTATTGTGAAAAAGGCCCAGCAGAGGTTGTATTTCCTTCACCAGCTAAGGAAGTTCAACCTGCCACAGGAGCTGCTAAAACAGTTCTACTCTGCCATTATCGAGTCTGTCCTATGTTCATCTATAACTGTTTGGTTTGGTTCAGCTACCAAAACAGACATAAGAAGACTACAACGGCAGTCAGGACTGCTGAGAGGATTATCGTGCCCCTCTACCCAACCTCCAAGTTCTTTATATCTCCAGAGTGAGGAAAAGGGCTAAGAAAGTCACTCTGGACCCCTCACACCCAGCTCACTATCTCTTTGAACTGTTGCCCTCTGGCCGGCGCTACAGATCACTGAGCATCAGAACAGCCAGACACAAGAACAGTTTTTTCCCCCAGGCCATATCCCACCTGAACAACAAATAACACATACCATTACTGTACATCTGTAAATAACTCATCAAACCCTCATCCGTACATAAAACATATGCACATTCACAGTTCTGTCTATGGATATTTTTTCTTTTCTGTATATTTGTATTTTTATTACTGTTGTTATTCATAATTTATTGTCTATTCTCTTCATTATTAATGTTTTTATTACCTTAATTATATGTTGTCTGCACTATGTTTGTACTTCTGTACTGGAAGCTCCTAACACCAAGAGAAATTCCTTGTGTGTGTAAACACACTTGGCAATAAAGCTGTTTCTGATTCTGATTCTTATTTATTTTGAAAGGTAATTTGTTCTTAAGAACCAAGTCTGAATTTTCAGCAGCCATGTTATAATGATATAAATGTCTTTACTGACACTTAATCAATTTAATGTGTGAATAAAAATATAATTATTTTTCAAAAACTTGCTGACCCCAAACTTTTTAATGGTAGTATACATATATATATATATATATTATGCCTTTTTCATCATACCTTTGCATATCAACTTGGAAGTTTATTTGGAAAGTACTTATGGGTGAAGTTTGACTTTAAACTATATATAAATTTTTTGTCTTTAAAATATTTTATTCAACAAAAATGTCAGAAACTGAATCGTCTTCTGAAAGATGAAAAGTAAAAAGAAAAAAAAAAGCAAAGAAAGGAAAAGTGCACTCAGCTGGAATTTGCTCCATTTGGCAGAAATAACTTCTTGTCGGCAATTCTTATTATTGTCACAGTCTCAGTAGGAGAAATCTTGCCCATTCCTCCATGTCCACTCCTCCAACCTTTAACTGAAAATGCTCAGATGTACTTGTCTATAGTAGCAAGTTTTCTATCCATGGGAGCTTTCAGTTTGGATTGCTAATTGCTAACTGCACTGTATTATAAATGCATAAAAAAAAATTACAACACTTTTCAAAGATTTAAGTGATATGTGTTTACATGCTGTCTTCCAATTACTATTTCTGTTCCAAACATTATACGTGTTTATAAATGCATTTGTGTGTGCTCGTGTTAGTTCTCTAACCATGCTTTTTGTCCTGTCTTTTTCTTTACATGTCCTCCCATAGAATTATGCAGATTTGTGAATCTTCCCAATTGGTTCAGTATTTCCCCTTATGACTATTTAAAAACCATTTGTTCCCCTCTATCATCCGCATTTGTCCTCGTCCTGCTGCCTGGCTCAGGATGGGGTTGGGGTGGGTCGATGGCTCTGTTGCTGTTGGGTCTTGTTGCCTGCTGATATATCAATAGATTGTCGACTATGGTAGAGTGCTGTTGAACAGCGCTGGCAAACTGTCTCAGCTTTTAAAACAAAAGTCCTTCTTGCTGACAGCCACTTTACAAGTATGTGTGTGTGTGCACTCTACACGCTGATATCAAACGGATATTGAACTGAGCCTATTCATGCGATACTCTTATTTATACTTTTCAGTTAATAGCACATTAGTATCTTGGACTGAAATCTTTTTTTGGTTTTTGTTTTTGTTTTGTCGTCATCAAAGCCAAAGTACATATTGTGTTTCACAAAGGGAATATCTTGATGAAGGGGATTTGTTGTCCAAGCAGAATGTTTTATTTGAAAATCCTTTAAAAGACTTAAAAGCGACAAATACACACAGTATATATACACAGTGTGTTTGGTTTTTCGCACGATTGTGTGTGTGTGTGTGTGAGCAAGAGTGATGTCAAGGATAATGAGTGGGGGTGTGTTACGAATCTATATCAGCACTCATGCCTGAGAAATGAATTTAAACTAGCCTGTTAATCAATGTCATGAAGAGGAGAGCAGGAAACGGATGTGGTGGAACCGATGATGGTTGAACACACAAATATGCACACCTGCACACTGTCAAATTAGTAATTGATGCCATTCAGGGTTCAAAAATCATAAATACAGTTTGTATTCCTCTTTTTTCCCCCCTTTTTTGTCTGTTTGTTTGTACACTCATGTATAATTAAAGTTTATTGCATTTTTTTTTTCCTGTCAATCACAAATATGCACACAGACATCAACAAAGCGTAATTCTAAAATTATTCAGAATTTCTGGGAACATTCACATTTCTGTTTGCAAATATATCACACATGGCCAAGCAAGCCCAAGGCTACAATTACACCCCATTTGGATGTGGTGTTGGCAGAGTAAATGCTTCAAATTGCCTGGAACACACGTTAAAGGTTAAAATGGACAATTTCCTCTCACTAAGGGAGGATGTAACCAATGCATTATTTTAAATTCCTTACAAAAATATCATTACAGAAATAGAGTTATAGAGAGAAACCTATAGGCCAGTGTAAAGGAATTGTGCTGAGCTGAGTCGCTGTCCGAGGTGCTGAAACAGCACTCTGTGAATGATGGTCTTCTGGCTCTGTCCAAATGCTGATCAAACTAACATTACACTCCACCAAATGGCTATTGGACCTTTAGTCTGTGTAGTTTAAAAGTTTCAATAGTTGTATCTAGGGCTGTCACAATATCAAATTTTCACTACAGGATTACTGTGGCCAAAATGCCACAAGCTTATTTTTATAGTTTTCTGTTTTTGGATGAATCACTCAAAATTCAAGGTTAGAAAGGTGGAAAAAGAGTTGGTAACCATAATTTTACAAAAATAAATGACTGTAGATCAGCACTTCACACTGATTGATTTATTTAAATCAATGTATTTTTACAAAAAAAAAAAAAACCTCCCATAATGGTGAGCACCTATTATGTTGGATTGTCAACCAATTACTGATGCTGGCTTATTTACAATATTTCACGTGCTGTATTACTATTATTTTTTTACATTTTTTACTACCCCAATAATTGTCCATACTGGTATATTGCAACCTCTCTAGCTGTGTAGTTTACGTATAAGTTGTTTCTACAAGCAGATTTTTGGATTTGGATTGGTTTTGAATGGGTTTAGTTCTGTTTCTTGTGTTTTAGGAGTTAGTTATTGATTGTCATTTGTACCAGTTGTTTATTTTGTTGATTTGGTTTGTTCTGTGTATTTAAGCTTTGTGTTTCTTTCAGTTTGTTGTCTGTTGCCATCACGTTTTAAACAGTTGTTCTGTTCATGTGGTGATCTACACCCTTAAAAATAAAGGTGCTTCACGATTTCAAATAACCTTTTTTTTAAATGGTTCCATAAATAACCATTAACATCTGAAGAACCTTTCTGTTTCAAAACAGTTTCTTTGTGTTAAAATAAGGTTCTTCAGGTTATAAAAAGGTAAGAAAAAGATGGTTCTTTAAATAACTTTTGACTGAATGGTTCTTTTTGGAACCAAAACTGGTTCTTCTATGGCATCACTGTGAAGAACCTATTAAGCACCTTTAATTCTAAGAGTGTAGAGTGTTCTGAGCATTTTGTTTTTAGTCTATTGTTAACAAAATATAAAGTTGCATTGTGAGATATAATGTTACATAAATGAGATGCTTTGTGAATAATAGTCACATTTGCAAGATATCAAGACACTCTATTTTATTTTATTTTGTTTTGATTCCAGTTTTGGTTAACTGTAAGATAAAGTTTTAAAGGGGTGGTTGATTGCGATTTCACTTTTTAACGTTAGTTAGTGTGTAATGTTGCTGTTTGCGGATAAACAGTATCTACAAAGTTATAATGGTGAAAGTTCAATGCATACGGACATATTGTCTTTAAAAATGATGCCAGTTTAATGCCTACAAAAACAGCTAGTAGGGACTACAACGAGCTACTTCCCAGGTTTGTTTTTAAATCTATTCATATATGAATTGCGATTCTGTCTTCTAACAATTCCAATGGATTCACAAATTTCAAAATTAATGTTCTAAATCAGCGGTTCTTAATCCTGTTCCTCGTATCCCCCTGCTCTGCACACGCTCTGATCTGCATCTCTCTCTCTCTCACACCTGATCATCAGCTCATCATCTCCAATAAACTGTATTCCATTTATACACTTTATGTGTATAGACAGACAGATATTTTTCACATAGCTATGAGAAGCATGAAACATGCTCATGCGGTTGCCGTGCTGTATTAAAGCTTTAATCAGGATAAAACTGTATATTAAAAGCTGCACCCCATAAACACAATCAAGCCAAGGAAAAAAAACAAACAAAACAAAAACAGTTAACTACCCCTTTAAATAAGATATGAAATCACACATTATAAAGTCACAAGTGTGATATGAAAAGTTGCATTTTGAGATTAACCACCCGTTTCACAGACAAGTCTTAAATCTAATCCCAGACTAAAATGTAAATCTTTCAACTGAAAGAAACTTGCTCTGACTGATCTTAAAATATGTCAGTGCCTTTGTTTTGTCTCAATATGTATACCAGTAATGTTTTTTAAGGCACATTTATAAAAACTACTTAAATGTCCTAATCGACCTATTGCCTAATCCTGATTTAACCTAAGCCCTCTCTATGAAACCAGGCCATAATATCATATAAATGACATAAATAAGATACTTAGTCACTTTATGAGTAATACACTTTCTGAGATATAAAGAGACATTGCCAGATATGGTCACAAATGGGAAATTCTGTGACATGGAAGTGATATTGCAATGTGTAAAGACACAATAGAAATATAAAGTCACAATTCCAAGATATAAAGTGAGACTACAGATTGTGTGAAGTCTGCTTTTTTTATTCTTAGGATCAAGCCTCTATAAAAGGTAGGTATGAGATCAAAGCAAATGTTTCACTAAAGATTGCCCTACAACCATGATTTATCACTCATTATCACACACCGTTTTTGAAATCTTTGTTGTGTTTTCAGTGCATTGGAGAACCTCTCGGAGATCCACTGAGTTGCTCTACAAAATAACTTTTTCAGTGGTTGCTGAATGTGCAAAAAAAAAAAAAAAAAAAACTCCCAGTCTGCCATAGTGTTGTGTATTATTCAGTTTTGTTGTCAAGAGTGAGGTGAAATTTGCATTAGCGAAAATGGGAATGCATCTCTCTCACTCTGGCTATTTCTGTCCTATTCGTTCTCCAGTTACACCTGCAAAACGCATATAATACCTGTTATTTATCAGCCAGCCCAAATGAACATTTAAACAAAGGAGAGGAAATAGAAGTAGAAAAATAGCAAAAATTATTAACAAGGTTGGAAGGCAAAAACAAAGACCACCTCTATTTTGCTGTTTTTGGTAAAGTTATTGCTTTGCTTTCGTGAACACATGGTCCTCTTGTGAAAGCATTTCAGCAAGCGGCCTTACATATTTGCACGATAAAAGAATCAAATACATTAGGAGCACAGAGGCAATTAATGAGCTATGAGCTACTGATAAACACAGTATTGAGAATACGGGAAGTATGAAGTGCCTCTTCTGGGTTGAATGCAGGCAGGAAGGGAATAATGTGAGAGGCACAGCCAGTAAAAGCTCTGCCATGATTAGCTGTTACATGTTTGACTCACAATTAAGCTCTGCCATGTCACGATCAACCTAAGGTTCTGGTGAGGAAGGTATTTCAACAGTGATCTATACAAAGCTGCAAATCTTTTCATTCCCCTATGTAGATTAACTCAATAGAAACCCTCACTGTTTGAACATTTATCAGGGTAAATGCACACTTTTAGTTTAGGTGCTATTTGTATTAATTGTGTCATTTGTCTTTGCAGAAACATGTTTAAATCGGCTTCAGATGAATGAAGGATGAAGCAGCGTGTAAAAAGCATGCTGTCATTGACAGAGTTAGGGTAAGGGTTAGTTTGTTTGATAATGTCATATGGTACAGCTTTTAAAAAGCACAGCCCCTGTTGACTGTGTGTCAAGGTCAGTTAGTCTCATAAAATCTTGCACTATTAGATAATGTGACATTATGTCAAGACAATTAGTGATGCAACTTCCTGAAAAATAAAATCAAATAATTATTACAAAATAATTATTACCTTAAAATAAATTTTTTATTATTGATAGATTGAGTGATCGATTGTAAATAATGATTGTAAATAACCCCCTGTATTCACAGTCTATGGAAAACATTACTTTTTAGTTGAAACAAGACATTTATGAATAACTGAGTTGTCTTCCACACTCGAGTATGATCTTCATATTCTCACTGTATCATATTTTATGAGCTATAATAATAATTGAAAAAAAAGTATGCCTTTTTTTTTATTATATATTTGTCTAAAGGTCCAATAAACTGTTCCATTAAAAACTATTTCATATGTCAGACTTTACAGGGTGAATATGTTTGAGAACTTGTAGGAATGGATAGAAAATTGAGAGCGGGCTATACATATGTATCTGCAAAGCTTTAGCTCGCCTTTTAAAAATAGGCAGTCAAACCTTCTCCACAAAAAACAACTTGGGTTCAGTGAAGGTACAAATGTACTATCTATTCTATCACAGAACATTCTGTAAAGCAGGAAAACAATTCGTCTAGCACCTTTGAATAAATTGGTTTGAATTAAAAACTGGGTCAGAGACTCATCGCTTGTGCTAAAACTTGAAAACTTTAAACAGGTAACAGGAAGGCTTTGGTAAATAAATGAATGCTGTTCTGCTGTGGCAGTCTCCAAAGACCGTCCCTCAAGTTGTTAGTCGTATAGCGATTTGAAGGAACAAACACACACGGAAAGTTCTTCCACGGTCTCTTAGGAAGCTGAGCACCATTGATGTTGTTCAATTCTTGACCTCACAGCTTCCAGATCCGGCGCAGGAGCACTCGCAGGGACCCAGACAAAACGGAACTATCACAGGGATAAATTAGCAATGTCCCATGCGGCGCGGGACAAAAAGAGTGGCATTTTTACAGAGACCCTTTGTTCTGCAGAAAGTCAAGAGAAGCCATGTGAATCCACTCTCCTTCATTTCCCCCATCAGAATACAAGTGCATGCTGCGAACAAGGGATGCGGAGGAGGGGAGGGAGATTAGAGACTCTCCACGCTGATTCTCTCTTCTCCCAGCAGGAGCAGCTATCGAATCACAGGCCACGGACAGAATGGTTTTTAATGAGCCATCAGGCATATTAAGACTGATAAAAAAAGAGCCATATCCTCTAATTTCCTTTCATTAATTAGACGGAAGCCAGACTCATCAAAGGCAGCCAAGGAGCCTCCTCATGGTGGGAACGGTGAAATGGGGGAAGAGAGGAGATTTGGTTTCAGGGTGCTTTAAAATTCCCCCTGGGACATCTTCTGTTCCCCCTGCATGAGGAGAAAGAGGAAGAGACGGGAGGAGGAAGAGAGAAACGGGACAAAGCTATGGACAGCAGACAGGTTGCTTAAGAAAGAAGGCCAGAATGCTGCATGTTAAAGCATTCACTTATATCTCCAGGAATTATTCTTTAAAAATAGTATTTCCTCTGAGGTTATGTAATACACCAAATAAAGAGGCCAATATTCTGTGTACAAAGCCTATAGATTTATTTTATTTTATTTATTGACATTGCTGTATGTTAGAATATAGAATAGTAGCAGATGCATTTTATTTTTCACTCTTATGTCATAACACGGGTTATGACATAAGAGTGTCCATGATGGAAGAAAAAATAAATAAATGAAAGGTCCTTTAAACATTTAGCATGTGCCACACTCTTTGTATTTATGTAGGTTTCATATCGTTTTGAAAAAAATTCTATACTAATTTCAAGAAATGTTTAAATTTAATTACATATTTTCCTTGTACATTGAATAAGCATGAGTGTATGCATCTTATTGTTTATTTAAATGACTATTTTTAAAATGTTTTAAAAAATGTTTTTCTTGATAAAAAGTGGTAACACTTTAGTATAGGGACCAATTCTCACTATTAACTATTAGCATGCTTATTAACATAATGGCTGGTTATTAGTAATAATATTAGTAATATTATTAATTAGTAACAGTAATAATAAAAAGCACATATTCTGCATGACTATATTCTACATCCCTAATCTTACCCAATACCTAAACTTAACAACTACCTTACTAACTATTACAAAGCAGGAAATTAGGAGTTTATTGGGGCAAAAATTATAGTTAATGGTTGGTTAATAGCGAGAAATTGACCTTAAAATATAGTGTGACCTAAAAAAGTATATATCATGAATTCATTCATAAATATGTTTTATGTGATGATGATACCACATGCCATTTTGCAGCCTGACCTAATTTTACCTTGTCATTAAAAGTTCAAATGATGTGATGATGTAAGAGATTTATTGACCTTGATACATGCATGTATACATGTTTTGATTGATTGATTGATTAAGGTAGGTAAAATAAGCTAATGCTTCAGCCTACACCTTTTTTGATTATTATGAACAATTATATATTATTATTTAAAAAAAATGTGTATATGGACCAAACTAAACGTTGTTGATGATTATGTGCTTGCTTACACCACATGGTTTATTTTTGAAAGTTTTATTTTTCTCTTTAATAATTAAATATTATTCCTACTATTTCGGTTTTCTTTTCAAAAATTGTATTATTCTAATGAGACCATTTTCTTTTTTTTTCATTACAAGGACAGTTGTGAAAGATGGATGGATGGATGGATAGACAGACAGACAGACAAACCAAGAAAAGAAAAAAAGGAAAGGAAAGGAAAGGAAATATTATGTTTGGGATTGAGGAATAGCAAATGACTAACCCCTAAGTTACAGCTAATGGAGTTATTTATTAGATGTTGGGATGTAGATGATGATGCACTTATGACACTGGAATACATGTTTTTGGCACATTTCTGACAAAACTGCAGATATGAAATTCAGCTAAAACTGAAAAGACCACAAGCAGGCCATTAGGGCTATGACTCAAGGCGATCAATGATTTGACAAGAAAACATTCACTTAGAATGAGGCAAAAGAAAAGTCTGCTATAGTGCAACTCTGCCTCAGGTCAGATGTCTTTTCTGTTAGGAGACAATAGTAATAATAGAGTCCGTCCTCCTCAATATCTTCCTTTTCCCAAAAAAAAAAAAGCCATTTATTGCTCAGTATAGAACAATTTTCCCTTCAAACCCCACTCCAGGTGTGTGAATATATCTGTCCTCCTGAACTTTTGTGGAAATGGAACTGAACCGACACACACCAGCAGGCTTCTATTGCATCTGCATGAATTAGAGCTTTAATTTGTCAGGCAAGTAAAACACAAGCAGAAAAGAGCATGGAGACGCAAAAGAGACAGGCCTTGTTGACTTGCTGAAGTATGTTCCAACATTTCCTCATGAATTCTAAATCAGCATGAATTAATTCATGTCCAAAGCAAACTACAAATAGAAATTCCTAAGCAGGAGTAAGAGCTCTCTCAGCCCCTGTACAGGAGGTATTTTTCATTGTCGATTCACCTCTGCAGGCTATGTAGGAGCATGGCTTTCTTATTATGAAGTAAATATTGTTGTAGTGCTACATTTAGGCCAATGGAAAGAGTATGGTTGGGTCTGTATATATTTAGCTTCAGGGGTCTAATCTAGGTTCAGCTTTCCTCTGTCTATTTTAATCACAATCAGTTGGACGTAAATGGCATACATTAAAATATATTACAAACCATCTGGGGGCTTGATTGTAACATATGCTAAAGCTGGCCTTTACATGCACATAAGGTTCACCTGAACAAGTCTGGGACAAAGAGCACTTACTGTATAGACTAAGATGAAAATCACAAAAACATTTATTTATCAATAAAGGGAAGTCGTGGCCTAATGGTTAGAGAGTCGGACTCGTACTCGAAAGGTTGCGGTTTCGAGTCCCCGGCCGGCAGGGATTGTAGGTGGGGGGAGTGAATGTCCAGCGCTCTCTCCACCCTCAATACCACGACTGAGGTGCCCTTGAGCAAGACACTGAACCCCCAACTGCTCCCCGGGCGCTGCAGCATGGCTGCCCACTGCTCCGGGTGTGTGTTCACGGTGTGTGTGTGTGTGTGCATTTGTTCACTACTCACTGCTGTGTGTGTGCACTTGGATGGGTTAAACGCAGAGCACCAATTTCGAGTATGGGTCACCATACTTGACAATACGTTACGACTTTACTTACTTTACTTTACTTTAAAGGAATGCTTCACTTGATAATGAAAAAAAAGAAAGAAACGCTTTCCATTTCACAACATGTTAAGAGATTGACTGTCATATGAGTTACTTGTGGATTATTAATATTTTTGGACTCTCATTCTGATGAACTTTTTATTTTTATTTTTTTAATTAATGTATTGTTTAGAATTTACTCCTAAACACTCCATATTCGATTAGAAGGATTCAATGAGAGATAGAGACAATGGTTCAGACCTCCATATTTTGATAGAAAATTAATCCATGACTGTATTAGCCCACAGAAATCTGCCTTTTCTTTTAAGCACAATTTGTGAAATATTCTCTGGAATATTCTGAAGTTCAGAGGTAAGACTTGTCACCCAGTTTCCCTGATATGTATTACATCGCATTAAGTGATACTGTATAATAAAGCTATAATTATGCTCATGTGTGCTCCTCCAGGTATTATTAAGTCTAACATTCTCTGCATTAGGCCCACCTATTACAGAAACACTGAACAGCACTGCATTATATGCAAATGGATACTGTTTTTATTCCCATTAAAGTTTTAGATATTGTTTTGATGTGACGCTTGGGTCTCTTTGGGGATAATAATCATGGAGGAAGTGACAAACAACATTAAGCAATTCAAATTCAAAGAGATCTGCAGAAAGACCAAAAGAAACACTGGTACAAGCTGTGGCAAAAAGAGGATAAGATAAAGACAATGTTGGGGAAGCTACTTGAAAAATGTATAACCTAAATATTAAGAGAGTAGTAGTCAAGTAGGCTAGTTAAATATCAGCCAAGCCACTGTCTTTGTAATGATTGTTTGTAATATTTTTTTTATAACAGTCAGTTTTGTTAAGCCTATTTACACTACTGCCAACTACCGGTATTGTTTAACTGAGCCAGGGAAACAAAAAAAGAAGAAATTAATGAATTTACTGTATGTATGTATTTATACATACTTATATTTGGTAACACTTTAGTGTAGGGGACCAGTTCTCAGTATTAACTAGTTACTTATTAGCATGCCTATTATTAACATATTGACTGTTTTTTAGTACTTATAAAGCACATATTCTGCATGACTATATTCTACATTTCTAATCTATCTCCATATTAAGTCTATCTCCCTATAAAACATACACTCTAAGATGGGTTAAATACAACCCAGCACTGGGTAAACTATGAACCCATGAAGAACCCAGCGATTGGGTTGTTTAGACACAGCTGTTGGGTTACCGCCCTGAATGTTTGTCTCATTTAACCCAACTGTTGGTTGAAAACAACCGAGCATGTGTTCTGTCCAATATTTACCCAGTACTGGGTTGTATTTAACCCAGAATTTTTTAGAGTGTAGAAACGTGTGTGTTTGTAACAGTTTTATTAATATTATAAATGAAACTCAAAGAACATGACCCATTTAATTGCGTTTGAGGGATAACTAAATATATGTGATTAAATATGTGTTCCTGAATCCTGACATGCAGTCGTACATGTTACATTATAAATGTGTCAACAGGAAAGCTGTTATTATTGCATACCGTTTTATAATGTACTTCAATACACTGATGCAAATAGTATCTGTCACTAAAATAGCATCTTACACTATATACATTTAGTGACATAAAATAGTATAATAATTTGTACAGCTCAATCAGGGCAACAATATCATACTTGAACAAATACATTTTTACTAAAAACATAAACAGCACAATTTACTTATTAATTTAGTCATGCTAGAAATGGTCTTGTTACTGAAAAAGCTACACTATGAAAATACTGTAGCTGAATATAGTGTAGCAACATAAATTCAGCAAGAAAATTCAGTAATCAAAGCATACAGCTATTAGAACAAGGGATGTGGTTATGGTTGTGAATGTTTTTAGTGTGAAGAACCTACTGATTAATTTCAGTCTGCAAGTCACAGGGACATAAAGTGCCTTTTTTAAAATTGTTTGTTCATAATGGATTTTGTGAATTAGTCCATTTGGTGAAATACTATTTTTATTGCTTTTGGTAGGAAAATGCTGGTGAGAATTTTTTTCCCCTGGTGAGAAATTTTAGTGTAATTGCTTGTGGCACTGAAATCCTGTCAAAATCTTGAAATTATGTTGCTTTGATAGAGCACAGTGAGAGAGCTTTAGATGGCTTTGGACTTATTGAAATGACTAATTGTTGCAATGCCCTGACAGCCCTTTCATGTTTTATATGGGTGCATAGCCACAAGACTGTCAAACCAGACAAGGAGATAGTGATGGCTGAGAGAGTGAACAAGAAGTAGACAAAGAGAGGGGCAGGAAGTTAGTGATTAGCAGAGAAAAGTGGTTGTAGGTAGGTCTTTTATGTTCCTGGGATGTAGAACTCCCAACTTTCAAAAACTCAGTGGACTATGTCAGTGTACAGAATGTCAGAGAGAGAGAGAGAGAGAGAGAGAGAGAGAAAATTGTTACTATTGCTTTGTCTGTTTTTGCTCTGATCCAAACAAATCCAAGGGTATATTCACACCTGTCTTGTTTGGTTCGATTGCATCATACTCAAGTTATTTTCCCCCCTTGGTGGGGATCTTTTGGGCAGATGTGAATACAGCAATCACACTCAGGTGCGGACCAAACAAAACAAACCAAAACTCAGGTACAGCTGAATGAATGAACCAAAGAATTGATGACCTTAGCACAAGTGTGGTTTTGTTTACAATTTCTGGTTCACTTGCAAAAAGGGGCAATGTAAAAGCGAACCACACCAAAAAAAAAAAAAAAAATAAATAAATAAATAAATCAACATTATATTTGGTCCAGACCAAAGCAAGTGAACAAGTGGACTTTCCTGGTGTAAATGCACCCTACATCTGATTTTTTTTTAACAACTTGGTTGATTGAATTATTCAATGACTCACTCACTCACTTGCTTCATTCCTAAATTAATCAGCGTTTTGAACAAACGTTATGATTCACCATTTGTTTCATTACTGATTGAATCAATGATTTACTTGAATGCATGATTCAATGACTCATTCATAAGATGGTCATCTGCTGCCATCTATTGGCATAATTATGTAACTGTGGAAAGAGTCACAGAAAAAAAAATCACACCTCTGTAATGAACGGACTGACAGTGTGTCTATAATGTTGTTTTGTGGACATGCAAACTACCATGTACAGTACAATAGTCACATAATTGGTTTGGTTCTTGTCAGTAGAAGTATGAATTGGTTTTCAATAGGTTTCTAGATAACCTCAACTGAGAATTAGCACCACTTTGGTGCAAAAGTATGAGAGAGCTAATTTTGGTTTAAATGTATTTAAACTTATAACTGTAGAAAACTCCACCCACGTCCTTAAATGGTTATACTGTGACAACTTCCCTTTTTTCCCCCTTCACTAAAAAGATGGTATCTGTCTCATCTCAGAACTCTGGTCTCCATTTCACTCTGTAATGTGACGTCTCCCCAAGGAATACAGGAATCGGGAATCCAACGAAAGTAATTTTAATGATGAAGAGCAATGTCAGAGAACGTTTCCAAACAAGGGTTACAATTAAGACAGGACAATGAAACTCAACAAACTAAAGGCTTATAAAGACATACAAACTAATGACCAGACGAGATGAACACAGGTGATTAGACTTAACGATGATTAACTAATGAAGAACTAATGAGAAAAAATGGAACAAAACCAAATAAGGGCAAACAGGAAACTGAGAACCCACGTAACAGTTACTCCTCCCTCCAGGAATGCGCGTCCTTGCGCAATAACAGTTCCAACGGGGAGGGGGGCAGGAAATGGACACAAGGGGAGGCCTCCAGGGCGGAACAGAAGCCTAGGGGGGCCATGGCGGGATAGGAGACTCGGGAGGCCATGGCGGATCCGGGGACTCGGGCGGCATGGCGGAGCAGGGAGGTCTGTGGCCTTGGCCACGAAGGAGGGCTGGACGGGACCA
Source organism: Barbus barbus (assembly GCF_936440315.1). Taxonomy (NCBI): domain Eukaryota; kingdom Metazoa; phylum Chordata; class Actinopteri; order Cypriniformes; family Cyprinidae; genus Barbus; species Barbus barbus. The sequence continues at coordinate 18,309,125 of NC_136735.1, read as the reverse complement.
GTGGAGACATAGGAGGGCTCATGCGAGGAGTGGGCTCTGGAGGGCGCTTGCGAGGAGCGGGCTCTGGGGAGAGGACAGAAGCTGAGAATTCAGGAGTTAGAGCCACATCCAGAAGCTCCAGAGCTGGACGACTGGCTTGGCTTCCCCGTGGACGGCAACGGAATAGACTTCGCTGCGGGTGGCGGCAGGCTTGAGGTGGCCTCGAATGGCGGCAGGCTTGCGATGGCCATGAACGGCGGCGGGCTTGCGGTGATCGTGAACAGCAACGGGCTTGCGATGGCCACGAACGGCAGTGGGCTTGGGGAAGCTGTGGTAGGAGGTTCTGGGCTGAGGACGATGGTGGTGCTGAGAAGGATAAGGGGATGATTGGGGCTAGGCAGGCTGTTCGGACCGTTGGCGCGGCATGTGGAAGTTCCTGGCGTGGGGTGAGCTTGCGGGACGTGGTGTGTCTCAGAAGGGACTGGGCAGCGAGACTGGAATTCTTCCTTTACTTCTACTTCAAAATTAGATCCGTTTAGAAATAAAATTAGATTAATTAGTTCAACCTGGGGAAAATCATAAACAGGAAGTTCACAACCGATCGTCTCGCTGTCCAGCTCCAGCTGAAAACACGCACCCAAAGCAGCGTCAGGACAGCTCAGCTGGTGAACAACTTCAATAAAATCCTCCACATACCGCTCCAGCTTCCGGCCAGCCTGTCGCAAACCCCAAAGCTTGTCCTCAGCCATAAGCATCTCTTTGTGGGTCCTGTCTTCTGTAACGTGACGTCTCCCCAAGGAATACAGGAATCGGGAATCCAACGAAAGTAATTTTAATGATGAAGAGCAATGTCAGAGAACATTTCCAAACAAGGGTTACAATTAAGACAGAACAATGAAACTCAAAAAACTAAAGGCTTATAAAGACATACAAACTAATGAGCAAACAAGATGAACACAAGGTGATTAGACTTAACGATGATTAACTAATGAAGAACTAATAAGAAGAACCGGAAAAAAAAACAAATAAGGGCAAACAGGAAACTGAGAAGACACATACACGTAACACACCCACTCATAAGATACATTTACAAATTTTTTCTCCTGGTTATATTTAATTGAAAACCTTATTAAATTTTAATTCCTCCATTTGGTACAATGCAATCATGTCTTTTTGTGTGAAGCAACCAGTTGTGCATCTGCTTAGAAGTGCTTCTGATAAATTATGTCCATAAATGGTTTCAAGATTAAAAGGATTAGTTCAGTTTTAAAAAAACTTTTGCTGATAATTTACTCACCCCCATGTCATCCAAGATGTCCATGTCTTTCTTTCTTCAGTCGAAAAGAAATTAAGGTTTTTGATGAAAACATTTCTCCATATAATGGACTTCAATGGGACCCAAACGGTTCAAGGTCCAAATGAAAAGTTAAAAGTTTCAGTGCAGCTTCAAAGGGCTTTAAACGATACCAGACGATGAATAAGGGTCTTATCTAGCGAAAGTATAGGTCATTTAAAAAATAAATAAAAAAGTTTAAGTTTTATAAGCACAAATGCTTGCCTTGCTCTGTTCTGTGATGCGCGTTCGTGACGTCATGTAATATGCAATTACGTTGAAAAGGTCACACTTGACGTAAAATCCCAAATTTTCTTTTAGGCTTTTTAATATTAAAACACCCAGGAAACGCACACGAAATGGGCATTTTAAACGATAAACTGACACAAAGACATTTGAATATGTGTATATGGTCCTCCTTCCGCACATTTGTACTCAACACTGACTCGGTACTTCCGCCTACATCAAGCGTGACCTTTTCAACGTAATTGCGTATTACGTGACGTCACGAACGCGCATCACAGAACAGAGCAAGGCGAGCATTTGTGCTTATAAAACTTAAACTTTTTTATTTATTTTTTAAATGACCGATCGTTTCGCTAGATAAGACCCTTATTCATCGTCTGGTATCGTTTAAAGCCCTTTGAAGCTGCACTGAAACTTTTAACTTTTCATTTGGACCTTGAACCGTTTGGGTCCCATTGAAGTCCATTATATGGAGAAATGTTTTCATCAAAAACCTTCATTTCTTTTCGACTGAAGAAAGAAAGACATGGACATCTTGGATGACATGGGGGTGAGTAAATTATCAGCAAAAGTTTTTTTTAAAACTGAACTAATCTTTTAACTTTACTGAACTTAGATCAGTATTTTTGTTTGACAACCAGATGTATCCCGAAGTGTTGTGTGTTGATGCTAAATGCACAATTTCCTCATCTCGACTGAAACTGCGTATACTTCTTGTAAAAGCACTAATATAGACGTTAAATTAAATTATATTTAATGATTACTTTTTCCAGTAAATGGCAATTAGTAGGTAAACAAAGAATATACCCTTTTTAATCCATTAACCTGCAACAACTGTGTAACAAACTTGAGTGCCCTGATTTGATTTAATGAAGGTAAAAAAAAATGGTTTCTGTTATTATTATCTCTATCCTTTTATCCCTTAAAGCTAGGGTAGGCAGTGTTTTTCATAAACATGTTTTTTTTTTATACTAGTTGAAAGGGATCACATCCTGATAGCAAGCGATACATATAGTAGTGTAAATATAAATATAAGGTAACATTTTAGAATAGGGAACACTTATTCACTATTAACCATGACTTTTCCCTCAATAAATTCCTAATTTGCTGCTTATTAATAGTTAATAAGGTAGTTGTTAAGTTTAGGTATTGGGTAGGATTAGGGATGTAGAACAAGGTCATGTAGAATAAGGTATTAATATGTGCTTAATTACCACTAATAAATGTCTAATATTCTAGTAATATGCATGCTAATAAGCAACTAGTTAAGAGACCCTAAAATAAAGTGTTACCAAATATAAATATATAAAATATACTTATAATTATTGTAAATTATTATTATTTATACAACAGTTCTTTCTGGACTTCAAATCTGACTGGCTGAGAGGAGTGTGATATTCTAGTATTAACAGAGCTTCAATCGTTTCACCGTTTGTATAACTCCTCTTGCAGTATTTCTCAAAGCGCCCAAATTCACTATAATTTTATAAATAATACGGTTTTTGTGTCACAGAATGTAGTTTTAAGAGTTTTTTAGGCAATAATGTACTTGTTTAGACTTCAAATATGTGGTTTGTTAATAAAGATGTCTATTTGAAAATTTGCTTCAACATTTTTTGTAAATGTGAGCTTCAGAGCATCAGCGGTCGTTCACTGCTCATGAACCCACTGAAAACAGCTTTACCTGGGCCAGATCTTCTGGAAATTGCTGCTGACTCTGATGTCTCTACAGTGATTAAACATGAGATGTACAGGTAATAAGTTTTGGGTAAATCTAATGGGCAGCCTTTGTTCTTATTAATATATTATTTGTTCCAGAGCAAATAGTTTTGGCTGAGGGCAAAATCTCATGAGTCATAACGTTATATTTTATATAACTTTAATTCTGTATGTCAGAGTGCTGCCTTTGTACTTTTGGCTGAATTGCCTAGCTGTTGTAGTTGTTGTTGTTTTTTAAATATATTATTCAATAAATAATATGCAATATAGTGCCATAATGTTGTATATCAGCATGCTGTGATTACCTGAGGCCCACTCACTACTAGTAATACTCTTCTGTGGAAGTCTCAGGACTATAAAATGTTAGGCCAATCATTGCATTGGTTACGAATGTCCTATGTGCCTGTCAGCCTATGTATTTGCATATCTCGGCGTAACCAATAGTGTTATTTATTTAATTGGAGTTTTATATTTTCAAGAACTACTGGATGCTACTTCTGATCTTTCCACTAGTGAACACCGTTCATCAGAGGATTCAAATAAAACATCCAGTTCATTGTTTAAAGATCTAAGCAAATCAAACTAATATTTAACAAACCCATTTAAATTCCTTTAAAGACATAATAAATATACACATCAAAAGTTATGTTATCGCCAGCAGCCTATTTGCACAGTTATAATTATTTGCAGTTATTTGCAATCACAGAGTCCGGTGGGGAGTAATCGCTACCCATTGTGTTACAGCAAACATCTCCCCACGTTCCTGTTCACACAGATTTTCATCCATATGTTCAAATCAATGGCTCTGTCTTGTGCTACTCTGAAACATGGCATGAATACTTGCAGTCATACATGATTTGCTCTCATGGAGTTACAGATGTGCACATGACTTAGTAAGTACATTTATTATCTAGTGAGTCAGCTTGCATCATTGCACCTCATGTGGCCTGTTAGGTCAGGCAAGGCGATGTGCTCCACAGAGAGAGGATCAGATCCTGCAGGCTCGGGAAGCATCAAAGCCTCGGATGGTCGACCTAGAGTTTCCCTCTGAGCCCCTGAGCCCGAGATAAGACAGACTTCATAACAACAGCAAATCATGAGTCTTGGATAGAGAATAGAGGATGGTGAAAGTACTAAAAATATGCTGGTTTATGAAAACTCAAAGACTTAAGAGCATGAACTGGAGAATGGGGGCAAATGGTTTGATCTATGATGCACTGAGAGTCATTTTCTGATTATGGATTATGAGATAGGATTAAATTCTACTTGATTATGGGTAAATGTAAATTATTGATTATTGATTAAAGCTAAAACCCTACATTTGAATTATTATTATTATTATTAATAATAATAATTATTATTGTATCAATTTCTAGGGGATAAGAATGTATACATTACATTCAGATATAACATACTGATTTGGGCTGAGAAGCTTCCAATAATAATTCTTTTTTTTTATTCAATCCACATACTTTTACCAGAATCTGAATGCATAGGTTTTCATCAGTCTGCTGGGAAATAAAGTGATGATCATGACGCTACACTGATTTGCCAAACGTGAATAAAGAACAAGAATAAAATGTGTTCATATTTTCAATATAATTCAGTGTTGTCCATACAACCAGTCACTGCAGCATCATTTTTACAATAATATTAATAATAAAATATGTAATGTTAGGGTTTAGGGGAATGTAATATATGTATAGTGTCCTAGCCTGTGTTTGGCATGTTGTGCGATTATGAAAGCTATCATATTAGCCCTCCTCCTCCCCAGCACCACCTGTAGAGATCTGCTAGGGGGGTTTCTACATTTCTTGCAGCAGTCTTCCTTTGTTATTTTTGACTAAGCTGAACAAATAATTGCATTTGCTCAGCAGCAGCAGTAGCGTAGCAGCATAGCAGATTTTATGTCAAAATCAAGTTTATGTATATAACATGCCCATGCCAATAAATGCCACTCAGAGAGTTGTCATGACTGATCATTTATATTCAAAATATATTTAAAAAGTCCTGTCTATTAAGGCATAACTAGAAACAAATTGGAGTAGTAGTAGTCAGAAGTCTTTCTCTGTAAGACTGTCTTGAACTGATACCACCCTTGGTGTTTAGGTCGAGGCTTGTGACTGATTATGTGATCTCCTGCTGTTTAATGTCCCCAGTTGCCCTGTTTTCTTTCTTCATCTGCAGAAAAAAGAAAAAATCCAGAGGATGGAGGCTTGCTAATTGATACACCGCTCATCTACCCCTTGTAAGAAGAAAATAAAGATAAAGAAAGATAAAAAGTTGAGAAAAAAATATTGAGACACACCATTATCACACTTCTCTTAAGAGAGCCTATCCACACCACGTTACATAAGAGCTCAGAATGTAAGAATGTGATGCTTTGTGCCAATGGCTAAACAGAAGCAATGCTGATCTGACCACCATGTCACACACAGGAATAGCCAGAGGTTTGAGTCTATATTATAATTTATGTAATGCCAAGTCAGCCTTACTCAAGAGAAGTGCTGAGTTTTTTGCAGCAGTGCTAAAGAAGAAGCAGTTTGGGTTCATCAAATAAACTTTCAGTGAGTTTTTCTTTGTGTGAAGAACATATAATCTAAAGAACATTTCCAGTGTAAAGAACCTTTTGTGTAATGAAAAGGTTCCATGAATGTTAAGCGTTCTTGATTGAACAGTTGATGCCTAATAATGAATAATGAATCCAATCAGTGCAAACCAGACTAAAACTTCGGCAGACCAAAGCATTCTCATTTCAGATCAAAATAACCAACTTTAAAAGACTGTTATGATCCAGATGGGGACCAAACTCAGGTCTGTGGTGTGTATATCCTTGGTACTTACTGCTGCTCCACTGGAGCAGGTCAAACTCAATTGCAGAGGAAATAATCAAGAGGCTCAGGGTCTGACTCTTAAAGTTCTTTACTCAATGTGAAAATAATTCAAAGAACCAAAATACAGCCTTAGAGTCATTTAACAGGAATTTGCCACACAAAAAAAAAAGAAATCCTTTGGTAGAAAATACAAAAAAAGCTTATCCAAACAAAAAACTGTCCTTAAATGCCAGGCAAGAGAGAAATCCAGAAAAAAAACAAAAAAAAAACACACAACAGAAGACAGGAAAATCTCTAACCACAAATCCTTGGCAGCATCATACTTAAGCAGACATCAGGACTGAACAAGAACAATAGGCAGTGAGGCATTTAAATAAGGTTTAGGAGTGAAGTCTCTAACAAGAAGGTGATCTGGGGCTGAAGTTGTGCCATTTATTGGTGAATCCAGGGAATCTCAGGCAGAACATTACAAAGACATTTAAATTTGAGATGTTTCTTTGCATCCCTTTTGCGATTCCTCAGCTTAAACTCATTCTGCCTACTGTGCAACTCACATTTCTGGTTGTGGAAAAGATTGAAGGCCAAAAATAACTCGAGGACATGTTCTTGCAGCGGCTGGCGCATTTTAACAGCCTCAGCAAAAAGATTTCATGTGATTATGTGTCCTCATGATTGCTAGTCCACTCAACAACCATATCAAACTGTAAATTCCTCTGTCAACTGTCACTAATCAAATAATGAGCCCCTAAGCGACCCTGTCACTGGATATTATAATGCTAAAGAGCTGCCAGATATCCGTTCTCAAAAATCATCCATACTTCTATACAGTCCACTTCTCAAGCTCTTCAGGCCATAGATATGGGTGTTTTGTAACGGCTTTAGTAGTGGAATGACTTGCAGATGAATGCAGTGCAGTCTGAATACTGTATACTTCTGTAAAGGTCAGCAGGATTGTGGGAGAATAGGAGCAGCGTCTCTTTGAGAGTCATATCATGCTGTCTGTTCCTCTGGGTAGAGCTTGTCCTTTCAAGCTGATTTAGGAACGGCTTCCCCTGAGTAAATCTTACCTTCGTGGTGAGACGAGAACAAGTACAACAGATTTTGGATCAGCGTGAATGGGAAACTTCAATTGACTCTTTTCATGTGCAGTCAGAGCACCAACCTGATTTTGAATGATTCTGAAAATAAATCCATCACAAAGAGACGACACCTGGAATCAAGAACACTAAAGTCTATACAAGCCACTGAATATGCTTTCATAAGCTCTGTCTGCTTTCATGTATGCATGCATAAAAAATACATTTTGAATGAGATGCGCCTGCTGGTTTTATATATAAAAAAAAAGTGGCTGCCTGGTCTTTTTGCAATGCTGTGTAAGTGTTCATGTAAAAATGGAACTAGAGCTGTAGAATTTACACATTAAAATGCAGACATCTGTGGCCCACAAACTCATCCCCATGTGCAGAGATTTGTTAAGATACGTTTCCTCTGGGAATTCTCAGAGTGTAAAACAGAAACCCATTGGTGTTCATTAAGCCTGACAGAGAACAGCTCTGCTTGACACTCCCTGCTGGATTATTAAATTGCAAGTGTAACACTGGAATAAGGAAGAATAGGGTGACTTCAGTTGAATTTAGCTCTCTTTTGGGGGATTATTTATTTATTTATTTTTAATTAATATTTCTTTCGGCACCATTTGCTAAGGATCAGTCTCAGGCCTGGCTGCACAGCATTAGTCCAACATGTTTTTAGCATTAGCCTGGTGTATTGTGCATTATCCAGCACAGGGGTTCTGAATTCAGATCAAGGTCAAGGTGAACTACAGTGTTAAGTAGACCATACAAAATACAGTAAAATAGCAATATTATGGAATATTATTACAAATTACAATAACTGTTTTCTACTGTATTATATCTGAAGATGTAATTTTAGTCCTGAGATGTCAAAGCTGCATTTTCAGCAGCCATTACTCCAGTGTCACATGACCTACCTTCATGTCACACGATCTTTTAGAAATTACTATAATATGATGATTTACTGCTCAATAAACATTCATTATTATTATCAGGGTTGAAATCAGCAGTGCTGATTCATATTGTTGTTACCATGATAAACTACCATTCAATCTCCAGTGTCACTAAATAAGTAAATAAATGGTTACAGTGACAGTAATTTCTTATGTTAGGAGTGTAAAATCAATATGCTAAATCAGTGGTTGTTGATATTTCAAACAGAGTAACGAGACATACATATTCGGTCGGGTCTGCTCTGGTTTATATGTGATCGCAGGGGTTTGATAAACCACATCCATTTGGGCTGGTAGTCCAAAATTATGTACATTTGAATAAATTTGATTTTTAGATGTCCTCATTTGAATATGGAGAACTGCGGATGTTGTCCACTATTCCTCCAGCAGAAAATGCATGTACTGTAATACAAGTGAAAAGTGCTGAAGCAATATGCTGCACTACACTGTCGCAATAACTCATTTCTTCACTGTCATGCCTTGTTAGCAGCCTCTGCTGTCCCAGCAATGTGCATAATTCATCAATACTCAGTCCAAAGAGGCACGGACAGCAATTACACCAAGGCAGGTGTATGAACTTAATTACATCTGCAAAGCACGGAGATCCCTGTCAGCCCTTTGTACCAGAATGCAAAATTTCATCAGCAACTTGCAAAGCCAAGGACTTGTCACTCTGGCATAACAAAATGGATCAGGGGATTGAAAATGACATGGTGCTTTATGAATGTAATACATGTTTTTAATTTTTTTTCTCTCACTCATTCACACACACCTTTTCTGCACGACAGGCTGTAAACAGTTCACCAACATTACAGTCCGTTTATAATTACTTTTAGGCGGCAATACACTGAAGATGTCATTATTTAATATGTGCCATTCACAACTGATCTGAACTGAATTTAATATTAAGCTCCAATTTAATATTCAGATCATTCAGTAAAATGATCTGAAACTGTAAAAAATATTTTTGTGCAAATTGTGATTTCTTTCTTTCATTCTTTCTTTCAATTATTATTTTCTTCAACTTTTTAGAGAAAAATGTCCAATCGATTAAAAAAAAAAAAATCTACACACATGAATGGGTAAATCAATACAAATTAATTATATAATAATAACGTTCCACAAAACATTTTATTTTTAAAATATTATTTTTCTGTTATGAAACTGCATCAAATTGCACTTCCTGTCATTCTAACACTGCAAATATTCTAACACATTTAAATATTTATTTATTTGTTTGTTTTTGCTCAGCAATTTTGTTCTATGAATGTTTTGCCTGTTTTCCACTACAAAAACATATATACATTATTGAATCAAGATACTTGAGTAAAAGTCAAAATAGTTAATTAAATTAAGTTATATTAAATCTTAAAATCTTATGAAAATAAAGCAAAATTAAGAGCTTTATAGCTAAAAAAAGGATAAATAAAATTGTTTTTCACTTGAATTAAGTACATTTTTTTCCTCTTGTTCTGTTTTGCTATAAATCTTTTTTTTTTTCTCAGAAAATGAGATTCAATATGAAGTGCTTCTCATAACATTTGTACTTGAAAACAAGACAAAATAATATTCTAAAGTACCTTTTTTTGTTCTTCCATGCATTTCAAATTCCAACTCAACATTCTGTAGGTTAAGGCCAATTAATTGTAGAACTGCACAATTAAAGACAACTTCTTAAATTCAGTACTCCAACAACAATCGGTCGAGCTCTAAAACACATGCTGCTACTGTGGTGGCTCATATTGTAGAGTAGTATGCTCAAGGTTGCAGCTGGCCAACATGAAGCTTCTTGTCTGTGAATTACTCTGGTAAACAGAATAAGTCTTTGTTTGAAGATGCGGTTTACACAAGCTGATAAGTCAGATTTATGAGGACAGAAGGTAAAGATGGTGGACCAAAACCCCACAGTAATGTCAAGGGGCACATAAGACAGTTTCACTTCATAAAGCAGATTGTTTTTGTAATTACATTGAAGTGTTAATGCTACACCAAACAAATATGGTTGTTAGTTTATGTAAATTGAGGAGTGCTGGCTGAAGGCTGCATGCAAGCTGCAATAATTAATTTTCAAACTACAGGGTGACACATGATCAACAGTAATCAAAATCCAATTAGATTTCACTGCATTACATACAGTTTAGTAAACCATGGCAGTTTTGGAAAATCACAGATTTTTATGTTGGGTAGAATTGATATAGAATATAGAACTACGTTTGTATCCACAACAGTAGAACCATGGTGCTAATAGCACCAGGTAATGGGTTTGATTGGTTTAACCTTGAAGTCACCACCATATTGATGTTTATGCACTGGACAATTATTATTTTGTGAACTGAAATAATCTCAAATATTATTGTTTTTCTTCTCACCAATGGAAAGATGTTTGACGTCTGCTGTTCGCTCTCCCTCAGTAACCTGCATATTACATGTTTTAGGAATAGAGTATATTTTGTTGACCACTTACATTTGTTAAAAGCATTAGAGGCACTTCTAAGAAAAAAAAAAAAAAAAAAGAACATGAAAAGTCCCCTTAACATGACCTTACCTAGCAACTGAAATCATACAACATCATAGTTCTGTGACGGATACAACCAATCAGAACATGACACATTGAACAGAGGAACCAATAGCAAGAGGGAAGCATGACACAAACAGGAACCAAAACTAAACTTCAAGGGTAAAAGACATGAAAACATGAACATGAAACAGAACCAAAAACAGACTTTATATATTCCCCCCTCTAAGGGCGGCTCTGGACACCCTAACAAAACCAAAAACAGAACCTAAAAAGTCCACGAGGGTGTTGGAGCAGAGGCAGAATGGGGGGAGGGATGGAGGGTCAGGTCCGCGAAGGGGAACAGGACCTGGAGCGTGGAGTAATGGCGGAGCAGACAGAGCAGGGAGCCGTGACAAGACAGGCAGTGAGTTCAGGACGGCCTCCGTGGCCTTGACAGGACAGACTGTGAGTTCAGGAACGGCCTCCGTGACAGGACAGACCGGGAGTTCAGGAACGGCCTCCGTGGCCGTGACATGACAGACATTAAGTTCATATGTGGGCGCCACCACCCCGGGAGGTTCTGCAGCGGATGCCTCCACCTCTGGAGGCACTGAAGTGGATACATGTACCGGAGAGGCCTCTGGAGCGCAGTGTGCAGCCCACACGCTCAAAATGGCGACCGCCATCACAGGAAGCTCCGCATTCGCAGGAGCTTGGGTACTATAGTCTCCCCCGCCAAAAAAAAAAATCCTTTGGGGAAATTTTGGTGACATGGCGAGGCTCAGGCGTGGTGGCCATCTTAGCCGAGGACTCAGGCATGGTGGCCATCTTGGCCTTGGAATCAGGTGTGTGGCAGCCATCTTGGCCTGGGAATCAGGTGTGTGGCGGCCATCTTGGCCTGGGAATCAGGGGTGTGGCGGTCATCTTGGCCTGGGAATCAGGGGTGTGGTGGCCATCTTGTCCTGGGATTCAGGCGTGGCGGCCCTCTTGGCCTGGGATTCAGGTGTGGCGGCCATCTTGGCCGGGAAATCAGGCGTGGCAGTCATCTTGAGATGAGGCTCAGGCATGGTGGCCATCTTGTGGCGAGACTCGTGACTGGCGGCCATCTTGTGTGTGGGCCCTGGCTTGGGAGGCGTGATGTGAGCAGGCCCTGGGTTAGCAGGTATGATGTGAGCGGAGTCTGGCTTGGCAGGCGTGACTTGAGCAGACATGATGTGATCAGGCTTTGACTTGGTATTGCGTGGCATCAACTGTGAAATATTCCTTTCCAAGCCAAAACGGAAAATGTCTCTGAGGAACATATTGCTGAAGTCTACCTTATAACAAAGTCCACAAAAGTCTGCCACATATTTCTCAATGGGCTTGTTTCCTTGGTGAAGACGAACTAGGCAATCTGCTGGATTCGTTTTGAGGGTCGTGTATTCTGTAACGATAGTCCTCTGAAGGTGAGCATAGTGAGAATCCAAGTGCAGATTTATTAAACAACAAACAAAGACTTGACTTGACTTGACTATGTCTAAACACTCACCGACAGCAGGATAAATACAAACAATACACGACAAGGAACAAGGCAACGACAGGGCTACATATAACAAACAAGGAGGGTCATATGACAAGAACAAACCAATGGGAAACAAGACCCATGACTAATACAACCAATCAAAACATGACACATTGAACAGAGGAACCAATAGCAAGGAGACAAGAGGGAAAGGGAAGCATGACACAAACAGGGACCAAAACTAAACTTCAAAATAAAAGACATGAAAACATGAACATGAAACAGAACCAAAAACAGACCTTACACAAAGGAAGTAAACTAGGTGAGAAAGTGCCGGTACACAGCATAAGCACTATTAAACTAAGACTGAAATCCTATTGGCAAGACAATTCAAATTTACCATTCAAAAATTGTGCTATGGATATTCACATTTAAAGGCTTTAAAAAGTTGCTATGACAACGTGATTAGTTTAGCCCCTCTAAGGTTCATGCAACAATGAACAGCATTGCTGCTCATCACACATTTATTTGCTTCTTTGGTATAGAACATGGAATATATTACTATGTAGTTTACAGCTTTGCACAAATGTGTAAAGAAAAGAAAGAAAAAAAATATATAATAGCCAGTGTATTTTTTTCCATATTTCTCATTAAAATAGATGATCCACATTTAATTATTTACATACTTTTATATTAGATATTATATGAAATGTAGAAACACAGTTTTAAATGCTAATTTTAAATTGTATTAGTTTTAGATTTTCGGTCTAATTATGTTTTCTTTTATTTGTATGTATGTGAGTATGTGCTGCTCATGCATTTCTGAATTATATATTTGGTTTTGAGCACAGTTCAAATTCTAACACATCATAAATCTTCTCTACTAGTTAAAGAGAGACATGAACCAGAAGATGTGACTGTGTTCCACTTACAGCTGCGAGCTACACTGTGGAAAGGACAGACCACTCCAGAAACGGGACCCATTTACAGTCTAGAATAAAGGCCATCATTTAAACAATGTGTAAAGGATTAGCCCTTATTCCAATTTAGCTTTTAGGGAATCTATTCTTAAGATTCAATATTTATATTTATATGATTAATCGATATTAATCAAAACGTCCAACTTATACCTTGTTAACGATACCTCATTAACGACTTGACCAGCATGGATTAAAATCAGTACGTTATCTCTTAACAATTCAGATTATTCCCGTGGCCACAGTAATAAAGAATTGATTAGGTACATTTTGAGCATAGGTAACACGATCTTTGGCAAATAGTTTAAGGCTTGGAAATCACACAGCACCAGACAAAGATTTCTTAATAAACCAAAGTTTATTTGCTACTCTACAACACTACTACGCTAACATAACACAAAACATAATACGTAGATTCAAGATTCAAGATTCAAGAGTTTTATTCGTCACATACACAATTATACAGAGTATAACCAGCAGTGAAATGTAGGTCAGGTCCGCTCCAAGGACAGTGCAATTATAAAGTATACAAATATTAAGAGAAGAAAAGTAGAAAAAAATAAAATAAAATAAAAAGAATAAAATAAAAAGATAGATAAAAAATATAAATATAAATGTGCAGGTCAGTATGTTGTTGACTTAAATAGTACTAAGAGGAATGTGCAAAATAATGTGCAAAAAAGTTGTACAGGGTATATAATAGCAGCAATACGAGGTAGAGAAAAATTATGAATAGCTTATTGATATGGTGATATTTACATGGAGTCAAGTGATGTTATGACACAGAGTTAGAGTTTAGGAGCCTGATGGCCTGGGGGAAGAAGCTCCTCCTAAGTCTCTCAGTTTTTGCCATCAGGCTACGGAAGCGCTTACCAGAAGGAAGCAAAGTGAATAGCTGGTTACCAGGGTGATTTGAGTCCTTGATTATTTTGACAGCTCTATTTTTGCAGCGTTTGAGGTAGATGTCCTGCAGAGAGGGGAGAGCAGACCCTGAGATGCGCTCAGCTAAGCGCACAACTCTCTGTAGTGCTTTGCAGTCCTGATTGGAGCTGTTTCCATACCACACTGAGATGCACTGAGTCAATACACTTTCTATGGTCCCTGAATAGAAAGTTTTCAGGATTGCTGGTGAGACCCTGAATTTCCTCAGCTGTCGCAGATGGTACAGTCTTTGCCTGGCTTTCTTTACCTGAGTTTGGATGTGTGTAGTCCAAGTCAGGTTCTCGGAGATGTTTACACCGAGGTACTTGAAGCTACTCACCCTCTCCACAGGGGTCCCACTGATCATAAGAGGTGTGTAGGGCTGCTGCTGTCTCTTCCTGAAGTCCATGATCAGCTCTTTAGTTTTGCTCACATTCAGAGAGAGACAGTTGTCCTGGCACCATGATGTGAGTCTCTCTACCTCGTCCAAGTATGCGGTCTCATCGTTGTTGGAGATGAGGCCCAGAACCACAGTATCATCAGCGAATTTGACAATAGATGTGGAGCTGTGAGAGGACACGCAGTCATGCGTGTAGAGAGAGTAGAGCAGGGGACTCAGGACACAGCCCTGTGGGGCTCCTATGTTCAGAGTGATGGAGTTTGAGGTGAACTGGCCAACTTTCACCACTTGAGGTCTGCCGGTGAGGAAGTCTTGAATCCAGTCACAGAGTGAGGAGTTTAGGCCGAGGTCTGTGAGTTTAGATGCCAGTTTGATGGGGACTATAGTGTTGAAAGCTGAGCTATAGTCAATGAATAGCAGCCTTACATAATTTCCATTGTTGCTATCCAAGTGTGTGAGGGAAGAGTGGAGAACGTGAGAAATGGCATCGTCCGTGGATCTGTTTGGGCGATAGGCAAACTGAAGAGGGTCCAGAGTATCAGGGATGGAGGAGCAAATGTGGCTCTTTACAAGTCTCTCAAAAACCTTCATGACTATAGATGTGAGGGCAACTGGGCGATAGTCATTCAGGCAAGAGGGTTTATTGTTCTTTGGCACAGGGATAATGATGGATTTTTTGAATGAGGTGGGAACCACGGCGGTAGCAAGGGACTCATTAAAGATAGAAGTGAACAAACCAGCGAGCTGATCGGCGCAGGACCTCAGAACACGGCCGGTTATCCCATCAGGTCCGGCTGCTTTCCTGACGTTCACTCTCTTTAGCGCCCTCCGAACCTCATCCTCCGACACGGTGATTACAGGATCATCGCTGCTCTGCCTGCTGCTTCCAGACGCGCTGGACGGCAGAAACGCGCCACCGCCGTTGCCATCGAAGCGGCCGTAGAAGATGTTTAACTCGTCGGCCAGCAACGGATCTGCTCTCACCTCCGCGGAGGATTTGTTTCCGAAGTCACAGATGGTCCTCAGTCCCTGCCACATCCGTCGAGAGTCATTGAGCTTGAAATGAGACTCAATTCTCTCTCTGTATCTGTGTTTGGCGGCTCTTACTGCGCGTCGGAGAGCATAGCACGATGCTTTGTACTCGCTCGTATTCCCAGACAGAAGAGCCTCATTGTAAGCGGCGGTGCGTGTGTTAACCGCGGCACGGATTGTTCTGTCCACCCACGGTTTCTGATTGGAGAATGTCCTTATCGTTATTGTTTCTGTAGCTTGCTCGGTTAGCGTGTTTACGAAGCTTAATGCTACATCCGTGAACTCGCTGACGTCAGAAGAACTCGCCCGGAACATGTCCCAGTCGACGTCATCAAGCGCCGCCTGCAGCATAGTCTCTGAGTGGGAGGACCAGCGCGTCACTACTCTCTGCACCGGAGGTTCCTGAACGAGCCTTTGTTTGTATCTCGGTGTTAGAAAGATGGCGGCATGGTCCGATTTGCCAAAAGCCGGTAGTGAGCGGGCTTTGTAGGCATCCTTGAACTGAGTGTAGCAATGATCCAGTGTGTTTGGTCCTCTAGTTGGACAGGATACATGTTGGTAAAAGTTCGGCATGACCTGCTTGAGGTTGGCTTTGTTAAAGTCCCCCGCGATGATGAAGGCAGCGTCAGGATGTTTGTTAATGTGGCCGCTGAGCACATCGTGAAGTTTAGACAAAGCCAAGCCAGTGTCCGCCTGTGGTGGAATGTACACAGCAGTAACAATGATCGATGAAAACTCCCGGGGCAGATAAAATGGGCGGCAGATAATGGAAAGATGTTCCAGATGAGGCGAGCAGGAACGCGACAGAATGGAGATATTCCTGGGGTCACACCATTTCTTGTTGATCATGAAACATACTCCTCCACCCCTGGATTTACCGGCCTCTGCTGTTCTGTCCGTCCGAAAGACAGAGAAGTTATCACTCGGCATTACAGCAGTGTCCGGGACCGAGGACGAAAGCCACGTTTCTGACAAACAAAGGATGTTACAGTCCCTAATGTCCCGTTGGAAACTAATCCTGGCTCTAAGATCGTCCATCTTATTCTCCAAGGATTGGACATTAGCGAGGAGAATGCTTGGGAGAGGAGGACTGTGAGCCCTTTTCCTGAGTCTGACTCGAATTCCAGCGCGCTTCCCGCGGTGTTTCTTCATCCGTCGCCTCGGGGGGGTGTTGTTTATCTCCGCGTTCCGAAGAATCTCCAGAGGCCACGCAGGATTCGTGGATAAAGTGTCCTGAAACAGGTTGGTGTAGCGGTTTCCAATGTCCAAAAGTGTTTCTATGTTGTAGGTGATCAGTGCCGACGTGAGATGTGTAAAAAGAGAAAGTAAAACTAAGTAAAAAGGAAGGTAGAAGCAAATTCTCAGTGGAGCGAACCTCACGGCGTCCGAACACAGCGGCGCCATCTTGTAACACACAAACACACACATTGCAGGCAATGAACTTGAAGACAGCTTAAACCAGCACTCTTTTGTTACTGACAACTTTGCCCTGAGGAAATTTCAAACAGAAAATGTGTCTGTCTTTGCTCTTAAATTACTTCAACCAGTTTTCAGCAGAATTAAGAAAATGTGTTTGATAGTACTTGCTTTAAGTTGAGTTTCCGTTCCTTTCCTGGTTGAGGGAACCCCGGGTGCGGATTGGCTGCTGAAATCGCTGTTGCGTGATGTCACTGGGGATGCCCTCTTGCGATTGGTTGGTTTCTCTGTGACGTGATGACGCTCTTAGGAAGTCTGTTTCAGTTCTTACGGCTTCAGATGTTAAAGTTTCTTTAGAAGTTTGACTAAGTCTTGATAGTTGTTCAATGCTCGGCCAGATGTTAATGGCTGGAAGCGCGATCAGAGCAGGAGCCGAAGTTTCAAACAGCACGCGAGCAAGCAAAGAGAGCACACCAAAGTTGGGCTTCTGTCTTTTAACGGGCTGATGTCAGTCCGCCCCTTTTGCTGTTTGATCCAATCACAAGTGTTTCTGTAGGGCGGAGCCCCGTTCTGCACGGCTCAGTTTTCCGTGCATAAATCCGTTGCTGCATTATTTAATAAAATAAAGAGCATATCCTAGCAGATTCCTATAAGTGTTTTTATCATACATTATGATGAGAAAGGTCAATTTTCATCTACACCAAATTATTGCTGACGCAACTAGCTTTCATTCGAAATCAAACACCAAGTATTTTGCATACCCAAAGTCCATATGTCAATTTTATCTATTACGTGGTTAAGGCATAGATTAAACGATCCTAAATTCTAAATAATCACACCAAGTATGTGAAACTAAACAATAGTGATCGGGAAAAATTAGACATCAAAAGATTACAACAATACCATAGATTCCAATAACACAGCAAGCTTAATTTCATGAAATACAACCTGAATATATATTGTAAATATATTGTATATATTGCTTTTGAGTATATTGCTTTAATAGCAGGAACAATTATCATTTGTTCTTTTTGGAATCCTTAAGCAAGATTTGAGTCTTTTGAGAAGAAAAGACACATTTCCTTTGTAATGTGAGGAGGAGAGAGAAAGTTGTCTGAAACATGAGAATATCAGTTTGTGAAGATCTGGAGATTTCCTTAGCTCGGACGTCAGTTGTAAAACTGCCTCTCCTGGTTGATAACATCATTGAATTTATGCATTAATGGTCAGGCGATATCTGGGAGGGTCGGTGCTGGAGCCTTTCCAGACACCAAGGTCTTCGTCCTGTTTCTGGTTGAATTATGCTTAAGTGATAAGAAACAACCGTGAAGTCCTGTTTTAAATACATTCCAGATTTTTCCACACATATGTCCTTTGTTTTAGGGGTCTCGTGAGACTTTAAGGAGAGCAGAGCAGGATGCTTGGGAGCGGTGCTGGTCTTTAATTAATTTTACGGCCACAGATAGTGAAAAGAACACATTTCTCCGGAATGTGCTGTCTGTTAATAGGTGTGTGTGTGTCTTCTTGTTTTGACAAAGTTCTACAAATGATTGTCAAAATCTAGTCTGCTTTCAGCCCCCACTGAAAAAAATATGAGGACACTTCACTTTGACTAAGAGGTAAAATACAATTTTAAAGTTGAAAAGTGGTACAATGGATACTTTGCGCTAGGGAAGTAATTTTTTTGGACATCTCAGAGCACTTAAAGTTACATTTAGACCATGTCACTGAGACAACAAATAGCATTGCTGTCTTCTCTTATCCTTCAGAAGATGAGGAGCAGAGGAGCTGGTATTTGACCTAAAATAGATTTTAATTTGTGATTTATGCAACTGCTGCAAGTCTCATAGTATGGACTGTCAGGAAATAGATGATTTTAGCCTAGAGGCGTTCGATAACTAATTTAACCCTGGGCGCTAATGCTGAGTCTGACGGATCAATCAAGTAGGTGTTAGATTCTCTGATGCTTATGATTCTCTAGCACTGTCAACCTGCTCTATTAAATGGAACTGACAACATTAGCAGACTCAATCAAACATCAAAAGTAATAGCATGGAATTTTAGCTGAATATCATGAATTTCCTGAAAAAAAAAAAGAAAAACGGACTGGTCTTAATTGATCTATCTCTGGGTTGTCTAATCCTGCTCCTTTATGGAATTATTTTTTGTGTCTTTATTATTCAAACAAAAATTCTGTATTTGAGAGCAAAACTAATTATTTTGTAATTAAAAAACAAAAGTTTGCAAAAAAAAGTCTTCTTAAGGTTCAAAATTAAAGTAATTGAAAACAAAATAATTTGCAGTGCATGTAAATCTTTAAAAAATATATATTTTTCTTGCACTTCAAAAACTTTTCATCACTAATCCACAAATGTTGCTCTCTTTCCTGCCTTCTTTTTTTGCGGGTCTAAAACTTTTGTTTGCGAGTTGAAAAGTTTTTCTTGCGAGTGAAGCTGTGTGTCACTGGGCGGTCTCTACGCACCAGGATGAAAGGCCCTTTTCTATTGGCCACTCTCGATTGAAGTGACAGGTTGACCACGCCCACTACGCTTTCACGCCACTGACGCCAGTCTGACAGAAGAGTGAGCTTCTAGCAGCAATGGCCAGCAACCTCCTTTACTGGGTAAGTTAACTAATTTAACATCTTAAATTCAGTGACTAGTGAACTGAATTATTCTCTCTTCTCATGCTCCCCCACCTAAATACATAACGTTAGCTAAGCCTGTCTGTAGTTGGTGATGGCCAATAGAAAAGGGCCTTTCATCCTGGTGCGTAGAGACCGCCCACTGACACACAGCTTCACTCGCAAGCAAAACTTTTCAACTCGCAAACAAAAGTTTTAGAAAAAGCAGAAAAAAAGCAGTTGCAAAGCAATTTTGTACAAAATAAATATCACCACTCCGGGGCGCCGCTATGAGTTCTGGGCACCCCGAACAGCATATTGATTCAGGCCCCCCGCGATTGAATTCCGGGGCGGGGGGTGCGGGGGGGCAGTTCCTCCTCGTTAAAAATCGTGTTCCAGGCCCCCTCTCCCTTGTCGGCAACTATCTTGCAGAGTTTAGCTCCAATCATAATCAAAAACACCTGTACCAGCCAATCAAGGTCTTCAGGATTACCATAAACTTCCAGGCAAGCGTTTTTCTTTGTTTGTTTTTTGGTTGAAACAAAACACTGCAGGACATTGGCTAGGAAACTAGACCAGTGTGTGAGATAAGCTAAACCAACAAACCAACTTTTCTTCTTCTTAAGCCAAACTTTTTCCAAATTCATGTTACAAGATCCCATATGCAAGATAGTGACTCAAGTCAGTATTATGTAAGATACTACTTGGGGAATGCAATTTTAGGATAAAAAATAATTTTTAGAATGAAATTGTGGAAGTCATGCATTGACTACTGGAAATTATGTAATCTGATTAGTTTTATCAGTGATATAAAATGCTGTAGTTAGAAATATAAGTGTCAATTACGTATGAGTGTAGACTGAGTGATTTAAAGAGAGCGAGAGAGAGAGAGAGAGACAGATTGTTGTTATTATACTTATTTTTAAATGCACATAAATATTCCTTGTTTGAATTATTTGATTGTATTTGACAGTTCAGTGATAAGATCAAGTCTGTATGGTATTGTTTAATACATTTTGCTGTAACTTCTGTAAGGAAGGATCACTGCATGTGCACTTTGGGAATCTTGGTGGTAGGAGGTCCATCCAGAAACTTTCATGTACTGTTTTATGAATGCTATTCAGAATTATAGATTATGAATTATACTTACATATAATGATATGAATGCTCTTTTGAAATACTGTTTTACACGGTAGGCATATTTTGATGGAGGACTAAGTTGTCCTCGTAGATTGCATGCACATGCAGCACGCCCAGGGTAGTTTGATTCACAAACAAATGTCTTTGACTCTTATGAATTGGTTATTTTTGGTAAATTAACATCAGAGGACGTGGCCTGATTTATGAACAAATTAATCTTTTTTGCTGTTTTTAATACTCTTAAAAAAATTTAGTTTGAATCTGAAAACTGAACTGCAAGATAAAACCCGAATTCCAGAAATGTTGGGATGTTTTTTATTGATATTTTTATATATATATGTTTTTTTTTTATATATATATGTTTTTTTATATATATATGTTTTTTATTTTATATTTTTTATTAATTTGAATAAAATTAAAACTAAAATATTTTCAAATCACTTGAGCCAATATTTAATTCACAATAGAACATAGAGAACATAACAAATGTTTAAACAGAGAAATTTTACACTTTTATCCACCAAATGAGCTCATTTCAAATTTGATGCCTGCTACAGGTCTCGAAAAAGTTGGCAAGGGGGGAACAAAAGACTGAAAAAGCAAAACATTTTGAAAAGATTCAGCTGGAGAACATCTAGCAAATAATTAAGTTAATTGACATCAGGTCTGTCACATGATTAGCTATAAAAGGGATGTCTTAGAGAGGCTAAGTCTCTCAGAAGTAAAGATGGGCAGAGGCTTTCCACTCTGTGAAAGAGTGTGTAAAAAGATTGTGGAATACTTTAAAAACAACATTTATCAATGTCAAATTTGCAAATCTGCTTTGCAAATCTCATCATCTACAGTGCATAACATCATCAAAAGATTCAGAGAAACTGGAGAAATCTCTGTGCAAAAAGGACAAGGCCGAAGACCTTTGTTGGATGCCCGTGGTCTTTGGGCCCTCAGACAACACTACATCACTCATCGGCATGATTCTGTCATTGACATTACTAAATGGGCACAAAAATACTTCCATAAACACAATCCACCATACCATCTGCAGTTGCCAACTAAAGCTCTATCATGCAAAAAGGAAGCCATATGTGAACATGGTCCAGAAGCGCTGTCATGTCCTGTGGGCCAAGGGTCATTTAAAATGAAAGTTTCAAAGTGGAAAAGTGTTCTATGGTCATACGAGTCCAAATTTGACATTCTTGTTGTAAATCACGGACACCGTGTCCTCCGGGCTAAAGAGGAGGGAGACCTTCCAGCGTGTTATCAGCATTCAGTTCAAAAGCATCTCTGAAGGAATGGGGGTGCATAAGTGCATGCGGTATGGGCAGCTTGCCTCTTTTGGAAGGCATTATGTAAAGATGTTAGAGCAACATATGCTCCCCTCCAGACGACGTCTATTTCAGGGAAGGCCTTGTGTATTTCAGCAGGACAATGCAGCCTGCCTGCAGTCCAGATCTTTCACCTATAGAGAACATTTGGTGCACCATTAAATAAAAAATACGTCAAAGAAAACCACAAACACTTTAGCAGCTAGAAACCTATATCAGGCAAGAACGGGGCCAAATTCCAACTCCAAAACTCACTACCTTAATGCCCAGATTTCTTCAAACTGTTTTGTTAAGAAGAGGAGATGCTACACCATGGTAAACATGTCCCCGTCCCAACTATTTTGAGACCTGTAGCAGGCATCAAATTTGATATGAGCTCATTTTGTGAATACAATTTTAAAATTTCTCAGTTTGAACATTTGTTATTTTATCTGTGTTCTATTGCGAATAAATATTGGCTCATGTGATTTGAAATTCTTTTAGTTTTCATTTTATTCAAAAAAAAAAATAAAAAATGTCCCAACATTTCCAGAATTTGGGTTGTATTATTATAACTTGTCACAAAAAAATAAATAAAAAATCACACAGTTTTACCTGAGCAGGAGGATGTGTGCTTGGGTTCAGTATGTGCACATAGTGTTTTTTACAAAACTGTTCTGATTTTATTACATACCCACAGACACCCTCTACTAATAGCTGAAACTCAAAATTTGTTTGGAAATCTAGTCCAGTCTTGGTCTCAGGCATTGATGTTTTGTCATTTATTTTTAATGTTTGCAAAATCGTGGACATTTGTAATTTGTTGGTGACTTTTTTTTTTTTTTTTAAACGATGCATTAAAGCTTGAGATTTATATATTTTACCCAAGTAAGATGATAAGATGATACTGTCCCATTTTATCCAATCCGTGGCTGTGTTCAGACTGTAATCTGATTTTTGCTCGTGTGACTCAGAGCTGTTTTTTTTTTTTCTTCTTTTCATAAGTGTGAACAGCACACTGTGACCTCAGTCTGAACAGTCATATCAGAAATTGTGCAGCCAAACTGCACTGTTGGTTGTCATGCCAAAGATTTTACAAACACATTATTATTATTATTATTATTATTTGTCCTGTGAATTTCACATTCAGTACACGGGCTGCTACTGCTACACACGTGTTATAGAAGGCCTAAAGCACTGTAGCTAGATCAACTCTCTGTTTGAGAGAAATACCTCCAACATGTTTGTTTCACAGTGAACACATCTCTTTATATCTTACCATACGGACGAAAATATGGCTCAATATTAGGAGAGTCACTGTGGAGGAAGAAATGATTGCTGCCCATCAGATGGTCTATATTTCTGTAATTAAATGGTTGTCAATACTTCATATTTCACAAGAGACACACGGACAGCAACTGACCTTGCTCTTGTTCATGCAACAGTTAGCAAGTCATTGCTTTTCTTATCTCAAGTGCAACAAGGTGTTAAAGTGGATACAGAAAATAACTCTCTCTTGTGCAATTGAACAAATCCATTACTTGTTGGAAACAAACAAATTACATAAAATTGCCATAATGTGATACAAGGATGTTTTTCGGTCTAGAAAAGGGGAGGCTGTTTTCAGTCCTACTGTGCAGCATGCTGCAATCTGTAAGCGCTGATTCGCAAATCGATTGCAGGGCGCGGATAGCTTTTTGATTAAGAATCTCAATACATTTCTGTCTCTCTCTGTCTCACTGTCTCTCTATTTATTTCTCCTTCTTTCTCCCCATGCTTTTCTTTTTCCTTCAATTTTCTCTTTCTTTCCTATGCTCTTTCTCTTTCTTTCCTAAACCCTCTTTCAATCTACCTCCCTAATCTTTCCCTCCCCCTCCTGTAAGAGGAAGTTGTCGTCGGCAGACAAGGAGTATTGCCCTTGTGAGCACTGCTGTCTGGAGAAACGCATGGGTTTGAGACGTAGGGAATGCACTGAACATGGTGTTACAGATGGGATGCAGGTGGCGTATTGATCGGGCCCAAAAACTCATCAAGTCATTCCAAGAAGCTGTCCCATGGATTCGGCAGCCTGGACATCAGTCTACAGCACATCCCTCCCTCCTCTGACGGATGAGTCCATCCCATCTTTTTGGAGGCCGAAGATGCAGTCTAACATTCCCTGATGTGTCCTAATCAGATGCTTATTTTTTTGCTTCTAACAGACTGACCCTGAATTGACCCTTCACTGGTCCCACCTCAACAACTGTTGTCATTAAACATTTTCTTAAAAAAGCTTTAGCTTTTTTCTAATGTAAGTCTGTGAGGGATCTGGGTAATTCTGTCTGTGTTAAAATGACAATTTCATGGAAAATATACAAAACTCTTAAATGTGGCGAATTTCATTAGAAATTTAGAAGTGCATGCTTTGAATGAAACAGCCCTCATTTACAAATAAATATGTAGAACAGCATGCAGGACACTATATTTTCTTTAAAGTAAATTAATGTTAATAATTTAACACCATTTCATTTACTTATTGATTCAGGACATTGTAATGTCGATAGGGACTAAGTGACTAAAAATATCATAGTAACTGTGTTGTGAACAGTTCTATTGTTAATGTTATTAATTGTAATTACTTTAAAATGTGGCATTTGCCTATATTCTGAATTGTCACCACAGATGTTCTGTGAAGCAGGTAGCAACAGTAACCAAGGGAGGTGGAACTTACCGAAGGCTCAGTTCTCTTTAGATGGAAGACTGATTCATTGGAGATTGTCAGTGATGAGAAACACAACACGTACTATAGTAATAAGAGTCAATTATGTAACAAACAATTACAAACAAAGGTAATACTTTAGTTTAAGGTGTCTTTGTTACAAGTTACATGTACTTACTATTATAATAACAATAAATGATGCATAATTACAGGCAATAAACATAAGCCAACCCCTAATACTCAGCCTAACCCTAAATACATTAAGTTAATTATTATTACTCAGTACTTAAATGTAATATTACACTGTAACAAGGACACCTTAAAATAAAGAGTAACCCAAACAACTAACACAAAACTATAACTCTTAATCTAAACCTTATATAAGTATAAGTTTATGTATAAATATAAGTAGAAGTATGTGTTGTTAATTAACATTATTCAGTACTTAACTGTATAATTGTAATGTTACAAGGACACCGTAAAATAAATTGTAACACCAATTTTGTCATAAAGTCTTGAAATGAAACATAATGAGGATAATATGAAGAGAGACCACTACAAATCACAAAATGTTCTATTCAAGCTAAAAACATATTTTTATAGAACGGTGTAACATGCTACAGTCCTTTTCCTTTTGGACGAAAATAGTTTTCTTTTGAATTTTTATGATTAAATTTTGGGCAAAGGTAATTGTTTAAAAATACACACACATAGTTATTGTGCATTCGCTGCCACAGTGTGCCTTGTCCACAGTTCTGAATCACATACAGTGTGTGTAATGTACACACACAC
Source organism: Barbus barbus (assembly GCF_936440315.1). Classification (NCBI taxonomy): domain Eukaryota; kingdom Metazoa; phylum Chordata; class Actinopteri; order Cypriniformes; family Cyprinidae; genus Barbus; species Barbus barbus. The sequence continues at coordinate 18,283,687 of NC_136735.1, read as the reverse complement.
ACACACTCACACAAATTCACACACACAAACGCTGTCCCAGCAAGCGAGCTTGTCAGACTTAGTTCTATCCCCTCCACAGTGTGAGATGGATGGGAAACACAGAGTGTGAGTCAGAGTGCTATGTTGCACCACCAACTTTCTGTCCTTCAAAGGGCAGATTAGAAGATCCATACTGTGCACATTTGGAATAATTCCTGAACCCCTAAGACCTCAGTGTGTAAATCCAAACCCTGGCACGGGTCAAGCAGACACTCTCTGAGCATGTGTGAACTGACATTGTCACATATTCCTGTCTGTTATGATGTTTAGTCCATGGGGATTCAGTAGCAGCTGCCCCATTGATATCTCAGATCATTATCTAGTCTTGTGTAAACTCCGCATAGCTAAAACTGTAAATTCTACTCCTTGTTACAAGTATGATAGAACCATCAACTCTACCACAAAAGACTGCTTTGTAAGTAATCTTCCTGATCTATCTCAATTCCTCAGCATATCCAGCAGCGCAGAAAAAGTTGATGATGTAACAGAAACTATAGATTCTCTTTTTTCTAGCACTTTAGATACAGTTGCTCCTTTATGCTTAAGGAAGATCAAAGAAAACAGTCCGACTCTGTGGTATAATGAGCACACTCGCACCTTAAAGAGAGCAGCCCAGAAAATGGAGCGCAGATGGAGGAAAACAAAACTAGAGGTATTTCGTATAGCCTGGCGGGAAAATACCCTATCCTACAGAAAAGCATTAAAAACTGCTAGATCTGATTGCCTCTCGTTAAAAAACCTAAACTTGACCCCAAATATTTAGTTAATTACAAACCGATCTCAAATCTCCCTTTTCTGTCAAATATACTAGAAAAGGTAGTATCCTCGCAATTATATTCCTTCTTAGAGAAAAATAGTATTTGTGAGGAATTCCAGTCAGGATTTAGACCGTATCATAGTACTGAGACTGCTCTCATTAGAGTTACAAATGACCTGCTTCTATCATCTGATCGTGGTTGTATCTCTTTATTACACCATCAGTTCATAGCAGTGAATGAAGAGGTATCATATCGATCACAAGTGCAGTACGGAGTACCTCAAGGCTCAGTACTAGGGCCGTTACTTTTCACGCTTTACATGTTACCCTTGGGAGATATTATCAGAAGACATGGTGTTAGTTTTCACTGTTATGCTGATGATACTCAGCTCTATATTTCTTCGCGGCCCAGTGAAACACACCAAATTGAGAAACTAACGGAATCCATAGTCGATATAAAAAACTGGATGACGAGTAACTTCTTACTGCTAAATTCTGAAAAAACAGAGGGGTTAATTATCTAAAAAGACCTAAAATTATTAATTATCTAAAAACCCCACATGTAATAGCCTAGAAAACTATTTAACACTTGACGGCTGCTCTGTCAATTCTTCTTCATCAGTTAGGAACCTAGGTGTGCTGTTTGATAGCAATCTTTAATTTGAAAGCCAAGTTTCTAGCATCTGTAAAACTGCGTTTCCATCTCAAAAACATATCTAAATTGCAACCTATGCTCTCAACGTCAAATGCAGAAATAATAATTCATGCGTTTATGACCTCAAGGTTAGACTGTTGTAATACTTTATTGGGTGGTTGTTCTGCACGCTTGATCAACAAATTACAGTTGGTCCAAAATGCAGCAGCTAGAGTCCTTACTAGAACCAGGAAGTACGACCATATTAGCCCGGTTCTGTCAACACTGCATTGGCTCCCTATCAAAAATCATATATATTTTAAAATCTTGTTAATTACTTATAAAGCCCTGAAAGGCTTAGCTCCTCAGTACTTGAGCGAGCTCTTATCACATTATAGTCCTCCACGTCCGCTGCGTTCTCAAAACTCTGGCCATTTGATAATACCTAGAATATCAAAATCGACTGTGGGTGGCAGATCCTTTTCCTCTTTAGCACCCAAACTCTGGAACAATCTACCTAATGCTGTTCGGGAGGCAGACTGGCCCCCCGACTGAGCCTGGTTTCTCCCAAGGTTTTTTTCTCCATTCTGTCACCAATGGAGTTTTGGTTCCTTGCCGCTGTCGCCTCTGGCTTGCTTAGTTGGGGACACTTCATTTCAAGCGATATCGTAGACATGATTGCAAAGACACTATTTAAACTGAACTGAGCTGGATGATGACATCACTGAATTCAATAATGAAATGCCTTTAACTGAAAATCTTTTTTTAATCTTTTCATTTTACATTATTGACACACTATTTTCCTTTTTGATATTGTGCAGTTGCTTTGATACAATTTACATTGTTAAAAGTGCTATATAAATAAAGGTGACTTGACTTTACTTGACATTGTGCTGATCCAAGATCAGTTTTTTAAGCCCTTTAATAACCTTGCAGTCTGGAATCCCCAAGAAAGGAGGAGGAGGAGGAGGAGGAGGATGGTCCTGGTTAAGATGAAAGGGCAGCTTGTACCTGGAGCAACAAAAGGCTATGACCAGTATAAAGGATAAACATATCATGTGAGATAGAAGCCTCACAGACATTTTCATTTCCACTGTTGCAGAATTAATTTACTGTGCTCTATCTGGTTTGGCTAGCTAACATGGCAGAAGACCGGTGCGTTTAAAGACCATCTGGATTCTGATGAGTGAGCATTACTGTATTTGAGGGATTCTGGGTCAACCAAATGCAAAGATGACAACAGAATTGTATTTAAGTCGGCTTTGGCTTGCTCTAGTGTTTTGTAGGGATTAAAGAATTTGTCCAGACTTGCATGCATGTAGGTTTGGCATTTACATATATTGTCTGAATGTATGTTTATATTAAGTCTTAATGACACAAAACTTATCCTAATTTGATACAAAAGGATCTACAGTATAACACAAATTAGAGGGGGGGTGAGAGATTGATTGAGATGCTTTATCTTGAATTGTCTGAAACCGTTTTTCCAGCTGGTGTGTCACAGCCTTGAGAACACCTATCACCTTCCGTACAACTTTATACTTTATTCTAACTCCTCCTTCACTGCCTGGTCAACCCGTTCTCATCAATCTGCGTATAAATAACACGGCTTTACACTTTCCAATTGCGTATAATGCATACACCAAAAGCCAATTTTGCGTGCATATGTTATGCCAATCCTTCCCATTAACTTCTGTGGAGAGCAGATGCGTCCAAACACCACGCAGCATCTTCAGCGGAAGTGACGTCAGCAGCGAGGCTCAGTTCACCTGATGCGCGCGCACCTTCAAACAGGTAAGGGTATCAATCTTTTCCTTTTTAATGAAATCATTATTTTAATTATTTCAGTGTTTCTGCGTTGCACGACTTGTGCTAAAATGGAAGCGTATGCATTCAAATTAGTTGAACAGTGCCTAACAGATGCTAACGTTAGCCTACCATTGACCAGAGGTGGGTAGAGTACCCAAAAACTGTACTCAAGTAAAAGTAAAAGTACTTCTAGAAATATTTACTCAAGTAAAAGTAAAAGCAATAGTCTGAATAGTTACTTGAGTAAGAGTAAAAAAGTATCGGATAAAAAAACTACTCAAGTAGTTAGTTACTCGCTACTTTGGATCATATATATACTGAATATAGACTATTTTTATTTAGATATATAGATTACATTTATGTAATGTGTATGTGTACACACACACACACTGCCGTTCAAAAAAATAAAATAAAAAAAATATATATATATTTTAATGTAATTTATTTCAGTGATGCAAATCAGAATTTTCATCAGCCTTTACCCCAGTCTTCAGAGTCACATAATCCTTCAGAAATCATGTTGATTTATTATCAGGGCTGCTCTTTCTAGCTTTCTATTCATCAAAGAATACTGAACAAAATGTCACAGGTTCCAAAAAATATTAAGCAGCAAAACTGTTTCCAACACTGGTAATAAATCGATATATTATAATGATTTCTGAAGGATCATATGACTCCGAAAACTGGAGTAACAGCTGATTAAAATTCTGATTTGCATCACTGAATTAAATTATATTTTAAAGTAAATTAATTATGTATTATCCTATAACCTCTGACACTGAAACCTCTGAAAACGCCTCACATGACTGCTCTGAACATAACGAAACAAATGCATATTGACGGATCTTCTGTTCTGCAAAATGTAAACAAATGTAGCCTATATTTTTGCAAGCGTAAATATTGCAAAAATATGAATATTAATTGTGTCTAGAACAGGCAGCGCGCCGCTGCGCAGAGCTAACGCGGGCTCCGCGGGTGTTCATTTCATACTCTGTGACAGCTTATTTAATGTATAAATGATACATTGTATTTAATGTAAGGTACATGTACAACAAACTGGTAATGTCATAGTGGTATCGTGGCCTATACCTGTGGAACAGTAGACAGCACACGCGGTGTTCATCTAAAAGATCTTCATATAGCTCTAGCAAACAAGCCTTTGCAGATTTGCTTTCAACTGACTGTAAATACAAAGCCACGTCTTCAGCGCTCTTGATGTTCTTAAACTCTCTGTTATCTGAGTGAGAACCGCTTCAGAGACTCAGCGCGTGCGGGAGGGAACTGAATGAATCATTCAAACTGATTCGCGAACCGATTCACTGGTTTGCCATCTGGTTTGATAACTAAAGCCTTTAAACAGAATCGACTCAAAATAATGAATCATTCGCGAATGGGCATCGTTCATTGCCCAGAGAAAAGTAGACGGCGCGTTTGGAATAAACCGAAGCATTTTTAACTTGTATTGCATTAAGATACAGTAACGACCCTGCTGAAAAAACCAATAAACCAAAAAAATCTTAAACCAGCCTAAGCTGGTTGGCTGGTTTTAGCTGGTTTAAGCTGGAAATAGCTGGTTTTAGCTGGTCTCCCAGCCTGGCCAGGCTGGTCAGGCTGGTTTTAGCTGGTTGGTCAGCTGGCCTTCCAGCCTGGTCAGGCTGGTTTTAGCTGGTCTCCCAGCCTGTCTAGGCTGGTCAGGCTGGTTTTAGCTGGTTGGTCAGCTGGCCTTCCAGCCTGGTTAGGCTGGTTTTAGCTGGTCTCCCAGCCTGTCTAGGCTGGTCAGGCTGGTTTTAGCTGGTTGGTCAGCTGGCCTCTCGAGAGGAGAGTCGCCCACAGTAACGAAGTAAAAGTACCGTTTTTTCTCTAAAAATATACTTGAGTAAGAGTAAAAGTACCCATTTTAAAATATACTCTAAAAGTATTAGTTACCCAAAAAATGTACTCAAGTAAATATAACGAAGTAAATGTAACTCATTACTACCCACCTCTGCCATTGACATTAGAATAAGCTAACTTCTATTATATATAGACCTGCTGCCTTTTGAGATAAATAAATACAACCGTTTTAAATAATGTTGTGATCAGCTTTTAGACGTGGCTGATGACTGCACTACAAATCAGCCAACCCAGTATCGCGTTATGACCATGCAAAAAGTCCACACATTTACCATATTTTTACCATAGTAACTGTTTCTCTACCATGTCATGTCAATGCACAGTAACTAAAACATATTTACCATGCTTCTCCCACCATAACTGCAGTTTTACTATGGTATTTGTAGGTATGGTAACCACAACAATTTTGCTGATTTTACCATAGTAACTGTGTTTACTGTCTACTCTTTGTATTTAAAGAACAGTAACAGCTTCTACCAATGTTTTTACTGCATATTTGTTGTTAAAGCACAATAACACAATGTTTTACCACAGTAACCGTAGTTTTACTGTGGTATTTGTAGTTAAAGCAGTAATTGTACTGAAGAAGTTATAAATCAATATTTTTTTTCTATCTTGCAGTTACAGCAGATCACATTCTCCAGCAGCTCTTTTAAGAAATCATCTCTTGTAAAAGCCATCACTTATTTTTCCGAACTGTAATCCATAATTAATTTACACAGTTTTGCTCTCTCGCTCTCTTTCTGTGCTTCGTGACATTTTTAAATCTCATAATCTCATAATTTTAACCAATTCTGACAGAAAGCTGTAGGGAACTTGAACTCGAAGCTCCCAATGCTGATCTTGAAGAAGCTGCCAAGGAGGCTGAACAAATCCTTCAAAGATTCAACCCTTCACAGGTTTTGTTAGTTATAATATCATTATTTTATGTGTTAATAATAACATAAATATTTTGGTAACAGATGATTTTTAACACACTGTCTCAACATGTATTTCTCTTTGTTTTAGCTGAAAGGGAAGACCAAAGAAGGGCCTGTCCTGGGATTTGATTTTGGCTGTATTGTGTCTGTATAAGACCAACAGCTGCAAAGGCAAACACTTCCAGTGGTATGTCTGTGTTGGTCCCAGTACCTTGACTGAACTGTACTGCAGATACATTTTGCACAGCATTTGATGTTTCTTAAACTTTGCTTATCACACTTATCCCACGGCCCCATCAGCAAGAACCCCCAACAAAGTGGCATGTCGAAGTAGTAATAATTCATACAATTTAACAAATCAGCAAATTCATACAATATTGTACTAGCAAACTAGTACAAAATTCTATGACTTTTACTCCTACTGCTGTCACTGGCCATTGCCTCAACTCTCATGCAAATTGTGCCCATTGTAAGTAGTCAGAGTGTTTATATCAAAGTTTATATTAAGTCCATTTTTTAACCTTAATAGATTAACAGTACCTTAACAGTCTCTTCCCATTCTAACAGTACATGATATCGGTCCACACCCCTGAGTCTGCTTTTCTTTCCATGTTGATTTTTATTGAACGCATCTGTCTAAAAAGCAAGAGTCTGGAAATGCTAGTTTAACTTGTCACGTGACAAATCAGATCTTCAATTAATTTGGCCAAATCAGATCACTTAAAGCTGTTCACACCAAGAACAAGATATATAATGTTAAATATTTTAGCATCCACACCAAGAGACGATACTGCTCTGTTTACTGTTATACACTCTGCAGTTACAGCATGTTGTTGTCTGCTATTTGTTGTTCTCAATGTTTTCTCACTTTCTCAATGATTTCTCATAGATTACTTGGTCCTTCTCCATCACCTCTCCACAACATCAGCTCTTCCAAAAGCTTCCACTTCTCTGTCATGTAGCACATCTCTGCTCTCAGCCATTTACTGCCAACTTCCAGTCTTAACATGTCTACTTGTATTAATTTATCCTCTACAGTCAACACTCCCATCTCTACTGTGAGCACTGCACTCCTGTCACAATATATATATATATATATATATATATATATATATATATATATATATATATATATATATATTGCTCAAAATGGTTGACTTTTATAATTATAAAATTATAATTGTTATTAACTATATTTGTGCCTTTCACTTAGTCACAATAGAAGCAAACAGGGGTTTTTAAGGGGTTTTCTATTGCATATTTCTTAGTTACCTCAATGCAAATACATTTTTATACTCAAATGCATTTTTTGTTTTCATTTTTTCCCCATAGTAGCACAAACTGGAGTAAGAATGCTGTTCTGGGCATAATGTTTATATTATACATATATACATAATGTTATATATAAAGTTTGACATATCAATAAACACTGGAAAATGAAAACAAAATGTGTTTATTTTTTTTATTTTTTTATTCCTAGAGTTCAACTGGCAGATCTAAGAATGGTACGTCTGTAGGGTCCATCTCCAGGAAACATAGAAGTGATTAATTGTTTACCTTACACTATAACACTGTAAATGTTACAGAAGCAAAATTGAAAATACTGCTTGTTTGAATAATCATCAGGGTTTTTTTTTTTTTTTTAAACCAACTGAAATATTTTGACTATATTTTTCACATGGTATTTGCAAACGTTTGAGTTTAGATATCGTACATTAATTTACATGTGTAAACAGTGCATTCAATGGGAACCATTACATCCTTGTTTGAAAAAAAAAAAATCACTGTAATCAACAAATCTATTGCTGCATCAGGTTAACCCCATGATACAATCTGTTGTTGCACTTTTATATTGAGTGGAGACAAATAAATCTTCAACAGATTCTGTCCATTCACCACAAGAACCCGGAAGATCCTGTCATAGATGACCATATATGGACAAGTAAGTGTGACAGCTAGGTTGCCATTGGCTTTGAAGTTCCCTTGGCACTCACTGTGATTGGACTATCTTTTAACCCAAATTAAAAATAGATTAATGTTGCAAAGTATGTTTTGCTGTTATTATTACGTCAGTAATACCTTTAGTTAACAATGAAGTGTTGTTATGTCGTGAGCAATTACCACTTTCCCGAGATCGTAACGCTAACCCTGAGCGTAACTTCAGTAAACTACAAATACCAGCACTGCTTTTTTCGATAGAATGGCAGAGGCTCTTTACATTACATTCTTTTTTGATCAAAGGGTTATCTAAACGTTCATTGTGCAAACATATATAACATATGTAAGGGGCAGGCTGAAATTTGGTATTTTACTAAGAGCACTTTATAAAAACACCTTTATACCATCTTTCCATACATGTTAGATAACTCTGCCCAACATTATTTAATTAACATAGCATAAGTAATTGTCCTGCCAAATTTCTCTTTAAAAGTATAATCAGACTTTGATTTAAAATGTTACTTTTTTTTTTGCTCTTCCAGGGGACTCTACTGGGCCCCTGAGGATGGAAGGGCAGTACAACATACACAGATCTATTCTCAATATCACAACAAACTGTGCTGAGTCACATTTTTAAGATTGACTTTTCAACAGCTTGCCAATATGTAAGTTGCAATCATAGTCATCTTAGAATAAGAATAGGCCCCAAAAAATATACATCAGTGCCTGTTTGGAATGGGCTCCATTTATTTAATTAGATCAGGAGCAAGAATAGAGTTTTGACAGTCAACAAAGACACCAATTTAAACAACTGATATATATTGTGCCACACATTCAGTAAGACAAGGTATACAGTGTGTGGTTAATTGCGCAAAAGCCATACAATTCATGCAAAGCAAAGAATCATAATATAAAAGACATCATTTGTATCTCTGTGTCAAATATTCCTCATCTTTGTCATCCTCAGGTGCTAAACATTAGTTAGGTCCATGCACATCTTGCTAATAGTACAGAATATGATTCATGTTGATCTTTCCTTGGTGCATCACCCTCAGTTGTGCATGAAGTGCCTGTAGCAATATAGTCCATGCAGTCTTTTCTAATGCATCTTTCAGCCTTTATGTAACTGAATGTCTTTAATATGACTAAATGTTAATGTCTTAATCAAAACACTCATGGTAATTATGTGTATCGTTTACAAAATTAGATGGTGTATTTACCAAACACCTAATACAGAATACTCACCATACTTTATTATACAACAACATGTGCAATACTTTACTGGATGATACATCATAAAGACAGCTAAAGTAGCATATAAAGACAAATCATACTCAATAAAAATAAAAATGGGTCATGATAAAACCATATTACTTTCATCAGATGAAGCCACCCAAATGCATATATGGTAAAATGTCCTGAGCATCATAAAATCACATTCAGTTTCCTTCTCATCAGCAGAGCTCTCCTGGATTTCTTCCTCTTGCTTGCTTATCCATGTCCTTATCATAAACTTCTTTAAACAATGTGCAATTGTAAACCAGCACACTACAGTACAACTGACGAACAAAAGACATGTGACCAATTCAAATCAAATCACTTCATTGTCAATACCATGAACGCAAGTGTACAGGTGGTGAAAGTATTTTGTGCAAACTGCAGCATGACATTATGGATGAAAAGTATTGAATATATATGCAACATATATGTGTAAGGGACGCAATACAGATAGAGAACAACATATGGTAAATATTATGCTATACAGAGAGCATGAAATTAAAACGATAATAAACAGTACACATATACCTTTGCAGTGCAGTACGGTATGAATTAGTGCAAACAGATTGTCAGGGTGCAGAATAACAGTGAGTCAGGGTCCAGTCAGTGTAAGTGATAGAGTGCAGTGCATATGAGGTTGGTGTGCTGTGTGTGGTGTTACTGGTACGAGTTCAGTTCAGTCTGATTGTCTGTGGAAAGAACTTGTCTCACAGTCTGCTAGTGAAGGTTCTGTGATAACATCTGCCTGATGGTAACGGTGAGAGCAATCCATGGCTCAGGTGGCTGGAGTCTCTGACAGTCCTCTGTGTTTTCCTCACACACACCACCTGGTGTAGATTTCCTGAGGGACGAAACGTGTATTTAGGGTGTGGTAAATTAATAAAAAAATATATCATATTTTTATTTAGAATTGTTGCACTGGACTTAACATTGATTCTTGTTGGAGGTATGGGCCAAAATAATCCCTCCACCACTATCTTGCAGTTATTCAGATTTGAAATGTACTTTTATGGGCTGTAACATCTGAGCTGTCTCAGTAGAGCTGTTCATGAATGCAGTCTTCACAGCAGATATCTGATGGGTTCAGGTAGCAGTGCTTCACTTGGTGGCCATAGAATTGATATCTTCATCAACTGGCTTCGTCCTCCTTCAAACAAACAGAAAAAAACAATAAGTAAACAATAACTCTGGAGAAATAGTGTGGGTGAATACAGCTGTCAGTACTAACCATATTCAGTTATTTCCTGCACAAATTCCAGAGATGATGCACAGCTGCTGTTCATTCCTCATTCATCAGGACTGGTTTGACTGGCTTGTTGTGACTGATTTTCTTTGCATTTTTAGTCTTCAGCTGTAAAACAAGAAAATATATATTGACCCCATGTTCAATTATTATTTTTGTTTAATCATAGTTATAATAGTAAACTTCAAGCTCAAGTTCCCTGGCAACTCTAGCAGGCTCCTGAGTTCATCTGTATACATTGGATTCAGAGTCTGAGAAAAGGCCATCGTGCAAGCTTTCAGTTACAACAGAGTATAAAAGAGTGTGTAAGTGAGTGACGGAGTAAAGGAATAAGATGAAGAGAAATAGGCAGAATTTTGGGTGGAAGTTTAACAGAATCAGAGGAAAACAGAATTAGAAAAATCTGTATTCTTCAATAGCAAGCTAATATGAATTCTTTAAAATATTACTACATGCTGACAGTATTACAAGCAGTTTAAAGGCCTCTTCACACCAAGGTTGAGTCCACACTGCAGCTATTTAACATTTAATGACACAGAGAAGCTATATAATTGGAATCTCTTTCAGAAGAAGTTTTTCCAGGTGATGAACAATAAAAACATTGACAGCCAATCAGAATCCACCAAACTTTAAAGAGCTTGAGCATTTAAATGACAGACAACATAACTGCAGCACACACTTATAATAAATAGAACGATATCATCTGTTGGTGTGAAAAATAAATAGTTAAAATAGTTATTATATATCTTGTTCTTGGTGTGAACAGCTTTAAGTGATCCGATTTGGCCAAATTAATTGAAGATCTGATTTGTCACGTGAAATGTACTGTTAGAAAGGGAAGAGACTGTTAAAGTACTGTTAATCTGTTAAGGTTAATAATAAAAAAATGGACTTAATATAAACTTTGATATAAATACTCTGACTACTTACAATGAGCACAATTTGCATGAGAGTTGAGGCAATGGCCAGTGACAGCAGTAGGAGTAAAAGTCGTAGAATTTTGTACTAGTTGGCTAGTACAATATTGTATGAATTTGCTGACTTGTTAAATTGTATTAATCATTATTACTTCGACATGCCACTTTGTTGGGGGTTCTTGCTGATGGGGCCGTGGGATAAGTGTGATAAGCAAAGTTTAAGAAACATCAAATGCTGTGCAAAATGTATCTGCAGTACAGTTCAGTCAAGGTGCTGAGACCAACACAGACATACCATTGGAAGTGTTTGCCTTTGCAGCTGTTGGTCTTATACAGACACAATACAGCCAAAATCAAATCCCAGGACAGGCCCTTCTTTGGTCTTCCCTTTCAGCTAAAACAAAGAGAAATATATGTTGAGACAATGTGTTAAAAATTATCTGTTACCAAAATATTTGTTATTTTTAACACATAATATAAGGATATTATAACAAAACCTGTGAAGGGTTGAATCTTTGAAGGATTTGTTCAGCCTCCTTGGCAGCTTCTTCAAGATCAGCATTGGGAGCTTCGAGTTCAAGTTCCCTGCAGCTTTCTGTCAGAATTGGTCAAAAATATGAGATTATGAGATTTAAAAATGTCACAAAGCACAGAAAGAGAGCGAGAGAGCAAAACTATGTGTAAATGAATTATGGATTACAGTTCGGAAAAATAAGTGATGACTTTTACAAGAGATGATTTCTTAAAAGAGCTGCTGGAGAATGTGATCTGCCGTAACTGCAAGACAGAAAAAAATACTGATTTATAACTTCTTCAGTACAATTACTGCTTTAACTACAAATACCACAGTAAAACTACGGTTACTGTGGTAAAGCATTGTGTTATTGTGCTTTAACAACAAATATGCAGTAAAAAAATGAGTAGAAGCTGTGTTACTGTTCTTTAAATACAAAGAGTAGACAGTAAACACAGTTACTATGGTAAAATCACCAAAATTGTTGTGGTTATCATACCTACAAATGCCATAGTAAAACTGCAGTTATGGTGGGAGAAGCCTGGTAAATATGTTGTAGTTACTATGCATTGACTACACATGACACAGTAGAGAAACAGTTACTATTGTAAGATATCAGAGACTGAATAAGTAAAATTTAAGATGCATCAGAACATTGAAACCTGAGAAGCTGAGATTCCAGAAAGAGGGGGCCTCAAAGCTGTAACAGGACAACGTCATAAATCGGATTCCTGGCTCCATCTAGTCTAACCAGCAAACCTCTTTCACAGAACAGCTTGCAACATTGAGACAAAAGAACACTTATTGATAATTCCAATTCAAGAAGGAGACTGTCCAATTTGTTGCAAGTAATCAAGACTGATGGTCACATGTAAACCTGTGATAGAAAATCACGAGATACAGACTCTCTTGGGCAGGTCTCCACACATAGAAGACAGACCAAACCAAAATTCCTTTGTCTAAAACTTTGCCTTCGTTCTCCATAGAACTACATAAAGACTTTCATTTTCAATTTTTAATGAAACTAATCATTTCTATGCATAACTGCATATTATGTATGTAACACACACATTTGACTATCCTTGTTTTAATCACTCATTGTGTATGTCTTGCTTTTTAATAAGTACTGAATAGCTGAAGGATTAATATTCATGTTTGGTATGTATGAAAGTTTGAAAATTCATGCATTAAATGTTTTTTCCAATCAATTCTTTGTCAATTGCATCATAGTCTTGTTATAGAAATCATGTTCAAAAGGTATACTTTGCATGAGCCTGTAAAGTTCGGACCTCTGACTGAACAGATAACAACGATTTATTAGTGGGGTGGAGAAACAAAGCAATACCCCAAATAAGGACAGTATCTAATTGGTCAAGATGTCCAGATGGGACGGTCTGAAAGCCGAGTTTAAAAACTCAGGACACCATCAAACTCTCTTAGCCTCTTACTCTCCTACGCCCTTTGTGCTTCTCTTTTGCCACCGCGTTTTGACGCTGCTCTTTGAGCGTGCTCTGGCCCACGTGCCAGCTGCTACCATAATGAGAAGAAAGCCACCTAGTCTCATTACCTCCTTTTATATTTATTCTTTTACTTTAGTTTCTTTTCTTTCCGTGAAGTTTCGTGTTCTAATGTAAGTTTGCTACAAAGTCCAGCTCCGACTGCACTCACTTCAAACTTCAACCAGACCAACTCTGCATCCTCAGCCAACGCCCAAGACCTCACTTCAAAGACTACTGAACTTCCAGCCAATCAGACACTTCGGGGAACCCCCTTTCTGCAACAACAACACAAAGGAAACCCCTTAACACAGACAAAGCAAGCAAGTACACCTCCAGGTTCTAACTGAATCAGGTGCATTTAATACCAATTTTAGCCTCATTGAGAAACTCAAAGCGAGGGTTAAATAAGCGATTGATGGTTGTTCAGGTCTATGCATTTGAACATATTGCTGTAAACTTGGGATTTCACATTTCCATTCTCTTAAACTCATCCTTTCCTCACTTTCTCTCTTTCTGCAACGTATGAATGTGTGAATGCTTGTCTTCATGTGTTAGATTAGTTTATGTCTTAGGTTTATATAAATAAAATCTTATTTATATTGAAAAGAGAAGTATCTTGTGTTTTCTGCTCACAAGTTAATGTCTTAATCTGCCGATTTTGTTACTGTGCTATTAAATAGTGTTTTCACTATATTTTGGATTTTAATATCCAGTGCAGAGTTTGTTATACGGCTCGTTCAGTGAATCGCCGTAACAGTGATTCTGTTCAAATCCCTATAAAATCATAAATGATTCCCCTTGAGCTAAATTAAACTATTTCTTTAAATTACATATTAATATTACTTTTATTACGTTACACTATGGTAAAAATATGGTAAATGTGTGGACTTTTTGCATGGTCATAACGCGATACTGGGTTGGCTGATTTGTAGTGCCGTCAACAGCCACGTCTAAAAGCTGAAGACCCATGTCACAACATAATTTAAAACGGTTTTATTTATTTATTTCAAACGGCAGCATATATATAATAGAAGTTAGCTTAGTCTAATGTCAATGGTAGGCTAACGTTAGCAGCTGTTAGGCACTGTTCCACTAATTTGAATGCATACGCTTCCATTTTAGCACAAGCTGTGCAACGCAGAAAAACTGAATTAATTAAAATAATGATCTCATTAAAAAGGAAAAGATTGATACCCTTACCTGTTTGAAGGTGCGCGTGCATCAGGTGAACCAAGCCTCGCAGGTGACGTCACTTCCGCTGAAGATGCTGCGTGGTGTTTGGACGCATCTGCTCTCCACAGAAGTTAATGGGAAGGATTGGCATAACATATGCACACAAAATTGGCTTTTGGCGTATGCATTATACGCAATTGGAAAGTGTAAAGCCGTGTTATTTATATGCAGATTGATGAGAACGGGTTGGTCTGGTACATCTTGCGCTCATCTGCCTTGTTGCTTTCATCACTTTCTGTAAAGCTTCCCATTTGGACTTGTCTTTAGTTCCCATTTGGACATGCTCTGCGTACATTAGGTGATCCATCTCATTTCCCTGTTTGTTTCTAATTAGTGTATGCTGTTAATGTTGCATTAGGAGCTGGAGGCCTCCTTGCACAGTCTGCACTTTCAATCTTTTTTGATGCTATAGAGAACTGTTTATTGATCTGGTGCTGATGATGTATCCATGATGTATTCATAGATGCTTTGCATTACTGGACTTGACACTGTAGCATCTGCTTATGATCCTTGATGGTCATTGGGACTTCATGTCTTAAAAGACCCTTTTAACCTTTTGACATTTGCATATAATTCACAGCCTGGCCCCACATTCTACCTTTATATGGGTGCTAAATTGCCCGTGGTTGTCCCCCCATTGTCAAAAAGATGCTAGACAGAATTGACTATCTGTTCTCTCCATCGGACTTCAAACACATTCCAGAGAACTAAATGACCCTCGATACCAGACACCAACGGCCTGGTTGACCAGTGGACTACCTCCACGAGTACAACACACATAACACACACGCATAGAGACATTTCCTTTATTTACACCATAATTAATCAGTTACAAAGGTATCTGGTATAGGCATGTGTTGTTTGTATGTTCCCTTATTATATTAGCCTAGTGACCACTCGTTATTTGTATTAGTAAGCTCTAAACACTCATATTCAGGTGTATGAATGTATCTCTGGTTTAATATCTTTTAGATGCCTCTTTCTTGATATCAAAATGATCTGCTCTTTATTTCTCAAACAATGATGTACACTGTGACCTCGTGAAATGCATCATACTATTCTTACAGTACTGTGGGAAGAATTACACTGATTGAGCAGAACAGTCATAAAACATGCAAATGAGGTGTCAAGCGAGACAAAGAAACACTTTCCTGCTGAAGCTATGTGCCTTGTTATTGGTCAAACTGACCAAAAATGGGTGTTACAGGATCCAGATAAAACTTCTCCCACACCCAAAAGGAGCGTTCTTCTCTTTACCTTCGGTGCCCTAGAGACACACATCACCGTGGAAACCTTGCGACTCCCCTTTAGGGGGGAGTCCGAGCTTCTGGCAGTTTTGAGTTCAGTAACTTTGGCGGTTTAACTTCGGACCAATCAACCCATGTGTAAAGGATTAGCCTTTATTTTAATTTAGCTTTTAGGGAATCTATTCTTAAGATTCAATATTGATATTTATATGATTAATCGATATTAATCAAAACGTCCAACTTATACCTTATTAACGATACCTCATTAACGACTTGTCCAGCAAGCATTAAAACCAGTATGTTTTAACAATTCAGATTATTCCCGTGGCCACGACAATAACACAGAATTGATTAGGTAATTTTGAGCATAGGTAACGCAATCTTTGGCACATAGTTTAAGTCTTGAAAATCATACAGCACCAGACAAAGATTCCTTTATGAAATCAAAGTTTATTTTACTACTCTACAATACTACTAAGCTAAATAACACAAAACAGAATACGTAACACACAAACACACACATTGCAATGAATTGTTTTTATCTGAAGAGAGTTTAAGGTTCTAATGCTCATTTTCAAGAATGCTCTAACTTCAACCTGAGGGAGTCACAAGCAAGGAACTTTACTATCTTTACTCTTAAAGATGAATGCAACCAGTTTCCAGCAGCATTATGAAGAATTGTTTGATTACTTGCTTGCAGTTGAGTTTGACAGCTGATCGGGTGTTTCCGCGCGGTCTCCGAGGGAATCTCCGACTGATTGGCTGCTGATGTGTCGTCATCTGACGCGTTTCAAGGAATGCCCTTCGTTGGTTGGTTGGCTTCTTTGTGACGTGATGACTCTCAAAGTTCTTCCTTCAGTTCCTTTCGCGTAGCTTCAGACTTTCAAGGGTTTCTTCAGAAGTTTGACTAAGCATTGATAGTTGTTCAATGCTCGGCCAGATGTTAATGGCTGAATGATCAGAGCAGGAGCCGAAGTTTCATCAGGTCAGCGCACGAGCAAGCAAAGAGAGCCACGCACCAAAGTTGGGTGTCTGTCTTTATTGGGCTGATTTCAGTCTGCCCCTTTTGCTGTTTCATCCAATCACAAGTGTTTCTGTAGGGCGGAGCCCCGCCCCACACGGCTCAGTTTTCCGTGCATAAATCCTTTGCTGCATTATTTCATAAAATAAAGAACATATCCTAGCAGACTCTATAAGTGTTTTAATCATACATTATGATGAGAAAAGTCAACTTTCATCCACACCAGATTATTGCTGATGAAATCAGCTCTCGTTCAACATCAAACATTAGGTATTTGGTATACAGAAAGTACATACCTTAATTTTATATACTACATGGGTTAATGCATCGATTAACATCTTACCTTCTAAATAAATCACACAAAGCATGTGAAACTAAACAATAGTGATTGGGAAAAATTAGACATCAAAAGATTACAACAATACCATAGATTCCAATAACACAGCAAGCTTAATTTAATTTCCTGAAATACAACCTGAATATGTATTGTAAATACATTTTATATATTGCTTTTGAGTATATTGCTTTAATAGCAGCAACAATTATAATTTGTCCTTTTTGAAATACTTAAGCAAATATTTGTCTGTTAATAAGAAGAAAAGGCACATTTCCTTTGGAATGTGAGGAAGAGAGAGAGAGAAGAGTTGTTCGAGGTCATGAGAATATCACGTTTGTGGAGATCTGGAGATTTCCTTAGCTCGGACATTGGTTGTAAAACCGTCTCTCCTGGTTGATAACGTCATTGAATTTATGCATTAATGGTCAGAAGATATCAGGGAGTGTCTGTGCTGGAGCCTTTCCAGATACCAAGGTCTTCGTCCTGTTTCTGGTTGAATTATGCTTAAGTGATAAGAAACAACCGTGAAGTCCTTTTTTAAATACATTCCAGATTTTTCCACACATATATCCTTTGTTTTAGGGGTCTCGTGAGACGTTAAGGAGAGCAGAGCAGGATGCTTGTGGCCGTTAATTAATTTTACGGCCACAGATAGTGAAAAGAGCAAATTTCTCCGGAATGTGCTGTCCTGTTAATAGGAGTGTGTGTGTGTTCTTGTTTCAACAAAGTTCTACACATGGCTGGAATGACGAAGCTTTCACTCCTAAAGGAATTGATCAAGAATCTACGCATTATACATGCAGCAGGACACTTTACTCAACATCAACAAACCAGTGCAAGTAACCGCTTGTTAACTATTTAGATGCGCTTCTAGACTTCGACCCCTTTTGATTAAGGTGATGTAATTATTTGATGGTTCTAACAGGTTGTGTTTAGCTGATGTGCAAATCCTGCCATTATGCTCTCTCTTGCGTGCTCTCTCTCTCAATTAAATTAAATTAAATTAAATTCAATTCAATTCAATTGCGTGCTCTCTCTCTCTCTCTCTCTCTCTATCGCTCTCTCTCTCTCTCTCTCGCTCTCTCTCTCTCTCCATGCCTTCTTTCCGTTGGCATCTATGTTTAATGTGTGTAATGTGCAATGTGTTTGTGTTTAGTTTAATGTTACATGTTCCCCTGTAGTGTAGTTTAATACACATCCATATGTATCCACACTTGGTTGTCTGTGTCTGCAGCTCACAGAAACAAGGTTACTTTAACGTTCTGGTTTTGTTACATGCTAATGAGCCATGTATTAGTAAGGAAATCATTTTCCTTAGAGTCAATAGACGATTAAAACTGTCCATACTGCGGACAAACAAATCATTTTATTGTACTATTAATGCTACAGTTAATTCCTGAAGATGAATATATAATTGATAACAACCCGTTATGATTAATTATGTTCATCTCACTTTGAGCTAATTTGCTACAACACTGTATAAATCCTTTCATCTTCTTTTCAGCTTGAATGTGGCTTCTAGATATTAAACTTCAGGTGCAATGCTACGCACATTTCTCACTGCAAAGCACAATTTATTTTTGTTAATATTGACTGCTTTCGGTTACTCTCTTGTTCAAATCACTAGGATGACTGACAGGGCGTATGAATTGTTCTTTAGCTCCAACAGTAGAGGTCATAAGTTTGACTGCCAGGGAATGTATGAAGTGATAAAATGTATAGGCCAACCTTGGAGGTAATAGATAAAAGCATCTGTCAAGTAGTCTTGAGCTTATGTCCACTAAAGTGGTCCTATTATGCTTTTTACACTTTCAACCTCCTTTAGTGCATAATGTGTCTGTTTTAGCATGAAGGTCTGAACAGTGGCAAACCACAAAGTCCGCTCCAAAACTGAGTTTTTCTTTATATCAGTAAGCACTGTTTCTGAACTCATTAATTGTAGAGTTACTAGTGTGATATTGCCATGCCCACTGTTTCACAGACATTATATACGGATACACATGCAATTTCTTCCCAAACTGTTTACATTCACAGACATAACTGACATTATGTGAATTTCTGTGTTTGACAGAACCTTATAGAGAAGTTATAATGCTTATGTGAAATGTCATCTGAAAGTTGTGCGGCAGTCAATCATTGTTTGCAGATACCACAGAAATGAATGAGAAGTACTATAAATGAAATCTTACCTGTCACAAAAATGGACAGTTCTCTCATGAAACAGCATTTTTTTCAAATTAAACTATAAAAGTAGATCAGTCCAAAACAAATGTTTAATGGCAAACATGTTGAAGATTAGCCAATAGGCGATCAGTTCATTAATTGATAAGACCCTTCACAACAAACACATCCATTTAAAAAACAATAATACAATAAAACACAATACAAATTACAATAAATACAATAAAAACAACATTGATACTGGTATCTCATAACAGCATGTACAGCTAATTAGCTTAGAATCTTAGCTTACAATCTTTAGTCATTCAAGTGCATACATTCAGCATACTTGCAACATGTTAGCAATATGTTGTATGCACCCCCTCAATGTCAAATTTGAATAGGAGGAGAACATTTGGAATCTAACTCAAAATAACTGCTTTCAAGAGACCAATAAGTACGTGTGCTATCAGGGATGATGTTAACATGTTTTAAACAAGCTGTTAATGTGATTAGCATGATGCTAACAACATACTAACATGATTAACATGTTATTAGCATGAAGTTAGCATGATGCTAATATGTTTTTAACAAGAAGGTAACATGAGTAGCATGATGCTAGCAACAGAATACAAGTCATTTGCCCACCGGCAACTATAGTTGCCACTTGGACTTTTGACCAAGCATACAAAAAACTATAGATTTCTTGTAAGATTTGTTTTGTTTGGATGATTCTAGAGACCTTGATGATTATGTAGATATATACATGTCAACAAAAAAATATTTATTAGTAACATGAAAATTATCTTTCTTTGGGAGGGTTTGCCTTCGCCATGCTTCCCGAAGTAGGGGTAGGAAGTTGACAGCCTCATGTGACAGGAAGGAAGTGAATACTTTTTTTTTTTTCTCTTGAAATCCTTTATTTGGTTCTTTGCTTACATGTCATTTAGACATAAAACATGGATAACATCTAGAAAAATACTTACAAAAGGAAAATGACAACTATAACATGCAGCAACCATAGTTGCCGGTGGGCTTAAACGGGTTAATAACATATAACAACAACACTTAATAACATATTCAGTAAAAAAATATGCTTCTGATTGAAATTGCTGGGTCAGAACCATTACGTTATAAAATTTGACTAACTGCATATACTAACTTAAACCAGTGTTTAAGCAGAGGCTGATATAAATGTAAAGTTTTATTATTTAAAAGTAATGAATGATTTTGTATTTGCATTGCTTTGGTTGCTGCTGTCTAAAGCTATGAAAACAAATCCTTAAATCATATTTATTAATGCTAGGGAGGGGATATAGTGTGATGATTTACCTCACCTTTATAAAAAACATGCTAACATATTTTGTATGTTTTTTATTTATTTATTTTTGGTTATCACTGTGAAATAAAATGACACACTTCTATCACTTTGTACCTCTGCTGACTCAAGGCTTTAAGACATCAGCTGTGTTAAACAGCTGCAACATAATTTTTGCCATGAAACACTGGTTGAAAACCTATGTTTATGTTCACATGCAAATGTGTATGCATGCATGTCTTAATACCTGTGAGCGTATATGTGACTACCATATGCAGATAAATGTGCTTTTGCCTAAGAGAACGTTTGCCTGAATAATCTTAATTTTAAGATGGTGTGTTTATGCTTTTCCAGTGAGTGCATGTGTGCCTGAGTGTCTTTGAGAGGTATGGAGCCAGACTCACCACATCTGTAAGCAGGTCAGTCTTCTGAAGCTCCCCTTGAGGAAACCAGAAAGAGTTCCATACCACCACTAATGATCCAGCACCATTTTCCAAGAAAGTGGAACATACTCTCCTGACCTTAAAAATGAAAAGCAAATACAAAATCTCAGTTATACAAGTGACACACAATAAATTTTTTCTTAAATCTCAATATAAAATCAATTTCAATGCTACCACATAAAAAAGCAGCTTCAAGAAAATGATTTGTTGGTTATGACAAAGTAGAGGAGTTCAATACTCTGTTCATCTCATTTGCCAATGAAATGTAATATTGTTGTTGCATATTTGCCTGAAGGCACAAAATTATGCACCCAGGTCAAATGAGAATTGCACAAGTGTTGCACAAGAATGTTTTATTTATTTTCATTTAAAATGCTTGATTGAATTGAGTTCACGAGAGTCAGTGAAGTCAAAATTGTTAAACATGCAAACTCTGAGACTTAATCAAATAAGCGTGGAGCTACACTTTTTGAGATTTTTTTCTGAATATATATATTTCAATATATATAATTCATTGACCATCTTTCAACATCATCTTATTAAACGATTAAAAAATGGATAGGATACATAGAAAAGAAAAGTGCAATATTATATTATTCATACATCATTAGAGGGAAAGAGGCACTCATGAACACAGACAATATCATCAGTCTATAAATTATTAACGGCTTAGGTTCAAACCACATAATCCTTATCCATCAACACATTCCGTTTTGACATTGATCTTTTTGCCCCCTATGCCTTCCGTATCTGTTGCTGCTGAAGGACAGCAGCACTGTCCTTCAGCAGTGCTTATTTTAGCTGCTCTCTGAATATGGAGATCATTCTGAATTGGACCACTCAATCTGTCCATCAGCCCTTGTGAGACTGGCAGATGTCACAGAGGATTCATGTAAAAGATTTTGCATGGACGTGTGATGTGGAGTGTTTCTGTCTGATGTGGGATGATATAGTCCCTGTGGTCAGTGTCTGGGCAAGGATGTTCTGTGAAGGAAAGGTTGTATCATATGTGTGTCATTTTGCACCTTGCAATGCTCTTTTTTAACTCCATTTGTCCTTGTGAGTGACTGATGCAGAGTAAGGTTAGTATTGCTAACTAAAACTGTTATGAAGGAGAAAACTAGCAGTGTAAAGTTATCTGTGTTTATTTGATTTTATTGAGTTGTTATGAAGATGGCAAATAAAACTTTGAACCCATACTTGTGTGTTTTATGATGTTATAATAATTATAATGCTGTTTCCAATAAAATAACTGATGCTAAATATATGTATTTCCAATATATCTCATGTAGAGAGTTGGAACCTTTCATGGGGTGAATAGTGAAGAGGACAAGGGCATATGCCAATGTGAACCTTAATAAGGTTGTGGCGTTTCATCAAATCACATTCTGTTCAGTCTCATTTTACATGGATGAAATTTTCTTGGAAATTAAACTTGAAAATCATCTTAGACTCATCACTGACCAATTTACATCTAGATAAATTGATAAAGAAAATTGTTGAGGAATTAATTCTCAGAAAATAAAAAAATAAAAACTTGTAGAAATGTAAGGTCAAAGGGACTTGATACATGATTATTTATTCATGCATACATCAATATTTAACTGACATATTAATATTCATTGAGCCTAAGAATCCATATTTATCATATAAAGTAGATGTATTATAGATATGGGAGTAATTTATCTTGGAGTCTCTTACACAGAATATCTGGCACATGCTTCACTTCATCCCTTGCTCAATCCCCTTGAAAAAGAAACCACGAATGCAAGAATACTAAAATATATAAAACATGGTTTCCCATTTCCCATATGCAATACATTATATTAAATATATGAAGTAAAAAAAAAATAGTGTATATAAAAAATTTACTATGGGGATTTCATATATGTTACAAGCTAAAATCTTCTACCCACCCAGATAATGTTAGTACAGTATGTGGAAATTTTATATAGGGTTATAGGTAACATAAATGGCAATATGATATAGGGCAATATCATATATTGCAGTTCCAGCCATTCATAAAATAATTTCCATTCAGATTTATTAAAAACTGGACAAGGATATTGTGTATTTAAACTCTCACCCCAAAATTGAACCTTTCATGTTTGAATGCACACTAACAGTGCACTTTTTCACTATGCCACGGCCAAACGTAATACTTAATATCAAATCAATACAAACAGTGCTATATGTCAAGTACAGAACATAAATTATTAAAGAACAGTGGGCTCAGTCTTACTCTTACTCTCATTTCTTTTGACAGGCGCACTTCAGGTGTAAAAGCTGATATGCTATTCCATACCCACCCATAGCACTTGGCCACCTCTCAGCAGCCACTGATGCGGGTGTCATGTCTGATACATCACAAGCTTTCTGCTAGAGACGTAGCAATTGTTATGTGGCTGCGGGATGTGGCCAGATTAAATGTGTAACTATGTTTGGGGTCAGCAGGCAGTAGACAGATCCCTGCTATTAGACTGGGATGAGGGAGACAGTGAGAACTGCGTTGACTCGGGACGTGAGAAAATCTGAGAAATGAGAGATGCGGAAAAGTTTCTGTTGCTGGGTTACTCAAACATAATAGCGGTGGAAGAATGGGATGGACGGTGGAAGAATGAGCTGTAGTCTCAGCACTGACTTGGGAACTAGTGAAAAAGTCTTATCATTGCTAAAATAACTTTTAACATCATATTCATCTCATAAATAAATAAACTATACAGTATGTATTCCCGGTAAAGTTTACTGGTTGTTTTATTGGCACAATCCCTTTGAAAATCTTTTTCAGTCTCAGCCAGAGACTGGACATATTTAATTCCTCAGGCTTTCGCTGGGGAGACAAAATTTGAAAGTATCTGGTATATGATTATGTTTTAAAAAGTACTGTTTTGTAACAGATATAAAGAATAGGGAGTACACAGTGGCAGGGATCTACTCACATTATACTCGTGTGGGCCCTCGGCTGCCATATGAATCCATTTGCTGCCCTGAGGCAACAAGCTTCATCTGCGCCGGGAGTTTGAACGCCTGGAGAAATGAGCGCCCATGGTCTTTGATCTAAGTCTCTCGCGTGTGATTGTATCTTTGCAATCCGAAACACTTAGGCACGCTCGATAATTTCCACTACAGCCACAGCACCACAGTGCATCAGCCACTGTTAGAAATTGTACCTTCCAAACTGCACAAATTACATAATGGATGAACTTTTAATCTAAACATCCAATTACAGCTGCGATCAGTAATAATAATATCATAGATTAAAACAAACTAGTTAATAAATGACAGAAGCTTTTCCAATAGAGAGAGCTCTCCAGAAAATGAAATTGTTCCTTGTCATCCTAAAAATTTTATGCTGAACTCATAATATGAAGTCTTTTCTGAGTAGAAAGTTCACTGTCTGTATGTTTGCCAGAAAAATAATTTGCAGCAATATTTCTGTGTGTGTATATATATATATATATATATATATATATATATATATATACACATATATCACTTTATTCATATGTCACCTTTATTTTTATAGCACTTTATACAATAGAGATTCACAGTATTAAACAGGAAAGTAACCGGATCAATGATGCAAACTTCAAACATGAGGCAAATCCAAAATGTTGTTATAAAGCAACTATAGCAAGACAATTCTGTCTGTATTCAGCTCAAGTCAGTTCAAGTTTAGTTCTCATCCAATAGTGTCAGTGGTGTCAATTCAGTGATATTGACAGTGATAATTCTGTACTGACCAGTGTTGGTAAAAGTTACTTTTAAAAGTAATGCATTACAATATTGCGTTAATCCCTAAAAAGTTACTAATTATGTTACTAAGTTACTTTTTATGGAAAGTAACGTGTTACCTTACTTTTGAGTTACTTTTTCAAATCTGGGCAGGGCTTGTTTGTTTGTTTTTAATATAAAAATTTATTCTTTTACAAATGTAAAAGCCCTGTCACAACAAAAGTGAACTGAATACGCTTCAGGCTGAAGTAAATATAAATTCATGTCTGTACAGTAGAGGGCGCAGCTCAAACTAATTGCAGGGGAAGAAAGTTCAGCATTGTTCAGCAAAAACAAAAATTAAACACAAATGTGTAATTTTTGCTTAGTATGGTTGAACTGAATCATCGAAAGGTCAGTAGCAATGTGGGATCAAATACATAAATGATATTTGTCTTGTTTAACATATTTAATTATTGCAGGTTTGTATGATATTATGAGTTTGCATTCGACTGTTTTTATTAATTTTGAAGAATACTGAATCTGTTTTTGTGCAGGTGAGATGAGTAAATACATGTTCATATTTAGTCTAGAACTACAGTAAGCATCATGTTTACACAGCATGCACAATGCCTCTACACTTACAATTTCTCTCAACATGGCAACACAAGAGCTGTCAGCCAAGACATGGGAAACAAAGTAACTGGCGTTACTTATTTGAAAAAAGTAACTCAGATATTTCCTTCTAAATGAAAAAGGAATGTGTTAATAGTTACTTAAAGGGGTCATATGACATTGCTAAAAAGAACATTATTTTGTGTAATGTGATGCAATGTATTCATGCGGTTTAAGGTTAAAAAAACAAATTATTTTCCACATACTGTATATACATTATTGTTGATCCTCTATGCCCCGCCTTTCTGAAATGCGCCATTTTTTACAAAGCTCATCGTTCTGTGAAGCGAGGCGTGTTCTGATTGGCCAGCTATCCAGTGCGTTGTGATTGGCCGAATACCTCAAGCGTGAGACGGAAATGTTACGCCCCTTACCGCATTGTGATTCTGTGTCCCGGCACGACGACACGAATACAATAAAAACCCATTATAAAAGAGGCATTTGTTGCATCCAGTGGGGACATAACTATACTGTCTTTTTAATGTGTCGCGTTGCATCGCGCCGCGTAAACATTACCATGTCTGCATTTGTGATCGGAGAAACGACAAACAACAAGCACTACTCTACACTGTTCAAAACTCACATTTGGATAGTCAGTGGAAAATTCTTTAAAAATAGAAACGTACTTACAGGCTGTGAGTCAGAAGCACCAGACTGTCCTTGCAAAGTTGGAATTGTCCCACTTTATAGAAACAGCCTTTGAGCATAGCAACACTCCAGCGAGAATAATAGTTCTGCCTTCTTTCTTTGCGTATTTGGGCAGTGTTATGCAAATCTTCAAACACCTTGATGTAGACATGTGGGGGCATGTTTGAATGAGCTGTTTTAGGTGGGCATGGTCGAGTCTTAACTTTTATTAAGAATACCTCTTTGGTTTTGAGACTTTATTCTTTGCAACTTCAGGGATCTTATCTATGCACAAACAGCTTGTAACATTCAAAAGAGAAAGGAAAATTGAAATCGCATCATAGGACCCCTTTAAAAAAGTAATCTGGTTACATAACTCACGTTACGTGTAAATGCATTACCCCCGACACTGTTACTGACACATTAAGTCTTTTGACCCCAAATAAGCGAGCCAAATTCCATCTCCATTGGGTGACAGAAATGCAGAAAAAAAAAAACACTGAAAGAAACCAGTCATTTCAAGACTGCTGCTAATTAGTACTGGGACACTTCACTGTTCGTGGACAAGAGCATGTGAGTGGTGCAAAGTGGAAACAGACTTTGTCTGAAGCAGGGAGCATGTTTTACATTGCTGAGTTTAGAAACAGTCATTTGAAATTTCCAGAATGAATGATGGGCAGCTCACACAGAAATCACTTTCAAATCAAGCAGCTTTTATTGGCCAATATGGCAAATTTGCATGAAAAATATGAACCTGATGTGAAATATTTTTTGAATTCCTGATCACATGGATTCCTATTGAAATTACTGTGATTGCACTTTTAGAGTTTTCTCTCCAGACCATCTACACATTTTCTCATTTAATAAACACAGGGAAAACCCGGAGAGTAGCTTGAGGAAAGCCTGGAGTGGAGCTCACACTTAGTGATGAGAAGGGAAATCATACACTATTCCAGACTGGTTTTTCAGTGTTGCTTGCCAATATTCAATTCTAGAAGTTTGGCTTCTTTTGGAACTATCTCTGTTGATCAAGCTAACTGGCCAATTTCTGTTTGAAAAGTAAACTACTTAATATGAAATGATCAAATGGGGAGTCAAACCCATATTGCCCTGTTGATATTCAGTACAACAGCACTCATACTTATGTGATATTGTATCACAAACACTAAATAGCTGTAACCCAAAACAAAGACACAGGTATTATAAACGTACTGAAGCTGGTTAAAGGGTGATAGAGTGAATAGGCATTGTAAATTTCATTCAGTGCAGTCCAATGGCAACGAGAGAGAGAGAGAGAGAGAGAGAGAGAGAGAGAGAGAGAGAGAGAGAGAGAGAGAGAGAGAGAGAGAGAGATTCAGTCTCTCTCCCTTTAATCTCTTTTTTTCCAGTCAGTGCTGCCTCTTTCTATGGAGAGAATCAGATTCTCTACAGTTTACTGTTCCTCCGCAGTGATTTAAATGAATTACCTTAATCTATGTGGGTCATTTACATCAGATATGTTGCCGCGTCTCTGCTGAACAGTCCCCGGTTTGCCACCTCTCTTTCGGATGGCAGCATCACGTTGGATTTTAACAGGGGCAGAACGGAGTTAGATTTTTTCCCTTGTGTGGCACATACATTTTGACCGTACCTCTGGAAGTCGCGGCGGCAGGACAGAAGCCCTACAATGCAGATATCGCAAAGGTAAGCCACAAGAGCAGCCCTTGAAGTGAAAGTATCTCTTATATTGTGCTTACACAGAGTTGAACTGTTTGCCAGACGCCGCTTACACGCTTATTTCCCGCTTGTTCCCAGGATTTTTCCTCTTTCGCTCCCTGAAAGCTTCATCCACCCGGACGAACGATGCAACGCTTTTGCTTTGAGTGTTTAATTCGCGCCGGCTACTCGCGCTGATTTGCATGAAAAAGGCTGACCGTACAAACTGTTTCAGTAGTTTTGGGCAAAACAATCTGCGTAGACATTTTTTTTTTCCGCATCGAAATTATTATTATGCTTAATATTACACTCTCCATCATTAGTGTCAGAATCTACATTTAAAGATGATGCGCAAGTACACTGCATGAAAGAGTCTTTAGAGTCATAATAAATATGTACGCACTTAGACACAAAGGGGTTCATGTGGCAGAAGTCTTTCGGTATATCTATACTTACCTGTGGCAAACCAAATCTCCGTACACTGAGGTACTATGTTGATTGATTGATGTATGATTCCGTTTATAGCGCTTCACAACCACATGCGTGTTAATCACTCGGTTTGTGGTGGCGATAAATCATTTAGTTTCTCGAAAACCATAATGTTAGGCCAGGGGATTGAAAGAAATGCGAGGTTATTATATAAAATACAATATCAGTCATGGGACAGAAGGTGCGCTCTAAAGAAGCTATGCGTGTTTTCTTACTTAACTTTCTCCTGGCTTTGCTGTGGTCACAGACGAACCACATTCTCCTCAAAAGATGCGGTGAGTCCAGACTTTCATCACAGGGACCACTGTTTCAACCCAAGCTGTCCCGCTTATACAGCGGTAAACCACAAGGTGGTACTGTGGATATCTCCTGCATACGTGCGTGGTTTTGGGATGGAGTGAGGAGGGGAAATTGGGCCGCCTTTCGAACATTTGCACTGTACAGCATTTTAACCTTCAGTTTGTCATTATGCGCGGGAACTGCATGACTAGTGTCGGTTTAAGTGTCGAAATATGGTTCATAATTGACGTGTATTGAAAAGTGCCAACAAGTTAAGTCTCTCTATAATGTTAATCTCTAAAGACAGTCATTAGCTGTACTTTCAAAGTAGGAACTGAATTGGAAAACACTGAGTGATAAAGGATGTTTTTTAGGTATGCTAAGTGTGTAGCCTAATAGGCTACATATATAGGACTACATACTTCATCCATGATGTTGGCATTGCTCTTTGACCAATATATTGACCTGTAACTTTCCAACAATAAAATGAAAGTAATTTCATTGTGTGCTGTAACTGGGGTATACTGGGGCAACTATCTGTAGTAGACCTACATATTTAAGAAAAAAAAGTCCTGTGTCTGCCATTTTTTAGCTTCTGTGGTACTTTTGGATAGTAGACGTAATCTTGTACTTCATCTTGGTATTGTTCACCTACTGTTTCATGAATATTTGTAATATCTAAATCATTTGATGTACTGCTTGTTGCATATTATATAATACAAAACATGCATATTCTGACACAAAGGTGTGTTCAAACTTGGAAACAAATGGTCAATTTTGTAATACAAGTGGCACAATAGAGTGTAGACATGGCTAAACCTAGTCTGATTATATGGCTGAAAATATTTTGCTGGATAGACAATAGGAAATACCCTTTATATTGTGTGTAGTGAAAATGCAAACATACTTGTAAGCATCACAATTCTTTTGAATAAGCCACTTACAAAAATAATTATAGTAAGTGTGAACCTACTTTTGAGTTTGTAATCACAAAAATTTGGTATATATTGACATGATGCTTTCACAAGCAAAAATAATTTTGGTCTTGATAGCTGAGGTTTAGAGGACCAGTTCAGTATTAATTTCTCTTCCATTCTCTCTCACTAGCTCATAGGATCAGTGGTTGGCTGTTAGTGTCACCTTTGAATAAATTTTCACTCTCTCTCTTTGCTTTCTGGGGTTCCTGTCCACACTCAGTCAACTGACAGAAAGATAGAAGGAGAGAATACAGCTTGAGAAAACAAATTCCAGCCGCCATGTTGAATAAGTCATAGCAGGTGCATTTGCGGTGGAATCGCACCACGTTTATCCAAAGTTCACACAAAGGTCACAGCGGTATCTATGCTTTATTTCATGGTCTTTTGTCTATCGCTTGGACTGAATCGATGCTGTCTCCTTTGCATCACGAGTCACTCTTTGAACAGTGCAATTGTTAGAGCCTCCTTCAAGCAGATCATTTATTATAATTAAAATTCAGAGACAGACCCAGCACCTTCATTGAAATTCGCGTGAGTTATCTTCGGTGATCACACAGGCAGTGAATGCTATTTTCTCTCCTTTTATTCTCTTTGGTCTCATTTCTCTCCTTTTTATTTGTCATACTCATGTATCAAGGGTGCATTTAAATGAAGTGTGCGGTACATTTAGAATGGAAATTCCACCCAATCACATTTATCGAAACATAACTGACAAAAACATTCTCTCTTCCTAAAATATTTTGCGTATTAATACTAGAAAATAGCATGTTTTATTTATTTATTTATTTTTTAATAATAATTATTTATTTATTTACTCACTTACCTCAGACAATCAATGGGAAAGTCAGTGGAGTCCAATGTTGTTTTGTCTCATTGTGTGGACGAAAAAAAAAAAAAATCTGAAAAGCGTTCATACAGATTTTGGGCAATATGAGGGTGAATAAATTACAGTTTTTTCATTTTGGGTGAAGTATCTCTTTGGGCTGGTAGCCAGTATGGACAACTGTGTTCTTTGTTCTTCTTTGTTGTAATATTGTATTTTGGCAGAAAGTGCCTCCATATACTGAGCCTCTTAAATGTAAGCATTGGTTGAGGATGTAGCAATATTGGCGTAAAGTTATTTAATAAATCCCTTTTGGCTGGTTTAGCTGGACATCAGATGAGAGTGCATGGATGCGACATAGCTTTTTTTCTGCATTGGAAATTAAATTGCCAGCCAGACATGCAGGCCCATCTGCTTTGGAGGACAAATATGTGCATGAAAGATTTTCTGAAATGCCCATCTCGATGTCATGATATATAATGATAAACGGCAAAGAGAGAACTAATGAAAGCTTAGGACTTAAACATAAGAAGGCCTTCCCTCTTAGATCAACAAAGGCTTGTTGCTAATGCTGTCTTTATTGCTAATTGTTTACAGAGTCTATTACAGTTCTTTTTTTTCAACTGCTTGCACAGTAAATCTTTACTTGTCACACAATTTCTGAAACCTGACACTCAAACGCTTGAACCACACACCAAATCTGCAAAACCATACACTAATTATCAGCCTTTGACTCAGTTTTCAATTTCATAAAACACTTTTTGCAAAACACAACACACAATTCTCTATATAACACAACAATCTTACATGAATTAATATTATGCCAAAGGTGTTTGCAAAAGTTTGCTTTTGAAATATGTTTGTAATATTTTGAATGCAGCACTTCATTTTGCAAGAGATGCAAGACATTTTGCATTTTGTGTGTGCAATTCTTGGATTTGTGTGTAAAGTTTTGAAAAAAAAGAGGCAAAGTTTTAAAAATGTGTGTAAGCAGTTGAAAAAAACTAAAATGTTTTTGTTAAACTAAAATGTTAAACTAAACAAGTTTTCTCACTTTTTTGCATCTCTTTATAATGAAGCCAATGCTGTGTGCACACAGCACATGTTTTGATATCTGAGCTAAATGATGGTTTTAATTAAAAAAAAAAGAGTGGACTTAAGACCCAAGGGTGTTATGGGATGTGTCTTTCTAAGACCACCAATAAAGATCTTTTAAAGCATGTCATGTGCACTGGGACTCGAGCCTTATTACAGTCGTACTCCTTCATTAGATGCTGCCTTAGAGGAATATCACCTTTCAAATACTCTAAACTCCCACTAAATATTTATCAGAATAATATTTTACAGTCATGTACTGTATCTGGGGATGTTCTCTGCATTGTATAAAGAAGATAATGATTCCGTGTTGTTTGTTTTCTTGTGCTTTTCTCTTGTGACTGGCAGTGCTTAAAACATCCTGCCGTTGTTCTGTTATGAAGTGGGAAAGTGAAGATAACCCTAATCCTTTTGTAATTTAGCATTGCTCAACACCAATTTCAGTTAATATGACTGTCTCAGTGAGTCTATTATATCATCCCTGCTTTGTTCACACAATTAACTTTCCTTGGGTTATACTATCTTCCATCTGATCTCTGCTGAAATTGCTTTGTGATATGAGGAAATGAAAAAGTTATATCAATCAATCTTAGATTCTTGGATAGTTATTTAGACAGGCTTTGAAAACAACAGCGTAGATAATGCTGGGCATGCCATCTGTTAAACACACCATATTTTGAAGTTGTTGGCGGAATGATGCCCTTTTATGACTATTTAAATAAGAGGTACTGATTCAAGAACAGTCTCATAGGAAACTTTGCTTCGCTTTCCCTGACAGAACTATTAATGGAGGGATCAGAGCGAACCAAACAGTTCATCACTTGCAGATTTACTCAAGGACTCAAGTCATTAAAGTTTCCCTCCAGAGGTTCCAGCGAGCCTAGTTCAGTAATTTGAGGCAAATGTGCATGAGCAATCCATGTGATGATCTTGAACTGTATATGAAGTTAAACAAATCAGAGCTACGGTTTGTGTTGTATGATGGTGTTGAAGTTCAAGAGTATCAGAAACACCAAGTGATGAGGATCTTCTCGATTTTTGTTTTCACACCCACTCTCTTCCTCCTCTTTCTTGTATGAGAATGAAATGCATGGAGCATTCATTATTCAAATTTACACGCTGGTAGCATTTCTTGTGCATGATCTGCTCTCAGCTTTGTGCGTTTCTTCTGTTTGTTCATTCAGGTGGAACGAATATCATTCTTTCAGACAATAAATGTGATGCAGAAATACCGTTTTACAATTCACATATACTTAAATCAGAGGCAAATTTGTATTCACATCTTCTCCAATATATGTCTCTAAGGAAATTTCTTTTGAATGCATTTGATTTATTCCAGAGGATCTTCCTGGAAAAATTCCTGGAAACACCGTGACCTTTAGCATTTCCAAATCTCGAGGAGTCTAAAACCAATGGCTTTCATGACATTCATTCTTTCATAATTACACAAAAGGTTTCTTATTGCTAAATTCCCAAATTTGTACTTGAACAACAGAGTCAAAGGATAATGGATAAATGTTTGGATTTGTGTAGATGACAGACCATGATGAATTTCACACTTTGAGCGTGCTCATTGACTTCACATCTCATGCTTTTACTGATGATGATTATGAAGAGTAATCATTAATCTCAAATTGTTAGCAATACAAAACTCATGGAAGGTCATGTCTTTGAATCCCAGGGAATTCATGAACTGATAAAATGCATACATTGAATGTAATGTAAGTCGCTTTGAATAAAAGTGTCTGCCAAATACATGAATGTTGGAACTTCACAATGACAACTAAAATCTTCCATTTTAGGACCAAGTCATCAGAACACTTCAAAGTCATAGATTGGTCATTTCTTGTGTTGAAAAAGAGAAGAGAAAATGTACCGGACTCAATTGATGTTCTAAAACATAACTGCTTCAATAAAAGTGCCTGCTTCGGTCATAGATAGACAGTTTCCAAGCAAATAGATCAATATGTTCTAAACAGCCTTATTCAGTGCAGCTAACCTCATAAGTGGATATACTATACAATATTTTGTGTGTACACTACAATGCTACGCACGCAGTTATTTAAGCCTATCAATTTACCAGACCCTATAAATTGTGACCCAGTCAATAGAAACATAAAGTCATATTTCAAAATAGCTATTGTCTGAATCTAGAGTATAATGATGACTAAGTGTTAGCATTTATTTGCTATGTACATCTATTATTGTATTTTTATTTTCTCTTGCAGGGCTAAGTTACCTTGGTGCCTCTAATGCTTAACACAAAGCATGCAAAATAATGAAGGAAATGGAATTCCTCTGTTTTTGTTTATGACAATGAGCATTTATGGTCTATTCTTTCTTTCCCACAGGCAAACCAATAAAGAAGGTATTGAAAGGAGGGAGTAGTTACATCAGAGGACAACTCAGGGGGAAGAACTGCATTTTGTTTCTCGCCAAAAGGATAGCAGTTAAAGAACGACAAAAATACAACTAATATCTAGAATCGCCCTCATGGCATGGGGGAGTGACATGATCGTTGATCTGATTGGTGGGCGTGCTGTCGATCATCTGTCCATTGCAGCTTAAGGACGGGGTTTGACCTTGGCTGTGGAAGGAGTGGAGGACTGTCAATTCAACCAACTCTGCTAACCTCAGCTGGACCATGTCACGGCTCAGAGGAACCACATGGATACCACTCACCATGGTTTATCCACTGGCTACTCTGCGCCTTTTTACCTGGATTGTGCTTGCGGGTGCTTGGCTAGCCATTACATGGGCCCAGCAGCACCCTATTGTCACGACAAACTACGGCAAGCTAAGAGGCTTGAAAACGGCTCTGCCCAATGAGATTCTAGGGCCTGTGGAACAGTATCTGGGGATTCCCTATGCCCTCCCGCCCACGGGGGAGAGAAGGTTTCAGCCCCCCGAGCCCCCCATGTCGTGGCCAGGGATTCGAAATGCCACACAGTTTGCTCCCGTTTGTCCACAGTTTCTGGAAGATCGGTTTTTACTCAATGATATGTTACCCGTATGGTTCACCGCCAACTTGGATACTGTTGTAACCTACGTACAAGATCAAAGCGAAGACTGCCTGTACTTAAACATTTACGTTCCCACGGAGGATGGTATGTAATTTCTTTCTTTAAAAAAAAAAATAAAAATTGAGGTATATGTTTTCTTCTTGACAAGTTTCATTATTTGTTTGCTGATTTGGTTCTTCTCAGTTGTTTTTAGCAGCTTAGTTTGTTTAGTTGGCATCATCACAAGCTGATCTACACAGATTTTCCAAGTTCAGCTAATTGTTGCTGACATACCAAAACTAGTTTTCCTTTTTTTTTCTTTTTTTGGTCACACTTTGGTCACATTGCTGCTTATTAATAGTTAGTAAGGTTGTTAAGTTTAGGTATTGTGTAGGGCTGGGTAAAAAATATTGATTCTCCGATTTTAATCGATCTTCAGTTTAACGCAACGATATCGATTCGGGAAATCCCCGAATCGATTCTTAATGTGCGTGCTTCACGTAAGAGGATATGAATATTCACCTGTCGTCCTGAAGGTGTCACCATCTTTCGAATTGCTCCACTAAAAACAACAACTGTGTGCACCCTATTATTAATGTAGATGTGTATTTCAGTAATAAACTTAAGTAGGAGAGTTTCAGTTACCAGCATTTATATCAAAATATGGATCCCATGTCTGCAAAACTAACATTTTAAATGAAATATTGATAGCTAATCGATATCGAATCGAATAGAATCGAAATCGAATCGAATCGAAACCATAAAAATAAGAATCGAATCGAATCGCAGAATTGGTCACAATACCCAGCCCTAGTATTGCGTAGGCTTAAAGATTGATGATCATACCAAATATGTGCTATACACAGCCAATATGCTAGTGATATGCATGCTAATAAGCATAGTTGAGAATTGGTCCCTATACTAAAGTGTCAAGGTATCCCATCACATTTAGTTTGCTGGTAAAGCTCAGGACTATCAACTCAAACTAGTCATTTTCTGTATGAATATTATCATCTCAAAAAAGTCCAAAAGGTAGTCTATAATTTTTATTTTAAAATAATTTTGGCTACTGTAAATCTTACAGTATATTATATATCTTTTTTATTTGAAAGTTGCTGTTATTTAAGTGTAAACAATAGTAACAATTCACAAATAGCACTCATCTGTTTAAGATTATTTGTCCTATAGTCTTGAATTGCATAATAGTGTGCTAAATTTAACTTGAACACACTGAAACACTGAAAGATTAAGGAAGAGTGATTAACTTGCAAATGCAAATCTCTCAAAGAGTGGAGCAGCCATGTCTGCATCTTCAAATTATCATTGTGTTATTATTGTGACATCATCATGATGAAACATTTTGCCAGGGATTCAATTATTTAGCCATTTGAGAAGAAGTTATAATTCTTGCTGCTCAGTACATAGTGCTTTGTTATAATAGTATCTATAGCGATCTGAAATCTAAAATCGATAATATTGTTTTTTTTTTTTTTTTGGAGTAAGTCCATGCTGCTGATCTGAAATCAAAGTTACTGTATTCCTCTGAAACCATGACTGTTGCTGCACCAGTGTGCTGTAAATTTCTAACAGAACGCGTCAGCATATTGTGACAGCCCGGAGTTTTGCTTAAAAAAGTCCCTTTTGTGATGTTGAAATTCAATCCTTTTTTGTGCCGTACTGAAGTCGGTCATCCCCTGTTAGCTTTCAAGCGCTAACCGCCCATCATGCTTCGGCTCTCCAGATTGCCCTTTTCAAAATCCTGTGTAATATGGGACCATCCTGGCATTTTTGACTCAAAGAGGGACTTGTCCTGCTGTTGTGGCACTGTTGAAGCAGGATGACAGATATAAAAAAGCCCTTTAGTGCAAAGACCATATCAAAAGAAAAAGCATGGCGTTCAAGGCTAGAATGGAAAACCGGGATCACCACTTCCTGATCTGTAGAAAACAGGTTAGAGACACATAAAATATTTTTTTGTTTTAGTTGCCTGCTTCTTTTATTAGCTAGACGCACAAAAGAGACTGCCGTCTGTTAGTGACAGAGTAAGCTTTATCTCTCAGTGCAGTTACGAGTCAATGCTGTGGAGGTGGCATCCTGTTTTGGATGTGAATTAATCACAATGAATGCTTCAGCCTGAAGGGACGGTCTGGGTGAAGAGACAATGCAGGCTCCCTTCCACTCTTTAATTGGGAATGCTAACCAATTTCATTTCTATTGGACTATTCAAAAAACCCATTCAGATAAACAGAAAGATGTTGAAAAGAAGCAGTCATGACAAATCAGTGCTTGTTACCCTCATTGTCTATCTTAATGGGTGGACTTCTTTAACCTAACATCTGCAATCCAGTCTTGTTGTAAAGATAATTGAGATCTACTCATAGAGTGCCAATGGGGAACTGACACCTATAATCATGTACTGTAATTAATACTGCGCACTGTTCTTCCACAGCCTGTAAGCCTATTTATTCATATTAGTGGTCGGGACTAGTTGTCACACTTTTATTTTTAGTGAATACTTGTTTATTTTATTTTAATGCTATTTTATTTTTATTACTGTATATATGCACTGGCCTTTTTGCCTGTTTGCTGACATAACAGTGAATGAATTTGAGGATTTTCATAGTATTTCTTAGGCTTTTGTCTGTTCTTCTTTGATGACAGCCCTCTCCAGCTGATATGCACTATATACGTATATTCAATACTCACAATAATTAATTATCTGGCATCATTTGAGAATGTTCCAAATGACTTTAACGGAAGCAACACCATCTGCCCAAGCAGTTCACATATTGTCAAATGCGCTGATTTGATAAGTGACCTAGAAAAAGGAACTGTCATATAAATGTTTCTGATTTAAAGTCATAACATTTATTTCTTTTTTGAAATCATAAAACTTTTTCACCTTGAAGTTGTATTTTGAATCGCAGACTTTCAATGTCATCTCAAACTTCTTCACGCCACTAAATATATCTCAGAATACATCTCAGAAGGTGCCGATCTCCTGGGATTGTCAGACACAACAGTCTCTCTCAGATGAGAAAAATCAGACGAGCAGCAGTTGCTGGTGAAATTACTTTGTTAATGAGAGGGTTTGACAGAGAATGGCTAGAATGGTTCAAGCTATCAGGAAGGTGGCAATAACTAAAATAACAATGTATGACAACAGTGCTATCCACCTTGAACCTTTAAGTGGCTGGCCAGAGCAGCAGGCAAACAGCAGATTCCTCTGTCAGCTAAGAATAGGAGGCTGAGGCCACAGTGGCCATATATTTCCAGTCGACATTAGACGATTGGAAAACATCGCTTTGTCTGATGAATAAAGATTTCAGATGCGATACAGATGGTAGGGTCAGAATTTGGTATTAACCACATTAATTCATGGATCCATCCTGCATTTTTTTTGGTTAAGGCTGTTGCTGCTGGTAAAATGTTGTGAATATTTTCTTGGCACACATTAGGCTTTTTGAGCATAATTTAAATTCCACATCCAACCTGCTGTGAGCCTGCATCCTTGCTGACCGTATGCATCTCCTTATAGACACACACAGTCTACCCATTTTCTAATAGTTCGTTCTAGCATGATAACATGCCATGTCACAAAGACTGGTGATGTCATTGAGTTTAGTACAACGGTCTCCTGGGAATGGCATGAATGTGCAGCCGATGCTAATGTGTGATAATCTCATGTCAGTATGGACTAGTGTAACCCCCCCAGGTCCACACTGCCACAACTCGTTCTTGTTCTGAGTGGGTCTCGAACCCCGCTAGAGCGCCTCATTTTGAGATCAGGGGAGTGAGGTTTACACGCAACAGCTCTTACTGGCCTACGTCGGTTACACTCACCCCCCAAAACCTCACTCCCATCCGGGTCACGGCACAAGTGTAAAATAACCATAAATAAATAATTCTAATAATTTACTCACCCTCATGTCATCCAAGATTTTCATGTCTTTCTTTCTTCAGTTGAAAACAATTTAAGGTTTTGAGGAAAACATTCCAGAATGTGTCTCCATATAATGGACTTCAATGGGAGCCAGAAGGTTGAAGGTCCAGTTTCAATTTCAATGCAGCTTCAAAGGGCTTATGATCTCAGCTGAGGAATAAGGGTCTTATCTAGCAAACCAATTTTCTAAAAAAAAAAATTATATACTTTTTAATCACAAATGCTCGTCTTGCACTAGCTCGACTTCACGTAGTCATGTTGAAAAGGAAGTACTGACCCAGTGTTTACAAATCAAATGTGCAGTCAAACGTGCAAAGAAAGTCAAACGCCCTTTACAAAAAAATTAAAACAACGATGTTGGACAATTTTGAATTTGGAGGAAAAAATGAGATGAGCTTTTTGCTCTACCCTACCTTTTTGAACTGGAGTATACAGATGAAGAACTAACTGCACGTTAGTTCAGTTGTTAGATAATAAGGCTTTTAATTTGTTGCTGTCAATCACCTATGAATAACTGGCCATTTTTTGTGGTTAATGTGTTTTGTGTGAAACCTGTATTTGAGCTGTGGGGATAGTATCGACTGCTGCGTAATGAGATGTCCTTTGAAGCTCAACCCAAAAAAAGTGTTCAAAGCAAGTGTAACTTAGTTCCTCATATTCTTCAGTTTGAATTATTAATGAATATAATGTAATAAGCTTCTGAACTAAGGGATTAATAAATGTGCTTCGTACATGCTAAAAATACTGATTCAACCTGTGCTGAGGAGAAAAAGAAAAAGTGCATTCGTTTTTTAAGAGTTAAACCTGGGCACACAAGGGTGGAGGGTATCCCTGTGATTTTTATTGTGGTATGCATATCACAACCATATTAGTGTCAAGGTTTCAACACACTTCCTGAGAAACCTCCTTAAGTAAATTTAGTTCCCTTCCAGGAACTCGAGCTGCGTCAAACGCTACGCCGAACGCCTTCAGCGTGACCGCGCTCTGAACCAGAGTGTAAAAATGTCCAATGAAAGGGCGAGACGTCATAGGCGGGTGACGTCACTGACCGGAAAGCATATAAGCACGTGTGGTGGAGCCGGCGTTTGCTTTTTGTCATTCAGCAACCGCTTCTCTGTCTGTGTGTACTGTCTTTGCATGTTGTGAGTCTTATTTAGTGTTGTTTGTCCTGCACAATCACTTGAATAGGCTCCAGCAATATGTGCAAGCACTGTGGGGCAATAGCAGATCGCATTCTGGGCTGTGTGTTCCTCCCTGCACACATTATATCACTGCTTGGGATACACGCAGTCTGTGTGTGGTCTGCTTGAGAGTAGAGCGCGCAGATTCAGCTCTCGAGGGAGCTGACTGCCCGTTTGTGAGCTTTTTTCATTTCTTACGCCTACTCTCTGAAGGCTTTCTTTAAAAAGAGAGGAGTGAGTTTCACTAGCGCTGTAGGAAGGCGGGCGAGCCCCTATCCTCTTCCCTTCCCTAGACCTGTCCTCCTCCGAGGAGGTGGACGCGTCAATGAAACAGTGCTTGCACAAGCATATTATGAATGAGAACGGCGCGCAGTCAGCTCTAAAAAAGGAGAAAGGGGGCTGATTGTGTTTCTCTCCGCTGTACATCTCACATTCCCGCCGCTGCTGTGTGTGAGTGCGGGGATCGCAGCGCGCGTTGCCGAGGCGACGCGTGCGTTACGTATTCTCATTCATATCAGAGCGATGCCCCGGGTGGAACAGACGCTCGCGAGCTATCTGTCCCCTTGCGTGGCGTTGTCTCTGAAGGCTCGCGGCTGCAGGTCAGGCTGGTGCGTGTCTGCACACCGAGAAAAAAAAAAAAGAAAGAGAGTGTTGCAGGCGCACCAAGCTGACGTACCTGCTTAGAGAGCTGGATGAGGGATTGGGGCTCAATTTGATTGAAATATAAGCTGATCTCTGAGCTCCCTAGAAACGCTGTCTGTGGTCGACCCTATCTGACATGAAGGAGAAGATAGGGTTTTCCTCATGGACGCCCAGCTTGCGCCTTCTGGCCTGTTCGACGACGTCGTCAATTACGTCGTCAACAGGTACCAGGAGGCTCGAAGACAAGCGGCGGCGTTTCAGCGGTTTCTCCCTCACCTGTCTCTAGCTCAGGGGGCTGCTGGGCGGGAGCAGCCCTCGCCGCGTGCCAGCCCCTCTTTAGAGAGGTGCAAAACAGAGCGTGGCTACTCACACCCCACCGAGGTGGGGCCATGGCGGCTAACGCTCTGAGTCGGGGACCTCTAAGGCTAAGCCGGATCTGCGGACCATTCTTAAGTCTAAGGGGGTTCTCGGCCAAGAAGCCTACGGGCGTGGGAGATCAGTCTGCCAACCCTGCCAGAGTTCCAGGGCGCAGCTGGCTCCAGCGAGCAATGTTCTCAGTTCTTCCGCCCCGAAGTGTAGCGGAGCTGAGAAGCTCGCCACCCCTGCGGGGGTCTCTAGAGCATCTGGTTCGGCCGTCTCCTGCCGGTCCTCCGCTTCAGGGCACCGAGCCAGCAGCTCTAGGCACGCCAGAGGCCAGTCTCGAGAGACTGGTTCCCTTAGGAGACCATCGGGCAGCGTGGGAACTACTGCCGATGTGTCTCTTTGGTCCTGCCTTGCAGGGTCTGGTTCTTCAGCTTGGTCTTCCTAGGAATGACGCGGGTCTGAGGACCGTCGTTCATTAGGAGGCTGAGGCTGAGGCAGTCCTGGTGCTGTGCCCAGGACTTACGAGGGCAGACCCCTCTGGGGCAGATCGGGTGTCCGTCTCCCCCAGTGCCCTCGGGAGAGCAGTCTGCCAACCCTGCAAGAGTTCCAGGGCGCAGCTGGCTACAGCGAGCGGTGTTCTCAGTTTCTTCCGCCCCGAAGTGTAGCGGAG
The DNA here is from genome assembly GCF_936440315.1 of Barbus barbus. Lineage (NCBI taxonomy): Eukaryota > Metazoa > Chordata > Actinopteri > Cypriniformes > Cyprinidae > Barbus > Barbus barbus. The sequence goes on along the minus strand of NC_136735.1, from coordinate 18,242,312 downwards.
ATGAGAAGCTCGCCACCCCTGCGGGGGTCCCTAGAGCTCCTGGTTCGGCCGTCTCCTGCCGGTCCTCCGCTTCAGGGCACCGTGCCAGCAGCTCTGGGTACATCAGAGGCCAGTCTCGAGAGACTGGTTCCCTTAGTAGACCATTTAGGCAGCGTGGAAACTACTGCCAATTGGATCTCATTGGGTCCTGCGTACTGTAGAGAAAGGCCTTTTGTATTCAGTTCGGCGCTCCGCCACCGCCTTTCAACGGGGTGATTCCCACGTGCGTGGGCCCCCAGCAGGCTCTGATCATGGAACAGGAAGTAGACACTCTCTTGGGGAAGGAGGCCATCGAGGTGGTCCCTCCTCACGGAAGAGAGTCCGGGTTCTACAGCCGGTACTTCATTGTTCCAAGGAAGGATGGTGGATCTGCGTCACTTGAACTGCTCAGTCATGTGACTGAAGTTCAGGGTGCTTACACTCATCAGTCGTGTTTCAGACCAAGTCCGAGGACTGGTTTGTCACGATGGATCTAAGGACACATATTTCACGTCTCCATCCTTCCCTCTCACGGGAAGTCCCTCAGGTTTGCTTTTAGGGGCAAAGCTTACCGATATTGGGTTCTTCCTGTTGGCCCTGCACTCGTACCCCGCATTTTACATCAACGATTGGTTGATTCTAGCTCGATCAGAGCAGGTGGCGACTCGGCATGGAGATATTGTTCTCGCGCACATGAAGGGGTTGAGACTGAACGTCAAGAAAGTGTGATTTCTCCAGTATAGAGAACCACTTATCTAGGCGTGGTGTGGGATTCGACCACGATGCAGGCACGTATTTCTCCTGCTCGGAGCGAGTCGATCCTCACCTCAGTCAAGAGAGTGAAAGAGGGCCAGTCACTCACTGTCAGGCAGTTTCAGAAACTGCTGGGGCTCATGGCAGCTGCGTCCAACGTGATTACTTTTGGCCTCCTGTACATGAGACCCCTACAGTGGTGGCTCAAGAACAAGGACCTAAGAGATCACCATGTGTTGGTGCGCACCGACAGCACAGTGGTGGTCTCTTACATCAACCACCAGGGAGGTCTGCGTTCGCGCCCCTTGTACAAGCTGGTGCACCAGATCCTTGTGTGGTCCCAGGGCAAACTTCGCTCGCTCAGAGCCTATATCCCTGGGTATCTCAATGTGGGAGCAGACATCCTGTCGAGGCAGGGGCTGAGGCCCGGGGAATGGATGCTTCACCCCGAGGTGGTGAAGCAGATATGGAGGTTTTTGGCTGTGCGACTCGAGAGTCAGCGCTATGCCCCTCTAGTTCCTCCAGCTCCTTTGGACTGGATGCTTGGTACAGACCTGGCCGAGGCTTCGTCTGTACGGTTTTTCCCCGATCGCTCTGCTCCCGGGAGTTCTGGATGGCAACAGGGATCTGGTGAACAGGTTGGAGACGGGTTCGCCCTATCTCCTCCTGCATTCCCCAGATCTAGCGCTCTCGCTCGTGGAAGCCCGCGTGTGCGGTTCTTTCCCCTCTGAGTGAGTGCTCGCTGTTGCAGCGCACGTTGCCGAGGCGACGCGCGCATTACGTGTGGAAGTTCTGGCCTCTGAGGGGGCGCAGCTCATAGCTTCCTAGGTTGCTGAGACCGAGGTTGCTGAGACCATCTTCCAATCCAGAGCTTCCTCTACGAGGAAACTGTATGCCCTGAAGTGAAAATATTTCACTTCTTGGTGCGGAGACCGCCACCTTGACCCAGTTAACTGCCCGTTTGGTACAGTGCTGCAGGTCCTGCAGGCCCGTTTCTCCGCAGGGGTAACTCACTCCACCCTGAAGGTTACGTGGTGGCCTTACAGTGGGTCGACACCCCCTGGTTACATGTTTCCTCCACGGTGCGCTGAGGCTGAGGCCTCCTGTACGACGTGTCCCTACGGGGACCTGGCTGTGGTCTCTTAAGAGAGTGTGGATTTGTAGGCCCTTCATGGCCCCTTCTTATCTCGTCTTTGCCCCTGGTCGTGCCAAAGCGTTTTTCTAACCTCGAGCGGGTTATTTCCTAGATCCCCTCTTCTATACCACGGCCTGTCGTGCTGCAGGCCCTCAGTCCTCCTCCCTTTCGGGAGCCTGACCAGCGGAAGCATAACTGTGTGTGTCCAGTGCGAGCACTGGACGCATACGTCCACAGAGCTGCTGTGGAGAAGGACGGACCAATTGCTAGTTTGCTTCGGTCCTCCTAAGCGGGGTCTGCCTGCTTCTAGGCAGACCCTTAGCAGGTGGATTGTGGATACTATTTCCTTGGCCTATGAATCTTCAGGCATCCCTTCGCCTCTGGGGCTTAAGGCCCATTCAACTAGGAGTATGGCGGCCTCCAAGGCCTTTCTGGCAGGGGTTTCGATGCAGGATATCTGCAATGCTGCGGGTTGGTCCACGCCCCTCACCTTTGTCCGGTTCTACGGTCTTGATCTCAGGGCCACTCCTGGCTCTTCTGTTCTCTCACCCTCGTTGTGCTCCTAGTGATACACACAGGGCAGGTATTTGGAAGTCTGGTGGCGTTGGCATCTCGTTCCCCGTAGCGTTTGACGCAGCTCGAGTTCCTGGAAGGGAACGTCTCGGGTTACGTATGTAACCCTGGTTCCCTGAAGGGAACGAGACGCTGCGTCTCTAGGCCATACTTCCTGTATCCCTGCGAGCGGTTGCTTCATTCCTGGAAGCAAACGCCGGCTCCACCGCACGTGCTTATATGCTTTCCGGTCAGTGACGTCACCCGCCTATGACGTCTCGCCCTTTCATTGGATATTTATACACTCTGGTTCAGAGCGCGGTCACGCTGAAGGCGTTCCCCGTAGCGTTCGACGCAGCGTCTCGTTCCCTTCAGGGAACCAGGGTTACATACGTAACCCGAGACGTTTTCTTGAAATACATTTCATTTTTTAGAATGAAAGTGCAAATCAGCTCGCAATGGTAAAGATGATTTTCCTTCTCTGTAATTTCATTCAACTGAGAATGACAAATGATACCAGAACATCTAACATTTTCACTACTTTAAAGGCCATGGATTTCATCATTTTCATAGTGGGTCCACCATTTGAAACATTCTCTTGGCACTGTTACAGTATTCAGAATAATTTTGAATAGCACTAAAAATCCTTCTCTGAAATTAAACAAAAAATAAGATTTCCAGTTATGAAATAGGACAAGTCTTATTTTGTGTGGAATCTTGCATTTGGTTAATAGCACATCAAAATCATGGAGATGAACATTTAGCTGTTGAAATTGCTTTTGTGACCTCTGAATTAAATTCTCCTCAGTCTTGACATTAATTAAATAATTTTATGTAAGCACATCAAGCTAATCTGTCTAAGCCAGTGCAACCATAACATCACTTATGCAGTCATTTGTTTAAGCTAATGCTGAAAGACTCTAGGACAATGAATAAACATTTTTAGAATAGTTCATGTATTTTAAGCTACATAAGCTTGCAGCTAGTAACTAGTAGGGTCAACTTTGGGTAATTTTCTGTGTATTGTTATTTATTTTAAAGATATTCTAAAGTATGCATTTTAAGGTATTATGTATAAAAAATCTATCAGGTACTGTACAGTGGCAATGAAAATGTAAATCATATTTTTGAGACAAATACGTATCAGTCAAAACTATTATATCAAACACTATTTAGATTTTTTTTTTCTTCTTGATTATTTTTCCCTTTTTTTTTCAAACCACGGGCAGATATGGCACATACAGTGCATACATAACAATACAGAAAATAACACCAATTTGAATATTATTCAGATATTAGATTAGATTAGATTAGATTAGATTCAACTTTATTGTCATTTATGCAGAGTACAAGTACAGAGCTAATGAAATGCAGTTAGCATCTAACCAGAAGTGCAAGAATATAGTGTTTTATATACATATAAGTGCAGAGTAAGCGAAGATATGATTTACAGAATATACAGTGGAATTGCTATATACAGTATTGAGCAGAGTATATACAGAATATAAATAGGAATGCAATGTAGGGATTGTATGTACATTATGAACAGAGCAATGTAGATTATATAGATTACAGATTATATATACACATTATGAACAGCAGAAACGTGAGAACAGTGGTAATAAATAAATACAGCTGGATGAGTGTACAAAGTATTGATAGAACAATGTATTCTATGCAAAATAGCAGTAGTGCAATATTTTATAGAAATAGTTTACTGTGCTTGTACAGTAACAACTTTAGACAGTTTATAGTGTAATAACTTTAACAATGTGTAGTCTGTGCAAAATATGAGTAGTGCAAATGCATGTGTGTAAAGTACTGTGACCAGTGCAGTAATAAGCAGGTGCAGGTTAGATTGGTGGTGTGGCGTTCAGAAGTGTCACAGCCTCGGGGAAGAAGCTCTTCCTGAGCCTACTAGTGCGAATATGAATCATTGGCAAATTAAATGTTTTATTAATTTTGTGTGTAGGAATATTATGTTGTGGGTTCGAGTTTAGTATACCTGTAGGTTGACATGCAATACAGTGTAAAACCTGGAATAACACAGCAGTGTGTAGGACAGTATATCTCCTTCTTCTGACAGGAAGTCAGATGAGTGGAAAGACAGGGGTAAGTGTCTGTGGAACCAGTCAAGCGTATAAAGCAAATGTCGTAGAACTTCTCTGCAGGGCCATGTGTTCATAGACACTTATACCTATGCCCAATTACATGCTGTACACACAAAATGTGCACGTGACCACGTGGTCTGGTGTACCCCCTTTATTAATGTTCCAGAGCAGTGGCAGTATGAGTGCATTTGGAATATCTGCATTGCTCTATTTTAAATGAATGTCCAGTCTAACAGATTGTGTGTGAGCTTTGTGGGCATATTGCTGGTGATGTACTAAGAATAATTGCACACAAATCCAAATATGCAAATATATTGGACTTATATTTAAAGAAGACTTTTGCATGCAGTAATACAAAATGTTATCCATACAACTTGTTTGCTGATGTAGGTGAATACATGGAGTAAAAGTTTTAGAATTTACATCTATACATGTCAAATGATTTATTGGAATTCATGAATGCATTTCAGAAAGATATGAATTCACAAATAACAATCTGAAATGAAGACGGGTGCAATTTAATACACTTTTCTGCATTTTGGCCTTTTTATGGAGACATGTCTTAGATTACATGCATGGAAAACACTATTGTATTTCTCATGTAAAACAAGTCTGGTTAGACTATATATAAACTGATATATTTTGATATATTTTGCATGCTATCAAAATTTGACATGTTTTCATACAGACAAACTTTAATAATTCATGCAAGGCTTATTTTGTGAGTAGACATTTCTGTGGACCTTTAATAATGCATTATAACTTAATCAGTTATTATGTTATAATAATTATTAAATTATTAGCAAATCTTTAATTATTTGTCGTTTGATTGACATCATTAATAAGCATGGCCCATTGTCAATTTCTTTTCCACCAGGTCAGTATTGACATAGTTCGCCTTTAGCTTAATTACTGAGCCACCAGGGCAGTAATATAGGACTTGATTTATTGAAAGTCTGCCATTCTCATCCTTTTATGAAGAGATTCTAAACAAATGAAAGAGATTTGTCTTATTCAAGGCACAATTCGGGGCCATGACTACTATAGATATTGATGTTAACAAGATGGCGCCGCTGTGTTCGGACGCCGTTAGGTTCGCTCCACTGAGAATTTGCTTCTACCTTCCTTTTTACTTAGTTTTACTTTCTCTTTTTACACATCTCACGTCGGCACTGATCACCTACAACATAGAAACACTTTTGGACATTGGAAACCGCTACACCAACCTGTTTCAGGACATTTTATCCACGAATCCTGCGTGGCCTCTGGAGATTCTTCGGAACGCGGAGATAAACAACACCCCCCCGAGGCGACGGATCAAGAAACACCGCGGGAAGCGCGCTGGAATTCGAGTCAGACTCAGGAAAAGGGCTCACAGTCCTCCTCTCCCAAGCATTCTCCTCGCTAATGTCCAATCCTTGGAGAATAAGATGGACGATCTTAGAGCCAGGATTAGTTTCCAACGGGACATTAGGGACTGTAACATCCTTTGTTTGTCAGAAACGTGGCTTTCGTCCTCGGTCCCGGACACTGCTGTAATGCCGAGTGATAACTTCTCTGTCTTTCGGACGGACAGAACAGCAGAGGCCGGTAAATCCAGGGGTGGAGGAGTATGTTTTATGATCAACAAGAAATGGTGTGATCCCAGGAATATCTCCATTCTGTCACGTTCCTGCTTGCCTCATCTGGAACATCTTTCCATTATCTGCCGCCCATTTTATCTGCCCCGGGAGTTTTCATCGATCATTGTTACTGCTGTGTACATTCCACCACAGGCGGACACTGGCTTGGCTTTGTCTAAGCTTCACGATGTGCTCAGCGGCCACATTAACAAACATCCTGACGCTGCCTTCATCATCGCGGGGACTTTAACAAAGCCAACCTCAAGCAGGTCATGCCGAACTTTTATCAACATGTATCCTGTCCAACTAGAGGACCAAACACACTGGATCATTGCTACACTCAGTTCAAGGATGCCTACAAAGCCCGCTCACTACCGGCTTTTGGCAAATCGGACCATGCCGCCATCTTTCTAACACCGAGATACAAACAAAGGCTCGTTCAGGAACCTCCGGTGCAGAGAGTAGTGACGCGCTGGTCCTCCCACTCAGAGACTATGCTGCAGGCGGCGCTTGATGACGTCGACTGGGACATGTTCCGGGCGAGTTCTTCTGACGTCAGCGAGTTCACGGATGTAGCATTAAGCTTCGTAAACACGCTAACCGAGCAAGCTACAGAAACAATAACGATAAGGACATTCTCCAATCAGAAACCGTGGGTGGACAGAACAATCCGTGCCGCGGTTAACACACGCACCGCCGCTTACAATGAGGCTCTTCTGTCTGGGAATACGAGCGAGTACAAAGCATCGTGCTATGCTCTCCGACGCGCAGTAAGAGCCGCCAAACACAGATACAGAGAGAGAATTGAGTCTCATTTCCAGCTCAACGACTCTCGACGGATGTGGCAGGGACTGAGGACCATCTGTGACTTCGGAAACAAATCCTCCGCGGAGGTGAGAGCAGATCCGTTGCTGGCCGACGAGTTAAACATCTTCTACGGCCGCTTCGATGGCAACGGCGGCGGCGCGTTTCTGCCGACCAGCGCGTCTGGAAGCAACAGGCAGAGCAGCGATGATCCTGTAATCACCGTGTCGGAGGATGAGGTTCGGAGGGCGCTAAAGAAAGTGAACGTCAGGAAAGCAGCCGGACCTGATGGGATAACCGGCCGTGTTCTGAGGTCCTGCGCCGATCAGCTCGCTGGTTTGTTCACTTCTATCTTTAATGAGTCCCTTGCTACCGCCGTGGTTCCCACCTCATTCAAAAAATCCATCATTATCCCTGTGCCAAAGAACAATAAACCCTCTTGCCTGAATGACTATCGCCCAGTTGCCCTCACATCTATAGTCATGAAGGTTTTTGAGAGACTTGTAAAGAGCCACATTTGCTCCTCCATCCCTGATACTCTGGACCCTCTTCAGTTTGCCTATCGCCCAAACAGATCCACGGACGATGCCATTTCTCACGTTCTCCACTCTTCCCTCACACACTTGGATAGCAACAATGGAAATTATGTAAGGCTGCTATTCATTGACTATAGCTCAGCTTTCAACACTATAGTCCCCATCAAGCTGGCATCTAAACTCACAGACCTCGGCCTAAACTCCTCACTCTGTGACTGGATTCAAGACTTCCTCACCGGCAGACCTCAAGTGGTGAAAGTTGGCCAGTTCACCTCAAACTCCATCACTCTGAACATAGGAGCCCCACAGGGCTGTGTCCTGAGTCCCCTGCTCTACTCTCTCTACACGCATGACTGCGTGTCCTCTCACAGCTCCACATCTATTGTCAAATTCGCTGATGATACTGTGGTTCTGGGCCTCATCTCCAACAACGATGAGACCGCATACTTGGACGAGGTAGAGAGACTCACATCATGGTGCCAGGACAACTGTCTCTCTCTGAATGTGAGCAAAACTAAAGAGCTGATCATGGACTTCAGGAAAAGACAGCAGCAGCCCTACACTCCTCTTATGATCAGTGGGACCCCTGTGGAGAGGGTGAGCAGCTTCAAGTACCTCGGTGTAAACATCTCCGAGAACCTGACTTGGACTACACACATCCAAACACAGGTAAAGAAAGCCAGGCAAAGACTGTACCATCTGCGACAGCTGAGGAAATTCAGGGTCTCACCAGCAATCCTGAAAACTTTCTATTCAGGGACCATAGAAAGTGTATTGACTCAGTGCATCTCAGTGTGGTATGGAAACAGCTCCAATCAGGACTGCAAAGCACTACAGAGAGTTGTGCGCTTAGCTGAGCGCATCTCAGGGTCTGCTCTCCCCTCTCTGCAGGACATCTACCTCAAACGCTGCAAAAATAGAGCTGTCAAAATAATCAAGGACTCAAATCACCCTGCTAACCGACTATTCACTTTGCTTCCATCTGGTAAGCGCTTCCGTAGCCTGATGGCAAAAACTGAGAGACTTAGGAGGAGCTTCTTCCCCCAGGCCATCAGGCTCCTAAACTCTAACTCTGTGTCATAACATCACTTGACTCCATGTAAATATCACCATATCAATAAGCTATTCATAATTTTTCTCTACCTCATATTGCTGCTATTATATACCCTGTACAACTTTTTTGCACATTATTTTGCACATTCCTCTTAGTACTATTTAAGTCAACAACATACTGACCTGCACATTTATATTTTTTATCTATCTTTTTATTTTATTCTTTTATTTTATTTTATTTTTTATTTTATTTTTTTTTCTACTTTTCTTCTCTTAATATTTGTATACTTTATAATTGCACTGTCCTTGGAGCGGACCTGACCTACATTTCACTGCTGGTTATACTCTGTATAATTGTGTATGTGACAAATAAAACTCTTGAATCTTGAATCTTGAATCTTGATGTGGACATGGCTCACCCAATATTTAGATTTAGAGTTTGATCATTATGTAGGTATTCTCATGATTGATTATTGAACTTTACCATCTCCTGGAATTTTGTATAGTTTAGATCGTTGGCACAATCCCTAATTACTTGAAATTGACAGTAATTATTAGTTGAAAGCGAAAACAAACAAAGGAACAGCCTCCCTTATAACAAGTCAATTAAATTGCCTGAGGACCTGAGGTTAACAAAAATGTCCTAGCAATGTCACGCTTGGTTTGATATGTCAGTGTGCTAAAATAAGAATCAATTTAAGATTAATACTTTAGGCCTTGATACCTAGCCAGAAGTCATTACTTTATAATATTTATCTTTAGCAAGTCATTCAAATTTTTATATGATGCTGACTAAACAGATCAGTATTTTGTTACAAAATGATCTGAAAATGCATTAAAGCATAAATCAACTAAATCAACTAATGATCTTAAGTATTATACAAATAATATTTGTTAATGCTAATTACAGTTATGAAGTATTTCCAGGTTGTTATTTTCAAATTTTCACTGCTTATGTAATTCAGTAAAATGGGAGAATCAATGTGAAATATAAAATGAGAAACATTATTTCTAAAAGGTCTGTTTGTATCTATGCAGTGTCAAAATGCATTGCCTTTTGCATATTTCAATTTGAATACAGTGCTGCCAAAATCCTGCCAAATATTGTTTCACAAAGTTGAAAATAATATTTTAAATGTGAAATTGTGAAGTAGATTTGCAAGGCAAACATCTAAAATGTTCAGCATAACAGATTTAACGCGATCAAATTCACCAAATGTTCTTATTGGAAAAACAAGAAGCCTGTAAATGACAATATTAATTCTATTAGGTAACTGGATGTTAAACATTTATGAAAAAGTAGTATGGGAAAGAGTATAAATTAATGTCACATTTTTTTGGGATTACATATTCAGTATTTTTCGTCCAATGTTGGCTCAAGTTTAAAGGTTGTTTCTTAAAACCCCCCTGAGCAAACAAGAAGAAAACGTGACAACTTACGGACTGATCTCAGTCACACAACAACAATATTAAACAGCACAATGATATCCAGCAAGAAACGTTTGAATTTAATGTGGAATACTCTCAAATGAACCACAAATGTATCTGTGATTTTAACTAGGTTAAAGCGAGATGAAACATTGCATTAAAATGGAAAACATAAGGAAGGAATAAGCAAACATTTACAATACTAATACAAGCATATAGTTACTTTTTAGCATGGCAGTAAAGTGATTTCCCTTCCAGGAACTTCGAGCTGCGTCGAACAGGCAGTTCCAGGGCACAGCAGGTCCCAGCGAGTATTACTCTCAGGTTCTTCCGCCTGTGATTTCAGCGGACCTGAGAAACTCGCCTCGGCCGCCAGATTACGCGTCTCCTGCCGGTGCGCCGCAGCGAGGCAGCGGTCTGGCCGCTTCTCTAACACCAGAGGTCAGTCTCGAGAGACTGATTCCCTTAGTAGATCGTTTGGCAGCCTGGCAGCGACTGCTGAATGTGTCTCTTTGGGTCCTGCGGACGGTAGAGGCTGGCTATTCCATCCAGTTCGATGGGCCACCTCCGCTGTTCAACGGGGTCTGTGTGACTACGGTCCGCCCCGAGCAGGCTCTGGTCTTGGAACAGGAAGTCGATACTTTGCTGAAGAAGGAAGCCATCGAGTTGGTTCCTCCTCACGAAGTCCACGCCGGCTGCTACAGCCTGTACTTCATTGTTCCAAAGAAGGATGGGGGGCTGAGGCCCATACTGGATTTGAGTCTTCTGAACCGCTCAGCCAGAAAGCTGAAGTTCAAGATGCTCACTGTCAGGCAGATCATGTCTCAAATCAGGTCCGAGGACTGATTTGTCACGACAGACCTCAAAGATGTCTATTTCCATTTACCTATCCTTCCCTCTCACAGGGAGTTCCTGAGGTTCGCTTTCGGGGGTAAAGCGTATCAGTATCGGGTTCTTCCCCTCGGCCTAGCACTCTCACCCCGCACTTTCACCAAGTGTGTGGATGCGGCACTGGTCCCGTTGCGACTGCAGGGCATCCGCATACTCAATTATATCGACAATTGGTCGATCCTCGCTCAATTAGAGCGGGGGGCGATTCGGCATCGAAATGAAACATGAAAGATTTGGGGGGTTAAGACTAAACGCCAAGGAAAGTGTGCTTTCTCCAACTCAGAGAACCACTTATCCAGGTGTAGTGTGGGATTCGACCACGATGCAGGCTCGTTTGACCCCTGCTCGGATTGAGTCGATCCTCACGGCAGTCGAGAGAGTGTGAGAAGGCCAGCCATTCACTGTCAAGCAGTTTCAGAGACTGCTTGGGCTCATGGCAGCTGCGTCCAGCGTGATTCCTTCTGGCCTGCTGTACATGAGGCCCCTACAGTGGTGTCTCAAGACCAAGGGGGTCTCCCTGAGGGGAGACTCGCTCCGCGCTGTCAAAGTGTCACGCCGCTGTCCGTGCCTTAGACATGTGGAGGAATCCTTGGTTCTTGTCCCGGGGCCCGGTGCTGGGAGCTCCTTGTCGCCGCGTCTCGCTAGCGACGGACGCTTCCCTCACCGGTTGGGGTGCGGTCATGAGTGGCCACCCTGCCCGCGGTCTGTGGAGTGGTCGCCACCTGACGTGGCATATCAACCAGCTAGAGATCCTAGCTGTGTTCCGTGCGCTCAAGCACTTCCTCCCAGACCTAAGAGATCACCACGTGCTGGTGCGCACCGACAGCACGGCAGTGGTCTCTTACATCAACCACCAAGGAGGTCTGCGGTCGCGCCTCTTGTATAAGCTGGCACACCAGATCATTGTGTGGTCCCAGGGCAAGCTCCTATCACTGAGAGCTGTGCACATTCCTGGGCATCTTTATGTGGGAGCAGGCGTCCTGTCGAGACAGGGGCCGAGGCCCGGGGTATGGATGCTTCACCCCGAGGGGTGAAGCAGATGTGGAAGGTTTTGGCCAGGCACAGGTGGACCTCTTCGCCACTCGAGAGTCAGCGCAATGTCCCCTCTGGTTCCTCCAGCTCCTCCGGGACTGGACGCTATGGTACAGACGTGGCCGAGGCTCCGTCTGTACGCTTTCCCCCCGATCGCTCTGCTCCCGGGAGTTCTGGCAAGAGTGCGCCGGGATGAGGTCAGTCTACTGTTGGTAGCGCCGTTCTGGCCGGGCCGAGTATGGTTCTCGGACCTGATATCTCTCCTCGACGGCACTCCGTGGGAAGTGCCCGTCAGGAGGGACCTCCTCTCACAGGCCGGGGGCACCGAGGTGCACCCTCACCCGGAGTTATGGAAGCTGTGGGTGTGGCCCCGAGGTTGTTGAGATCATCCTCCAATCCAGAGCTCCCTCAACGAGGAAACTGTACGCCTTGAAGTGGAGGCTCTTCACTTCTTGGTGCGGGGACCGCCATGCTCGACCCAGTCAACTGCCCCGTTGGTGCAGTACTGGAGTTCCTGCAGGCCCGTTTCTCCGCAGTGGTAACCCATTCCACTGTTAAGGTCTACGTGGCAGCTATTTCGTCATACCACGTCCTTATTGGTGGCCAGTCAGTGGGTAGACACCCCCTAGTTACACGTTTCCTCCGCGGTGCGCTGAGGCTGAGGCCTCCGGTACGATCTCGCGTCCCTACGTGGGACCTGGCTGTGGTTCTGGAGGCTCTGTGCATTGCATCTTTCGAACCATTCAGGAGATAACTGAGAAACTCCTCACTATCAAGACCGTTTTCTTATTGGCTATGACCTCTCTGAGGAGGGTGGGTGACCTTCAGGCCCTGACTACGGCGTCTATTCACTTTGCATCCGGTTCGGCAAAAGTATTCCTCTACCCCCGCGTGGAGTATGTTCCGAAGGTCCCATCGGTCGTTCCACAGCCGGTCGTACTGCAGGCCTTCTGTCCTCCTCCCTTCGGGGAGCCAGACCAGGAGAAGCACAACCGTATGTGTCCAGTGCGAGCACAAGACGCATACATCCACAGGTCCTCCCTGTGGAGAAAATTGGACCAGCTGCCCGTGTGCTATGGTCCGCCTAGGAGGGGTCTTCCTGCTACGAAGCCCTCTCTTAGTAGGTGGATTGTGGGTGCCATGGCTTTGGCATACGAGGCCTCTGATCTCCCCCCGCTGGTGGGAGTCAGAGCGCACTCAACCCAAGGTGTGGTGGCCTCCAAGGCCTTCTGGGCAGGTGTTCCATGCAGGACATCTGCAACGCAGCTGGGTGGTCCACGCCCCTGACTTTCGTTAGGTTCTATGACCTCGACATCCGAGCCACTCCTGGCTCCTCTGTCCTTTCGTCCTGACACCAGGCAGGGACTTGTCAGTCTGGCAGCGTTGGTATCTCGTTCCCATATGCATTTCGACGCAGCTCGAAGTTCCTGGAAGGGAACGTCTCAGGTTACGTATGTAACCATGGTTCCCTGAAGGGAACGAGACGCTGCGTCGCGTTGCAACACTTCCGGCATCCATGCCAGTGCTTGCTTCATGACTTGAAGCTGACGCCGGCTCCGCCGCACGTGCTTTTATACTTCCTGGTCGTGACGTGAACACAAGGCACTCTTCGCTTACCGAAAATGCTTGGAGGTCCCCGACCCTCTTGATGGAAGTGAGCGCGGTCAGGAGCGCTGTCTTAGCCGACAGGAATTTCAGCTCGACTGAGTCCAGCGGCTCAAAGGGGCCCCTCTGAAGTCCAGCCAGGACAATAGAGAGATCCCAGGAGGGCATCAGGGGTGGCCTAGGAGGATTTAACCTTCTGGCACCCCTCAGGAACCTCACGATGAGATCGTGTTTCCCCAGGGACCGGCCGTCCACTGCATCGTGATGGGCCGCAATAGCAGCCACGTACACTTTCAAGGTGGAGGGCGACAGCCTGCGCTCCAATCTCTCTTGCAGGAAAGAAAGCACCACTCCAATCGTGCGTCTTCGGGGGTCCTCCCGATGAGAAGAACACCAGTCCGCAAACAGACTCCACTTCAGTGCATAGGCTTGCCTAGTTGAAGGGGCCCTAGCCTGAGTGATGGTGTCCACCACAGCCTGTGGCAGGCCACTCAAGTCTGCCGCGTCCCATCCAGGAGCCACACATGGAGGTTCCACAGATTTGGACGCGGGTGCCATATGGTGCCGAGCCCCTGAGAAAGAAGGTCCTTCCTCAGAGGGATGGGCCAGGGAGGGGCTGTCGCGAGGAGGGTGAGTTCTGGAAACCAGGTCCGGGTGGGCCAATATGGCGCAACCAACAAGACCTGCTCCTCGTCCTCCCTGACCTTGCACAGTGTCTGTGCGATCAGGCTCACTGGGGGAAACGCATACTTGCGCAGAGCCCGAGGCCAGCTGTGTGCCAGTGCGTCCGTGCCGAGGGGGGCCTCGGCCAGGGAGAAATACAGCTGGCAGTGGGAGGACTCGCGGGAAGCAAACAGGTCTACCTGAGCTTCCCCGAATCAACTCCAAATCAGCCGGATCGTCTCGGGATGGAGTCACCATTTTCCGGGGAACGTGAGCTGTCGTGAGAGCGCATCGGCTGCACGATTGAGCTCCCCCGGAATGTGGACGGCACGCAGCGATTTGAGCTGTGACTGACTCCAGAGGAGGAGATGGCGGGCGAGCTGTGACATGCGGCGTGATCGTAGACCTCCCTGCCGGTTGATGTACGAAACAGCCGCAGTGTTGTCTGTGCGGACCAACACATGCTGGCCTAGGAGCAGTGGCCGGAACTGCTTTAAGGCCAGATGCACTGCCAACAGCTCTAGGCAGTTGATGTGCCAAAGCAGTCGAGGCCCCGTCCAGAGCCCCGAGGCTGCCTGCCCGTTGCATGTAGCGCCCCAGCCCATGCTGGAGGCATCTGTTGTGACAACAACATGCCGGGACACTTGTCCTAAGGGCACCCCGGCCCGTAGGAAGGCAAGGTCCGACCAAGGGCTGAAAGAGCGGCGACACGATTGCGTGATGGTCACACGATGTGTCCCGCAGCGCCATGCCCATCTCGGGACCCGTGAGTGTAACCAGTGCTGAAGTGGTCTCATATGAAGCAACCCGAGCGGCGTGACTGCGGCTACGGATGCCATATGCCCCAGGAGCTGCTGAAACTGTTTCAGCGGAACCACTGTCCTGCCTCTGAAGGAACTCAGGCAGTTCAGCACTGATTGGGCATGCTCGTCCGTGAGACGTGCCATCATACTCACGGAGTCTTAACTCCACACCGAGAAAAGAGATTCTCTGCACAGGGGAGAGCTTGCTCTTTTCCCAGTTGACCCGAAGCCCCAACTGGCTGAGGTGCTGGAGCACCAGGTCCCTGTGACCACACAACTGTTCTCGCGACCGGGCCAGGATGAGCCAATCGTCGAGATAGTTGAGGATCCTGATGCCCACTTCCTGTAACGGGGCAAGGGCGCCCTCCGCCACCTTCGTGAAGGCACGGGGAGACAGGGAGAGCCCGAAGGGGAGGACCCTGTACTGCCATGCCCGCCCCTCGAACGCAAACCGTAGGAACGGCCTGTGTCGAGGGAGAATCGAGACATGAAAGTAAGCGTCCTTCAGGTCGATCGCTGCAAACCAATCCGCGGACTGAATGCATTTGACGATGCGCTTCTGTGTCAAAATCTTGAACGGGAGCTTGTGTAGGGCCCGATTCAAGACTCGCAGGTCCAGGATTGGCCGGAGGCCACCGCCTTTCTTGGGCACGATGAAGTAGGGGCTGTAAAACCCCTGCCTCATCTCGGCTGGAGGGACCGGCTCGATTGCACCCTTTGCCAGAAGGACAGCAATCTCCTGGGGGCTGGAGGCGTGTGATGAGGCGCACCTGATGTGAATAGAGCCTCATCACCGCCGCCGTTAAATGCCGAACGCGGCTCTCCTCGGGAGACCGTTCTCTTCCCCCGTGCATGCACGCTGGTGTCCTCGTGGGCGTCGAGGAGGACTGCCGCACCCGTGAGACGGCTGATGGGCCAGGATGCCGGGCCGTCGAATCCCCCAGAAGCGCCGGGAACCAAGGAGATGGAAGGAGCCGCGCAAGAGACGCCGCCGCCATTCGCTCCCGGCCCCGAGAGGGGAGCGCGTGCGGCCACCGGACTCCGCCCCTTCCCTGGACCCTTCCCTGATGAACACTACCCTCCTTCACTAGCCCCGCGGCACAGCGAGGACACCAGGTTCCCTGTTTATTTGGACACTTTTCCCCTTGGACACTTTATTTTCCCTTTTTATTGTTTAATAAAAACCTCTCCGAGGCTTGACGCCACACCCACTGTGTCTGTCGTTGGCTCCTCCCGCCACAATATATATATATATATATTTACTCATTTTATAAATGTTACTGTTGTTAATGTGAATTTACATTTACTTATGTAAATTATGTATGTCTACTTATATTAACTCATTCCTAACCCCCATCTATAGAGCTTGGCACAGGTCCCACTGCTCTCATATGTTGGAGTCTGGAGCCATGCAAAACATACACTTTTGTGGCTGGAAACACATACTGTAAAGCTGCACCATTGCAGAGCTTTGTATACTACAAGCCTCTTTAAGAGGGTTGTACAAAAGAAGTCATTACTCAGAAAGAACCATGTAAAAGGATCTGTGCAGTTTGCCAAAATTCATAACACTGATGCATTGGCGAAGGGAAAGATTTAGAGTCCAGGACAGAGCTGTTTAGCTAGAAGTCAAACAGATCTGTGTGACGCAAACCTAACAATACACCACACAGAACACAGCACATATACAATGAAGTATGGTTGGTGGTGGAAGCATCATGCCATAGGGCTACTTTTCATCAGCAGGGACAGAACATCTTATTACAAGAAAGAAAAATGGATGACACAGTGCAGAGATATAATGCAAGAGAATATCGTTTGACTTGATATAAACTGAATATTGGTAGTTCATCTTTGAGAATATCACTCTAATTCCATGTTAGGCTACATAACCTAAAAATATCTAAATGTCGGAATTGACATAATGTTAACATTACACTTTTTGTCAACAATATTGTATTACCTTCCAGCTTAATACATTTTGAGTGTACCTTAATGCAATATTACTGTATTTGTAATTTGGTAAACAGTATCTCTGCAGAAAAACAACTCTCTTTTTCTTTTTTTAAGACTTAACTTTTACTGTTGGGTCATCATTCATAGAGGAAAGGGGAAAGGAGAGAGAAATGCAGGCTAGCACGGTTGCTAATCATTGGACGTCCAACTGTATCATGCCATCATTTATTTAATTAAAATGTCTAGCCTTTAGGCTGAGACTACTGCGCTGTATTATTAATATCATATATTGTGATAAACCCAAACTAATATAACAAGAGAAGACAAAAGAAGTGTATAATTATTCAGGATCTATTCGTGATCACCTCTTGGCAAAGTTATTACATGTCTTTTTTCTACAGTTATTACATGTCTTTTTTCCAACCTCATAATCCCTGTTGTGTGGTGCTTATGACCCAGCAGGGTGGGTGTGTTGTTCACACTCTAGTGATTTACATGCTACTTGCTTTTGTTTATACAGCTTGACATCCCACAATTCTCTGTTAACTGAAGAAATATTGGAACCTGCAGGAACTCTCAGTGTGAGCCAATGCTAACACACAGTGCTGCATATGTAATGAGCCAAGGTCATTTACAGAAACACCAGAATCCTGATGCTCATTCTGCATTTGCTTAAAGCATTTTTTATTTTTTGTATTTTTTTAGGCACTTTATTCTCACCCTTATTTGCACACCAAAATGCAAGACTAATGAAGATTTTGCTTAATATTATTATTTTATAATAGTAAAAAAAAAAAAAATGTAATTATCTACAAAATGTATTTATTAATTTAGAAATATATTTCCCAGCTGTAATGACTAATCCTCATTGTGTTAGCTGTTTTCAGCAGACTTTCTTCAAACTTGAAATAAATCATTTTGGAAATGATTTTTGTTTAATATGTAAGCTGCTGTTTTAAAATCTGTTCCCCCATTTATCCTCTTTACTTTTCCCCTGTTGTTGACAGTAGGAGCCAACACAGTCAAAGGCGATGATTTCACCAATAATGAGGGTGGCGAAAATAAAGGTATTTTTTCCATCTTTTTCTATTTTTTAACAACAACAACAACAACAAAATTCCAGCCTGAAACCTGCATGAAAGCGAAATCAAATTTTTTTTTCCTGTAATGAATTCTTTAGATTTATTTAATTTTGTTCTTACCTTTTTGGCCATCGAAGTGCAGCATCATAAAGCACATCTTTTTGACACCTCTTTCCTCTTTGGCGATTCCTAGCACAGAGCTGAAGGACTGTGTGAAAAGGCTAAAGTTTTGCCTCTCCAGAAAATACAAGAAGATCCATAAAATAACACTTGTTGCCATATAAACATTACCTTCTCCCAGTGCTGCAAAGTGAAAGATGGTCGACGAAAGTCTGCATGCTTTTTTTCCGCTCCTCCTAAGAGAAAAGATTAAACAGTCATGTTTCCTTCTTTTTTCTCAGTTTTGCCATTATTTTTCCTTCATTGCCCGGTGAAGCATGAGCACTAACCTGTGTTGTTTTGACAGTGGAAATCTGTTCATTTGTAACTCCTGTCAGATGCTGTGTTGAAGAAACTCTTCTCACAGTAATATTAATGGCTTGCTCTTTTGCATCCCATTATACTTGGACAAATAGTATTTTGTTAGACACAACGCATTATAAGGTGCCAAGAAAGGGTAGAGCAATCATCGAATTGTAAAAAAAAAAAAAAAAACTCAAGGGGGATGATTTTAGCTGACTTTATACAATAATTACAAAAAAATTATAATTTGAAACACTTAAAACTATTAAATAAAATTGTTGATAACGATAATTAAATTATATTGTTTTATTTCAGAGATTAAAAATCATGACACTAAAACCGCCAGTAGGTGGCAGCAAGCCTGTTGTAATAAATTATTAATTGAATCATTCAAATCGAACACTCACTCCATTTGTTCAAAAATGTATTCAGTTAGGTACGAAACACTGCAGGGTTGTTCTGCACTGTTGTATAAAATTAATAGCACATCTGCAATCATGTACACATGCTGATATTCAGGAGGGCACTCTTGCTTGTGTGATAAATATATATATATATATATATATATATATATGTAAAAAATAATAATTAAAAATAAAAAACTTTTTATATTATAAATATATATTTTGCATAAAAAAAAAATAGCTTGCGTTTGTGTTTTGCAGCTCATATTGAGTTCTAATTGACCAGTTGCCATTATTTAGTTGATAAATTATCATATGTAGAGAATTGTAATATTTAATTTACATTAAAAGTTATATATACAGTATATATATATATATAAATATATAAAACAATGGTCACACTTTGTTTTAAGGTCCGATTCTCACCATTAACAAATCATTAACTACAACTTTTGCCTCAATAAAGTCCTAATTTGCTGCTTATTAATAGTTAGTAAGGTAGTTGTTTAGTTTATGTATTGGGTAGGATTAGGGTAGAATATAGTCATGCAGAATATGCTTTATAAGCTCTAATAAATAGGCAATGTGTTAATAATAGCTATGCTGATAAGCAACTAATTGATAGTGAGAATTGGTACCTATACTAAAGTGTTACAAAACAACATTATCCATTTTTCAACGAGGGGGATTCCATTCCCCTGCACCCCCCTCAATTCGAGCCTTGCATAGGCTATACGTCTCAAAGAAACATAGAGGCAGGTCAGTTAAACATATGATAATTGAATTGATCTGTATTGGGCACAGGATGTAGTGGTGTCTCTTGACACGTCTGATAAATTGCTGTAGTGGATCTGACTGTGGTTTGTGGCTGCTGAAGCGTCAGCTGTCATGATCTCTGAGTGATGTGTGCGATCATTGATTGCTGCTGTCCAGACATGTTGTACTTTCTGATTGCCCTCTGATACCTGTATCTGTATGGAATAGAGCAAACATGTGTTTGTAGCCAGCTGGGAAAATACTACAAGAAGCATTTTTGAGATCTTATTTTTGCTCTTTTACAAGATTCAGCTTGAGCAATAATCTGTAGACTATTGCTCACAAAGTTTGTTGAAATAGATGGCATTCCTCTTGCGACCTGTCATTGTGTGAACACATAATGGTACAATTGTCAACATCAACAGTTAATTTAAAAATATAGTTCCCACACAAACATCAAATTCTGTCATCATTTACTCACCCCTATGTCATTGTAAAACTTTCTTTCATCTGCTGAATATAAAATAAGATATTTTGAAGAATATCGACTTTGATTGAACGGACAAAAAACACAGAGAAAAAAGGAAGACAGAAAGTCATACCAATCCCTATAACTTTGCTTTCTAAATGTAGTTTAGGTCACACTTCAGTTTGGGGACCAATTCTCTCAGTTAACTGTTAACTATGACTTTTGCCTCAATAAACTGCCAATTTGCTGCCTATTAATAGTTAGTAAAGTAGTTGTTAAGTTTGGATACTGGGCAGGATTAAGGGGTCTAAAATATGGTCATGCAGAATAAGGCATTAATATGTGCTTTATGAGTACTAATAAACAGGCAACAAGCTAGTAATATGCATGCAAATAAGCAACTAAATAGTGAGAAGTTGTTTATAATTTTCTCATGTGCCATATAGCTTAACGATGTTGTAATGTTGACCATGAGAATTGACAAATTCTTTATTTAGCCTGGACACATGTTTTCTACTGGCCAATTATTTGTGTAGGGTGGTTTGTGTACAATTGAAGGCACATGTGCTTAAGGCATACATTTAGGAAAAAATAAATAAATCATGTTTGTCATCAGTGAACTGGTAATTAAAGGGAAATATATAATAAGAATAATATCAGTTATATAATGAATAGTCTTGGACTTTGGACTGAGTTGTCCAGATGGCATATTAACATTTACAAATGCCTATTTAATCTCTGCATTTTGAAATCAGGCTGCCTTAAAAAGAAACCCAAGTGTTGAGTCCTATAGTACCTCCACCAAACGCTTCTTGTTCTGAAGAGACAAAGATGGTGTTTTCAGAAGGGCAGGATCGATGCTCTCTGTCTGTGCGAACATCTGCAGTGGCGATGAATTACTCTTTCTGGCTCCCTTGAGGTTGTACCTATGCCATAAGACTCCCCTGCAAAATCACCCTACAGCAATGCACTAGCCTCCGCAATTTCCTGTCACCTTTAAAAACTCACCCAGAAAGACTCTTTAAATGCATAGAAATGAATGAGAAAGCTGTTCTTTCCATCTGTAGTCCCTTTAAAAGGATGACACTCTTTAGACTCAGCCTGTACAGAAAGAAAGAGCTTTAGTTTAGAAATAAACGAGTGAAAGAATATCACTTGTCAACCATGCCTTAATTGGTTAACATGGGCTCTGAATGAAGGGCCTACGGCATTACTTTAACAGCTTTATTAAAGGTTGATGTTGAAAGCTTACATTTGAGACCCAGTAGCAGTACATGAATATCAAATATGGTGCATGTCCAGAAGCCACAGTTGACTTCGGCTTGATGTGAGGCCAATAATCGGCATACAATTGCTTTTAATGATATATTACAGCTATGTTTTCGCCGGCGTGCCTGCCCTGTATTGCTATGGATTACAATTCTGTGTTACAGCTGAACAGACGGACTGAACAGCTCAACATTGCACAGACTGCACGGTCATTAACAGCCATCCTTCCCTACTAACACTTCTGGGAATAGATTATTCAAAAATGAAAATTCAGTCATTATTTTCTTCTTTTTCAAAACCTGTATGGCTTAGTTTCTTCTGTGGAACACAAACGTTTTTGAAAAATGTTAAATGTAAAAAAAAAATATATATATATATATATATATATATATATATATATATATATATGTGTGTGTGTGTGTGTGTGCGCGTAGCATTTTGTATATATATACATATGCATTAATTTATACATATTTATATCACACATATTTATATGTAAGTCTGGGTCTAGTATTCAGGGTTCAGTATTCAGTTCAAAGTTTTTTTTGGTAGCACTGTATAAGCATTATAACAGTAGTTTTAATGCATTAATTATGCCTTGGAATACACCTTATAATGCATTGTACAATCTCATGAATAATTGAAGAGTTAATTTGCAAAAACAGATAACATGTTTTTCATAGTGCATTCCAGTTAATCTCAATCAAACTGCAGTTGGGTTTTTGATAAAAAAAGACTAAAACTGCATCTAATTAACACAATGAAACACAATGAAAACATGATAACATAATAATAATAATAATAAATTGTTAATAAAAATGGAGTTATCTGTTTTTGCAAATAAACTCTTCAATTGTAACCACATTTAGTACATTATAACACTTATCAATTGATTGTTACGTTATGCATTTTAAATTTGACTTTGGTTACAATCATTTATGACAAGATGTAATGTACAGCACATTATGAAAAATATATATATATATATATATATAATGCATTATACCCTTCACTAACCCTTTATAATTCATTATTTTTTTAAAAAGTGTCATAGTTTCTACAAAAATATCAATCAACACAACCAGTTTCAACTGCTAATACTAAGAAATCTTTCTTGAGCAGGAAATCAGCATATTAGAAATATTATGAAACATCATGTGACACTGCAGAGTGGATTAATGGCTGCTAAAAATAACAGGAATAAATTACATTTTAAAATATATCCTAAAAGACAATTACAATGTATTCTTTTGAATTGTAATCATTTTGACAATACTGCACATTTTACTGCACTTTTTTGATCAAATAAATGCAGCTTTGGTGAGCATAAGAAACGTCTTTAAAACAGGGGTCTCCAAACTTTTTTACATCATGGACCGGTTACGTTTGGAAAATATTCTCGCAGACCGGCTGGACGGGGGGTGGGGGGTTATATATAGCCTAATATAGGGCTATATATTAGGTTATTATATAGTATTATAATAGCATTATATAGTGGTTCAGCACATTATATTGTGTTTTTTTTTTTAATTAAAGCACAGAGAATGACAATGCCGTGAATTGTTTTTGATCTAGGCTAATTTTATGTGTATATGCAACTCGTTATTTCTGCTCTGTCTGAAACACGTCTCTATGCTTGTACGACCTTTGATTGTGTGTGAGAACAGCATGCGAGTAACGAATTGAGCTCTCTTTTGTTTCTTCTTCTCGTGATTTAAAATTGCTTGAACGTGTAAATTGGCAAATTCATCTACGAATCACATGCATGCCAAACGGTAGGGTCTTGTCTGTACGTAGCTATCACGGATCAACTGCGAGCCGTTTAACGCCTAATATATGACTGATCAGAGCAATCTTTCATTTACTTATTTAACAGGAAATCATCAAACTGCTACTCCATATCAATCACATACAATGGAAATACAGAATAATTAGAACAATCATAAAAGCGCAATAAATAACAGAGTGTCATATATATACACATTTTTCCCAGAACGTTCTTGCGACCCAGTATAAATTCTTCCATGGCCTGATAGTGGGTCACGACCCGGTGGTTGGGGACCTCTGCTTTAAAAAGCCAGTATCTGCTAAATATCTACTTCTGTGTTCCATATTAGTCATACAGGTTCAGCATGACATGAGGATGAGAAAATGCTGACAGAATTTTCATTTTTGGGTGAACTATTTCTTTAATAAGAACTGTTGAGTCTAATGAAGAATTCAGCTCTTTCTCTCTCGTTCTTGCGCTGTATAAAGATGAGTAATGTGTGCAGTGCTGTGCAGCACATGAGGGAATATATTATCCTCCTCGGCCTGTGCTGGCAATGATGAATGTCCAGGGTGTGCTCACTGCAGAGTCACCCCCACTCACTCTCTCCTTTCGCTCCTTCCTCCCTTCCCTTTTCTCTCTATCTCTCTGACACTCTTGCTCTCTATATCTTTTCCTTTTATTTTATTTTATTTCTGTCTTTCATGTTCTCTCATCCTCTTTACTTGTGTCTTCTTGTCACTGCACAGTTCCACAGATAAAACAAGAAAGGGACCTTGTATAACATCTAAACAGTGAAACTCTTGGCACTGACAGGATGGGGTCAGAGTGGATGCCTAAAGGGCCGCTCACGCAGGAAATGTTCTTGCATCTGCCTGGGCTGTTCTTCTAGGTAAACATGCTCGAGAAGGATTATGAGTGACTGAATGAATAACTAACACAACTACTACCAGGAATGGATAAAGAAATAAAGCGGATAAGATGCATAGAATGTAAGTGATTAATTTGGTCATCAAATGGACTAAAGATAAACTGTTGTTTCCATGAACTAATAAGGTGAAGCTCATTTAATAATTTAACTCATTTAACAAACAAATTAAAGATTATTTGTTGTAATTTACTGATAATAGCTATGCAACCACTTTGGATTACTTGTATGATGTCTTTATTAACTTTTTGAAGCTTGAAAATTTTGGTTGTGTGGACTGTCAATGCATGGAGTCTCATGAGAGAATATAAAAAAATCTTCATTTGTGTTTCTAAGGGTTTGGAACACATTAAGGGTGTGTTTTCTGAATGGGCTGAATTTTTATTTTAGGGTTAAGTAAACCTTTAATATTTAGTAAACCTATAATACTGCGATAGCTGTTTTTGCATGCAAGAACTCATTCTGGGTGAACAGCCCCCAACTCATCAATCCCCAGAGCCAACATGTTTGCCAACTTCGCAGGTTTTCAATGCCAGTTGAGTTTCAACACACCTGGGATGCAAAATGTGCATAGATGTGCTGCCTTCTCTGCTAACAGCCCCTCCAATATCTCCTTGATCGCCTTGTCTCCTTGATCTATGGGTTTCACTGTGAAGAGCCTTAAGATGTGTATCGGCATCTACTTTAAACAAGTTCATGGCAGCACTCCATTCTTGTGATGTGTTTCTGGATAGTTCTCCTTCCAATAGCTGTGGCGATGAAGGATTTAAATTGTTTTCTTGGAAGGATCCCACGAAATTAGTACCTAAACTGCTTCTACTGGGTCAAGTTTGTCAGTTAAGATTCTCCATAATAGAGCTTTCCAATTACGTGGGTGGAAAGTTTTGCCAGCTTTGCTAGTAATGGGTCATGATAGGTAATCCTAGACCGGTATAAAAGGGCAGAACATCAACACAATGCTTGTATAACATCTCCACTAAACGAGAAGCCCTTGCACAGCTATTAGTCTGCCTGGTTGAGAGGCAGAGAATTAGACAGGAGGTTCTGGCCTTGCTGATGGTCCAGTGCAATAAAGGCGCTGCGACGCTGAAAGTTGTACACCAGCAAAGAGCTGCAAAATAGATGCACTCGCATTAGTGCGCTGCCTAGCGCCCACTCAGAACCCGACCGAGATTAATCACCTGTCACGACGGGTTTTTTTTCCAGCTCTCCCTCTCTTTCTCTATCTCTCTCACTCTGTTTCCCTCTCTCTCGTTCTCTCTGTTTTCCTTTGCGGGGGAGAACGATACACAGACTTGCCTTTAATTCTGTTCGCCTGCCCACAGGCACTGTAGGATTGTGCCAACGCTGCAGCAGACCACGCTGGATGTGTGTGTGTGTGTGTGTGTGTGTGCGTGTTTGTGCACCACCTCTATGCAGTTAATGAAGCCATATGCAACAGAAACCAATAATCAAAGTACAGTGAGGTGGCTTTGGCTGAATACCAATTACTCTGGGTCTAACGCCATACCTCTGTTGGACTCCACTCCAGTCTGAGAAGCCAACAAGTGTGTTTCTAATGCAGATATACCACTCCCACTGAGAGGAGGCTGTTTGCAGTGAGTGTGTTTACGGAGGTGGATGCACACATACACACACACACGCACGCACGCCGAATGTCATAACCCCTTTTTGTAGCCATTAGCTCTCATTCCATCAGCTGTTTGGAGCAGGCTGTGGAAGCTGTTTGATGAAATATTAGTATACACATTACCCTAATAAGAGTAACAGTGCAAACCACAGAGCATTAAAACACACTTAATTAAAGATGCACACTGATTATTCACCCTGAAAAAACAGTGTTATGACTTGTTTGTAACCAGTATTTTTTTTTTTCCTTTGAGTCAATTTTAAGTCTTTGTTATGTAGGTGTTTTTGTGAACTTTCAGAAAAGTTAACTATCTTAAAGAAATAGTTCACCCACAAATTAAAATTCTGATTTCATTTAATCACCCATGTGCCATTCCAAATCTGTATGAATGTATATATAAACAGCCACCAACCACTTTATTAAGTAAACCTTGCTTGTATCGGTTTGGACCTCTTTTTGCATTCAGAACTGCCTTAATTCGTTGTGCCATAGATTCAACAAGGTGCTGGAAGCATTCCTTAGAGATTTTGGTCCATATTGACATGAAAGCATCACACAGGTTCTGTAGATTTGTTGGCTGCACATCCATGATGTGAATCTCCCATTTCACCACATCCCAAAAGTGCGAGTGAGATCTGGTGACTGTGGAGGCTATTTGACTATAGTGAACTCATTGTCATGTTCAAGAAACCAGTTTGAGACGATCTGAGCTTTGTGACATGGAGCATTATCCTGCTGGAAGTGGTCTGAAAGGGATGGGCATGGTCAACAACACTGAGGTAGGTCGTGACATTTAAACAATGCTCAACAGGTACTAAGTGGCCCAAAGTGTGCCAAGAAAATATCCCCTACACCATTACACAGCAGCCTGAACCATTGATACAAGGCAGGATGGATCTATGTTTTCATGTTGTTTACACCAAATTCTGATACTGCACTGTAAACAATTTCACTGTTAAATTACAGTAAACTACTGGCAGCTAGATTCACCAGTATAATGCTGTAATTTTACAGTGTACCTACTGTAATCTGCAATAACAGTTTATTACTATAAAAAAATATTACAGAACCGTGCCATAGAAAATATAAGCTTTACAGTATAATACTGTCATTACACTGTTATTTTAGTATTCCAACTGTAATTGTATAAGCTCTTTATTACTTAAAATGTATTAAAGTACTGTATAATGTGAACTTAACATTGAAACACTGCTAAGCTAATTGTTTAAAATTTACATTCTAAAATTAAATACAATTTAAAATTACTTGAAAACAAAATCCTCGGACAAGAGATGGCTTTAAAACATTAGACTTTTATTAAAGCATTATTAATTACACTATTTCCACTTCACCAGTGAGACTGGACTGAACACAACAAAATGCTATGACTTCTGGTTGCAGAATATGTGACTTCACCTTACTAAATACTGTCCCACTCAAAGTTCATACGGTTTTTATAAAACCTTGCCCTGTCTTCTTCGACACCACCGTCAATTGGCTGGCCTTTGTTTCCCTCTCATGGTTCACACCAATGAAGTGCCTAAAATGTAATAATAGAGAAATATGGAATGTTAGGCGTGGCAAGTAAATAAAATAAAGAAAGAGAGTAGTGGGGTGGAAGGTAAAAAGAAAGAACAACAATTTCTGAACAAAGTTGGGAAGAGTGGCAGAAAAATCTAACAATATTTACCTTTGAACAAACTCCAGTGTCTTTGTAGCTTTCTCTTGGTTTTGTAAGTTGAAGACAGTAGCTGGCTTCAATACTGATCATCTAATTGTGACTTCGTCACCAGCAACTGATGCAGACAACAACAATAGAAACATTACAAAATATTTGTATCAGCCTACACACGGTAACAACAAAATACAGAACATCTTTAAGGTTCTCTCTGACAGAATAATAAAATGATTATGGTGTATCTATAACTGTTAGCATAACTTTAGTGCACATTTCAATAAACCGCACAACAAATGGTAAACTAAAGCCCAGTCTATCACATAGAGTTTACAAAAAAAAAATTCAATGGATGATCGCGTATACCACGGACATTTGATTAGCTTGCAAAATAGCAAAAGTTAAACTCAAATGAACGAGCTTGCTAACTTAGTTAGCTGATTTGTTTACCGGATATGAAAAAAAAGAACTGTTATTGGTAACTTCATTCAATAAAAATAAATAACAGTCTGTAAATAATTTCACAGGCTAAAACTGACTTTGAAAAAAATTGCAATTACCTTAGTTGGCGAATAGAAAAGCAAGCCGGTGCGCCATACATTTCGATGCTGGCAGCTCACAAAAATCGTCTTTAATTCTGCTTCTTCTTCTTCTTTATCCCTTTAATAAAATATTGTAGATCAGTAATTTAAAACCTGCACGAGTGCACACCTCTTGACTGTTGATGAGAGCTGATGCGTCGTGGGTTTGCTCAGAGTTATGAGCGGGCTCAAGCAACAACGTCACACTAAAAAATACTGTATTATACCGTTAAGACTGAACAGTAGCTTGCTGTTAATATTTTTATCATCATTTACAGTATTTAACTGTATTTACACAGAACGGTACATTGCTGTAGAAAATGCAATGTACCGTTATACAGCTATTTTTTACAGTGTGCCATCTAAAAATCACAGAAGAAATCGGGACTCATCGGACCAGGCAACCTTTTTCCCATCTTCTATTGTTAATTTTGGTGATTCTGTACAAATTGTAGCCTCTGTTTCCTGTTCTTAGCTGACTGGAATGGCACCCGCTGTGGTCTTCTGCTGGATTGATGTGTTGTGCTTTCAGAGATCTTGCTCTGCATATCTTGGTTGTAATGAGTGGTTATTTTAGTTACTGTTGCCTTTCTATCAGCTAAAACCAGTCTGGCCATTCTCCTCTGACCTCTGGCATCAACAAGGCATTTTCGACCACAGAACTGCCGCTCACAGGATATTTTCTCTTTTTATAACCATTCTCTGTAAACCCTAGACATGGCTGTGCATGAAAATCCCAGCAGATCAGCAGTTTGTGAAATACTCAGACCAGCCCATCTGGTACCAACAACTATGCCATGTTCAAAGTTTTTTAAAACACCTTTCTTCCCCATTCCGATGCTTGGTTTGAACTTCAGGAGATTGTCTTGACCATGTCTATGTATGTACCTAAATGTAGGGTGAACATACGTCCTCTTTTTCCCGAACATGGACCTAAAAAATGCATCCGGCCGGGATTTCTATTTTGCCCAAAATGTCTGGGATTTGGCCTTTGTTTTCTACCAAAAGTTGGTTTGCTCCCGCAAACATTCTAATATTGAATATAATTTTCGTGCATCAGAGAGACGCTATCAATATGCAGAGTATTTAAGTCACTTTGGATGCAGCTCGTGTTGGATGCAGGGTTGCCAAATCCAGATGTTTTGTATGGAATTGAGCTGTTTTTAAACTGTTGCGGAGGGTTGATTTTCTTCTGTGGGTTAAAGGTGTGAAATATTGCATAAATGCCATTTGACTGAAATGCTTGTATGGAAACATTTTGCATTCTACCTAAGATAAAACTGTGGTAGATGTTAAGTTTTGTGAATGATGGCCAATGAAAGCCTTTTAGCTGTGTTTATGATCAATCTGCTCTGAATTGCTGCCATGTGATTGGTTGATATTTGCGTTAACAAGGTGTACCTAATAAAGTGGCCGTTAAGTGTAAATATAAGCTAGTGGTTTACAGCTTCCCTGAACATGCATTCGTTGATATTATTGTTCATCGTCTGCAGTAAAAGCACTTGTCTAAAAAGTTTCAAAGTGTGTTTTTATTGTGACTAAACAAAAGGAGACTTCTGTATCTACATTTGTTGTTATGTTCAAGACCATTAGATATCTGATGTGAAAAATCTATAGTCTGGTAAGCCAGCCTGTAATTTGTGAAATGTTATCAAAGACTTCCTCATCCTAGGGCTTTATGTCTCCTGTTTTATAATCAGCCTCCTACACATGTACTAATCAGGGGCTTTAATCAGAACAAGAGAGACCCACAAATAACCAACTCATCCGAAGCAATTACGGACTTCCCTGTGCATGAGCAACATCTTGAGGTGAATCTCGCTGAGGTAGGATTAGTTTCAATGAAAATGCGGCTTGGTAATGGTATAAAAAAACTATTTATTTTGGGATATTTGTCTGATCTTCTCATTTGGGATTTTACTATTGGATTTGCTTGTCAAAGTGTAAAGCCTAAAGTGTTCTACTGATGTTCGTTTACTGAGAAAAACCACCAGTGCTTTTGTCAGGCCATTAATAGTAGGTGAGAAAGGGTTGTTTAATCATTCTACAAATATAAAAAGTGTTTACAGTATGTTGTTTTTTTTTCTTCCTGCAGACATCCATGATGAGAATGGGCTGAGACCTGTTATGGTGTACATCCATGGTGGGTCCTACATGGAAGGTACAGGAAACATGATTGACGGCAGCATTTTGGCCAGCTACGGAAATGTAATCGTGGTGACCCTGAACTATAGGCTGGGAGTGCTGGGTAAGTCATTGATTTGTCATTAAATGGTGGATGGTTTTGATTATGGAATGTCTTGCTGACCTCCTGTTTTATATTCACCCTCCTACACACGTAATAAAGATATACACATGTGTTAAAGTGGCTCGTGATCTTGGAATAGCTGAGAAATAAAAGGGTCATAAGCTTAAAAGTCACAGAATTTAAAATGAAGAATTTAAGAATAGATAGAATGTTATATAAATAAGACCTATGCAGTTATGGTCATGAAATGCAAACACAATATTTATGATTTTCTTATGAATCTTTTTCCTGTTGGAAGAAGTCCCAGATGAGTTCAGTTTCTTGACCGGTTTTGCTTCAGTGTTATTGTGCTATTATAGTATTTAAAAAATGTTCATATTTAGAAGGAGCTTTTTTTCAGTTGTAGTTTATGGTCTAGTAATTTGATATGCCTTTTGTCATTTTTTTTTTTTTTTTTGGTAACACTTTAAGGACCAATTCTCGCTATTATCTAGTTGCTTATTAGCATGCATATTACTAGCATACTCACCATTTATTAGTACTTATAAAGCACATATTAATGCTTGTATGACCCTATTTTAGATCCCTTAACCCTACCCATACCTAAACTTAACAACTACATTAATATTAATAAGAAGTAAATTAACAGTTTATCAAGGGATTTTTTTTATTAGCTTTAATTTATTTTTATTTTTGCTAGTAAATTTTGTATTTAAACTTAATTTATTTAAGATAGTAAGGCAACATTTCTGTTTTTCATATTTAAATTTGATCTGTTTTCAGCTTTATTACAATTAAAACAATTGAAATGTAATAATACATGAAATGACTGATGTTGTTTTACGTAGCCAGTTCTAGTTTATTTGTCTTTGCATCATGACCAGGCAAAATTGCCCTCATAAAACATAATGATTATCTTCCACAAACTCGAGGAGGACAAATTCAGTACTTTATCAATATGAGAAAGGAATATTCCTACATTGATAGTCCTCAAATTCAGAATTTGTACTGTCTAAAAGTCCACTCTGGATTTCATAAACTCTTCTTTCACCTTTAATTCCAGTACAATTATGCTTCATTAGGACGTAGTATGTTTAATAATTTACGTTTAAGAATCTCAGTCTTTCAGCCTGTTACTTCTGCTATTGGATGTGGTGGTTAATATTGAAAAGGATCATAGTTTTATTCACAGTTCTCCACTTCAGCTGTTATTACAATTCATTATCAGCCACAGCTCTCTTTGAGGCTGACTATATTTAGATGTGTTGGAGGAAAGGGTATAGGCCTCTGCAAAAGTGTGCACTGCAGGAAAAAGGCAGTAGTTGGGGGAAAGAGAGGAAAGTGGCAGCAAGACCGAGGACAGGAGTGAGAGAGCACGAGCGAGGCCTTTGTTAAAAGTGTTTCTGCTTCTCTGCCTGACAGTGCTCAGCATGAAGGTGATGGAGATAGTCTAAGGTGTCTGGTTGTCCCTGTCTTTATGTAGAACAGTTTGAAGTGTGGTGGCAGTGAAAATAGTCCTAGATGGAGGGTAAAGTGAGATTGGAACATGTTCCCAAGCATATAAAATTGCAGGATCGTTTCCCTTTTGTACCCCTTCTTCAGAGAGCAAGAGCTCTTTCTCCACGACAAAAGTCATATTTTAACACCTCTGAGGTATCTTGGTTGTAGCGTGTGTGTGTGTGTGTGCACTGCACAGACTGCTGTCTAGTTGGCCCATGCCCAGTCCGCCACCAGCGAGACAGATTTTTTTTAGACCTAGTGTTGTAATGGCTTTATCCAGCTTTTAGACGCATGCTCACTGATTAGCCAAGGGTGAGAGGAGCAAGGGTGAAAATACTGTTTGCAGGAAGTAATGCATTTCTTTCTTGAAATGGCTTGTTATAGAACAAAAATTGTGGCTGAACATATGTAGACACATTTAAGATAGATACAGCGACCGTGTGGTATGCATAACAGGGTTGTTAGTGTCATAATCATGTGGGAAGTAATGCAACTGCATGGGTGTTTATTTACGTTAATTTTGTATAGACTGCATGGGCATGCATGAGATTTCTGTCGAATGTAACTGTGTGTGTGTGCTTTCATAATTGCTTCATCTGCAGTGGGGCACATGTGGCCTACCGATGATCCAGTGGAGGCTGTTAGGATGAACTGAGATATCTCTCTCTCTCTCTCTCTCTCTCTCTCTCTCTCTCTCACACACATGGCAACTTAAGCAGACTGCTGATGTGCTTCATATTACAGCAGAATGGGTCTGTTTCTGGGACTTTACTGTTCATCTCTGTGCATTATGGAAAACTTAGTTCCAATTTGTCATAATGAAGTATTTATGTAAATGAAGAATCATAATGGCTGTGTTCACACAGCAGTACTGAACAGCTTTTTTAAAATTGTTTAAGAGATGGCTACCAAGAGCCTTGAAACATTTAGGGTTAGTTCACCCAAAATTGCAAATTATCATTTACTTGGCCTCATGTTGTTACAAACCTGTATTGCTTTGTTTCTTCTGCTGAACAACTTCCTACAACTTTTCAAAATATCTTCTATGTTCAAAAGAAGTAAGACATGAACACAAATTTGAACAACATGAGAATGAGTAAATGGTGACATAATTAAATTTTTTAAATGGTTTAATTTGTGTTTTTGAAGAAGTATCTTATCCTTATCAATGCTGCATGTATTTAATTAAAAAGACAGTAAAAACAGTAATATTGTAAACAGAACTGTTTTCTACTTGTATATGTATATATAAGTGGTTAAGTTGTATTTATTTTTTAACACAAAAATATGGTTTGCACTGGTGCAAGCTATATATATATATATATATATAGCTTGCACCAGTGCAAACCATATTTTTGCATTAAAACAGAACTGTCAGGATTTACTAAAGACGTATTAAAACGCAGTGCGGTAACATTTGCGCTTGTCAAATTACTGGAATTTGCACCATTATTTAACGCCCAAAAAAAGCATGTGTTAATAAGCAGGGGGTAATTTGTGCTGCTCTTGGTAGATTGCGCTGATCATTATGGAAAGGATCTGGCTGCGTCTGTGCTCTTTAATGTGCGCATTGTTACTGAATCACGCACAGAATTTTCCCCTCCCTTCAGCACTTTTATTAAAGGGGTCATATAGTGCGATTTCAAGTTTTCCTTTCTCTTTGGAGTGTTACAAGCTGTTTGTGCATAGATAAGACTAAAAAGACTAAAGTCTCAAAGCCAAAGAGATATTCTATATAAAAGTTAAGACTCTGCCACGCCCCCCTAAAACGGCTCATTCAAACACGCCCTCACATGTCTATGCCACAGTGTGGCGAGATTTGCATAACACCGCCCAAATGTATACGCAAAGAAAGAAGGCGGAACTATTATTCTCGCTGTAGTGTTGTCGCTGCCGCCGACGCCATGTCCTGGAGACGCTGTGTT
The DNA here is from genome assembly GCF_936440315.1 of Barbus barbus. NCBI lineage: Eukaryota > Metazoa > Chordata > Actinopteri > Cypriniformes > Cyprinidae > Barbus > Barbus barbus. The sequence goes on along the minus strand of NC_136735.1, from coordinate 18,208,653 downwards.
TTGTTGTGAAAGTGAAAGTACTTAGTTTGGGCTTCCAAAAGAGGACACAACTAGAAATCAGTGGTTAAGTTGTATTTACAACACTGTTCCAGAACAGTTCAACCCAAATATTGGAGTGTCTGCAGCACATTTTATGGAGGACTCTTTCCTGAACCTGGAAGAGTAATGTTAGTCTACAATGCTGGCTTGCAGAAAGGCTGTTTCTATAAAGTGGTGCAATTCCAAGGACAGTCTGACGCTTCTGACTCACAGCCTTACGTTTCTGCTACTGACTATTCAAACGTGAGTTTTGAACAGTGTAGAGTAGTGCTTGTTGTTTGTTGTTTCTCTGATCACAAATGCAGACATGGTAATGTTTACGTAAAAAGACAGCATTATAATCAGTAATTATGTCCCCACTGGATTCAACAAATGCCTCATTTATAATGGGTTTTATTGTTTTTGTGTCGTCGTGCCGGGACACAACATCACAATACAGTAAGGGACATTAGCATTAGCATAGCATTTCTTAAGTCTTTCTATACTGATCTGTAAGCCAGCATTTTTAACGTAGGTAATGGGTTATAGGCATTATTTGTGACTGTAAGTATGAACAGTTCAATTTGATTGCTTCACATCTGTTAGTAAATACTGCTGTCATTCCTAAACAGTGACAATGTTAATGAAGCCAATCAGATTAAAGTTCTTGCTGAACCTCTAGTAGACATGCACATCGGAAATCTGCTTCTTGAGATTTTACAGTCTATAACTGTAAAACTATACTGCAGAGAGTCCTGCAGAATCTCACTCTGGCTCTTTTTCAAGCAAGACACTATAAAACCTTCCCAAATCACCCTCTGAGTCGTTTAACAGACAGTAGCTCACGCTAATAGACCCCACTGCAGTGGGTCAATCTCTGTGGAGCCTTTATCCTATTCACTTCTGTCTCTGTCAGTCTGTCTGGTCTGGAAGGCTCCTACAGTTTCCCTGCGGCCTCTGTGAGTAGAGTCTCCACAGCAGGGCAAGGACATGCACAGCCCAGGGGAGGAAGGCCAAATGTGCTTCTGTCCTCTGAAATGCTTGCATGTGGGAAGAAAAAAAGAGAGATTAGGAGCGACAGAGAATGAGTAACAGAGGGCTTTTTTGGGTCGCATTTTAAGCAATAGCAATATAATGACGCAGTAATAATGGTGAGAATGTGCTTGGGTGTCTGTGGGCATGTCATGCTGTTCTCAAATGCCGAAAGGCAGAGTTGTTTGTTGTGGTCTCATGGTAGTTTTAATGACTTTGCTTTCTTTTGCACAAAAACAGAGATAGACGAGGAGAGGTGATGTAAGGTAATGGCAAGAGAGATCAGTGGAGGACTGTTGCAGGTAAATATGTTGAGAGTTAGAGTGGACAGAAGTGAGGGATCACAGACTATTGAGTAGATGAAAGATAGCATGCCAACACTAGGACAGGAAGGGCAGAAGAGGCTGCCAGAGAATGGGAGAGACGACATGGGAAACAGGGAGAAACAGAAGAAGAAACATAAAGAAAGAACATAAGAAGCAGAAGAAAGAGCATAAATTGTTATGGACGTTAGCACGTGTTTCAGGCACATTCTTCGAGAAAAGATTTGACTTCAGGCTGAATTAATTCATGTGAAGATGGTCAGATCCAACTTAAAATATTCATATCTTTGTTACTTCTTTTAAATAGAGATGATCGATTCTCCCGCGTAAATACTGCTCCAAGTGTTTTTAAACTCCTGATTTCACTATTTATTTAGTAAGGAATCAGGATGGGAATCTCTAGGAACCTCACAATTCGACTCAGTTATGATTTAGAAGGCTGCACTGTGATCATTATTGATGCGTCTCGATGCTTTTTTATTTATTAAACAAATGGAAGTTACAATTCTTGATCTACATTTACTTCATCTCATTAATTCGTTTTTTGTGCATTTTTATCAGATTGCTGATATAAGTAGATTACTTTTTAAAAAAAATAGCAAATTAATGATAAACTAAACCAATTGTATGTTAAGAATTATAACAAACTAAATATAGATTCAAAACATACAAGCAAATATAAAATAATAAGTGGAACAAAGAAACATATTACAAGTGATAAACAAAAATGACTTTCAATATCTGAGAGTGCTTTGAGTATCTGCAAGTTTCCAGACAGACACAGTAATGGATGTTTCTCTTTTTCTCAGCATTATTGCCATTTAATTATTACTGATGACTTCAGCGGCAGGTTTAATAGGCTGCATTCACACTAATGCACAGATCTGTTTCAACATATCAAATGTTGTGTTCTGTCCTTAAAACATAACTGACTGCCATTACATGAATCTTGCATTGTGAAAGCATTTGGAGATTCAATTAATTGAACTGCATATACAGAGCAATGCACAGCTGCAAACACACACAAAACTATGTGTATCCAGTATGTACTGCATTCCAAATGGCATAATGTAAGAGGAAACACTGAAATATATTGGCAGGTGAAAGGAAACGTTTTTCACATGCATTCTGAAATTTTCAGAATCGATTCAGAATCATTAAAGACAGACTTGCAATGCATTAGATTTTTTTTTTTCCCACGCCTATAATTTAGCTGGAAAATTACCATAGTATAACCTTAAAGGTAAATATTATTACTAACAACAACAACTGTATTACTATTACCAAATAGTTCTCATAGTTCTTATGTATTGCTAATATGAAACTACCTTTATGAACCTATAAAATATATGAACAATTTAAAATCTTTGACTGTTTCATGACATGGCTAGGTTAGTTCAGGTTGTAAAATGCCATATGAACCTAAAAAAATAAATAAAAAATAATGATATTTATGAATTATTACCTTATGATGATTATGTAAAACATTACATTGAAAAGTATACTTTTTAACAACTGTTAGGTTTAAAAAATAGTATTTAATATTGTATTTAATGGGTTAAGTCAGGTAGAAATAGCTCTTTAAGGTAAGAGTTGTGGGTCATCACATTTACAGTGTACTCAATCCCTGATATTTAAAATAACTGATTTTCTTGTTGCTTTGTCCCCTCATAATTCCCTGTTATTTCTGTACTTTATTGATCCAAAAAAAGAAAAAAAATGCAAAGGATAGGATGGATGAGGAAGGAGGTTTAAGTTGAGAAATTGAGGTGACTGCCTGAGGGGAGTCTTCAAAGTGTGACACATGCAGCGCATACAGCGCTGGTTAACGTCTTCCCATTACAATCAGCTCAGAACACAAACAATAAGCAAACAAGCCTCTTTGGAATGGCACTGATGCCCAAGGCGGCTGAGAAAGCTGATTTACCAGTACCAAAAGAATAAAAACAAAACCTAATTAAAGGCAGATCAAGCCCCAACTGACATTTCCCTTTTGACACATAAACACACACCTCTAAAGGCTTTTAGAAACGCAGACCTCTAGGATTTATATAAATGAGCAGAATCCTCTCCGGATGATGCAAGCCCTCTTGTAGTGATTCTTCAGACATTTTGAATCATCATGGCCCTGTGAGAGGGTCTGGCAGCTCTGATAAGGAAGGCTACCTTGAGAGCCACTTGTTGAAATTCCTCCATTTTGTAATTTTACGTTGTAGCATGAATCTTTCAAACATTAAATATGGTTGCTGTATTTTTATTTTTTAAATGATTGTTGAAAAAAAATTAATTAACAAGTCATTGAAGATTTAGCTTTTACAATAGCTTTTGTCTTAAGAACCTTTAAAGAATGCAGACTGAAATCAGCCCCAGTTCTGCCCTTATAAAGTTTGGATGTCTATGCTTGGCTTCCTTCGTAAAGGTCATTGTTGTCATATTTCTCTGTGAAGCCAGTATTATAATGGGCTGTGAAGTATTATTATTATTTATTTATTTTTAAACCACATTCCATCTATTTGTGAAAAGGAAAACACATTATTGTGTACTCAGATCTACTGCCTTCAGCTGTAATTGTGGTGTTTTTTAATTGCACACTACTGTTCAGAAGTTTGGGATGTTTTGTTTTTTTTAAGTATATGCTGACCAGGGTTGCGTTTATTTATTGCACAAATAAAATGCTTTTATAAAATGCTTTTATTGCATTTATTTACTGCATAAATAAAAATGCTGCTACAGAAATAATTCTAATATGCTGGTTTGCAGCACAAGAAACATTTCTTAATATCAATGTTAACAACATTTGTGCTGCTTAATATTTTGTGTAAACTGTGCTGCATTTTATTGATTGATTGACTGTTAAATAGAAAGTTCAAAAGAACATGTATTAAAAAAAAAATAATAAATATATATATATATATATATATATATATATATATATATATATATATATATATATATTATAACAGTTAAAGACTTTACTGTCCATTTTCACCAATTGAATGTGTCATTGATTAATAAATATATTAATATTATTAAAAATAAATGATCCCAAAGATAAACCACTTTATGAAAATTGAAGCCAAATTTAAGACAATAAAATTAGAATGAATTGATTAAAGACTGAGTTATGAATGATGGTTTGTGAATGTGGTAAACTGCAGCTTACCTTAAAAATCTGTTTCTACATGACCCACAGTTGGTATAAATTAATGTATTTAGGGTAATTCTGATTTAAAAACGAGTTAACATAGATGTTCCCTTTTTTTCTTATAGGCCTTGCAGATGGATATAAATAAGGAATAAATAAATAGAATGACATTTCCTGAATTGCAAATGTAACTTCTGGTAGCGCACAGCTAATTCAATCCAAATGCCATCTCCAAGATTCAGCCTGTTCTTACATTCTGAATTTTGCCTAGCCCTGCAATAACTAGATCAGAAACTAGATCAAACAAATGTGCATGGTTGTTTACAGACCCGCAGACATCAGTCAACATTCCTCGTCCTGTCATCTGACTCTCATGTCAGATTTGCACAGTCTGGTATAATCATATCTCCACACTGAAACAGGAGCTCAATTTGCCCTCAAAGTGGACCTTCTTCATGAACCAGATGTACTGGAGAGATCTGGCCTTGTTTTCACCATAACTCCAGATGGCCTGGTCCCTGTGAGAGGAGGAGACCTCACTGTGTTGATTGGTTAATCCTATAAATTCTGTCTGAAGATCTGTGGATGGCAGCTTGTCACTCAGGGATGCAGTGTGCTGGGGCACAAGAGGGCAAAGGGTTAATGTGAATATAGCTGCTGCCTCTCTGGCTGGTTCAAGCCTCGTGTTCAGTCATGCTTACCCTGTTTTGGGCTGCTGTGCCGGGGGAGATTCGAAACTCTTTGCCCTGCACACGTTCGGATGCTAATGTGCTGTTTGCTTGTTTTTGTTTTGAGCTGCGGCATAGCAGTGCCACGGGATGGATGATGTAATTGTGTAGGGCATTAAATCTTGAAATTACAATAACATTGAGAGCATAGACAAAAGTAGGGAGAAACATAATGAGGCATAACGGAAAAGCCATGTAAACATCCAATGACATGACCTTGACTTGATATTTGGGGACACTAAATTGTTTTATTTGTGTCAGTTCATTTACTGTTCTACCGGTAAATGGGGTTAAAGAAGGCTCTCAACTGCAGCCAGTTACAAAAATGATTTTCTTTGTACAGTTTTCCAAACATGGATCACTTTGTTTGTTTGAGGGGTCAAATGTCCTGTAGTGTGGTTGAAAAAGCAATGCCTACATTAAAGGGATAGTTCAACAAAAAATGAAAGTTCTTTCAAAACTATTTTATCAATGTCCTCACTACCTTTCTGGGCCTTGAACGTGTCAGTTGTGTTGCTGTCTATGCAGGGTCAGAAAGCTATCTGATTTAATAAAAGATGAATGAAGCTCTTAACTTGTTTGGAACGACATGAGGGTGAGTAATTAACCCTCTGGGGTCTGAGTTGATTTTGGAGCCCTTGAGATGTTTTGACATGCCCTGATATTTGTGCTTATTTCAGCTACTTAAAACATACTATTGACCAACATGTATTTTTTTTTCTGTATTCAGCACAAACTATGCTACAATAATATGTGACCAAGGTGGATGTTTGCATTTTTTAGAAAAAAAAAATATTATGCGTGGTTAGTAAGTTTTTGGGGGGGAGAAATGTAGCTGAAATAAGGCCATAAAACCCACACTAAATAGTCCTGAATAAGACTTTTGAGTAATCAGTCTTGTAGGCTTGAATATTTCATAAAAATTATGTGAAAATCATTCTGCTAACTCATTCACAGAAAACAATATATTGATTTAAATTTGTAAAGACATGTTTTGTGATCGAAAGCCAATATGCGAGGGAGTGGCAATGGCCTTGAATATTGATTTTCACCCGAGAGACAAAGGGCCCTCCCCTAATGGCCCCATAATCAGTGTGACTCTGACTTTTGAGGCAGGTAAGACAGAATGTGAGGAGATTGATTTTTTTTTTTTTTATTATTATTTGTATTTTATTTACAAGACAGTATAATCAAAACACACATAATGAAGGTCAAATACACATTATTGTGCACACTGATCTAACCACAGAGATGTGAACAGACTTTGAGTCATTCCTGCAACAGATACTGTTCAACAAGTGAAACAAGTAAATCATAACTGATATGTATGGGTGTTATTTAAGTGTTTCTGCTTATTTCCATGGATTCAAGGAAAAAAAAAAGTAGTCAAGGATCTTGTTTTACCGTAGAATATGAGTGTAGTTGAATATCTGATGTTGGTACAGCGCTCTCAGAGGAAAACAGTTTGAAGAAAGTCAGCAGGATTCATCTGCGGTGCAGGCATGTGATTCAATAAAATACAAACAACCAAAACAAAACAAATATATATATATATATATATGTATATATATATGTTTTGTAGCCATAGACTCATGCATGCTTTGTACTATCGTAAAAACAAAAACATTTTATATCTGAGAACTAATTATTATTGTTTAGCACATTATTAAAATCTATTTGTGAACAGAGTAGGCTATTAATAATAAACATGTTCTGATTCGTAGCATTGATCATGTTACAATGTACTCTTGTATTAATTTTAATATTTTATATAGAGCATGTAATGATTCTGTAGCCACAGACACACATATGCTTTGTACTACAAAAGGATGTACTTTGTACTATAAAAAAGGATATTTTATATCTGCGAAACTAATTATTATTGTTAAGCACGCTATTAAATCTATTTGTGAACAGAGAATTATTAATAAACATGGTCTAAACATTCTTAGATGCATAGCATTCATCATGTTGTCGTTTGGGAAAAAGCCAAATAAACGTTTTCAAGTTTATGTCACAATAACACATTAACTAATGCAAAAAAGAAACATTACTTACTCATCAGATGATCTCCTCTTCTGGATGAACTCTTATTTTGAGGGAAATCCAGCCTTTACTCAGCGCGTCTCCTTCCAGAAACGAACAGTAGCCCCGACAAACGATCTTGTTTTGTTTATGTTGGGCGTTTACACGTGCACGCGGCTCACGTGGATATTTACATATGAACAGTGCTAGCCGCGAGGTGGCGGGATTGAGATAATGAGTTAGATGGGACAGACTGAACATAGTGTTGGTTTCATACGGATTACTTCATCACAGAAAGTTTGTTTTCGATATGACTTACTTCATTTAAAAGAAGACTTCAAGCTTTCCATAGATATAACTACCATGTCTCTGTGTTGAGTATTTGCTGAGTTACAGTTCATTTTAGTGACGTGTTTCAAAAAGCAGTTCGCAGAGATGGAGAAGACAGAGAGCGCACCCAGTTTGTTTTCTTTTTTTCCCCAAAAACACAAAGTTTTGTTGTAATCGTGAGTGTACACAAAAAACGTAGACACTTAACAGTTTCGATTGATGTATAACACTTATTCGTGTGACTAAAATCAACAAAGTATTTTTAGAGTCTTTTGCACTGATAAGAAAAAAAATTAGCTCCAGAGAGTTAATAACAGAATTTTCATTTTTGGGTGAACTATCCCTTTAACACTCAAAAGTTTGGGGTTGGTAAGATTTGATTGATTGATTGATTGATTGATTGATTGATTGATTGATTGATTGATTGATTCTTTAGAAAGGACGCATTAAATTGACAAAAAATAATGGTAAAGACAATCAATCAATCAATCAACCAATAAATGAATACTCTTTTGTAACTGTCTATTCACCATTTCTAGAAAAATATGAAGCTGAAGCAGCACAACTTTTCAACATTGATAATAATAAGAAATGTTTCTTGAGTAGCAAATCAGAATATTAATTATTTCTGAAAAATCATTTGACACTGAAGACTGGAGTAATGGCTGCTGAAAAAATATTTAAATTACAGTAGAAAACAATCATATTAATATTTAATATATTTAACAATATCACTGTTTTTACTTTATTTTTAATTAAATAAATTCAGCCTTTGAGAGCATGATGGATGGATGGATGGATGGATGGATGGATGGATGGATGGATGGATGGATGGATGGATGGATGGATGGATGGATAGATAGATAGATAGATAGATAGAGAGATAAAAATCCTTAGACTGATTACTTTAAATGAACATACCTACACTTATAACACAATGGTTCATCCAGTGCGAAGCCGTTGGTTTGAGAATGACCATCATAGCTAACATCACAAGTATAATCACAAAAGATTCTTGAAAAGAGTTCCAAAATAAAATATTTGCTTTGCATCACATGATAGCAGCTGACATAGCATACTCTGTGAATCATTACATAAATGCCAACCCAATCCCCCCGGAGGGCTGCAGGGTGTCCTCTATGCAGTGCACTCAAAGATACTCATCATGACTCCACTAACCTCTAGCAGTGTAGGTAGGCTAGCAGATTCAGTGGAAACACAGAATTGTATTTATGCTCTGCATACTGAGTGAACACTGTGTAAAGCATCTTACTATACAGCCTTGATTTAGGTGTCATAAAACTGACAGATATAGAGAACATGAAAAAAATTCAGGGAACAGGGTGACAAGATGTCAGCTTATTGCCAAAGGACCAGCAACAGGAATCAAAATGCAGCACCCTTTTAAATGCATCACATCATAATGTCATGTTTCTTGTCATGTTTGTATGATGCATGATACTGTCATTACCTACAACCCTAATATCCACACATACTAGGTTTGATGACTGTAACATACTAAACATCCAAACATCTGCACCAGTATGCAGGAAATGTAGTGCATCAACAGCAAAAGAACAGACTAATCACAATTTGACTGAAGGAAAGGCTTGATTTGGGACTGTGGCATGGAGATGATGAAATTGTAACTACCTTGGCAATGTCGTTGCTTTGCTCAGCAGGGCTGCAGTGCAAATACTTAAACATTTCTAGCCTTGCTCTAGCCAAAAAAGACCTGATCTTCATTCTCAAGGGTTTTTAGTAGATACACTCTAAAAAATGCTGGGTTAAATACAACCCAGTGCTGGGTAAATATTGGACCGAACATATGCTGGGTTGTTTTCAACCAACAGTTGGGTTAAATGTTTAACCCACATGATATCTCAAGATAACTCTACATGCTATCTTGTGTAGTTTTAGATGGCTACCACTTTTACATCAAAGGTTATTCTCTTTATCCAGTACAGACACTTAAGCCTCTGTCAGAGGACATTACTTAAATGCTCTTATCAAGACATTCTCACATTTGTACATAGGTGCTATGGAAATGAAGGTGGAGGGAAAATGGGCTCAGCTGGACTTGGCTGCTGAATGGTCATGTGATCAAACCATGAACTGAACACATGAAATGTCGTGAGCGATGGAATTTACGAATGCACTGGAACAATGCAGCTTAATTGGTGAAATATGAGTTTTCACTTAGAAGGTTTCACTTAGAAGTTTTCACTTGTTCTAGCTGTACATATCAACACATTAGGAGTGTAACACTCCATGGAGACACTAATTAATACTGCATAATGAGATGTATAGCTATTTTGGAGCATTATGGATGTAATGTGAAGCAGGTATTTAAATGTTTAACCCAACCCCTGGGTCTAAACAACCCAATCGGTGGGTTTGTCCATATTTTACCCAGCACTGGGTTGTAGTTAACTCAGCATTTTTTAGAGTGTAGTATTGACGTTAGGATCAATGACGTACATGCCACTTATTTTTGTCCTATCAATTAATTGATACAACTGTCCTGATTTCATAATGAAGAAAAAAAATATCAGTATTGGACTCGGAGAAAATACGTGGTATTGATGTCTACCTTATATATCAATTTACTTGAAATATATTATTTGACTTTTTTATGACAAGGCAAGGTAAAGGATGCAAAAAAAAAAAAATATATATATATATATATATTTTTTTTATAATAAAAATAAAAATAATTAAGATACTCTCATGGTATTCAGTATGGTTATACCACTTGATATTGGTCAAGTCTTGTTGTCAGAATTGATTATTCTCTCTTTCTTGTGAATATACCTGTAAATTAATGTTAATTTTGCAAGCACACAGCTTGCCAAACAAGCAGTTCTAATAGCTGCTAAAGTGTGCCAAGTGTTAAATAAACTGCATTTGGCTAGTTATGTGAAAAAAACATCCTCTTTGTTTTCCCAGAGAAGGAGGGACAATAGTAACACAGTGATGTGTTACCAAATGTGCTGTTGCACAATATTGCACATTTTACTGTCCCATCACTTGCTCACCAATTGATTCTCTGCAGTGAATGGGTGCCGTCAGAATGTCCAAACAGCTGATAAAAACATCACAATAATCCACATGACTTCAGTCCATTACTTAATGTCATGTGAAGCAAAAAGCTGTCTTAATAACTAAAAAAAAAAATATTGATGGACTCTCATTCTGACGGCACCCATTCACTGCAGAGGATCCAATGGTGAGCAAGCGATGTAATGCTAAATCTCTCCAGATTTCAAAGGGTGAACTATACCTTTAAGAATTGGGAAATTACAGTGGCAGATTTCCATTTTTCCTTCATTTAAATTCGTCATTAGCCTATTAGCCTGATATATGTAAAGCAGATTGAAATGGTTTATACTATTAGATGTACTGAGATATAAAAGGAGTGTGAATGTGTAAAAATGCTGCTTACGAAGTAAAACAATTAGACACTATAATGTAGAAAATGTCACAAAGCTGCTGAATGGTGTGCTCTTTCAAGTTTTAAATTAGTTCTTGAGGTTAAAGGTCTCAAATATATTGCTGTTTTGTTCTAATTAGTATGATTGTCATGACTGTCCTCTTTAACATCACTTGCCTTATCAACATAATCATCATTCAGACCCCCATTTCTTCCCTATTCATTTCCTGTCTTGCACTTTTGGCTAATTTTAAATTATGCATACTGTTTTGATGTAGTGGTCTGATTAGAATTCATGAGAAATGTTTTAAATATGCTGTTAACAGACATATAAAGGAACGTTAATGGCTTGACACTAATTACTGGATGATCCCTGCTGAGAATGATTTTAATTACATGAGCTTGGATCCGATTAAGGCCTTCACTATAAGTTGATATTCAGAATGTCAACATGAGCAGCGCATATTATAAACTCCTCCAAATATACCAAATTTACTGCACCTATATGTACAAGGCAATGTGCTTAAATGCCAGTTTACAGATTATAGAGCGGGTCTGGGTATTTAAGTCACTGAGAAAAACCCTAAAATATATATATTTTTTAGCTGCTTTGTGTGGACTTCCCTGATCTTCTGTGTAAATACACAGCTGTTTCTCAATGTTGCTTATTTTGCAGGTGACAGATCAAAAGCTTTAGAAATCTTAAATATGCATATTCGCCGTATTGGTAGACATCTTATGTTTGTCTGATCACTAAGTGTGAACTTGAGAGTAATTTTGCGGCTTGGATTTCTCCACGCCCTAGTACTCTAAAATTAATCTTGATTGAGTATTTTATATCAGACTTTGACCAAAGACCATACTGTTAGATGAGCGCTTATTACTGTCTGTAATTGTATGTATGAGCAGATTTGTGCCACAGCTGTTCTCCGGATGATGTTTAGAAAAGACTAAGGAAATCCTGTAACAGCATGTCTTTCCCTATTTTCTGCTTCATACAAATGATACACATGAACACGTTTTCATCCACCATGCTGCGATGAAAGACAAGAGATCTAATTTAGAAACCATGAGATTTCCTTCACAACAACAATGCTTAGGGTTAGACTATTGTTCAGTTTGGCGTAGTGTTTAGCTAATCCATCTGCTGATTGTTTTTTAGGCCAAGGGCACTCTTTAGATCCTTCAGAATGGATGCTTGAATTACATTCGATACCAAGCTGTTCACTGAAGCAGGTATCTGCCCGAGGAGCTGAAACTGAGAGCTGTCAGAGCAGATGTCGTCCATCCATAGCAAATCTTAGATAAAGAAGGAATGAAAACAGAATGTAGTGTAACGTGGAGCTTTCTAGCAACTCGAGCTGAAAGAGAGCAGTCGATTTTCTGTTATCTTCAGAAAATGGCCACAGTATTTCAAAATAAATAAATAAATAAAGTAAAAAGTTAATTTGCATATGTTATCTAAGAAATGGATTCTTCTCCACGATTAAAGGAGATTAAAGATGAATGCATCTCATTCAAGTGTGCGTATGCACCAATTTGTGCATGGAATCTACGTACGAACGTTTTCACAACTTATGATTCACTATAATCTTGTGTCTGTATTTTCCTAAAATGCACTTGAAAAAAGGGAAAAAATGCTACTTTAGTTGTTCTACTTAAAAATGTCATGTTTAATTCAACATGTTTTTTTTTTTTTTTTAATTTAAAAAAACACACGGCATCACATACTCAGGTTAATATTAAATATTGCACACATATATTTATTCTTAAATATATTTCATAACATACAGGGAATTACTTCAAATGAAAAATTCAGTGATAAAATTTACTGAAGAAGGCGTAGTGCTGGAACGTTTTATGATTCTGCATTAAGACATTACGTTTATAAGTGAGTGTGGATCCTGCTATTTTCATTTGAAGTAATTAAGATTTTTTTACTGATCTATGAACTGGTAAATATTGGTTGAACACAGTGATTTCACTTTTTTAGATAATATACAGGGAAAGAATAAGAAAAGCTGCATTAAAACTGAATCTGTGAGGTTTATCTGTATCAACACAGATGTGTGTATGTACAGCTGGCTAATTAAACGTATTGGTCTATATTAAATGGTGTTTGAACTGGTTTTGAGGATGGCACACTTGTCATTGCTTAGGGATCTTGCTACTTTTGTTTTTAGATGAGAATATATCTTTAGAGAGCACCATAAGTTTGCTGGGAGTGACACAATAACTGTAAAGGAAAGGTAGTGTGAAAAACTGCGATGGCTATGGTTTGGGTGTTTTGGGCAAATTACTTACCTCAGTCGCTCATTTAGAATACTCAAAATTCATTAACATTATTAAGGTTAAGAAAAAAAAAGTAGAACATTTTTAATGAGAAGTAATGTACACACATTAGTGAATGAGACCCAATGTTTACAGTGTGAGAAATCATCCTCCCATCTTAACTACAATGCTTACTCATCACCCTTTCATCACAAAATTGCAACACCTTTTTTCCCCTATTTATTTAATCTGTCTGTATCCAGACAATTGATTTTTTTTATTTTTATGCTATGTGAGTCTGCTGTCGCAGTTACGCTGCTGCTTTGCTTGCAAGCTGCATATGTGAGCTATGTGAAACAGGTCTTACATAACCTCACGCCAGAGAAGCTGTTTATACTCTAATTAACAAGAGAACATGTAAATTAATGTGCATATAGCTGTAGATTCCCCCAGTGCTTTAATAGAAATGAGGATTTGCATATTTGCAAATGCAAATCACAGTAAACAACTGTATAAACGTTGATGTGCAATCATGGTCGTCATTTGCAGGATTATAAATAGTTTATTTTATTTTTTTTATCATGTCATCTATTCTGTGATCGCGCACTTCTTTTTTGAGTTTTAATTAATGATGATCTCAGATAAAATTGAAGGGAGGACCAAATGAAAATTATGTTCTTTGTAATACGATGACACAGACATAAATGACATTGTCATATGGAGACAATTTAGACATTGAGTGCACATGTGAAACGTTTTATTTGCTTTTCAATTTATAACAGTATAGACTTTATCACTATTGTGTTCATAGAAATTATTATAGCTGTAAAAAAAAAACTGTAATTAGCCAGTTTAATTTTATTGTGCAAAGTTACATTACTAAAATGCACATCAGAAGATAACAGTTATATATATTGCCATGACAACCTTTTTTTTATTCATCTGTTTTGGGTAATAGCATCGAGCACTTCATGATTGTCTGGTTGCATAAAAGTAAGAACTATTTGTTTGACGAATTATTACAAAGATTAGAGTCCCGATCCCTGTGGTGCGCAAGCCGGCTCTGAGCTTAGCTACCAAATTTCTTCATTTAAAATTTAATTTGGCTGTTTGGATTCATGGTGTTCCTCCTTTTTTCATATCAATGCTTAATTTACTTCAACAGTATCTTAATACTACTTAGTCCAAGATTAATTTTAATTGTTTGTTCAGCATCCACAGTCATAGTGATGTGAAATGTGAAGCTAGTAGCCACAATGCTGTCATTAAAGTGCAGCATGATGTTGTTGAGATGCGGATTGAGTCCTGAGTGTCTAACTAGATGTTGCAGCTGAGGGAAAACTCTACACATGTAGAACACTTGACAGAGGAATTCAATATATTTTACAAAAGAGACCCATTTGAGCTGCTGTCATGGCTCATTGGTAACATGTTTGCATCATTTGTAGAGTGCTGGTGTTTTGTGTGGATCTTGGCCTTTGTAAAGAACTCCAGCTCTTGTTGATGAAGAGGATTTGTTTGTGTTTTGACGTGGCTATATATTTACTTAGTATCGATCGATCCCTAATGTGTCCTCTCCACTCCCCTCTCAGGGCTGCATAAAATGTTTCAATGACACAACAAAGACTCTTAGTGGCCAAGTACTTTCTACAAAAAGAACAAACTCTATCAAAGAGTTTCTGCCAGACGAATGAATTAGAGACAAAATGAGGCTAAATGCCATCGCTAATTGGTGCCATCTTTCATATTACTGGATCCATATTGGACCATTAAAGTTGCTCTTTAGGTTAGGTTTTGGCTGAACAATAAAACTGTTTCTTTGTATGTCAACGTGAAGCCAGCTGTTGATTATTACACAGTTAACCCTTGAATCAGAGGACCAGCTGTCATAGTATGAACGAGTCATTTAATATTTCCTATTAAAATCTCCTTGGTAACCACTGAAGTAGTTACTGTAAGATGAACTACTAATTAAGGTTATTGTAAGTAAAATTGTTCATTTTTAAATGCAGGAAATTAAAATGATTATTATTTGGATTCCACTTGAATGTTTTTATTACATTTTTGCTGTCAAACAGCATGTCTAATTGATTCAATTCATAAAATATTCACAGTTTAACAACTTATTAAAATTTTGACAGGGCCCAATCTGTTTCATTTTTTTCACAACTTTTTTTTTCTGTCTATTCATTGTTTATAATTTAATCCAAATGTATTATTAAAACTGTGGTATTGTAGCAGCTTTACTGTATAAATTAAAACATAGTTACAAATTTAATTTGATTGTGTGATTTTCTGTTTTTATAAACAGTGTTATTATTAGTTGTACTACTAGTCAAGTCAAGTCACCTTTATTTATATAGCACTTTTAACAATGTAAATTGTGTCAAAGCTACTGCACAATATCAAAAAAGAAAAATAGTGTGTCAATAATGTAAAATGAAAAGATTAAAAAAAGATTTTCAGTTAAAGGCATTTCATTATTGAATTCAGTGATGTCATCATCCAGCTCAGTTCAGTTTAAAAAGTGTCTTTGCAATCAGGTCGACGATATCGCTTGAAATGAAGTGTCCCCAACTAAGCAAGCCAGAGGCGACAGCGGCAAAGAATGGGGGGCAGTTCTCCTCTGGCCAAACGAACCAGCAGTTCAATTCCAAACTGTAGCAAAGTCAGATTGTAAGGGCTCAACTGGTTCCAGTGGTCTTTCCCGATGGCTGTCTAAGTGGCGGGGTCCTCAATGGGGATCTGTCTCTGGCGCTCATCCAGGTGTCCGGCCTCCGCCGACGATCAGGGCCACATACATCATCTCCCGGCGCCGATCCACCATCTGATCTGGACACGGACTGAGAAACAGAATAGAAACAGACAAATATTAGCGTAGATGCCATTCTTCTTATGATGTAACGAGTACATCATGTGTTATGGGGAGTGTTCCCGTTTCCGGTTGATCTAATTAATGCAGCCTAACAATCCTTTTAACGGATTTGAATAATAGAAGTGCATTAGTGTGTTATGTGTAAACCAGGTTAAAAAAAATGTGTCTTTAATCTAGATTTAAACTGGCAGAGTGTGTCTGCCTCCTGAACAGTGTTCGGTAGATTGTTCCAGAGTTTGGGTGCTAAATAGGAAAAGGATCTGCCGCCCGCAGTAGATATTTATATTCTAGGTATTATCAAATGGCCAGAGTTTTGAGAACGCAGCAGATGTGGAGGACTATAATGTGATAAGAGCTCGCTCAAGTACTGAGGAGCTAAGCCATTCAGGGCTTTATAAGTAATTAACAAGATTTTAAAATCTATACGATGTTTGATAGGGAGCCAATGCAGTGTTGACAGAACTGGGCTAATATGGTTGTACTTCCTGGTTCTAGTAAGGACTCTAGCTGCTGCATTTTGGATCAACTGTAATTTGTTGATCAAGCATGCAGAACAACCACCCAATAAAGCATTATTAAAGCAGTATATATAGTACTGAGCCTTGAGGTACTCCGTACTGCACTTGTGATCGATATGATACCTCTTCATTCACTGCTACGAACTGATGGCGTTCAGATAAGTACGATTCGAACCATGCTAATGCACTTCCACTAATGCCAACAAAGTGTTCTAGTCTATTTAAAAGAATGTTGTGGTCGATAGTGTCGAACGCAGCGCTATGATCCAGTAGAACTAATAAAGAGATACAACCACGATCAGATGATAGAAGCAGGTCATTTGTAACTCTAGTGAGAGCAGTCTCAGTACTATGATACGGTCTAAATCCTGACTGGAATTCCTCACAAATGCTATTTTTCTCTAAGAAGGAATATAATTGCGAGGATACTACCTTTTCTAGTATCTTTGACAGAAAAGGGAGATTTGAGATCGGTCTGTAATTAACAAAATCTTTGGGGTCAAGTTGTGTTTTTTTAATGACAGGCTTAATAACAGCCAATTTGAAGGTTTTGGGGACATATCCTAATGACAGTGATGAATTAATAATAGCCAAAAGAGGATCTATGACTTCTGGAAGTAGCTCTTTTAGTAGTTTAGATGGAATAGGGTCTAACATACATGTTCTTGGTTTAGATGATTTAACAAATTTATACAATTCTTCCTCTCCTATAGTAGAGAATGAGTGAAATTGTTCCTCAGGGGATCTATAGTGCATCTATAGCTGATGCGATATTGTAGCTGACGGCTGCATGGTTACAATTTTATCTCTGATAGAACCGATCTTGGAAGTAAAGTAGTTCATAAAGTCATTACTGCTGTGCTTTTGGGAAATGCCAACACCTGTTGATGTTTTATTTTTCGTTAATTTAGTGACTGTATTGAATAAATACCGGGGGTTATGTTTGTTTTCTTCTAGAAGAGACAACAAATAATCAGATCTAGCAGTTGTTAATGCTTTTCTGTAGGATAGGGTATTTTCCCGCCAGGCTATACAAAATACCTCTAGTTTTGTTTTCCTCCATCTGCGCTCCATTTTCCGGGCTGCTCTCTTTAAGGTGCGAGTGTGCTCATTATACCACGGAGTCGGACTGTTTTCTTTGATCTTCCTTAAGCGTAAAGGAGCAACTGTATCTAAAGTGCTAGAAAAGAGAGAGTCCATAGTTTTTGTTACATCATCAAGTTTTTCTGCACTGTTGGATATGCTGAGGAATTGAGATAAATCAGGAAGATTACTTACAAAGCAGTCTTTTGTGGTAGAGGTGATGGTTCTACCATACTTGTAACAAGGTGTAGAATTTACAGTTTTAGCTATATGGAGTTTACACAAGACTAGATAATGATCTGAGATATCATCGCTTTGCTGCAGAATTTCAACACCACTAACATCAATTCCATGTCACAGTATTAAATCTAGAGTATGATTTCGACAATGAGTAGGTCCGGAAATGTGTTGTCTAACCCCAATAGAGTTCAGAATGTCTATGAATGCTGATCCTAATGCATCTTTTTTCATTATCGACATGGATATTAAAATCGCCAACAAGTAAGACTTTATCTGCAGCCAGTACTAACTCAGATAGAAAGTCAGCAAATTCTTTAATAAAGTGTGTATGGTGCCCTGGTGGCCTGTATACAGTAGCCAGTACAAACATCATAGGGGATTTATCAATAACACGTGTTTCTCTAGATAATGATTTACATAGCACCATAACTTCAAACGAATTATACTTAAATCCTGCCCTCTGAGAAATACTGAGAATATTGCTATAAATTGTAGCAACACCTCCCCCTTTACCTCTTGGACGTGGCTCATTTTTATAGCAGTAATCTTGGGGGGTGGACTCATTTAAAGTAATGTATTCATCTGGTTTTAGCCATGTTTCTGTCAAACAGAGCAAATCTAGATTATTATCATTGATCAAATAATTTACGAAAAATGCTTTCGTAGAAAGGGACCTGATATTCAGTAAGCCAAGCTTTAGCAATTGTTTCTCTGTATTGTAAACATTTTTTATTTGTTTAACATCAATTAAATTGTTACTCTTAATTTGGTTTGGACGTTTTCTGTATTTTCTGGTTCAGGGAACAGACACAGTCTCTATAGTGTGATATCTGGGTGAAGGAGTCTCTATGTGCTGAGAATTAACTGACTTCTGTGACGTGAGGCGGCTAGCAGACGGTCGGTTTAGCCAGTCTGTCTGCTTCCTGACCTGGGCCCCAGTTAGTCAAGTACAAACTCTAAGACTGTGCCATATTTCTAGAGAGAAGAGCAGCACCACCCCAGGAGGGATGAACACCATCTCTTTTCAACAGGTCAGGTCTACCCCAAAAACTCGTCCAATTGTCTATAAAGTCTATTTTATTCTGCGGGCACCACTTAGACATCCAGCCATTGAGTAACGACATTGCTATGAATCTCATCGCCACGGTAAGCAGGGAGCAGGCCAGAGCATATTACAGTGTCTGACATCGTACTTGCAAGTTCACACACCTCTTTAATATTATTTTCAGTGATCTCCGACTGGCGAAGTCGAACATCATTAGCCCCGACATGGATAACAATCTTACTGAATTTACGTTTAGCATTAGCCAGCACTTTTTTTTTTTTTTTTTTGCCAAGATGTCAGGTGCTCTGGCTCCCGGTAAACATTGGACTATGGTGGCTGGTGTCTCTATTTTCACGTTCCTTATAATATCGCCAATTACTAGAGCAGTTTCATCAGGTTTCTCAGTGGGTGCCTCATTGAGTGGGGAGAACATGTTCTGATGTTCTGATCGGAACGGAAGAGCGGTGTTTTGACCCGCGACTAGGCCGCCTTACAGTCACCCAGCTGCCCTGCTGCACGGGCTCAACCGGAGCTGAACAATGTACAGGACTCCCTGAGCTAGTCGCATCCAAAGCCGTATCTACAGCCCTCACATTCTTACTGTCCTCAATTAAAGTTTGGATGCGTGTCTCTAATTCTGAAACCTTCTCTGTCAGCCTAACTATTTCCCTGCATTTATCACATGTGAATCCCTCATCGCCGACAGAGAGAGATAAACTGTACATGTGACATGAAGTGCAAACAACAATAGCAGGAGAAGAAGCCATACACAGTCTTATTATTAGTTGTACTACTACTACTACTACTGCTGCTGCTGCTGCTACTACTGTTTGTTGTTTTCCCCATAAAACAGAAATGGTGTCTCAAAATAAGCCGTTCAGAAATTTCATATAGATCTCATATGCACATATAATTTCTTTCCCTGCTTTTTACGTTCACAGACATAACCAACTATGTTTTTGTGAACTTTGTGTGTTTTTGACATAACCTTGTATATATTTGACAGTTTAAACTCAATAAGAACGATAACTTTGTTTAGTTTTCACGTGATGTGCTGTCACAGCTTTCTGTGCGAGTGTGTCAAATGTGTGCGCTCAGAAAATTATTTATCAGTTATACATTTATATATTAAGTTATATATTATATAACTTTCTTGATGTTGAAGAATTGCAATATCACGTCAGTGTGACCACAACAGACATGATAATTAAAACCTAACAGATCCTTTGTTTTGGCAGAATATCCGATGTGCAAGCTGTAAAGGCACTGCCCTCTTCTGGAAAGGGGGTGGGGAATCACATCTCATTTACATAATACATGTTAAAAAATTGGTCATATTTAGCATGGTATAATAAAAGATGTGTGGGGTATTTTGAGCTGAAACTTCACAAACACATTCTAGGAACACCTGAGACTTATATTACATCTTGTAAAAAGCAGCATAATATAAATAAATAATACATTCTGTTACAGTAATTCTGTTACAGTAATTTCAGTAATGTCACAGTAGTTTTCACAATTGTGTCTACATTTTCAGCACTGCTAAAATCATAGGGCCCTACAGTACTTTAACATCCTCTAACAGTAGAGTAATAATGCTCATGGCATGTTAATGTTATGCAACTTAAATGTCACTGTTCTCCATCTTCACACTGGCTTTGTCACTGACTGACTAATGCTCCATGTCAAAGGTGAAGGAGAAATGCATCATATACTGTCTGTAGGTTCTTCTGAGCCTTGAGGTGAAGACCACCTGTCTTAATGAGTACAACTGACTCTGACATCCATCATCGACACTGACAGGAAAACATTTCCCAGGCGTGATGTTCATCTTGTGAGTGAAGGATAGTGGCCTATAAGGGACAGCAGACTTCATCATGGACCTGTGTGGTTACCACTAAAGTGCTGAGGGATGTCTACTCTCACCCCTGGAAGCGTCTTAATGTTTGATGGAGCGAACTGAGGATGCCCAAAGTTTAAAACTGAAAGTTATTTTGACAGTCTTTGCAGGTTTTAGGGATTGGCTACAGGTTAAAGGACTGGATACTGTGTGTCAAAACAGGGCCTCACATTGGAGCTAAAGTGGTTATTGCATGTGTTCTTGACTCATGGAGCTGTGGTGCTCAAATGAGTGATACGGGTTTGAGCCTGGTTTGCAATGCATATTGATCTGTGCCTCTGCCCACAATAATATCTTGTAACTTTATTAATTAATTTAGACCAAGATGGGTTAGCCAAACGAATGTATTGCTATTATTGGAATTAATATTCGTACATAATAAATTAACCCTTTTTTGCAAGAAAAAAACAAACAAAAAACAAACACAAAAAAAAAAGCTAGAATTTTATAGGGAAGGTTCACCCAAAAAAATTAAATGTACCCCATGATTTACTCACCCTCAAGCCAGTTTAGGTGTATATGACTTTCTTCATTCAGACAAAAGCAATCTGAGTTATATTAAAAAATGTCCTGGTTCTTCCAAGCTTTATAATTTTGAGATTTTGAAGCCCAATAAAAATGCATCCATCCATTATAAAAAAATATTCCACACAGCTCCATGGGATTAATAAAGGCCTTCTGAAGCAAAATTGATGCGTTTGTGTAAGAAAAATATCCATATTGAATACTTTATAAACTGTAATCTCTAGCTTGTGCTAACTGTCTTACACTCGTTCATTAGAGAGTGGCATTCCAGTGGATGACGTAGGCATAGTGTAATTTCCATTGCGAATATGCTGGTCTTATGAGAACCAAGTTTTGTTTACTTTTTATGATGGATGGATGGATGCACTTTTTTGGGCTTCGAAATCTTGACCATCCTTCACTGCCATAATAAAGACTGGGAGAGCCAGGACATTTTTTTTAATATAACTCCAGCTGTATTCACCTGAAAGAAGACAGTCATATATACCTAGGATGGCGTGAGGGTAAGTAAATCATGGGGTAATTTTTATTCTTGGGTGAATTATCCTTTAAGGTAAGAAAATACCTTACCAGCGGGGGGGCCTTCAAGTCAAACAGGTTCGAAATTTTTAAGCTGATTTTGATTGATTGTCAACACCTCTCCTTGTATGAAGATTGTCATCAATCATATGCTTTCTTTTATGCAAACATACATAACAGATGTGCTGAAATACATAAGTGGCGAAAGCTAACTGGAAAGTGTAGTGAAAAAAAAAAGTGAAGTGAAGTGACGTGGCGTAACGTGACGTGGCCAAGTATGATGACCCATACTCGGAATTTGTGCTCTGCATTTAACCCATCCAAGTGCACACACACAGCAGTGAACACACACAGCAGTGGGCAGCCAATGCTGCGGCGCCCGGGGAGCAGTTGGGGGTTCAGTGCCTTGCTTAAGGATCTCACCTCAGTCGTGGTATTGATACAGTATATAGTGCTGAGCTACAGTCACATTACTGAAAAAATATATATTTTGGTGAGATATACATAAGAGATATACTACCAATGCTAGTTCTAATTTAGAAGCATTTTTTCCCTAGCCTCAGTCCTTATAGATCAGCATATATCTGGCCGCAAGCAACAACCCCAGTTAATACAGTAATGCTGTACTCTATATGCAGACATAGAAGAATCTGACCTGCTGTTTGCCAGCTCATGCAGAGAGTTGGGTGTTAGTAAGAGAGAGCTCAGTGTATTTGTCAGATGGCATGGGCATGTGGGTTCTGCTGCCCTGCAGATAGCGACCTGGGAGACCCTGATGGATCTGATTGCCATGCTTTTGGAGGACAGATGGCTTGTTTTGAGGTGGTGTGTGTGTGTGTATGGACTCACAACAGGGGGATTTAATTCTCTCTGACCCTGATCTCGGTTAAGCAGTCTCCACGTTTTCCCCTGTCCGAGGTTGTTGGAATCCTGGGGATGACAATGTGTTCTTTGCTGCTGTGATATGTGTTTTTTCTCCTCTGTTCAATCCCAGAGTATTTATGGAGGCCTGTTTTTCCACTGCTCTTCCCTGCAGCTTCTGGTCAAGGGCAAATTCACGTTTTTTCAGACATGAAAATGAAAAAAAAAAAATCCCTCACATGTGTTTTGGGAAATCAGCCTTCACTGCAGAGTTTCATCTGTGGCTCTCTTGACTCAGAAATACCAATGAAACCCGAGTCAAATGTTTTGATCAGAATCCACATTCTTGCTTTGGGACAACATGAAGTCCAGGCCGTGTTTTATTTATGTGCAGAATGATGACTCAGACTCGTGTCTGGGTTTCTGGCCCGCCCTGTGACAAGCGATGAGAGGGGCTATTCTGTACTGCCTAATAGAGAAATATTCTAGAGAGAAATATGTAGCTCAAACATACACTACATCCTCCTTTCCCTTCTGTCAGTGTCGCATGTCTGTCTTCAGCTGAGCTGTCATTTTCCACCCATAAAACACTGGTGCCCTTCACCTGAGTGACCTGTCATTCCGAATACCCACCAGACACAACTTTGATTCCTGTGACAGTTTAACCATACATCAGAGCAGGAGAGACCTTCATGAACAGAGAGTGTCTGGACTCCATCACCCAAAGGGCCCTTCATCAGTCTCCCACTCACTGCTGATCCTTGTCCAGTCAAACTGAGTAGACTGGACACCTGTCTTAATATGAAGTATGATACAGACAGAAAGAAGGCTAAATATGATAGGTAGGGGCCTACGGGTATGGATATGCTGTCCAACAGAAGAAGAACAAAAGAAAAGGCATAGAAAATGAGAGACGGTTCACCCTAAAATTCAACTTTACCCTCATGGTGTTCCCCTTATGACTTTGTTTCCTCTTAATTGTTTTTGGCGATACAAATTAAGTCAGTGGGGCTCAAAACAACATTGGTCACCACAGACTATTATTGCAGGTATAAATGACACTAGCTAGGAAGACCTGTTAGCTAGGTTGATGCTTGAATCCAGAGTGGTGAGAGTAAGACCAGTTATATTGGTGCCATGACACCAATCGACACCAGAGAGTCAATCAAGATCAACTAGGAGGAGCTGTGCTAGTAAACATCATTCACTTGGACTTTAGCTTCCATTTTAGCTCTGCCCTCTGCCATGCTTGTCAATGCAGGTTCGAATCCCACTTGGAGTGGTGTGAGTAGGACCGGTTACATTGGTGCTGTGATCCATGCAGATGGATGTGCAGTTTAGAGAGGTGAGTGTGATGGAGGCAAGCTAGGAAGCAACACTTTTTGCATCCTGTCAGCGAGTGAGTGAGTGTAACAGAGGCAGGCTAGGAAGAGCTGTGCAGGTAAACCTCACTTCTCTGGCCTGAAAAGGTGCACTATAAAGACTGAGGCTGGAACATGCTTGTTAGTTATTTTGCCTCCCATGCTGGTTTACGCTTGTTTGAATCCCCTTTGGAGCAGTGCACATAGGACTAGTTATATGGACAAAAAAAAACTATAAATATCTGCTTTTATGTTCCACAGAAGAATGCAAGTCATGAAAGTTTTGAAGGCCATTGAGGATGAATAAATGATGACAAAATTTCTTTGTGAGTGAACTCTTTCTTGATTTTTTTTTTATTTTCAGTCACATGCAAATCCTGCTTTCTTGGTATGCATGTTGCCAATGAAATCATAATCGTCTTTGTGTTTTTGTTAACAGTTTGGAGTCAAAAAGAGTCTTACATTTCTATCTAAGATGCTCTGAGCTCTCCATTCTGTTAAGTAGAGTGTTTGTGAGTGTGTGAACAGAATATGATGTTAGAGTTCTGAGCAGCTCTATTCCAAAATCAGCAGAGCTGGTGGCATCATAGGCGCTCTCCTGGCACAGATGTTGTTTGAAACGGTAGGTAACAAAATTATGCTGCCTTTTAAAATTTTCATTTTGGCCAAACTCTTAAGCAGCATAGCATGCATCCTTCACGGATAAGGCATTGCCAGAATACATTTCAATAAGCTCAACTTCAATTTCATCCAAGATGAAAAGGACAAAAACTCTGAGGAAAATTATAAGGGTATTTATTCTGTACTAACTACTAAGAGATTCAACATGTATGCATACATACAGACATCATTGAGACATCTTCAGTATGAGAATAGCCAGTGTGTGAGAAAATGGAGCAAAAGAAAAAGGCAAAAAAAAAAAAAAGTAAGAGTATGTTAAGAATATATCATGGTCCAGAAAAATACATCATCCATCAAACTATGTCTATCTGACAATGGCAGAATGGCAGGAAGTGGAGCAGAAAGAGGACTCCATCAATTACCGCTGAGGTTTTTGCTGATAGATGGGGAATATTTTGTCCTTTACAACATCATGCCCCTGAAACTTATCCTGCTTTTACACAAGGCTGCCAAGACTTAGTCTAATAGAGTCATATATTAAAGACTTACTTATTTGTGCCTCGGGGGCCAAAGATAAAACACCTACCCGCGAGGGGTAAAGATTCAACATCTTCCAGTGGCTAATTTTATAACCGTCTATGGAAATTAATTCATAAATTTATGAATCCAATTACATTCGCACCACAAATTGGTCGAACTGAGTGCAGTCTGAGGTCTTACCACCTCTTAACTCAAACATTCACACACACACACACACACACACACATAAACTTCCTTCTGAACTTGCATGAGAACTTATTAAGAGTTATGTACTGTACTTTCCCTCAGCTTTAGGGCTATTTTTTTTACCATAGGATCCTATGTCCTTCTCTTAGGGGTGTCAAATAGATTCTAATTACCTCGGCAGAATTAAATGAACATACGCTAATGGATCATGGGAGGCATAGCCTGACTCCAAGGATGTGTAACCAATTGCACTCTTCACGGTTCAGAGGGACTAGAGCTGGAGGACTCACTTCACACCAGACCTTCTGTATGTTTTACCTCACTATATCCTTTTAAACCAAATGACACTTGACTGAGTCTGTGAGGATTTTACTCAAAAAGAGAAAGAACGAGAGAAATTGAGAGGCATATGTCATGCCCCGCGTGGGGAAGGTCACAGCAGTTCCTAGCTGTCTGGAGTTTTTCTGTCCTCTAAAATGACTGGGATCTGACTGTGCGTAGGACTATCTACTTAACCCTTTAAGGTAGGTATTGTAGCCATATGGTATGGGAGCATATCATGTTCCTTCACTTGCTAGGAACTAAAAAATAAATAAATAAAATAAATTGAATTTCTAGAAGAGCAAACTATGAGAAAAAGGCCACATGGCAAACGTTTTCCTACAGTTTTTTTTTTTTTGAAAGGAAGACATGCTGTCTAAAATTATCCTTATATTATGTTTTTCAACATTTACAATGCATAAGGAATTCATTCATTAATTCTTTCACAGATTAACTTTGACACTTTTTTACAGAAAATTGAGAAAACAATGAACATTGTCATAATGCTGTACTAAAACGTATCTGCACAAGTATGTTTTCATGGGCACTTATTTATTTGTTTGTTTGTTTGAGTATGCATATTCAGTGTTATTAATAGCATAATTGGGTATTTGTGTAAATTATTAATTTATGATTTTACATATGTACATGGACAAGATGGCGCCACTGTGTTCGGACGCCGTTCGGGTCGCTCCACTGAGATTTTGCTTCAACTTTCTTTTTTACTTAGTTTTACTTTCTCTTTTTACACATCTCACGTCGGCACTGATCACCTACAACATAGAAACACTTTTGGACATTGGAAACCGCTACACCAACCTGCTTCAGGACACTTCCTGGCCTCTGGAGATTCTTCAGAACGCGGAGATAAACAACACCCCCCCGAGGTGACGGATCAAGAAACACCGCGGGAAGCGCGCTGGAATTCGAGTCAGACTCAGGAAAAGGGCTCACAGTCCTCCTCTTCCAAGCATTCTCCTCGCTAATGTCCAATCCTTGGAGAATAAGATGGATGATCTTAGAGCCAGGATTAGTTTCCAACGGGACATAAGGGACTGTAACATCCTTTGTTTGTCAGAAACGTGGCTTTCGTCCTCGGTCCCGGACACTGCTGTAATGCCGAGTGATAACTTCTCTGTCTTTCGGACGGACAGAACAGCAGAGGCCGGTAAATCCAGGGGTGGAGGAGTATGTTTCATGATCAACAAGAAATGGTGTGATCCCAGGAATATCTCCATTCTGTCACGTTCCTGCTCACCTCATCTGGAACATCTTTCCATTATTTGCCGCCCATTTTATCTGCCCCGGGAGTTTTCATCGATCATTGTTACTGCTGTGTAAATTCCACCACAGGCGGACACCGGCTTGGCTTTGTCTAAGCTTCACGATGTGCTCAGCGGCTACATTAACAAACATCCTGATGCTGCCTTCATCATCGCGGGGGACTTTAACAAAGCCAACCTCAAGCAGGTCATGCCGAACTTTTATCAACATGTATCCTGTCCAACTAGAGGACCAAACACACTGGATCATTGCTACACTCAGTTCAAGGATGCCTACAAAGCCCGCTCACTACCGGCTTTTGGCAAATCGGACCATGCCGCCATTTTTCTAACACCGGGATACAAACAAAGGCTCGTTCAGGAACCTCCGGTGCAGAGAGTAGTGACGCGCTGGTCCTCCCACTCAGAGACTATGCTGCAGGCGGAGCTTGATGACGTCGACTGGGACATGTTCCGGGCGAGTTCTTCTGACGTCAGCGAGTTCACGGATGTAGCATTAATCTTTGTAAACACACTAACCGAGCAAGCTACAGAAACAATAACGATAAGGACATTCTCCAATCAGAAACCATGGGTGGACAGTAGGGCTGTAACGTCCCAGTCGATTAGTCGATTAATTGGTCGATATGGTCTGGTTCGACCAAAAATCTGATTGGTCGATTTTTTGCCGCGCTCATTTCATCAGTTTGGCCGCGCTCATTTCATCAGGTGGAAAGCACTAATTGCTAATGGGGGTGTTTTCAGAGCACCCCTGTTTCACAGGTAACAGTCTGTTTTCAGAACACCCCCATTGTTTTCACTTTTTTTGGATTAGCCCAACCCACTGGAGAAGAGAGACAGATAAGTAGGCTTTAGAAAGTTTGATGCTGAATATTATTTATTTAATAACAAGCTAGTGTAAAAACAAGAAGCTGTCTCCTTCCAAAGAACCAGTGTTAATTTCGTTAACGAAGAGGACGACGAAAAATATTCGTTAACGAACTTTTTTTCTGACTAAGATGAGAAGTTGACGAGATAAAATTAATATCTGATGATTAAAAACTATGACGAAATGTATGCGCGTCTTCGTTAACGAGACGAGACGGGACTAAAATGTTATTTGAGGACTACCGGACATTCAAAATACATCCTATAGGCTAAGTTGACTGTCTTGTCTTTTAAAATGTGCGTCCCTGTCACTGGATCGCAATCAGACGAGGGGCGTTTGTATATCTCACAGTATGGCAGCCGCAGTGGGCGGATACGCTACCAAAACGCAAACTAGCGATCTGAAACAATGGCCTCAGCAACTGAATGGTTATAGGGATAGGGTGACCAGACATCCCGTTTTTCCCAGGAGTCACAATTCGTTGTTGATTAACTTAAAGTTAGTGAAGGCGCGATAGGCGGAATCACTCTGATAGAAGTGCTCCACTTTCTCAGTTCTCACACAGTGCGCGATCAGTTCTCAGTTCTCACAATATTGCGCAATTGCGCTGTGCCCACTGTTTGTGTTAGTTTTGAGCCTAAGATGCTTTATTTTTCAGTTATGCACTTTATTTGGTTTCTGCTCTTGTTTGTTTAATAAATATTCTTTTTTTATTAAAGTGGACGCGCCTTTTGTGTTTATTAAGAGTAAAAGCTTTAAGTCTATTCGTGTCTCAGCCGCGAAGCTGAGCTCTTATCTTCAGCCTCGCTCTGTGCGAGCTGCGCAGAGCGGCTGAAATGATAGTGTCTGACAGTTATACTTATAACATATGACAAAAATAATTTTCTAAATTATGTTGCACATTCCTCAAAAGTTCTTGTGATATCACTAGTTGACAACATAGTACTGTTTTCAGAAATCACAGGCTATGATATTGTGCAGGTACACGTGATGCACCGCTGTCAGAGACGACAGACTCGTGTGTCAGACTCATTTCAGTGCAAAATAATTAGGTCAAAAACGATTTAATATACTGCAAATAGCCTATTAGTTTTTTATGTTTATTTATAATTAATTTAGGCAGACAACAAGGCTACCAAGTACTGAGCACAGTGCGTATCTAATTAATGTAACGTACGTTTTTTTTTCTCCACAACGTCATTTTTAGTCGATTTTTAGTCGAAAGTTTCAGGACTTCAGTCGACCAAGATTTTCTTTGGTTGATTACAGCCCTAGTGGACAGAACAATCCGTGCCGCGGTTAACACACGCACTGCCGCTTACAATGAGGCTCTTCTGTCTGGGAATACGAGCGAGTACAAAGCATCGTGCTATGCTCTCCGACGCGCAGTAAGAGCCGCCAAACACAGATACAGAGAGAGAATTGAGTCTCATTTCCAGCGCAACGACTCTCGACGGATGTGGCAGGGACTGAGGACCATCTGTGACTTCGGAAACAAATCCTCCGCGGAGGTGAGAGCAGATCCGTTGCTGGCCGACGAGTTAAACATCTTCTACGGCTGCTTCGATGGCAACGGCGGTGGCGCGTTTCTGCCGACCAGTGCGTCAGGAAGCAGCAGGCAGAGCAGCGGTGATCCTGTAATCACCGTGTCGGAGGATGAGGTTCGGAGGGCGCTAAAGAGAGTGAACGTGAGGAAAGCAGCCGGACCTGATGGGATAACCGGCCGTGTTCTGAGGTCCTGCGCCGATCAGCTGGCTGGTTTGTTCACTTCTATCTTTAATGAGTCCCTTGCTACCTCCGTGGTTCCCACCTCATTCAAAAAATCCATCATTATCCCTGTGCCAAAGAACAATAAACCCTCTTGCCTGAATGACTATCGCCCAGTTGCCCTCACATCTATAGTCATGAAGGTTTTTGAGAGACTTGTAAAGAGCCACATTTGCTCCTCCATCCCTGATACTCTGGACCCTCTTCAGTTTGGAAGAGACGATGCCATTTCTCACGTTCTCCACTCTTCCCTCACACACTTGGACAGCAACAATGGGAATTATGTAAGGCTGCTATTCATTGACTATAGCTCAGCTTTCAACACTATAGTCCCCATCAAGCTGGCATCTAAACTCACAGACCTCGACCTAAACTCCTCACTCTGTGACTGGATTCAAGACTTCCTCACCAGCAGACCTCAAGTGGTGAAAGTTGGCCAGTTCACCTCAAACTCCATCACTCTGAACATAGGAGCCCCACAGGGCTGTGTCCTGAGTCCCCTGCTCTACTCTCTCTACACGCATGATTGCGTGTCCTCTCACAGCTCCACATCTATTGTCAAATTCGCTGATGATACTGTGGTTCTGGGCCTCATCTCCAACAACGATGAGACCGCATACTTGGATGAGGTAGAGAGTCTCACATCATGGTGCCAGGACAACTGTCTCTCTCTGAATGTGAGCAAAACTAAAGAGCTGATCATGGACTTTAGGAAGAGACAGCAGCAGCCCTACACTCCTCTTATGATCAGTGGGACCCTTGTGGAGAGGGTGAGCAGCTTCAAGTACCTCGGTGTAAACATCTCCGAGAACCTGACTTGGACTACACACATCCAAACACAGGTTAAGAAAGCCAGGCAAAGACTGTACCATCTGCGACAGCTGAGGAAATTCAGGGTCTCACCAGCAATCCTGAAAACTTTCTATTCAGGAACCATAGAAAGTGTATTGACTCAGTGCATCTCAGTGTGGTATGGAAACAGCTCCAATCAGGACTGCAAAGCACTACAGAGAGTTGTGCGCTTAGCTGAGCGCATCTCAGGGTCTGCTCTCCCCTCTCTGCAGGACATCTACCTCAAACGCTGCAAAAATAGAGCTGTTAAAATCTTCAAGGACTCAAATCACCCTGGTAACCGTCTATTCACTTTGCTTCCAGCGCTTCCGTAGCCTGATGGCAAAAACTGAGAGACTTAGGAGGAGCTTCTTCCCCCAGGCCATCAGGCTCCTAAACTCTAACTCTGTGTCATAACATCACTTGACTCCATGTAAATATCACCATATCAATAAGCTATTCATAATTTTTCTCTACCTCATATTGCTGCTATTTAAATACCATGTACAACTTTTTTGCACATTATTTTTGCACATTCCTCTTATTACTATTTAAGTCAACAACATACTGACCTGCACATTTATATTTATATTTTTTATCTTATCTTTTATTTTATTCTTTTATTTTATTTTTTCTACTTTTCTTCTCTTAATATTTGTATACTTTATAATTGCACTGTCCTTGGAGCGGACCTGACCTACATTTCACTGCTGGTTATACTCTGTATAATTGTGTATGTGACAAATAAAACTCTTGCATCTTGAATCTTGAATATGTAATGTGTTTTGAAGAAATGTTTTTTCAATCAATCAATCAGTCTTCTCTGCATTTCTCCTCATCTAGTTTGCCTCCTTAACTAGTTGTCTAATAAATTTGGCATTGTGTATTGTAGTGAATTTTGTTTTCGTCAACCTAGGGAGGTGAAATAGTGTAGTGATGGGTACTCACATCACAGGTGATGTTAAGATTTTGGATCACGTGTCCCTTAAGGTGTGGTTAAGAGTACAGCACATAAGAAAGATTGGTGGGACATCTAACTTGTAGAACCTTTACTGCATTATCAACACAAGGAAGACACAAGTGTAAAAAAATAAAATTGTATTAACAAAAGATAGACAAGAGTAATCAACAACTACTAACTGAATACTATGAATGGAAAAGGAAAAAAAGTGCATAAGATGCATAAAATGCAAGTGATTATGTTGGGTGTTGCTATGTCAGAGCTACGTTATCTGGAAAGATAAACTATTGCTACTCTGGAATAAATAAGGTGAAGAACTTTATTATGCATCAAACAAATACATGAAAGATTTGCTATAAACTACAATCAGCTATATAACATCTAATGTCAATTAGAAAAATCATATACTGACAATACACAACAATGCCAAGGTCTCTGGAAGAGGTTTGGATAGGTGATGAGTGAGTTCTCTGTGGTTGAGTGAGCAGTCCGGTTGCGGTAACTTCATCCACTAGTTGTGCTGGTAACAATGCAGTGGGAAAAGAAGCAGGAATCTGTTTCGACAGCCTTGAACATGAAGCGCTGGAGGATGCTGATCTCCTGGAGCGCCAAAGGGTCCTAAAATCTGGAACATGCAGATGTGGCCCGGGAGTAGGTGCAGAAGGTCCTTAGCCTGGAACACGCAAGCAAAGGTACCTTGGAGTAAAGGTTTGCTCACCGGAGCTTAACCTTGTTGCAAATGTCTTTGTGTCTTCTGCCTCTCTGGGCTAGAGACCCAGAATTTGGTCAATCTGCTTTGTCTCTCTAGGATTGAGACTCAGGACGTGCTGCATCTGTTGTTGTCTCACTGAATGGAGACTCTGAAGTCTAAACGTAGATTATCTCTTTCCTCACAGGCTGGAGGCTCAGGACTTGGTATCTGTTATTGCCTCTTCCCTCACGGGCCAGAGGACTCAGACTCAGAACTGAGGTTGATCTGCTATTGCCTCACCCTTGCAGGCAGGGGACTCAGAATGTAGTTTCTGTTGCTGTCACTTCCTTCGTAGGACTGAGACTCAGAACAAGGTGTTTCTGTTGCTGCCTTCCCAGTAACAGGACACAGACTCAAAACAAGGAGTGTCTTTTGGGAAGGTACCTTTATCTCTTTCTGATGAGGAGATTTAAATCTGGCACTTCTCCATTTCCAGGCTGTGATTGGCTGTTTCCAACAGAGTGGGGGACATGGTGTGGCCCACCCTTCTTTCCTCCTGTGGATCTTATTTGCATAGTCCAAACACACATTCAGAAAAGTGTCACTAAAGTTTTACCAATGCATCATTCACTTACCAAACCACAACCAGAATACTTTTGGCAATGTTGCGAACACATTCAGTCCAAACATGATGGAAGAAGATTGAACTGTCATGCATGCATTCATTTGGCCATCAACAGCTGAGTTTGTGTAAGATGTTGCACCACACATCGCTGTCAATGAGAACACTTATTGTACTGAATATGTATAAGATGTGTGTGTTGTAGTGTGCATCAGTTTTAAGGTTTGAAAACATAGTTATGAATGGATTTGGATGGATCTCTGTGATTCAGAGGTCCTAAGGAATTGTTATGGCGGTCACAGGCCAAAACCTTAGGAATCAGTCTGTTGGTGGGAGAAAGGCAGAAACTGCATTTTGACCAATGAGAAGTCTTGTCCTTCCTGGGGTTTGTACCAAAGGTCTTCTTCTTGCCCTCTCAGAGGTGTCTGGCCATTGTCCTGGCATCTTTATCTGATGGAGTTGGACAGTTTGCTTATGTTATTCCACCGAGATCCAATCAAAATGTAGCAAACCTTTGTCCACTATAGTGGTCAGAGACAAATTTGACAAATTGCTTTGTTTCTCTTTTGTCCATTTGGAAAAGTGCTAAATACAAAAATGTAAATGTCTATGGAAAAGGCAAGAAAAAGAGTTACTCCTTAGCCCATGAAGTAACAATGAAATAGTTTTTTAAGAATATTAAGGGATAAATGATACTGGTTTGCTCAGTTTGGATTGTAGGCGTTCCAGTTTGTGTAAATGTATAATTGCACACGATCATTTTGGTAACACTTAAGAATAGGGAACAATTATTCACTATTAACTACGAATTGTCCCTCAATAAATTCCTAATTTACTGCTTATTAATAGTTAATAAGGTAGTTGTTAATTTAGGTATTGCGTAGGATTAGGTATGTAGAATAATATCATGTAGAATAAGGCATTAATGTGCGCTTAATTAGTACTAATAAATGGCTAATATTCTAGTAATATGCATGCTAATAAGCAACTAGTTTTAAGAGACCCTAAAATGAAGCGTTACCATAATTTGTATTTAATCAGAAGATAATTTTGAAATTGGCAAGACTATAGGCTATACTTTTTACTTTGATACAGGACATTTTATATCAGAAAAAAACAAAAACATAATGCTAAACCATGCTAAAAACCAGGGATTCCAAGTCTAATTTAAACCAAGAAATAAACAGAATGTTTTAGTATTAAGAAATATACCGAAAAGTCATACAAAATAAATAATAAATCCATTATTCATTATTATTATTATACACAATTCATAATTAAAATTCTACACTTTGTGTCTTAATGACTATAAAAATAAGCACATGAACGAAAGGTTAGATGTTTTTGGTTTCATGGAAACACAAGAAAATCAAGAAAAAGCAAATCATTTCAGAAATTATTATCATCATCTGGTTTTACACAAACTTATGGGGTCTATGCCATCTCAAGTGCTAAAGCATGCATAAAGTCATGTTCATTTTTTACTCAAATGACTATGCTCATAGTATAATTTGTAATGAAATTATATTAAATGAATTTAGAAACAAGAGAAATAGAAGCATTTTCAATGAATATCTCAGACTTTTTGACCCCTTGTATGTATCTTTATTTTCCCTCTCTCTCTTTTTGTTTTCTACAGAATAGCTGAAGATGTTAAGTTACAGAATTGGAGTATTTTCCCTGTAAAATCATAACCTTTTATACAGCAGACAGACAGCACCGCTAATGGTAGAAAAGACACTTTTCCAACAGCGCAATTCTCACTAAATTAAGAACAGATGGCATTTTCACCACACATCAGACAGACTCCCTGATAATTACACATGCTCATTTTAATCACTGTGCTCCTGTGTTTTATGCAATATGTGTGCTGGAGCACTATTTTCTGTTGCTCCATCGACTGACACTTACATCGTCATAAAACCAATCATTTTTGCTTGCATTTGTTTTAACACAGGGAAAGTACAATGCATAACTCTTATATATTCCCAGTCACATTTTAGATGCTGTTTAGTTTAGAAAATTATGTTTTGTAGACAAGTCTGTCAAGAGAACTCATCTCTATGGAAGCTTATTTCTAGGATAAAAAAAAAAGAAGATAATTGCGACTTATCTCACAATATTGAGTTTATATCTTGCAATTTAGACTTCTTTTAATAATTGTGAGATATAAAATCATAAAAGTGAAATATAAAACTCGCATAGAGAGATATAAACTCGTAACTGCAGGGAAAAAAGTAAAAATTGTGAAATAAAAAGTGACTGCTTTTATTTTTTTAATCTGATGGCACATCAGTACATCTCTTCCATACATCTCTTCCATAGTCACGATAGACAGATTTTCCCACTCGTGAAGGAGCGTTGTGAAAGTGTGACTCAATTGCAACTTGACAGATTGACTCAGTTGCAATTGAGTTAGGGAACTCTGAAATGTAAATAACAAACAGGAAGGCACAGAAGCACTCACGGCTAGACAATTACCATACGTGGCATAATTCTTTATGAAACAAGCCACAGGAACAGTATAACCAGTGCTTTTATTCCTTCCAAAAAATATCTGAAGTTCTCATTTGAGACTGAGAGTCATAAATTATCTAAATCATGCAGTCTGACATCCTGCAAGCGTATCATCAGAATAGGACCTCAGGCTGACGGCACAGTTCTACATTAAGTCCAAAGTGACAGACTGAATCCAGTTGTTTACTCAGAGCCAGTGGCGTAAACCATTTGATTAAAAATTTTATATAAACATTCACCAAATACTGTGCCAGATTGCAGTTTACGTAATCTCAATGTAAGAGAAGTAAGGAAAAAAAAAAAAAGGGACCAATACACAGGATTGTGTATTGGTCAGAGTCTTATTTTAACTATAGCATTTGGAGTGTGAACAGTAACACAGCTGTTATTGTATAACCGATGTGCTAATACAATTTGAATGCAATCCCAAGCTGTAAATAGCAGTTTGCTTTGGTAAATAAGCCCACTGAGGTTTCTCCTGATATCGGTGATGATATTAGGTGTATTATTTATGGAAATAGTAAGTGAGTTTAAGGGTAACCCACTCAGTCATCATATTTGTGGTTGGTGCGCTACAAAGGCCTGTTTAATTATTTTCTTGGCAGATTTGACCATTTTTCATGCATTGTGATCATGGTTAAGGTTCGAGAAGAATAAAAAATATCTTCATATGATATGTAAGAAACACATACAGATATAAATAAATGTTTTCTTTTAAATTTATATATATATATATATATATATATATATACAGTATATATATTTTTTATTTATTTATTTATTTTTATCGTGAGCATCTTTCTCCCAGTATCTGTGTGCAAAACAATCAACTTCTGCTGCAGACAGACTTAAAAGGAACGGCTTTGTTTACTTGTTAAAGCTTGAAATACACAGATAAAGAAACTAAGCTGCAATGTCAAACAAACACTTTAAGTCATTTCTTTATCAAACAGACAGAAAAAGGATGTCTTTTAAGGCCAAGTGTTTATAGCTTTGTTTGCTTGATGCTCCACATGAATACAAAGAATCTACAAGACCATGATTCATTCATATTTATGAGAGATTTCAAGTCTTTTATTTAAAAAAAATATATCATATCATACACTCTCTATTCTAATTCTATTCTTTATTTAAAAAAAAAAAAAACTTGCAATCTTCATTTACTGCTTGTTTTCTTACAAAAACGTTTGACATACATAGAATACAACTTCGTTTTGCATTCTATGTATTTGTTTTATTTGTATTTATTATAGTCAACAAAAGCAAAAAAGGTCTCTAACACTAACTTGATCTGTTCTTTTTCTATTCTATCTGTTTTATTTTTATTTATTATACAATTTAAAAAACAAAAACAAACAAAAAAACACCTTGCTATGTGTACTGTGTTAACCTAACTGAGACTTGTTATAGAACTTGCATATCATTGCTCTTTTGTTGATTTTGATTGCTTCCATTGTCCTCATTTGTAAGTCGCTTTGGATAAAAGTGTCTGCTAAATGACTAAATATAAATGTAAAAGCATCATAAATAATTAACATTTGCATGCCATTTAAATGAATAGTTTACCAAATAAATATATAATAATTATTATATTATATTATATTTATTATATAATTATAATAAATAAATAAATTAATTAATAATAAATACTTACATACACACAATAAAATAAAATAAAAATTACTCACCCTCATGTTGTTTCAAGCCTGAATGTGTTTCTTCCTTTTGCAGATCACATAGACATCAACATTATATTCTACAGAATAAAGAAAATCATACAGGTTTTGAATAACATGAATAAATGATGACAGAAATATATGTCAAGTCCTCATTCACTCTATAATCTGGGCTGTTAATCACTGTGACCATATCATTGAGTCTGGACTGTTGAACTAATCAGTCAGACCGATTTTGTGAACTGGATCAACAAATTTATTGATTCACCTGACTCAAAATAACTATTCTTTTACAAAACAGTCATTACTACTTCTCGCAAAAACAAAAGAGCTAAGAAAGATATTCAGTGAATAATCCTGACCTCAGTTCACTTTTATTACACTAAAAATGTAGACAGGATATTCTAAAAATCACCTTTTGTCTTCCACAGAAGAAAGTCAAACAAGTCTACAGCAGAATGATAGAAACTGCATAAATGATGACTTTATTTTGTTGTGAACTGCTCGTATATGTTCAAATGTATCCATGTATCATGTGTGTGTAGTAGATTTCCCTTTACACATATGTCAATGAGCATCTGCTTATGTAAGTAAGCAGACGCTTTTATCTAGGGTGACTAAGAGTTCACTTATTTTAGAGTCTGTCCCTGCTGGGCTCAGCCATGATGGTTCCAGTTTCTTCCGGTTTCCAGTCTCAGTTTTGGCCACTATTACTTCCCCCAGAAACAATACTTTTCCCAGAATAAATTTGTATGGATGCTGTATCATCTCAACTGGAGATTGAGGTGTAGTGTGAATGCAGTGATCGGAGTTGATTTGACTGAGGTTAATTTCCCATCAGCCTTAATGGTGGTCATTATAACCGGCACCTGCACCTTAGAGATGCCATACCAGACTTCATTACCGCTCTTTTGACATCATTCTGAAACAGAATAAATTGACCAATAGAGTCTCAAATAAAATTCATGGTATGGTGCATGTGCATGACCTGACCTCAATTGAGCTAATCCAGAATGTTTCTCACGTCTCCTTAAAATTTCATCTGACAGCCAAAGCGATTATCTTCCTGACAGTGAGCACAATTAGACACTATTACCATCAGCCTGTCAGAATATGGCTTTCTT
The DNA here is from genome assembly GCF_936440315.1 of Barbus barbus. Taxonomy (NCBI): domain Eukaryota; kingdom Metazoa; phylum Chordata; class Actinopteri; order Cypriniformes; family Cyprinidae; genus Barbus; species Barbus barbus. The sequence continues at coordinate 18,170,413 of NC_136735.1, read as the reverse complement.
TTCCTTCATTCTTTTTTTTCTCTTGCTGCCTTTGCATATTTTGATAAAAAAACAAAAAACAACAACAAAAAAAAACATTAGGCCTAGTTAATGAGTACTGAATGCACGTATTAAAGACAAAAGGAGGATTTGGCATTAAAGACAAGTTTTGACACATGTGGCTGTTATTATGCTGTTATAAAATTAGAGGGTGTCATCACAAAGAAATGAAATCAATATGTAATTTTTATTTTCCCTCACAACTATTCTCTTGGATATGGCATAGTTATTACTATCAATACCAAGGACTGAAAGCATCCCAATCAATTTCTAGTGGGTTTAAGTGTGTCCTGAGTAATGCTCTGTTTATGAAATTAATCGATAGATCTTCTAGAAGTACCAGGTCACTGGCAAGTCTTGAAGTACAGTCATTGCATATTTCAGAAACTTTTCAATAATTGTTTGAAACACATTTACTCTCTCTCATGCTCCAAACTTGCAAGTCTTTCTTCAGTGGGACATTATTTTTTTTTTTGAAGAAGAAGAATCTTGGTAACCAAATAATTTCAGTTCCCATTGATTTCCATCGGAAGGACATAATACAATGAAGTCAATGGAAAGAAAGAAAGAAAGAAAGAAAGAAAGAAAGAAAGAAAGAAAGAGAGACAAAGAAAGAAAGAAAGAAAGAAAGAAATATTAAGAAAGAAAAAAAAATTGATACATTCCCAAAGGGAAATTTGGCTGTTTGTGTTCAAAACTATATGGCAGTCGCATCATATAACTGAAAAACAAATATGATTTAATACATTCACACAGAATATTGTGAAAATTTTCATTAAAACTAGATATCACTTTATACTCTTATCCTTTATGCTGCTGTCCTCTGCTGAGATTTATCTGTATGATTTATGGTTGCCTTCATGGTCTATCCTCTTACATGCTAGTATAAAAGGTACATAAAAGATTACGTGACTGTGTTATATAAAATTCCTGAGGTTTAGTTTTGGCTGATTGCTTAAGCCAAAGCTGTGGTTGTCTATTTTTCACACAATAGTTTAATCATTTGTTAACTTTGGTGTATTAAAGGAATCGTTCACCCAAAAAAAATATAGATTTTTTTTTTTTTTACAAACTGTATGATCTTCTTTCATTCGTGAACAAGGAGATATTTGACAGAATGTTCATGCTGATCTTTTCTGTGGAATTCCGCATCTGGCTGCCACACCCCGCAGCATGGGTATAAGAGTCAGCAGCTACACCGCATTAATTAATTTTTTCACTTCGGAGCCAAGCGGTGGTGCATCACTACTTAATTGCAGAAAGACGAATTGTTACGGCGCAACAGCGATAGTCAGGGTCTCACGAGAGAAAAAAAGATCGCCTTCGTGCAGACAGCCACACCAGAATTGTGCGGTGGCAAGCTCCCCTGCATGCTTCAGCACTAAAAGAGCAATCTAAAAGAGTAACACGGGTGATCACGTATTTTTAAAGATGCCTTATCACCCATGCGTTTCTGGATGTGGTCGTTTCCTGGTGCCTCAGGACAGTCACGATCGCTGCCTCACGTGTCTGGGCATTCAGCATATGGTGCATGTTCTTCTTGTGGGGACATGACCATCGCAGAGTTGCATAAAAGACTCCGCTATGTCAAACATGGCAGAGTCCCTCTGCCTCTGCTGCGATCCAGCATTTGTTCCAGCACCCGGGGCGGTGCTGTGTCCGGTGGAGTCAGAGGTGATTTGAGGATCATGGTGAGGGCTTCCCCAAGTGGAGTTCCTCACACCTCAAGCACTCCGCAGACTGTGGAGCTGCTGACGGAATGTGATGCGCCCTCTGCTGGGCAGAGTGCACCACGCGTTTCCTTCGGTGCCCCCTCTGACGACCAGATGTCAATCGCTACATCAGTGGACGAGCCCTCAATCGCCAGGGAAGACGACCCAGCTGCTTTCACACCTTCAGGTGTGGTAGCATTGTCCGAGAAAGACCCAGAGATGACGGCTATTTTCACCTGGGCCGCTGAGAATGTTGTGCTAGTGTGGAATCCTCCACCACATCCCGATCCTTCGAGGCTGGATGAATGGTTTCTCGGTGGGGGTTGCACTGGTTCTCAGCACCCCCTCCATTGCCATTCTTCCCGGAAGTGCATGAGGAGCTCCCAAGATCGTGGAAGGAACCTTTTGCTGCCCGAAACAAATCTTGTAGCTCCTCCGCCCTCACCACCCTTGATGGTGGGTCACTTTGGGGTACGCGGGCATCAGTGTTAATTTTGGCAGGCATTTTTGATTTAGTCTTAGTCTTTATCTTGAGGCGAAAAAGCTTAATAGTCTTAGTCACATTTTAGTCATTTGAGTCTTTCATAGTTTTAGTCTAGTTTTAGTCGACGAAGTCATTGCATTTTTGTCAACTTTTAGTCATTACTTTTAGTCAAACTGCAGTTACCAACATTTATTTTGGTAGCTATTTTATATGTAGTATTCAAACAAAAACGGTCATCAATTCTTCTCTCTTTAAACCAAATCAATTAAGCTTAGTTATGAGAAATTTGAATCAAGGATTGAATTTGGAAAAACTTGTATTTTTCAGATACAGTAGGTTTACTTAACAAGTATACATTTATTTAACATCTTTTGTTGGTTAACATTTATGACAGATAATTAGGAATGCTGTCCATTTAAGACGGAAGGTATGCATGTAATAGCCTACTGATATACATTCAGTTTTCACCCACCTGTTTAAGCTCACTTAAACCATAACGGACTGTATTTCCGTGAGATACTCTACATGAGAGACATTTGGACTGCTGTGTGTGTATTTGAGCACTGAGAACTGATCGCGTGATGTATGAGAACTGAAGAAGTGGAGCGTGCGCGAGAGAGAGCACTTCTATCAGCGCGATTCTGCCTATCGCACCTTCACTAACTTTAAGTTAATCGACAATGAATTGTGACTCCCAGGAAAAACGGGATGTCTGGTCACCCACTCCCTAACCCTTCGGTTGCTGAGGCCATTGTTTCAGATCGCTAGTTCGCGTTTTGGTAGCCTATCCGTCCACTGCGGCTGCCATGCATACGCACCTTATCCAATGACAGAGACGCACATTTTGAAAGACAAGACAGTTAACTTAGCCTGTAGGATGTATTTTGAATGTCCGGTAGTCCTCAAATAACATTTTAGTCCCGTCTCGTCTTGTTAACGAAGATATGGCATAAATTTCGTCATAGTTTTTATCATCAGATATTAGTTTTAGCTCGTCAACGTCTCGTCTTAGTCACAGAAAAAAGGTTCGTTGACGAATATTTTTCGTCGTCGTCGACGAAATTAACACTGGCGGGCATCCCCTCACCTACGAAATTCAGTTCGCCCGGCGTCCCCCAAGTACAGGAGCATCCGGTTCACTTCAGTCAAGGCCGTCGATGCCCCTGTCTTGCAAGCAGAAATCGCAGTCCTGCTGACGAAGGATGTGATAGAGCCGGTCCCTCTAGTCGATATGAGGTTGGGGTTTTACAGCCCTTACTTCATTGTGCCCAAGAAAAGCGGTGGGTTACGACCAATCTTGGATCTGGAAGTTTTGAACAATGCGCTTCACAAGCTGCTGTTCAAGATGTTGATGCAGAAATGCATTTTCGAGTGCATCCGTCCCCAAGATTGGTTTGCAGCGATCGACCAGAAGGATGCCTACTTTCATGCCTCGATCCTGGCAAGGTGGTTTACACTCCCGTCGCATGTCACAACTCGCCCACCACCTCCTCCTCTGGAGTCAGAAGCATCTGAGGTCCCTTCATGCCACCCACATCCCAGGAGTGTTCAATTGGGCAGCCGACAAACTGTCACTTCCAGGGGAGTGGAGACACCATCCCTAGGTGGTTCAGTTGATTTGGAGACGTTCGGAGTTGCTCAGGTGGAACTGTTTGCATCTCCAGAAACCACCCACTGCCAGTGGTTCTACTCCCTAACCAAGGCAACACTCAGCACAGATGCACTGGCACACAGCTGAGGACAAGGAGCAGGTCCTGTTAGTGGTGCCATATTGGCCCAATAGGACCTGGTTCCCAGAACTCATGCTCCTCGCGACAGCCCCTCCCTGGCCGATTCCTCTGAGGAAGGATGTGATTTCTCAGAGACGGGGCACCCTCTGGCACCCGCATCCAGACCTGTGGAAACTCCACATATGGTACCTGGATGGGACATGTAGGTACTAGCATAAAATTATGCTGCATAAAAACATTGCTCGAAACAAACAGCAGACAAGATGAGTGAAACGCAATTTCACTCTATGACAGCAGGTGGCGCTTAACAGCAATAATACAGCTTTTCCTTGGTTATCACTGTTAAACACAGCAGCACTGCACATATTAACACTCATTTAAATGCGTTATACGGAGGCAAGATGAATAGAAAACACCATGTAATCTTTTCTGAAAACAACCAATTCCCCTCAGAAAATTCAATATTTGGATTTTCTTCCTATATTTCGCGCATTGTGAACAGTCATTTTATTCTGCATGCTACAGGATTTTCTCCTCTTTGTGTCTGTCTTCAACGTCTCTGACCTCTGTTAATGGCCGTTTACAGACTAACTATAATAATTTAAAACTATAATAATTATTGCTGTCACGATAAGAAGGAGGAAGCAGAGATGCAGGTGAAACAATGGTAAGTATTTATTGATAGTCACATGACACGAACACAGCACAGTCTCTCGGATGGGTTGGTGGCGCAGGGACACGATGAACAGCGTGCTGGTGACGAGTGACGACAGTGAATCCAGTGCCGGTGAATATCCAACGAGTGATGACGGTGAATCCAGTGCCGGTGAACATCCAGACGAGACGAAACCCATGAAGACTCCAGACAGACGATGACCAGGAACGCTGAAGCAGACGGCACACGGGGAATGACACAGAGGACATCAACAACGATCTGACAAGGAGAGGAAAGTGCGGTGAGACTTTATAGGTGAGTAGATTGGCAGCAGCTGGTGCGGGAATTGAGATCAGCTGGCGCGCTGATGACTGGAGTGAGCGGTCACGCCCACTCACTCACACACACACACACACACACACACAGAGAGAACAACAATACACGAGACATGAAGAAACCAGTGAATTCATGAACCGTGACAATTGCGGTGCAGTTTGTGTGCAAACACAGAACAGAAGTCTGAAATAAAACAAAAATGTCCGGTCGATCGGTGCATCTATACTCCACTGTATAAATGAAATATAGATTAATCATTGTTAAATCTACAAAGTTACTTGGCAAAATGGCTATTTTGACATAGGCTACTTTTGTATGTATTTACCCATTCAGGCGGCTCGTGCGTGTCAGAGACGGGCAGTCCTTATTGTCGAGCCCTGGTCATTGGGGAAGCACGATATGGTTGTCCTAGGCCTCCCTCCCTACCCTCTTGGGATTTGGCATTGGTGCTTAGAGCCCTTCAAACTGTCCCCTTCGAGCCTTTGCAGTCAGTCGAGTTGAAGTTTATTTATATGGAAACCCTAACTCTGACTGCATTGGCCTCAATCAAGAGGGTGGGGACCTGCAGGCATTTTCGGTCAACGAATCGTGCCTTGAGTTTGGGCTGGCTGACTCCAATGCAACACTGAGACCCCGGCCCGGCTACGTGCCCAAGGGTCCTAACACTCCCTTCAGGGACCAGGTGGTGAACCTGCAAGTACTGCCCATGGAGGAGGCAGACCCAGCCCTAGCTTTGCTCTGTCCTTTATGCACATTGCGACAGTACGTGTATAGAACAGCTCTTTGTCTGTTATGGATGACAGCAGAAGGGGAAGGCTGTCTCTAAGCAGAGGATGGCCCACTGGACAGTGGATGCCGTCACCTTGGCCTATGAAGCACAAGGTGTTCCCTGCCCACTCAGGTTGAATGCTCACTCCACTAAGGGTGTCACATCGTCCTGGGTGCTGGCTCATGGTGCATCGCAAGCCTATCATCTGTAGAGCTGCGGGCTGGGTGACTCCTAACAGATTTGCTAGGTTCTATAGCCTATGTGTCGAACTGGTTTCCTCCTGTGTTCTCACCTCAAACGGGTAGTGGCACTGAGAGGCCTAGTTCAGAGTCGGCTTGTGGCGTGGCAAATTCTCCAGAGAGTTCCCTGAGGTTTCTCCAAACCCTGTTGAGTCCTCCAGCACTCCGGCAGCCAGATGTGGCGGGGCGTCCAGCACCATGCCTTACAGCCAATGAATTCTTGAAATCTGGTGTGAGGCTAGTGCCCGTATGAGTGACTCATTTGGGATCCCATATGTGTATATCCATGGTACTCTTACTAGGCCCGTGTTTTTCCTGGCAGACCTTGTTCTACCGTCTCTAAATGATGCAGCCTGAGGGGTTAATTCACATGAGTAAATGTCCCTTAACCCCCTCTGGGAGGAGGTGACTCCGCAGTGTGCCTCTTCCTAGTGGAAGGACATGCTTTCCCAGTGTTATCCAAGTCCTACTGTTTGGGTCGAGAAACAGCAGTAGTTGACCATCTCTGTTTTGAGCATGGTCCTATCGACTGCTTTATATGAAGGACCCGGGAGTCCTACACAGGACACTGGAGGGGGCAGGTCCTGTGGCGCTTTGGCGGGGATCCCAATTTTGTCGGTCATCCGACGTGACTCGGAGTGACCGACTGAAAGGAAACGTCTTGGTTACGTATGTAACCCTCATTCCCTGAAGGAGGGAACAGCAAAACATGAATTAATGTGGTACACCTGCTGCCCACGCTTGAGGGTGTGGCAGCTAGATGTGAAATACCGCATGCCAATGTCCATTGGCTCATTTAGTTACGCTCGAAGTGGATTGGTCTCTCTGGCGAGATCCCAATTTGTCGGTCATCGATGTGATGTCTCCATTCCCTCCTTCAGGGAACCAGGGTTACATACGTAACCGAGACGTTTCCAACAATCGTTTTTATGTCACATTCGCTTTTGTTCATACTATCGGGTAGGTTTAGGTGTGGTGCAGATACTCCGTTATTTTAACGTCATGGAGCATTAGACTTATAGCACCACTCAATGGACATTTCAAGTCAGAACTGCAGTGACACCTATAAAAGCAAGGTCACGTAAAATGTACCATATGTTCGTTCATCTGTTCCAGGGAAAAAAACAAAAACAAAAAAAAAACTCTGTTTTAGTGGCACCCAGTAGACATTTCACATCAAATACCTCATGAAGTGTACATGGTGGTATGTATTTTGCATCTTGCAAAAAAATTCCCAGAGGTACGTCGTGAAACCAGGTTGATTCAAATATTTTTTTTTTTTATTATTTGTTTTATTTCATTTATTTTTATTTATTTATTTTTATTTTAAGAATGTTGTTAGCCAAACAGTTCCCCTTGACTTTCTTTGAAAGGACAAAATACAATGTAAGTCAATGGGAACAGAGACTGTTTGGTTAACAACAATTATTAAAATTAATCTTAATTGAATATTCTTTTGGGTTACACAGAAGAAAGAAATTCATACAGGACAACTGTATTAGAGTTACAGTAGCAAACTACTGTATTACTTTGATTTTATAATTTTTATATATAATTCATTTTATTTTATCCCACATAGGTACTACTGGCATTCAATTAAAATAGACACAATAATTACAACATATCAAATTCTTTATTTAAAACATTGTATGTATAACACTAAAACAGTAATAACAGTGTATATTGTATATTGTGTACAACAGTCTATTGTATATTGTGCAAGATGTGTATATTGTGTAAAATGTGTATAGTATTTATGTGCATTGTTAATTTTTCATATTTTGTACTGCCATGCTTGTACTGCCATGGTACAGAGTCTTGTACTTAAGAATTTCACCATCAGTGTACTTGTGTACACGACGTGTGACAATAAAGAGATATGATTTGATTTAAAAATACAGTCTTCCAATGCTGGAACAGTGCATCTTCACCTGTCTTAGGACGTCTTGCAGTGCATTTTGTTGTATTCTCTGGATTTATCCTCACAAATAAGAAACAGAAACAGAAACATAATGGGGAAAAAATACATAGCCATCTGCAAAACCCAGGTGCTGCTCCAAAATGTGTCCACCACCTTTGCTCTCCATCCACTTTGTTAGTGACAGAAATGTATTCTCTGAAAAACAAGAAGTAGAAATGGCACACTTTTAAAAGGCAAACCCCATTTAGAATACACAAACCTCTCAAAACCATAGTTGTTCTCTTATCAGTCCGAGAATGGCTGGCATGCTCATGTCTTTCTTGATGCTTCATTGCAGTTGCCTTTAAAAAAACTAATAAAGAAAATGCAGTAAATCTTAAATTCCATTAAAAACCATAACACTAGTAAAATAAACTAAAAACTAAAAACACCATAAAACCAATTCTAAAACTAGAAAGGCAGCTAGCCATAAAACTAGTTTAACCTAACATATTATTTTTTTTCTCAATAGGCCATTGGTCAACATTAACTAACACCTGAACAAAACTGCACATTAGTTAATTTAATGTTAATATAAGATAAGCGTTGCTCGTTAAAAAAAAAATAAAAATTAATTCGGTAATTCAATAAATTGACAAAAGTCGTTTAAAATGATATAGTGCAGTTTACCATAGTAAAGTTTGTTACTACCGTGTTGATGGGTAAATAGTACTAGGTTAAACTGGTGTGCAAAAATCTGACAAAAACACTCAGACAAACGTATACATATTTTTTACCTTGCTTGCAGGTCTTATTCTCTCGTAAGGTGCATCGATACACAGTGCAGATGTCCTCTGGAACTGTTCCACTCTCACAGGTTCGTCCCTGGGCAAAACCCGCGGCTCAGTCGAGCTGCTTTCATGTCCTCGGAAGTGAACGCGCTAAGCGACAGAAGACAATATAGAACCCATTATAATCCATGAGACAACGTACAGTGAGTGGATGTGGAGAGTAAGCTCGTGCTGTTTCTGACATGAAGGACAAATGTATTTGCCAAGCAATGTAACACATCCAGTGTAGATAGTCTCAAGCTTGCGGTGTTGTAGACACGGTGTAGGGCAAATCCTATCAGTCCAAATGTAAGAAATGAGGAAAATAAAACAACCTCAATGGAATGGCGCCAAAGAGGTCGTTACAGTAAATACAGTAGTATACAGCAATTAAAATAAAAATGCAGTAAGTCTCTGTAAGTGGGGTTTGACAAGAGAAAATTCCCATGATGCAAATGGTATTACAGTTACTTACTGTAAAGGGATTTTGCAGTATTATACTGTGTGATATATAGTAAATAAAAGTAGAATTTACAGAAATGTTTGAATGAATGAATTAATAAATAAATAAACGGTCTTCCATCCTGAGAGATATTGGATTGGATTGGATTGGATTCAATTTATTGTCATTGCACATGTAGGTACAAGGCAACAAAATGCAATAAAGAAGAAGAAATACAGCATAACATGTGGAAAGAGAGGAGAAAAAAATTGTCCTCACACTACGCTCCTGGACAAGAGTGCAGTGTGAGAACAGACAAAAACCTCAGCATAAAGCACAGTCAACACAGGAACATAACTTGCATAGTAATCCTAGTTCAGACGAAACAGCCATCCGGCCAGCAGCCATTACAGCGCAAACACACGGACCCGTTATCACTGACAGGATGAAGCGACGAAGGCGTGGGATGGGGGTAGGGAGGTGTATGAGTGTGTGTATGTGTAAGTTCGTGTGAGTTCGTATGCCTTGAAATCCGTTTCGCCAGCACTTCAAACCAGTCGACTCAGTTCGCAGGTTGTGATGCGACATAGCAATTGCCATGGAAACGACCTTGGACAGAGCACAAGCGCCCGACAATAACAAGGTGTTTGATGGGGGGAGGGAATGGAAGAAAGAGCGTCTCCCTGCAGTATTCACCGGAGAGTTGATACCAGAGCGGCCTTGCCAAGCCGTTCTGTTGTGGGAAGCCGGAAAGAGATAAGATTGTTTTGTCTTAGGGCGAACAGCTGTCTTCCAGTTTCACAGCTATTCTCATTGTCCATTCTGATCTGCTTGTCCATCAATTTTTCTTTCCAAAGCCGAGAGCTTAGCCGTGATCGAATCCATATTGCGGTTAATCGCCTCTGTCTCCGAGGCGACCGCTCTGCCTACAGCTTCCATCATGACGGGCAGCCGTGAGAGGTTTTGGATAGCCAGTCCCGTCTCCTTAATTTTCTGATAATTTAGGGCAACGCCTAATCCAAATAGCAGAAATCCAGTTATCATTGTTCCGAATAAGAAGATGTCTTCAATGTCCTCCACGGAGAGAGCCGCCAGACACACGACCCGCCATCTCTCCCATGCGTCCATCGTGTAGCCAGCAGCAAACGTCCCAGCGGGACATTCAGGTTCTCCAGATCCCGCTTTCCTAGTCGAGAAGATGGTGTCAATTGCGTTAAGAGACCAGTTGATCAGATCCATAATTTCGGTTTTGTAAATAGTGCAGCGAGAGTCTCTTAAGAAGGACAGGACAATACAAGAGAGCAAGCAGGGAAGTTCAGGAGGGAGGGAGGGAAGAAAAATGCGACCGCCTTCGAACAGAGCCAAACGAGAATATGTTAGCCATTATTTATTTGTTTATTTATTTATTTATTTTGTACTGCTCTTTTCCACTAAACTACGTTGGCATGCTTTTTAGGATCCCTGTTTACTTTACTGCTCTTCTAGAAGTCATAACTGTCATGATAGACTGCTTTGGGGATTGTGGTTAGTGTATAATTGTGCGGCTGACACGCTGTGATGACATCAGTGTGAGCTCCCTTTCCTTCCATACATCCTGCTGAGGTGTGTTAGGGATACATTTGGAACTGTTTTAGTGACAGCAGTTAGCTGTGAGCCTGGCAAGATCTTTTTGTCACTGTCGCTCAGCCTTCTGATCTCTCCATAGTATTCGGAGGGGTGACCTACATTTCAGCACGCGGTTCTCGCTGGCTTCACCATTTAATACAGCAAAGGATTAGTTAGGGTCTTACTTTGAACAACATACCGGGAACCACATCAATCCTTGTTGAATGTTCCGGAGTGTCAATCCCAACACTAATATAAAACTGTCCACATCATGTGGCCAAGTATTAATATAGTACTTTTGTGCATAAAGAGAAAATAACATGTCACATTAAGCTTTTTAAGAACCAGAAGCAAGAACAGGTGTTAATATTATGTGTATGTACACACACATAGAAAATATCTATTAAGAACTATTAAGCATTTGGTAACACTTTATTTTAAGGTGTCTATAATACAGATTAATTACCTAATTAAGTACTTAGTAGTAGCTGTTGTACTTACATGAAATAAAATGTACTTACCATGTACAGTTTGTAATTATGTAGTAGGCAGCTACTGTTACACATATGTAACAGACCGAGTCTGTTACACAGCTACGTATGTAACCAAAACATTGTTACATATGTGTTGCAGGCTTTATAAAATGTAATTATAAATGTAAGTACACAGACATAAGCTACTTAAAAGAAAGTGTATCAAGACTGTACTTAAGGGTACTTCATGTGTATCAATACTGTACACCTTATCTAGCTGCACTTTAATTTGATCTAATCCACCAGTACACAGCTAAAATACATAATATTACACAAACATAAGCTACTTAAAATAAATTGTATCAAGATTGTACTTAAGTGTACAAGTAGCTGTGTAACAGACTCGGCCGGTTTATGTGTAACAGAAGCTGCCTATTACATCTACATAATCAGAAACTGTAATTACAGGCTGTTCCATAACTTAGTTACATGGTAAGTACATTTTATTTCATGTAAGTACAATGGCTACTACTAAGTACTTAATTGGGAACTTACTATGTTTTATGACACCTTAAAATAAAGTGTTACCCTTTTTTTAAAAGCTCATTGACTCTGTTATACCTGTGTTGTCTGCAGTAAAACACATTGCTGAAGATGCACAGTCAATGAAAAAAAGTACGAGGTAAACAAAAAAAATGCAGAATTTACATGATGATTGACTGTTCCACTGTTATTGTCAGCATTTTATTGCAGCTTTCACACTGAATGCCTTGGATCCAGGCTCTTATTATGGTGTGCCATGCTGTGAAATACAATTACTTTGTTCATTTTACCACAAATGTCATTTTCAAATGTTTCCTGCCGAACCAAATGAAGACTTGTACATTCTTTTTTGAAATCTGTGAATCACCTTCTCCCCCAAGACCCCCCCCCCCCCCCCCCTCTCCCCACACACACACACACAAACAAATATTCAGTTTTGTTCTCTCACTTTTTAAGAACTATTTGATGTTAACTGCATATGGAGATTACTTGAGAAATATAAAAAATAAATATTTCCACCTTTTTCTAAATAACTTCAACTAATTATTTCAAATCATAAGGTTATATTAAAAACAATCCTGATACATCAGTTTGACTGAATGAGCTGTACATTTCCCTTTTTGTTCTATTTTCAGAAGTCAGGAGAATAATGTAAGGCTTGATATTTTATTGTGATGTGATATAACAATGATATCCATGGAAGAATTATTTTCAGTCCATTGCATTCTTTTCCTCTTGATTTTCTTTTTTCCCTTTGTACTCCGCTGTATGATAAAAGACAACATATACTTCACAGTTTTGCTCTGCTCTCCCGATTCAATTCACGATATATCCCATGAATAAATCTCTGGAGTGCACTAAATAATCTCTAATTTTTCTCTCCAAATTCTCACATCTCTTTCTAGGTTTGTTTTCAAACAGACACTTTAAAATGTAATTGTCATGCAATATAGACATATATTACTACAATGATATTTAATACATCCAAAATATTGCTATGAATAGAATCAAGGTTTAGGGGTTATTCATGGTATTTTAAAAACAATTTGTTATTGCTTTTACACTTTAAAATTTCCTTTTGGTGCGAATAATGTCACCTGATTGTACCTATTTTTTGACATTGCTTATTATGGCGTTCATAGAGCAAACCTTTTGATGATTGTTTACTGTTTAACAAAAGTAACTCTCATAATTCAAGCAACGTATCATGGGACATAGAAAAAGGTGGATAGTATACAATAGTAATTTGTTTAAGATTAATCAAAGGAATTTTAATGTACCGTATTAATAGGTCTAATATTTGTATGACTTTTCTTCTCTGAGCAGATTTTTAAATAATTTTAAATTAAAGCACCAGTTTTCAGTTTAAAATAACAAACTGACATGTTTAAATAATTATATCAAATTCACTTTTCCCTTAACCCCAATTGATTGCTGTCAAAGATACTTTTTCCAGCCCTTTCCTTTTCCATTTTTGCAGGTTAGATTTAATAAATGATCCATTTAGACTGTTTTGAATAGTGAACGTTACAGTATCAACAAAAGTTGAAAGGAAGTTCAGATAATTATGATGTAAGTCATTTACGGTCATTTTCCATATTGATTCAGTCTAGAGATAGAGTGCCCTAACTTATACAGCCATTGTAAAGTCTATGCAAAGAGTCATGCTTAGAAGTGGTTTTGAGGAATACATTGTGAATGGACTGGTCCACAGATAGCAGACACACAATAGTGGACAATGTGCAATGTGCACCAGGTGTGCCTCATCACACTACCAGCAATATTCCATTTGATAAAGGATGAGGCCTGGCTGTAGGGAATTGATGAATGTTTTGAGAAAGGATTCGTTATCTGCATGCATATCTTCTAGTACTTTCTACAAGGACATTTATGTAAAGGTTACAGTAAGATGTACTCGCAGAATTCCTCTGACTTCTTTTCCTTCTTTGTCTTGATGATGTTCTGTATGTGACCATGGCCTAGGGTTATCCAGTTGAGCTACAGTAGTGATGCTGTCCTGGGCTTTGTAATCCCTCTCCCACAGCAAGCCCCTTCTGTGTAGGCATGACCAACTGGATCTGTCCCTCTATCAAAAAGCCACAGTGGCTAGCCCTGCTTCCCTTGCTTCTCATCCTATTTGTCCAGCGCTGTCTGGGACCAGTCCCTAAGCGGGTGTACAAGGAAAGTGCCTTTGCCATAGGCCAGAATCAGAAATCCAAGACCGGGCAAAGGAACAGAATTGACACCCCTGAGGCTTTTCCCGGTCTTGCTAATGGGTTTAAGACAGTCGGCTAATTTGTCAACCTGTTTGTGATTTTGTGCACATTGACAAGCCTGTTAAAGGTTGGCACGCTTACCGTAAGCCGATCGGAGCAATGGGGATTATTTAAAAAGTCTTTTAGGAAATATCTGTTGCTGTATGTTGTCACTTTGATGTAGTGTCTCCTCAATTAAGAAGTGATTTTGTCAAACAATGCTTAAAGACAAATAACCATTTAATGAAAAGGGACTGCCCTCCTTTAGCAATCCAAATGTTAATTTTGATTAGAATCTAGCTTTTATCCACATGGAGACCTCTGCAAAAAGATGCCATCATTTTCATGTCATTTGAGTGCCTTACCCTTAACCCAATGGAAATTACAGGCACCTCTACATTCTACTTTGAATGAATATCTAAATTGCATCAATTAACATGGAAGTAACCTCAGCCTTTTTCCATAAAGACGGTCGAATGACCCTATTAGTGTCTAAAATGCAACCTTGAACTATCCTCTGTGCCTTAACAGCATGTCTCTTGCACCCGAAGTAGTGCCTTTTTGATTCTTTCTTCACAATGATGACTTTAGTGAAAGGGTAGTGGGACAGATTGGGTCCTGAGGTAAATCATGCGAGGGTTTCGAGGGTGTCCATTAGTGCCCTTAACATGAAGTAACCAAGGCATGCCATTAAGTGTTCTTTTTAGAATTCTGTTCTCTCCCTATTCAGATGTCAAGTGCAGCAATTCTTTTGTATACATGTGTTTGTGAGTGGGAGGGAAGATGTGTCAATCAAAAGACAATTAGAATGAAAATAAGTTGTAATAAAATGGCCCACAGATGTCTATGGGAATTAAAAGGGTTATGTGGAAAAAAATAAATAAAATAAATATTGAAAGAATGAATGTTAATGAGCAATGGTTTACTTCAAAGTAATGCCTTTAAAAGCTTTCTGAGGTTTCTTCTAAATTCCTTTTTTGTTTGTGTGTCACTAGGGTTCCTGAGTACAGGTGACCAGGCAGCCAAAGGGAATTATGGGCTGTTGGACCAGATCCAAGCACTCCGGTGGATCAAAGAGAATATCCAGGCTTTCAAAGGCGACCCGAAAAGGGTGACTATATTTGGATCAGGAGCTGGGGCGTCCTGTGTTAGCTTGCTGACCCTGTCACACTATTCAGAAGGTAAAAATAATTTTGTAATAGACAATTAAATATAGTACAGTGTTAGACCATTCTTTTGGAACCAGTTTCTGACCAAAATGGGTAATTATGAGATTAAACGGGAAATTAAGTCACATTGTGATATATGCGAAGTTGCAGTTGTGAAGTCACAATTGTGACATACATTACGATAAGTTCCAATTATGAGATAAAATGTCAATGATGAACAGGAAGTCACAATTGTGAGGTGTAATATAATATAATCGCAATTGAGAGATATCTTTCAATATCTTAGAGAATTAACGTCCCAATTGTTGGTAATAAAGTCACAATTATGAGATATTAAAGGAATACATCACCCAAAAATGAATATTTTGCAATCATTTAAGAAGATATTTTGACGAATTTTGAAGAACCAAACAGTTGTTTGTCCTCATCGACTTCCATAGAAGAGAAAGACATACTGTGGAAGTCAATGGGGACCACTGTGAGTAAATGATGAAAAAAAATTAATTTTGGGTGAACTATCCCTTTAAGACTGTTTTCAACCTGGCTCATTTGGAGCGTGTGTTTTGGAACCTAGTGAATTTGTCCCTTAATTTAATTTAGACATATATGAAAATTACATATGAATTCAGATCTGCACCAAAACAATCATCAAGTGATCTTGGCCTGATTGAAGACAAACTCTAGAAAGATATGCATCTGGAAAGATAGCAATCTGACCCAGCAGATGAAAGAACCAGTATTTTTATGCATGAATTCTGCTGCATGAAGGACAGTGCTGTTGTTTAGCTAGCAGAATGAATCAGTTAACCTGGAGCAAAGATGAGGCAGAATCGGTGGACTAGCACATCACTGCAATTCATAATCAATATGCCCCCTTTTTATCTGAAAATACCATCTAATTGCTCTTTGAGAAGCAGGTGCAGTGAAGCGCTGCTGTCCTGATGTAGCCTTGATTTATGTCCAGAATCATAAATAAATAAAATAAATATAAGTAATGATTAGAAAGAAAGCTGCAAGCCTGCTAAACTGTGGTCCTGCTATGAGACCAGTTACATGGGAATAATGTGACTTGCATTAACAAATGTTGGCTCATTTAGAAATGTTGCCTTGTGAAATCAAACTAAAAAATAAAAATAAATAAATAAAAATAAAAACAAAATTAAAGGGTTATTTCACCCAAAAATGAAAATTAGTCCATGTTTTACTCACCGTGAAGGCATCCTGGGTGTATATGCCTTTCTTCTTTCAGACGAATCCAATCGGAGTTATATTAAAAATTGTCCTGGCTCTTTCAAGCTATATAATGACACGGGTGCGTGTTTTTGTTCAACAGTCCAAAAGTTGTCAAATAAAGTGTGCACATTCATATTAAAAAGTGCATCACACGGCTCCGGGGGGTGAATAAAGGGCTCCTGTAGTAAATCGATGCATTTTTGTAAGAAAAAATAAATAAATATTTAAAACGATATAAACAGTTTTGTTTAACTTCTGCTAACTGTTGTACGCGCGTTCACGAGAGACTTTCTTCTGGCGGATGACGTGGACGCAGCACATGCACATGTGAGTCTTGCGAAAACCAACATTTATTTACAGGCAAAGTTTCCTTACTTTACCAAAGGAAAACAGTCTCCTCACTGGCTTATATCGAAATCCTCTGACATGTTATGCTTCTAATTTGTGACTGGCGTTTTGTTTTGTTCTCTCTCCACCACACTTCCGTGTTCGTCACTTCTTACCAGCGCATGCGTGACATGTACATCCTACGTCATCCACCGGAACGGCTTCTGCCTATGACAAATAGCAGAAGTGAGAAAAAGGTGTTTATATCGTTTTAAATATGGATATTTTTCTTACAAAAATGCATTGATTCACTACAGGAGGCCTTTATCCCTATCCCCAAACCCCCCGGAACCATGTGATATGCGTTTTATGGATGTGCACACTTTATTTGACTACTTTTGACCTGCTGAACAAAATCACCCACCCATGTCATTATAACGCTTGAACTCATTTTTGATATAACTCCGATTGGATTCGTCTAAAAGAAGAAAGTCATATACACCTAGGATGCCTTCAGGGTGAGTGAAACATGGACTAATTTAAATTTTTGGGTGAACTAACCCTTTAATCCCTGTTCTGGAACAAATAGCAAACAATTTTTTTTATTAAATTAAATTAAATTAAATTAAACTAAATTCATGCAAACCATACATACCATACATACATGTCTGAGCATGCCCTAAATTGCAATTATGAGAAATTAAACTGTGATTATGTTTCTCTCTCTCTCACTCTCTCTGATACAAAATCCAGTTTCCAAACCATTATTTATTTACATTTACAAAAAACACACAATCCCCTCTTTTCTCTGTACTGATATATTGAAAGATTTTCTGTGAACCAAAAGCCCTTGGTTTCAGTGTGCCTGGCTGCATGTAATGTTCATTGCAAAACAACCCTACAAGGCATTCATCTGGAACTCAATTGTCCCACTATAAAAATAGATTTTACATTCAATGTCCAGCCTGGCTAGATAGCAGACGAAATCTAGTAATGGATCAAATGTCCTCTGGCTACAGTTACTCTAACACTAACACAACCCCAAATAAGGAAGTGCCATATTTGATCAAAATAACAGGACAAGATGTACAGTTCCCTCCCGGTGTTCTGTCTGAAAGGTCGGCCACGATTTATGAATGAATTACATAATGTAAATTGTAAAATAAGCAGAAGGGCATTTAATTTCACTTGCTACCCCTGCTGTTCTCCTGAGCCCTTGTCTTCAGATGCATGCCAGGCACTCTACAGTGTTTTTTTTTTTTTGCAACAACAACAACAACTATAATAATAATAATAATATCTTTAATTAATGTATGGTTAATTAAATACATTATTTAGGATGTGAAATAATTTTCTGATCTTCTACTTTTTTAGAAGGAAAATGCTGTTATTTCCTGATCTTGTTCTTTTAACATTGTTCAGATCCCACTTGCATTGTGTTCAATGCGCCTGGCAAAGCCATCATGCATCTGGGTTTGATTTGGGCTTCCTTTAACTTAGTTCAAAACATATTATGAGTAATCAGTCTTTGTTTTATGGGAATGGTCTGCTAAATGCATTAGAAAGCTCTTGACATTTGTCTCCACATTTTTGATATTTTAAACTTGAGTGAAGGCTATTTTTCACTCCATGTCAGTGCATCAGAAGCCTCGGCTCAGCCTAGTGAGATCTGTGCCCAGAGGTATTACTATTTTCTAGGACACAATCTGTGTCAGCGTGTTATGGCCACGGCTGGCTGAGCTGACAAAGGTGCAGCATCAATGCATATGCATATTAGTTGGCGTCTATGTCAAGCATTGTCTGATATTACTTACCCATATAGCATTATGCAGTGACAAAGACCCTAGGCTTCATTACAAAGCATTCTTATTCTTCCTGCGCTTTCTTTTTCAAGCCCCTTTTGGTCAGGTCCAAATGAAGTCTTTGATGATACATTGTAATATATAATATGAAATAAACAAGCACCTTGATTTTTGTTTCTTAAATTTCATTATTATTATGCTCATCACTTTCCCTCAGTTCTCACTTTGATTTGTGTTAAATGGACAGACACTAAACAATAATAATAATAATAAATTATGTCATAATTTACTTAATGTCATATTGTTCCAAACCCATAAAACTTCATATTGAATAAAGATATTTTGGTCACACTTAATTTTTAGGTCGAATTCTTGCCATTAACTAACCGTTAACTACAACTTTTGCTTCCATAAACTCTTAATTTGCTGCTTATTAATAGTTAATAAGGTAGCTGTTAAGTTTAGGTATTGGGTAAGATTCGGGATATAGAATATGGTCATGCAGAATATGTGCTTTATAAGTACTAAAAAACTCATTGGTACTTGTGGAAGCTTAAATGTGCTTGCTCAACACACGACAAGCATTAAACAATTAAAAATTTTGGGCAAAATAATCCTTTAATATTACTTAATTAATGTTATTATTTTCAGATTTATTTCAGAAAGCCATCATCCAGAGTGGGACTGCTTTGTCAAGCTGGGCCGTCAACTACCAGCCAGCCAAATACACCCGCATACTAGCTGAGAAGGTGGGCTGCAATATGCTAGATACTATAGATCTGGTGGAATGTCTTCAGAACAAAAACTACAAGGAGCTGATCGAACAGTATGTCACACAGGCCAAGTATCACATTGCTTTTGGTCCAGTTATCGATGGCGACGTCATCCCCGATGACCCCCAAATTCTGATGGAACAGGGAGAGTTTCTTAACTATGACATCATGCTTGGCGTCAATCAGGGTGAGGGTTTTAAATTTGTGGATGGCATCGTGGACAGTGAGGATGGTGTCTCTGCAAACGATTTTGACTTTGCTGTGTCTGATTTTGTGGACCACCTCTATGGTTATCCAGAGGGCAAGGACACACTTCGAGAAACCATCAAGTTTATGTATACCGACTGGGCTGACAAAGAGAACCCGGAGACCAGGCGAAAGACTCTAGTTGCGCTCTTTACTGATCACCAATGGGTGGCGCCAGCAGTAGCTACGGCAGACCTTCATGCTCAATATGGATCTCCTACGTACTTTTATGCTTTCTACCACCACTGTCAGAGCGAAATGAAACCTAGCTGGTCGGATTCAGCACATGGAGACGAGGTGCCTTATGTGTTCGGAATTCCCATGATTGGCCCCACAGATCTCTTTAACTGTAATTTCTCCAAGAACGATGTGATGCTTTCTGCAGTGGTAATGACTTACTGGACGAATTTCGCAAAAACTGGGTAAGTTAAAGGATTTTATTTGCTCTCTTAATTAATCGTGCACAATGGCTTCAGTATCAGATACATGTGAATAGTTATTTGAACACTTCTTCACTTCATTTTATTTATCAGTTTCTTCAACAAGAACAAGAACAAAAAATCCTTAAATATGTCATTTAGAGTTAGAATTATTTGAATACATCTCTTCTGTGATGAGAATAAATAAACATATAAATTTATATATTTATTTAAATATATCTAATATATTTATCTCTCTCTCTCTACACACACGCACACACACACACACACACACACACATATATATATATATATATATATATATATATATATATATATATAGATTGATTGATTGATTGATTGATTTAATGATTGATTGCATATGCATGAATACAAAGAGTAAATTGTCATTGTTATTCTCCCTTTTTTGATCTTGGACAATATTGACCTATTAAGCAGCACTTAAACGTTTCTTTACCTGATCATTTTAGCATGTTTAGCAGATGTCCATTAAGATTTATTAAGAGTCGTACTCTATAAAGAATGGTTGTTTTTAACTCTCTCAGACCACACAATGTGGAACATCACATTCTATTTAGGAAACTTGTCCTAAATGAGTCATGCTTTTGATTAAAGAACCTTCAGTGCCCTTTGTTGTCTCCTCACATTTCACAATTTGAAGATTCAACAATGTCAGTAAGATTATTCTTTTAATGGTATTGAACCAGCTCTTAACTAGCCTCTTGAATTATGGAATTATCTCCATCCTTTTCCCCATACAGCATCACTGCACTCAGGGCAAGCCTAATTCATCCCTAAACTACTTGAAATATAAGTGATTGGGGCCCCCTCATACTTTTAGGGCTCCATTCGCCGTTTACAGGCAGAACAGGCACTGCTGTTTGGCACCACTCCAGGTGATACCTGTGTGTCAGGAGATAGATTGGCAGGCTCATCAGTACCTCACGTCAGGCTGCTCTCCCTCCGCTGGCTAAGTGTTTCTCTCAGCGCTAGTACTTTAAAACAGAGGAGGAAAAACGAAAGCAATTTCTGCAGCACTTGGAGAATGCTCGCTTTGCAAGAGTCACTCCAGCCTCTGTTAAACACTCCAGTGGTGATATCAGCCTCTTGAGTGTTTCCACAAAAAAAAAAAAAAAAAAAAAACAAGGCCGAATAAATAACATGGAGGGAAACATGCAGAATGTAATGTCTCATTTGTAGCCTTCATTTGTTGCCATGGTTGTCAAGCTTAGGTGCTCAGTCTGGAGAGAGCAAGACATGGGTCATTAATGCTATCACTGACGAAAATTAGCATACACTGGTGTTCTGGATGTCAAGTGTCAACAATGGCTTTGTGGATTTTATGGGTCAGGTATATTTTACGTACACATTGTATTATACATCAACAGCAGACTCGAGATAAAAACCTGAAACGGATAGATGGAAATCTTTGGGACTCACTATCATGTTGTTCCAATCTAGTATTACTTTACTTCTTCTGCGAAAAGTCAATGAAGTCCAAAACAACATTGAACCCTATTGACTTTTGTATACAGAGAGAGAGAGAGAGAGAGAGAGAGATGTTCTACAGCAGTGGTTCTCAATCCTGGTCCTTGTGACCCCTCGCCTGCACATTTTGTATGTTTCTCTTATCGCTTCAGAGGTCTGTTCCATTCGACCATAAGTGCCCTGCAAAGTGGACATCACAGGATATTCTGCCATGAATGGTTTGAATGGTGTATATATGTTCCATTAAAGGGGCATTAAAGTATGCAAGATGTGACAACTAGGCAAATCTCATGATTATGGTTAAATAACCCTTCACACTTCTGTAGTAAGTTTTGTATGTGTGATGATGCAGGTGATGGTATAGCGCAAATCTATGTTTTTAAGTGAAGGAAACTTCAGCCGATTTCCTGTGTGCAGGGAGTAGAGAGTGTTATTTAATTATCTTGAGGTTATTATTTCCAGATGAACTTAAAGGGATAGTTCACCCCAAAAATGAAAATTACCCCTTGATTTATTCATCCTCAAGCCATCCTAGGTGTATATGACCTTCTTCTTTCAGACAAATACAATCTGAGTTATATTAAAACATGCCCTGGCTCTCCCAAGCTTTATAAAAGGGAAAGGGAAGGAAGGGAAAGGGAAGTGGTGTGTGGCCAAGTATGGTGACCCATACTCGGAATTTGTGCTCTGCATTTAACCCATCCAAGTGTACACACAGTAGTGAACATACACCCGGAGAAGTGGGCAGCCAATGCTGCGCCCGGGGAGCAGTTGGGGGTTCGGTGCCTTGCTCAAGGGTCTCACCTCAGTCGTAGTATTGAGGGTGGAGAGAGTATTGGTTATTCACTCCCCCCACCTACAGTCCCTGCCGGACCTGAGTCTCAAACCCACGACCTTCAGGTTACAAGTCCAACTCTCTATCCATTAGGTCACGACTGCCCCAGCCATCCATGCATCATAAAAATTGCTCCACACAGCTTTGGGGGGTTAATAAAAGCCTCCTGAAGTGAATCGATGTGTTTGTGTAAGAAAAATATCCATATTTAAAACTTTCTTAACCGTAATCTCTAGCTTCCCTAGCTTGAATTCACGTTCACAAGGGAGTGGGGTTCCAGCGGATGATGTAGGACGTAGACGTAGCATAATTTTCAGTGAGATTATGCTAGTCTCGCTAGAACCAAATTTGGTTTACAGCAAAAGGAAAACAAGTCTCCTCTTGGCTTACATCGAAATCCTCAAGCATTTTTCTTTACAAATCTTCGTTTTATACTTCTAATTTGTGACCAGTGTTTTGTTTTGCTCTCTTCTCTATGCTTCTTCATTCATCACTGCTTTCACCTATGCCCTATATCATCCGCTGGAACACCACACTCTCATGAATGTGCATATGATAGTTAGTAAAAACTAGAGATTATGGTTTAGAACGTTTTAAATATGGATATTTTTTCTTACACAAACGCATCATTTCACTTCAGAAGGCCTTTATTCACCCCCCCAGAGCAATTTTTATGATGGATGGATGCACTTGTTTAGCCTTCAAAATCTCAGCAGCCATTCACTGGCATTAAAAAGCTTGGAAGACCCAGGATATGTTTAATATAACTCAGATTGTATTTGTCTGAAAGCAGAAAGTCATATACACCTAGGCTGGCTTGAGGGTGAATAAATCATGGGGTAATTTTCATTTTTGGATAAACGATCCCTTTAAATCCACTAAAATTCTAAAAACAAAAAAAAAAACACTACATAACCACTGTTTTAGATCAATACAGTTCCAATCAGCATTTATTTAATTTACTATTACATGCATTTAAACTTGTTTACCAAAAAAAAAAAAAAAGAAGAAGAACTTGTCAGCGTGTACAAGGAAAAGGACTGGAGAATCAGAGTGCGATTCAAACACGGAACACTTTAATAAACAACTCAGGAACCAGGAGACAGTGATAGCACACCTAATCATAACGGAGATCGGACCAAGACTAAGGCTGGCCACACACTTGAGCCCGATTTTAAAAGGATAGTTCACCCAAAAATGAAAATTGTGTCATTGTTTACTCACCCTCAAGTAGTTCCAAACCTGTATGAATTTCTTTGTTCTGCCTAACACAAAGGAAGATAATTTGAAGAAAGTTTGTAACCAGGCTGTTTTGGGGCACCATTGACTTCCATAGTAGGAAAGCAACATACTATGGAAGTGAATGGTGCCCCAGAACTGCTCTGTTTCCCGCATTCTTCAGAATATCTTCCTTTGTGTTCTGCAGAACAAAGACATTCACACAGGTTTGGAACTACTTGAGGGTGAGTAAATGACACAATTTTCATTTTTGGGTGAACTGTCCCTTTAAGGCCAATTTGCACCCCCAAATGATCGGGGGGTATGGCCCGATTCGCGGCTCGTCGCAAATTATTTTTTGTCCAAAAATCCTCTATTGTGTGGTGTCATTACGATTATTTATCTGCTCCAGATCGAGACAAAGCGTCGCCGAACTCAAAACATGTTTGATATTTATGACTCTTGATCTGGCTGCCTCTGACGTGATACCCGCAATAGCCAATGAGAGTGAGCAAGCATCACTCACCGGATGTTGCGTGCTTCTATAGCTGAAACCTGGCAGCCACAAACATGCCGTGAAAGCAGAGAACATAACCCATATTATTTTGTATACTTTGTTTTTCACTGTGAAACAGAACATCTGACAAAGTCAATTGTCCTCTATTTGTTTTTCTTCTCTAGTCACGTTTGATCTCGCAAGTGTCCGTGAGATCACGTGTCACTGTGAAATCGGTCCTACAATCTTCAAGTGTGCGGTCTCACAGTCTGCTCAAATTATGTAGTGTGCGCATTCAGAGGATTATAAGGCTAAAATTCGGTTGAATTGTCTTAATGTCTGTAGTCTCCCATGGTTTTAAAATCGGTTAAGATTTCAAAATCGTCTAGTGTGCAGCCATCTTAAGGGAGAACTAAGGACTTATAAACATGAACCAAACAAAGGGAACTAATAAGATAATTAACAAGACACAGGTGAACAGAATGACATAATCAGGCAACACAGGAAAACTAAGTCACATGATAAAGGCAAACTGAAAACAAAATAAGCAGACAATAGGTGTGTTCGACTTGATGTGGCGCTGCGCAGAATAATTAGTGTATGACATCGAAGTACCGAAAGAGCTATTTGAAAGCATAAGGATCCATCTGCTCTCTTATCGCTCTCGCGGTACCTTGATGTCATACACTGATCATTCTGCACAGCACCACTTCAAGTCGAATGCACCTATAGACACTAAAACAGATCACAGAACACACAAGGAACGTCCTTGTATGTTGTGTTGCATAAAAAATGAAAATACAGCACAGTGAGGACTTTATAGATTATATAAAACTGATACAAACATTCACTTCACCAAATAAACCAATTCAACAGCACTAAGAACAGCTCTCTCCTAAAGAGGATGCAAAAAGCCTGTGCTTATGTAAGTCAATGGCTGGGTTGTAGTAACGCTGCTGCTGGGGGATGTTTGAGGGCAGGGATGTATTGGGATCCCTGAAAATTAAACTAACCACTAACGCCGGAGATCGGGAAATACCGGGAAAAATACTTAACATTAAAAAAAATATATCCAACAGGCTGAACCTGAAAAAAGAAGAAAAAACAAACCAGCTTGTTTTAGATTGAAAGTCTATCACTCTCTGGAGGCAGAATACTTCCACTATGTGTTTTAGAGGAATAATAAGATTAGTAACCTGCTTTTGTAATATTACCTTGTCATCCTACGAATTGAATGAGGTGATGTAAACGACTCTTTATATGACACTTCCTGCTTGAATGCTTGCGCAATTTAGTTGTTTATTGTTACTGTGTAACACACCAGTTAGCTTTACAAGCCCTGAAATATTGTCAATATTGTGTATTACATTACAAATGACGATAATGCCTCTACACAGATATTAGTTCCAGGAAGCACAAGAAAATGTGAGGAAATGACTATTCCCAGTTATATTCTGCACACACCATTAAGTGGATCTTTAAGTAAATGCATTTCCGCATCATGGAATCACACCGTTTGCCAAATTCTGGCTGGGAGAGTCAAATCCGTTAATGAAAGTGAAAATCAATATGGATTTGAGCCATTACAGAAGTATACTCACGGACTGAAATGAAGCATAACATTCCCTGATGCTGTCTAAGGATACGGTGGATTTAACCATGGAAAAGGCTTTTGTAATTCAAAAGAAAGTACCAGTGCCTACAGTGTGAACAATCTGAATATAAACCTGTGATGACTGTATACTTCAGGCAATAATTAAATAATATGACCACTGTATTACTGAATATCAGCATGGCTGTGATTCGGCTGTAGACACGAGGCTGTACAGTTTGTAAACTGTTCGGTGTTACTGAGCAACGCACAGACTGGCAGCTTGTCTGGAATGTTGCAAACACAGACAAATGGAGTAATACAAACAGTGAAGCTTCACAGCAGTGCACTAAACTGTTCAGAACTGTTGGTGGACTGGATGTCCAACTGTCCCAACATTTTAAATAGCCTGAATGAAAGAAGATTATACATACAATTACATAAATGCATACGGTTATGCTCCAAACTGTTACATTTGTAAAGTCTTGGAATGAAAGTAACGCAATGTGAGATGTTTTGAAACCCATCGGTCAATTATGGACAAACCATGGGTTATTTTAACATAGCATTTTGAGTTTAATATAACTCACCATAATGGGCTGACTTATTTTAGTTCATTTTTACAGGAATACTCTGTTATTTTTACCTCATACATCAGTTCATATTTCCAGATTTATTTAAATTCAAATCTTGTAATCCTGTACGCAAACACTGTATGCATCTTTTTTTTTGGATGAATACAATTGTAAATGCAACATATAGATAATTTATATATGCATAATTACATTTTTTTTTTATTCATGCATACCCTTAAAATCATTTAATAAATTTTGAAAAACCCTTTTCTATTGAAAAGTGCTGGCTCTCATGCTGGTGTGTTGCTGAAATCTGAGTCAGTGTTGGAATGATGTTTGGAAGAGGAACTGCCAACCTCAAGCTGAAAGATGTCATTCTGAGAACATATTTTAACATCCAAACCAATTAAACTCGGTATTATAACAACAAAAAAAATCAGTTTATTAAGGACAACAGGCATTTCTGATATGTGAAACGGCCAGTACTGACTGACATCTCGGCCCTGTATGTTGTGTTGTGTAAAATAAAATGATTTATCACAGTAAATACTTTGTAGAAATAAAAGATTTCCCATTTTGCTCCATGGTCACTGGTGGTAGAAACCCCTTTCTGAGCAATTAGGAGTGATTAAAAAACAAGTACACCACTTTTCTGCTCTGCTTCCATTTTTCACAGCTCACCAACTGGTCTGGAAAACAGACAACTGATACAAACAGTGAAACTAAATATCAGCACTCTTGGTATCCATTCAAACTAAAGGAACTAGCGAGTTAGAGCCACTCTGCGTCAATTTGAATGATTCAGGCAAATTGCAATATTTAAGTGATATTTATTTATTTATTTATTATTTTTTAAACAAATATTTCAGTGTTTATTAAAAAATCTGTGCACATAATTCCATAGCAATTTACGTTTCATGTTGTCTTTAAAATGCTTTAAAAGTTATTTTTGTCTGTTAATTTTTGTGTGCACAGTTTCAGCTCCCTAGAATGCATCTAACTGTGTGATCATATAAATGATAAAAGCAAAGTGGATGTAATGGGACATATGCTGTACACTGTGCCACTTTAGTGAAGTGCTGCTCTTATCTGAAACACAGAAATTAAGGAGCTGTACGTAGATCCGCTCGGTGGGTAAATAGCTTAGAGTATTGCTTGCATTTCTCAGGTCTGAATTCTCTGAAATAGTCATTAGTATTGGTATTGCTTACAGACACACACACACATATATATATATATATATATATATATATATATATATATATATATATATATATATATATATATAGAGGCATAACCAGAGGTTAAAGCAAACAACTGAAATACCATTGATTCTCTTTCATGTTTGCTTGTAGCTAGATTAGATTGTTGATTCCCTGCCATAAATGCTTGCAGTGGGACGGTGCCCTTTGAGAAAATCATTTGTGGAAAAGAAAAAATAAATTATGTTTTCCACAATAATTTACCTTGCAAGCCATAATAAATAATATAGTCAAAACATGAATCAATTTAACATTTCCCATCAGCTGCCTTCCATTTGATATCAGTAACACATCTCAAATATCACATGAGAGCATTGCCACAGCTTAAAGGAATATTTCACCCAAAAATGAATACCATTTGTCATTGTTTATTCACCCTCACATAATTCCATTTCTATATGATTTTCTTTCTTCCACAGAACACAAAATTATGACTAACTACTAGCTACTTGATTTGCTCTATGCGATTACAATGAACAGCAACTGGCACTTTCAAGCTTAAAAAAGGCCAAAAAGCATCAAAAAGCAGTCGATACGACAGCCCTTATTCACTTTCTAAAAAAATAAATAAAAAAAATCACATAAATATCACTTTTTGTGTTCTATAAATAAAAAAGAGAATCATGCAGGTTTGTAATGACGTGAGGGAAATTATGACAGGATTTCAGTAAACTGTTCCTTTAGGCCTCTACATACTGATGTGCCCCTGAAAATTCTCAAACCAACTTATTAATTTCATCCACTTATTAATTATTCATCCATGCACATTTGAAAGCAACAATTCATTGACTTTAGTAGTGCTTATTTAATATTTTTTTTTTGCTCTTAGTACTGTGAAAAGGGCTCTTGTTCGATTTCACATTTTTCAACACACCTTGAAATTGAATGATAAAACAGCACACCATATCACAACAATGCATATGGCCATATCATGTGATGCCTAGAATTCAGATTCTATATGGGACTCTTTCATTTTCATTTTTCATCTCCTTTTCGTCATGTGATAAAGGTTCATTGACGAAGATATTTAGTCATCATTTTCGTTGACGAAAGCAACACTAGATAGCAGCTATGTAGTTGTATCTATAGCAGCTTAGTATCATGCTTACCACTAAGCATTCTGAAAATAGACAGCTAATGTACATTTATTATTATTACTAGTTTCAAATGGCTCATGCAAAATACTCACATGCATAGCATGTACATGTACAGATGATGATTTCAATCAAACAATCTTTCAAACTATTTCCAAGCTTTGTTCAGCTGCTATATTCATTCAGGTAATTATGGCTCTTGAGGGGTATGTCATTGTGTGAAACTTTCAAGGATGACAGGTTCAATGTTCTGCTGGTCTACTTGGCCTCATTTTAGATTATTATCATATTTAATAACAGCAGAAAATTAATATATATTAAATTATATATTCTAGAAGAAAATAGTCATGGTTAATTCTGACTAAAATAAGACTAAAATGCTCAGACTTTTAGTTGACTGAAACTTGACTAGACTAAAAAGAGTATGAACGTGACTAAAACTAATAAAAACTAAAATAACAGCTTCACACAAAGACTAGACTAAAACTAAAATTAAAACAGGCCGCCAAAAACAACACTACTGCTATCTATGTCTCTACATATGCAATTGTGTGGCTCAGTAAACCAAATTCACATTTAGCCTGATTGACATTGATATTTACTCATTAGAGACTGTGTATAACAACATATTTCAATCTATAGCAGCAATTCATCCGTGACACTAAACCATTTTATTAATATTTAAAGTGATAAGGTAAATGAATAAAGATTCAGTGGCTTTACAACACATTGAATTCCAGTCCAGTTTTGATTAAGTACAGTACATTTAAACATTATGCTCTAGTGATGGACCCCGGTAGAGTCACCATATTCACGCAGAGTGGCACTGTTCTCTAGATCTGCTCTGTCAGACATGCATTCAACCTCACTGCCCGGTCTGTCAGGGTCGGATTAACCATATGGACTCTGGGCATGTGTTCAGGGGCACCATGTCCAGGGTGGGTACATCTACATCCATGAGGACATAAATGGCCTCAAAAATGCTTTCAAATATGCTTAATGGCTGCTTGTCTTTTTTTGGATGATTTTAGGGTTCCTTCAGTTTCAAAATACCATTGTAACACTTGCTTATGCTACACATTTTGGTCACACTTTAATTTATAGGGACCAATTCTCACTATTTACTATTAACTACAACCTTTGCCTCAATAAACTCCTGCTTGCTGCTTATTAAGGTCAAATTTTATTATAAGGTCCAATTATTGCTATTAACAAACCATTAACTACGACTATTGCTTCACTCCTAATTTGCTGCTTATTAATAGTTAGTAAGGTAGTTGTTCAGTTTAGGTATTAGATATGATTAGGGATGTAGAATATGGTCATGCAGAATATGTGCTTTATAAGCACTAATAAACAGCCAATATGTAAATAAAAGGCATGATAATAAGCAACTAATTAATAGTGAGAATTGGTCTCTATACAAAAGTGTTAACATTATTAATAGTTGGTAGTATTTGTTTATTAACTGGTAGGATCTAAAACATTGTCATGCAGAATAAGACATCAATATGTGCTTTATCAGTTCTAATAAACACTGATATGCATGCTAACAAGTTGATGGTGAGAAGTGGTCCTTAAAATAAAGTCTTACCTACATTTCTTGTTAATTTTGTATCTAGTCATTTATTTATATTGTCCCCAAATACATAATGAAGCAAATAACTATAAAAAGGTCAAATTGTCAATTCCAAAGCATGTTTCTCAATATCTTTAAACCACTGCAAATCCTACCTATTTTTCCTTGCTGTCATGCCAAATTATTGTCAAAATATTTGTGCTCTGCAATACTATATAAAAAGCTAGTTGATAAAAAATGACTACTGAGGCCAATTTTTAAACAAACAAATTTGAGCAAAATCTGCGGAGAAGTGAAGCTATTGCTTCAGAAACAAACATTGACAAAGCTAATGCACTCAGAGAGAATTGCCGGCCCGGTTTTTACCACCTCATCTCCATATTTAGAAACCTTTTATGCCCGGGTAGGTTGTCTCCTGCTCCCAGACTGAATAATGTGTAGGAGTGGTAAATTGGCTTTCCGGTTAAAACCTTTATCACCAGGTAGGTTTTTTTTTTTTTTTTTTGTGGCTGGGA
Source organism: Barbus barbus (assembly GCF_936440315.1). NCBI lineage: Eukaryota > Metazoa > Chordata > Actinopteri > Cypriniformes > Cyprinidae > Barbus > Barbus barbus. Next base: position 18,139,758 of record NC_136735.1, on the reverse strand, counting down.
AAGCTATAATGACTGTTCAAATACAGAGCAGTTCTGTATTTTTTAGTTCAAGCGTGTCAGTTATGAAATTGTACTGCGCAGATTTTTGTGTGCTATGAAAGACTGATGAAGAGGCATCATATCCCAGAACACTCATCATGGTCATGAATCTTTGTAAACGATCATATGTAGTAGGCATCTCTATGTTATAATATCCTTAGGATCAACAACCTAAGGTTAAGCTATTTATATAGCATATGTGTGTTCATAAACACATACAGTGCACAGAGGTTAAAGCTATTGATGTATGTGGGTTCATGAGCATCTGTGTAGACTCTCTCTGTCTCTTTAATACTGCAATTTTAAATCACGCATTGCATTGCATTTATAAAGCTATTTGCTTCTGAATTGTTAAGCAAATACTGATATTTTTTTTCTTTTTTTTTTTAATTCTCCTATTAGGGATCCCAATCAGCCAGTTCCACAGGACACCAAATTCATCCACACAAAGCCTAACCGCTTCGAGGAAGTTGCTTGGTCTAAATACAACCCCAAAGACCAGCTCTACTTACACATTGGGCTGAAGCCAAGGGTGAGAGATCACTACCGCGCGACTAAGGTTGCCTTCTGGTTAGAGCTGGTTCCTCATCTTCATAACATCAATGAACTCTTTCAATACGTCTCGTCCACGACTAAGATACCTCCTCAGGATACTACGCCGTTCCCGTACACTAAGAGACTAGGAAAAACATGGCCGTCTACCACACGCCATCCTGGTGTTCCTCCCGCCAACACCAAACAAACTACAGACCAGCGTAAAGGCAACGATCTGGGCGATGACTCTGCAGTGGTTATCGAAACAAAGCGAGATTACTCCACTGAGCTCAGCGTGACAATCGCAGTGGGTGCTTCTCTCCTGTTCCTTAACATTCTGGCCTTCGCAGCACTCTACTACAAGAAGGATAAGCGTCGACACGAATCCAACCGACGTGGGCCCAGCCCGCAGCGGAACTCTGCACCAGCTAACGCAGTGGCTAACGCTAATGACATAGCTCATTTGCAGAGCGAGGAGCTGATGTCGTTCCAGATGAAACAGCAGCAGATGGAACACGAGCACCATCATGAGTGCGATTCTCTGCCAGCTCACGATACACTTCGTCTTACCTGCCCAGCCGATTACACACTTACTCTACGACGTTCGCCCGATGACGTCCCTCTCATGACGCCAAGTACCATAACAATGATTCCTAACTCTCTGGCCGGAATGCAGCCCCTGCACAATTTTAACACATTCGGAGGTAATCAGAACAGTACCAACCTGCCCCATGGGCACTCAACCACCAGGGTATAGTTTTGTGCTGTGCACTGAAAGATCAGAACTATAGGATATGGTCTGCTAAGGCATTGGGGGTTAAGGACCTTTGTTTGCCATGGCAAACTATGCTGACTTTGTTCCACTCTGAGACTTATCTTGGTGGATGAGATGTTATTTTCCTATGAACCCTTCTTGCAGAATATATCAAAGTCAAATATGACCTACTTGCGAAAAATGAATGTTACTAAAGTAATATTTTATTTGGAGTCGAGCTTGTTTAGGGCAGGGGACTTTACACCAAAAGACGAGAACTCTTTCTGAAGGACTATTTTGCTTGCGTAGACAACATATACTACATAAACGACACAGAGGTTGACGGATCTGATGAAGCTTTGTATGTGCCATACCATATGTCATATACCAAGAGCAACAATGAGAGCAATGTTATTATACGAGAACTATATTTCAGACGAACACATTAATATTATTTTCTGAGAGTGTTGTCACATACCGAATCTGTGGACTGAACTGAAAAATCCCAGCCTGAAATGTAATTATAACAAAAATTTGTAAAGGTAACAAAATGTAAATACTTGTGAGTCGAATACAAATATTAAAATAATTACAAAAGCTTTTACTGTTGTTTAGTTCAAAATATGACTATTATGAGCTTACGCTTTCGTTAAGGTGCGTGTATATATATATATCAAACATTATCTTTTCTTTTTCTTTTTGAAATTATGTCTGTGCTAAACAGCCTTTACACATGAAAAATAAAGGAGAAGACAATATTCTTATTCCAAAGCCTCAAAATATCAATTCCAGTCATCTGAGTGTTCCTTTGTCCCAATGTTTGACGAATATTGCATGTTTGATTGCTGCTTTACATTTGATTACCCCATACCGTGACCCCATACAGATGTTAAAAAATGAAACATTGCTTCTAATTACATTACAGTGCTGGGTGAAGTTGCCTATTCAAGCTGTTCAGAGTGTAGTTGTAATGTTTTTCTCATTTGTTGGTTTGATGGAGGAAGGTGGGATGGATGTAAATCAGGGCAACTTCTACCCACGTCCAATTTGATTTACCTGCGTAAATCTCTCTATTTTTTACTACTTTTTTTTTTTTTTTTTTATCTGTATAATCACTGCCTTAGCTTCAGTTGTGACCAGCATTGTATAATTAAAAATATCTATAAATAAATAACACAGGCAGTGGATTTGGGTATCAATATTAGTTGGATATGTTTGTAAAGAAGTATATGTTAGATATTTCTATTCGTAACATGCTAGCAATATGTAAAGTATTGTGCCAGGCTTGTGATATTTTGGGTTAAAACGTAAGTGAATGAGTGTAAATACAAATAATTATGATTACTATAAATAAATACAAACAAAGAAAAAAAAATAACCCTGATATTTTTCAGTTCTGCATCCTATAACAAAGACGTTGAAAGCGCAAGAAAGAATTAAAAAATACATGAACAAATGAGTTTATAAAGTTACATTTGTATATTAAATCAGTTCATGATTCATGATAGCCCTTGGATTGTTACCTGTCAGTACAACAAGGGTCAAATGTAGGGTTCTAAATAATAGTTTGTCTTATATTGTTTGCAGTTTTTGCCTTAAGTGATAGATGATATTTCTGGCTGGACACCTGTATAAAAATTTTCTGCTGCATTTTTAATAAAATATCACAGTATTTTCTAAAACCTTGTCTTCAGATTTGTTGAATTGTTGTTGAACTTAAATGGATAAACTGATATGCACCCAGTATGTGATATCAATATGAAGCTGTTTCATTTCTCAGTAATAGCACTTTTTAGCATAGGTAAACATTTTAATCCATTTTAAATGAAAAATACATTTGACTTGCCTTATTATATTTGATAAGCCCATTAAAATAGGCCCCACTCCATTTTGTGCTTAGAATTGTGCTACCAACTTAACTTATTTACCAACCTTAAGGCTACAGCACTTTTTTTCAGTGTCAGTGCCCTGTGCATGTCTTGTTAATTGTAGATTATCTATATTTGAAAATTAGTCCTTTTTATGGTTGTTACAAGATAAACTGATGGCCTCTGTTCTTTGAAAAGTTCATGATAATGTCAAGCAAAGCCAAATCAATTAGATAGCAGTAGGGAGCAGAAATCTCACTCAAGCTCATGCTTGCTTTCTTTGCCTTCCCTCCTAATAATTTCCCTCTTAAGAAGTATAACCTCTGACTATACATTCAAGGAGACATAGGACCTGCATACCAAAAAAATCCTACACAAAACAAAGTCATGTTCTTTAGTCACTGGCTCCTATATCAACCTATGACAGCTGAGAACAAATAAACAAGCAGGGATGCCTGTTATTCAATTTCTCTTGACAAGTGATGTGAACAATATTTCTCATTAACATTCTATGAATAGACAAACAGCTCTGCTGTTCTTGACACCTCTGTCCTTTCAGGTTTTTTTTTTTTTTTTTTTTTTTTGAATAACATGGCTATATGCTTAAATTATTTATTTATTTATTGTCAAGATTAAGATTGAAATTGATCAGCTGTTCTGCAGGTGGTCCTCAAGTATTTCCCTAATGCCGGTTCATCTGTTCATCATTTGCCAGAGCAATCTCTCATTTCCAACTTGCAGTTCCTTTTTTGTTTACCTGCCAACTCAGATTTTGAGATAAGCTAAGAGGGGATGTAGAAAGTTGTGAATTTGTAAAGCCTCCCATTTGCCTTTTTAGGTAGGATTTCTAATCACATGTATTGTGGCTTCAAGTTAATTAAATATGATATTGAAGATTTATGTTTGTAGCATAGTACAAGAAAATAGGATAGTACTACATCAGTGATGATTTCTTTGCATTGCTTGTCAATGTATGGACAATCCCTCTGCATGCCTTTGGAGAGAAGTTCAAGAAGTGAACAGTGCAAATGTTTTTGGTGGTTGTTGCATTAATTTAAAATGTGGAATTCTAAGAGTAAATTATCAACAAAAAGGCAAAGAATTGCCCCAAAGCTCACAAGTTTCTCAACAGGGACTTTTATTTTGTAGAAGAATGTTTAATTTCCTTAAGCCGGGCTCACACTGTGCGATTTTTAATAGTCTTTTGCGATTGTTGCTTGTCACACTGTACGAACATGATCCCCATGTCAGACTGTAGGATCTCAGTTGTCTTAATATCAGACTGTACGACAGTCAAGACGCGATAAAAACGGACGTACTCAAGAAGACTTGTCCGGAGTTTTACGTCATCAATACGTGACCCGCGTTCTCTCGCTATAATGGTAGCTAGCAAACAACAGCAACGTGTAGCGTTAGTTTTATTAATTACATGCCTTGATGTTAAAAAAAAAAAAAAAAAACGAAAAAGACAACGTGTGTGGAGTAAGTCATGGCTGGGCAAAAGAGGACTTTATGGACTTCCAGTTCTACAGAGCAAACTTGAGGTAATTTTGTTATTCGAGTTTAAACATCCTGCCCCTTAATAAATAAACTTAAAGTAAACTTTACTTTGTACATATATTGTTTTTACAAATAAACAAAGTTGAAGTTTGAAGTTGTCGCGCTAATTGCGTCATCAAGTTCAGTGCTCCTATTGGTTCTTGGTTTGACGGTCGTCGTAGGAGATGTCACACTGCAGGAAAGTGTCTGAAATCTTCTGACACTGCCAGAATTTAATCTGAGGAAAAAATTGATTGCAGGGGCCATTAATCGGCTGTCGGTGAACATGTCAAACCAGCGATCTAGACAACCGATTTTAGCCTAGGATTATAGGAATCTTTTAGGATTTTAGGATTTTCAAAATTTGTCTCAGACGACCAAATCGTGGCCAAAATCGCACAGTGTGAGCCGGGCTTTACTCAATGGTTGTATATACCATACACAACCACTCAAATGAGAGGAGAGCCGGGTGTAGAGAGAGGAAATCACTTTCACGGTTTGTATCTAATTGAGCTCTCAAATCAGAGTTTATCAACTCCAGCCATCTAGCCACTGGAACTTCAGAACACTAAATTGAATTCTAAAATGCTCAGTCAAAGCAACTGACTTTGTGATTGGTTACGATAGCTGGTATATATATACAGAGAGAGAGAGAGAGAGACAGAGGGAGAGGGAGAGAGACAGAGAGAGACAGAGAGAGCGAGAGAGACACAGAGAGAGAGAGAGAGAGAGAGAGAGAGAGAGAGAGAGAGAGAGAGAGAGAGAGAGACAGACAGAGAGAGAGAAACTATACATATGGAACTTAAAGGCACAATGCATCAAGTTGAGTCTTGCATGTTCCCCAGGAATCAGCATGGAGTTCATCTAGAGCTGCAATAAATTGCTTTGAAATTCCGCCACTCACTTTCATTGCTGTTATTGATCTTTCCTAAAATGACGTTAGTAAATTAGCTTTTGAGTTAAAACTGAAGTGACAAGAGAAAAACCAAAAGCTTAAATTGTTATTTGCAGTTACTCAAGCGTCCCTATACATTCCATGGGGTATGTTGAGTCTTTCGGGGATCGAAAGTCAGACATGGAATTTAATGGAATCTTTGAACCTAGCAAAGTTTAAGGGCACAATCTCTCAGCAAAGAGAGGGCCATGTCACCTTTTGCTTTTGTAATGCATAATACTTTTAAAAACCTAATGGTAAGCTAATCTTTGTCTTTTCTGTGCCTGTTACAGATGATAAATTTAAATATACTTATATCATCACATACTTATATATTACATATCATACAGCTATTTTTTTAACAATTACACTTAACTGATGTAATTACAAAGTAGTTACGTTGTCATAACATTGTAATTGCACTGAAATGAAAAGAACATTAAAAAACAAAAAACGTCCATAGATAACAGTGTTACTAGTTTTCTCAAATTCACATCCTATCCAACATATACTATTTCTACACTCTCATATCTAAGGGGTTCAGTCTGTGAAGCTAAACTCTCAAAGCAAGCTGATTGTTTATGAGAGGCAAAACCAGCAGGAGAAGGGAAAAGTGAGTGGGCCTGAATATTCTTGACTCAACTGGAAGTTAATTAAGCCTGCTCCAGCATTCCATCAGTCTCCCTGCCCCCTGTCTGTCATTCACGCGTGGGCCCTTCTAAGCAGTCATTACCGTGGCATATCGATCCAAGCTGTGACAAGGTAGCCATCCAAAGTGGAAGAGTGTGAACGGAAGGAAAATGTAAGAATGGTCAAGGGTATTCATAGAGCAAATGTATGGAAATTACGAAAGTTACCAACTACTAAGAGTTTAGATTTTTTTTTTATTTTGAAGAATAAAAATTCTACACACCTATTCTTTCTCACTTCAACAAACTCACACTTTTTCCCAATTCTTCTCTCCATCTTTCTGCACTTCTCCTTCTCTAAACACAAATTAAGATTCAGGTAAATACCTCTGCATCCAATTCAGCTGATTGCCTTTGCTCCCTCAGTGGCAAGACCTTAATAGATGAATATGAAATCTTCTGAGCCAATATATATGCTGAACAGTTAAGTGGAGAGGAACATTCATCTGTGCCGCCCTGCCTAGGTAATGAATATAGCCCAGATAAACTTATTTCTCCTTGTTCCCCTCTGTGTTCCTTCTCCCATCTTCCTCCTATCAATACTATGTCGACAACTTTTACAGAGTTAAAAGAGTTAATTTTTCGTTTTGGTGCTTGGTCTTTACATAAATGGATGACTAATTCCTCCAGTGTAGTGCTAGAAAGAACAATGAACAATGAGACAGTTTGTCTTCTGAACACGGCAGTCTCCGTCTTAATAGACAAGGGCCACAACACAACGCTAATCATTAGCGAACATGAGCGTGTTGGAAAAATCCAGACTGCATCATTCTTCTGAAGAGAGTAGAAAGGAGGCAGGGAACTGCAATACAGGCATCAGTAGAAAAACTGTGAATCTCTTAGCTAAGGTTTGATTAAGGCCTCTCAATTTACTGTTAGGGTGAATAGTTTCATTTTATTTCTCATTTGTAGTCACTTTAAATATAAAATGTTAACTCTTCAGTTAGATTTTAACATTCTGTGATCTTTTATTGATTACTTCATATTTTATGTTTTTCATGATTGTGGAGTCAAAGTCATAGGTGTCAGTCCTTGTCTTGTGTTTCCCCTCCTCCCGTGCCCATATTTGGCCTTCCTGTTCCTGTCCTCGTTTGTCTTCATTAGTTTAATTAGTCCCTAGCCCTGTGTTTGATTAGTCCACACCTGTTCCTTGTTTTCCTAGTGTTTATAAGCCCTGTGTTTCCTAGCCCCTGTGTCCGGTCTTATCGTCAGTAAACGTCATAGATGTTCGTCTCTCCCCATGCTCCCTGTCTGTCTGCTGGATTCCAATAAAGAACCCTATTTGGAACTTCCACGTCTCCGCACCTCCTTGTATCCCGAAAGGGAACGTGACAGAAGACCGGACCTACAACAACACTATGGCTGAAGACAGGCTTTGGTGTCTGCGGCAGGATGGTCGGGAGTTGGTAAAGTATGTGGAGGAGTTTCTTGAGCTTTCCAACGAGGTGAGCTGGATTGACGCCTCGCTCGGTGTGTGTTTTCGGTTTGGGTTGGACAAAGATGTCATCAGCTGCGATATCCCCACGTCCAGTTTTTCCCTTATCGGGCTGATAAATTATGTCCTCAATGTACATGGTATTGATTTCGAAGTCGAAGAATGTCAAACCGATCTTCGTCCAACCCAACCCGAGAACAACCCGGCCTCACCAGCTCACCGCTCGCCAGGACCCTCCACATGCCCTGCCAAATGTTCCGGCCACCCAACTCTTCCCAGCACTGCTGCTGTCCTCAGCCCAAAACCCCCCCTGCAACCCCGCGCTTCAAGAGCGGCCTCCTGAGTTCCCGCTGGTTCCGTCCAGCCCTCCTGAGTTCCCGCTGGTTCCGTCCAGCCCTCCTGAGTTCCCGCTGGTTCCGTCCAGCCCTCCTGGGTTCCCGCTGGTTCCGTCCAGCCCTCCTGAGTTCCCGCTGGTTCCGTCCAGCCCTCCTGAGTTCCCGCTGGTTCCGTCCAGCCCTCCGCTGGTTCCGTCCAGCCCTCCTGAGTTCCCGCTGGTTCCGTCCGGCCCTCCTGAGTTCCCGCTGGTTCCGTCCGGCCCTCCTGAGTTCCCGCTGGTTCCGTCCGGCCCTCCTGAGTTCCCTCTGGTTCAGTCCGGCCCTCCTGAGTTCCCGCTGGTTCCGTCCGGCCCTCCTGAGTTCCCGCTGGTTCCGTCCGGCCCTCCTGAGTTCCCGCTGGTTCCGTCCGGCCCTCCTGAGTTCCCGCTGGTTCCGTCCAGCCCTCCTGAGTTCCCGCTGGTTCCGTCCAGCCCCGCGCTGCAAGAGCGCCCCCAAGTGTCCGCGCTTCCCGAGCGCCCCCAAGTGCCGGCTCCACGCACGTGCCCTCCCGTGCCGGCTCCACGCACGTGCCCTCCTGAGTTCCCGCTGGTTCCGTCCGGCCCTCCTGAGTTCCCGCTGGTTCCGTCCAGCCCCGCGCTGCAAGAGCGCCCCCAAGTGTCCGCGCTTCCCGAGCGCCCCCCCGTGCCGGCTCCACGTACGTGCCCTCCCGTGCCGGCTCCACGCACGTGCCCTCCCGTGCCGGCTCCACGCACGTGCCCTCCCGTGCCGGCTCCACGCACGTGCCCTCCTGAGTTCCCGCTGGTTCCGTCCGGCCCCGCGCTGCAAGAGCGCCCGACAGAGTCCGCGCTGCAAGAGCGCCCGACAGAGTCCGCGCTGCAAGAGCGCCCGACAGAGTCCGCGCTGCAAGAGCGCCCGACAGAGTCCGCTCCTCTGTGGCTCCCAGGGGGGAGCTTCCCCAAGAAAATTTTGGGGGGGGGGTAAGAGGGTCACAGCCTGTGTGGCCGGGCCAAGGGCCAAGGCCACACGACCCGAAAAAAATAGGCCCTGGCCTCCCGAGTCCCCTGATCCGCCCTGGCCTCCCGAGTCCCCTGATCCGCCCTGGCCTCCCGAGTCCCCTGACCCGCCCTGGCCTCCCGAGTCTCCAGATCCGCCATGGCCTCCCGAGTCTCCTGACCCGCCATGGCCTCCCGAGTCACCTGACCCGCCATGGCCCCTGGAACGGGCACCGCCCTGGAGGCCTCCAGAGCGCCCACCCCCCCTCCCCATTGGATGGTGTTAGGCGTGAGGACACGCCTTCCGGAGGGGGGCGTAATGTCAGTCCTTGTCTTGTGTTTCCCCTCCTCCCGTGCCCATATTTGGCCTTCCTGTTCCTGTCCTCGTTTGTCTTCATTAGTTTAATTAGTCCCTAGCCCTGTGTTTGATTAGTCCACACCTGTTCCTTGTTTTCCTAGTGTTTATAAGCCCTGTGTTTCCTAGCCCCTGTGTCCGGTCTTATCGTCAGTAAACGTCATAGATGTTCGTCTCTCCCCATGCTCCCTGTCTGTCTGCTGGATTCCAATAAAGAACCCTATTTGGAACTTCCACGTCTCCGCACCTCCTTGTATCCCGAGAGGGAACGTGACAATAGGCTATATTTTAAATGTCATTAAGTCATAAACTGAGTTAAAATTCTGAGATAAAAAGTCTTAAATTTGACAAAAAAGTCATTATCTTATAATAATTAAATTTTTAAAGTTTCATTTTTATAATTTTTACATAACTTAGTATCTCATCATTTCAAGGTTTTATGTCATGATTTGTTTGCTTGTTTGTTTAGTTAGTTTAGTTTTTGACAGGCTTTGACAGGTTATTTCAGGTTTGACATCAGTGATATCGAATGTAACTAGTTCTCGCTCAAAAATATCTATATAGATTAACTACAATATATCATGGAAATATAATAGAAACTATTTTTATTTTCAGTAATATTTCTGTTTTTCGTCATGCAAACATGATAATATCTGAAGATTGTCAAGGCTTTGATGGAATCCTCCAAACTGAGGTGAGAATGTCACAAGAGCATTGAGGTGAAGGTTAAAAGAGTGATATTTCCCTTATAAGACTGTCCTGGATTGATATATTTTCCCTTCATGCTGATTTCACAAAATTTTCAACACAGGCAGATAGCTTTTGAAGAAAACACAGTTTTAGGGAAACTTTATTCGAGTTTGATATAATTGAGAATGATGGAGTGCATTAGGTTTAGTGCTATTGATATTTTACACATACATTATACATATTACTCTTCTCATGCTCTCTCAGCTGCTTGAATATATAATTAAATAAATAAATATTTATTTATGTGAAGCTGATGTCATTCAGCTGTATGTTTTTAATCACACAATCACATAGATATTATTTAGATTTTGTTGCCATGTTAGTCGCTGTTGCCTTTGTACTATATGCTCTGACAGAAGGGTGATGATGAATGTTTCAATCTGTAATTCTTATGGCTTCATCATTTTCCCTCTCTTGTTTTGTTTCTCTTTCTCTCTGTCTTTATCTCTTACAAACAGACATACATTTGCTTACACAGCATCCAAAAACAAGAGGCTCCCAATTACAAGTTAATAACATACTTCATTATTTCTGAGCGGCTCGGTACAACATGTCCAATTGGCAACAGCTTTCAGGAACCTTCTGGTGAAAAATCTCCACATCAACTGTAAGATTTCATTAGCTTGTTTAGAACTGGATAATTAGATAAGTAATTAAATGATAACATAACAATTGATTTGACTTATTGCTGGCTTATGTATTTTCTTGAGACTTTTAATATGCATCTCTATCTAACCACCAGTATAGAATATTAGCCTCATAAGATGTTCTGCAATCAGTGTTATTCAGAGTCACAGTATAAGCACAATTCATAACTTTTTATAAGATTTAAGTATTATCCTGGTATAAATATTAAGCCACCACTTCATAATCCGGTTTATTAACTCTAGGACTTCATGTGTAATAAGCAGACTCAGAATTTCTCAGCTGAATAACTAAACAGGAAAGTAACTTCAGTGTAAGATGGATCCTCTCATGATTCTTGAAATCTTATCAAGACAAGCTGTCAGGGAGAAATGGAAAATAATTCACACTGAAGAGTTCGGCTATTGAAATCCCCCCTCCTTCTCTCCTTCTCTCTCTACTAAAGGTATGAAGTTGGGCTCTGTGTCCACTTGGAAAGGCATTTCCATGGTTACTGATGTAATCTGCAATCTGCCGCTAGCTAAGTGGACAGAAAGGAGGCAGCGTGATGAATGATGAGGACTAAACGTTGACATGTAAAAGCGGAAGCTTATCACACATTCAAAAACTACATAACACAACCAGCATGTATAAGTGAATGAGTAGCACTGTACCACACATTTAAGTTATAAACTGGCAACTCAAGCACTCCGTTACAATTAAGGAATTCAATAACTGAGTAGAAATCTATAAATGTCATCATTCGTGTGTGTTACGTGTGTTCTTCCTCAGTTTCCTGTTTGCCCTTATTTGGTTGTGTTCCGGTTTTCCTCATTAGTTCCTTGTTAGCTAATTAAGGCTAAGTCCGTTCACCTGTGTTTTAGTTATTATCTCGTTCACTCCTTTGTTTCCGTTTGCTTCATAAGCATTCAGTTTGGTCTTTATGTTTGTCGATTCTTAAAGTTATGTTGACGTTATATGGATGTAGATTTCTTGTATTCTGGAACCCTTGATTCATTAAAAGCCTGTTTTCCATTTCCAGTTTCCCGAATTCCTTGGAGGAGCATTCCATAAACATAAGACTCGACCAACACCTACAATGCAGACGGCTGAGGACAAGCTGTGGGGATTGTGGCAGGCTGGCCGGAAGCTGGAACGGTATGTGGAGGATTTCATTGAGCTCGTTCATCAGCTGAGCTGCCCTGACGCCGCTTTGGGTGCGTGCTTTCAGCTGGGCCTGGACAGCGAGACTATTCGTTGTGAGCTTCCTGTTTTTCATTTTTCCCTGGTCGAATTAATTAACCTTATTTTATTTCTAAATGGATCTGAGTTCGAAGTTGTCGAAAGGGAAGCATTCCTGTCTCGCTGCCCAGTCTCCTCTGAAGCACAACACGTCACGCCAGCTCATGCCATGCCAAGAACCTCCACATACCGCACCAAGGGTCCAAAACGCCTGCCCAGCCCCAACTATCTACATACCATCTACAGCTCTGTCGTGGTCCTCAGCCCAGCGCCGCCCGTGGCGAAGGCTGTGAACCCGCCGTCCGCGGGGAAACCAAGCCCTCCAGCGCCTGCTCCTCGCCAGTGCCCTCCAGCGCCTGCTCCTCGCCAGTGCCCTCCAGCGCCTGCTCCTCGCCAGCGCCTGCTCCTCGCCAGCGCCTGCTCCTCGCCAGCGCCTGCTCCTCGCCAGCGCCTGCTCCTCGCCAGCGCCCTCCAGCGCCTGCTCCTCACCAGTGCCATCCAGCGTCTGCTCCTCGCAAGTGCCCTCCAGTGCCTGCTCCTCGCCAGGGCCCTCCTATGAATCCGCTGGGCCCATCCAGCTTCGCGCTGCCTGAGCGCCCTCAAGTGTCTGCGCCTCCAGAGCGCCCCCAAGTGTGCACGCTTCCTGAGTGCCCTCCTATGTCTCCGCTGGTCCCATCATTTATATTTTATTATTTATATTTTGTGATTTATTCATATATGAATAAATGTATTGTGTGTGTGTGTGTATATGAGTGTATATATATATATATATATATATATATATACTCAACAGATGTTTATTTCATCCCAATTACAAGCAATATAAACATGTAGGTCAAAATTTGCCCTTTACATTTGTTAGATCACATTTATGAATTAAAGTGCTACAACCTTGTGCAGGAATGGCAGGGGCAGAAACTCAAACTTACACATACTCTCACAGACTCTTTCTCTCACACACGCACATACACACAAACAAGTCAAGTCACCTTTATTTATATATACAGATTGTCAAAGCACTTAACAGTATCAATTTTTAACTTGTATGGTACACACACATGCATGCACACACACATATAAACACACATACACATACTAATAGCAGGCCAAGACAATAGGAGGCCAGAGTGAAGGTACACAAGACCTAAAATTTCCACTCTTATATTAGCCCCATCCTGTATGTAATATAAATGTGTAGGGGGGTGTACAGTGTGTGGTCATCGACAATGTCTGATATACGCTCTTCACAGAAAATGAGCCATGGCCAATGAGTCTGAGTTTGAAAAAAATAATTAAAAATTTTGATAAAAAGTGAAAACGGGTCTCACAGACCCGAACACCATAGGGTTAAAACTTTGTGATTTTTCTTTGAAAATTAAAGGACAGAGATTTCCACAAAAGTAAAAGTAATGAAATAATAGCATCACATAAATTTGGAACAACATCAGGGTGAGTAAATAATGACAGAATTTTCATTTTGAGGTGAACTGTTCCATTAAGTAATATTTAATGGCACTTTTTTTCCTGCACTGATTACTCATTAGCAGTAAAAAACAAACAAGACTTTAATATTCAGATGGACCTGGCCTGACCCTGTGAAATACTTTCCGTAAAATAAATCAGTTCTGTTTGAATTCCTTAAAGGAAAATTTAAATTAACTTTTTTTCCTTTTCAATGCTGCTGGGACACTTAATGGCTCCTCTCAGCGATTTGTCAAATTCAAAACATTAGCCCTCATTCACAGCCAGAACTAAGATGAAATCTAATTCATCTTAATGGCTGGCTGTGCATGCACTACACTGTTAGCAGGAAAGAGGCCCAGCAAAACAGAGTAAATGTCCTCATCGCTCTTCCTGACTGTGTTGATTAGATTAAAAGCTGTAAGGCTCCCCTATTGCCTCTGATCCAGGACCAGCATTCACATCTAAAGAACTAACCTTCCTTCTTACGAGGCAGACTGCTAAACCAATCCAAGATCAGTGTGAAAGGGCAAGTTAATTCCAGGTTAAGTGTTGTCCCTGCTGGAGTTAGTGGTGAAAATGACCTAGTTGGACACGGAGAGAATGGTGATACGGAGTTCACTCTAAGCAGCTGGGCAGCCAGCTGTGATTTTCTAATATGCTCATTTTTCTAAATGGTTTGCTTCCCATCACCAGCTCATTTGACTAATGTAAGTCAATTAAATGGAAACAAACAGCCAGTGCCATCAAAGATACAGCAAATGACAGCCTTCCTTCTTTCTTTGGGTGGGGGAAAGGAGAAATGTAATATAATTTCAAGTTGCCTGAATTTGTAACAGATGCAGCACCATCTTGCTTCCTAAGCCATATTTGCAATGGAGTGCTTCCAGCTTGTTATAGCGGGCTGATGGTGGACATGTGTGCAGCGCTTAAGCGCTATTAGATGATTGTTACTGGATGTGATTGGACAGATTATCTATAGGAATAATACAACAGGTTGGAGCTGAGCAGCAATACATTAAGAGAAGGTTATGTAACGCCACCTACAGTTTGTTCTAATAATTTTAAAGACATAGCCACCTTCTTTTCAGTTCCTGAGTTTATCTTAATTAGGAACCCTTTCTCATTAACCAGTGGGACTGATTCTTTATAGTGTTAAATCATTAGTCCCCTTGCAGTCACGAATTTTATTCCTCAAAACTCATCTTTGATAAACAAGATGACATATTTAAACGTCTTATCTGTAAAATGAGTTTTTTAATGTCTTAAAATGGCTTGAATATAACTCTTCTTACCTCATTTAGTATAGCTATGAATATGCAAACTAGTTGCTGTTACGGGGCTGACGAGACGTGAGACATGCGGATCCATATGCAAGGCTTTATTATAGAACATGGTCAGAAACAGGCAGGGTCAGACAGTGGCAAACAGGTATGGCAAGGGCAAGACAGAGCAATCCGTGGAGCAAGCGTGGGTCGACGAATGGCGAACAGTATCCAAAGGGGCAAGGCAGAGAGATAATCCAGAAACGAAAGCAATAATCCAAACGGGGAGCGAACACAGTCCAAACGGCAAGGCAAAGGGGTAAATCCAGTAAACACGGGCAGGGTCAGACACGGCAAGATAAACAAGGCAAGACAAGACTATAAGAATGGCTCTGTAAAGTAGCTATCGCTGGGTGAGTGATAAACGCTAAACAATTACAGGAACAAACCAGAAACACGGAATGGCACGGTAAAGCAGCTAGCGCTAGGTGAGCACTAAACGCAGATCAACACTCGGACCTGATGCTGAGGAAGTCCATGGCTTAAATAGTGTGTGTGATAGGGTGATCAGTGAAATCAGCTGTGTAATCAGTGACAGCTGTGTGTATCGTCAGTGCAATGTATTGTGGGAACTGTAGTCCAGTGTGCTGTGTGGTGTACGAGTCCATGTGGTGAGTGAGTGACATCTAGTGGCGAGTTAACGGAAGAGCATGGCCAGGATTCGTGACAGTTGCAGCCTCCACTCAATCACACAAGCTCAGACCTGCTCCACTTTCACTCAGTTACGTGAAGTCGTAAATGCTCCACAATGCAAATGACAATATTGGATTAATTCAGCCATATATGTTTAAACCAAAAAACTGATTTCGCAGAAAAAGAGGAAGAGTGAATTATACAGGTTCGCAATGTATCAATATGGTCAAGTCAAGTCAAGTCACATTTATTTAAATATGGTCATGCATTTTATATATCATTCTCTACAACGTTCTGGCAGCTAACAGTACTTAATATTATTAGCATTTGTCTTGACTTTGCTATTAAACATCTATTAATGTGTTCCCAATGTTACATTAACTATGTTCCTATGATATGCTAATTATATTAAAAGCCCCACCAAGCAAGCTGACGGTAGGAAAAGAGGTGTTTCAAACCACAAGGAGAAAATGTTCAGCATTGGTGTTGACCGATGTATTTGCAAATGATTGAATGATTGCAAATGAAAAACACATTAAAATCTTGATTTCACCACAGGGGGTCTTACATTAACAGACATTGCAATTAGTTGGCCTGATGCATCTACAGTATGTGAGAAAGCAGTTGACAGTTCTAGCTATGTAGGACAAAAGGGCGGAAAGAGATTATTTTTTTGCCCTATCAGAGAGATTATTTTTGCCCCTTTCACCAAGGGGATGAAAAGACAGCAATGATTTATAGGGAATCTGAGGGATGACACATGCCGAGCAAGGCAACTTTTTTAGTGGCCCAGAAGATGCAACTGAAATTGGGTTACTCACAAAATGCAAAGGGCTTGGTTTCAGCCTTACAAACTCAATCAGTCATCCTATCCCTGGAGGTCATTTTAATAACACCACATGACAGGGATATCTTGCCAAACAAAATGCAATCTATATACCTAGTCTTTTGGGAATTTCACAAAACAGCATCCTTAGAATAGTTGGACTGTAATCTCTGGCAAAATACAGAGTGGAAAAAGAGATTTAAAATGGCAGGCCATCTGTGTAACGTTTTAATACAGGATATGAGTGATTAGATAGATACTATGGTTACAGTTGCGATCCAGTGACCTGGTGTGGGCTTCTGGATTTAGGAATCTCTTGTCAGTTTTTATTTATTTATTTGTTTATTTATTTATTTTGAGCTGTCAAGGTTATTAGTGAATAATTACTTAAATTTAATTCTGTTCCTCATGCAAAAAAAAAATACAAAAAAAAAAATTGTATGGCTTGAGAACAACCACCTAATAGACAGCTTCTAAGATTTTTCACTATTATTATTATTTTTGTGCATGAAAGAAAGAACATCTTGTAGGTTTGGAACAAAATCTACAGAATATTCATTTTGGTGTTAACTATGCCATTAAGTAATACTTTCTTTGTGTTGTTGTTTTTATAAATGTAAATTCATGTCTCATTTTATTTGATATTTTTGATTAGAAAAAATATATTGATTTACAACACCAAACTATGTGGATTAAATAATGTAGAAACATCTATTTTAAGTAACAAATAAGGGTTACGCTTTCTTTCTTTCTTTCTTTCTTTCTTTCTTTGTGTTTGTTTGTTTATAGGACATATACAGTATGGCTCACTATTTACCTAATACTTTGACAAGGAACCATAATATAATAATATTTTAAACATTTCTTGACTGTTGACTAACAAAGTTCTGAGGAGTCCTTAAGGTTTCATCTGTATTTTGTCGGTTTTCTTATTACTCTTCAAACTCTATTTAAACCTAATGAGCAGGGAAAGCAAAATAGATGATGCCTTCCTATGAAACTTCAGCAGCTAAATATTAGTAGGTCACACACTATTTGATCTCATATTTTATAATATTTATATTTTGCTGTTTTTCCCATCCAAATGTATTAGCAGGCACTGCCACCATTGTTATGATCTTAGACAATGTGTTACAGGTCAAGCTCATGCCATGTTTGATTTGATATTATTTAAACAATTGGAGAGTATTGGAAATATGTAAATTATATATGTATATATTTTCAGTAGATTGATAGCATTTAACATACATTACATCAGTTGCAATTTAATTGATTTGTTGAATCCCCATACGCAGTATATGTGATTTTTGTTTTTACTTGTGTCAGACACAAAGTTCCTATTTATGCTCTGCAGTAAGTCACATTCATATTGTTTGCAAAACAGTATTGAAAGAGGATAAACTGCAGATTCTCTGCAGCATTTTTAATAACTATGTATGAGCTTATCTCCATACAGTTGTTCTCAAACATCTAAATCTGCTTTGCTTTGCTCTCCTTCATGTTGCAAGATAACAAATCATTAACTTGTTTCTCCTACCTCACAGGTACTTGTTAGTAATTTTTTTCAGCCTGTTCTAGGCTTTGCATATGCAGGGATAGCACCTTCCTGTTTGCATATAGACATGGCCATTAGTTTAGTGCTATTCAAGAATTTCAGAGCAAAAGTTTGCTTTCGCTGCCAGAGAATAACCATGGATAATTAGTATGTGAGATGTTGGTTGCTGTACAAGGAACTCTACAATACAAACTCAAGCAAACTCATATTGACAAGTGGTGGGATGCTGTGGTGGGAACAAGGTGTTTAGACCACTGTCGATTTTTCAATGGAAATGTCAGCGGTTAAACTTTTCACACTCCGCAAACATATGTTCACATCATAGTATAAAACTAACAAGATCTGCTTGAACATCATTTATATTGATGTTTCCCTTTTATTTGAAGAGCCATGAATTATTGACCTGAATCCCTGTTAGGAACGCTGTTAGCTGGTAAAGGGTCATACTACTCGGTCAGGGAGGCTTTGATCTCAGGTCCGTAGGGAACATGCTTGTTTGTGAAAAGACATTTATTCGGTATGTGATTAGTGTCATGGGTATATGAACAAGCTCATAGTCTTGCAACAACTCTACGTAAGCCAAGTTTGTGGTCAGTAAGAATGTATTTATTTATTGAAATAATAAAAAAAAAATGTAGTAAAAGTGACAGTAAAGATTATTTATACTGTTAACAAAGATTTCTATTTCAAACAAATGCTGTACTTTTGAACTTTCTATTCATAGTACAAAAAAAATCATAATTCATAAACCGATGAATCAGTTTCCACAAAATATTAAGCCCCATAACTGTTTTCAACATCGATAATAATGATAATAATAATAATAATATTTTTTTCTTAAGCAGCAATTAAGCACATTATAATGATTTCTAAAAGATCTTGTGACACCGAATTCAGCTTTGTATTACATGAATAAATTGCAGTTCAACATATATTCAAATAGAAAACTGTAATTTTAAATGGTGATAATATTTCAAAATATTAGTGTGTTTTATTTTATTTTTGATCAGATAAATACAGCCTTTGTGAGCATAAGATACCTCTTTTAAAAACTGAAAAAAATTGTCAAAAAAAAGCCAAAATATAATTATTATAATTCTTAAAATAACTGTCTCTATTGCATATGATATTTTACAGTTCTAGACTTCAGGTTCAAAAACGTGATATGTCAATAACAAATTTGATTGTTTGCTGCATTTAGTAGAGCAGCACAGGCACAGTTCATTGTTTCACTCAGTTGTCTGTGCTCACAGCCTTCCAGACCAGAGCATGTGAGTGGTGTGGGGTGAAAGCAGAATTGTGTGATTTTGCTTGTAGCAAGGTGAAGGTTTTAGTGTTGGTGCTTACTCTCGGCCCAAGAATGCTCAGAGCAAGTGAGGAGCAGGAAATGGAAAACGCTGAGTGGAGCTTGAAAAGCCAGGGTGATTACAGAATGCTCTGAGGGAAAATTGCTGTCGCCCCACTCCACACACAACTCTGCCTCTTTGTTGCTTGGTGGCAAACAAAACTTGACGTTTAGGCTTCTTACTGTTACGTTGGTGCTTGCTAATGAAGTGCACGACAAAAGATAAATCAAAATAAAGTATTTTAATGAGAAGTCAATACAGAGAAAGTCCAGGAGCAAGGGGTAGCAAACACATGAAACAAACTAATAGCAGACAAAGGACTTGGTGAGAACATAGGCTTTAAAGTACTGAACGTAATAACGGGGAAATAGAAACGGGTGAGGAGCTAATTAACTAATCAGGGCAACTAAGTCATACAAACTAGGTCAATGGAAGACATTGGAAAACACAACTGAAACAGATTAACATGTAACATTTTGCTCCCTCCTGGAATGGCGTGCCCCCGCGCCGACAAAAGCAGTCCTACAGAGGAGGGAGGGAGGGAGGGAGGGTGGGGGTTCAGGAAGCGGACGAGGAGCAGGTAATGGGAAAGAGGCAGAAAAAAAAAAAAGTCCATGGAGGAGTGGAGGGTGGGAGGAGCCCGGAGCAGGAGGAGCCAGATGGCAATCCAGAGGCCAGCCAGGAAGGCGGCCCACGGTGGAGTTGACGGTGGGAGGAGCCATGTTGGTGAAGGGACCAACAACACCAGGGGGCCGACTGATGGAGACTGGAGTCGGTGGATGAGGAGCCCAGGATGGAGTCGAGCAGACGGAGAGCCAGGGTGACATCTAGGATCCGGAGGGCCTAGGCGGAGCCAGCGGCTCAGGCGACTGAGGCGGAGGCAAGGATCCGGAATGGCGCGGTGGAGCTGGAGTGACAGAGGACGAAGGTGGAGCTGAAGGGTATGAGGAGCCTGACAGAGCCGGAGGGGCGGAGTGACGAGGGCGAAGCCAGAGGAGTGGAGTCCCGAGGCGGCGGATGGTTGACGACTAACCAAGGCAGAGCCGGAGGGACCAGGGAGCCTGATGGAGCTGGTGGGAGGACGGACCACGGTGGAGATGAGGGAGCTATGAGCCAAGGTGGAGCCGATGGGTCAAAGGACCAAGATGGAGTCCACGGCTCGAAGGCGGGAGGTGGAGACAGGGGATCCTCACGCCTTGGCAGAGCTGGAGGCTGGAAGTCCCGAGGTGATGGATCAGAGCGCCCAGCTGGCGCAGACTGAGTGAACTGAGGGGCTGACAGGTACCAGTGGGACTTGGGCTGAGGAACTGACCGGTTTAAGAGGAGGCGGGAGAGGGAACACAGGAGGACTTGAGCTGGGAGGAACCAGTGGAGATTCAGGAGATTCAGGGCTGGACGAGACCAGCAGAGACACAGGAGATTCAGGGCTGGACGGGACCAGCGGAGACACAAGAGATTCATGGCTTTACGGGACCAGCGGAGACACAGAAGATTCATGGCTGGACGGGACCAGCGGAGACACAGGAGATTCAGGGCTGGATGGGACCAGCGGAGACACAGGAGATTTAAGAGCACTGGGTAATACCTCCCCAAACCAGTCTATGAGATCCACTTTGAAGATGTCCTTAAGTTCCTCAGTATGATTCCCAGACACCAGTTGCAGCTCACCCTCAGTTGCGGGAGTGAGTCAAGCCCTCGATCACCACCAAAACTCCCTCAGGGACGGACGATGTTGCTGGCTTACGCACTTGGTCAGACGATGCTTGAGGCTCCGGCTCTATGGCGATGATTGGCTCAGTTGCGGCGGGTTCAGGCTCTCCGTCTGCAGTGGGCACAGGCAGCAGCTCCGTGCAGAGGGATGACGGCTGGCTGGTCTCTGGTTTGGAAGTGGGACTGGAGATATCCTCCTCAGAGGGGCAGATGGTAACTGGAGATCTGTTGTTCTCCAGCACCCACTCCACAAAAGCGGCAAAATCCTCCTTGGGACCATTCGCTGGCAGGCGTGCCTTACACCGGCTGGTGATGTAGAATATGCAGAGCGAGCGGTTCGGGAAGTGTTTAAGGCACGTCAGATCTAAAAAGTCCCTGGTGTGTTCTTCCAGTGAACGGTCCTGTTGCTCCAGGCACAGGAGTTGGACTGCGGGCAGATCCATCCCGGGAGAGGATCGAAGAGAAATAAAAAAATGAATAAACAGAAGGAAAAACAACGTAAATGTAAATGTAAAAACGCCACTAAACTTTACTCACTATGATGGTCTGCTATTCTGTTACGTTGGTGCTTGCTAATGAAGCGCATGACGAAAGATAATCAAAATAAAGTCTTTTAATGAGAAGTCAAAACAGAGAAAGTCCAGGAGCAAGGGGTAGCAAACACGTGAATCAAACTAATAGCAGATTAAGGGCTTGGTGAGAACACAGGCTTTAAGTACTGAACGTAATAATGGGGAAACAGGTGAGGATCTAATTAACTAATCAGGGCAAGTAAGGAAAACTAGGTCAACGGAAGACATGGCAAAAACACAACTAAAACAGATTAACATGTAACACTTACACTGGTAGAGAATGAAATATATAAAAGGAAGCAGGTGACACTTTAGTATAGGGGCCATTTCTCACTATTAACTAGTTTCTTGTTAGCATGCCTATTGTTATTGGCTGTTTATTAGTACTTATAAGGCACATATTCTGCATGACCATATTCTACATCACTAATCCTACCCAATACCTAAACTTAAAACTGCCGCAAATTAGTAGTTTATTGAGGGACAAGTCATAGTTAATAGCTTGTTAATAGGGATAATTGGACCTTAAAATAAAAGTGTGACCAGCAAGGACGCGTTTTAAACTCCATATTAGTTACTCCATATTAATGTAACATCAAATTTGTTGACTACTGTATGTTTAGTTTCATTATTTTTTTTTACCATACATTTACCTTGCATTTCATTTGTTTATTTTGAAGGGAAAACTGATATTGAAAAAATACCTATGATTTATTTGCAAATAATTGTATGTATTTTTATTTGCTTTATTATTTGGGTATATTCAGAGAAGAGGTGAAACACTGGTTAGGTGAGGGTTCATGCCAATTAAGATAGCTGTGTTGCTGAGGTTTATTACTAAAGAAAGAAATGCAAATTATCACCATTTTAACCCATGTTTTATTTGTTTTGTTGCCCTCGTGGGTGAGACTAAATAACTTGCTGTTATGGCATTAGAAAAATAGTGTTACTGTCGCGTGTTTGAGTTCCTGTTTGTCCTTATTTGGTTTAGTTCCTGTAATCATTAGTGTAGCAAATTAGCTCAAAGTGAGATGAACATAATTTATCATAACAGTGTCACAGATCGGCCAGGCTCCCCATCCAGCCAATCACAACGAGCACCCTCACCGGAATACTAATCAGCACACCTGCACGTCATCTGCACCTCATTAAGACACCCCATATAACCAGACACCTCACAACAGCCTAATGTCCGGTCTCGTTTATATCACATAGATAACTCTTTCTAAGAGTTATCTATGTGATTTACCTGTGATTATACTTACCTCTTGTGTCTCCTCCGAGTGTTGTCTCCATCCGTGTCCTGGATTCCAGTCTGTTCTTCCTGGAAGCTTCACCCCGAAGCATTGAGGTGTGTGGTTCCCATCTGTCCACGAGCTCCTGTCGGAATACACCACAGTTCTGTGAGAAATCCCATCGCATCATTATCCATCCCTGCATCAGCCTTCCTCATTACATTCTTCTGTATCTGCTCATCTGCCTTAAAATAAACCTTACCTGTTTTTGTATCCCGTGTGTGGAGTCTGCGTCTATAACAAACTGGTTATCAATTATATATTCATCTTCAGGAATTAACTGTAGCATTAATAGTACAGGTCCTTCTCAAAAAAATAGCATATTGTGATAGTTCATTATTTTCTGTAATGTACTGATAAACATTAGACTTTCATATATTTTAGATTCATTACAACACAACTGAAGTAGTTCAAACCTTTTATTGTTTTAATATTGATGATTTTGGCATACAGCTCATGAAAACCCAAAATTCCTATCTCAAAAAATTAGCATATTTCATCCGACCAATAAAAGAAAAGTGTTTTTAATAGAAAAAAAGTCAACCTTCAAATAATTATGTTCAGTTATGCACTCAATACTTGGTCGGGAATCCTTTTGCAGAAATGACTGCTTCAATGCGGCGTGGCATGGAGGCAATCAGCCTGTGGCACTGCTAAGGTGTTATGGAGGCCCAGGATGCTTCGATAGCGGCCTTAAGCTCATCCAGAGTGTTGGGTCTTGCGTCTCTCAGCTTTCTCTTCACAATATCCCACAGATTCTCTATGGGGTTCAGGTCAGGAGAGTTGGCAGGCCAATTGAGCACAGTAATACCATGGTCGGTAAACCATTTACCATTGGTTTTGGCACTGTGAGCAGGTGCCAGGTCGTGCTGAAAAATGAAATCTTCATCTCCATAAAGCTTTTCAGCAGATGGAAGCATGAAGTGCTCCAAAATCTCCTGATAGCTAGCTGCATTGACCCTGCCCTTGATAAAACACAGTGGACCAACACCAGCAGCTGACATGGCACCCCAGACCATCACTGACTGTGGGTACTTGACACTGGACTTCAGGCATTTTGGCATTTCCCTCTCCCCAGTCTTCCTCCAGACTCTGGCACCTTGATTTCCGAATGACATGCAAAATTTGCTTTCATCCGAAAAAAGTACTTTGGCCCACTGAGCAACAGTCAAGTGCTGCTTCTCTGTAGCCCAGGTCAGGCGCTTCTGCCGCTGTTTCTGGTTCAAAAGTGGCTTGACCTGGGGAATGCGGCACCTGTAGCCCATTTCCTGCACACGCCTGTACACGGTGGCTCTGGATGTTTCTACTCCAGACTCAGTCCACTGCTTCCGCAGGTCCCCCAAGGTCTGGAATCGGTCCTTCTCCACAATCTTCCTCAGGGTCCGGTCACCTCTTCTCGTTGTGCTGCGTTTTCTGCCACACTTTTTCCTTCCCACAGACTTCCCACTGAGGTGCCTTGATACAGCACTCTGGGAACAGCCTATTCGTTCAGAAATTTCTTTCTGTGTCTTACCCTCTTGCTTGAGGGTGTCAATGATGGCCTTCTGGACAGCAGTCAGGTCGGCAGTCTTACCCATGATTGCGGTTTTGAGTAATGAACCAGGCTGGGAGTTTTTAAAAGCCTCAGGAATCTTTTGCAGGTGTTTAGAGTTAATTAGTTGATTCAGATGATTAGGTTAATAGCTCGTTTAGAGAACCTTTTCATGATATGCTAATTTTTTGAGATAGGAATTTTGGGTTTTCATGAGCTGTATGCCAAAATCATCAATATTAAAACAATAAAAGGCTTGAACTACTTCAGTTGTGTTGTAATGAATCTAAAATATATGAAAGTCTAATGTTTATCAGTACATTACAGAAAATAATGAACTTTATCACAATATGCTAATTTTTTGAGAAGGACCTGTACAATAACATGATTTGTCCGTCCGCAGTTCGGACAGTTTCAATCGTCTATTGACTCTAAGGAAAATAATTTCTCTGGTCACGAAAAATAACTTCCTTATTAATGCATCGCTCATTAGCATGTAACAAAACCGTAACCTCGTTTCTGTGAGCTACAGACAACCAAGTGTGAATACATATGGATGTTTATTAAACTACACTACAGGGGAACAAGTGTAAGATATCAGAGACTGAATCAGACAAAATGAAAAGGCAATCAGAACATTGAAACCTGAGGAGCTGGAATTCAGAGAGGCTCCAAGAAACAGGATGTAATAAATCTGTCCAGATACGAACACCAGCTAGTTTGAAGCAAACTAACCAGCAAGCCTCTTTCACAAAACAGCTTGCAACATTGAGACAAAATAATACTTATTAATAATTCCAATTCAAGAAGGAGACCGTCAAATTTGTTTCAAGTAATCAAGACTGATGGTCACATGTAAACCTGTGATAGAAAATCACGAGCTACACACTCTCTTGGGTGGGTCTTCACACACAGAAGACCAAGAACCAGACTGAAAGTCCTTCGTTCATAGAGACAATCTGTTCACATGTACTAAAAATAATCTTAAAAGTACATACAAGTTATTTCTCTGCATATAAATAACCTATACTATGTTTGTAAACTACACATTAGATTATCATGCTTTAATCAAATATTATGTATGTTTTTTTTAATCATTATTGAATAGCTGAAGGATTCACATGCATGTGTGGTATGTATGAGTTTGAAAATTCATGCTTTAAATGTTTCTTCCAATCAATTCTTTGTCAATAAATGTATCAAGTCTCGTTATAGAAATCGATGTTCAAAAGTATACTTTGCAAGAGCCTGTAAAGTTCGGACCTCTGACTGAACAGATAACAACGATTTATTAGTGGGGTGGAGAAACAAGGCAATACCCCAAGCAAGGACAGTATCTAATTGGTCAAGACATCCAGATGGGACGGTCTGAAAGCAGAGTTTAAAAACTCAGGACATCCATCAAACTCTCTCTTTTCAAAATCGCTTTCTCTTGCTCTCTTTCTTTTGTCGCTCTTACTCTTCTTCGTAAAAAAGCTCTCTTAGTTACTCTCTTCTTCTCTTTTGCCACCGCGTGCTGCTCTTTGAGCGCGCTCTGGCCCACGTGCCATAATGAGAAGGAAAACAACTTAGTCTCGTTACATTTCAAGATTCAAGATTCAAGATTTTTATTTGTCACATACACAATTATACAGGGTATAACCAGCAGTGAAATGTAGGTCAGGTCCGCTCCAAGGACAGTGCAATTATAAAGTATACAAATATTAAGAAAAAGAAAAGTAGAAAAAATAAGAGAATAAAATAAAATAAAAGATAAAAAATATAAATGTGCAGGTCAGTACAGGTCAGTATGTTGCTGACTTAAATAGTAATAAGAGGAATGTGCAAAAAGAATGTGCAAAAAGTTGTCCAGGGTATTTAAATAGCAGCAATGTGAGGTAGAGAAAAATTATGAATAGCTATTGATATGGTGATATTTACATGGAGTCAAGAGGCCTCTAACACTAGCTTGCTCTATTCTTCTATTATGTCTGTTTTCTTTTTATTTATTATATAATTGAACAAAAAAAGTTTATTACGTTAAGTTAACTGAGACTTGTTATAGCACTTGCGTATCATTGCTCTTTTGTTGATTTTGATTGCTTCCATTGTCCTCATTTGTGAGTCGCTTTGGATAAAAGCGTCTGCTAAATGACTAGCATGTAAATGTAAATCGGCTAAGGAAAGGCACCCCTTTTAAGAGCAATGTGCATTACTGACAAATTAAAAATATTTAGAAATCAGTTTAGTATATACAACATGCTGAAGGATAATTGATTACATTTTATTTTCGACTTTAGACATTCTACTAGTTCAGTAATTACAGAACTAACTTAAATTGGAACTAAAACGAACTCTCATTAGAATATTAGAAGACTGTGGTTAGCAGAATAAGTTAACACACTAAGTTATCATAGTCAGTAGAATGTTTGTCGGGGAACCATCAAAATAAAGTGTTAGCAGGTATTAAGCAGCCAGCCTACTAATACTCTAATGGCTGCTAGATGAATGTCAAAAGTGGACCGTAACACTTTACAATAAGGTTAAATAGTTAACATTAGTTAACAACATTAGTAAACATGAAATAAGAATGAACAATACTTCTACAGCATTTATTAATGTTAGTTAATTTCAGCATTCACTAATGCAGTATTAAAATCACAAGTTGTGTTTGTTAACAATAGTTAATGGACTGTGAACTAACATGAATAAACAATGAACAACTGTGTTTTCATGAACTAACATTAATAATAATAAATGCATTGTTCACTGTTTGTTCATGTTAGTTAATACATTAACTAATGTTAACAAATGACAATTTGTATAAGGTTATATACACTTATTGTAAAGTGTTACCAAGTGGCTAAAGTGTTACCAGATAATTAATACTTTATGAATGAAAATACATTGAAACATCTTCTAATGTAGTTTTTGTAGCACTAAATTCAAATGTACCTTTTATCATGATTAATGCCGAGTTCACACTGCACGATTTTAGCCCGATTTTTCACTCGCCAACAGGTTTTGATAAATCGCCGACATGCCAGAGATCTGAGGCAAATCAGTGCTCATTCACGCGAATGACAATCACGCAGTGTGAATTACCAAAGACGTGATCTGAGGGAATCGCCGACGCCTGCAAAATATTTGGCATGCTAAATATCTGGAGCTGTTGGCGATTCACAATGCTGTGTGCAATGATTTCTGACTGAAAACTAGCCTACATCCGCGATGACCTTTCAGCCAATGAGAGACAAAGATACGGGGCAGAGAAAAGTTCGGGGAGGAGTTATAGACCAGAATATCAGTATTTTAATAGGCCTATATGTACAATTATATCATACACAAACAAGCAAAAACATTTGCTTGACCAGCCGCAACATCAGCATAACAGTTACTGCAAAATTATTATTTACCTCTCTTTGCAGAACACACAATCCCTGTTCCCTGCATCTCACTCCTGCATAATCTGTTTTTCATTTTGTAGCTGGAAATCAGCACACAGACAATTTGCAGGCTATATTTTTATAATACTGTACTTCCAGTCTCGTTGGAGAACTCGGGTCTGATGCACGCAGGGTTCTTGCGTTATTTCCCTATCACTTCTCGCGTTTGTTTTGTTGTGAAACGTAGTTTGCGTTGTCGGCAGTTGTTGGCAATTCTTCCTATTGTGAAATTGTGCAATGTGAAACCCCCTGTCACCGATCCATTGTGCAATGTGAACAAAGCAGCAACTGAATACTAGGCTACCCCAGATAGTCATGCAGTGTGAAAACAACAGCGTTCCGACGAGTTTGAAAATCATGCAGTGTGAACTCGGCATGTGTAGTTGATTGTGTAGTGTATATCAGAAATTATTTCCATTTAAATGTTTAAAATGTGTTTAGTTTTTTTTTACCACTAAATCAAATATGCACAATTTTACTCTCCCAAAGTGAAAATTGACTGACAAATCAAAAAAAAAAAAAAACAGAGACATCCGAAAGGTAAATTTGTCCTTTAAATTATACATGTAATATCACAATCACAATCGTGATGCAGCAGGACTGCACGTTATATTGGTTTTATACAACATTTCTATAATGTCACGGGTCATGGTTGTAGATAAAGTGCACAAAGAAGGAGTAGACAAAAAATGAGTTTTTAATGAGCTTCAACACACTTATACCATTTGAAATAACATTAATCCAAGACAAAGAAACTCAGGAGAAAACATGGCTTAAAGTCCACTAACCGCTCAAAATGGTGAGTTTTTGTCAAGTGCAGAGTTCTGCAAGCTTGTGAATCATCTCATTATAACAAAGTGTAGATACAATGTAAATAAGAGTATGTAAAATGTAAAAAAATTCATTGTGCAGTGTAGAGAGCTTACTAATGGAATGCTATGGGATCGTAATGAACTGAAGTGAGTGACAGCTTTTAGTTATTATATGAGGGTGCGCTCTTTGCACATTCTACTGTCTGACTGTCTCAGAACAGAGAAATTCAACTCAGTAAAGAAAGTATTGTGTTTCAATTCATAATTTTATTTGTCTGGATGTTTCAAAATGACTCTCTTGCTTTTCCAAGTTGCGCAGATGCAACATTTGTTTCTTGGCAAACCCTACTGTATGCCTTTAGAACATTGGAATATGGAATAATTTGCATGGCATAATTTTATGCTTTTGCCCTAACCAGCAGCGACGGTGACATGCAAAAGTTTCTGTTTATGCAAAGTCGCAACTGGAGTTACAACATACAAGCTATGACAATGATAATCTCAGGTACTGATTATGTGCTTTATTCAAATCTAAAAGTGTCTAATGTGAGTTTGGATATCATATTGCATGACATTTATAGCCATACTGAAAGCAACAATACGTTGCCTTGGAATTATAAGGTTATATCTGCCATTTTTGTCCAAATTTACTTATTCACATATTACTGTTCCCTATCAGTCGGTCACTCCGAGTCTTGGTGACGGTGGATGTGGTGAATAGCGATCAAAATGTTGTTTGTGAAGATGCTGAAAACCATAGTTTTGAGAATATATTGAGATCATGAATATGAGCCAGATGCTGAACGTATACTGGGGAAATGCGCTTTGATGATGCCAGTGATATTAAAATCATCTGCTCAAATCAAACCCTTCTAAGTTTCAAAAGGTAAGTATGATTATTTTATGTTTTAAAACAAATTATAAAAAAACGATTTGTATTTCTTGAAAATTGTTGCTTCAGTTAATGTTTTGCAAGATAGAACCAAAATGACTTTTTAGAATTAGAAGGTTCTATCTGCATTTGACCTGTTCCAAAAATCCCCATTTAAAAATTTGATAGAATTTTGATATTATACATTTAGAATACATTTAGGGTCTCTGTCATTTTCATGTAGGAAAGAGACTTGTTCCCCATATAATTTTTGCTATATGGAATGCAAAAACGTTGAAAGGTAAAAAGGTTTTATATTTATGAATTAGGTTATAAACTTGTTCATTTCTTTGGGAATGCAGTGTGCTTCTGAGTGATTATGTTGTGTCACGTTGTGGCGTTACATCTGATGTGGATAGCCAAATTGCTTGTCACTGAAATAGTGTTGCATCGCGTGTAGTTAAAGTGCCCCAATTATGGATTTTGGAAAATTAACTTTCATGCAGTGTGTAACTGTAGTGCTCTAAGTGAATGAAAACATCCTGCAAAGTTTTAAATCTGAAAATACACCGTGTATAAAGTTGTTTTCTCTCAAAAGAAAGTCGTCGCTGAATCACTTTTAAAACAAATCCCAAGCCGTTTCATGTTGACATCAACATGAAACATTAGCATATTACCTGCTCACTTGTTGGTCTTTCTGCATTGGTATGAATGAAAATGCAAATTCATTCTTTGCCACTAGGTGCTGCTTTTGGAGCAGTAAAAATAGCTGTTTCCCCAATAACAGCTGTACACAAAGCAGCTCACTGCTTTATAAGGCATTACATGATGAAATGAAAATGAGACCAATCGGACCAATCACCGCAAATTAGCATCACGCAAAGTAGGGGTTTGGAAAAATGAATCGTTGAGCGAATCATTTTGGAGTTGTTGAGCAAGTAAGGTAAAAATAAATGCATATTATAAGACAATGAATGTGTTTTTTGACCTTGCATGGATGTCACTCTGTTGTTTGGGACACTCAAAACCAAAATATGAACCTTTCATTACCCATAATAGGGCCACGTTAAGACATATTGCTATAATATTGTTATAGAACAACATCAGGTTGAGTAAATATTTACTGTTTGTGAAGAGATGAATAAACTATAAACTATGAGAGTGAGGAAGCAAAATAAGGGTTAGTCTCAAAAGAGGACATAGTTATTGTATCGGGGCCCCAAGCGTTAAATTTGCTTAGAGCCCCCAAATCACCAAGTCCGCCCCGACTAGATTTTTGTGGCATTAATGAAATTGAAAATATGCATACTCCTGCTCAACCAGCTAGTTCACAGAGCAATCTATGGTCACAGTGTTGAGCAATAAAGCAAGTTAATTTGAAATTCTTAAAAAAAAAATCACCTGTCTTAGTAAGATCAGGATAACACTAGATGAAAAGTTGATGACTCTTACCTCTTTTCCCTTTTTACTCTTTCCTCCTTTGAATCTGTCTTTTCTTCCCTCCCTACATCCATTGTGATTCCATGTGTCGTACCGTACTCATGAATGTGCTTTACTCAGCAATTCTTTCTGTGCTCCATCAGAGCAGATAGAATCCATCAACCTGTAGATAATCACCTGTAAATAATTATTTATAACCTGCACTAGAATGCAAGTCTCTACACTTAGCCTCCAAACAGACACAGAACACTCTGAAAGGGTGATATAGCGTGTCATTTATTTCAGTCTCTCCTCATGTGAAATCTTGATGCATTAGCAGTTTTTACTTTCTGTTCCCCCATAACCTGAGCAAGGCCTTTTAATATGTAGAGGACACAGATTTTACGAAGCATAAAGCGATCACCTTTTTGTGTACATTAAAGATGTGAAGCGGGAAGTGGTGAACTAAAAATCAATGCAATCTCCTGCAACTGTCAGCATGCTGCATCTTGTTTCCCGCTTGATGGACAAGCCTGCTCTCATTTACGCTCTTAACATGCCCCTGATTGTATCCCTCAGCAGCCCTGTAGCGCACTCGGCTGCATCTTAATGCCCTCTATTTGCCGTGCACCTCAGGTGAGGCTCTCAAAAAACAGAATTCCTTGTCTTAATTTTTTTCCTCTGTGTCATTAAAAAATGCATGGCACCATTGTAGCCATGATAATTATGTGTGACCTCATTGATACGACATTGACTAAT
This sequence comes from Barbus barbus, assembly GCF_936440315.1. NCBI lineage: Eukaryota > Metazoa > Chordata > Actinopteri > Cypriniformes > Cyprinidae > Barbus > Barbus barbus. The sequence goes on along the minus strand of NC_136735.1, from coordinate 18,108,128 downwards.
CCTCTGAGAGGGGCTGGAGAAAGATAAATGTCCTTGCCTGACTTCCATAAACAGATGTTAATGACTGCATTGACAAAACCTGTCCGAAGTGGAACAGTAGGTGAAGTGAGGTCATTTTATGTGAGAAAAGTTAATAAATTATCCTTTTGATAATTTATCAAAAGATAAATTGATTGATCCTATTCCATCTCATCTCCTTCAAGCCATTTCTCCTGCAGTTGTACATGCACTCACTCACATCCCTTCACACTGGTGTTTTTCCCTCAGCATTTAGACAGGCTCGTATAACCCCAGTACTTAAGAAACCCAGTTTCTTAAGTACTGGGGTTAACTTCTTTCTAACTTCTTTCTAACTTCTAACACTTCTGGTGACTGTGTTCAAGAAATCAACAGATATGTCTGTGATGCAAATATATCTTGCTAGTATCAGCTGGGGCCCCATGATTGTGGGGCCCTAAGTAGCCATTTACCTGGCTTTTATATATATATATGCCGTATATAAACAAACAGGTTTGGAACTGTGGCGGGTTAGTTTCCAGTTAACTTTTTAAACTGAACTAAATGTGATTTATAAATACATGACATGAGTACTGTGCAATTTTAAATGCTGTTCATATTATCGCTAACAGTGCTATGAAATGGTACTGAGTATTTGTAAATATAAACACGTGTCAGTTCAATCTTTAGTTATGTGCTGTGATGTGTGACTGTTATTGATTTTATTTAATTCAGAAGCTTGTTTTTGATGTATTTGATGAGAAATCATTTAAAGTTAATTAATCTGCAATTTACAAACAATTTATGCAAAATTCTTTTTAGCACTGATTAAAAACAAGCATTGTGTTGGGAACCAGAGCAGAGCAACACCGCTTCAGGCAGACTGGCCTCTATCCTTTCCCATGATCACTTCCTGTCATTGGTTCAACTGACCTATCAATAATAAATGCTAAAAATATACCTTTAAAAAAACTCTGTGTGGTGGGTTGGGTCAGGGTTGTGTGAGGTGTGGAGTGAAATCTATGCCTGTGAGTTGGTCTGTACTGGCCAACTCAATTCTCCTGAGTGCTTGACCACAGAACTGTTCACTATTCTCTGCCTCTTCCTTCTACAGACCGCCTGAGGGTCAGATCATTTACCACACACAACCTCCAGAAGCTGACATCACCTTAGGGCACTCCCTACATCTCATCAATCAGCACTACAATTATCTGCAAAGTTGTAAGGCTCTGCCTTTCCAACCATACATTTATCAAGGCATCACTGAGCAACCTAGAGGAACGATTCAAAGTGCCTTACAGACTTTTCAACACACCCTTGTTTCTGCTCGTCATTTTTGAAAGCACCTGAGAGGGACAGATTTCTCAATTTAATTTTCCTCACTTCCTTTTATACAACAACACAACACAACAGAATAAACGCAGATTCATCTCTTGCCCGTGAGCTTACTGGAGAAACCAAGAAAGAAAAAAAAGTGAAACAGAATGGGACCAGAGGTCTTTAAACACAGGAATCTGCCATGTTTCCCACAGAGCTCGGCCACTGAGCGGAGGAGAGCTGTCAAACAGAATCACAGCCTCATCTTTCCAAACGCAAGTTTCAAACAGCTCAGTCAGAGTTGTGTGTACGTGGCTTTAGGCACCGCTAAGGACACCTAATTGGAAAGAAATGAGCTTGACAGCTGTGAATGCAGCACCAGTGACTCATAGCTGTGCTGATTCTGTGTTGATCTCAGTGTGAAGCAACTGTATTTATGTGTGGTTTAATTATTTGGTGGTAAACCATAAAGTGAAGGCCCATGCTAATGCAAAACTATGTGAAAATATGTTGTCCTTTGGTTTTTAGTTTAAAGGGATACTCCACCCCAAAATGAAAATCTTGACATTAATCACTTACCCCCATGTTGTTCCAAACCCGTAAAAGTTTAATTCGTCCTCGGAACACAATTTAAGATATTTTGGATGAAAACCAGGAGGCTTGTGACTGTCCCATTGGCTGCATAGTAAATTGCACTGTCAAGGTCCATAAAAGTATGAAAAGCATCGTTAGAATAGTCCATCTGCCATCAGTGGTTCAATCTGAATTTTATGAAGCGACGAGAATACTTTTTGTACGCAAAGAAAATAAAAATAACAAAATTTATTCAACAATTCTTCTCCTCTCTGTCTCTCTGTGTCAGCGTAGCGCCATTTTGAAAAGCATCCGATGAACGCAAAGTGCGTACGCTATTCTCTATCATCAGTAACGCATGGACATGCTCTTTCTGTTCAAATCAGTGAAAATAAACTTACATTACAACTGACTGTTTCTCCACAGTGCTCTCAATGGAGGTAGAACAGACTGGAATGAACTGGGAGTCATGAACACAAGGAAGAGGTGTTGGAGGGAAACGGTCAGGAAAGCACTTCTCGCCCCACTTCAGGATCTCACCAGACTTCCAGGAGAGGATGAGATTGTGCTGCACTAACCACAGACACCCTAAGATCACATCAGCAGTGGAATCCTCCAGAACCAGGAGATGGAGTGTTTCCTCATATAACTGGCCAACTTTGAGCTGGAGAGGTCCGACACCAAGACGTACATGCCTATGGCTGAGGGGTTTGCCAGTTATTGATTGGACCTGGTAGATGGTCTTTGTGGTGGTGGTCGAGAGGTTGAGCTGGTGACAGAGGGCGTCTGAGATGAAGTTCGCTGCTGACCCGGAATCGAGAAGGGCATTGACTGGAATGGAGACATCGGAAGCAGTAAGTAGAGCTACAGTGGTGAGTGGTTTCATATTGACAATAGATGGCTTTATAAAACTCACCATAGGTCTGGGAGGAGGATTGGGCTTGTAGAGATAACATTCCCCTATGCGCCACAATATAAGCAGAACCCCTGGGTCAGGCGCCTCTGCCACTCAGGCAGTGAGAGTCTGGTGGTTTCCAATTGCATGGGTTCTCTGCCTGATTCTGGAGGGCTGATGTTCTCTGGTCGGCGGAAAACAGGAGAGTAAAGTTGCTGACCCTGTTGGCCTTCCATCCAAGATTGCATACGAGTGGCGACTCTAATAGACAGCTGGATGAAGCGCTCGAGCCCAATGGTGTCGTCGTATGCGGCGAGATGCAGCAGCAGACTGGGTTCCAATCCCTGCTGGTAGGTAGTTAAGAGCAAGCGCTCGTTCCATCCACTGGCGGCAGCGATAATCCTAAACTTGAGAGCATAGTCGTTAATAGACATGGAACCTTGTCGAAGATGTTACAGCTGCTCACCGACTGAGGAATCTCCTGCTGGTCTACCAAAAACCTCCCGGAAATGAGTGATGAAATTATCAAGGGACTGAGTCACTGTACCGGCTTGAGCCCAAATGGTTTCGGCCCATTGGAGTGCTTACCCAGTCAGCAGGGATATGATGACTACGATCTTTGCTCTATACTCTAATACTGTAGGAGAAATCCATTGCACTCCTCTGCCAGGTCAGAGAAGGTCGCTGGTTTGACCATGGGACTGGCGATCACCGGAGAAGAAGACGTTGTTGTTGTGGTGACGGAAGTGGTAGGGTGTTGTGGTGGTGGTGAGGATCCGCCAAAGGGAGTCCACAATCTCCTGGAACGGATCAGGATTGCTCATGATGTCGTCAGGATATCTCCTGGTTCGGTCTTCTGTTGGGAAAGTATACTCGGAACACAGAGATAGCAGTTAATGGGAAGTTTATTTGACAACCCCGTGGGATGAGCAGGAAATCAGGGGGCGTATTACAGAAAAAATCTTATCTTATCTTATCTTATCTTATCTTATCTTATCTGTTTGATAACCATGGTAATTTCAGTTAGGACCACATTTAGGACAAAAGCTATTACAGAACAGCATTTCCTAAGTGCTTATCTTATCTTAACTACAGATAGGAAAGGGGTATTACAGAAACCTCCTAACTTGACAAAAAACCCTAAAAACTGACTTAACTTTAGGACAACCCCAGAGCTGTCCTAACTTCAAAATTATTTGAAAGCTAACAGAAAAAAACGCTTACAACTGTGCTGTCCGACAATGCTATTACATTTATTAATAGTTGAAAATGAAGAACGAAGATGTTTAATGGTAGAAAGTCTCTTTGAGGACCCTGAAGATGTGTTATATTTTGATGACAAAACACTTATAAGTAATTTCAGACTGCCACACATATCACAGTTAACATATTACAGTTAGCACAGGAACTGAAACCAGCATTATAGAGACCAACTAAATTGTCACGGAGCATTACTGGTTGTAGTGCAAGTGAATAATGCCTTACGTTTTTTTTTTTTGCAAAAGGCGATTTTCAAAGTGAAGTAGCTTCTATTATTTTTTTTACCTCATCAGCTGTGTTGGTTGCTTGGTAACAGACCCGAGAGTGGATTGTCGAGCTTGATTATGCCATTTAAAATTTCCTAACTCGAGATAAGATACTGTTTTGTAAGATAGGATAAGAATCCCAAATCAAGTTAAGATTTACTTCTGTAATACGAATTTGCGAAAAATCCTAATTTAACATATCATATCTTAAGTTAAGACCTAAGATAAGAAACTTTCTGTAATACGCCCCCAGGTGAGTAAACTGAGCAATGATACTTTAGATGCAATAATGAGGAATGTGATGGCAGGCTTCATCTTACAGGACCAGGAGATTGTGGATGGAGAGAGGGGCACACACACACACCAGTCAGTCTTGAAGGTGGGTGAGAGAGACATGGAGACGATGGAGGACGAAGACAAGGAGAAAACATGGGAGAAACACAGGAGGTAAGTACAGGAAATAACAGTAAATGTCTTCCTTGGAATCTTTGTAGGAGTAGGGAATGAGTCATTGATGTATAAACGAGACCGGACACTGGAGTGAGGTGATGTGTGTGCTTGGAAGTCAGCGTGATGAGTGAGTAGATGAGAGGCAGGTGAATGTGATTAGTATTCAGGTGAGAGGGTGCGTTGGGATGGAGACCTGACTGTTCTGTGTCAATCTACAGGATCCTGTTTAAACGTATATGCCATTTTTGTTACTTCGATAGGGTCTGCAGTGTCTATTTTTCAGTATCGCGTGAGCATTAAAAAGTGGAAGAGGGCCAAAAGAAACCCTGGTTTTACTGAAGAAAACCTGCGTCCGACCAGCTCACAGAGTAAGTTGCCCTGGTAGCTGACTCAGAGTTTAAGTTACCTCTCTTTCAGAAACAGGCTTGACTTACTCTGCTTTCTCGGCTTTGGCATACTTCCCATTCTGAAACGGAAAACTCAGTTTTCCTCATTTCAGGTTTAACATTAACCTCCTTTCTGAAAGGGGCCTCTTGTTGAGGTGTGTTTAATTAGGACTTGAGCTAAACTAGTGGCCTTCCAGGATTAAGACAGGATCTGGACACCCCTTAATGATTAATTTAGCGATCACCTGCTGGCCCACATCATGTTTTTTAAGGACGTTGCATAAAAACGACAACTATTTAAAGCAGTTCTTCAACATATCTTTTATGGGCTACCAAAAATTTTGCTCTTTGCTCTAATAATACTTTAACCACAACAACCATTCTTTCAGGACATTAGCCTAACATTCACACTGTAAAATTTATGTAAAAGTGCTGAAACTGTTTGACCTCTTTCAACATTACAGTGAACATACTCAATCACTGCCTTCCTGTGGCTTTCCGACCCCTCATGTTAACACAAGCATATGGCTGCATTTTTCCAGTCACTACGAGCTACCATCAGTGACTGTCAAACTGATTATTGCTGTCCTCAAATAACTTGCATGCAAAACACAATACGGTTACCTTTGAGGGGAAAGTCATTCCAATGAGAAAACTAATTACTGGCAGGTTTTCTTTGGAAGAGAGATTTTTGAAAAGTTCAACAACATTTGCATTTGTGTTTTGCCTCAATTACTGTATCCATTTTGACCATTCTATCCACATAAAATAAAGGTTATTAAAAATAAAGGTCCTTTTTTGGCATCTATGGTTCCATGTAAAAAAAAAGTTAACATTCATGGAAGTTTTCCGTTGCACAAAAAAACAAAAAAAACAAGAGTTTTTGTAATTTCTCATTATAAATGTTCTTTGGGGACATCAAAATGGTTCTTATATGATAATGTTTTTATTTTTATTTTTTTTATTTTAAGAGTGCTTAAGATCAGCGCTGCATTGCCAGTTCTAGTGCCTCCTAACTACTGTTATGTTGTTTCTTGACCTTCTAGTCCTGGTGGCATTTCGGACATTGTGGTGGCTTGTGGCTGAAACTGTGGAGGTGATGACAGATGGTATTCTTGATATCTCTCGTTCCTCATGATCAAATGCAGGCTCGAAATGACTGGCAGAATTCTTTTTTCATAGGCCACCTTACAGCACAGCCAACATAAACACCTTAAAACCTTCCTGTGGGTCTTTAGAGTCAAAAGCAAGCTCTACAGACCTGATATGGTCATGGCTACATCACTGCAAAGTTAACATGATAAGGCTTTGTATTTTCTGATATTCTGAACCACTGATTGGAAATTCAGTAACTGCAGAAGATTTTAAATATATAATTTATTTATTTATTTTCTATTTATTTACTGAGTGATTGATTGATTGATTGATTGATTGGTTGATCAAGTGATTGATTGGCAAGAACTCTGTATACATCAAATTTGATTACACGGTTTAAAGTAAACAACAATTCTGACCAGTCTACTGAGCAGTGGCCTCCTGATTAGCCTGTTAGCCTGTGTGTACAAATTCAAGTTTAGCTGTTTGAAGGATTGCTATTAAAAGTGCTCTTTGAAATACACTGCACATAAAAAAGACAAACCCTAATCCTAAACCTAACCATATAGTAACTACTAGGGTTTTCACCGACTAGTTAGTCTCGCGTAGCCAGACCTCAGACTGACGGCTGAAGGTCTGGAATGTATGGTAGCTTTCATTGGCCAAGGCCCGTCCATGAGGCCGTTTGACCGACATGTCAATCAGCCAATCACAGTCCGTTTCATTCAGCGTCACGTTTCGGGGCGTGGAAATGTCGACACAATAACAAACCGGTGTGTGAAACTCTCGGATGTATTTTAAAGTTTCTATGCCGCGAACTTTAAATATTTCACATACTTTTGAAAATCCAGTGTTTAGTTGGCCTGATAAGCGTTCACCTGCCATGACGCTTTAAGCTTGACGTTGATTAGTTGCTGGTCCTATAGAGGGCACAACAGGATAAGAAATCCACGTTTCCAGACTGTTAAAATTACAAATTAATTCACACTCTGAAAGCGCTCCACAAGACGTGCGATTATATTACTGGATGCTCGAAATTGAACGGGAGAATGCACGTTTTAAACAGCTTATTGTACAGGTTAGTTAATCGCCGTTCTAATCTAATGCGCTGCTGCATATAGGCTACAGACAGTAGCTCGTACATCATGTGCAGATCACGCGCACAGAATCATTCAGCGCGGAAATGTATTGTCAGCACTGTTCTGTGATTTCTCAATAAAATAGCTTAGAAACTGAAAAGTTCAAGCAGATATTTCTTAACTAAATCCCACAGCTTCACTACAAGTAGAGAGACGCTGCCAGGTAGAATTAATTCACACGCAATTGCTCTCACTAATGCATTCATTCATATGAATGTAATCTGTACTGTGCTACTTATCTGTATCTGATTTACAACGAGCAGAAATCTGTGAGAAATATAACGACCCAAAGACGAAAGAACTGATAACAATATGCTGTTACAGGAGCAATAGCATTTGGGCAGTATAAAGCCATGTGTGCATAGCTGTGCTGGGCACAAGGTGTTTGTCACAGCTCCACACTTATTTATTCATTAATGACGTCATCAGCAACTAGTCGACTTCGACTTGACTTTCATCACATAAAAGTCGACTTTAAAAAATGCTAAGTCGTTAGTAAGTACATGTCGTTAATTAATATTACTGAGTACTTAAATGTATTATTACACTGTAAAAAGGACACCTAATAATAAAGTGTAACCAAAAATACTTATTTAAAATACTTACATATACTTATTTTTAACTAAGAACAAACAATTGAAAATAAATACTCAAAAATGTTCTCTCATGACTCATCATTAGTTGGCTATCATGCTGTTGTGGCTCTGCTGAAGTTTAGTAATATTCCATGAGAGAGAGTGAACCTCCTGTCATTCAAGGCCACAGTAGTGACTCATAAACAGTAAATATATATATGTATTTGAGGCATAAATGTGGTATAATCAGTCATAGAACTGCCATTTACAGATAAGGTTGACTGCCATCTAATTGAATGTCCATCATCCAGCCTGAGTTAGCGTATTAGCTACCGCACAGGGGCCAAATAATGATGCGACAGCTCAGTCTTCAGTTAAAAATATCAAGATGCCTATACACAAAATTTTCTACCCAAAAAAACAAAGCAAATGTTTTGTAAGCAAGTTAACAGTTGGGATATAAAACTGGTAACTGTTAAGATAAAAGATTATACAAGATATTTATTTTTATTTTTTATCATGGATTACAAGCATTTAAATATATAAAGATAAATAAAAGATATAACACTTGCTTGCCTCAATTAACCCTAGAACGCATAGCTAACTTTCTTGTACACTTAGATGCATATTTATGTAGTGCATAGTAGACCAGGACTCAAACAGGAAATTTCAAGACAGCGAACATTCCTGAGCAGGAATTAAGCCTTCCACTCCCAGCATTTGACTGGCTGGCCGATTTCCTGCCCTAATTTTCCTTATCTCAGGAGACCTCTATTGTCCAGGATAAATTTGAGGGAACATCTGGACGTATTCCAGAACAGGACTTTATTGTGGCTTTCTTATCACTTAAAGATAATTCAACCAGAAACAGGACAAAGACCTCTGGATCTGGACACGACCTCCTGACTGCTTAACATGTAATTCAATGATCGTATCAACCAGGAGAGACGGTTTTACAACCGACGTCCGAGCTAAGGAAATCTCTCATGACCTCGAACAACTCTCCTCTCTCCCTTTCCTTTGGAATGCAGTTTTGTTTCTTGTGCAAAGAACACCAAACTTTTATTGACTCTCTGCCAACAGATATTTCTTTATTCCTATTTCTATTAAAGCAATATACTCAAAAGCAAGATATACAATATATTTACAACATATATTCAGATTGTATTTCGTGAAATGAAATTAAGCTTGCTCTGCTATTGGAACCAATGGTATTGTTGTAATGCTTTATGTCTAATTTTTCACGATCACTATTGTTTAGTTTCACATGCTTGGTGTGATTATTTAGAATTTAGGATCGTTTAATCTATGGCTTAACCGCGTAATAAATAAAATGTATATATGTACTTTGGGTATGCAAAACACTTGGTGTTTGATTTCAAATTAAAGCTAATCTCATCAGCAATAATCTGGTGTGGATGGAAATTGTCTTTTATCATCATAAGGTATGATTACAACAAGTATAGAAATCTGCTTTCAATAGTTTCTTCATGTGATAAAATAACTGGGCAGATAATTTATGCGCGGAAAACTGAGACCTGCGGGGCGGGGCTCCGCCCTACAGAGACACCTGTGATTGGATCAAACAGCAAAAGGGGCAGACTGAAGTAAGCCCGTTAAAAGACAGACAGCCAGCTTTGTGCTGTGCTCTCTTTGCTTGTTCACGCGCTGTTTGAAACTTTGGCTCCTGCTCTGATCGCGCTGTTAAGCGCTTCCAGCCATTAACATCTGGCCGAGCATTTGAACAACTATCAAGACTTAGTCAAACTTCTAAAGAAACTGTTAGCATCTGAAGCCGTAAGAACTGAAACAAACTTCCTAAGAGCGTCATCACGTCAGAAAGAAGCCAACCGACCACCGAAGGGTACCCCCAGTCACATCATGCAACAGCGATTTCAGCAGCCAATCTGCACCCGGGGTTTCCTCGAACAGGAAAGGAACGGAACTCAACTTAAAGCTAGTAAAATCAAACAATTCTTCCTAATGCTGCTGAAAACTGGTTGCATTCATCTTTAAGTGTAAAGATAGTAACGTTTCTTGCTTGTGACTCCCTCAGGTTGAAGTTAGAGCATTCTTGAAAACGAGCATTAGAACCTTAAACTCTCTTCATCTCAAAACAATTCATTGCAATGTGTGTTTGTGTGTTTACGTATTCTGTTTGTGTTATTTAGCTTAGTAGTTGTGTAGAGTAGTAAAATAAACTTTGACTTTTTTATTAAGAAATCTTTGTCTGGTGCTGTGTGATTTCCAAGTCTTAAACTATTTGCCAAAGATCGCGTTACCTATGCTCAGAATTTACCTAATCAATTCTGTGTTATTGCGGTGGCCACTGGGAATAAAACTGAATTGTTAAGAGATAACGTACTGATTTTAATGTTTGCTGGACAAGTCGTTAATAAGGTATCGTTAACAAGGTATAACTTGGACGTTTTGATTAATATCGATTGATCATGTAAATATCAATATCGACTCTTAAGAATAGATTCCCCAAAAGCTAAATTAAAATAAGGGCTAATCCTTTACATTTATAATACAGCTTCTTCTTACAATGAAAATAATGTTAATAATAACTAGACCTTGTGTATGTGGGTGTGTGTGAATACCTGTAATAAGTATAGACTGAATGGTTATGGATCACAGCATCTTCTAAACGACAGTTTGTTATTTATTTTCTTACTAAATAGAATTCTGAAAATGAATGTTATTTCACCTATATAGTTACATATATAACAGATGAGAAAAAAAAACGACCAATCAATGTTTTTTTTTTTTTTTTTTTTTAACCAGTGTATGCATTTTGGAGTTAAACATATTAGCAAACATTACAATGCCATAGACAGGGCTGAAGAAGCAACTTGTGTGGTAGGTTTATTCTGTTGTCTCTGGAGCTGTGTTAAGATAATTAAAAATACTCTGTTGAGCTAGACAGAAATGTATGGCTCCACTGCTGTTAATTGCCTGTATTAGTTTGGGCAGGGAGGGTTTAGCTGGGGGGGATTCAGTGGTCACTAGCATCCACAGTGCAATAACTCAAAGAGAGTGAAGAGGAAAGAAACTCACTGTGGTTGGCAAGGATATTCAAACAGACTAATTATCACATCTCGTTAAGTGTTAATTGCCACCGTGAGAAGCTGCTTGTCTGCACTAATGCCTTCCAAAACATACAGTCACACACAAACACACACACACACACACACACACACATAAACACACACACTCAGATCACCACCACTAATGTGCACAAATACATTATTTCTCTTCAACTTTGTTGTACAATTAATAAGCCCAAGTTCCTCCAGCAGGCAGTCCAGTGGGTTCATTAGAGACTGTGTAAAAGAGTGCTATAATCTTTACAGCACTGGGTAGAGTGTCCATTTTTATATGTCTTCTAATTAGACGTTACTTGCACGATCATCTGCACACAGTGGCGGTGTCTGAAAATGCCCTCTATATCCTTATAGTGCATTGCATTGCTGTTTGTAGTGCTGTACGAAACCATAGTGGACATTATTGAATACATGCAATCAATCCCATAATGCATCACGGATAGAGTAACGGATAGAGAATGAACTCAATGCACAGTCACTTCTGTTTTTTTCTGAGGGTGATTGATGATTGTCACCATTTACAGGTTTTGTATGCTGATTGTGTGCCGTATGTTGACAACTCGAAATAAAAATCCTACAAAGGATCAACAACCACAGTAGCTCACCAGAGTAACACTTTGACACCTAAGCACCCTTGTTTGAAAGATAATAAAAAATATATATTTGCTGTATTGTAATTTACAGTTGGCTTTGATTTATTAACAACTTGGTATGCAAGCTTATCATTGTCTACTGAGGCTGGCATTTTTCAGGTGAACAGAATAGTATGTATTTTCAGTTTTTGTTAGATTCTTTAAATAAATACGCAATTTACGGTGTACAAGAGTGCAACTGATTAAGTATGATTTAACAATCCCAGTTATTTCAGAATCTGTAAGAGTTTGAGCAAGCTGTTATGACTCTAAGGTCTTAATCTGATTCGCACTCTGCACCATCCTGTAACTGTGACAAAATGGAAACATTGAGAAAGAAAATGTACAATGCATCCAGTGTTGCAAGACTGCTGACACCCATTCACATGACATAATTTTCTCATGTGCAATCATAGGATAATTTAATACATTGTTGTCTTATATTTAATCGGCAGGACTGTGAGTGTGATATTGAATTTATTTAACCATATTTTTACAGTAAAAAGTATGTATTTACTGTTTGATTGGCAGATCTAAGATGGCGCCGGTGAGATCGGCTGCCGTCACGACTGCTCCGACCAAACCTTGTCTTCTTTTGTTATTTTTTCGTATTCCTATAAACACCGGTTTCTTTTTGTAAGATGGCCATTCTTACATACGACAGGGCCACTCTTATTTCTATTGGTGCACAATGCACTCACCTTTCGCCGTTTTTGAACCCGGACCCATCCTGGCCGAGCGAGATCCTGAGGAGGAACAAAGGACACGACCCGTACCGGCGTCCTCGAGGGAAACGAGCCGGCGTCAGGAACAGGCTGAGGGCACGCGCACACCGCGCTCCCTTACCAAGTGTCCTGCTCGCCAATGTCCAGTCGCTGGATAACAAACTCGATGACCTCAGGGCAAGAGTCAAGTTCCAGAGGGACATTCGGGACTGCAACCTTCTCTGCTTCACCGAGACATGGCTGAACCCAGCGGTACCAGACCACGCCATCCAGCCGGCCGAGTCCTTCTCGGTTTACCGCATGGACAGAACGCTGGACTCGGGGAAGACTAGGGGAGGTGGAGTATGTCTGATGGTGAACAAACACTGGTGCGACAGCGCGAGCATTGTTCCCCTCTCACGCTCCTGCACACCGAACTTCTGACCATCAAATGTCGCCCTTTTTATCTCCCTCGGGAATTTAGCTCGGTCATCGTCAGTGCCGTTTATATTCCACCTCAAGCGGACACGGACACTGCGATATGGGATTTACATGAAACACTACACCTTCACCAGACACAGCACCGGGACGCCGCATTCATTGTTTTGGGAGATTTCAACAGTGCCAACCTCAAGCGTGCACTTGAGGTTGGCAACCCCAGGGGCGAAAGGACATTAGATCACTGTTACACCCCATACAAGAACAGCTACAAGGCACAGTCACAACCACCGTTTGAGAAATCGGACCACGCCGCCATCTTCCTCATGCCTGTTTACAAACAGAGGCTGAAACAGGAAGCCCCGGTGCAGAGGGAGGTCCAACGCTGGACGGACCAATCAGTGGCCGCTCTGCAGGACGCGCTAGATGACGCAGACTGGGACATGTTCCGGCGCAGCTCTGATGACGTCAGCTTGTTTACGGAAGCGGTTGTGGGATTTATAGAGAAACTAATGGATGATACGGTGCAGAAAACCATCATCAGGACGTTTCCTAACCAGAAGCCGTGGGTGGATAAAACCATCCGCGACACCCTGAGATCCCGCTCCGCTGCCTACAACACAGGGCTCATCACCGGGAACATGGATGATTACAAGGCTGCATCTTACAGCGCGCGCAGAGCGGTGAAGGAGGCGAAGCAGCGCTACGGGAGGAAACTAGAGTCGCAATTCCAACATGGCGGCTCTAGGAGCTTGTGGCAGGGACTTAGAACCATCACGGACTATAAAACACCACCCTCCAGATCGGGGAATGCGGACGCTTCTCTGGCTGACGAGCTGAACACTTTTTATGCTCGCTTCGAGGCTGCAGCTAATCACGCTAGCGGCGCTAGCAGTGCTAACTGCATGCACGCTGAGGAAGCCGGTGAGGACAACGTGTTCACCATCACAGAGCATGACGTGAGGAGGGCATTCAGGAGAGTGAACATCAGGAAGGCAGCAGGACCAGATGGCATCACAGGTCGGGTTCTGAAGGCCTGCGCTGACCAGCTAGCACCGGTGTTCACTGAGATCTTCAACCTCTCCCTGGAACAGTCCATAGTCCCCTCATGCTTTAAGCAGTCCACCATTGTTCCTGTCCCCAAGAAACCCCAGCCCACCTGCCTAAACGACTATCGCCCTGTAGCCCTCACATCAGTGCTGATGAAGTGCTTTGAGAGACTGGTCAGAGACTTCATCATTGCATCACTACCAGACACACTGGATCCACTACAGTTTGCATACAGGCATAACCGCTCCACGGAGGATGCCATCTCACACCTCCTCCACACCACAACAAGTCACCTGGACTGCAGAAAAGGGAATTATGTAAAAATGCTGTTTGTGGACTACAGTTCAGCGTTTAACACCATAATTCCCTCCACACTCACCTCCAAGTTGGAGGTCCTTGGTCTCAGCACATACTTGTGCCAATGGATTTCCAGCTTCCTGAAGGACAGACAGCAAGCCGTACGGATGGTTAAACACACCTCATCCTCCATCACCCTAAGTACTGGAGCCCCTCAAGGTTGTGTTCTGAGCCCCCTGCTGTACTCACTGTACACTTATGACTGTGTGGCCACTTCCAACTCCACCACCATCATCAAGTTTGCTGATGACACTGTTGTGTTGGGCCTGATCTCAGACAACGACGAGACGGCCTACATACAGGAGATTAAGAACCTGGAGAGTTGGTGCCAGGTGAATAGTCTACATCTGAACATCAGCAAAACTAAGGAGCTGATAGTGGACTTCAGTACGAAGCAGGAGCGGTCATACCAGCCGATCACGATCAACGGGACTCCAGTGGAGAGAGTGGACAGCTTCAGATACCTGGGTGTTCACATCACGCAGGACTTGACTTGGTCCTGTCATACCAGCACCCTGGTGAAGAAGGCCAGGCAGCGTCTGTACCATCTGAGACGCTTAAGGGACTTTAGACTTCCCTCTCGGGTGCTTAAGACTTTTTACACCTGCACCATCGAGAGCGTCCTGACGGGCAGCATCACTTCCTGGTTCGGGAACTGCACTATGCAGGACAGACGAGCCCTCCAGAGGGTGGTGCGTTCAGCGGAACGTACCATCCACACCGAGCTCCCTGACCTGCAGGACATCTACAGCAAGCGGTGCCTGACCAGGGCCAGGAAGATAGTGAAGGACCTCAGCCATCCCAACAATGGACTCTTTTCTCTGCTGCGTTCAGGGAGGCGCTTCCGCTCCATGAAGGCGAACACAGAGAGAATGAGGAGGAGCTTCTTCCCGCAGGCCATTCGGAGTCTTAACCTCTCTCCACTCTAAGCACATCACCCCACACTTCCACTTTGCACATTTTTCAATTACAATCTGCACTAATTTGTAGAAGGTTACGTGAGGATAAATGAGTGGGACTTACATACCATTTGTCTTTTGTCTTTAGTATTCCTTTTACTCACTTATACACTTTACTGCACTGCACAGCACACGGACACTTTATCACTGACATACACTTTACTTTTTATAGAATCTATATAGATAATCTTATTCTATTTTTATTCTTCATATCTATTTTATTCTCATATCTATTTGTTATTTTATTTTATTGCTAGTTTATTTCTATATATATGTTTACTGTACTTTTTCTATTTGTATTTTTGTAAACTTGAGGTTTTTCTTAATTTTGTTGGACAATTTGTTGGACAGTCGTACAATACATTTCACTACATGTCGTACTATGTATGTATATGTATGTGACAAATAAAATTTGAATTTGAATTTGATTTAAAATCACATTTACATATTGACCAATGTAAATTACCATGTCTGCATTGATTTCCACAGTAACTTTCATTTCCCAAACCACTTGTCCTATATAGAGGCATAGAAAGCAGAAATACAAATATTGTATTTTATTATAAGAAATGAACATTATATCTTTTGCAATCTTGGCCATTTTTGTAGTGAATCAATTGTTCTGAAAAAAATCCAGCACAGTTGTTTCTCAGGCTGAAGCTCATTTAGAAACTGCCAACAGAATCTATTAGAGGGTGAATGGGGGTCATGTGGAAGGTCGCACAGTAGTTTGAAAGAAAGGAATGTAACAGCTAATAGCTGGGAGGCTGATACAAACAGGTAAAGCAAAACCAGTTGGAACAGCAGCTGAGTTTTCATTACATAACTGTCTTTATATCCAGTATTATCGCTATTAGCACTGCACTAGAGTGACGGACACCTATAATCTACGTCCATTACATCTAAAATACCACAGAATTGTCATAAAAAGGCTCTTTTTTTTTTTTTTACAAAACGTCTTGGTTACTTATGTAACCCTCGTTGCCTGAAGGAGGGAACGGAGACGTCACGTTGGATGACCGACAAAATTGGGATCTCGCCAGAGAGACCTAGCCACTTCGAGTGTAACTAAACGAGCCAACGGACATTGGCATGCGGTAATTCGTATCCAGCTGCTGCTGATCACAGCGTGAGTATAAGAGGCATCAGGTGCACCGCATTAATTCATGCTTTCCCTGAGGAGCCGAGCCAGTGACGCCTCCATTCCCTTCTTCAGGGAATGAGGGTTACATACATAACCGAGACGTTGCCATTCAGTCAGTCACTCTGAGTCACGTCGGATGACCGTCGAAATTGGGATCCCTGCCAAAGTGCCACAGGAGCTGCCCCTTCCAGTGCCTTGTGTAGGCCTCCTGATCCTTCCTATAAGGCAGACGATAGGACCGGGCTCTACACAGAGAAGGTCAACGACTGTTGTTCCTTGAGCAACCCAAACAGTAGGACTTGGATAACACTGGGAGTCACTTCCTCCCAGAGTGGGTTAAGTGACATTTATACATGTGAAGTTACCCCGTAGGGCCCTATTGCACAGGGAAGTCTTTGAGATGGCTTAGGCTGTATCATTAGAGATGGCAGAACGTGGTCTGCTAGGGGAAACACAGCTCTAATAAGCATACTGTGGAATACAAATATGGGATCCCGGCAGGGTCTCTCACATGGGCAATAGCCTCACACCAGATTTCAAGAATTCATTGGCTGAAAGGCCTGGCACCGGACGCTCCGCGATGTCCGGACATCGGAGTGCTGGTGGACTCGACAGAGTTTACCTGGTTAAGGAACTCTCTGGAGAATTAGGCGTAAGGACGCCGCAAGCCGACGCTGAGCTGGGCCTCTCAGTGCCACTACCCGTTTGGGGTGAGAACACAGGAGGAAACTGGTTCGACGCATAGGCTATAAAACCTAGCGTACGTGTTGGGAAGTCGCCCAACCCGCAGCTCTACAGATGTCTGCTAGCGAGGCACCACGAGCCAGCGCCCAGGACGATGCGACACCCTCAGTGGAGTGAGCACGCAATCTGAGTGGGCAGGGCACACCTTGTGCTTCATAGGCCAAGGTGATGGCATCGACTAATCAGTGGGCCATCCTCTGCTTGGAGACAGCCTTCCCCTTCAGCTGTCCTCCATAAAAGACAAAGAGCTGTTTTATACACGTACTGTCGCAATGTGCATAAAGGACAGAGCAAAGCTAGGGCTGGGTCTGCCTCCTCCAGGGGCAGTGCTCGCAGGTTCACCACCAGGGAGTGGTAGGAACCTTAGGCCGTAGCTGGGCCGGGGTCTCAGTGTTGCACTGGAGTCAGCCAGCCCAAACTCAAGGCACAATTCGTCGATTAAAAATGCCTGCAGGTCCCCCACCCCCTTGATCGAGGCCAACGCAGTCAGGAGTAAGCTTTTCATAGAAAGTGTGTCAGCAAGACACAGCTAGAGATGGCGCTCCTGGACCACTAGTGTGGACATCGCACGACCCAGAGACTGTGCGGTCACCTTCGTTGCTCGAAGCGCGAGGTCCATCTCAGCACCCAGCTCATGTAGAACCGCCATGTCATGATCACCCTCGTGGCCAAAGCCCCGAGAGACCTGTAGTAACACCATGGCATGGAGTGCAGAAGCCGCTTCCCGAAAAGCTCTATAAGCACTGCCAGTTAGGCCTGTAAGTATTCGTCAGTGAGGGTATACACGGCTCACCCTGCAGAGTGGTAGCAGCTGTTGGACACAGTTGCATGGCCACAGACCGCTCCACTGAGGGGATGCCCGTGTACCCCAAAGCGGCTGCACCATCGAGGGTGGTGAGGGTGGAGGAGCCACAAGATTTGTTTCGGGCTGTAAAAGGTACCTTCCACGATCTTGTGAGCTCCTCATGCACTTCCGGGAAGAATGGCACCGGAGGGGGGCACTGAGAACCAGAGTGACCACCACCGAGAAACCATTCATCCAGCCTCAAAGGATCGGGACGCAGTGGAGGATTCCACATGAGCCCGACATTCTCGGCAGCCCGGGAAAGCATGGCCGTCATCTCTGGGTCTGGCTCGGACAACACTACCACACCCGAAGGGGGAAACGCAGCCGGGTCGTCATCCCCGGAGAGGGAGGGCTCGCCCTCCGATGCAGCGATCGACATCTGGTCATCAGAGGGGGCATCGAAGGAAATGCGTGGTGCACCCCGTCCAGCAGAGGGCCCAGCATGCTCCTTCGGCAGCTCCACCGGCTGCAGAGTGCTTGACGGGTGAGGAGCTCCACTTTGGGAAGCCCTCACAGTGATCCTCAAATCACCTCTGACTTCACTGAATGCAGTGCCACCCCGGGACGAACGCTGGATCGCGGCAGAGGCTGAGGGACTCCGCCATGTTTGACATAACAGAGTCTATTACGCAACTCCAAGATGGTTATGTCCCCACAAGAAGAACATGAACCACCCACGAAAGCTTCATCAGCATGCTGAATGCCCAGACACGTGAGGCAGCAATCGTGACCGTCCTGAGGCCAAGAAACTACCATACCCAGAAACTCACGGGTGATAAGACATCTTTAAAAAGACACGATCACCTGTGTTGCTCTTTTAGAGAAATTGCTCTTTTAGTGCTGAAGCACGCAGGGGAGCTGACCACCGCACACTCCAGGTGTGGATGTCTGCACGAAGACAATCTTTTTTTCTCTCCCGTGCGACCGCCACCACCGCTGCAACGCCATAACGCCACCACTCGTCTTTCAGCAATCACTCGAAGAACAGGAGAGCAGTAGTGATACACCACCGCTCGGCTCCGATGCAAAAGGATGAATTAATGTGGTGCACCTGCTGCCTCTTATACTCATGCTGTGATCAGCGGCAGCTGGATGCAAATTACCGCATGCCAATGTCCATTGGCTCGTTTAGTTATACTCAAAATGGATAGGTCTCTCTGGCGAGATCCCAATTTCGTCGGTCATCCGACGTGACTCGGAGTGGCCAACTGAATGGGAACTGAAGCAAGATGAATCTGCATGTATTGTGAACAGAGCCCAGTAAAGCTTACCCTTCAAGAGGTCTTCAGGGAGAGATATAAAGATTGCCACTGATCATGTTTACGTGTGAAATAAGTTTTCAGTGAACCTTCCTTATCTTTCAGAATTTTTATTCAAAGTAACTTGCAAGTGTGATATTGATTTTGAACTATTCAATAAGGGAGTTAATGCTGCAACTTGCATTTTGAACACAATATTCTGATCTGTCAACAAAACCAGCATTGGGGAAAGTTACTTTTACAAGTAATGCATTACAATATTGTGTTACTTCCTAAAAAAGTAACTAATTACGTTAGTTTTTATGGAAAGTATTGTGTTACTTTACTTTTGAGTTACTCATCTGGACAGGGCTTGCTTATTCATTTCTATTATAAATTCTTGTTTTACAAATGTAAAAGGCCTTTCACAACAAAAGTGAAATGAATATGCCTCAGGCTGAAGGAAATGTAAATTCATGTCTGTACAGAAGAGTGTGCAGCTCAAACAAATTACATGAAGAATATAATGCAGGAGAAGAAAGTTCAACACTATTCAGCAATAGCAAAAATTATTTTTACTTAATATGGTTGAATTGGATCATCAAAGGTCATAGCAAAGACAATGGGTTAATAAAACTGGATTAAATACATAAAATATATTTGTCTTAGTTTACATACTCAATTATTGCAGGTTTGTATTCTGTATTCTGAGTTTGCATTTGACTGTTGTTATTCATTTTGTTGTTATTCATTTCTATTTTTGTGCAGGTGAGATGAGTAAATACATGTTCATCTTTAGTGTAGAACTACAGTAAGCATCATGTTCACACAGCATGCACAATGCTCCTGATTTCTCTCAACATGGCAACACGAGAGCTTTGAGTCAAGACATGGGGAACAAAGTAACTGGTGTTAATTATTTGAATAAGTAACTCAGATATTTCCTTCTAAATAAAAAAAAAGTAATATGTTAGTTCACTAGTTAGTTAAAAAAGTAATCTGATTACGTAACTCCCGTTACTTGTAATGTGTTACCCCTAACACTGAACAAAACCAATTGCAAACGAAGAAGCACATATTCGTGCTTGTTTCAGTCCTGAATAGATCAGTGTGTCTGAGCAAATGATTAAATGACTCGCTGCTAAAGATGTTCCCCTTCAGGAACTCGAGCTGCATCCGAAGACGCTTAGGGAATGCCTTCAGCGTGACCGTGCTCTGAATCATCTGTACAATCAGTCCAATGGAAGGGCGAGGCATCACGGGCGGGTGACGTCACGACCAGGAAGCTATAAAGGCACGTGTGGCAGAGCTGGCTTCAGCTTTCTATCATTCAGCAAGCGCTCTGTGTGTCTGTCAGTCCGATATTTGTTTTGTCAGTCTTATTTGGTGTTGTTTGTCAAAAAAAAAAAGCACTATGTCCAAGGCCACAAGTAAATTAAAGCATAAGGGCGATCTCGGATCACGCTTCAAGCTGTGTGTTCCTCCCTGCTCTCACTACAATCACGAGCGGGGATACACACAGTTTGCGCGTGGTCTGCCTGGGCGCGAAGCATGCGGAGTCGGCTCTCGAGGGAGCCGACTGCTCACACTGTGAGCGGCTTCCGCTATGCACGCTTCACTCCCGGAGGGCTCTCTTCGAGAAGGGAGCCTTTGCGAGTGTTCTACACGGTGCTGGCCCCGCGGCTGCCGAGGCAGAGCGGCGGCTGCACTCGTGGGGCTCGCACATGGATCATCAGATCCAGCGCCTGCTCTCTGTGTTCGGAAGCCCCGCGGTTTCTTTCCCCAGAGAGAGGGCTCGACGCTCCGCTTGTCTCCCTCCGAGGAGGTGGACGTGAAAGACGTTGATGAGCTTTGTAAAGCTGCAGTGTTTGCACAAGCATATTATGAATGACGACATCATTATATTCACACTGTCAGCTCTAAGATAAAGGGCTGATTGTGCTTTCCCCGCCGTAAGATCTCGCGGTTCCGGTCCGCCACTTCTGAGGCATGGCGGCAAGTGAGATCGCAGGGATTGCAACATGGATCTGGCGGATGGGTTGGAGACGGGTTCGCCCTATCTCCACCTGCATTCCCCAGATCTAGCACTCTCGCTTGGGGCTGGAAGCCAGCGGTGCGGTTCTTCCCCCTTTTAGTGAGAGCTCGCTGTTGCAGCGTGCATTGCCGAGGCGACCGCGTGCATTACGTCATTCTCATTCTTATTATGAATCCTTTTTATATCAGACTGTGTTTACTCGTCTGGTTGTCTTTCTGCATTTAATTTCTGACGAATTAAATTATGTATTTCATCTAACTAGGAGAAGTTAGATGTGTATATATGTATACACATACATATGTGTATATAGGAGCCTCTTGGGACTTTTCTCGAGTGAGAGCACAATGCTTTACCTTTCTTCCTCTGAGGAGGTTGAGATGATCAGCAGGGGCTGTTGGGCGGAGCAGCCCCAACCGTGGTCCAGCTCCTCATTTAGGGAGCATCACCTCTCGTACTCCCGATAATATTGGAGTCAGAGTCACGCTCCCGGGCCAAAGGCTTCTAGCAGAAGGCGGATCTGCAGATCGTCATTCTCCCTGGATAGTCTTTGGCTAAAACGTCCTGCTGCCTATGACCCAGGACTTCTGAGGGCTGGCCCCTCTGGGGAAGAGCGGCATACATCGCATTACACGGTGCCCGTCTCTCCTCAGTGCCCTCGGGAGATCGGTCTGCCAACCCTGCCATGTTCCAGGGCACAGCGGTCTCCGCGAGCGCTTCTCTCAGTTCCGCTACATTTCCGGGCGGAAGTAACTGAGAGAAGCGCTCGCCACCCCTTCGGGGGTCTCTAGAGCAGCTAGTTCGGCCGTCTCCTGCCGGTGTGCCGTTCCAGGACACTGAGCTAGCAGCTCTAAGCACACCAGAGGCCAGTCTCGAGAGACTGGTTCCCTCAGTAGGCACCTGGCGGTGAGGGACCCCCTGCTAAGCGTGTCTCATTGGGTCCTGCCTGAGCAGGCTCTGGTTCTATCAGTCTAGTCTTCCTATAAATTATGCGGGTCTGAGGACCGTCGTCTCAATAGGAGACTTCAGCTGAGGCAGTCCTGATGCTATGGTCCAGGACTCATGAGGGCAGGCCCCTCTAGGGAAGTTCGGCATACACCGTGGTACACGGTGCCCGTCTTTCGTCAGTGCCCTCGGGAGATCGGTCTGCCAACCCTGCCAGTGTTCCAGGGCGCAGCGGTCTCCAGCGAGCGCTTCTCTCAGTTACTTCCGTCCAGAAACGTAGCGGAACTGAGAAGCTCGCCACCCCTTCAGGGGTCTCTAGAGCAGCTAGTTCGGCCGTCTCCTGCCGGTGTGCCATTCCAGGACACCGAGCTAGCCGCTCTGGGTACACCAGAAGCCAGTCTCAAGAGACTGGTTCCCTTAGTAGACTATTTGGCTATTGCCAAATGTGTCACAATGGGTCCTGCATAGTGTAGAGAGAGGCTACAGAATCCAGTTTGGTTCTCATCCGCCTCAATTCAACGGGGTGAATCCCACTCAGGTGGGCCCTGAGCAGGCTTCGAGAAGTAGAGTACTCACTTGAGGAAGGAGGCCATCGAGGTGGTCCCTCCTCACGAAAGAGAGTCCGGGTTCTACAGCCGGTACCTCATAGTTCCCAAGAAGGATGGAGGATTGCGTCCCATTTTAGATCTGCATCAGTTGAACCGCTCAGTCAGCAGACTGAAGTTCAAGATGCTCAAAACTTTAACAGGTAAGTATCTCAGATCAAGTCCGAGGACTGGTTTGTCACGTTAGATCTAAAAGACGCATACTTCTATGTCTCCATCCTTCCCACTCTCAGGAAGTCCCTGCGGTTTGCTTTTGGGGGCAAAGCTTACCAATATCGGGTTCTTCCCGTTGGCCTTGCACTCTCACCCCGCACTTTTACATCAACGATTGGTTGATTCTAGCTCAATTGCAGCAGCTGGCGATTCGACATCGAGGTGTTGTTCTCGCGCACTTGAAAGAGCTGGGTGCAAGACTGAACGCCAAGAAAAGTGTGCTTTCTCCAGTACAGAGAACCACTTATCTAGGCGTAGTGTGGGATCCGACCACGATGCAGGCATTCATTCCCCTGCTCGGATTGTGTCGATCCTCACGTCAGTCAGGAGAGTGAAAGAAGGCCAGTCACTCACTGTCAAGCAGCTTCAGAGACTGCTGGGTCTGAGGGCATCTGCGTCCAATGTGATACTTTTTGGCCTGCGGTACATGAGACCCCTACAGCGGTGGCTCAAGACCAAGGGATTTTCCCCGAGGGGAATCGACTTCGCATGATCAGGGTCTCTCGACGGTGTGTGCGAGCCCTAGACATGTGGAGGAAACCTTGGTTTTTAAATCAGGGCCCGGTGCTGGGAGCTCCGTGTCGCCAGTTATCGTTAGCAACGGACGCGTCTCTCATCGGTTGGGGAGCGGTCATGAGTGGCCACCCAGCCCACGGTCTGTGGAGTGGCCGCCATCTGACATGGCATATCAATTGGCTGGAGATGCTGGCCGTGTTTCGAGCACTCAAACACTTCCTCCCAGACCTAAGAGGTCACCACGTGTTGGTGTGCACCGACAACACGTCGGTGGTCTCATACATAAACCACCAGGGAGGTCTGCGGTCGCGACCCTTGTACAAGCTGGCGCACCAGATCCTTGTGTGGTCCCAGGGCAAACTCTTCTCATTAAGAGCAGTGCACATTCCTGGGCATCTCATTATAGAAGCAGACGTTCTGTCGAGACAGGGGCCGAGGCCCGGGGCCTCCGGCTCCACTGGGACTGGATGCTATGGTGGAGACTTGGCCGATGCTTTGTCTGTATGCTTTTCCCCCATCGCTCTGCTCCCGGGAGTTCTGGCGAGAGTGCGCCGGGACGAGGTCAGTCTACTACTGGTAGCGCCGTTCTGGCCGGGCCGAGTATGGTTCTCAGACCTGATTTCTCTCCTCGACGGCATTCCATGGGAGATTCCCGTCCGGAGAGAACTCCTCTCACAGGCGGGGGGCACTATCGTCCACCCTCGCCCGGAGCTGTGGAAGCTGTGGGTGTGGCCACTGAGGGGGCACAGCTCATAGCTTCCGGTCTCTCAACCGAGGTTGTCGAGACCATCCTCCAATCCAGAGCTCCCTCTACGAGGAAACTGTACGCCCTGAAGTGGACACTCTTCACTTCATGGTGCGGAGACCGCCAGCTCAACCCAGTTAACTGCCCGATTGGTACAGTTCTGGAGTTTCTGCAGGCCCAACCCACTCCACCATTAAGGTGTACGTGGCGGCCATTGCGGCCTACCTCGTTCCTGTCT
Source organism: Barbus barbus (assembly GCF_936440315.1). Classification (NCBI taxonomy): domain Eukaryota; kingdom Metazoa; phylum Chordata; class Actinopteri; order Cypriniformes; family Cyprinidae; genus Barbus; species Barbus barbus. Next base: position 18,083,661 of record NC_136735.1, on the reverse strand, counting down.
GTGGTCAGTCAGTGGGTAGACACCCCCTAGTTACACGTTTCCTCCGCGGTGTGCTGATGCTTCTGTCCTCCTCCCTTCAGGGAGCCCGACCAGCAGAAGCTTAATTGTATGTGTCCAGTGTGAGCACTGGGCACGTACAACCACAGAGCTGCCCTGTGTAGAAAGGTGCTATGGTCCTCCTAAGAGGGGTCTTACTGCTACTAAGCAGACCCTCAGTAGGTGGATAGTGGATGCTATTAATATTGCCTCTCAGTCCTCTCAGCTCCCCTTGCCGATGGGAGTCAGAGCTCACTCAACCCGAGGTGTGGCGGCCTCCAAGGCCTTCCTAGCAGGTGTGTCTATGCAGGACATCTGCAACGCTGCTGGGTGGTCCACGCCTCTCACTTTTGTAAGGTTTTATGACCTCGACATTCGAGCCGCTCCGGGCTCTTCTGTCCTCTCGTCCTGGTACACACTAGACAGGGACTTGTCAGTCTGGCGGCGTGGGTATCTCGTTCCCTAAGCGTCTTCGGATGCAGCTCGAGTTCCTGAAGGGGAACCTCTCAGGTTTACGCATGTAACGATGGTTCCCCGAAGGGAACGAGACGCTGCGTCTCGAAGCCACACTTCCGGCATCCGTGCCAGCGCTAGCTTCATTCCTAGAAGCTGAAGCCGGCTCTGCCACACGTGCCTTTATAGCTTCCTGGTCGTGACGTCACCCGCCCGTGACGCCTCGCCCTTCCATTGGACTGATTGTACAGATGATTCAGAGCGCGGTCACGCTGAAGGCGTTCCCTAAGCGTCTTCGGACACAGCGTCTCGTTCCCTTCGGGGAACCATGGTTACATGCATAACCTGAGACGTTTTCACTTGTCGTCACCTACTGGATAAACAATGTAAACTGTAGAAAGGCTTGCTGAGAAATTTAACTAATGTACAAAGTGTATTGCTATTTGAAATTCTGGTTGGATTGTATTTACAAACCCGATTCCAAAAAAGTTGGGACACTGTACAAATTGTGAATAAAAACAGAATGCAATGATGTGGAAGTTTCAAATTTCAATATTTTATTCAGAATACAACATAGATGACATATCAAATGTTTAAACTGAGAAAATGTATCATTTTAAGGAAAAAATAAGTTTATTTTAAATTTCATGGCATCAACACATCTCAAAAAAGTTGGGACAAGGCCATGTTTACCACTGTGTGGCATCCCCTCTTCTTTTTATAACAGTCTGCAAACGTCTGGGGACTGAGGAGACAAGTTGCTCAAGTTTAGGAATAGGAATGTTGTCCCATTCTTGTCTAATGCAGGCTTCTAGTTGCTCAACTGTCTTAGGTCTTCTTTGTCGCATCTTCCTCTTTATGATGCGCCAAATGTTTTCTACGGGTGAAAGATCTGGACTGCAGGCTGGCCATTTCAGTACCCGGATCCTCCTTCTACGCAGCCATGATGTTGTAATTGATGCATTATGTGGTCTGGCATTGTCATGTTGGAAAATGCAAGGTCTTCCCTGAAAGTGACAACGTCTGGATGGGAGCATATGTTGTTCTAGAACTTGGATATACCTTTCAGCATTGATGGCGCCTTTCCAGATGTGTAAGCTGCCCATGCCACACGCACTCATGCAACCCCATACCATCAGAGATGCAGGCTTCTGAACTGAGCGCTGATAACAACTTGGGTTGTCCTTGTCCTCTTTAGTCCGGATGACATGGCGTCCCAATTTTCCAAAAAGAACTTCAAATTTTGATTCGTCTGACCACAGAACAGTTTTCCACTTTGCCACAGTGCATTTTAAATAAGCCTTGCCCCAGAGAAAACGCCTGCGCTTCTGGATCATGTTTAGATATGGCTTCTTTTTTGACCTATAGAGTTTTAGCCAGCAATTTAATTGTGTTCACCGGCAATGTTTTCTGAAAGTATTCCTGAGCCCATGTTGTGATTTCCATTACAGTAGCATTCCTGTATGTGATGCAGTGCCATCTAAGGGCCCAAAGATCACGGGCACCCAGTATGGTTTTCCGGCCTTGACCCTTACGCACAGAGATTGTTCCAGATTCTCTGAATCTTTGGATGATATTATGCGCTGTAGATGATGATAACTTCAAACTCTTTGCAATTTTTCTCTGAGAAACTCCTTTCTGATATTGCTCCACTACTTTTTGCTGCAGCATTGGGGGAATTGGTGATCCTCTTGCCATCTTGACTTCTGAGAGACACTGCCACTCTGAGAGGCAATTTTTATACCCAATCATGTTGCCAATTGACCTAATAAGTTGCAAATTGGTCCTCCAGCTGTTCCTTATATGTACATTTAACTTTTCCGGCCTCTTATTGCTACCTGTCCCAACTTTTTTGGAATGTGTAGCTCTGATGAAATCCAAAATGAGCCAATATTTGGCATGACATTTGAAAATTTCTCACTTTCAACATTTGATATGTTATCTATATTCTATTGTGAATAAAATATAAGTTTATGACATTTGTAAATTATTGCATTCCTTTTTTATTCGTAATTTGTACAGTGTCCCAACTTTTTTGGAATCGGGTTTGTATATTTCAGTCATGACAACTCTTGGAATAGTTTTAGCATACTGATAAATGACAATGCTAATGTATTTGGTGCCACGCACTAATTCTGCTGCTGCAGAGCAAGTATGCACCTGCTAACAGAAACATGTAATATATGCTGCTGTTGCATGGATAGGCATAGCATATCTAGACAGGTGGAGCTGGGGCTGGGGAGGTGGAGGGTTTCAGACGAACTCTTCAAACCCACTGGCTGCAGAATCAGCAGAGACCAATCAGCTTGTGATATGTAGTCACTGATTGCAGATAAAGTCTATTCACTTTAATCTATTCTTACACGCACTCAGTGTTCCACAGATAAACAATATCTAGTCAGGGAAGGAAATTTGCTGTTTGACTGACAATAAAGGTGCAGATATATTATCTACAGGTATGGATCTATGGAAATCATTGCACCATATACTGGAGTCTTGGACAAATTATTTTAAATAATGCTGCTGTCTCTGTCCCCTTGAAGGTAAGAAAAGCATTACATGCAGTGTTTTGTGAATAATGATCCCATGGATGTGATTTAGCTGTACAACACACTTGCAGTGAGTGGAGAGAGGAAAGGTCATATTCACACAGGCCCTCTTGAATTATAATGAGACCTCCTGTTTTTTTTTTTTTTTCTACCTCTTTTTCATTCTCTTTTTCCCTTTTCTTCCATTGCCGTTGTGACTCTCTCATTAAACAATGCATATAGTACTGTTAGATTAAATTGTGCAGATCTCTGTGTGAGTCTACTATTTTCTCTAATTGATTCACAGTCTTTTATGTTCGTTTGACAGTGTGCTTTGCTGGGGTCGACAAGGATGTCAGAAGCAACTTTGGAGAAAAACCATTGTAAGTGTGGTAATTTCATGGCTATGTATCTTTAGTGAGGTACATGTGCAAAACTGACAATGAATATAGTTTTTAATGCAGTCTGAACTTTAAATGCAGATTGTTCAGACGCACATCATCATTCATTATACTGTTCTTTAATGCACTTTCAGGCAGATTCTGTAAGCATAGCAGAGACACTAATACAGTTATTTTAAAATACAGCCATAAAGATAGAAGAAAATCAAGTGCCTTGTACTCTCATGAGCACTTTTTCCCCAGTGTTGCAAACCCCCCACTTTATCATGCATTGGCTTTCGTGAGCATTATTGGCGCTTGTATTTACTGTGGAGGTTGCAGAAACCAACATGTCAACCAGCTGTAGAGAGGTAATGGATTTCTACTCTGAGCTAATCATGTCTGCAGCCCTGCTCACAAATAGGTTCTAATTCAGCTCTGTACTGGAAAGCCAATTTACTCCAGGGGAACAGCCTACAGCTAACCAACCATTCCTAAGAAACAGGTTGTCAAAAGAGACAGCAAGATAGTCTGATCCATGTTATGTTGCTTTGCTGTTTAGATTTAATACAAATGCTGAAATACTTGTGGAGTAATGTGCAAACATCTTTAAAAAATGTTTGAGAAAGTCACATTTAAAAAAAATTACAATATGGCATTGCTTACTGAAAATCTTTTTGCATGGTGGAAAAGGCTTTTTCTATTAATATTAGCATTTTTTCAGTGCTCCTTTGGTAGCAGGAGACAGTTGATCAAATTATAATACACATTCACAGTGCATGCAGCATATGTATTTGTATAAAAAGTCTGAACCTAACAACTATTTTAGATTCAAATCTTTTATTTATACATTTTAATTGACAAAGGAAACGGTGCAATGCCATTAAATAAATAAATGAATGAACAAACAAACAAATAAACAAATTAAATAATTAATTAATTATGTAACTTAGCTTGTTAACGTTTTTACATGATGGTTACCAATGCGACCAAATTCTGATTAATATCGGAATATTATTGTGCAACAACACTTGTACTGTATGTGAAATAAATTTAAATGCAAGGAATGTTGAAGCATTCTCAGCTGCTTGGGTGCAAGAATCTGAACATAGGATAAACTATGCCTAAGTCTATATGGATATGATATGGAATTCTATTTGGGTTTTTAATATCAAGGCAAACTCAGACTGGGGCTCAACTATAGTTAATTAAATGTAAATGAATAGTAATGTTAAATAATTCACATTCTGGATATAGTGCATAGAGGTAATAAATACTGACAATGCAGTTTATAGTATAATACAGTATTTACACAGTATTCCAGGGCAGGTGTTGGGGCTGAGAAAGAGATAAAAATTGTATTGCAATAAAAATATTTATCATTAATCTCACTGATTGTATGCATAACATGCAAAAAAGAGATAATATGCCATGCATCTGTTTGAACAGAGACATATTTGCAAACCGAAGGTTTATGATCTTATGATCTTTCATAAAACATATTTTGCTGTATTATCTAATGCTAAAATGTACTTTTGTTGGTGTTAGCAGACCTTTGCAGTACCAAGAATGTGATCACAATGAAAAAAAAAAAGTATATGATCATAGACCCTTGCATGTGTCTAGTTCCTTGCACATGTAAACCATCTGCATCAAGTAATCTGTAAGCAAAATAAACATAAACATCTTTGTGAAGCAGCAGCACTTAGAAAACAAACTTAATGCATCCATTCCAATAGGTGTCAGTATAAAGTCGAACACTACTGACGCTATTGGGAAAAATAAGAGTAAGCTAAACATATGCAAAAGTCTCTGAGTGCATCTTTAACTTGTTTTGGTCTGGAAGTAACAAACTTTAGTACTTTAAAGGATGAAAAGTTACCTTCCGATGTCTGTGCCATTAAATCAGATGTGTTGTTATATTCAGGTAAGTTACTATAAATATACTGACTTTAGCTGTCTTGCTAGGCATGATTTTCTTCAAAATGTTTAATGAGAAAATAGCCTGCAATCAAAGTTAGCTAATAACAGCTATTTCTTGCAGAAACATGTACACAAATTGTTTAGAATTGCAAGCTGACATGTTTCAGAACATAAAGATATTTGAAATCGAGTTGCAGCTGTGTTTATGTACTTATGTAGAGTAAGTTTGGGGCCTTAGAATGGAAGAGAGCTTTTTGATTGTATATACATCAAAACAGATATGTATATACAGCAAAGTATATACATATCTGTTTGATTACAGAATGCATTTGACTTGTAAATCATTACACCTAATACTGATACTTTACAATATATACACTACCAAATTTGCAGCATGATTTGGATTACTGTATGTGGAGTGACACTTTGGATTGTTTGGAGAAACCAATAGATAACTTGTCCCAGGCTTCAGGCAGGCTTGGGCGCCTTGCTTGTTGAAGCCAATGTGCACAGTCTTTTCACTTCAGGTCTTCTCACTGTTGGAGCCCATCATGACTTTCAATTCTAGTAAATTTAAATTAGATCCTCCACTGTCCTCACCAAGTGACAAAAACAAGTCCCTTTGGAGAGAATGCAAAAAGACCCTCCTGACTTGGCAGGTATAGAGCACTTTAAGTAACATACAATGAGTGCTGGAGAGAAATTTAGTCAGTGTGGATGGAGAATGCAATCGGACTGATAAGCTGGAACGCAGACATATTCAACATGGCCGGAAGTATAATAACACATGATGAACAGTTTGTGCATCATTGTCATATGGTGTCATTGTTCAGTACTTGCTGCTGTTAAATGTTACTGGTATGAAAAATTAATTTTAAAAAAAGTGTAGAAATAAATGTTGCCATATATACAATAACTATGTCCACTTTGGAGTGAAAAAAATAAGTTTTCTTCAACATCCACTACATTGCAACCCAATATAGCTCTATGAGTTAGTCAGAATGTTTGTGCTGCTGACAGCATTGACATGGTAGTGTGCTGAATTATTGTGGTGCCATCAATGGCCTGTGTCATTTTGATGGGAATACATGCTTGGTTAGTGTCTCTTTTCTGCACAAACCAAAGCTGACCTTGATGCTCGATTTGGTGTATTACTAGTTTTTCCACATATGATCAGGATGCGACATGGATAGGCAGTGGAGATGTTGAGTAGATCACACAGGGGATCTTAAAATAGCTCTGACAAGATGATGAAACAAATCGGTAGAATCAATCAAAATTAGGCTTGTAGCTATTGCTTGACAAAACAAGTGCCTTGCAGGTTTATAGAAGCTCTGCTGGGAACCACTACAGCAAATGAAATGTATTTTCAACCCACAACAACTGGCTGTGGGTCGATGGGTCATTGAAGGATAGTGCATAATGGTAGATTTGTATTTATGCAAATATGTGCTGACATCTTACACTGAAGCACATTAACCCATGGGTTTTGTTCTTTGTGCATGTGCGTACATTACCTATTTTAAGTGTGTAATTCGTAGAACATTAAACCGCAGGATTAAAACATGGATGACTCATTGCATAGATTGACATAATTATGGTTTTATAACATACATAATGGTATTTTTTAACCTATAACCTAAGCAGATTTAGGAACTATAGATATAAAAATGTCACGATTGTGATTTAAAAAAAAAAAGAAGTAGATTCCACTACTACGGAAAGATATTTTAGTAAAACAATATTTTCGCTAAAGTATCATCTTTACTAGAGGTTTTTTTGTTTTTATAGAAAATGGTAAATTTGGAAAAAATATATGAATCTGGCTGTTAGTATTTTTTTAAAGATGTCCATTGCGAGTCTCTGTATAGTAGAATAAGTCAAATGATTGTAGACATTCTAATTCCATGGCTTTCCATAACATCTCATTTATTATTATCTATGATTTATTATATTATATTGATGACTTATATGATCTACTAAATAAATAAATTTGGAACTATTTATTTATTTATTTATTTAAAATCAATTGTTGTGGGTTCCATATGCTATAATTAATAATAGATTTGTTGTATATATTGCATATTGTTATAATACGGTAAATAACTCTTGTAAACAAATATTAAATACAATTTAAAAAAAATATTTTAATTTCATAAACTAGTTTGAAAAAAAAGTTATTTAATGACATTTTCTGTTTGTGCTTTTGGAAATAGATCTGCATTGTGTCTAATTACACTTTAGGCTCATTTTGCGAACAAAGTATGTGTTTTTTGCAAATGTTATTAATGCCGGTTTAATATTATTTATTCATATCAGGGTGTACTTTCACCGATGTGTTAAGATGTCTGGGAATTACTGCAAAATTGTGAAGGCAAAACTTTTGGGAATGTTTAAAATTGTTTGCAAAACAATACTGCATAGTGTTCAGGTCCTGTTCCATCATGCATACAGACAGCATTGTGACTACCTTGAAACCGATAACAGTGTTTCTTTTGATAATTGATGATAATAGTGTTCTGCTCTCATCAAAGTAAACAACTTCATAGCTAAAATACACAACCCAGTGTAGCTTCCAGTCCTCACTGTTGGTGAAACTAATTACTACACAATTGCTCAGGTAACAAGCAGGCTATTGTTCTGGATTTTTGCTGTGTATTTGTGAGGTGTTTTGATTGTGGTGTAAAAAGGGAACATTTCTGAGCAGAGGACACCAAAAACTGAGCTGAATGGGATGAATATAGCTTGGTTAGCTTTCTGATTTTGACTACAAGAAGTCTGTTTTACTGATGCACTTTTTGAAGTCTCTCATTCTGTTTGCCCAGATTCTCTATTACAGGTGGATTCTGGATAATATATACCCAGATACTGGATAGCTTGATCCTGCTTCATTGCTGTTGTAAAGGTTGAATAAATAGATTTTTCCCAACTACAACAAGCCACAACACACACTAGTCCACAGCAGAACATCATAGAAGCATAAAAGAAAGCCCTGCAATTTGCTTCAAGGGGTTGCAAAATCAATACAAGAAAAAACAAGAAAAAAAAAAAATCAGTTTAATACTTTGGCAATGCTAAATGGTACAGATAAGGGTGATTAGACAGAATATCCACGGTTTGAAAACTTCTGTTTTAAAGTTAGAATTTAACAACTCAAACATGTTGAGTGGATGTTCTATCTTCTGTTTGTAACTTTGTTGTTGCAAATCATACTGTTGTTGTTGTTGTTGTTGTTGTTGTTGTTGTTGCTGCTGCTGCTGGACCTCTTTAAAGCCACTGGCTTTATAAATAAATAAATAAAAATAATAATAACAAATGGTAGCAGGAAAAAAAGGGTTAAAAAAAAGTTGAATAGATGGATGAAATAATAAATGTGAGATACACTTCACACCAATAATTAAAGGGCAGTGACTCAAATTAACATAAATGTCCTATATCAGGACATCACAGCTGTCAGGGAAAAGAGTTCAAACTAACATCTAGAGAACAGAATCTTAGACCTACAACATGTTTGACATTTTCAGCTTCTATTAAATTTAAATATTTAAAGTCACACAGATTTAAGTCCATGTATTCTCAATCTATGCTTGCCTTTTATCAAATAAATAAATAAATAAATAAATAAAAGGTATGTAATAAATCAGTTGAACTATTAAATAAATCTATAAGATGTTTGGAACAAAAAGAAAAGTATGAGATTTGTTGTGGACCTAATAATAATAATAATAGTTTTTGACTTGTATGCATGCATTTAGGAAAGCCTATCCTAATATCACACAGGCAGGGGACTTTACAGTAGTGCTGCACAAGAATGCCATTAATCTACGTCACCTTGAGGTCACCTCCACTTTATAAGCACCGGCTGAACAGCCAAGCTTTCACAGAAACATATTTGTAAAGTCTTACTGAGAGCTGACGTCAGTTGAGATCTCTAGCACCTTGTTATGTAATGACTTGATGTTTGTTAAGCATTTGCCATTTACTCAATATAAAATGTATGAGTACATTTGGTAGGATGACAGGTAGGATGGCGTTGTATGTCGAATTTAAGTTATTGAATGTGGAGCATCAAGGCCATTTCCAATTCAAACTATTAGTACATCTATAATGTTTGGCGTCCATATTTTCCATCCTTTCAGTCTTAATGTAAATAAACAAATTCTGCAGCCCTCTAGAGAGTACTGCATATAAACTGTAGGCAAATGTATAAATCAAAATCAATCAAATAACTTCTCAAAATCAAGGAACTACGTGTGCGCTTCAGTCGGTTGAACGCATATGACGTGGTGCTGAGTGGAAAGCAGCGTGTAATCTGGGGGTGTTGTGGCTGCGGTTCAGCAGTAAATTAGTCCCAACGGGACGCCATCAGAGCATGTGTTTTACACAGCAGGCATAACAAGCCTTAAGTCAGAGATTTGATTTGAACGTCCCATAGCAAGCAGGAGAACAAAACGGTGTTACAAAAATGTCTGTTACAGTAAAAACAATGCGTGTTACAGTATACTTGAGTATGTCATGCATCAAGATTGTATTGTTTACATATTATTTTGTTTAGACAATGCTCTTTCTAGAGCTACAAATGAATGCATTTTGGCAATTTGTTGTGGGAAATCCTTTGGTTTTTGCGTAATTCTGTTGTAAAGAAACCAAGCACACTGTAAAAATCCCTCCTTTCACGGAGTACAAAACACATTTGTACTGTCCTTCCAAGTAATAGCAATTGCAATATTTGATGAGATTAACACAAGAGACAACTCAATATGTGAGCTGAGACTTCAACAATGATCAGTTGATATCTGCATTATTTACTGAGTTTGTGATGCATGCTCAGGGAATTTGTTGGTTATAAAAATATTCTTATGAGTTCAAGCCTCTGAAAAATGTATAAATCAACACATACTGTAGAAACACTGGAGAGATATCAGTCTCCTGATATTGTTGTGTTCTTCTTTAATTATATTGGTCACTTATCACCTAAATATTTTAGATCCCTAAACTCTTAACCTATTAAAAGTTCTAAACAATATAAATGACATAAGCAGATGAAAGTACAGTCAAATTACTTTAAAAAAACACATTGTAATTTACTCATGCTGCATTCAAAGTCTACATTCTAAGCCATAGCTTTGCGTAATGAAACATTGGGTTGTAATGGCTAAAACCTTCAGTGAAGGTAGTCTCTCATTCGGAAATTAAATCCGAGCCTTATGTGGCAAAACAGTCATGGTACATGTGAGAGCCAATGTTATTTGATTTCAAATAACTTTAATATGAATGTTTAAATGAGTGTGAGATTTAATCATTGGCATTGCAGGGGATCATAATCACTGAATAAACACTTAAATCAGGGTCCTCACAAACCAGTCGTATAATTTCAGAAGACTTGACTGGGTTGCTCAATTGAAAACCCTCAAATTAAAAAATATACCCTAATATTTCAAGAATATAATGGCAATCGATGCTTAAGGTTTATCATTTAAATCAATGTGTTTACCAGCCGACCTACACAAGCTGCAAAATGTTACACCTTACAAGTAAGAACAGGTTGTATATTCATAATGACTGTATCCAGTGATAAAATGTAAATAAACACTAACATCACATATTTCTGCATCTCAGATATTTGTTTATGCTGAATATTTAATCTCATTTGAGTTGATTGCATTCCATAATAGGCCTCCCAAATCAACTAATTTTTATGCGGAAAATGCAATGCATAAACCATGAAATACTTGAACAGAATTTCCATATTTCCTCATTTAAATACTGTAAGCTATGTTTCCTCTACCAGCTGTGAAGTTGTGCATCATCCACAGCCTTTAATAGCATGATTCACAATTTAAGTATTTATGTATGATACCAGCAATCCATCCTGTCAGTGGAGATCAGTGAAATGCTTTTAAATCCTATGAGACTGTGCTTGGTTGTCAATTAATGTCTTCATGTCCATAATCACCTTTAATTGAAAGCAACAACACAGGTCTATTTGACACTAATAAGTACAACAACAATTACATCAGCTTAGAGTCTGTTTTATTATTCACAGCATGTCAAAAGCGACACTACTCGCCACGTGTAATAAGAATACGCCATCACTCGTGTGCCACCAGCATCTTGGAAACCTAATTCTCTATGTCAATAAAGGGTTTACAACAAAAACAAAGGCAGATTGCACTTTTAATCTCAGAAATAATCTTCTTGTTTTCCATTTTTCTGCCAGAATGAAGCTCCTGACACAGGTACCTGACTGGAGACTTTACGAGAAGCAATTTCTCTGTCAGACTTTGTCAAAATGCCAAACCCCAACAGGTGGCTAATATAATCTGCTCATGCACACGCAATTTGTGTGTGTGTGTGTGTGTGTGTGTAATGCTTTTGGGATCCACTTTCCAAAGTAATGTTTACTTTTCATTTTTCATCTTTGAAAGATTGTTCAGAATAAGATAAAGCTCAAGTATCCAAAGCACAAATAAATAAATAAGTGATTAAACAAGTGCAATCATGACGTTAAACAAACACTCATGCAAATACATTGTGGTGGGTGGATAAAAGAGAATCTCGCAAACAAGAGACAGATAAGCAAGTCTTTGTGGAAGTACTTGCCGTTCACATTAAACAAACGAGAGAGATTTTCATCTTGCTTGTTGAAGGGTGCTAGTGGAGGGGTGATCTAAACACATGCTTCGAAAAAAGATCGCTGTTATGAAAACGACAGGTTGGGAGACGCCGTCTCCTCCAGATGATTTACCCAGTCAATTTGTAGCCTTCTGCATCAGCGGAATCAGACAGATTGGCTTAGGGTGGAATTAGATATCAGGTTTGGGAGGGACAGCCAAGCGTCTTTCATCACAAATTGCTGATGTTTTTTTTTTTTTTTTTTGCAGGAAGCTCTCGGAGCATGAGCTGTGGATGCTTCTTATTTATTTCTCCATCTGACAGGAAAGTCAGATGTTGCAAACGCTTTGCAGTAAGTGAGTTAAAGGATTAGCTCACCCCAAAATGAAAATTCATCATTTACTCTCACACATGACTTCTTTCTTCCTGGGACAAACCAAATGGAAAAATTGGAAACAATGTACTGCTCTTTCATTTCCTGCATTCACAATATCAAGCTTCCAAAAGGATGCACAGGTACCTTAAAAGTATTTTTAATTGATTTTAACAGTAGTACCTATAGGCTACATTTTAAGGGCCAGATTTACTAAATAGATCAAATTACTGTGAGACCACAATCTCATAAAAGCGCAGATGGGAGTGAAAAGTTCTGCGAATTTTCTCAGAAACAGATGAATGTGTCACATGTATTTTCTGTTTTTGTTTTGTTATAGGGTGCTTCTCAATAGCTCTCCTCATTTCCTCTCTCCTCCGTCCTCCATCCTATGACCCGGAAAATGATCGAGCTCAGCCATCTTGTAAGACATCTAAATTCTCTAATTGGACCGTGAGGAGCTGAGGATCGAGGAGTGAGGAGGCTTCTTGAGGAGTCATGAGCGAGGATACACAGGTGTATCCTTTGCAGAAGTGTTTCATCGACTAAACATGACGCATGTCGAAAATTCTTCTCCGCCTTCACATAATAATTTACATTTATATTTTACCTTTGCAGTTTAAATAAACCATACATTGCATATATTTCAACAGGTTATCTTGCTTTATTAATATTTATAATGAATGCCTTAAATTACGAACTTTAATAACATAATGGCAGATCCCTTTAGTGCAGCTGATGACGCTTGAGTGGTCAAGAATATTCCAATGTTCATCCTTTGATTCCTCCGTCCTTATTTCATTTCCTTGCATCATTCCCTCGTATTCTAAGGGGGTTGGAGCTAAGACATGAGGAAAGGTAGCAAGGATGCACAAATAAGAAATGAGAAGCCCCCTTAGTGTTCCTTTTTCCTGTACCTGTTTCCTTTTTCCTTGTTTTTTTTTTGCCTGCCATTTCATGTTTGTTTCCATAGTTTCTGATTTGATTCACCCCCCTTTTCCCTATTCTGTTGAGTATGTCCCTGTGTATTTATGCTGCATTCACATGCTATTGGAAATTTGGAAATTTTCTATTTCCCACTTATGAAGTCATGATTATGAGCTTGTCGCATTCAAGTGCTTTGTTGTTGGAAAGAATAAAATGTAGCATCCCATTGGTTGACAATCATATAAACATTAGCCATGCTAGATATTCAGTTTGCTGACGATTCTGGAATTTCAGTCAAATACATGCTTAGTTCAGTGTTTATAAAACAATATGCTTCAAATTATTGTTCATATTTAGCCTATAAATACATTAATTTAGTGACAAGACAAAGTGATGTAGCTATTGTGAAAAAAAAAAAAAAACTATTGAAGAATAGCACTGACAGCAGCAATCATTGTCCCCTCCATGTTTAAAGTTTATGGCTCGCCCAACTCAGAAACGCCAGTATCAAAATGATCTACGGAGTTTCCCAGTAGTAAATACAACTTGAGATATCATTAATGTCCAATTCCCGATTAGGAAGCTCATATAGGAAACTCATATTTATGATAATTCCGATAGCATGTGAAGGCAGCATAAGCCCTCAGTTCTTTCTGTTCATGGTTTGGTGTCAGTTTTCACTGTTCACTGAATTAATACTACACTGACCATGACCACATGTGAATGTGGCAGTAATTTATTATGATTGTTATAAAACCATACATACATACATATATATTTTTTACAAGGATTCAAACAAAAGTAAGTCTTTATTAAAGACTAATATAATAGAAATATAGCCTTAAAGGCATTAGATCGCATTCTTCATGTAGATCACTCTCCAAAGTCATGAATGTGCACAGGAAGAGCAGAGGCTAACCAGTGATGCGATGAGAAACGTTGTTGATGGAGAGTTGAATGCGATGTTGTCAGATTACCTAGTGTCTGATTCACCAATGGGAAAACATTACAGGGTTCTCAGTTCTAGGATGCTAAGATGCTTCCTTGGTGTGCATAAATTTGCTACAAAGTTAGCTGTGGAGGGGGGCGCAGGATGGGTTCCGTGCATTGCTAAACAAAGCTGTGAAATGGTGCGATTATGGAACCGTCTTGTTAGTCTGCCTGAGGAAAGGTTAACAAAGAAAATTTTTAACTGGGATAAAACTAATTTTCATCCATGGTTTAGAGATATTTCCGTTATTTTAGCAAATTCAGATATGAATATAATGTTTCAAAATAACCTAAACTGTAATATTAATCATGTCAGACAGCAGTTGGGTGTAAAATATAAGGAACAATGGAAGAAGGATATTTGGAATAAGCCAAAACTTAGAAATTATGTACAATTTAAAATGGATTATAAAACAGAATTATATCTCCTGTGTAATTTAACGAGAAGACAAAGATCTCTCTGTGCCCAACTAAGAACTGGCACCCTGCCTTTGGCAGTGGAAGTGGGGTGATTTAAAGGAATACCTCAGTACTTACGTTTATGTGAATTTTGTGACACTAATGTGGTTGAGGATGATTTCCATTTTATCTTTCATTACTCCTTGAAATTATGTATTGGTTATTTGAAAACAAGGTCTTTGCTCTAGTTAAATTTGTGGCAATTAGCTGGCATAGACGTCAAAGTATTCTATACCCCGTATGAGGAGTATATAGATATATTTGTGTTTGTATGGTAATGTTGTCTTTTACTTTGTATTATGTCACGTGGCTATGATTTGTTATATGTTGCAGTGTCTAATAAGCCCTTGTGGGCTGGGCATCTATTATGATGTATGACACTTAAATAAATCAAATCAATCAATCAATCATACAGGGGCGCAGGAGACATTTTCAAAGTGGGGGGGACCAAACTGTAAGCAAAAGCCCAGATAGTAAAATCAGATTTCCAGATGTCGGACCACCACTTCAGGCTCACCATTGGGCCACCATCATACATTAAGCTTGCCTGATCATTAAAATAATAATACTGGTTATTATTACATTAAAAAGTAAGTGAAATAAGAAGTATTGAATGATTAAAACTTAGGGATGAACAAAATGGCTGCAGGATGCCAAAATCTGTCCCTTGTAGTCCAGCCTTTCATGTGGGATATCTCAACTTTCTGCATTTCTGTACTGTACTTAAATGTAAAAATAAATATATAAAAATACTGAAATAAAGATTAAATTAAAATTTATTGTGTTTTAATATTAATCTATACTTAATTTAGTGATTCCTCTGCATTCCACTAGAGGGAGCCTGTACTCATACACACTTTGAGAACCACTCACATTAACGATTATCTCTTTGATTAAACCATTTGATCGTTTCATATACATTTCTCTGGCTTCTGATTTTTGTCGTGATATGAAGAGACTTTCCAAACATTTTCCAAAAACTGTTTCTGAATCAAATCACCTACACTGCCTTAAAGTTATAATCTGCCCCAATAATCATAACTTGTGTGAAAGTAATATAAGTGAGTGTTTTACTCCAGTGATTATATTTTGTTGTTGTTGTTTATTGGTACAGGCACATTCCATGTAAGTGAATTGAAGAGTTCCTTCTCAAACCGGAACCTCTACTCTAATGTCTAAGATTTTCCATGATTAACAACAACAAATATTGGTCATTCTGTCATTTTTTGGTAACACTTTATTTTATGGCCGCATAACTAGTTGCTTATTAGCATGCATATTACTAGAATATTAGCCATTTATTAGTATTAATTAAGCGCACATTAATGCCTTATTCTACATGACCTTATTCTACATCCCTAATCCTACACAATACCTAAACTTAACAACTACCTTACCGACTATTAATAAGCAGCAAATTAGGAATTTATTGAGGGAAAAGTCATGGTTAATAGTGATTGGCCCGGTTTCACAGGGCTTAGGCTAAACCAGGATTAGGCCATAGTTCAATTAGGACATTTGAGTAATTTTTATAAACGTGCTTTGGAAAAAAACATTACTGGTGTGCATCTTGAGACAAAACAAATGCACTGATATATTTTAAGCTCAGTCAGTGCAAGTTTCTTTCAGTTGAACCAGCTCAGATTTACATTTTAGTCTCGGACTAGGTTTAAACCTTGTCTGTGAAACTGGGGGAATAAGTGTTCCCTATTCTAAACTTGTTTCTTTTCTTTTCTTTTCTTTTCTTTTTAAGGTCAGTAAGGAGCTTCAGTCCTCATTATATTGAAAAGAGAAGCCAGACTATTTTTAAACAAATTGTGTCATGGAACAAAAAGAGTCATGGAACAGCCTGAAACAGCATTAGAGTAACTAAATAAAGACATATTTGGGATAAACTATTACTTTCAATGTTTCCCCTCAAGAAAGTAAAGGTTTAGTTTGAGATTCACTGACATAAGCAGCGTTAGGAGAATGATAAAAAGCCTGTGTCATTTTACCAGTGCAATTCGAGTCTGATCAAAAAAATCTCTGATCATCTCTGAAGATGACCTCTTGATTTCCTTTTTATATAACGACTTGCTTTTAAATGAAGATAAAATCAAATAAAATTAATCAACTATTTTATAGGCCTACAACCTGAATTCCGGAAATGTTGGGACTTTTTTCAATTTCAATAAAATGAAAACTAAAAGACTTTCAAATCACATGAGCAATATCATATTCACAATAGAACATAGAGAACATAGCAAATGTTTAAACGGATAAATTGTACACTTTTATCCACTAAATGAGTTAATTTCAAATTTGATGCCTGCTACAGGTCTCAAAAAAGTTGGCACGGGGGCAACAAAGGGCTGAAAAAAACAAGAAATTTCATGGCTTCGTAGTAGAAGAGTCCAGGTGCTGAATTGGTCTGCCTGCAGTCCACGGCCCGTATTCACAAAATATTGTATCTTACCACTAAGAATTCTAAATAGCAGTAAAAGATTTTAGCTAAGAGTTTTCTCTTAAAACTTATCCACAAAGCTGCTGTGACAAACTTTTCCTAAGGAATAGAGGTTGACCTCGTTGCTATGGATGATGTCAGCATGCTTACTAATTATCCACACAGTGACTGGCTGATAGGGGAGGGGTCTCTGTCAGAGATGTATTCATAGAAATAGAGCACAATATTATGTTGCCATATCCAAATAAAGGTTTAAAAATAAAACTGTTAATTGCCAAATTGATATAAAGATTTTAAAATGCAGGCTAAGTGTCACTACTTAAACAAGTATATGTTCAGCTAATTGTCAGCATCTTACATGTATGCTTATTATAGCGGATATGCATATAAACCTCCTTTTAATTAACAGAGCAGAATAATCATGGCTGATGATAAGACATCCAAACGTAAAAGAAAACCAAACTGGTTTGGTTAAAACACCTGTTACTTCTTGCCCAACTGGTTAATGATGAGTTGGGATAACCAAACCCTAAAGGTGATACCTTTTTAAAACCTCATTATCGTCAAATGTTTCTAAAATGTTTATATTCTGAGTCAGATTGCCAGCAACAGCCATTTTAGAATAGTTGTGAGTTGGTCTTAGTGACTTAGGAGTCCTCTTTGCTACTTCTAACGTTTCACAGATTTAGGAGCTAGTTTTAGGGCTAAACCGCTTTGTGAAATACTCTTAGAGCAAAAATACTCTTAGTCTGCACTAACATACATAAACAGGTCTAACTCATAGAAATGCAGACATCGTGGATTAAACCATCCTAATTCTGCATTTGTCTAAGTGGTGCACAGTGCCAGCATTAGCCATATTAGATCATTCTGTCATGGGTGTTCACTTCATCATTGTATGCAAACTCCCCGTTGCCCTGACAACAGGTGATGAGCATCAGAGCCCCAATGCTCTGAAGCATACATTTAGATGTGACATTCTGTCGTTATTTAAAGGTGCTTACTCACAGGATGCATTGCTTGGTTTTAGAGAAGCTAAAATATCTCTGCTCTATTGCTTTGTTTTACCATGATACAAAGGCCTCTCCTACAATAATCTATTCCACAATTTCTCTCTCTCTCTCTCTCTCTTTCTCTTGGACTCTGTGTGTGTGTTCCTTTGATAGGCCTAACGTGTGTGGTAATTCTTGATAATGGACACAATTCTATAAAATATCTAGGACTTCTGGGATGCTATGTATAGGATTCCACTGGTTTCCTTTGAATTATTTACCCATTTCTGAATTGTAGATGAGTCATAAGGGCTTATGTGATAATTTTGGACTGACATGATCTACATGGCAACTTTAAGATACGCAAACAAGAGTGGGAGAATGCATAAATCTTCATTTTAAGTACTACACAGTCCGATAAGCAACACAGAACTGAATTAATCACTTTTTAATCGGATGTTTCCCTAATAACTTTGAAGTCTGTAGCCAAAATCTCCTCCACAGGGATGTAGGCCCTGAGGGACTTCAACTTCACCCCACCATCCTCATCATTAAGTCTTTCTTTTTCTGATTGACACTTTTTTTGTATAGACTCAGTCAGCATATCTGATAATTGAGTCCTAATGTTCCCTGTCAAGGAAAATTCTTCATCTTTGGGACCTTTACAACCGCACCACCTTTGTTATCATTCCTAGTCACCTCACATTGTGAAATGCTCCTGTACCCCACCCTTATAAGAGTTTTGGCCTGTCAGAGTTTGACTTTGGCAGGCCCTTTAGATGACTAACCAACTGGCTCATTATTTTAGAACAGACTGCTGCAACTGATGGACCTTTTTCACTCAACCTCTCTTCACTGTAAACTCTAATAAGTTAAGTCTACTCAACTTTAAGGAAACTCCTTCCCCTTCTCTCCATTTAGTGGAGTGAAGCAGCCTAACAATACAAATATAATTTATATACTGTTGCATTTGAAAATAAGCAATACAATCAGTGATTGATTCACTTCAACAGGTTTATTAAATTTGATCCCTTACATTTCTTACCTGAACTTTAATACAATTTACTCACAGCATATGAACCATATTTCATGAAATAACAAAACACTATTATACCAGCAGAAAACCAGCAGCAATGTATTTTCAGTATGCATCAACTGTCTAACTGCTTTCAATAGTAATTACAGCCCAACATGCTGTATTTGTAGAATTACATGCTTTAGCCCTAATTAAAAACAGTATTAACACATGCAATGCAATCTAAATTGTCAATATAATGAAATATAAAAAAGATATAACATAACATAACATAGCATAACATACCATAACATACCATATAAACAAACAAACACCATTACAATAATGCTTGATAAATCATAATTTAATGTAAATTAAGTTAGCTAATCATTATAATTCCTTTACATGGCCAGGCGGATGTGGATACCCTCTTCTAATTGACCATTTGCAAAGAGCTTGATTGACGATCAGAACGCGGATATTATGTGCTGCCCCTGCTATCTGCCATCTTGCCCGACAGCTACAACAGGTCTCCATAGAAATGCATTAAAACCACCACTAGAGGTCACCCGTTCACCACAGTGACTATTTTCACTCACAACACATTGGACTCCATTTCCCACAATCCATTGCACTGACGACATGCACAGCTGTTCACTATCTCGCCCACACCTGATCATCCATTCACAATCACCACCACTCACTATTTAAGCCTGGGACTTGCTCTTGCTCACGGCCGAGTATTGTCTTGCCTAGCTACTTTACGAAGCGGTTTCTGGTCATAGGTTTCCTAGTTTGTTTCCCTGTGTTTTGATTCCTGCCCGTGTTCCTGGATTATTCTCTCTGCCTTGCCCTGTCTGGATATTGTACGCCGATCGTCGACCCATGCTTGCCCTAGGATTATTCTTGTCTCTTGCCTTTGCCATACCTGTTTGCTGTTATTTGACCCTGCCTGTCTTGACCATGTCTTATAATAAAGCTTTGCAAATGGATCCGCACGTCTCACGTCTCGTCACCCCCCGTAACAAAAACGGTGTAAAAAAGATTGACTGTATTGAAACGTTTTCAATATAACTAAATATAAAAAATGTGCGAAGGGTTAGCTGTGCTGTTGTTGATTGCCACGGTAAAGATGATAAGCTAAGGTATTCCTTTAAAGTACTTGTTTTGCGTACCAGGGAATCTGTCATGTCCAGCGCTGTATGTGGTTTGCAGCAGCACTTAATTTAAATAATGAGTGTTAAATAAAATATGTTAAAATGTGTGCTCTTATCAATCTGTGGACACAATTTCGTGAACTTTTGTGTCATATCTCCTTAACCAAACATGATAACACAGAAAAGGTGATGTCTGCCCCTATGTTTTGATGGTCAAGGATTACAATGATACCATATACAGCAACATAAACTGTTCAGGTGAAGAGTTAATGGTGAAATCAGCAATGAGCATCACAGTATCACAGCATTTACACAAGTCCAAATTATCGCTATTAATTTTCTTTCTTTGATAATTAACTATTTTATTCAATAAATACATTTTTTTTTCAAGAATACTATCGTATATTTCAGAGATACTGTATATATAAAAAAATCATCTCAAGTAAGTGTATTTCCAATACATTCTTGTTCTCTGTCAACGACGCTCTAACATCAGGTGATTAATTTAGTGACTTTATGAGAAGGATTACAATGAAATCTCAGAAGATGCAGCATGAAATTTCATTTAAAAAATTTAAATTTAAAAATTAAAAAAACATATTTAATGTAAATTTAATTTACAATCACTCTCTGGGGCCAGAGTTGTCTATTATGTTGTCCACAAGGGGGAAGCCAGAGTCCTGCATGCGGGAGGGTACATGCAGGTGAACCGCTAATATTTGATGTAACGGGTGGAATAATATTTATGTGTAGGGTGGTGCGGTTGCGGGCCGGATGATGACAAGCACGGGTGGGTTGTGGGTCCAATAACCAAGACTACGGCTGTGTCCAAATTCAGGGTCTGCATCCTCCTTAGGATCCTTCCTACCCGGTTGAAGGAGGAGGGATCCTCCGACGTCCGCAAAACCCGGAAGTCGGTGTTTGTGAATTTGGACAGCCTACCCTTCTTTCAGTTCCCTCCCTTACCCGTTGCTCATATCCTGTCGCCTAGCAACCGGGACAGCGCCAAGCAAGAAGCGGGAAAATGGACAAACAAAGAGTTATTCTCCTCATTTTAATTCTTTTGGAAGAAATAAAGCAATTAAATAAATTAAATACTTTCTTTGCTCGTTGTCGGAGAGTTTTTTATATCAGACTACAAGACAGTCACATCCAGGTAAGCCATTATAGCCTATTTTTATTTGTTTTTAATTATTCTACTAATTTCTCCTACAAATTCATTGAGCCGAAGCATAACCTTTAGCTTGTTTTGTCAGAGAAACTCCTCTCCCACTCCGCTACCGCTCGCTTCGTCCACCATTACGCTCTGCCGAAAAGAATTATGGGATAGGTAGGACGGGAAAGGATCCACCACACCCATCCTTCCAATTCGGGGAAAAGGAGGACGTATTTGTGGGCCGCATTTGAAGGATCCTACGAATTTGGACAGCCTTCGTCGCGGCGCTGTGACGTAACATCCTTCAAATGAGTACTCCGAAGGATGCAGACCCTGAATTTGGACACAGCCTATTTCGACTCAGTCAAGTACACGCTGAGCAATTTAGCCAATCGCGCTGCCACTGATTGACAGCTGTAGTGATTATATTAAAGGGGGTGCTCTTTGCTTGCTTTCTGTATTTAATCTATTCACAATTTGAATACATTTTTAATAAATTAGTTTTTTATACCTCATGTAGGAGATTTAATGCAGGTGTGGTTCGGGTTGCAGGTTTTATGTCAAATTGGTTGGGTATATGATTAAATTAGTGTTACTGTCAGATAACATGGCAGGTGTTCTGTTAAGTACTGCAGGTGTTGTGATGATCATTTCACCAGCCAGGAAAGATGAATGAAAATGCCTTTCTGTGATGTTACCACAAGACATCACTTACTTAGAGATCTCAGGCTTCTGCAGGGGATGTAGATTCGTAAGAGTGAGGAGGAAGTAGGAGGGTGCTGAACCTGTGGCTATACTGTACGCAAACATCAATGTCTTGAACTTGATGCGAGCCACAACCGGTAGTCAGTGCAGGGTGATAAAGAGAGGTGTGAAGTGGGCCCTTTTGGACTCATGGAAGACCAGTCGTGCCACTGCATTCTGAAACATTTTTCGAGGTTTGATTGCACACGATGGAATTCCAGCTAGAAGAGCATTGCAATAGTCCAACCTAGAAATGACAAGGGCCTAGGCAAGAAGTTGTTCAGCATGCTCTGTTTGAAAGGGCCTGATCCTCCTGATGTTGTGCAATGCAAACATGCATGATTGAGCTGTCTTTATAATATGGTCCTTGAAGGTCAGTTGGTCACCAAAGAATAATTTTTGATGAACCTAGCAGGATAATGAAATCATGCTGTAGAGTCGGAGTGGCAGGGAACACGAGAAGCTCAGTCTTTGCCAGGTTGAGCTGCAGGTGATGTTCTTTCATCCATGCCGAGATGTTTGTCAGGCAGCCTTAGATCCATGAAGCTATCCAGAGATGAGAAATAGGTGGGTGAGGGAAGAGAGGATGACACTACAAGGAAAAGATGGAAGGGTGAAAGGGAGCGTAGGTTTTGCCAAAAAAATAACTGGTAGAGGAATTGGTGGCACACGGGTAGTAATATGTAGGTTAAATATAATAAAGAAATGAGCAGCAATGTCTAGAGGTTTTACCAAATGTTGTGTGTGATACAATTGCATGTGTAAATAAAGTCAAGCTGGTTGCTTGATTTGTTAGTGCTTGTGGTGGTAAGCCATTTGAGATTGCATGAAGCTAGGTGGAAGTCTGCAGTGTAAGGATTCTCCAGATGGATTTCGAAGTCACCATAAACTACAAGTGGACTGCCATGAGGACAGCATGAGGACAGCAGCCCATACAGCTCCTCTATAAAGGATTATATACAGGGGTGCACATACGTTTTTCATCCTGGTTCTCATATGAGTACCTGGAGATTTGGTTTGGTCCTCTCACAGGCCACAGCATGGAGTGTGACCCATAAAATATAACTATAAAAAAATTATTAATAATAGTGATAATAATATTATTACACTTTAGTTTTTTTTTTTATATAATAATAAACTAAATAATCAAGTGTGATAATACTATTTTATTTTAAATTAAAAGGAGTATTACATACAAATACAATTATTTTATAGTAAACTTAAAAATAAAATGCTAATATTTTTTTTTTAGAGCGTCAGTGAATGAAATGTCACAGTTTTGCTTTGAAAACTGTAGTGGCTAGCCTAGATTATGCTTTCAGTTTGAATAGAAATTGTAACTGTGCATTAACAGCTGTACGCAAATGCGCTGTCAGAACTTATTTACACAGCTCATTTTTAATTTTGGTCATGCATGCAGACCTGCGGACCACTTATGTGCACCCCTGACTATATATGACCAGGAAGGTGATAAATCATTACAATATGGAGTTTAACTACTCATTAGTTGAAACTCAAAATAATTTGAAATGCATAGGGAAGAGTGGGTTGAGTATTTCCAATTATTAGAAATGAGAAGACCAGTACCCTTCCAACCTGCCGGGGGTGTGAGAGAAAGGGAATTTGTTAGAGAGAACAGCCGGGGTTGTGGAGTCTTCTGGACAAATCCAGGTCACAGTCAAGCCCAAGATACTAAGAGTAGACTGAGAAGTAATGGAGTAGTTTGTTGACTGCTGACTGACAATTCCAGAGACCCAGAGAAAATGACAGAGGTGCAGCAGTAGAGGTGCAGATAGGACACAGTTTAGCAGGATTGCCTTGCCGTTTGCATGTAAATGTTAGAGCATTGTTGAGAGAGAACAAGGATGTATTGGAAACATACTACTGCCTACCTTACTCTACCTGAGAGGTAAGGAAAAATACACTTACTTGAGATTATATTTTTTATATATATCTGAAATAAATTATTGTATTCTTGAAAACAATCTTTTATTGTACTATTGAATAAAATATTATTTAGCTGGTGTGTGGTGGGCGTTCTGGCGCAATATGGCTGCTGTCGCATCATCCAGGTGGATGCGGCACAGTTGAGATTGAGATTCCCCCTTCTGTGTAAATCGCCAGTACCGAGTACCCAGAAAAGCGCTAAATGTAACAAATTAATAATTAATTAATTAAAACATCCTTTTATTGTACTATTGAATAAAATAAAAAAAAATAATAGCCATAATATGGACTTTTGTAAATACTGTGATACTGTGATGCTCAGATACTGTTATTTCCTTCTTACATTGCTAATTTCACCATTTACTCTTCACCTGAACCATTTATGTTGCTATATGTGATATCATTGTAATCCTTGACCATCAAAACATAGGGATAGACATCACATTTTCTGTGTTATCATCTTTGGTTCAGGAGATATGACACAAAATACATAATTTGGTTATGGCAGAAAGAAAAATGGTCGCAATGGCAACCACGAGGTGTTTTTTTTGATGGCTCCATTTCTGAAAATGTTCATGTTCAAGTGGACCAGATTTCATGCTTTTATGAAAAAGAGAACATATCACCTCAAATTTTGCACATATCACCTGGACTATTACTGCAAAAAGACCGTCACTGCAACTATGGCAAGCCATTTTGACTTTTATTCCTTCTCAGGATATGAATTCTTGATATCAACAATTCAGTTTTTACTAGTTAAAATGTTAATTCTTGATATCAGGAATCAGATTTCTACTAGTAACAATGGTTATTTTTGATATCAGCAATTGCATTTTCACTAGTAACAATGTTCATTTTTGATATCAACAATGAAATCACCACTCGTAGAAATGCAATTCTTAATATCAGCAATTAAATTTCTATTAGTAAAAAATATTATTCTTGATATCAATAATTTATATCATAGTAATGGCAATAGGCAAGCCGTTTTTACTTTTATTCGTTCACAGGAAATTAATTCTTGATATTAACAATTACATTTTCACCAGTTAAAATGCTAATTCTTGATATCAAGAATTAAATTGTTGATATCTGTAATTGTATTTTCACTAGTTAAATGTCACCGTAGGCTGCCATTCAAAATCAATTGTTGATATCAATAATTAAATTCCAATTTCAAATATCAGAAATACAATTATTACTAGTAAAATGTCTATTCTTGATATCAACAATTAAATTGTTGATATCAACAATTTAATTCTTGATATCAACAATTTAATTCTTGATATCAACAATTTAATTGTCACTAGTGACTATGTTCATTTCTGATATCTGAAAATGTATTTCTGATATCAACAATTGGGAGGGTAATTTCAACAATTTAATTCTTAATATCAGAAATTAACATTGTCACTAGTGACAATTGAATTGTTGATATCAAGAACTAAATTGTTGATATCAACAATTCAATTGTTGATATCAACAATTCAATTGTTGATATAAATTAAATTGTTGATATCAACAATTTAGTTCTTGATATCAAGAATAGACATTTTTACTAGTAAGAATTGTATTTCTGATAGTAAGAAATCAATTATTGATATCAACAATTGATTTTGAATGGCAGCCTATGGTGACATTTAACTAGTGAAAATACAATTACAGATATCAACAATTTAATTGTTGATATCAAGAATTAAATTGTTAATATCAAGAATTAGCATTTTAACTGGTGAAAATTTAATTGTTGATATCAAAAATTAACATTGTTACTAGTGGAAATGCAATTGCTGATATCAAAAATAGCCATTGTTACTAGTATAAATATAATTTTAACTAGCAAAAACTGAATTGTTGATATCAAGAATTCATATCCTGAGAAGGTATAAAAGTCAAAACGGCTTGCCATACTGCAACACTCTAAAGTGATGAAACTATGGCGCTATGTACTTTTTAAAAAAAACATTTTTATAGGTTTCACGTTATATTGTTGGCTCAGAAAATATGTAAATGCACATGCCCAGTAGCCTTAGCTGTATCCCTTCTAGTCTTAAGCACAAATCAGACAGGAGACTAGATTAATTTCTGTGGACTGTACATTTGAAAAATGGTGTGTTCCGCGGTTGAAATAAAACACGTTCTGATGTTTTTTCGTGTTCATTTCGTGCTTTAAGTAAATATGAAAAGACGATCGGTTCACTTGTTTGAACATGTTTGAGGCAATACAGTGATCTGTCACGACACATTGAAGAGCCACAAAACGGCATTTATTGTTTGAATTTCTTTAAAAATGACACAATGTAAAAGCTGAGAGTCCTAAGACCTTGTTTCACATCAGAAGTAGCCTGCTCTGCACTGTTTGTCGGTCAGGGCAACAGTAACTAAGGGTGGGTGGGTTTTGCGAATGGTCAAATGAGTTATTTTAAGCCATTTTCTATTCCACAATAACACTGCCCCATGCACAAAGCGAAGTACATGAAGAAATGATGACTGGAAGAACCCAGACCTGAACCCCACTGAGAAGCTTTGGGATAAAGGTCAACTGCAAGTCAGGCCCTATTGCCCAAAATCAGTGCTTAACTTTACTGTTGCTCATGTCTGAATGGGAGAAAATCGCCTTCAGCCATGTTCCAGCATCAAGTGGAAAGCTTTCCCAAAAGATTTTACAAGCACATATTACACTTTTAAAATAAAGGTTCTTTATTGGCATCTATAGGGGCTTTTGCACTGGTGAAACTATTTCATAGTTCCTAGAACTATAGGTGGAAGTACCCATTTTTTGACGCATTCGCACTGCAGGAAGTAGGAATGTATTTAGTTCTAGGAACTCCGTTTGGGGAACTAAATTAGCTAATTCAAAGCAGGGTCTAAAACAGTTCTACAGGAACAACCAGTGATGTAAGTGTACGCTGATTGGCCAAACATATAAACATTGGCTGCCTGGCATTTTTAAAAAGCCATGTAAAAATATTTACTCCACGAACATAGAAAACAGCAATAACAGCATTTAGCTATCTGTTCTCTGCAGCATTGTTTTCTTTTCTCAGCCTTGATGATATGTAGCACTGCAAATTGCCATAGGAGACTGTCAGTTCCCCTTCAGGAACTCGAGCTGCGTCAGAAACGCTTTGGGAACGCTTTCAGCGTGACCGTGCTCTGAATTATCTGTACAATCAGTCCAATGGAAGGGCGAGGTGTCACGGGCGGGTGACGTCACGACCAGGAAGCTTTAAAAGCACGTGAGGTGGAGCCGGTTTCACCTTTCTGTCATTCAGCAAGCGCTCTGTGTGTCTGTCAGTCCGATATTTGTTTTGTGAGTCTTATTTGGTGTTGTCTGTCAAAATAAAGCACTATGTCCAAGGCCACAAGTAAATCAAAGCATAAGGGCGATCTCGGATCACGCTTCAAGCTGTGTGTTCCTCCCTGCTCTCACTACAGTCACGAGCGGGGATACACACAGTTTGTGCGTGGTCTGCCTGGGCGCGAAGCATGCGGAGTCGGCTTCCGCTACGCACGCTTCGCTCCCGGAGGGATTCTCTTTGAGAAGGGAGCCTTTGCGAGTGTTCCTCACGGTGCTGGCCCCGCGGCTGCCGAGGCAGAGCGTGGGGCTCGCACATGGATCAGGTGGAGGGGATGAAGACGTGTGAGCCCCTATCTTCTTCCTTTCCCATCAGATCCAGTGCCCGCTCTCTGTGTTCGGAAGCCCGCCCCGTTGTTTCTTCCCCTAGAGAGAGGGCTCGACGCTCCGCTTGTCTTCCTCTGAGGAGGTGGACGTGCAAGACGTCGATGAGCTTTGTAAAGCTGCAGTGTTTGCACAAGCACATTTTGAATGACGATATCATTATATTCGCGCTGTCAGCTCTAAGATAAAGGGCTGATTGTGCTTTTCACCGCCGTAAGATCTCGCGGTTCCGGTCCGCCACTGCTGAGGTATGGCGGCGAGTGAGATCGCGGGGATTGCAACATGGATCTGGCGGATGGGTTGGAGACGGGTTCGCTCTATCTCCACCTGCATTCCCCAGATCTAGCACTCTCGCTTGGGGCTGGAAGCCCGCGGTGCGGTTCTTACCCTTTTAGTGAGAGCTCGCTGTTGCAGCGCGCGTTGTCGAGGCGACCGCGTGCATTACGTCATTCTCATTCTTATTATGAATCCTTTTCATATCAGACCATGTTTACTTGTCTGGTTGTCTTTCTGCATTTAATTTTTGAGGAATTAAATGATGTATTTCATCTAACTAGGAGAAGTTAGATGTGTATATATGTATACACATACATATATGTGTATATAGGAGACTCTTGGGACTTTTCTCGAGTGAGAGCACGATGCTTTACCTTTCTTCCTCTGAGGAGGTTGAGGTGATCAGCAGGGGCTACTGGGCGGAGCAGCCCCAACCGTGGTCCAGCTCCTCATTTAGGGAGCTTCACCTCTCGTACTCCCGATAATATTGGAGTCAGAGTCGCGCTCCCGGGCCAAAGGCTTCTAGCAGAAGGCAGATCTGCGGATCATCATTCTCGCTGGATAGTCTTTGGCTAAAACGTCCTGCTGCCCCAGGACGCAGGACTTCTGAGGGCCGGCCTCAGAAAGACTGGTTCCCTCAGTAGGCACCTGGCGGTGAGGGACCCCCTGCTAAGCGTGTCTCATTGGGTCCTGCATGAGCAGGCTCTGGTTCTATCAGTCTAGTCTTCCTATAAATGATGCGGGTCTGAGGACCTTCGTCTCAATAGGAGACTTCAGCTGAGGCAGTCCTGATGCTATGGTCCAGGACTCATGAGGGCAGGCCCCTCTGGGGAAGTTCGGTGTACACCGCGGTACACGGTGCCCGTCTTTCCTCAGTGCCCTCGGGAGATCGGTCTGCCAACCCTGCCAGTGTTCCAGGGCACAGCGGTCTCCAGCGAGCGCTTCTCTCAGTTACTTCCGCCCGGAAACGTAGTTCGGCCGTCTCCTGCCGGTGTGCCGTTTCAGAACACCGAGCTAGCAGCTCTGGGTACACCAGAAGCCACTCTCGAGAGACTGGTTCACTTAGTAGACTATTTGGCTACTGCCAAATGTGTCTCCATAGGTCCTGCATACTGTAGAGAGAGGCTACAGAATCCAGTTTGGTTCTCCTCCGCCTCAATTCAACGGGGTGAATCCCACTCAGGTGGGCCCTGAGCAGGCTCTGGTAATGGAACGAGAAGTAGAGTACTCTCTTGAGGAAGGAGGCCATCGAGGTGGTCCCTCCTCACGAAAGAGAGTCCGGGTTCTACAGCCGGTACCTCATAATTCCCAAGAAGGATGGAGGATTGCGTCCCATTTTAGATCTACATCAGTTGAACCGCTCAGTCAGCAGACTGAAGTTCAAGATGCTCAAAACTCAAACAGGTAAGTATCTCAGATCAAGTCCGAGGACTGGTTTGTCACGTTAGATCTAAAAGATGCATACTTACACGTCTCCATCCTTCCCACTCACAGGAAGTCCCTAAGGTTTGCTTTTGGGGGCAAAGCTTACCAATATCAGGTTCTTCCTGTTGGCCTTGCACTCTCACCCCGCACTTTTACATCAATAATTGGTTGATTTTAGCTCAATCGGAGCAGCTGGCGATTCGACATCAAGTTGTCGTTCTCTCCCACATGAAAGACCTGGGGTTAAGACTAAACGCCAAGAAAAGTGTGCTTTCTCCATTACAGAGGACCACTTATCTGGGCGTGTTGTGGGATTCGACCACGATGCAGGCACGTCTATCCCCTGCTCGTAACGAGTCGATCCTCACAGTCAAGAGAGTGAAAGAAGGCCAGTCACTCACTGTCAAGCAGTTTCAGAGACTGCTGGGTCTGAGAGCAGCTGCGTCCAACGTGATACCTTTTGGCCTGCTGTACATGAGACCCCTACAGTGGTGGCTCAAGACCAAGGGGTTCTCCCTGAGGGGAAAACCACTCCGCACTTTCAAGGTTATGAGACGTTGCATATGTGCCTTAGACATGTGGAGGAAACCTTGGTTCTTGTCCCAGGGCCCGGTGTTGGGAGCTCCTTGTCGCCGTGTAACACTAGCGACGGACGCGTCCCTCACCGGTTGGGGAGCGGTCATGAGTGGCCACCCTGCCCACGGTCTGTGGAGTGGCCGCCATCTGACATGGCATATCAATTGGCTGGAGATGCTGGCCGTGTTTCCAGCACTCAAACACTTCCTCCCAGACCTAAGAGACCACCACGTGTTGGTGCGCACCTACAGCACGTCGGTGGTCTCGTACATAAACCACCAGGGAAGTCTGCGGTCGCGACCCTTGTACAAGCTGGTGCACCAGATCCTTGTGTGGTCCCAGGGCAAACTCCTCTCATTAAGAGCAGTGCACATTCCTGGGCATCTCAATGTGAGAGAAGACGTTCTGTTGAAACAGGGGCCGAGGCCTGGGAAATGGATGCTTCACCCCGAGGTGGTGAAGCAGATATGGAGAGTGTTTGGCCAGGCACAGGTGGACCTGTTTGCGACTATAGTGTCAGTTCAATGTCCCCTCTGGTCCTCTCTGACTCCTCCAGCTCCTCTAGGACTGGATGATATTTTCCCCCTATCGCTCTGCTACCGGGAGTTCTGGTCGAGAGTGCGCCAGGACGAGGTCAGTCTACTTCTGGTAGCGCCGTTCTAGCCGGGCAGAGTATGGTTCTCGGACCTGATTTCTCTCCTCGACGGCACTCCATGGGAGATTCCCGTCAAGGGAGATCTCCTCTCACAGGCAGGGGGCACAATCGTCCACCCTCGCCCGGAGCTGTGGAAGCTGTGGGTGTGGCCACTGAGGGGGCACAGCTCATAGATTCCGGTCTCTCAACCGAGGTTGCTGAGACCATCCTCCAATCCAGAGCTCTCTCTATGAGGAAACTGTACGCCCTGAAGTGGAAGCTCTTCACTTCATGGTGCGGAGGTTGCCAGCTCGACCCAGCTAACTGCCCGATTGGTACAGTTCTGGAGTTCGTGCAGGCCCATCTCTCCACAGGGTTAACCCACTCCACCATTAAGGTGTACGTGGCGGCCATTGCGGCCTACCACGTTCGTGTCAGTGGTCAGTCAGTGGGTAGACACCCCCTAGTTACACGTTTCCTCCGCGGTGCGCTGAGGCTGAGGCCGCCGGTACGTTCACGTGTCCCCACGTGGGACCTGGCTGTGGTACTAGAGGCTCTTTGCAAGGCTCCCTTTAAGCCCATTGAGGAGATATCTGACAGACTCCTCACCATTAAGACTGCCTTCCTTCTGGCTATTTCCTCTCAAAAGAGAGTTGGTGATCTACAGGCCCTTTCCGTGGCCCCTGCCTATCTTGACTTTGCGCCCGGTATGGCCAAAATTGTTCTCTACCCCCGAGTGGGGTATATACCTAAAGTTCCCTCTGTGATGCCACAGCCCGTCATACTTCAGGCCTTCTGTCCTCCTCCCTTCAGGGAGCCCGACCAGCAGAAGCTTGGATAGTGGATGCTATTAATATTGCCTGTGAGTCCTCTCAGCTCCACTCGCCGATGGGAGTCAGAGCTCACTCAACCCGAGGTGTGGCGGCCTCCAAGGCCTTCCTAGCAGGTGTGTCTATGCAGGACATCTGCAACGCTGCTGGGTGGTCCACGCCCCTCACTTTTGTAAGGTTTTATGACCTCGACATTCGAGCCGCTCCAGGCTCTTCTGTCCTCTCGTCCTAGTACACACTAGGCAGGGACTTTTCAGTCTGGCGGTGTGGGTATCTCGTTCCCAAAGCGTTTCTGACGCAGCTCGAGTTCCTGAAGGGGAACGTCTCAGGTTACGCATGTAACCATGGTTCCCCGAAGGGAACGAGACGCTGCGTCTTGAGGCCATTCCTCCGGCATCCCTGCCAGCGATTGGTTCATTCTTAGAAGCTGAAGCCGGCTTCACCTCACGTGCTTTTAAAGCTTCCTGGTCGTGCCGTCACCCGCCCGTGACACCTCGCCCTTCCATTGGACTGATTGTACAGATAATTCAGAGCACGGTCACGCTGAAGGCGTTCCCAAAGCGTTTCTGACCCAGCGTCTCGTTCCCTTCGGGGAACCATGGTTACATGTGTAACCTGAGATGATTTTCATGCTCTTGAAATCGCACAGGTTGTGCGTTTATATTCCTTCTGTTATCACGAAATCCACGACACACAACAAAAACAGCCTGTTGGCCTGTCTTGTTTTTATGCTGTGAAGGTGATGGTTACTGGCCATGTCTAGCTCTGTTCTCACAGTGCCTGCCTGCTAATTACACAGGCATTAGCATTGCGACCCTCGTCCCACCTTGAGGAGGGGACAGGTCTCCAAATATCAGCCTCAGATCTCATTAGACTCTCAATGCGCCTTCCCTCTCGTGGGTGAAATGACATGCGTTAATGACACTGCCCCTTTTTCCTCTCAAATTATCATGCAGAAGAGTCAGTCTCTCTCTCTCTCTCTCTCTCACACACACACACACACACACACACACACGCACACACCAAGGATGTGATTTCAGCACACCATAGCATGCCGGGAGATTGCACTTCAGTGCCGACGAATGGAAGAGAGGCTCCCACTCTCTCCTCGGAGAGCTCATTTCAAGGACATTATTCATGGCCAACCCCATGCTCTGTAATCACTTGTTCGGTCCCAAGAAATCTCCATTTGTTCTAAGTGGCTGTAAATGAATTTTTAGATGGGTGCTATGAAGTGGAAATATTTGTAAGGGACAATCATATGCAAAATAATGTTACTGGAACACACTTCAAATGTAGTGAAGCTCTTATGGACCTATATAATGAGCACAAGTTCAGAAAGGATTTTCCATCAATGCTGTTTATCACAGAAAAAAAAGGAAATATGGGATTAAATCAAAGCTATTTCATGAATGGCACTTCAGAAACAGAAAGAAAACAGCTATGTTAAATTGTAAAATAACCTCTTCTCTATTTTGTCTTGATCTTAACATTTTATCACACATTTGTGTTGCAGTTTACAATAAATTAAATAGAGAGAGAGAGAAAAAAAATGTAACTGAATTGAAGAAAAAAAAAAAACCATCACGTCAGAATTTTAAATGTGTGCCCATGGGTTTCTTACTCTGGATAAATGGAGAGTAATCATTAATTTTACTGCAGAAACCTGAAGGTGCAACTAATTAACTAATGAACAGACACAGAAATAGGAGACAGAGGATGAAAAATCAAAGAGTACAAAGCAAAAGATGAGAGAGAAATGAAAAAATTCTTGATTGTAGTCTAAGATCAAAGCCATAGAATTAAATTAATCTTTCATAAAGGACAGGGCAAGAAATGTCTTTGTTTCCCTCATCAGTAATCTGACCCTCTCATATTGGGGGTCAAAAGCTTTAAAATAACATAAGCCTGCAACAGGAATGCATTGAAGTCTGACTGACTTGTTTACGGTAATATAGTGACATCTGTTTATTTTCCATGAAACCTCAGGACCTGTGTCCTTGCATGGTGCCTCAGATATTATAGATTTAAAATAGGTCATATGAGTGATTAATTGAATTCTCTCTCTCTCTCTCTCTCTCTCTCTCTCTCTCTCTCTCTCTCTCTCTCTCTCAGTGCGCATCGTCCATGACACACACAAACAAACAACTCCTCACAAACAGATCAGACTCAGCCTCTAGCTCTCTCATGAGTCATATATTCACCTACCAACACACTCGGAAAATGCCACTTATAGGCAAAAAATAAGCTTTGAATACCGTATATCAAGAGTTTTATTTATTGTATTGTCAAGGGCTCCAGGGGATAGAGTCTGAATTATAACCCTGAATCAGTAAATGATGTGGTTCTGCTGAAACATATTTCAGAGAATTTGACTGCCAGGTAAATAAAATATGTTTAGCATAAAAAGCAGACGTTTTTGCTCCAAGCAGACTGAGTTGGTTTGTTATCCTGGGGAAAGAACCACTGTAGAGTCTGTTAAATAGATCAGCACGTGGTTCTGAAGAACACAGGTTTTTGTGGTGACTCAATTTTTATATATACCAACTAAGCCATGACTATATAACACCTGAAGCACCGTTTATCTATGTACTATATGTATTCAAATCTTGAATACGTGTTTAGAAAGTCACTTTTAAGAGCTTCAAGTAATTGGCATTTTTCTTTTGACTTGGCATTAATTATGCTTTGCTTTCATGAGGCAAGTCTTGTAATTAGCTTATGTGCAGATTATTATTTAGTTTTTCTTTCTTTCTATGCAATTGATTTCCATTAATATGTATGCAAACAACACTTTTTTAATAAAGATAATAAAACAGACAATCAAATGGTAAAGGAATTATTTATTTAAAAAATGATGCTAATAATAAAAATGCTAATTAATAATAATAATAATAATAATCTGTCATTGTTAACTTGTTTGGTACACAAATGCTGTTATTTTCTCTGTGGAACACAAAAGGAGAATTTTGGCAAATCTTCATGCAACTCTATTTCATATAACACAATTTATAGTGTTCACAGACTGCCAAGCTCCAAAAAGGACAAAATAAAGCCCAAATCATTTTAGAGCTCTAAAATATGATGCTTCTGCCACAGGTTGAACATCAATAACATCAAATTATCTGTGCCATAGGAACTATATTTGTTTTGAGAGCTAATTATTCACAAATCACTTTATATATTTATATAGCATGTCATCACTTTTTTATATATATACTATTATTCTGTCAGTTACTCACACAACAATATTATTACAGCCTCAGAAGACTCTGAATATTGCACACAAGACATATGTTTTTTTGGTTTGTTTGTTTTTTGCTTTAGGATGGCCACAGAGAACAGAAAGAAAATGCAGATTCTTCAGAAATTATTCCATATGTTTCAGTTAAACTAATCCTTTAATTACAAGCAAGCAGATGTTATAATATTATTTATAAATACTATTTATTATTAATGAAATTGAAGAACCGAGAACATATTACACCGGTTTTAATGGAATTACATTGGTTATCTGTGCATCAAAGGATTGACTATAAGATTCTTACATTAGTGAAGTGACATACTGCCAAGTATGGTGACCCAGACTCGGAATTC
This sequence comes from Barbus barbus, assembly GCF_936440315.1. Taxonomy (NCBI): domain Eukaryota; kingdom Metazoa; phylum Chordata; class Actinopteri; order Cypriniformes; family Cyprinidae; genus Barbus; species Barbus barbus. Next base: position 18,048,500 of record NC_136735.1, on the reverse strand, counting down.
GTGCTCTGCATTTAACCCATCCAACGTGCACACACACAGCAGTGAACACACACACACCGTGAACACACACCCGGAGCAGTGGGCAGCCATTTATGCTGCGGCACCCGGGGAGCAGTTGGGGGTTCGGTGCCTTGCTCAAGGGCACCTCAGTCGTGGTATTGAGGGTGGAGAGAGCGCTGGACATTCACTTCCCCCACCTACAATCCCCGCCGGCCTGAGACTCGAACACGCAACCTTTGGATTACGAGCCCGACTCTCTAACCATTAGGCCACGACTTCCCCGATTAGTGTATAAAGCATTGCATAACCTGACACCTTCTTACATTTCTGATTGTTTGTCAAGATATATTCCTAATTGAATGTTACTAGTGCTGGACTTTTAGCATATTACACAGTAAATCTCAAGAGATCTGGCGGTATACCTCTTTTAGTCACTATGCTCCAAAAATTTGGAACTGCCTTCCAAATGAAGTGAAAGAGTCAACTAGTATTCATATTTTCAAAAAGCGTGTTAAGACATACCTTTTTACAGTTGCTTATGACCATAATAGTGTGTGAAGTGTGTGTATTATATTTGCGCGTATTATATATACTTATATTTGTTTATACTTTTGTTTTGTGTGTGTGTATTTTTTTTCTTTCTTATGTTGATGTTGTTTTTCATATTTGTTTTATAGTTGTGAAGCATTTTATGTATGAAAAGTGCTATACAAATAAATTACTATTATTATTACTAGTTAAAATTGCTTTTACAATAAGGATTTTAAAAGAGCATAGTGGAAATTTGGTGATTTAAACTCAAATCAGATTATGTTATTATTATATTACTATTTTAATTAAAAATATTCATACAGTATATAACGTTTCATTCAATATACTATGTTTTTTATTTAACAGATCAAATAATCATTTCTCACCAAATGTACATTTAATGATACATATTCGAATTCTTTTAGATTTTATTAAGATTCTAATCAAAATTAAAGTACATTTTATAAGAAATATGACCTTTGAGATAGAAAAGTTTGCTTCGAGGTTTGTATGCTTCATGTGATAGAGCCAGTATGAGCTAGAGCTGGGGAATAGAATCAGCTTAATTCATGCTTTTTATCAGCCCTGATAAGAGTGGCAACTGAAGTGTTGTTGCTCATGTTTATTCTTCGTGACGGGGAGCAGGGAGCTCTGCTTTGTTGTGTAATGAGCCTCAGTCCCAGCCACAAAGGTTTTGCTTCTGCCTTCAGAACCACTGATGCTCTAAAGGCCAAGCACACGACTGCACCGGCATCACTGTATGATGTGTGGATCAACCCAACTCTGACTGTGAATAAATTCATAAGCTCTATGCAAGCCAGCTCATATCTGTGTATGGCTCATGCAATGAACGTCACAGCAAATCTGTGGGGCACAAATGAGGGAGGGTTCAAAATGTTATTTTAAAATAAACAGGATAAGTATGACTGTTAAAGAGCAGGGAGGGACATGATAGATGAGATCATTTATATAAACTTGTTTCTTATACCTCCCATTAAAAGAATGAAATTCCTGGAAAGAAACCATTAGCCTGATTGTATATATATTTGTTTTATCAATCAATCAGTCAATCATAAATGAATGAATGAATGAATTGACTCTCTGTCCAGTGAAATCATATAGAAGACCACTGCGGACCCTCAAGACTTCAGGGTCAGGGTCAACATTTTATTTATTTATTTATTTTACTTTGGTATTTTATGGTATAGAAAGGATCATTCAGATTGTAAAAATTCCTTTTGTGTGACACAACTTTATTATATTTCTGAATTAATAATTCATGAAGAATGAACAAATGCAATTTTGCATTTAAAAATGTGTATTTAAAACACAACGATTAAACACATAAACTAATTAGCAGAACAACATAAAGGCTGCATTTCTAACAAGCTGAAACATGTTTTAAACTATTTTTTACTTTATTTATTTATGTATTCATTCATTCATTCATTATATTTATTTGCTGTTTGTGCAGCAAATGCATTTTCTGGTTTCGACTACTAAGTGGTGCTATGACCATGGATGTTTTCATGAGTAGCAGTCAACCATGCCCTGCTAATGAGTTAGATTTGATGGTTGCAGTCAGTGGATAAACTAAGTAAAAATACCTACAGATTTCATATTCACATTTGCAAATTTAGCATTTATGAATTTATGTGTGTGTGTTTGATTTAGAACAATTTCAAGCAGCATATAGTATGTTTTACTGTAGGCTACGCTTACTTAGATTTTACTGTAGGCTATACAGTACTACACGGTAATTGACTAATGCGTGTCGAAAATGTTGGCATGCCAGTCCAGCATTGCCAGTGCATGTGTTATGATGTCCTCAACCTGAGCCTGGAGCAGCTTGGAAGAACAGCAGGACAGATACTCAAGCACAATTTAGCTTGTAAGCAAATGATCCCCATCGCACATCCACTGATGTGCAGCTGACAGAGTGTGAAAGGCTTTACAGGGGATTTGTCGCACAAGTCTTATTCATTTCCGTGGCCAATTAAGGGTTGGCGGCCGTGACATTGCAGACGCTCCAGTGAAGGAGCAGATCAATAATATTTCCACCTTAGAAAGCTGACTCCCCTAAAGCCAAGACCACCAAGCTACTTTCCCAAAATGTCCCCCTGTTTCCTGGTCTGAAGAAGCTCCGCTTCCTGGCCTCGAGGGGGAGCAAGGATTCCTCGTCACAAAATCTTTCCTTCTTTCCTCGCTCAATCCCTCAACTGCCAATGCCCAGGGCCCAATTAACCTGATTCAGCGTTTTGTCACAGCCCAGACAATACCCAGGCAACACCAACCAATAAAACATGCACAACACCATCCATAGAGCCCCATTCATGCTAGGCCAATGCAAGGACAGGGTCATTAATTATTGAGGAACGGTGAATATTTCACGTATGGGAGAGTCATGGCTTGACCCTACAGACATTTTCAAGGTAAATATTTAAAGATCGATACCTTGCATGCTGAGAGAGAAAGTGGTCCCTGAGGGTGTGAATTGAACGTACGAAGGAGAGAGAGGACATTGTTTGGTGAATGATAGTCATTTGCTGTGCTATTGTAAACTGTTTCTCCAGAGGGGACTCCTTGTGAAATGCCAGAAAACAAGTTGGAAAATCAGTGCTTTTCAATGAGTGGACATTCCTTTGTCTTCGTTTCCACCGCACCATGGGCTCTCAGCAGGAGGGGAGGATAGAAAATCCAGCAGCAAATCCAAAATGTGGACTTAACCTATCTACATGGTCCATTATGTTGAAACTGAACCATTTAAAAGCTGGGGGATGTCTATGCCAAATATATCGGTGAGCATTGATACAGTTAAATGTCAAGTAGTGAGAATGTAATAATTCTCTCAGATAGCATGGCTGTGTAATATTCCCCACTTATTGAGACACAATACAACCTCTTTGTTTCAAAAGGATGCATGAGAGGTGTGGGTTGGACTGTTGCCTCCTGGTGTATGCTGGGAGCTGATAAGCTGTAAGCACCATTCTTTGATATGTGGATGAAGTGTTAGGCAGCATTTTTTTAGATGTAAAAATGTTGATCATTACTTTCATTATTTATTAATTTTTTCTTTTCCGTTTAATCGCTTTTCATAATATGAGGCACAGATGCAGTAAGATTGTATAACAACTAGGGATGGCATTTTTAAAGCAACTTACAATAGAGGAACAAAAGCAATCTCTCAAAAAAAAAATATTCTAGGTCTATTAGACAGATACATTTCTCAGCCTTTTAATGACTGGTGAATGATCTCAATATATTTGTAAGATAATATTATACTAGTACTTGCTCAGATAATAATGGCATATTTCCTACACCGATCACTAAATGAAGACAAGTACTGTAAGAATGTGCTAGTTGTTTGCATTTATACTGTGTGAATCAATATAACAATACAAAGTCATAAACAGTAATATTTATCTGTATATATTTGAATGCAATGTTTTAGTGCATGAATAAAGACATTCAGAGACTTTTATGAACATTTCTGAGTGATGAAAGAAATGTTGAATCATAATTTTTAATCTATTGACTGAAAAAGACAGTCTGAAGTGTTTCATGGAAATAAATCAAGCTTTAAGCATGTTGATACCAGGACTATTGTGGTGCATCAAAAAAATTAATTAGAGTGTGAATAAAGCTGAGCAGTAAGAATTAACAGTAAACTTTTTTAAAATAATTTTATAGTAAACATTTTAAAAGTATAAACATTTTAAAAGTAAAAAAAAAAAACATTTCATTTTATTTTTTATTCATGATTTTGATCATGATTTTATTACATGATTTGATGAAGGCTAATAATAAATTATATTGAATGTAAAATTAAAATGAATGGGGCTGCTTTTGCAGCCTTATATGCTGAAGAGATTATAAATAAAAACAATCAAAATAAAAAATCTAAATAATATAATTACTAAATATTTTATCTGTTTATCTATATAAGAAAATCATTATAATCCAATTCTGTTGTTAAATTATTAAAATATTAATCTCAGGGGGTACTTCAAGTATTTTACACCTAAGCGGTTAAACTGACAAAAAAAAAAAAAAGTTTGTGAATCCATGCATTAAATTATATTGTCTGGAATAACAATCACAATCATTTGCCAATATAATGTACACATTTATGCTAATGTTCCACCAAAATAACAAGGAGAAACCTGCATCATCATCTTCCAGTCAAATCAACTTAGGTTTACACTTTAACATGTCCTATTGCATCTGTACACAAATGTTCTACAACACATGCTGCCACCCTTCCTCGTGCCTTGCTATGGAAGGAAATGAGTGATCTCTCCTAATGCTGTACATCAGAGTGATGGCGGGGATAAAAAAGTGTTCCTATTCAAGTATTGTAATGTGCTTCCTGGAGAACATTATTAATTTTAGCATGGGTTTTGAAGTGCAAAATATACTATGACCTTGAAAGAAATTCAGTTCCACAGATCATTTTGTGCTTTTTAACTATTCTGAAGGTTTGTCAGGCGAGTTGTGAGGTTGAGAGTATACACAATTGTCCACGGAGCTTCCTTGATTAGAGAACCCTGCAAGGTTGTGTCCCTTCTGACTTCTTTGTAACTCATTTGCCATCTGCTTATATCTTCCTGTACACCCCCACAGATTCAATCTTTAATGGATTTCATCCATTACTCACCGCTTCTAATAAATTAAATGTGTAGGACTTCTGTTTGGGCTGCGCGTGTGTTTGTGGGTGTTTGATGTTTGCCTGAGATGTATGTCTGCCAGAGACATCAGAATAACTGTGGCACCCCTGTTGCTCAGTGATAACCCAGGCTATTCGACTGCACCTGTTTCTCTGCTTGGTTTGGTGCTCTGTGAAAGTGGAACACAAAGTTTGGAAAATAAATACACTGTCCAAGTGGCATTAATGTGGCCCAGCTTGTGCATATTTATTTGGGTAAAAAGTGGTTGTGTGTGACAAATCCACAGAGAGACTGTTTCTTCCATTTAATAATACTGCAATTTGCCATAGACTCTTAATTACCTAAACAAACTAGGAGGAAAGTTCTGCAAGTACTTCACTGACACAAAGCACTTAATCATGAGACTGTAGAAAGAAGAATAAATACACTTTCATAGCTTGGTTGAATTTTAATGCAAATTGCATGCCTGGCATAGTCTGATATAGGCACTAAACAGAATTCACCAAAGTTATTAAATGTAATAACATATTTTTCTAACTCCTTGATTATTACTCATAAGTTTTTACTTTGCAAAATACTTAATACTGTATCTCGTTTTTCTATTCTATTCTATTCTATTCTATTCTATTCTATACAGCAGTTATTTCTGGTCCTCGAATCTGATTGGCTGAGAAGAGTGTGCTATTCAAGTAACTCCAACCATTTCACCGTTTGTATCACTCCGCTTGCAGTATTTGTTTAGTCTTCAAATATGCAAACAATTTCTTCGATTTCATAATTGAACGATTGTCGTCTGCAATTTTTTTTTGCATAGCTTTCAGAGAATTACGGCTCTGTGTAGTAAATGATGCTCCATCTGAAATCAGGTGATGGAGATAATATCAGAACCGGCTTTACTGACAAGATGTGCATGACAATCACATTCGATTAATCGTACAGCCCTAGCGTAAATTGAACTAAGAGAGTGTTATTACCTACATCCGATACAGCCTTTCACGAGTTCGCCTACCCATCCAGTCCTGATGGTTAATGGGAAACATACTTGACTTGCTTGGCTCATTGGAGTCTCAAACCCAAGGCTCAGATTGAGCGCTGAGTTCAACCCCCCTATTGCGTCACTACCAAGAGGGAGTAGGAGATGGGGAGGTGGAGGGATGCTGGAAGAATTGATGATGGGATGGCGAAATGACAGCTGCTTATTATCATTACAGCAGGCTCGTAATGATAATTGACAGGACTGAATTATTAGGCTCCTCCCGAACCTATGGTTGGAACTTCATTTTGTCTGTACGCTAGGGCTGTACGATTAATTGAATGTGATTGTCATGCACATCTTGTCAGTAAAGCCGATTCTGTGATTAGTAGTAAATCTCCTTCACCTTCTTTCAGATGGAGCAGCATTTACTACACAGAGCAGTAGTTCTCTGAAAGCTATGCAAAAAAATCGCAGACAATATAATCGTACGATTTTAAAATCGAAGAAATTGTTTGCAATGACAGCTGTTTATGTAGCTTCTCAGTGAACTACTTCTCTGTGTAGTAAATACTTGTCCATCTGAAAGCACGTGAAATTACCACATTTAATAACATGTTTTTACTCCAAACTCACTTCATAATGTCAGCCGAGTGTTAAAAAATCCTTGTGTGAGATGATGTGGCTTCTTTTACACAGAATAAGGCACGCAACATATCTCATAGTATTCTAAGCAGTGATAAAAGCATTGCATTATAAATGTAATTTACTATAATGAAAATTATAATAAGAACTCAGAAAAAACATATATTGTCGTAGTCGTGTTTTTATTAAACACATTGAATCAATAAAAGCAGTTAAATCTTCTGTTTATCCAGCTACTGTTATAGGTATTTCCTGGGTTTTTTCTGCGAGGCGTATTTGGAGTTTCCCTCTGGCCTTCGGATGGAGATTTACTACTGATCACAGAACCATGCTTCACTGAAAGATACGCATGACAATCGCAGCTTCTGTCTAATCAAGATTTTCATTTAATTTATCGTGCAGCCATACTTTACGCTACATAATACAGTGAGCTTTTAATACAGTAATATGCTTTCAACGAAGCAAACATTCCTTCGTTACTAGTTCTAAAGTGATGTTTTTGAATTAGTAATGGAGGCGTGGGTTCAGCTGTTACTGTTAACTTGAGATTTGAATCAGTGGTATATATTATATTATATTGTATTATAATATATTATTATTAATATGACCCAACGCCCATCTCATTTTACAACCTGTACTAATCTTGCCTGGTCAAATTGTCTGATTTTAGTGACCTTGTTTGTTGTTGTTATTATCATCATCATTATTGTTGTTATTATTATTATTATTCATACAGCTCATTTGTAATACAATGTATGAATAAGATTTGTTAAAATATAAAACAGTGTCATAAAACATGAATATGCAAATATGCTGTTAAATTATTGAAATATTAACTTAAAATCTATTCAAGTAAATATTCCATGTCTGACAGTTAAGTTAATGTTAGTTAATGCATTAACTAACAATGAGCAATACATTTGTTACACTGCACTACTCTACATTTGTTTGTTACAGTATTAGTTAATAAATAATACAAATTCATTGTTAATTCATAGTAGCTCAGATCCATTAAATAACATTAACAGATACGTTTGAGTTCAATAATGCATTAGTAAATGTCAAAATTTACAGTAACTAAGATTAATAATTGCTTTAGAAGTATTTGTCAATGTTCATTTTAACTAATGCTAAAAAAATGGAACCTTATTGTAAGGTTTTACTGTGAAATTTCAAAATCTCTTTTTGATTATTCGTATAGCCCTGATCATAGAGGATTACATACTGGGAGTCATACAAATCCTCTATCACACATGCTCAAGGGGCAGTATGAAATTAGATGATTATTTCACATCATGTATCATGTAGCCTGGGGTCAAGATACCACAGCGAATGAGGAATGATTATTCATTACATGAAGCCTTATCATTGGCTGAAGAGAGAGCCTCTTCTGCATGTCACAAGGTGATCCTGAGCGTTCTATTGACCTGCACGAGCAAACAACTGATGTGTATAAATTGGATCTGTAACAACTATGGACGTTTAGTTTCAGGCCTGGTTACGAGAGTGAATTTGTGCGCGCTAATGTGGTGCTGGTCGATGGTGGATTCATTTTGCCGTTTAGCCCAGGTCTCTTCCTATTATATCATTGAAATGAGAGTGCCTTTTCATTCTGTCAGCTTGGTTTAAAGTGCTCTAAATATGGGCAAAAGGCAAAATTTCAAGATTTTTTTTCAACTGACTGTTCAAGAGAAGAATACAAATAAAGACAGATTGCAAGTGAAATACAAAAGTAATGTAAAGTCTCTGTAGGGAAATTATGCTTATTACAAGTATGAGGGAAACTTTAGAATGATTCAGATGTAGTTGTGTTGTGTAGCTTCAAATGAATAGTTCACTAAAAGGAATTACTACTGACTTGAAATACTACTATTGGATCACTGGTATATTTCCAATACGTTGTATTTGTTATATTTGCTTTTCAGTAAATACAGAAACATTTCACCCCCTTTATGAAACCCTCGGCAGAAAGTTATCACAAGTTGACAAAAACCGGCCTCACAGGATAATATACTCCTGGATAGTGACTCATTTTGAGTCAGTGTCAGAGATTCACAAGAGACAACTTGTGAATCTGTGCCAAAAACTGGTTCACTCAGTTCCATTTGATTTGGTGAACTCATTCATACAGTTCACTAAAAAGAACCAGTTCAAATAATGGATTCTTCGTTAATCGGACATTACTATTCCACACATCAGTTAATAGTGACCACTCCAGAACGCCACTTGAGTCCACTTGACTGCTATTTCTTGAAACTGCTTCCTACACTTAGATGCTCCCAAAGCGGATATATCAGGTTTTATTAAAGGTTCAACCTCTTATTTGGACATAGGTTGAGAAGCATAATGTGGACACCAGCATTCAAAACATATGCAGGTGTTGTCAAAAGGGACATCATTTTGCTTTCCAAACAACTCTAGACAGCATCCCTCGGGCAACCTGGGTTTATGGGCCACTAGGCTGCCATAATGTTGTTGTTTTTTTTATGAAATGCATGGTCACTTAACAGCATTACCCTCAGCAGAATGTTACATAATACACTATAGCTCCTGTTCACAGAACTGTAGACTGTATTGATACTTTGTTAAACACATTTTATACAGTAGATTGTGACGTGCACTGACATTGCGTTTTACAAAAAGAAAGAAAACGGTGTCCAGCATAATATTGCACTATTCTATTTCATGCACTATAACAAAATAATTTCCTCTCTCTGAAACAAGTCCTGCTAATGGTTTGCTTGGATGGATGCCAGCAGAGACAGAGTGGATCCATACTCCATTAAACAGAACAGAAAAATAACAACTAAAGATAAAATAAATAAAAAAACAACAACCCAAAAAACACTGAAACTTGCACCCAGTTAAGGCAGTTATTAACGTGAATGCTCCCCAGGACAAACACTCAAAAAGACAAATGACTTCTGAATCACTCAATGAAATATGGTGGAAATATAATCACTTTTGCGAAAAAAGAGAAGCTTTAATTCTCGAGTCTTCATGTTATACGTTCCTTCAGGCCTTCTACGCCATAAAAAATTATACTTTATACATAATTAAAAATGATACAGTAATATCATGTAAAATTTAAGCATAAAACTTTTTATGGTTCCTCAGTGTTACTAGTTTGATGTATATTTTAATGTTGTTCCTCAAGTTGAATCAGAGAACAGACTAGTGCAATCTCAAACGAATGGACCAAGGTTTACTTTTCACAGCAGATCTGTGAAAAAAGATTGGGGGATTGGGAAAGAGACAAAGAGCAATTGTGTGTGTGTGTGTGTGTGTGTGTGAGAGAGTGAGTGAGAGAGAAATTTCTCTCAAGCATGCCTGGTAGCAGATGACCCCCAGATTATTGGACCTGGCAGCTCACTACAATTATCATTCAGCACAAGTGAAGCACCCTGTTTGATATCTGCCAAGGTAATTTAGTGGGAGAGATTGCGCTGTGTCCTTCTCTCGCTCTGTTTCTCTCCTTCTGCCTCCTTTCTGCCTGACAAGCAGTCTCTCCTTCCCTCCCTCTTGTATTCGTCTCTGTCTTTCTCACTCTTCCTTTTTAACTCCTTATACCCGCATGGAGTTAAAGAGCTTCCAGCAGCATGTTGTTCAATCTGCCTCTCAGAGGTGAGATGGAAAGCCCTTTTGCAGAGCGCTTATTTGCGGCTGGATGCCTGGTGAGAGAAATTAAGTGATATGGAGTGAAATTGTTTTCCCATGGTGCCTTGGCCTCTCACCAGTGTGTCTGATTACTCCTCTTTTAGGAACTCCGAACAGGGCTGAGGTCTACAACACAGATATGCCTATCAACACAGCACCCACATCCACGGACACACAAAATAAGCCGAATGATGTATGGGACGAATCCCAAAGTGTTGTTTAGGAGTTGGCGTGAAGTTCTGCTTAGAAGGAAGCCATCAATAGAAGCGTGGTTTTTAGTTCCCCGAGGACAATTCTCTTCTGAACTCTGACCGCAGAGCATTAATGATAGGCTGATCACATTCAAACGAAATGTAAAATGTAAATGCATCACCTTGTGGTGACTTGTTCATAGTCTTTTTATCTATATGGATGAATCTACTGTTACAAAAGGGCATCAAGATTTTTTTTTAGGCAGCACAGCCCATTGCCTGCAAATACATCTTTATATCTCACTTTGACCTTATCTCCTTCTGTTCAGTGTGGTTATTGATCATACCTTGTAGAACAAAACAAGGACCCCAGATAACATAAAGTGGTTGGACATGCTCGGCATTCGGTAGCTGTGTGATAAAGTCACATTAGCGAGTGTCTAGTGTTGGTGCTTTTAATGCATTATGTACCTTTGCAGTAGTTTTGTACAGGGCAATAATGTGTGTTCTAAATTGTCTCTCTTAATGGGTTTTCCAGGGTGAAAAAAATAAAAGAATAACATACATGTATTTATAATTAAGAGGCGATATTTGTTCCTGGAAATGTTCCGATTAGTATATATATATTTATATTAGGGGAAAAAGGTGTAATTGTATGTTTTTCTGTGTGTTAATTGTAAATAGCTGAACAAATGCAATGGGGAAAATTTGAAAGAAGAAGAAATAGTCCTCAGGTAAAGTCTGAAAGAACTGTGGAAAATAAAATTTAGTTAAAATTTCTTCTGATGGCGTATGTCTTTATAGTATTTATTCCTGCCTTTACCAAGGCATCGTGGTATTATTATTATTATTTCTTCATGGAAGAAAGAGAAAAAAAGATTGTTGCAATTTTCATGCTATTTCCAAGTTAAAATTAGTTTTCCCTCAAAAGATTTTGACCTGTTGTGGAAATGGCAGTATGTCATACAGTATGACAATGTTCCAGTTCCAGCCATGCCATTTGAATTAAAATGGTTTTAATTCAGCAGGATGTAATGAAATTTGTGATAATGTTTTTATGAAAATTATGTGTACTGACTTTGTCAGTAAATGGCTACTTTTTTCTTTTAAAGTTGCGTAGAAGAACACTATTAGACGTGTATAAATATATTCTATTTATTTTCTTTTCTGTTTCTTTGTTTTTCATGTTTTCCAGCATTTTTTGTTTATTTATATATATTTTTTTCTAAAGTGCCCATAGTTACAGATTGCAGTCTAATTTAGGATGATTTAGTTGAGCACAATTATTCCAGGAAACAAAATCAGAAGGTCAAAACAACCGAAGCACAGACCATGCAGCTTTCAGGGTTGTACAAATTCAGTAATTACAGTACTCACCTTTTCTAACCCTTTGTGCCACTTCAGAGAAAACTCATTCAAAACTGTTGATAATTGCAAAGTAATTCTCAATGTACTTACTCAAAATTAGCCCAAATGTAAGTGAAAGAAAGGCCCAATCATAAAGTTTTGGACCAGGCCCAATAATTCCAGGCAATGGCCCTTGTGCCTTAAGGAAAAAAAAAAAAGGATAGAGAGAGAGAGCAAAAAGATGCACAGGGCCTTTTCTGTTTAATGGAGCACAGTGGGTAGAGTTTTTTAATCTTCATGTAATCTGCTTCTCATACAAAATGTAAGCTCACCATGTAAAATCAGAGTACAAATGTGTATGCTTGTAAATGTAAATTCAAAGTGAATAACGGCTTTTCATGAAGGGTAACCTGTAGTTTAATAACTGCCCTCACTCATGTGTCATGTGCTACATTAGAGGATTACACACAGGACAAATGGTTAAACTGCTTGCCTAGTGTACCAAAGGCTTCCTATATTGTAAGCAGATAGGTTTATACTTTATCATTGTACTCACTGTCACAACAGAATTTTAATCCTGACAAGACTTTAAGGCAAAATTAGGCAGGAAATGGCTCTGCTGGAAACCTATTGTTCCCTTCTGAATCACCAGAATGGTACTTAAAGTGTAGAAAATAAGACATTAAAATGAAAAGAACACGTGTATATCCTTCAAGACTCCTGCTGTATGTGAAACATTTTAATTAATTATATGAACGGAAGCTGTTAGAAAATCGATGACCTCAGCTGATCTTAAAATACTTCTTCATTAAGGAATGACTCACTTAGACTTTTTTTTTTTTTTTGGAAAAACGGAGCCATTGATTTTGCTAAATCACAAGTAAGCCTGGGTGACATTTATATGCTGATTTTCACTGCACAGTCCAACATTATGAAGCTGCAGGCCCGGAGGCCCAACTGCACACTCAGAACTGCACGCTCAGACCAGCACTCCATCGTTTTTTCAGACAGTGCCTCCTGCTGTTTGGAAGATTATCGAACCTGATTAGATAAGATTACCTAACCTGAAGAACCTTTTTCTACTATAAAATATTACACTATGACTGAATGCATTATTATATAAAATATTACACATACTAGGTTATGATTTAATGCATTAAGTCTGGTTTATTTTTATTAATTGTATTTGTAAATATAAATTGTTCAGTTACTTAAATATTTTCAGTCATTTATTATTTTCCTAATTATTAATGATTTATCACATTCTTTAGTATTGAGTTATGGGATGAACATTAATTTTATATTTACATACAATAAATTATAGTGCTCATAGTCATTTCCTCACACCAAACTTTATTTTTGTATTCTTTTTCATGAGGTCCTACAAGTCATTGACTTGTAAACAATGCGGAGAAAAATGGTGAAAAAAAATAATTGGGATAATAATGTATATATTACATATTAAATAACATCAGAATCAGAATGAGCTTTATTGATAATCAAGTATGTTTACAAGTACGAGGAATTTGTTTTAGCGACAGAAGCTCCACAGTGCAACAGAAAGACAGCAACAGGACAGGACACAGAAAATAAAAGAATAATACAAATATCCAAATAGGCAATGTACAAAGCAGCAAAAACACAATATATAATATAGACAATTATGTGTGTACAGGTCTGATATGTGCAAATTTTAAATGAAAAAAATTGATAAAAAAAGTAATAATTTAGTTGTGTGTTCCGCGTTTTATTGTCAAATGTTCATGAGATGGATTGCCTGAGGCAAGAAACTGTTTCTGTGTCTGGTCCTTCTGGTTCTCAGAGCTCTGTAGCATCGACCAGACGATAACAGTCCAAAGAGGGAGTGTGCTGGATGTGAGGGGTCCAGAGTGATTTTACCAGCCCTTTTGCTCACGCTGGATGAGTACAGTTCTTGGAGAGTGGGAAGGGTTGTACCAATGATTCGCTCAGCAGTCCGTAGTCTTCTGAGGTCAGATTTGGTAGCTGAGCTGAAACATTGAAATGCAGAGGACGGATTCAATTAAAGTCGTGACGTATTGTCAAGTATGGTGACCCATACTCGAAATTGGTGCTCTGCGTTTAACCCATCCAAGTGCACACACACAGCAGTGAGTAGTGAACAAATGCGCACACACACACACACACACACACACACACACACACACCCGGAGCAGTGGGCAGCCATGCTGCGGCGCCCGGGGAGCAATTGGGGGTTCGGTGCCTTGCTCAAGGGCACCTCAGTCGTGGTATTGAGGGTGGAGAGAGCGCTGTACATTCACTCCCCCCACCTATAATCCCTGCCGGCCGGGGACTCGAACCGTAAACCTTTCGATTACGAGTCCGACTCTCTAACCATTAGGCCACGACTTCCTACAATGATGGCGGAGAACTGTTTCAGCAAGTCCTGTGGCAGGTTGAACTTCCTCAGCTGGCGAAGAAAGTACAACCTCTGCTGGGCTTTTTTTCACAATAGAGTCAATGTGATTGTCCCACTTCAGGTCCTGAGAGATGGTACTGCCCAGAAATCTGAATGACTCCACTGCAGTCACAGTGCTGTTCCTGATGGTGAATGGGGGGAGAGCAGGGGGGTTTCTCCTAAAGTCCACTATCATCTCCACAGTTTTGAGCGTGTTAAGCTCCAGGTTGTTAAGACTGCACCAGACAGGCAGCTCCTTAACCTCCTGTCTGTAAGCAGACTCGTCACCGTCCTGAATGAGGCCGATCAGTGTGGTGTCGTCTGCAAACTTCAGGAGCTTGACAGAGGGGTCTTTAGATGTGCAGTCGTTGGTGTAGAGGGAGAAGAGCAGTGGGGAGAGAACTCAGCCCTGAGGAGCTCCAGTGCTGATCGTGTGGGTGCTGGATGTGGATTTACCAAGCTTTACTAACTGCTGCCTGTCTGTCAGGAAGCTGGTGATCCACTGGCAGACAGAGGTGGGGACGAAGAGCTGAGTTAGTTTATTCTGAAGGGTGTCCGTGATGATGGTGTTAAAAGCGGAGCTGAAGTCCACAAACAGGATCCTCACATAAGTCCCTGGACTGTCCAGATGCTGCAGGATGAAGTGCAGTCCCATGTTGACTGCATCATCCACAGACTTGTTTGCTCTGTAGGCAAACTGCAGGGGGTCCAGTAAGGGTCCAGTGATGTCCTTCAGATAAGCCAAAACCAGTCTTTCAAATGATTTCATGACCACAGACTTTAGAGCCACAGGTCTGTAGTCATTAAGTCCAGTAATTTTGGGTTTCTTTGGGACGGGGATGATGGTGAAGCGTTTGAAGCATGAAGGGACTTCGCACAGCTCCAGTGATCTGTTGAAGATCTGTGTGAAGATGGGGGCCAGCTGATCAGCACAGGTTAAAATAAAAATAAACAACATCAAATAAAATAAATGCTTTACATTCTTGTTGGGGAGATTTTTCATTTCTCTTGCAATTCTTCTGTCAAATTCCTCAACTTCACTAAAAGAAAAGATAAATGCCGTTGTCAGAAATGTTGTGTAACACAAAAATCCAACAGTTTTTGTACAAACAAAAATTGAAAACATACCTTGAGTAATAAATGGGGCCCTGGAGGAACACCTCTTCAGCCTCCTGCCAAGACAAGCCCCGCAGCTCGCAAAGGCCATGAATGATGGCCCGTACAAATAAACCATCTGGGAAAAATACACAAGTCACACGCGAATTATTTAGACAACCCAACAGAGCTCATATTGTCAATTCTACGCAGATTACTTGATATTTTGATGAAAATAAACTCAAGGCCGCATTTTATTCCAAAGATCTTATTTGTAATTATTACAGAACTTATTTCTAATAGTTACACTGTTATTGTGTTACTATTATTGTCTGTGGTAGAACTTGAGATTTGTAAAGTACAATAAAAAGAATGTGCAATAGTATTTGTCTTACACATATTACTACTACTAATAGTATGAAATAATAGTAGTTAATACAGTAATACGTACAGTAGACCTACATAGTACTAAAATGTTACAAATAATCATTTTATTATATATTATAGATTTTATTTGAACATTTTTACTTTAACATTTTTTATTTTGTTAGAAAACATATTAAGTATCCCAGAATGGTACAATAACACAGAAAATAAGAGCAAGCTGTAAATATTATAAAATAAAATATACCAAGTAAAAGTAAAATATTACTGATAAACAGTGTTGGGAGTAACGCGTTACAAAAGTAATGCATTACAGTAACATATTACTTTTTGATGTAACGCAGTAGTATAAGGCATTACTAATCAATTTTCTGTAATATTTTACTCGGTACATGTTCAGTAACGCTTGCATTACAACACACTTTTAGCCCCCAATTTTTATTTTTTATTTTTTATTTAAAGACGGGCTCTGGCTTTTTTATGTCCCTAAGGCCGGGGTTCGGGCCAATATTCACGTCATAGTTCAGACGCGGCCTGTTTTAATAAAGCAATAAAGCAAAAGCCCCAGCAAAAGTAATTACCATGAATGTGTCCGCGGGAAATAGTAAGGATTCACCATCTCCTCGTTAGACGCGCCTTTAGAGAGAAGTGCATCTTCACGGATATCGATTGTATTAAATAGTTTTTGTTTTTGTTTTTATTTATTTCATTAAGTAGTAATTTAAAGCTTTCTATAGATATATTTATCATGTCTTTGAGGCATGTATTGGCTGACTTTCGGTAAATTTTTGTGAAGCGCTCCTGTTCAAGATAAAAGCACAACGTTTTGTTGATATTGTGAGTGCACACAAATAAAAGTAGACCCTTTACAGTTACGAATGATGTATTACCTTTATGAGCAAAAATTATGGTGTAAGTTGTTTCCATTGAAAAAACATTTTAATTGATTGCGCTGGTGTCTCCATGTCCTGCGCTTTAGCTTCGCACAAACTACTGATGCAGCGCACATTTATCTAGGTTTAACGTTTAAACATTGTTATATGCTTGAACTGTTTTAGTATATCTATACATTTTATTTTAGGCAAGTCATGATGATATGAGAAGGCTAAATTGATCAAGCATAAGCTATGATCAACCTGTCGGTCTGTCGCTGTCCACTTGGTCGTTACTTTAAGAAAGAAAAAACTTATTTAATGAACAAAACATGCTCCAAACGTTTTTTCTAAATTAACTTAATAAAAAGCCTGGACGAAATATAAACACTTTGCCATTAGGGCAGGGCTCTAGTACATTTTGTCATTTTAGAATGTTAAGTTCTACTTCTGTAGATATTTTGGTGAAAGTAACTCAAAAGTAATACAGGAGTCATGTGTTTCAATTCTGAGACAGTAATATTGTAAGGTAAGGAATTACTTTTAAATAACAGTAACAAGTAATCTGTAATGTATTACAGTTTGGAAGTAACTTGCACAACACTGCTGATAAATCCCTATGTGTTGATGGGATTGACATATACCGACACGATAATAATTTTCTCTGGTTTCAGCAATCGAGTCATGTGTGTGTTTTCTATCAGCTGTTTAGAATTAGAACTAGGGATGCCAGATTTGCAAATGAATTACTCTTTTGATCTAATTGATTTTGATAAAAAGGTCGGAAATGTTTGCGAGATCCAGTTTGATTCATTCTGACAGTTCACTCAAGCACGGAATCATTTGCAGTAGTTTATCAGTAACAGGATATTTTATAAAGTAGAAAACAAAAATAGCCTGGATTAGGTAGATATTTACTTATTGTAGAAAACAAACCACGCAAATGTCTTCTATCATTTGTCAGTGAAGTGGCTCTATATTGCATGTGCAGCTTGTGAATGATATACATATTTTACAAGGTGGCTAATTCGTACAAATTAGTACGACCTCACTCGTACAAATTCATATGATTTTTTCTAAGTCGTACATATTTTACTAGTTGCTAATTCCTATGAATTTGTACAAATGACCTACACCTAACCCCGCCCCTAAACCTACCCGTCACTGGGGTTCAGACAAATCGTACTAAATAGTACGAGTGAGGTCATACGAATTAGCCACCTCGTAAAATACGTACGAATTGCCGTGAGATAGCGTTGGTACTGTAGATAAAGATGCTTAATATCTATCTATACCCAAAACATTATTTAAAAAAGAGTATCAAAATATAGACACTTTTTTTATGGGGGGCATATGCCGCAGTATTAATCAGAGCCTAGAAACGAATTGTTGTAGATGGTTAGGTTTGATAGAATAGTACTCAGCATTAATAAAATACAGTGGTCAAATCCAGTTCCAAATAGTCTCACTATATAATAGTATATAGTATATAAACAGTAATAGTCTTGTTTCAGGATTTTGAAAATGCTAAACTCTTTTAATGCTTCAGGTAGAATGACCTCTCATATGCAGCAGTCATTAATCTGCCCAAGGAGCTCAGTGAGATGCATATGCTTAGTGCAATGCATCAAATACTCATACATTTCAGTGTGATCATCACATTTCATCACATTTTAAAAGGTTTTGCAGCGATATAACACCTTTTTAAGCTTTTTTTTTATCTCTGTGTTGTTGTGGTCTTGTAGCGCTTTTGTTTGTGCATTCCTCTTAGTAAGATGCCATATTGATCAATATTTCATCATACAATGCATGCAATGAAACACTTTTTTAGTATTATTAGTATTTCCTCCTTTTGCTTTAATGACAGCAGCACTCCAGATGACATGGACTCTACAAGTTTGCAAAAAGCGTCATGTTATCCAGCATGAATTGAGAATGTGTGCTTAATACAAGCAAAGCAATCTGAGCTTTTGTACAAAAGGGTTCACATGCTCAATGCCATGCAATTTTCCATTATTAACCTTGAAATAGTGCAGGATCTTTAATATTTCTTATTCTTTGTTATGTTGTAGCATATCTTTTTCTTTTCTTTTTTTTTTGTACATTGTTAGATTTCTTTTCAGCTTATTCTAAGGTTTAAATTATAGTAGTTGAATCTTAAAATCTCATACTTTTGAACCTTTTATATATTTTAGAGTTAAACATTTAACTGAGTGTCACCAAATTGGGGACATGAAAACAAAATTAAATAAATAAAACCTCACAAAATGTATAGTACTTATCCTCATATATGAGAGAGAATGACACATAAAAATATATTTTACAAAGAGGATTTGTCCTCTTCAGAAAAACAAAAATCAAATAAAATGTATGTATATATATATATATATATATATATATATATATTGTACTTCATTTAAATCTGATGATTTCCTTAATAGGCTCTAGTGACCTTCAGATCTGTTCAAAACACTCTAAAAACATGGAAATATGCATGAATCACCAAATTATTCTAAGGTTTTCATTAAGTGCCCAATAGCAGGTTTCACAGCATGCCCATTTTCAACTGTAAGAGAAAAGACAACAATGAAAGAAAGATAGTCTGCCCTCTCAAATTATTAAAAAATGAAGAAAGATACTGTAGTACTACAGTGCAAAAGAAGATTCTGCCATTCTCAGCTTTGATTACCAGATGCCTATTGAGACAGTGATTCATTCAGATAAAGCATGACCCACTTTGAGTAAGGAAAGACCTTTCCTTGCTTCAAAATCAAATTCAGTCATGAATAATTATGTATTACAGTCATATTTGCTTGCCTCTGCATCTCACGCTGGTGATTTTTAATTGCATTATACATTTTAGAAGGTGTGTGAGCAAAGTTTAAAATTAAATGTTGCAGTATGGCCTACAGTTTATCCACTTTCATCTCCATTGCTTTTCCTAGGTGAAGCCAAGTGAACTTCAAGCTCATATGGTATGCTTTCTTAAGACAGATGAAGGCTATCCACAGAGTGCATCTGTGGTTAAAGAAAAAAATCTCCATGGGCCACTATAAAGAATTAATCTTCCCTTCAAGAATGAATATCCATAAAGAGCCTTTCCCTATTTTAAAGATGTGCATTTAATTGTCTAAAATGAGCAAAGTTATACTTCAGGCTTTGTAATGAATTTCTCCTTGTGAAGATTGTGAGTCATCTTATTTTCTATACTCATTTCTTCCTTTTCCCCACACTTTGTCCTGAAGCTGTGTTTCAAAGCTCAGCAAACAGAATGGGACTTCAAAGTTCAGCAAAGCACAGAGAGAGAAAGAGAGATAGAGGGAGAGAGAGAGAGAGAGAGAGAGAGAGAGAGACTTTGACTTTAAAAAACACTTTAATACCAAAATACTAAAATGTTTTACCACAGAAAAACATAAAGGTAATTTAGTGCCATAATTCAGAACATCACATTATCACAAGGAGAAAAGAAAAAACAAACAAGCAAAAAAAAAAAACAAAAAAAAAAAACAAACAAACAAAAACACAACAACTAAAATAAATAATTCAAATTTCCATTACAGTCGACATCACAAACACATTGATTTACACCCCATTTATATTTAAAAGTTTCAAGATCATTAACTAATTTGTAATATGTGTACTCAATTTTTAATCGACATCTTATTAAACCCCTGAGGACTAAATCAACTTCAGAAGACTCTTTACCTAACAAATTTTCTTTGCGTGACAACCAAATGGCCAATTTAACTTGCCCAAATAAAAAGTTCAATAAGACATGACACTCCTTTTTATTTTTTTTTATATCTAGGCCCATATATAAAACACATAGGTGAGAAAACTTCTCCCAGGTTCTGACACCACTTATCTATTGTAGGAAACAACAGTTGCAATCTAGCACAATTTAAAAATAAATGAAAAACAGTTTCTTGTATACCACAGAAAGGGCATCCCTCCCTCACCTGCGGATCAAGACGTGCTCTGTATCTGTTAGTAGCTATTATACCATGCACTAACCTCCACTGAAGATCTCGAGTTCTTTTTTCAATAGGAGGTTTGTACAAGGTCCTCCAGCTGCCCTTGGGGGAAGCACCTGATCCAAACACCTCTTGCCATTTAGATTCCTTTATGTTTGTGAGAGCCTGAAGATGTAGTTTCTTGACACACAATATATACAGTGATTTTTTTCCTGTATTGCTGAAAACTCCCAACTGAGGTGTTTTAAAAGATAATAGTCCACCCTCAGTTTCTTCCCAGTTTTCAATTTCAGAAGTAATTTCCAAATCTGGAAAAACAAGTGTGTCCATCTCTCCATTATAAGTTTCTAAAGAACGTCTATAACTCTGTGGCAAAAACTGAGCTATCTGAGACAAAAAGTTCTTTGCCACCCGAATTGATGTTATGCCCAGTTTTTCAGCAAAAATTTCAGGTGATAACCATTCACCTTCAGGTATCAAATGTCCTATTTTTGTGATTTTTGCAGCCCATAGTCTTCTCCTAAGTGATATATTTTTAAAAATATCCAAATTCAGTGCAGAGTTAAATAACAATGGTTCTTCTCTCTGCCATAAACTTTGAGCATTGTTCAATTCCCGGGAAAACTTGAAAAGTGTCCATGCTTTAAAAAGTGATCTATAAAATGATGTTAGTCCTGCAAGAACCAACTTGTTTATTTTCATCAGGAACAGATGGCGATCTAGTTGCATGTTGCCTGCTTTCCTCAATAAGGTACACGCTATCCCGGCCCAGCTCACATCCTTCCCGTAGAGGAGTCTCTGAGCCACTTGAAGTCTGAAAGTCATTACTCTGGATATGATATCCACTAGGCCTTGTCCTCCTTCCTGTCTGTGCAGATACAGCACTGGTGCCTTTAACCAATGCTGCCCCGACCAGAAAAAATCCACCAGACATCTCTGAATTTGTCTCACAAGGTCTTCTGGAGGTTCAAGGATCATCATCCTGTGCCAAAGGGAGGAGGCTACGAGGTTATTGCATATCAGCACCCTTCCCCTGTAGGACAGCTGGGGCAGCAACCATTTCCAATGAGACAACCGCGCACATACTTTCTCCAGCAGGCCCTCCCAGTTTTGCTTTCTGTATTCATTTGTCCCCAAAAAAACTCCCAGATATTTAAAACCTGCCCTTCCCCATTGTAAACCACCAGGAAGTGCTGGACTTTTAACAACTTGGCCACACCACACAGCATCACTTTTACACCAGTTAACTTTGGCTGATGATGCTTTTCCATAACACCCTAGTGCATTCTTTACCACTTCAACATCATCCTCTCCTCTGATTAAAACTGTAACATCATCCGCATACGCAGATAATTTGACAGATTGCTGGGAGTTAAAAGAATTAATTTGTAAACCTGCTAGTTCTTTCCTTAGTTTACATAACAAAGGTTCAATAACTATACTATAAAGCTGACCCGAAAGGGGACAGCCCTATCTAATTCCCCTTTGAACTTTCACAGGAGTACTTAGGCCACCAGCCATTTTTATCATACATGTGGCTTCAGTGTACAATAACCTTATCATTGAAATAAAATTATCACCAAAACCAAAGGCCTTTAAAGCATCAAGGAGAAAAATATGATCCACCCGATCAAAAGCCTTCTCCTTCTCTTGGGGGAAGTCGTGGCCTAATGGTTAGAGAGTCGGACTCGTAATCCAAAGGTTGCGGGTTCGAGTCTCGGGCCGGCAGGGATTGTAGGTGGGGGGAGTGAATGTCCAGCGCTCTCTCCACCCTCAATACCACGACTGAGGTGCCCTTGAGCAAGGCACCTGAACCCCCACCCGCTCCCCGGGCGCCGCAGCATAAATGGCTGCCCACTGCTCCGGGTGTGTGTTCACGGTGTGTGTGTGTTCACTGCTGTGTGTGTGCACTATGGATGGGTTAAATGCAGAGCACGAATTCCGAGTATGGGTCACCATACTTGGCAGTATGTCACTTCACTTCACTTCACTTCACTTCACTTCACTTGATAAAGTGATAAAAACCCCATTTCAATCTTATTGTCAAAAGCATAATCATACAAGTCTCTTACTAAATGCAGATTATCTACAATAGATCTATCTTTTATGCAGTAAGACTGATCTTTATGTATGATTACATGTAATACATTGTTTAATCTGTTAGCCAAACATTTGGAAATGATTTTGTAATCTGAGCACAACACTGCCACAGGTCTCCAGTTCTTTATGAGTGTTAGATCCCACTTCTTAGGGAGCAGCGTTAAAACTGCACGCTGAAAGCTCTTAGGAAGGATTTTTTCAACAATGCTTTTTTGAAGAACTTCAAAGTAATCGTGTCCAAGGACAGGCCAGAAAGCCTTATAAAATTCGGCAGGCAGTCCATCTATTCCAGGTGCACGACCTACAGAGAGTCCCATAACAGTAGCCGTGACTTCTTCATAGGTAAATTCAGTCTCTAAAAGAACTTTGTGCTTTGAAGTTAAAACCGGAAGCTCATTCAACAGTTCATTCCTGCATTGTTCATCCAGTTTTTCAGAAGCATATAGACTGGAATAAAAATCCACAGCAATTTTACGCATCTCTGCTTGATCAGAAGTGTCTCGACCGTTACAGTCTTTTAAACAATACATCAATTTTTCTTGTCCTTTTTTACGTTCAAGGTTAAAAAAAAAGAAGTAGGAGCATCCATGTCTCTTACTGTTAAAAACCGACTCCTCACAAGAGCTCCTTTAACTCTTTCATTCAAGATTGAGCTCAGCAGGTTAGTCTTTTCAGTCCACAGAACTTTAAGATTTACAGAGTCATTTGCAATCATACTTTGCTCAACACCAATAATTTCTTTTTCAAGACATTCCAAAAACCTTTTCATATAAAACGAAGAATGAGATACATATTGTTGACAAAAATTCCTTATTTGTACCTTCCCTATCTCCCACCATTGAATACAGTTTTCATAGCTATTTTTCTCACTCTTCCAGGACTCCCAAAAGAGCTTAAAATTCTCACAAAAATACTTATCTTCTAATAATTTAGCATTAAAATGCCAATAATGACTTTTATGCATTCTTTTTAATAAAGTACACTCCATAGTAACAAATTTATGATCAGATATTGAAGTGGGGAAAATAATTGAATTTAAAACTCTATTCCTCATATTACGTGATACATAGAGTCTATCCAACCGTGCAGCAGAAACCTTCTGATTACTCATCTTCACCCATGTATATTGACGTGAAAGGAGATTATGTTCTCTCCAAACATCAGATAGGTTTAGATTTTTAATCATATTGGCTAGGCACAAAGCACTCGGAGCATGAGGTTCCTCACTGTTCCTATCCTGTGTAAAGTCCAAGGTACAGTTAAAATCTCCCCCTAAAATAATGAGATCTCCTTCAGGTTGTTGTCTTAAAAAATCCTCTAATTTTCTAAACAACCGAATTATCTCTGCACCTACATTTGGAGCATAAATATTTACAAAAAGTAAAATAAGATTGCTAATTTCTGCCCTCACAATCAGCAATCTCCCTGGATCAATTTCATGTTTTGACAACATTTTTACTTTAACAATAGAGGAAAAAAGTACTGCCACTCCGGCACTCAAATTGGAGCCGTGACTGAGGATATGCTCTCCTTCCCACCATAGGCCCCATTCAGCTTCATTACTTTGATCACTGTGAGTCTCTTGTAACAAAATCACACCTATATCCTTCAAATGTATAATCTCTGAAAGTAACCTATTCTTTATCCCATCTCTCATCCCATTAATATTTAGGGATCCCACCCGCAAGACTTCCATGAGAAAGAGAGAGAAAGAAAGAAAGCAGAGAGAAAAATGATTAGTCATCATAATTATTAAGTTTTTCTTTGACCTTTCCCCTCGTCATCCGTTCTTTCCCTGCTTGTTTTCCTTGTCTAATAACGGTCAAGCACTTTTTTAAGCGAAACCTCTTCTGCTGTGAAAGCTCTTCATAGCTACTTGTTTTCCTTGCCCATACAACAGAGGCAACAAACTTTTCAAGATCTGGGAAAAAATCACCAACTTCTACACCTACTTTTCCTTTTGTTTCATCTAGAAAAGAGTTTGAAAAGATCTGTTCAAGAGTATACATGTCCTTTTCATTTATCAAACCATCATCAGTACTTTGAGATATTCCATCTAATTCATCAGTCATATTCCCTTCAGAAGCTCCTGCTTTAGTTTCTTTGAGTTCACACAATCCTTCATCACCTCTCTGAGCTTCACTCATATCAGTCACATCAATCGCATCAGTTACAATCTCAGAAACACAAACTGGCTGCTCGGCACTCCCAGCATTTAGATGAATATCACTCACCTCCTCTGAGGCTGCTTCCTCCTGTGTTTCAGTTCTCTGTTTCTCTGTATGCTGTTGAGATTGGTTCGCATTGTCAACATCTCCACGCGATGTAGACGGCCGCTGATCATATTTATGTGGGCACAAAAACCGTTTGTGCCCTAAATCACCGCATTCAAAACATTTAAAATTTTCGGTACTTGCATAAATCATGTAGGAGTTGTCTCCTTGATGAACTCGGAACGAAACTTCTAAAGTGCGCTCCGGCGAAGTCAAAAACATAAACACTTGGCGACGGAAAGAGGTCACATGTTTAAGCGCGATATTTTTACAGCCTAAAGGAATCATTCTCACTGGGCTTGCTATTTTTCCAAATCTTTGCAACTCTTTCGTGATGACATCATTATTAATAAAAGGTGGTACATTAGAAATCGTGATTTTTGTTGCTGGAGCGGATAGTGGAGTAACTGGGACAAACAATTCTTTAACCCATATTCCACTCACAGTCAACTGATTGATCAGTGATTCAGTTTTCAAAAAAACAACAACCGCTTTGTTCATTCGTGAAACTGAAACAATATTGTCAAAACCTACTTGCTCTCCCACAACAACCAGTAGCTCCTCTATTGTCACGCCAGGCTCTGGTACACACCTGCACCCGTTCCTGAGTGATAGGTGTGGTGGTGTTTGCCCGGGAATAGACGCCATCTCGGCGTCTAAAGTTCCACAGGCACGCGATAGAAACTTTCCCTTATTTTAAATTAAACTAAATAACGAAGGGGAAGGAAAAAAAAAAAAAGAAAATAGAAAGAAAATAACCATAAAGGTTGGGAAAAACCAGTCACTCTCACAGCCACGCTTCACTCACTCCACAGACGCTCACGCATGCGCAAGAGAGAGAGAGAGAGAGAGAGAGAGAGAGAATTAAAAAGTAAAAAAAAAAGTAAATAAATACCCAGCAGACAGCAGACATTCATTTCTCAGCATGGTTCTGGCTGTGAGTTGCAGGCTCTTTAGGGAGATATGGATGGATTAGCAGGACTGAAAGTGCTGACCGGTGCCGGCATTTACACATGAGGGACTGCACAGGGAAGAGCTTCAATAAACAAGGTCAGTTGTAGCATTAAGCACCACCACACACTGACTCTGCTATCTTATCAACTTCATATTTTAATCAATCAAATCCATCTGTGATACTGCAGCTCCACAGTGGGATGTACTGGCGGTGTTTTTAACGGATGCTGTGTAAATGAAACAGACAAATTTATCATTTATAATACAAATTTATAATAAAAAAGTATAATAAATAAAGTTGGAAGTCTAAACTGAAATCTTCTCTTCTTCTTTTTTCCCTATTGTGACACATATCCAAGTGAAATGGCTTCTCGAATGAGGAAAAATGGTGGGAAAATCTTGATTTTGTCCATGGGAAATTGATTGGATTAATTGCTAACTGCTGCAATCTCATGTAAAGGGCAGTTTGCTGGAGGGGATGGATTATTGTCCTTGCGCCCGTGTACACGTCATTAGAGAAGAGATGTTGTTGCAAGGGGAAGCGGAAGGCACATGGGTTTGAAAAATGATTTAGTATACACCTAAAAAAAAAAAAAAAAAACAATCTCTGCCCTAACGTCTCTGAGACATTTGCCTCTGTGTTCTGTCTTCATGTCTGGCTATTATATGAGGTCAATTTCATGACTTTTATTTTGAAAGTATCTTGTTTGTCGTTCAATTCACTGTGGGGTACAGTAATAATCAAAACTCTTGTTTCTATTGCAAAGGTTGTGTCACAAACTGAGCCAGGAGGAACAGTTAAGTGAAATAACAAGGTGCTTTATTCTCAGAATGCAGTGGATGCGAGGAGTGAAGCAGGTAAGTGACCAGTGGCTAGGGATATTACTGAGAGCATTGACTGGGAACTTGATTCAAGTGTCTTCCACAGAGTGATGGAGATCGTGAGCCGAGGAGTGCAGGAGACAAAGCTGGGGAATCGTTGGAGAGACTACAAGGTAAGTAAACACAGGTTAGTATGTTCGGAGTCAGGTTACTGTTTGGGGTAGTGAACCGTAGACCAGACGATGAGTGTCAGAGAGAGAGTGATGTTTATAGGAGTGCTGATGAGTGATTGCAGGTGCGGGTGATTAGAACTCAGGTGATTGTGATCTGGTGATTGCTGTTGACGGCGGTGACTGTGACTCTCTGACATTACCCCCTTCTCCAGGGGCTGCTCCGGACCCCCTCAACGACGAGGGATAAGGAGAGGTACGAGCTTGACAAAGAGGGCTGGAGGGAGAATTGGCTCGGGGTCCGTAGAAGAATCGGGCGAGTGTATACGGGAGAGAGCGACTGCCTTGCAATTATGGTTACCGGGGCGGTAGGTTATGGTGTCAAACCTGGTAAAAAAAAAAAACAGGCCCAGCGGCCTTGTCAGGGGTTGAGCCGTTTTGCTCCCCAGAGATACTGGAGATTCTTTTGATCGGTGATGACTGTGGAAGGATGATTGGCTTCTTCCAGCCAGTGCCGCCACTCTTCTAGGGCCAGCTTGATGGCTAATAGCTCTCTGTTCCCAATGTCGTAATTTTGCTCCGCTGGGGACAGTTTCTTAGAATAGTATGCGCAAGGCTGGAGGCGTGGAGGCTCACCAAACTACTGAGACAGCACAGCCCCGACTCCCGTGGTGGAAGTGGACATGGGGGTTTGGATGACGATCTTGGGACTTTCTAAGGCTTCGTGGGTGCTGGAGCTCCAGGACAGAGAGTTGGGCTTGCCGTGGAGCAAGGTGGTAAGGAATCTCTGTAGTTCCTTCACAGACTGGAGAGTCAGCCATTCAGTAACTGCTGTTACCTTCCCCAGGTCCATCTGGATACCTTCCTTTCTGATGATATAACCGAGGAACTGCACCGTGGGAAGATGAAACTCACATTTCTCTAGCTTGAGGTAAAGATGGAACTCATGAAGCCTCTGAAGGACCTGCTTAACGTGGTGGCGATGGTCGGCCAGATTCCGGGAGTAAATATAGACTATCACAAAGCGGTGGAGGAACTCCCGGAACACCTCGTTCATGAACTCCTGGAAGACGGAGGGGGCGTTGGCAAGGCCATACGTCATCACAAGGTATTCATAGTGGCCGGAAGGAGTAATGAACGCTGTCTTCCATTCATCGCCCTCCCGGATCTAAATGAGGTTGTACGCGCTTCGCAGATCCAGATTAGAGAAGATACAGGCCCCACGGAGTTCCTCGAGAGCAGCCAGGACCAGGGGAAGTGGGTAAGGGAGTTTGACAGTCTGGGAATTCAGAGCTCGATAATCAATACAAGCCCCCGTCCTTCTTACCCACAAAGAAGAAACTAGATGCCGCTGGAGAACTGGATGGCCGGATGTGACCCTGATTAAGAACCTCCTTGATGTATTCCTCCATAGCCTTGCGCTCCGGGATGGAAAGCGGATTAACTTCTACCCCTGGGGAGTTTATATCCAGGCGGCAGATCAATAGCTCAGTGCCATGGCCGATGGGGCGGTAGCTGGGTGGCTGCCTGCTTGCTGAAGACATCCTGGAACGCCCTATAATCAGATGGGATGGAGAGAGTCACGCCGGACTTGGGACTCTCGATCCGCGTGGTGGCGACTTGAGCAGCGAGTAACTTGAAAGGTGGACGTGGAATTTCCTTGAGTTAGTGTTGATGAAAAAACTCGCTCCAGCGAGTTATCTTACTTGACTCCCATCTGATTACTGGAGAATGGAGTATGAGCCAGGGGCGTCCCAGGATGAGATCTACGGTGGATTCCTCCAGTACCAGAAATTTGATCTCCTCCTCATGCAGGTTGCCGATCCTTAGCTTCATAGGGCGAGACTCAAGCTTCACATACCCACGTCCAAACGGCTTTCCATTGATGGTATCGACTCGGAGCTCCCGGGCATGTTGTTGGCGGGGCAGGTGTAAACGGCTTAGGAGGTCTTGGGAGATGAAGTTGCCCGAGTCGACAAGGGCAGAATCTGTAACAGATTGGACTGGGGTGAGTAGCTGTACAGTCAGAACAGAAAGCTTGGAAATTACAGGGTCTATCTAGAGTGTACTCACCGCTGGACATGGGGGTCTGATGGGGCAGGATTTGATGAAATGGTCTGCAGAAGAACAGTAGAGGCAAAGCTCAGCTGCCAATCGGCGGGCACGTTTGGGGCCGGAGAGACGAGCTGCATCTAATTGCATGGGTTCTGCTACTGGGGAACCGTTGGCGGGTGAGACAGACTGGTGAGCAGCTTCGGTGGAATGGCAGGCAGACAAGTGTTGGGAGATTCGGTTGGCTTTCTGCATATCTCTCCAATCCTACGGTGTCGTCATATATCGCCATCTGAGAGCGAATGCTGGTATTTAATCCTTGCCGATACGCGCTGAGGAGAGCCGCCTCGTTCCAACCGCTAGCTGCCGCCAGAGTGCGGAACTGCAACATGTACTCGTAGGTAGAGGAAGTGCCTTGACGCAGGCGCAGTAACTGATCAGCCACCAAGAGCGCTCCAGTAGCAGATCCGAACACCTCCTTGAAATGGGTAGTAAATGCTTCATAGGAAATAATTATGGCAGTATTAGCATTACACATGGCTTTAGCCCAAGTCAAGGATCGACCAGACAGAAGGGAGATTAAAAACGCTACCTTGGAGCGCTCGGAGGGAAACGTCTGTGGCTGCATTTCGATGTACAATGCCAGTTCACCCGCATAGGCAGCCGGTAAGGCCATGGGACTGGCAGAGGCAGTCGGGGGAGGAGGTAGTGCTGGCATGAGCAAAGCTCGAAGAGTGTTGACCAGCTCTTCTAAGATGTCGGTAGGTGATGAAGGCCGGGGATCCATTGAAGTGACGGTATAGATCCGGTCTTCAGTCACAAACTGAGCCAGGAGAAACAAATAAGTGAAATAACAAGGTGCTTTATTCTCTGAATTCAGTGGATGTGAGGAGTGAAGCAGGTAAGTGACCAGTGGCTAGGGATATTACTGAGAGTCTTGACTGGGAACTTGATTCAAGTGTCTTCCACAGAGTGATTGAGATCGTGAGCACAGGATACAACGCTGGAGTATCGCTGGAGAGACTGGGGATCCGGAGACAACACTGGGGAATCATCGGAGAGACTACAAGGTAAGTAAAAACAGGTTAGTATGTTCAGAGTCAGGTTACTGTTCGGGGTAGTGAACCGTAGACCAGACAATGAGTGTAAGAGAGAGAGTGGTGTTTATAGGAGTGCTGATGAGGGATTGCAGGTGTGGATGATTAGAACTCCGGTGACTGTAATCTGGTGATTGCTGTTGATGGCGGTGACTGTAACTGTGAGTCTCTGACAGGTTGTGTCTATGCATATATGCAGTCTGACATCTTCAGCCACTGTGTCTCATCTTACTGGTTCCCAGCAAGACCAACCAAGATTGACTTTTCATTTTATTTATTTATTTTTTTAAGCCATGTCAAGTCAAAACAGTTACCAACTTAACTAAAACACATAATGAGACCCCTGAGCTCTGTTTAATTATGTTGCGCAATGTGTAGCTGTCTTTGAAAGCAAGAACATGTTATGTGGGAACAGCTGTCTGATCTCAGTAAATGTGGTTTGGCAAGAAACACCACCTGCAGCAGCTGGGGCTTGCAAAATATGAAGGTGCTACTTCTGGCTTTAACCGTTTGGAAAATTTTACTCACAGGTCAGCTAACAATATTACTGTGATTGCACTTACTTAACTTACTTGCTTGTTCTTTTACTTAATTTAGTTTTAAATTATTTGATAGGAATAAAGACAATATTATAGATCAAATACTAAAAGTTGATCAATTATGTAATTTATACACTTTTACTAGATCAACTAGTACTAGATTTATTAGATGTGTACTTGGTGAGCTACAAAATCATTGCCACATCACAAACAGTAGGGTCAATCTATTTTACAGTATTTTATAATGACTATTTTTATAACTGACATCGAATGCTTGTCATTAAGGTCTAAAACAGTGGTTGAAAAAAACAGCCTGAGCAAAGTATAAATGGTCTTCTCTAAGAATAGAATGGACCATCACTATAAGTCTCATGTAGGCCACTGAAACTTGTCTACGACATCATTACCGTGTAAATGAGTCTAAATTACGAGGAAATATGAGGCTAGAATCCACTCAAAAGAGGTTATTATCACTTACCCAGCCACAGTGCCATCATAGCCACCCCTCGGCCCCCTCCTCATTCCCTGCCTGTTGATGAGAACAACAGTGTTGGAAAGAACGATTACATTTGCAAATTGAGAACAGTGACCTTCTTCTGTGAGGAGACATAACCTTGTCTGTGTTTATGGAGGCCTTCATATTATGGCCGGATCCATACTTTACCTCTGCCTGCTGAGTGGAAGTAAAGGTTAAAAGAAAGAAGGGCAGAACGGAGGCATGAGGATGAGAGGGTGACATGCTGGGGCCCAGAACTCTCATTAGAGTAATGATGGAGGTTGTGCCATGCTAGAGAAATGGACCAGGATCCTCCCTGGAAAATATGTGTCAAATTATGTATTCGTCAATCACATGCATTAGAGAGAGAGAGAGAGAGAGAGAGAGAGTAATGTGTGACTGTGTGTGGTGTATTTCCTGTAGAAATTAAAAATGGCAACAAGAGAAAGTACTGTATGTGAATCTGTGTGTGAGAGAAAAAGCAAAAAAAGGACCAAAAGATATAGCGATATGCATTAAAGCTGTGCGATATGGACAAAAATACTATCGTGATTTTTATCAATAATGCAATGTCGATTTTAGGCCCCGCCCACATGGAGATGTGTTTAGCTATATATGTAAAAATTTTGTGTTGTATAGGCGTTTCGTTCAGATGGATTTGGTGTTTTGGGAGCGTGAAACCGCTATTTTTTTTTAAACCAGGTTCCAGAGTGGATAAATCGGATAACAACAGCGTTGCATTTTCGTGTGTACAGCCAATCCGTATATTTTGTGAAACGATGATTTCATCACCCCACGTCTCACCCCTAGTCAGACACCTCTACATCATGTAACAGCAACAAAAAACATGAACAAACACTGAACGATTGTCTTTTTATTAACTAACATTAATACAGATTGATAAATGTATTTGTCAGTCCTTGTCTTGTGTTTCCCCTCCTCTCGTGTCTCTATTTGGCCATCCTCGTTCCGTTTAATTAGTAGTTAATGTGTCCCCAGCCCTGCATGTGATTGCCCCACACCTGTTTCTGTTCTTCCTTGCTAATTTCCCAGTGTTTATAAGCCCTGTGTTTCCTAGCCCCTGTGTCCGGTCTTAACGTCATATGTGTTCGTCTCTCCCCATGCCCCCTGTCTGTCTACTGGATCTAATAAAAGAACCTGACTGGCACCTCCTTGTGTCCCGAGAGGGAACGTGACAGAAGACCGGACCCAAACAACTGAAGTAAGCGGCGCTTCTCCTCCCTCGTGTTTTTTTTTTCCGTTTTTGAAAGTTTTTTGTTTGCTCCTTTTTTCCCGCTCCCTCCACGGCGATGGAGTTTACCGCCCGCCTCGGCGCCCTCGTTTTGCGGGACCTCCCCTTCGTGGAGTACGCGGAGGAGTTCTGCGGGCTGGCCAGGAAGGCGGAGCTGCACGACGCCGTCATCCATTTACATTTACATTTACATTTATTCATTTAGCTGACGCTTTTATCCAAAGCGACTTACAATTGCTATATATGTCAGAGGTCGCATGCCTCTGGAGCAACTAGGGGGTTAAGTGTCTTGCTCAGGGACACATTGGTGTCTCACAGTGGATTCGAACCCGGGTCTCTCACACCAAAGGCATGTGTCTTATCCACTGCGCCATCACCACCCCCTCCAGCTCTTCCGGCTCGGGGCCTGTCACCACCGCCCCATGAACCTCCCAGACACCACGGGATTAACCTGGAGAGGAGGGATTTGCCGGTGTCTGGGAGACGTCCGGGCCCGAGCCAGTGTCAGCCCGTCCTCGTCGGCGGCTCTCCCGAGCCCGCCGCCGCTCGCGCTTCCAGAGCGCCCCCGCGAACTCGCGCTTCCAGAGCGCCCTCCTGTGCCTGCTCCTCGCAGGTGGACTCCTGCGTCTCCGCTGGTCCCGCCCAGCTCTCCTGCGTCTCCGCTGGTCCCGTCCAGCTCAGCTCCTCCCGAGCGCCCCCAAGTGTCCGCGCTTCCCGAGCGCCCTCAAGTGTCCGCGCTTCCCGAGCGCCCTCAAGTGTCCGCGCTTCCCGATCGCCCTCAAGTGTCCGCGCTTCCCGAGCGCCCCCAAGTGTCCGCGCTTCCCGAGCGCCCCCAAGTGTCCGCGCTTCCCGAACGCCCCCAAGTGTCCGCGCTTCCCGAGCGCCCCCAAGTGTCCGCGCTTCCTGAGCGCCCCCAAGTGCCGGCTCCTCGCACGGGCCCTCCCGTGACGGCTCCTCGCATGTGCCCTCCCGTGCCAGCTCCACGCACGTGCCCTCCTGAGTTCCCGCTGGTTCCGTCCAGCCCTCCTGAGTTCCCGCTGGTTCCGTCCAGCCCTCCTGAGTTCCCGCTGGTTCCGTCCGGCCCTCCTGAGTTCCCGCTGGTTCCGTCCGGCCCTCCTGAGATCCCGCTGGTTCCATCCAGCCCCACGCCTCCTGAGCGCCCGACAGAGTCCGCGCTGCAAGAGCGCCCGACAGAGCCCGCTCCTCTGTGGCTCCCAGGGGGGAGCTTCCCCAAGAAAATTTTGGGGGGGGGTAAGAGGGTCACAGCCTGTGTGGCCGGGCCAAGGGCCAAGGCCACAGAACCCCTCGGGCCCGAAAAAAATAGGCCGTGGCTTCCCGAGTCCCCTGAACCGCCCTGGCCTCCCGAGTCCTCTGACCCGCCCTGGCCTCCCGAGTCCCCTGACCCGCCATGGCCCCCGGAACGGGCACCGCCCTGGAGGCCTCCAGAGCGCCCACCCCCCCTCCCCATTGGATGGTGTTAGGCGTGAGGACACGCCTTCCGGAGGGGGGCGTAATGTCAGTCCTTGTCTTGTGTTTCCCCTCCTCTCGTGTCTCTATTTGGCCATCCTCGTTCCGTTTAATTAGTAGTTAATGTGTCCCCAGCCCTGCATGTGATTGCCCCACACCTGTTTCTGTTCTTCCTTGCTAATTTCCCAGTGTTTATAAGCCCTGTGTTTCCTAGCCGCTGTGTCCGGTTTTAACATCATTTGTGTTCGTCTCTCCCCATGCTCCTCGTCTCATCAATAAACGGATTATTGGTACTCCTACGTCTCCTCGCTCCTTGTATCCCGAGAGGGAACGTGACCGTATTGTTCCATGTTCGTTTGTATATAGCGTGCAAGGTTTATGCCCATGCTCCAAGTCCTCTCCGTTTTTTTTTCTCAGTGGCAGAATTACAGCGCCACATACTGGTCTGGCATACTACATTGTTTTGTGTAGTTTTTGTGGTTTCGTGTGTACGCAGATATTTCTTGAGACGAGAAAAAAAAAGATTGTATGCTCTGGCTTCATGTGGATGTGGCCTTATTCACAATTTTGGCACAATATTTCCTTACACACACACATACACATACACAAACACTCTACATTCATAAAAGCTACATTCATAAATGTGATGTTCTGCTCTACCACATATATGAAGTAGCTCTGTATTTCACTTATGACAACGATATTTTGGATAACAGTGAAATTTCACAATTCTAAATTCCAATTTTGATACAACATCAAAAACTACTAGCCTAACTAATATGAAGTTTAAAAGTTATTAAAGAGTAAATACTTTGTAATAAAATAAGGGAAAAAGTAAACAAATTACAACTAATTACAGTACAACAGAACAAAGACGCACACACACCCACAAGTGCTTGAAGATTTTCAGGTAGGTCTAACAGTAGTATTCAGGTACAGAATAATCAGAATCTCATATTCTTTACTGTATACATTTAATATAGGTTAATCTTTATTCAGTCAAGAGCAGTGAGTGATTTTCTCTGTCTTCCGTTGTTTGATTAACATTAATGACAGAATATTAGGCTGCTGCCAGTTTAAGACCTCATGCATGCATCCAATATGTTGATGCACTTTTTCGCATTTTCTTTCTCAGCTCTTTATGTTCACTTAATTCTAGAAGGTAAAAAGTGCAAAGAGACGTCAAAGGGAGCGCAATTTGGTGGTCATGCTATCTGAGAAGTATTTTTCACAGAAAACTGTCTCAGACAGTGTGCAAGTACCAAATCCAGTGGTTTAAAGTTGCTTGAATGCTTCCGGGCCTGGGAGAAATCATGCTTTTTGAGGTTTAAAATCGATTTTTTAAAGATTCCAATTAATTGCACAGCCCTAATATACATACAGTATGTGTACACACTCTGTCTGCTTATGCTCTATACCTTGCATGTTGAAGTATTGAAGTATTCCTGCCCACCATGAACATGTAAATCACTTTAGCCTTGTGAGCATAATCTTCTGTCAATCCATATTCCAAAGTATGGATCGAAAGCATTGCATTGATTTAGACTGCAAAACTGAGACAAGACTTTCGTCTCCGAATTACTGTTGGGCTATAGGTTATGGCCCCTCTCGGAAACAAGCCGAAGATTTATGCTCAAGCTTTCCTTCTCTTATGGTGTGACAGGGAGAGGAATGACCCAGTCCATATCTGTTTCACTTTTGGGTCTTGATCGATGGACCCTTCTATAAATGACTCCCCCAAGATTTATCCTCTGTAAAAGAGTGCATAGAAACTTTATGTGTCTTTCAATTGACAGTGGTGACTTATAGGAAATGCGGAAAAACATACTGTATTTGTTACACTTGTTATGCCCCAAGTTAAACACATTAGCTCTGTTTCAAAACCTTGCAAGCTGCAATGCTGTCTACTGCCTACCTCTGAGGCAGCACACTAACTGAAATTAAGCTTACTTGGTGACTTATTTGGAAAGTTTTACTTTGGCAGCAATTCAAGAATAGACTCATTACTGATTCTGAGTTAGGACATTGCTATGCTAATGGTGTGATGCTCTTGTAAAACTAAAAATACAAAGCAAACACAGTATTGGTTGAAACAGCCAATTTACTGTAGATTCACTTAGATCCCTTATTCAACTTCCAGGTGTAAAGACATCATTTTTGTTTTGTTTTGTTTTGTTTTGATGGCATCATGTACAAGACACACCTTTTTAAATTGCAATTGTGTGAATTTATGTTTTGTGATATTTAAAGAAAAAAAAGTATTATTCCTCTGGTTAATCACAGCTTTAACTTGAAAATTAAACTTTAAAATTAAAATTAGTGAACCATAGGGGTACACTTCAAAACGTTTTGTTGCCTTTTACAACTGTTGCTTTCTTCCGTTGGGTGAAGTGAAGTAAAGTGACATTCAGCCAAGTATGGTGACCCATACTCGGAATTCGTGCTCTGCATTTAACCCATCCAACGTGCACACACACAGCAGTGAACACACACACACCGTGAACACACACCTGGAGCAGTCGGCAGCCATTTTATGCTGCAGCGTCCGGGGAGCAGTTGGGGGTTCAGTGCCTTGCTCAAGGGCACCTCAGTCGTGGTATTGAGGTTGGAGAGAGCGCTGGACATTCACTCCCCCAACCTACAATTCCTGCCGGCCGGAGACTCGAACCCTCAACCTTCGGATTACAAGTCCGACTCTCTAACCATTAGGCCACGACTTCCCCTTGGGTTTACTTGGTAAAACAAAATTGATGACTTGGGAGGATATTATGGATAATGCTGCAGATAAAATTGGCAAGAAGTTGAATGCTTCTTGAAATTGAGTTTTAACAAGAAATAAAGCTTTAAAAGTATGGGAAATCTTGGAAAAAAAAAAAAACTAGATGGATTCAATACAAATTAGAAAAATTTATTATTTCCAGTATTCACAGATTTCAAATAAATTATTTTTAATAAGTCTCTTTGCTACCTTCTAAAATGAGGAAAAGGGAACCAAATGAATATGAACCAGGAGCAACAATTCTGTACTGATTTGTTAACCAAATGAATTGATGAAATGAAAGTGACCACAAACACGGACAAAATGTTATATTTATTTATCCCATATACAGTTATAACCAAAATACAGCTTGCAGTAAAATGTAAAAGAATGCTGTGGATGAAAATAATCCTGATGATTTTCCAACACAACATTACAAAGCTCTCAAAAATCACAAAATTATTCAACTAGAATATCATCAGTATCATCAGTTTAATGTGGAGAACAAAAACCAGATATGGCTCTAAAGTGAAAACCAGAACTAGAAAAGAAGAGGCAGTCTTAAAAACAAAACGGGAAAAAAAAGAATAAATGCAACTTGAAATGTGAATACAAAACCTTGAAAGCTGTCCTCCATCAACCATTGAATGGAATTAATGAATATTTGGAATCAGAAGACAAGGTTATCACTGCATTTTCTCCAGGTTTACAGAAACATTGATCCACAGAAGGCCCATGTCTCGGTGTGGGATCTCAAATCTCTGCCCGAGGTCTTCTAATGAAGTGTTTTGCACTCTTAATCACTCAGTTAGAATACTATTAGAATACACGCAGAGCAATAGCTTCATGTATTGCCAGAAACAGTGTTTTACTCCAATAATCTTTGTTTTATTTACAACCTCAAGAAATATTGTACAGTAATGGAACACTGAATTGATGTTAGATCAGACAGACCATGATCAGTTCAATCCAGACAACTGGTGTGTAGATGCCATTATATTGTATCTGACAATATATAATTGTTATATAAATTTAACAGATTATATTGTTAAGGTACTTAACTGGCTTTCAGTGGATGTTTCAATACATTGACAACAGAGTGTTATTTGGAAGAAATAAATGATCCTTCTAACACTGAGTTCTTTCTAAATTACCCTATGAACTGTAGCCAGAAACATAACGACAATAAGATAAAAGGAGCAAAAGAGCCAATTTTGAGAATTTGGTGAAATTTGTGAACAATAAGGTAAGGAATGTGCCACATCCCATGTTTCCGAAATTTTACAGACATTACTGCTCACACAGCACGAGGGATAAGTAGCAGTACTCAGTTGCTGCCAATGCATAAGGCGAGGAGAAGTAAAAGCGGCCTATTTTGTCCCCAGCAGGGAACATAGTTTTGTTCTGTTCATAGACATTGTGCATATTTCAGAAAAACACAGTCTGAACAAGAAAATGGACAAAGAAAAGAAACAAGGATTGGAGTGTGCTTTGGGTGCCTGGAAACAGGACAGATGAGCAAAGGTTGTGCTCAGAGACATACCTGTCAGGTGTGTTAAGACCAGCATTCCACTTTGTTGCACAGTGTCAATAGGAGTCAAGGCACATGTAAAGGTGATGAAAGCAAAAAGGAACACAGAGAGAACACTATTAGGAGTGCTTTGGTAGATATAAATGAGAAAGAGTGAATTGTATGCCTTTCGTGATCTGGGAAGTTTTTCTACCCTTTGCACTACTTAAGTAGCTCAGTGTGACTGGTAGGAAAAGTGACATATGGCTATGTACCATGAATAAGGCAAAAGCTGTCAAGACCTCTGTCGTGTCTGGTTTGGAGAGATGTGGTTTAGAAGGAAAAATAAACCGTTGAAGCTTCTCCCAGGGTGCAATTTCTATGGAAAATGACTGCATTCCTCCTGAAAATGATCGGGAATAGTGGCCATATTTGAGAAATGATAGACTACCTTAAGCTGCATTTATACTGGGCTTTGATTCCAGAAATTGCTGTCAAATTGCCGGCGAGGATTTTGTGAGAATGCAAGCTGGAGCTGATAATGTTTATAAAAGGTTTCTCACAGATGATAAAACTGGTGGATGGACAATATAGCATTAATCTGCTGGATTCACTCAATAGTCTCTGTGTATGCTGAACAAAGAGGTTTTAACTTAAAACAATGCCTCATGTTGTTTTGTTTTTAAATAATATAAGTGACTTGATGATGTAATGTAGGAAAAAGTGTATGCTGTTTCAGAATAGGTCATGATGCCAGATTCTGACCTCATGAGACTGCTTTGGAGGCCTACTGGCAAGTTAGAGCTAAGGAGTACAAGAAGGTAATTTTGGAGCTATATAATTACGAAATAATACCATTACTCCTCAGAAATGTTTAAGAGACAACAGGTAATGTTTATAACAAACGTTTTTTTTACAATCTTCTATAATTAAATTCAAGTTTTGATGCTTGCATAAGATGTGATTGTGTGCAAAATGAGGCTTTAAACTTCACAACTCCAATATCAGAAGACAGGAGCAAAAGAGCTAAAGGACTTTGGATTTGGATAAAAGACATATTGTTTGTAGAGAGAGCCTATTCTGTACAATGGTGTGTTGAATCAGAATCATTCATATTTGAAGTCCAGTTTCAAGATCGGCCACTCACCAAGTGTGGGAATCTTTCAAGTCCAGCTCTTAGGTTGAAAACATTTAAAGTCTTATGATGTCAGCTTGATGGTTTTGGACAACTATAGTCCGAATAAGCTTTGCAGTCAGGAAAAATGCCTATGACACAATTTCATTATTATATATGATGAAAAAGAAACACAAAGCTGATTGAACCTTCATTACTGGCAAACACAAAGTTGCTCTCCTAAAATATGCTACAGTAGTGTGAATTTCTAAATTCAACTTGCAATGTGCAGGAGGTGAACAAGGTACACACTGAGCTTAGGAAGAACCTGGACAATGGGAGAAAAATAGGAGAGTCAGTCAAAAGATCAAAGGGGCTGATCACTTCATGCGTCTTTTTCTGATAGGATAGCTATCCGATCCTGAAAAGACCAAGTGTAAATGCCCTCCGAAACGAATTCTAGACAGATATAAATCCGATCGCTCAAACCACTTCAAACCCATCTTTCCAGTGCTGATGCCGTGCTCTCTCTTGTTGCGGTCTCTGATATTGAAATTATCTGATAACGAATAAAATGCAGCGCATATCTATTGCTTTCATTGACCTGAACTCCGTTAAATTTACATATAGCGCGGGAATTAAAGAACGGCTTTATATCCACTTTGCGAAGACACATTTATGTGGCCAAGTGTAAATGTAAATGTTTTAACAAACCAGATAGATATCAGACCAGAAAAAAACGCATGAAGTGACCAGGTGTAAACAGGCCCAATAATCCGAAGTTTATGTGTACACTATGTTACAGCCAGCACACACAATAATAATAAAAAAAAAAATATTATATATATATATATATATATATCATAACCCAAAAATGAAGATTCAGATTCAAGAATCAGAGAACCAATTTTTACAATAAGTATAGCTTAACATAGAGAGAGTTTCCATCAATACGTTCTCCCAACTCGTCAGATATTGACGCTTGGTCAGGACCCCTTGGCGTTGCTTTTTGACGCTCAAGTTACCCCTTTAGCATCGTGTTTTAAAGCACAGGGTACCCTTTTAACGTCACTTTTTGACATGTAGGGTCCTCCATTGATTTCAGTTGTTTGCCTTAATTTAATGGTTTGCATGCATTTGTAAAAATATAAATACTTTTATATGAATTTATACTTTCATTAGCACCTAACCCCACCTGTACCCTAAACCTATCCATTTCTGAACAATATAAAACACACAATAGGCAAATAAGAGTACAGTCACAGGTATTTATTGCAAAACTGACCATAAAAAGCAGTATAAAAGTTTTACAAACAAGTCGTGTTGTATTCCAAGTCTTCTGAATATATACAATTTATTGGTAACGCTTTAGATTACAGCCCGCAATGTACCGTGTAATTAAACACAATTTACAGCATACCTATTTGTAACTATAGAGTACCTCCACACTACCTACTCATAAGTATAAGGGAACAATGTGCAACGTTTGGGGAATAAGGGGGTAATAACCTGTGGAATTATAAAGCATTTATACTATAAGTATTTTATAACTGAAGGGTACTTATTCTGAAATTACGTGCATGTAGAGACCGAGATTTTCCGCATCTGAAGCTGAACGTACATGTAGGTAAATGGAAACAATTGGGGAATAAGGGGGTAATGACTTTGAAAATTAAAAGTTTTACACTGTTAGTATTTCATAAGCAAGGTGTAACTATTCTAGGATTACGTTGTATTTATATCCTACTGTGTTAGGCAACAATATTATGATTTAGAACAATTTTCCTTATTGTAATAACACAAAATATATGATGCAACATATTTTTACACTACGTACTGGGTAGCCTACTTATTGTATAATAACAACTTATATATCTTACATGACATTAATACAAATAGTAAACTGTAGTATACTATAGTACAATTGAGTAATTATAGTGAAATTAAAAACCACCATAGTCTTTATACATTGTACCACAGTTTACTAAAGAATATAAGCTATATTATTTACTAGTGTTATTTATTTGGGGTCATGGAGATTACTGAACAACTCAGCTGAAAGTATGGGGTAATTATGTGGTGAGCATCTGATATGGTTGGGTTTAGAATTTCCCATATTAAAATTTACCGTTACTGTGCAAGTGTAACATCCGCGGGCTGTAATCTGAAGTGATGACTTGTTACCCTCTTGTTACGTGTAGTTAATGTGTAAGTGTAACATCCGCGGGCTGTAATCTAAAGTGATGCCTTGTTACCCTCTTGTTACGTGTAGTTAATGTGTAAGTGTAACATCCACAAGCTGTAATCTAAAGTGAAGCCTTGTTACCCTTGTTACGTGTAGTTACTGTGTAAGTGTAACATCTGCGGGCTGTAACAAATAAATATGTTTAATATTTAAAATTTTAACATCTTTTCCAAGAACAGAATGCTGAAAAAAATTAATTTGCAACCACTTATACAAAATACAAAGAACTGTAAAACACACACACACACACACACACTTGTTTCGCTATCCTTGAGGGGACTTCCATAGGCATAATGGTTTTCTACTATACAGACCGTATATTATATTGCCCTACACCTAAACTTAGCCCTCACAGGAGACTTTCTGCATTTTTAGATTTTAAAAAAACTTAATTTTTCATACACTTCAAAAACTGTGTGATTTATAAGCTTGTTTACCCATGGGGATCTCAATTTAGGTCCCCATCGTGACACAGGTCCCCATGAGTCTGTGTGTATTAAGGTTTAAGTCCCCACCGGAATATAAAAACAAAAACACACAAACACACACACTGTCAGTCCTTTGTCATGTGTGTCATGTGTTCCCGCCTCATGTTTCCTTATTTGGTTTGTTTCCTATCCTTGTTTCATGTGACCATTAGTTAATTCTTGTCCAGCTGTGTTCGTCTCATTATCTATGATTATCCTGTGTATTTATAGTCCTGTCTGTTCAGTATGATTTCACCTGGTCTACTCGTTACTCCCCGGTGTTCCTGTCTGTGTCAGCCTTGCCTTGTCTTGCCCTGCCTTGATGTCTTCGTTAAAGACTGTTATTTTGAGTTTATCCTCGTCTCCGTGTTCCTCGATCCTCCCTGCTGTGTGCACCGTGACACACACACACAATCATGATCTACATTTATTTTTAATAGGCATATTGGCAATTTTTATTTCGGGTGTGGGCAGGAGTCGACAAATATCTGGAGATCTTTTGGATATGCTTGCAAAGTTGTCCCTGCAGTATATGAGGGAGCAGAAAAGTCCTCCCACTCTGATGCAGTTTTCACCTGTGATCACAATTAGAGAAAAATACATTGCAAAAATAAATAAATAAATAACCTGTTAATACATGTCAAGTTTGCATAACGTAAAGAAGTGTTGCGCAAAGCTTATATTTAACCAATATATAAAATAAGGACTTCTGTGAGGACTCTGTGTCACAGCAATGAAAATCTGTAAGAGTTGCCAACACTGTGATACGGTCAAGCAATAAATAATAAATTAACAAGGGACTACAAAAGTACACAGGTAACTGGAAAATAAAAACAAGAACTTTATAGTATAACAGAATAGAGAAGATGATATAGTAAGTAGGTGACACTCCACTCTGATGGGCTCCAATTCACCTTAAAGGAGTTGTTCACTTCTGGAACAAAAATTTACAGATAATGTACACACCCCCTTGTGATCCAAGATTATCATGTCTTTCTTTCTTCAATTGTAAATAAATTATGTTTTTTGAGGAAAACATT
Organism: Barbus barbus; assembly: GCF_936440315.1. NCBI lineage: Eukaryota > Metazoa > Chordata > Actinopteri > Cypriniformes > Cyprinidae > Barbus > Barbus barbus. The sequence continues at coordinate 18,005,371 of NC_136735.1, read as the reverse complement.
TCAGAATTTCTCTGCATAAAATGGACTTCTATGGTGCACCTGAGTTTGAACTTCGACAATGCAGTTTAAATTCAGCTTCAAAGGACTTTAAACAATCCCAGATAAGAAGAAGCGTCTTATCTAGCGAAAAGATTGGTTAAACGCTCCTCTTGTCTAGCTCTGCATGAACTGTGTTTGTTTCCAGTTCATGACAGTTAGGGTAGGTCTAAAAACTCCCATCTCATTTTCTCCAACTTCAATAACGTTCTACATCGCTGCAGAAGTACTGACCCAGTGTTTACAAAGTGAATATACAAAGAACGTCAAATGCCCTAATTAAAAGCGGTGCAATGTAGGACGATTTTGAAGTTGGAGGAGAAAATGAGATGGGAGCATTTCGACATACCCTAACTGTCATGAACCAGGAAAAAACGGAGTTAACTCAGAGCTAGACAAGAAGAGCGTTTGAGATTAAAAAGCATATTGTAACTTTTTTAAGAAAATAACCGATCGCGTCGCTAGATAAGACCCTTCTTCCTCGGCTGTGTAGTAATCTTTAGAATCATTGTTCTAATTTTAGCTTTTAGGGAATCACTCTTAAGATTCGATATTTATATGATTAATTATTATTAATAAGAATGTCCAACAAGCACTAAAATCAGCACGTTATTTCTTAACAGTTTTGTTTATGCCTGACCCAATCGGATTCTTCCTGTGGGGCGGAGCCCCGCCCTGCACAGCCTTTTTTTTTCCGTGCATACATTATCCGTTCAGTTACTTATCACATGAAGAAATTATCGACAGCAGATTTCTATTCGTATTGTAATCATGCATTGATGAGAACAAACAAATTTCATCCACACCAGCTTACTATTAATGAAATCAGCTTTCATCTGAAACCAAACACCACGTATTTGGCATGCACAAAAATACATATATAATTTATATTCATTACGTGGTTAAGCCATAGAAGAAACAATCCTTAATTCTAAATAATCACATCGAGCATGTGAACTGAACACTAGTCATCAGGTAAAGTTATGCATCAAAAGATTACAACAATATCATACGTTCCAATAACACAGCAAGCCTTTTAAATGACAAGAAAACAACCTTAATATATGTTGTAAATATATTGTATATAGTGTTTTCCGAGTATATTGCTTCAATAGCAGAAACTAGTATAATTTGTCCCTTTTAAGATACTTGAGCAAAGCGTGGCGTCTCTTTGTCTGTTAGGGAGCAACAAGGCGCGTTCCTGGAATGTGCTGATAACGCGAGGTCATAATGTCCCTTTTTTGTGAAGATCTGGAGATTTTCTTAGTTGGACATTGATTGTAAAAACATCATCTTCAACGATACCATCGATGAATTATTATTGACCGTGCTGTTCTTTAAAGATATCCAGATGTTCCTCTCGAATGTATCCTGGATTTTATGATCCCAGGAGATAAGGAGGTTCAGGGCAGGAGATCAGCAGGAGGGAAGCTTTGCTCAAGAATGTGCTGTCCGAAATTGTGTGTGTGTGTGGGTTCTGGTGTTGATCAGGTCTTACACATTCCCCCTTTGCTCGGTGAGGTTCTCGTTGTGAACGTTGGTGGGCACTGGAACAAGAAGTAGGGAGAACAGGCACACACAAGCCACAAACAACATCTCCATCACTGACTGAATCCTGGTGCAGGGTAATTTGAGAATACACAGGTTAGAAACTTGAGAAGACAACTGGGTTATTGGTAGTAGGGTCATTTTTATTGGTTTAGTTGTCAGGGGTTCGACGAGGCGGTATAGGCGTGATCTCAATCAGGTTGGTTGAGTTCTCCGGTTCGGGTTCTTGGTCAGTTTTATCACGTCGGAAAATGCGCGGGACGCCTGACGTGCATTTGTTGAAAGACTCTTGAACGGCGTTCACTCGCTTGTGTAGGAGGAAGGCCAGGATCAAAGTCACAACATATCCTACAATAGTAGAGATGCAAAGCGCTGTGTCAGCGGCAGACCAAGACCGAATAACTGGCGCCAGTGGCGTAACTTTGCTTTGAAAAGTGGTGGGGACACCGCACAACTCGTTTTGCTATTTGTTTATTTAATAACCAAATTTACTTGGGGACTGAGTTCAGAGTTGGAAATGCACTTAATTTTCGCTTTGATGTATACATGCATCACATTCACAAATATGTCTATAAACATCCGAATAAGCAATTGTGAATGTTACATTTTGCTTATCACAACACATCCAGGGTCGCTAATATCAATCAAAATACGCAAGATAAATATGGTGAACTTACCATTTCATGGTCAGCTCAGCTGCAGCGTATTCATTAATTGCACAGTTGTGTGTGTGTGTGTGTGTGTGTGTGTGTATTACGATTCATTCTACTTTGAATTACTTGCATATTTTCTCTTAATACCAGCTGGACAACTTGCTAAAAGTAGGTGTGATCGATGCACGCTGAACATGGAAGAATCAACATTACGTCAAGAGTCAAGACAAGCCCACAAAATGTTTCCTCATCCAATCAAATAATTTACCCAATCTTGAACTATGCAAAACCTTGTGTAAAACATGAATGAGAGTTAATTTGTGTTTAAAATGGTTAAACTACCTTTATTAATTAAATAAATGAAATTGTTTTAACAAATATTTTTTTTATGACGTTTTTATAAAAGCTCTATTTTTTCCTCCCCCACCCCACATGTAAAGGCTAGTTAACGGTAAATGTTGCTACCTATAGCATAAATGTTAAAACATCAACAAAATGTCCAAAAGAAAGTATGGAAGTGATATAAGAAGCTTTTTAGTGAAGCAGCCACGCACAGTAAGTTACTTTGCTTAACACGAAAACATATTATATTTAACTTACGTGAATATAGACATACTGTCGCTAATCATGTTTTCTGGCGGCCACTGGAGCGTGCTGTGATTTAATACAAAACTGAATTAGAGGACTATGAACTAAAGACTTGTACTTTTTAATTGTTTTAATTGTGAAAATCCCAGTCATAACATAGAATTGTCCTGTTGCCTAAAAGGTTACTTCTATGTTACTTCTTACATAACTTAATTTTTCATATAACACTTAATCATGACTTGTAATAATAACCGTGACTTGTGACTTTTTAACAATGCCTCAAGTGAACTCACCTCGCTGCGTGGTTGAAGAAGAACCGTCGTCCACCTTCTAGTCATCACTTGATGACTACTGTGAGTGATGATTTGACTTGTGGACCAGAGATATTGTCCAATTAATCTTCTCAAAAATCTCAAATAAAATATTTCAACCTTGAAACAGTATCCAAACAATACGAACATCGTAAAAAGAAAGGTACAGGATCTGTAGACTAATTATAGGGAAAGGAAAGTACATATCCCATGACGCATATCGCGTATCTCGCGATAGTTTCACAACAAGACTTAATATTCATCTTTGAGGACGTTGAAAAGCTTCTGACCGGCGGAAAAATTTGAAATGAAAATGAATTAATTAGATTATGAAGAGTGACGATTTGTAGGGGATCACGTGACCCTTCGACGGCGATGCAGGCTTGAATCTTTCGCTCTGCTCACTTATCACTTATCTGCTCGCCATATTTTGTATAATCCTGTCAGTAAAATTTGAACCACTCTGCATTGGACCTGTCATGAGTGCTAAGGCAGACAAAGGGGATCGGAAAAGAGAGATTGAGCAATCGCCAATGAAGAAAAAATTCAGAGATTCCGCCATCTCCAGAGAAGACCTCGACGATGCTATTGCTAGCCGCATCGAACTAGCATTTAAAGAGCAACAAAAGACGTTGAATTCGGTTGTGAATTTGGCAGTAAGAGAGGCGATGGACTCTGTGCTGATTCCAGCATTACGCGAACTGCGTGAAGACATACAAGCGACCAACAAGTCTGTTAAAGAGCTAAGAGAGGAGTTTGAGACCATAACTACGGCGGCGAAGCAGACACGTGACCGCGTAGATTCTGTTCAAGCAGCTGCACGTGAGGATAGGAGGACAGTCACGGGCTTAAGAAATCAGCTGGAGCGACTCACCGAGAAGGTGACGGATATGGAGGACAGGTGCAGGAGGAACAACGTACGACTGGTGGGGCTGCCAGAGGGGGCTGAGGGATCCGACGCGGCTGGTTTCCTCAGAGTTAATATTTCTAAGTGGATTCCTTCCTTGAAGGGCCGTGACATTGAGATCGACCGGGCACATCGCGTATATGACGGAGGGAGGGGCTCCGACCAGCCGCGCACTCTCATCTTCCGTGTACTGAGATGGCATGACAGATCAGATATCCTGAAGGGTGCTCGAAAGGCTTATCCGGTGAAATGCGCACAGAACAATGTCACACTGCTATTTTTTCCCGACTTTAGTCCAGCTACAGTGATCAGGAGAAAGGCATTTGGTCCGGTTTTGAAGAAGATGACGGCGCTTGGTCTCCAGCCCTTCCTCATCTATCCGGCCGTAATCAAACTACGGCACAAGGGGGAACAGAAAAGCTTCGATTCCCCTCAGAAAGCGGAGGATTTTATTAGCTCCCTGTCCCAGCAGAAGACGTATGCCGCGGCTCTGCGCGGGGGAATGGCGGCTGCTGTTTCTCCAGCCCGGCGGGAGGAGTTTGATGGTCGGGATGAACATGGTCCCAGCGGCTTAGGAGCGGATGATGGCAGAACGGACATGGACGCTGACTAAATTTGGTTTTTGCTTTTTTCTTCTCTCCACTCTACTACTGAGATATTGTTCCTAACTTCCTATATATCCGGTACAACGATCTCATTGCTGGCAAGACTGACACCCCTTTTTTCTTTTTGGAGGGGACTAATGGAGAGTTGGTTTAATTAAAAATATTTTTTTCTGGCAGTACGAGCTTTTTGGGAGACATGTCCTGCGTTGGAGTGGATCGGTCACGAACCATCACTATTTTTTGTTGCTCAGTCAGACCTATGTTCTCGGTAATGTGCGGTCTGAGTTGTTCCTTGTTTAAGGTTGTCGGTTGTTCATGTTTTTATGTGGTTTTTACTTTTTACAACAGACATTTATACTTTAATTTATTTTACCTTATTTCTAAAGGGATTTTTCATCTAGGAGGTTTGGTATCTAAAATACACGTCAACGTTTACACGCTATATATTCAATGCATACTCTAAATATTTTATCACTAAATGTGAATGGGTTAAATTCTGCTGTCAAACGAACTCGTGTGTTAGAATATTTACATCGTAAATCTATTTCCTGTGCCCTAATTCAAGAGACACATTTAAAGCAATCCGACGTGGCACGTTTCCAGAATAAGTATTACAAATTAGCAGCTTTTTCCTGCGCTCAAAATAAAACTAAGGGGGTGCTTATTCTTGTTAACCGGAAGTTAAATTTAACAATTGAACACCTTGGTAGTGATGAGAAGGGTAGATTTGTTTTTATCCGATGCAAAATATATAATAATAGGTTAGCCTTGGTCTCTATTTATGGTCCGAATGAGACAGACAGTGCATTCCTTTCACAGATCTCCAAAACTCTGCTTGAGCAGATTGATTGCCCTCTAGTGGTGGGTGGGGATTTTAATGCTGTCATAAATCCTGTTTTAGATAAATCTCAATCTGATACAACAGCCAATCCATCCTCTAAATTACTGAATAAATTTATCACTGAGCTTAACGTAATCGATCTTTGGAGAATTCAGAATACTAAATCTAAGGACTTCACTTTTTTCTCTAATAGACACAAGACTTTCTCTAGGATAGACTACATATTTCTCAGCCCATCTTTAATTTCGTCTGATTCTTCCATCTCTATATTACCAATTTTATTATCTGATCATTCTGCTGTGCTGTGCAGTGTTCCTCTTTCCGATGTTAAAGCCAAGTCCCCTAGATGGCGCTTTAACGTATCATTATTAAGTAATCAGACTATCATTACTTCTTTAAAAGAATATATTAAGGAGTTTCTTGAAATTAATATGCCCTCTGGTGTGGATCCTCAAAAACTGTGGGAGACGACTAAGTGCGCTATACGAGGTTTCTGTATATCTTTCTCTTCTACTCTTGCCAAAGCGAAAACCCGCAAGTTTACACAATTAGAAAATAAAATCCAATCATTACAAAACCTACAAAAACAACATTTTACGGAGCAGCAGGCTACACAGTTGTCCTCTTTAAAAGAAGAATACGATTTGCTTTCACAATCAAAGGCGGAATTTATTTTACATAGGACTAGGCAAAAATATTATTTTGAATCGGAGAGACCTAGTCATTTATTGGCTCTTAGGTTGAGAGAATGTGAGTCTAAGGCATATATTAGCGCAATAAAATCATCAGATGATCACGTCACCACAAACCCTGTGGCAATTAATGAAATATTTAAAGGTTTCTACACAAATCTATATAAAGCCGAAACAGATTTTGATGAATCAATCTGTAAGCAGTATTTAGATAAATTGGAACTGCCTCGGATCTCACAGATGGATAAAGAATCTTTGGAGGCCCCATTAAGTTCGGAGGAACTCCATGTCTCTTTAAAAAGCCTTCAGAAGGGCAAATCGCCGGGCCTAGATGGTCTCCCCCCGGAATTATACTTAGAAATTTGGGATTTGGTAGGGACACTTATGCTTAATTCATTTAATTTTGCAATTGAACATGGGGTATTTCATAGAGATCAAAAAACATCACTGATTTCATTACTTCTTAAAAAAGGGAAAGATCCATTAGATTGTTCCAACTACAGACCAATTTCGCTTATCTCATGTGATCTAAAAATGTATGCTAAAGTTTTTGCTTCTCGTATGGAGAAGGTAATTCATAGTCTGATCAAGGAGGACCAAACTGGTTTCATCAAGGGGCGTAATGCATCTGATAATATGCGTCGACTCCTTCATATTCTTGACTTTGCAGACTCCCACCCAACCCCTTGTGCAGTCTTTTCACTTGATGCAGAAAAAGCCTTTGACAGGCTAGAGTGGAATTATATGTGGGCAGTTTTGCAATGTTTCGGCTTCGGTGAACACTTCATTTCTATGATTAAGACATTATACCACTCACCTGCAGCATCAGTCATAACTGGTAATGTTATTTCCCCCCCGTTCCCTTTACAGCGGGGAACGAGGCAGGGTTGTCCGCTTTCCCCCTTATTGTTTTGTCTATCTCTTGAACCCTTAGCACAAGCCATCAGGAAGTCTGAAGTATCGATTAAGATTCATGATCATAATCATAGTATTTCGTTATACGCTGATGATATTATTCTATATTTAGACCACTTTGATGTTTCAGTCCCTAATATAATTAAGGAATTTGATAATTTTAGTAGCTTATCGGGATATAAAATAAATTGGAGCAAATCTGTTTTAATGCCAATTAACAATATTAAAGTTAATTCTTCTATTCCCTCATTCATCCCTATTAAGGACTCTTTCACCTATCTGGGCGTTACCATATATAAAAACATTCATAAGATTGCCAGGGACAATTTTAATAATATTTTAGTTAAGGTCAAGAATGACATTCAAAGATGGAAGAATCTTAACGTTTCCCTCCAAGGAAGAATCTCCACTGTTAAGATGAATTTGCTACCTCGATTTAATTTTCTTTTCTCTATGCTACCGCTTTCTCCCCCTCCAGGTTACTTTAAGGAGATTAACTCCATAATTACGAAATTTATCTGGAATGATAAATGCCCCAGAATTAAACTTACCACATTACAACATCCTAATAGCGCAGGAGGACTGGCTGTACCAAATTTTGAACTGTATTATTGGTCGTTCCAGCTTAAGGCTCTTCATACTTGGGTTGATCCTCAATCTACAGTTTCTTGGAGAGTGATTGAAGCTGACAAGGTTAAACCAAATAGACTCCAAGATATTTTATTTACTGGCACAGGGAAAAAAGGGGATAATTATAAATTTGGTCCGGTTGTGGCCAATTCTATTAAAATCTGGAAAACGGTTGAACGTCGGATTGGAGGACCCTTCAAATTTTGTAATAGTACACCTTTATGGCACAATTTTAATTTTGTATGCGGAAATCGCCCATTTGTCCAACCCTCTTGGTCTTCTTTAGGTGTAAACACGTGCGGTGATATATATGATAACCAGGGCCTATGTTCATTTCAAACGTTAAGAGCTAAATTTTGTCTACCAGCATCTGCATATTTTGTCTTTCTTCAATTACGTTCCGCTCTCAAAGCGTATGGCGTTCCTTGGTCTTCTCCCTCTCATCCTATGCGGGACTGGATTGCACCATCTGCTGGTCGGCCATCTGCTTCCTTAATATATAATAAGATTCTTGATTGCATTATAAAACCTCTTTCTATTAAAACTATTTGGAATAGGGAATTATCTGACCTTAATTTATCTGTCGACTGGGAGAGGGTGTGGTCTAATCTCAGTTTAACATCTAAAAATCTGGCGCATCGTCTTATTCACTTCAAAGTCATTCATAGAGCATACATAACTCCTTACAAAAGATTCAAAATGAAACTACAATCAAATTTCAACTGCCATATATGTAACACTGCATCATCAGGTACGTTTCTGCATATGTTTTGGGAATGTCCTATCACTAGCAGTCTATGGACACATGTAAACCTGGTTTTATCATCCTTACTGAAAATTGATTGGTCCGTTAACCCAAGTTTGTGTCTTCTTAATGATGATTCTGGTCTCTGTATAAGTTCGATGCAAAAGAGAATGTTGTTTGCTGGTTTTACAGCTGCGAAGAAGACAATAATACAGAACTGGTTTACACCGCATATGTGTGGGAAAACATATTGGATCCGTAGCCTCTTGCAAATAGTGTCTTGTGAATGTACAACAGCACGAATCAATGGGGCCAAGCCTTCTACCATTGATGCTTGGCAGTGCTTTCTCTTTGAAATACGTGACTGTATGGAGGAGTGACTTCTGTGGGTTTCTTTTTTCTGTCCTTCCTTTTCTCCCTCCTTTTGACTGGACTTTGAGATGTTGAGTATGTGTCTGTTGTTTTATTTTATTATTTTCTTAATATATTGTTTTTTTTTTATGTTGTGTTATGTATGAAAAATAAAAAAAATGTTGATAACAAAAAAAAAGAGTGACGATTTGTAGATGGTGCTTTTCCTTTAATACATACCTTACGCAATCTATTTTTCAGTTACTTTTTAAAAGTGGTGGGGACAATATCGAGCATGGTAAAAAGTGGTGGGGACATGTCCCACCCGTCCCACCCGTAAATTACGCCTATGACTGGCGCGCCAGCGGGTGGAAGTCGAGCGATAGCTTCTAAAGCTGTATCAACAGGAGTTAAATCAATCAGTTGCGTTCCTTCCTCCCTGATCCTTTCTTCCAATTCTGGATCAAGGGCGAAGGAGTGCTGTTTGAAGTAGGGTGAGATTTCGATTTCAGCCTGATACTCGTCGCCGGTAAGGTGATAAAATGCCAAATAGTCAATATGGAGGATCGAACCCTTAGGGACCGTGATCCATAGAGTTTGGTTAGGTAGGATAATGCGTGTGGCTGTGTCGTGTTGATCCTGTTCGCGTTGAGGTGTTGACCAACCATCGGTTTCTGATCATTTCGGCTTGCGTTACTTCAACTTGAGAACATAGTGTCGCTTCGGTGGGGCAGCTAGTGTCGGGCCTAATGGATTCTAGGTCGCAGATGCCCTCAGTATTATCGCGGACAAACGATTTTACTCGGGCCAAGGAAATTAATGTCTTTCATGAGCGTACACATCTTTAGGTTTGGGGCCAGATACAACTGTTCGTTGTTATCGTGATACGCAACGACTTCAGGAGTGTGGATTTTGACATAGGTGTTCCCTTGCGAAAATCCAACACTCACAACATCTTTGAGCCGGTAAATGTTATTAGCGTCGATAATGGTTAAACTGAGGAGAATGGCTCGGTCGCCTGGATTGGTTGACCACGGTTCTCACAACAAGTTACAACGACTTTATTTAAGGGAGTCAATCTAAATTTCGGGACCTGGATTTAAGGAATTGGTAAAGGGAGTTTTCTGATGAGGGGACTAGAGGGAAAAATAAATTATAGTGAGAGAGGAAAAGGAAAACATGAAAACTTTGGCTTCGTCATTTGATCGCGCTGCGAAGCGCCCTCAGCCATATACCATATGGCGAGAATCCACACATGCCGTCAAAGTTCCGAACAAAGAAACTTTAACTACTGAAGCCGTAAGAACTCTAAACAGACTTCCTAAGAGCATCGTCACGTCACAGAGAAGCCAACCTACCACCGGAGGGGCATCCCTTGAAACGCGTCATGCAACTACAGCTACAGCAGCCAATCAGCAGTTGCGGGGTTCCCTCAACCAGGAAAGGAACGAAACAAGTAACAACTATATAGTTGATATCTTCATATCTCACTGAGCTGGTGCTCTTAATCGTTAAAAGTAAAGATAGTAAGGTTCTCTGCTCGTGATCTGCCCCTGGTAGATCTTTTTGAAATAGCAAATAGTGCTATACTTTAATTTTCTTCAAATCGCGTTCCTGTATATGTGTGTTCTGTGTAGTATGTTATCGTAGATTAGCAAATAAACTTTGATTCATTTATAAAGAAATCTTCTGTCTTCTGTTTTGTAATATTCATATCAAAACTTTGCCCAGAGCTTGCTACCTGCGCTCAGAATTTACCCAACCAATTCTGTATTATTATCGTGGCCACGAAATAAACAGAATTGCTAAGATATACTGGTTTAACCTGTTAACCTTCACTGCCATTTGTGGCCTCACAGGTGAAAATAACCTACCTAAATTAAAATGGTAACAGTTTGTGACAAAGTGTGCTTACACAAACAAATTAGGTATCTTTGGAAAGAAGAGACTCTGGGCTTTACTATCTATCATCCAGAGTTGATAATGCTCAAAAAGATAAAAAGTTATAGGCACTGACGTGCCTTGAAAAATATTTTTCCACACTGAATGTTTTTTTTTATTTCATATACAAATACATGAAATAAGTCCTGGAGCAATCCAGAAAAGTAATGGATCGAAAGCCACGTGTCTCATGAGTTCATATTTCAAATTTGAAGAAGATACCATGAAAAATGAGATTCCTGCAATATTTTTTCTGAAACTATTTATAGTCCCCCCTCCCCCCTGTTTGAGGAAAAATAACCACCAAATGGATTGCAGAATTATACAAGCTATTTTAGTCATTATACATGTTCCTGCATAGTTTTTCAATTATAAAATAATAGACAGATTTATTTGAGCACTAAAAAATACAAAAATAATTATTTGAGTAATAAAAAGGAAAAAAAATAGAAAAAAAATGCTTTGTATATAGTATGTATACTGAAGTATTCTTCGTTATTCGTTATTACAATGATAAATATCACTGCCAGACGTGAAGTGATATTGCCAGACATGGTCATAGAGTCAGTAAACACACGCTGATGTGCTTCCATTCAGATGATGATCATACAAATGGGCCATATAATCAATAATAGCTGATCAATGAATCACAATGATAGCCGTCATAGAGTCGCTAATAAACACGCTGATGTGCGTCCATACATATTATAATCATGCAGACACGGCCACATTCCCCACACAATACACACACACACATATAAAAAATGTAGAAGAAAAAAAAAAGTTTTTTATGGATAAAGCAGATCGCTAAGTTACGCCCCGCTCAGATGACAGTGTGCGTCACAGCGTGCGTCATGGCTGGCTGGAGGGAGCGCCAAATTCAAATAATCTATATTCCGCTTTTCTGAGACTTTTTTTTCCGTAGACGGTCTCATTATTTTTGTAAAACCGTATGCTGTAACATCGTTTTGTTTTTTTACCACCAATACGCTGTTTTTGAGCGTAATTTATTCCATAACGGACGCGAACAATAACTCTCTGAAGAAATGAAACGTAAACAAAGGAATATTCATCCTTATTACAACGTTATTGTTTCGCTGGACTAAAAGTGCTCGCTGGTATGTTGTTCTGTGGACCCTTACCTCTCTAACTAAACTGGGATTTCAGCAGTGGACGCGTTTGTGGCTCGTTATTACAATGATAAAGGTACGTACGGCTTTTTTACTCTGCGTGTTTGGATGTGTACTGCTTACACAAATGTAGCAAATTTGTGCCACTCATTCCTTATAAGCTTTCCATCGAAAAACAGCGATCTGTCGTCGATGCTTGAGGCTTAGACCCTCAGAATGATATATAGTTTGACAAGATTAACTTTGTCCCGTTTCATTTATTCTATTAGAAAACAATGACACATGCAAACAAAGATCGTTCAGTGCGAGGTCGCTCTGGTGAACGTTAACAGGTTAATGCTCGCTGGACGAGCGTAGTAAATAAGAAATTATACATTTTGATTAATATCAATTAGGGCTGTCGCGATTCGTCGATTTTAGTCGACTAGTCAATTTTAAAAAATCATCCACTTTATTTTGCTCGCGTCGACTAACAGGCAAAATACCGGAAGTGGCGCATTTCACGGACGAGAATTCATAAAACACATTTAGGCTATTTTACAAGGCTGCATGATATATTAAACCCATTTAAAAATCATAATTAAGCATAATTGTGAATTCACAATGCGTGTAGGTTAAAAACGTGCGTCTCACAGTGGCTTCATTCACAGTAGTTCCGCAGAAACGTATCATTTACATGTGTGGAGCGTCTCATACTCCATCTCTGCATGTTGTTGTGAGTTTGTGTTTATTATAACGTTCATCTGGGAACGTTAATCACGTCTGACTACCGGGGGTGACAGAGGAACTCACAGGGTTAGCCATTTATGGAGGAACCCTACTGGAGCAAAAGACGCACGTATCCGGCCCAGCGGGCAGGAGTGGCATTGCAAGCCGACACTTAGAACGGGTCCTTCGCGCTACTGGCCCCTGGGGGCGAGTACACAGGAATATACCGGCTCTACACGAAGGCTATAGAATCTAGCAAACGTGTTGGGTGTCACCCAGCCCTCAGCTCTACAAATATCTGTCAGCGAGGTGCCTTGTGCAAACGCCCAGGAGGAAGAAACACCTCTAGTTGAGTGTGCTCACAACCCGAACGGACAAGGCACGTCTTGGGATTGGTACGCCAAGACAATAGCATCCACTATCCAGTGGGCTAACCTCTGCTTGGAGACAGCCTTTCCCTTCTGCTGGCCTCCGTAACAGAAAAAAAGCTGGTCTGAGGCCCTGAAGCTTTGTGTTCTGTCCACGTACAGCCGCAGAGCACGGATGGGACAGAGAAAAGCTAGGGCTGGGTCTGCCTCCTCCGAGGGCAGTGCTTGCAGGTTCACTACCTGGTCCCTGAAGGGAGTGGTAGGAACCTTGGGCACATATCCAGGCCGAGGTCTCAGGACAACGTGAGAGTTGGCCGGCCCATTCTAGGCATGATTCGTCCCCTACCCTCTTGTTGGAAGCCAATGCAGTCCGGAGAACTGTCTTTAATGATATAATTTTCAACTCAGCTGACTGTAAAGGTTCAAAGTGTCACGGAACTGAGGCGGAAGCAAAGATGCAGGTGAAGTTATATATTTAATAGTCAGATACACAGCACAATACAGACAACAGTCTCTCGGATGATGTCGTGGCGCAGGGACCATATGAACAGCGTGCAGGTGGAGAGTGTCGGTGATGAATCCAGTGCAGGTGAAGAGTGTCGGGGATGAATCCAGTGCAGGTGATGATCCGGGTGGGACGAAGACTTCTGACACACTCGAACACGAACAGGAAGACAAAGGTACACGAAGAAACACTGACTGGGGCACATCCAACACATCCAGGAACATTCAACGATCTGACAAGGGAGAGAAGATTTAGTGAGGCTTTATAGCTGAGTGAATTGGCAGCAGCTGGTGTGGGAATTGAGATCAGCTGGCGCGCTGATCACGGAGCGAGGGACACGCCCACTCGCACACAATACACAGACACAGACAATGATACACGAGACATGAAGGAGGCAGTAGATTAATATACCGTGACAGTACCCTCCCTCCTAGGAACGCCTCCTGGCGTCCCCAGACTCCCTTACCTGTCGATTGTAATCATCGATAAGGGAGTGATCCAGAATGTCTCTAGCAGGCACCCAACTTCTCTCCTCCGGACCGTAACCTTCCCAGTCCACCAAGTACTGGAATCCGCGTCCCCTCCGCCTAGAGTCCAGAATACGATCGACCGAATAAGCAGGTTCCCCTTCTACGAGTCGCGGCGGTGGGGGAACCGGGGCTGGCGGATTAATGCGGGAATAAAAAACGGGTTTAATTTTGGACACATGGAAGACGGGATGAATTCTCCTGTACACTGGAGGAAGATTGAGGCGAACTGCCACCGGACTAATGATTTTAGTGACAGCAAACGGGCCAATGAATTTGGGAGCAAGTTTATTAGAAACGGAGCGGAGAGGAATGTTCTTGGTAGAAAGCCACACTTTGGAACCGACGACGTATACGGGAGGTCTAGTCCGGTGGCGATCGGCCTTGGCCTTGGTGCGCGCTCCCACTTGGAGTAGAGTCTCGCGGGCTCTAGTCCAAGTGCGATGACACCTCTGGACAAAGGCGTGAGCGGAGGGGACCGCGACCTCGGATTCCAGACTAGGAAAAATTGGTGGCTGGTAACCTATACTACCTTCAAACGGAGATAGGCCCGTAGATGACACTGGCAACGAATTGTGGGCGTACTCCACCATTGACAGTTGTTGGCTCCATGAGGAAGGATTCTTGGAGACCAGACATCGCAACGTTCTCTCCAAATCCTGGTTGGCTCTCTCGGTTTGACCATTGCTCTGGGGATGAAACCCTGAGGACAGACTAACAGTAGCACCCAGCAATTTACAAAACTCTCGCCAAAATTTGGACACAAATTGGGGACCTCTGTCGGAAACCACGTCCGTCGGGAGGCCATGTAACCGAAAGACGTGGTCAACGACTGTTACCGCTGTCTCCTTGGCTGAGGGTAATTTGGGCAAGGGAATAAAGTGGGCCGCCTTCGAGAATCGGTCCACCACGGTCAAAACTACCGTGTTACCCTGAGAGGGTGGGAGGGCGGTGACAAAATCTAGAGCGATATGGGACCAGGGTCTCGAAGGGACCGGCAGCGGTTGAAGGAGCCCATCTGGGGGTCTATTGGAAGTCTTACCAGTGGCACAAACTGAGCAAGCCAAAACAAAACTGTGAACATCGCGAGCCATAAGTGGCCACCAAAATCGTTGCTTGACTAAAGATGTAGTGCGACTGACTCCTGGATGACAAGCCACACTGGAACAATGACCCCACTGAATAACGTCGGACCGTAATCCCTCTGGCACAAATAACCGGTTCGGTGGGCAACCGACCGGAGGCGTTACCCCTTGCAAGGCCGTCTTGACCTTCGATTGGACCTCCCATGTGAGTGCGGAGATGATAAGGGTCTCCGGAAAAATACACTCGGGAGTAGACGGGCGATCGGAACGGTCAAAAATGCGTGATAAAGAATCGGGCTTGATGTTCTTGGAGCCCGGGCGGTACGAGAGAGTGAAGTCAAAACGTCCGAAAAAAAGTGCCCACCGAGCCTGCCTAGAGTTCAATCTTTTGGCAGTTTTAATGTATTCTAAATTCTTGTGATCGGTCCATACGATGAAAGGTACCCCCGACCCTTCCAACCAGTGGTGCCATTCTTCCAATGCTAGCTTGACTGCCAACAACTCTCTGTTACCAATGTCATAATTACTCTCGGCAGGGGACAAACGGTGGGACAAAAACGCGCATGGATGCATTCTGTCGTCTGCCGGAGCGCGCTGGGATAGCACTGCACCTACCCCCACCTCTGACGCATCGACCTCCACCACGAACTGACGTGATGGATCAGGGGTAATTAAGATGGGGGCTGAAACAAAGCGGTCCTTCAGTTTGGCAAACGCAGCCTCAGCTGCGTTTGACCACCTGAACGTAGTTCTGGGGGAGGTCAAGGCGGTCAGAGGAGAGGCTAGTTGGCTGAAATTGCGAATAAACCGCCGGTAAAAATTGGCGAACCCCAGAAACCTCTGCAGGGCCTTGCGGGAGTCTGGGCTTGGCCAATCCACCACAGCCTTAACCTTGTCAGGGTCCATGCGCACTCCCTCAGACGACACAATGTACCCTAGGAAAGGAACCGACTGTGCATGAAAAGCGCATTTCTCCGCCTTGACAAAAAGCCCATTCTCTAACAGCCTCTGAAGCACTCGTCGTACGTGCTGCACGTGCTCCTGGAGAGAAGAAGAAAAAATCAATATGTCATCCAGGTAAACATATATGAATTGATCGACCATATCTCGCAGCACGTCGTTGACGAGTGCCTGGAAGACTGCCGGGGAGTTGGACAGCCCGAAGGGCATGACCAAGTATTCAAAGTGCCCCCTGGGGGTGTTAAAAGCAGTCTTCCATTCGTCCCCCCTCCTGATGCGGACCAAATGATAAGCGTTACGTAAGTCCAATTTAGTGAAGATCGACGCTCCCTGCAACCTCTCGAAAGCTGAAGACATCAGCGGCAAAGGATAGGTATTCTTTACCGTGATGCTGTTCAACCCTCGGTAGTCAATGCAAGGTCGCAGTGATCCGTCCTTCTTCCCCACAAAAAAGAACCCCGCCCCCGCGGGAGAAGAGGAGGGCCGGATGAACCCCGCTGCTAGAGAATCAGAAATATATTTCTCCATAACCTCTCTCTCTGGAACAGAAAGTGAATATAATTTGCCTTTAGGCGGAGACGTACCTGGCAATAACTCTATGGCACAGTCATAGGGACGATGTGGAGGGAGAGAAGCAGCACGAGACTTACTGAACACCTCCTTCAGGTCTAGATACTCTGTGGGCACGTTAGACAAATCCCCTGCCTCCTCCTGCAAGGTGGAAACAGAAACAGACGGACAAGCAGACACAAGACAAGACTCATGACATTTAGTGCTCCATTCCGATACAGATTTCTGCTGCCAATCTATCCTGGGGTTGTGCTTGGTAAGCCAGGGGTGTCCTAAAACAATGGGTGCCAGGGGGGAGTCCAGAATGTAGAATGAAATGGTTTCAGTGTGATTGCCGGATACAATGAGTGTGATGGGTCCAGTGGTGAAGGAAATGGTGGGCAAGGTTTGGCCATTGAGGGCGTGGACTGAGATGGTATGAGTGAGGGGTAGGAGGGGAACCTGAATCCGGAGTGCAAATTTGTAGTCCATAAAATTACCTTCTGCCCCAGAGTCCAATAGTGCTTGACCGTCGTGAGTGTGTGCTGTCCATCTTAGTCTTACCGGGAGGAGTGTAGATGTAAATGAGGTCTTTTCAGCGGAAATCCCACCCGACAGTAGCCTCAGATTCACTGCCGGGCTTGGCCTTTTACTGTGCAGTTGTATGCGAAATGTCCCGCCGTACCACAGTAAAGGCAAAGGCCCTGGGACCTCCGCCTTTCCTTCTCCTCCCGAGACAGCCGAGCTCGCCCGACCTGCATGGGCTCGGGATCGTAGACGGGGCTGACCGCGTCCCTGTCACTGGCTCTGAGTGTCGGCGTTTCCTCCGGAAATCGAGTAGGTAACCTCCGCCGTTCAACTCGCGAGAGTCGGGAGTCCACCCGAAGAGCCAGTTCAATCAGTCCATTGAGGGTGGTGGGTAAATCCAGCATATAAATCTCCCTCTGGATGCGGTCAGCCAGCCCATGCAGGAACATATCCCACTGCGCCTCCTCGTTCCACTGACACTCTGCCACCAAGGTCCGGAACTCAATGGAGTAATCCGCTACGGATCTCTCCCCCTGTCTAAGATCCGCGAGGATCCGGGCCGCCTCCTTTCCCGCGGCCGCGCGGTCAAAAACTCTTTTCATCTCGGCGGAGAGTGTCTGAAACGAGGTACAGCATGGATCCTGGTTCTCCCACACCGCCGTTCCCCATAGTGCTGCTCTCCCAGTCAGAAGGGTGAGCACGAACGCCACCCTGCTCTGTTCGTTGGCGAAGGTCCTAGGCTGCAGAGCAAAATGCATAGAACAACGCGTAAGAAATGCTCTGCAATAGTTCGGCTCACCACTATACCTTTCCGGAGCTGGTAGGCGGGGCTCTGGCTGGGAGACGCTCTCTGGTGGTATGAGGGGAGCTGGCGGTGTGGGTGGCGCAGCAGAGATTTGCAGATGTTCCATTTTCTGGGTGAGCTCGGACACCTGCGCCATAAGAGCATGAATCGCCAGCCCGGACTCTTTCATGCTCTTCTCCTGGGCATCCATCCGAGAGACGCTGGCTCTGAGGAAGTCCTCCAGAGACGAGGATGATCCGCCTGCTGCTTCCATTCTCTGGTCAGATCGTTCTGTCACGGAACTGAGGCGGAAGCAAAGATGCAGGTGAAGTTATATATTTAATAGTCAGATACACAGCACAATACAGACAACAGTCTCTCGGATGATGTCGTGGCGCAGGGACCAGATGAACAGCGTGCAGGTGGAGAGTGTCGGTGATGAATCCAGTGCAGGTGAAGAGTGTCGGGGATGAATCCAGTGCAGGTGATGATCCGGGTGGGACGAAGACTTCTGACACACTCGAACACGAACAGGAAGACAAAGGTACACGAAGAAACACTGACTGGGGCACATCCAACACATCCAGGAACATTCAACGATCTGACAAGGGAGAGAAGATTTAGTGAGGCTTTATAGCTGAGTGAATTGGCAGCAGCTGGTGTGGGAATTGAGATCAGCTGGCGCGCTGATCACGGAGCGAGGGACACGCCCACTCGCACACAATACACAGACACAGACAATGATACACGAGACATGAAGGAGGCAGTAGATTAATATACCGTGACACAAAGGGAGGTCTCCGCAGTGCCATGAGCAACAGAGACGGCTTAATTCAACATTTTTTCTCTTCCGTGTCAGTCTTTGATGCCTGTTCACAACAGTAACATGAGGCATGAGTGTGCATTCCTCTGAAAACAAGGTGCAGTGCATCAGAACACCGGCTCCTGCTTCAGCAGCATCACACATATTACTCTCTTGAACGCATTTTGACTGACACAGAAGAGAATCAATTGTTGAATAAAGTCATTTTTTGTTTATTTTGCGCACAAATAAGTATTCTCGTAGCTTCATAAAATTACAGTTGAACCGCTGATGTCATATGGACTATTTTAATGATCTCCTTACTATCTTTCTGGGCCTTGAACATGTCAGTTTTGTTGCTGTCTATGCAGAGTCAGAAAGCTAGGACTGGCTAGGCCACTCCAGGACCTTAATGTGCTTCTTCTTGAGCCACTCCTTTGTTGCCTTGGCTGTGTGTTTTGGATCATTGTCATGCTGGAATACCCATCCACGACCCATTTTCAATGCCCTGACCCTGACGGTACATAGCTCCGTCCATTGTCCCTTTGATGTGGTGCAGTTGTCCTGTCCCCTTGGCAAAAAACATCCCCAAAGCATAATGTTTCCACCTCCATGTTTGATGGTGGGGATGGTGTTCTTGGGGTCATAGGCAGCATTCTTCCTCCTCCAAACACGGCGAGTTGATGCCAAAGAGCTTGATTTTGGTCTCATCTGACCACAATACTTTTACCCAGTTCTCCTCTGAATCATTGGCAGACGGGCCTGTACATGTTTTATTGAGCAGGGGGACCTTGCGGGCGTTCTTCCAGTGATCCTGCTTCAGTGTGGAAAGGTCTGAAAGACATCACCAATTACAAGACACCATCCACCAGCATTGTGGGGAATCAACAACTGGCAGACAATCTAAATGAGTTTTACTGCAGGTTTTGAAAAAAACACCATTCACACCTGCAATCCCCCCACCTCCTCCTGCACTGCAGATCAGTGAAGATTATATTAATTATATATTAATTATTATATTAATTACCCATAATAGCTATTAATATATCTAAATAAGGTTTGGTTCTACGCCAGAAACACAAACTATCTATAATGCTTTACAAGAAAACATCTTGAAATATAAAAGTACGATTAGCCTCAAGCCACGTTTGAAAATGTATGTGATTAACCTGTTAACGTTTACCAGAGCGACGTCGCACTGAACGCTCTTTGTTTGCATGTGTCATTGTTTTCTAATAGAATAAATGAAACGGGACAAAGTTAATCTTGACAAACTATATATCATTTTGAAGGTCTAAGCCTCAAGCATCGACGACAGATCGCTGTTTTTCGATGGAAAGCTTATAAGGAATGTATTTGCTACATTTGTGTAAGCAGTACACATCCAAACACGCAGAGTAAAAAAGCAGTACGTACCTTTATCACTGTAATAACAAGCCACAAACGCGTCCACTGCTGAAATCCCAGTTTAGTTAGAGAGGTAAGGGTCCACAGAACAGCACTTTTAGTCCAGCGAAACAATAACGTTGTAATAAGGATGAATATTCCTTTGTTTACGTTTCATTTCTTTGGGAGAGTTATTGTTCGCGTCCGTTATGGAATAAATTACGCTCAAAAACAGCGTCTTGGTAGTAAAAAAACAACACTGTGTTGTAGCATACAGTTTTACAAACAGAATGAGACCGTCCACGGAAAAAAAAAGTATCAGAAAAGCGGAATATAGTTTATTTGAATTTGGCGCTCCCTCCTGCCAGCTCTGACGCGGGCTATGACACGCACGCTGTCATCTGAGCGGGGCGTAACTTAGCGATCTGCTTTATCCATAAAAAACTTTTTTTTTTTCTTCTACATTTTTTATATGTGTGTGTGTGTGTGTATTGTGTGGGGAATGTGGCCGTATCTGCATGATTATAATCTGTATGGACGGACATCAGCGTGTTTATTACCGACTCTATGACGGCTATCATTGTGATTCATTGATCAGCTATTATTGATTATATGGCCCATCTGTATGATTATCATCTGAATGGAAGCACATCAGAGTGTGATTACTGACTCTATGACCATGTCTGGCAATATCACTTCATGTCTGGCAATCAGAATACTTCAGTATACATACTATATATAAAGCATTCTTTTTCTATTTTCTTTCCTTTTTTATTACTCAAATAATTATTTTTGTATTTTTTAGTGCTCAAATAAATCTGTCTATTATTTTATAGTTGAAAAACTATGCAGGAACATGTATAATGACTAAAATAGCTTGTATAATTCTGCAATCCATTTGGTGGTTATTTTTCCTCAAACAGGGGGTGGGTGGACTATAAATAGTTTTAGAAAAAATATTGCAGGAATCTCATTTTTCATGGTGTCTTCTTCAAATTTGAAATATAAACTCATGAGACACATGGCTTTCAACCCATTACTTTTGCTCCAGGACTTATTTCATGTATTTGTATATGAAATAAAAAAACATTCAGTGTGGAAAAATATTTTTCAAGGCACGTCAGTGTGTATAACTTTTTATCTTTTTGAACATTATCAACTCTGGATGATGGATAGTAAAGCCCAGAGTGTCTTCTTTCCAAAGATACCTAATTTGTTTGTGTAAGCACACTTTGTCACAAACTGTTACCATTTTAATTTAGGTAGGTTATTTTCACCTGCGAGGCCCACAATGGGGGTGAAGGTTAACAGGTTAATAATGTTTTTGCTTAAAACCCACCTTAAACCATCATTGAGTGCTTGTAATAACTTCCGATTATGATCTATAGTTGATTTTTATTCAATAGTAGGCAGACATGCACTCTTTGTATGATTAATAACGCAACACTGCTTATAAACATCCTTTATTGTTATAAAAATACCTTGAGCTGCATACAAAACACATACAGAAAATATATTGTCATAATCATGTCTATTTGCATATTTCATGTGTAGAAAAAAAGTTTCACTCAATTTTTTTTTAATACAGAAGATCTAATATTAGAGAGTAAACGCGCTCTGACTCATAACATTTGTACACGTGGGAGAAAAAGGACACTCCAGATCACATAATTCAGTGGAGAATTAATAGAAATTATATTAAGAACATGTGAGAATAAATCTGCTCTCAGATACCAAAGATAACAAGAACTCTGCATCCACTCTATTCTCTCTCAGAATACTCTTCTTCGGTGTTTGTTTACACTTTTTTTCAACACGGTGCCACCATTCTCGTAGTTTTGTGCAACAGCAGCTGTTCCAGGCACATGATCTGAGCTCAAATCTGATTGGACAGCTGGTTTCTTCGCAGAGCGATAGGGAAAAAAATCGTCACGGAGGACGAAAAAAAAATCCTTGCTTTTTCGCTCCGCCAATTATCGCACCTGGTGTGAATAGCTCCATAGGGATCTATTGTTTCGATTCAAAAGTGTCATCGCGCCAAATTTTCGCGTTCAGTGCGAAAAGCCCTTTACTGGACCCCCTGCAGTTTGCCTAAAGAGCAAACAGGTCTGTGGATGATGCAGTCAACATGGGACTGCACTTCATCCTGCAGCATCTGGACAGACCAGGGACTTATGTGAGGATCCTGTTTGTGGACTTCAGCTCAGCTTTTAACACGATCATCCCATCACTCCTCCTGCCCAAACTAACACAGCTCTCCGTGCCCACCTCTGTCTGTCAGTGAATCACCAGCTTCCTAACAGACAGGCAGCAGCTAGTGAAGCTGGGAAAATACACATCCAGCACCTGCACCATCAGCACTGGAGCTCCTCGGGGCTGCGTTCTCTCCCCACTGCTCTTCTCCCTCTACACCAGCTACTGCACATCTAAAGACCCCTCTGTCCAGCTCCTGAAGTTTGCAGATGACTCCACACTGATCGGCCTCATTCAGGACGGTGACAAGTCTGCTTACAGACAGGAGGTTAAAGAGCTGGCTGTCTGGTGCAGCCTTAACAACCTGGAGCTCAACATGCTCAAAACAGTGTAGATGACCGTGGACTTCAGGAGAAACCCCCCTGATCTCCCCCCACTCACCCTCATGAACAGCACTGTAACAACAGTGGAGACATTCAGATTCCTGGGCAGCACCATCTCTCAGGACCTGAAGTGGGACATTCACATTGACTCCATTGTCAAAAAGGCCCAGCAGAGTTTGTACTTCCTTCGCCAGCTGAGGAAGTTCAACCTGCCACAGGAGCTGCTGAAACAGTTATACTCTGCCATCATTGAATCTGTTATCTGCACGTCAATAACTGTTTGGTTCAGCTCAGCTACCAAATCTGACCTCAGAAGACTACAGAGGGCAGTCCGGACTGCTGAGCAAATCACTGGTATAACCTTCCCCACTCTCCAAGAACTGTACTTATCCAGAGTGAGCAAAAGGGCTGGCAAAATCACTCTGGACCGCTCACATCCAGCACACTCCCTCTTTGAACTGTTGCCATCTGGTCGACACTACAGTGCTCTGAGCACCAGAACGGCCAGGCACCAGAACAGTTTCTTCCCTCAGGCAATCCATCTCATGAACATCTGAACACTTAACAATAAACATGAAGCACACAACACTATCATACATTTATTTATTTAGCACACATACTTATTACAATTAAAATTTGTACCTAACATACCTGTACATACTAAATTGTCTATTTTGTATATTGTGTTTGTGCTATTTTTGCACATTGTCTATTTTGTATATTTGTATATTGTTATTTTTATTATCTGTGTCTTGTCTTGTCACTGTCATTCTGTCGCACTGTGGAGCTTCAGTCACCAAAACAAATTCCTCATATGTGCGAACAAACCTAGCAATAAAGCTGATTCTGATTCTGATAAATAAATACACAGTATGTGATCTACTATAGTTTAGTAGTATAAAGCTACAAACCAAATGCAACTCAAAGCCACATGTAGTACATACTGTTTACATACACTTTGTATTGTTTGGCTTTATAGTTGTGACTTTTTCAATGATATATGACACAAGACTATCTGTTATGATGCTTAATAGATCACATTTTCAAGTAAACTCACATTTTTACTTTCAATTTAGCGATATATTTTTGATTCATATTTTTGACTTTTGCCTTTTGACATTTTCAAAAAAAAATTTCAACCAAAAACAGAAATGCTGTTTTTAGCTGTCAAGATTTTAATCTTATTTTAATCTTGTGAATTGTAAAATTATGTACTTTAATTTGAGAGTAGGCACTGAGGTCCACCCTCAGAAGAAAGAAGAAATCAAGTTCCGGGTTTGCGTGGTGCATAAATGCACTACTGTGAAGGCTGAAATATCTGTATGCTATTTTACAGCAACAGTCAGTTGGCGTAAAATGATGTTAAGCAGTAAGAGCTCTTTTTTGTCCAGTCTAGAAAATCCTCACGAGTATGTTGTTAAATGATTTGATAGTACAGAAGAGAGGCTGACTAGTGAACTGAATTTAAGTGAGAAATAGCTGGTAGGAGAACTGGAGGATGTGAGTGGTTGCTGAGATTATTTGATGTGAGAGATCCTTGTGTGCTTGAGAGGCTAAACTGAAAGCTACATCAAATGCTTTCAGAACACGAGGAAGAAATGCAAGCATAAATAACAAATATTCCAATCAAAACTAATAATGTTCTCCTGAGTTTTTATGGAGCATTATGCAGGCAATAAGTTGAATTGCTTGTACACCTTATCTGTATCTGAAGTTATAACAGTATGAATGTAATCTGACATGAAACACCTGTGATCAGGACAGGTATCTGAAGGTACTGTATATAATATAAAAGGTATTTGGCATGAAACACCTGCCATCAGGACAGGTATCTGAAGGTACTGTATATAATATAAAAGGTATTTGACATGAAACACCTGCCATCAGGACAGGTATCTGAAGGTACTGTATATAATATAAAAGGTATTTGACATGAAACACCTGTGATCAGGACAGGTATCTGAAGGTACTGTATATAATATAAAAGGTATTTGACATGAAACACCTGCATTCAGGACAGGTATCTGAAGGTACTGTATATAATATAAAAGGTATTTGACATGAAACACCTACCATCAGGACAGGTATCTGAAGGTACTGTATATAATATAAAAGGTATTTGACATGAAACACCTGCCATCAGGACAGGTATCTGAAGGTACTGTATATAATATAAAAGGTATTTGACATGAAACACCTGCATTCAGGACAGGTATCTGAAGGTACTGTATATAATATAAAAGGTATTTGACATGAAACATCTGCCATCAGGACAGGTATCTGAAGGTACTGTATATAATATAAAAGGTATTTTACATGAAACACCTGCGATCAGGACAGGTATCTGAAGTTACTGTATATAATATAAAAGGTATTTGACATGAAACCCCTGCGATCAGGACAGGTATCTGAAGGTACTGTATATAATATAAAAGGTATTTGACATGAAACACCTGCGATCAGGACAGGTATCTGAAGTTATAACAGTATGAATGTAATCTGACATGAAACACCTGTGATCAGGACAGGTATCTGAAGTTATAACAGTATGAATGTAATCTGACATGAAACCCCTGCGATCAGGACGGGTATCTGAAGGTACTGTATATAATATAAAAGGTATTTGACATGAAACACCTGCGATCAGGACAGGTATCTGAAGGTACTGTATATAATATAAAAGGTATTTGACATGAAACACCTGTGATCAGGACAGGTATCTGAAGGCAATATATATAATATAAAAGGTATTTGACATGAAACCCCTGTGATCAGGACCGGTATCTGAAGTTACTGTATATAATATAAAAGGTATTTGACATGAAACCCCTGCGATCAGGACAGGTATCTGAAGTAAATAGATACCCAACTGCGCATGATCGGTGACCTATGCAGATTCTCAAATAGGCCACGCCCACCTGATGACGCAATTTTGATTACGCTGTTCTGAAACCCCTGGAAAAATGTGCATCCCGTTTCTTATTAGGGGAGTGAGCCCTTCTTTTCACCCACAGTTCTATTTTCATTGTGAAAGGTAAGAAGTGTTATCATGCTGCTCCACTATATCCATTGAAATGTATCTAATTATAGTAGCCATATATGTTATTAGAAGAAATATATTGTTGATGAGAGGTTGGTTTATGCGTATCAGACATTATTTGTGATTGGTTGTTGTGTATTTCTGATATTATTGCACATTTCCTATGTTCCATGTGGCTGAGCATATTTTCATGTGTATTATATTATGTTTAAGACCTACTTGTGTATTTTAAGGTCTAATTCTCCCTATTTTGATTACATCCAGCATTTATCTTTGTCTGTCATATGCTGTAGTCTATCTTTCCTGTGTTTTAGTGAGTTTGTGAACGATGCTCTTACTATTAAGTTATTTGCAGTCTCAACTTCATTATTTCCTATTATAATTCATTATGTATTGTAATTTGGAGGTTATTTGAAATGAACACAGTCCTATTTTCATTGTGAAAGGCTGTCGCCATTCTGTTCTGCTGTGAGAGTGTCTGTGTGGAGAAAGGAGCCTAATAAAAAGAAGCTGCTCTGTTTGACTCAACGATTTTGGTGTCCTCCTCATTTACTCCTCACCTCAATATATGTATATGTCTGTCAGGATTGTGGACTGTTTTGTGTTTGTTTTGCTTCCCATATGTTCCCTGGGACCCAGTTTCTCCCTCAATGTTGATTGTGTTAATTTGATTCCAGGTGTGCCTCGTCGTCTTCCCCAATTATCCTGTGTTTAAAGCCTCAGTCCTTCTGTTAGTGTTTGTGGGGTCTACTTCGTCATGGTCGTGTGTCTCCAGCCATTTCCTGTGTGAATTCCCCTTGTTTGGATTATATTAAAGACTGTTGAAATTGATTCCTCGTCTCCTCGCTCCTTCCATCGCAGATTGTGACAGAAGACCCGACCAAATACAGTTACCTCTACGTCTACCCTCCATTTGTTTTTCATTTTCCCTCAGTGTTTTTCTTTCCGTTGTGTTTCCCACATGGATCCCCTCCTTCGGCCCGAATTCCTCTAACTCATCAGCTACCCGGACGACGTGCTCTGCACGTTCTATGACGCAAGCCTCAACACCACGTGCAGAGCGCTGTCGTCCGAAGATGGTCCTCCAGCGGAATTTGCCGCCTTCGTGGAGTGGACTCTGGCCAGATCCACTCCAGACCCCAGCCCACCATCTCCCCGCGGTGCGGAGCATCAGCCCGAGCCCACCGATGACGGAGAGCCATTTCCCGCCGCGATCTGTGAGACAGCACTAAGCCGAGCGTCTGAGCGGAAGATCGCCCCAGAAGTTGAGCCCAACCCGTCAGACCAGGTGCGAGAGCCAGCGACAGTGCCCACCAGGAGGGAGCCAGCCGTGGACGGTGTGAGCATGGAGTGGATCTCCGCCCCCTGCACCGTGGCTGAGGGTGAGCTGATGATAGATCTGGGACTGCTAGACAGGGAGGGGGCGTCAGATCCTCCAGTGCCCGCTCCTCGAATGTGCCCTCTAGTGCACGCCCTTCCACCTACTCCTGACTCCTCCACCGATGTCGTCTGGCAGCCGAAAGCCCCCTATCAGTACGGTGCGAGCCCCATGGGTCTGCTATACTCCAGTGTCGCCGGAGCTGGAGTATCCCTCACCTCCGCCTCCAGACATCCAGATTTAAAACTGTGACATGTCTAGTCTCAGAGAAATTCACTAAAATATAATGTCCTCATATGAGGCCGCAGGGTCTTAAGAGGTTAAACTGTGCCATCATTAGTTCTTCCGCAGTTCTGCACAGCAGAAAACAGTCCTGCTGCTACAGTTGTATGCATTCTTAACACCTTTATTGCAAATTTAATCACTTTCTCATCAAACAACCATGGCTAACGGCTAACATTACCCCTAAAATATAACAATGAATAAAAATAAAAATAAAAATAGAATAATAGACCATATACTACTACACTGATATGCAATAATGTCATATCTTTATATATCTATATCATTTCAACTTCATCTCTTGTCCAAAACTCAGCTCAATAAAACAGGTGATGTGCCAAAGATCTAGGCTAGGGGGTAGCTGTGAGTGCAGATTTGAATAAATTAATATTGAGCTATGAGAAAATAATAACTTGTAACTTTTTTTTTTATAAATTACTTCTCGCCCAGGTTGCCGAAATTATGCCCATACAGAAGTAAGCGTCTATAGGCTCTGCCCCTGTACGGGCTAGTCTGGTTGTTTGATGAGAAAGTGACGCGTTTAGAACGCCTTTAGAACGCGTTTAGAATGCATACAACTGTAGCAGCAGGACTGTTTTCTGCTGCGCAGAACTGCGGAAGAACGGCACGGTTTAATGTTTGGTTGACCAATCAAACAACCAGACTAACAAATGGCTAACGAATAGCCCGTACAGGGGCAGAGCCTATAGACATATACTTCTGGGCATAATTTCGGCAACTTGCGCGAGAAATAATTTATTAAAAAAGTTATAAGTTATTATTTTCTCATAGCTTAATATTCATTTATTCACATCTGCACTCACAGCTACCCCCTAGCCTATATCTTTGGCAGATCGCATGTGGACTAATCAGACGACCGTGTTGTTTTTGAACAGAGGCCGATAAGTCCATTTTAGCTAATCAGAGCGCTGTATTACGTATTTTGAAAATATGTGCTAGCTGCGAGGAGTTTCGTCAAAGCTGACTAAAAGTGATCGAGATTGGATAATTCCGACGAACTTGATGAAAAAGGAAAATAAAAGCTGAAATGTTTTCACGGAGCCTTACTAAAGGCCCGTTCACACAAAGCACAATAAAGATAAAGATAACAAAGATGTAGTTCTAAAAATCGTTCTCAGTGTTAAAAATAGCAGTGTCCACACCACAACTATAACGATAAAGGCACAAAGAAACAATATCGTTGGAATCATTTCCAGAACAATTTTTTTCAGCTGATGAACGATAAAAACACTGACAGCCAATCAGAATCCATTCTGCTATAATGTGCTTGAGAATCTAAAGTCGCAGACGCATGTGCGCTTAGAATAAACAGATGATATTGTTCGCTGGTGTGGACGCTAATGTCGTCATATTTATAGTTATCTTTATCGTTATTGTGCTTGGTGTGAACGGGGCTTAAAGCAGCACGTTACAATGGTGAGGGAAAATCTGTGTATTGTGTGTAATCACATCCATACAGTCTATGATCACAACAACAACAACGTTTAAGGCATCTACATTGAGATTACAAAGATTAAAGGAGCGTTTTTGTTTAATTCTGAAACATGATCTGTTTTTGCTATAAAGCAAACTTTTAATATGTAAAAAAATACATACTTTCAATGAACTTTAATTTTGTAAATTACCTGTATTTAAGTTATTATTACTTAATCAAAACATTCCAACTGCAGTTTGACTTAGAATGCACAATAAAAAAGTGATTTCTGAAAAAAATTTAATAAAAATGCAGTTATCGTTTTTTGCAAATGAACTCTTCATATATTTGATCTATGTCAATCACAGTGCATCGTATTATTAATTTTCTTCATAAATGGAGTTCAAGAGGAACATACAGAGGAAACTGATGCAGTGAAGCCATGAAGCAGGCTGAATATATTTCCACAATTTCAGAATGTTGCAGATCAACTAAATGCATTGATTCATTACTATGACTGCATTCATAGAGCTTGGTGCGAGTTAAGACTCACTTATTCCTTTGATGTTCAAACAAATGCTTCAAACTTCATATAATTTCTGGTTTTAGAAAAAAAAAATGTGTGTAACAACAGATAACAGATCTAAGCTTTTGAAAGCCTATTTGGTTGTCAGTAATGGGCAATTTGTGCTAGAGTGATAGCTCAAAACAACCGGACCACAATGATGCTTGTTTTACTAGTCAAGGATAATGGATTTCAGGTGTAGTTTCCAAACACATGCGTTGTTGATGCCAAATTCTAAAATGTAGATGAGAGAAAATGTCATTCATTCGCAATTACCAAATTCTGTGAAACAAAAAAATTGTTTCATCAAAGCACTGGAGATGGTGTTTTGTATATCTCTTCAAAGACTTCAGGACTATTATGGCTTTTTGTCAAAACTAATAATTGACATGTAAACTGTACTGACTAAATTTGATTAATGATAACTATATAAAAGTGTGCTTCTCTGTGCTTGTTTTACATACAAATGTTTTAGAACATGATCAGTATAACTTTTTTTATAATTTTATGGACTTTGATTTGGCATGACAGTTAGAATAGGAGAAATGACAGAGGGTGTTATTTAAAAATAATCCAAGACAGACATGAACTCAAATTGTCCACACAGATGTGCAAATGAATTAAGCCGAATGGTAATGGATGTGTCACTTTAGATGTGTCATATTCTGTTTATAGCTGATGCAGTAGTGCTTCTTTTTTTAAAGTCTGCAAACCACATGATGAAGGAATTATTAAAGACTTTTAAGACCCAATACAACAAACTAACATTGTACATGTAACACATTTCTGTAGTTTTCACATCATTATTACTCCAAGAAGAACAAATCCATACTGTAGTACCTATTTACAGCATGGGTCTGTAGATCTGCAAAGCATCAAGGTCATATTTCAATGGTATAAATTTTACAGTAAATATATTTTACTAGGCAATACTAAAGCCATTTAGAAAAGGATTTTTTCATCAGTAAACCAACAGGATTCCATACTTTCTTCAGAATTTTACTTCAGCGGGTAACTTTGCACAGTTTGCAATGTTAAGTTAATTGACCACAGTTTTCTCTTGTAAAATCTTAAGAGACGTAGTGAGTGCCACCTTTTTGTAAGCTGGGCATATACTAATACAAAAATAAACTGTTTGCGCATGCACAAACACACACAAAAACACAAATAGATTTATTTTCCTGGCAACTTGTACTGATAACGTCATCAGTTTGGTAAAGGAGTAACATTGTTGGATAAAAGAATAATTGAAATTGTGTCTGTACATATGCATGCGTTTTGGGGCCCTAGCATTCACTCAATTTCTCTTGCTAGTTTCTGCGTGATGGAATCAAATACTGAAGCGGGCAGAGGTGAAAGAAAACACAGAAACAGGTCAAACTTTTATGTTGGTTTTCACAGGGTCATGTTATTCTGAGCTTCATCACTGGGCAAACTGCAGCGACTAAATACAATAGATTGTTGCTAGCCTTATTTAAATGAATATTTTCATTCCCAACTCATTGAAGTAATACATTCCATTGTGTTTGTGTCCTATATTGAGGAAACAACATCTTTGTAGAGGACACGAGTAAACAAATATGTGAACAGAGCAACATGAGATAATTCGAATTGGATATTTATAATTTATGTCGGCTATACCTATTATCATTCCTCAACAAAACATGTTACATGTTTGTAATTATGCTTACTTGCATACTTCCTATAATTATATAACTTACTTACTAATTGCTGCCAGCAAGTAGGTGTACTGTACATTTCACAAAGTTATTTTACAGTGTTTAGCCTTGGGTCAACAACATTCAATCACTGGCCTATATTGCTGTAGCAATGTTTCCCAGGGAACACACATATTGGCGCACCTGCATAAATGGTGTCTGCCAAATGCAAAATGTAATTATTACAAATTTTTCAAATTTGATTATTTGATTATTTCAAATTATAGTAGATTATTTCAAATCTCAAATGCAGGAAGGGTGTCCATAGCTAGATGGATATCTTGTTTGCTTGGTTGAAAACATGACATTTCTAAAGAGTAGTTTGCCAGCTGTCCCTGGGGCTAAATAAAAGCCCTTCCTATCAGCCACCTGTGACAAGCCAAGGTGAACTAAACTGTATTTGAAGAATTTTGATAGCTAGGTATTTGTTCAAGTTAAATCAAAGTTCTTTAGTTTTTCAGGTTTCTTGCTCTTCTGAACTGCCAGAGATGTTTGAAAGGGGACTTTGATAAGATTGAATTGCTGACGTATTTTGTATTTCCTCCTTTGTTCTCCTTTTTATTGGAGTTTTTGTCTAGCACAACAAAATACAACCATTGTATTTTAGCCTTTGATTCCAGTTTTGCTTGAGTAGATGACTTTCACTTCAAGAGAACTCAGTCTCTCTGTGTGTGTGTGTGTGTGTGTGTGTGTGTGTGTATTGCAGCCGAATACTTTTATCATTGCTATTGAAATGTTTAGAAATGAGAGCTACACAAACGAAGAGGATCGTGAATATGACGAATACACTGTGACAATGGTGACCCGATGCCGTTGACTCACTGTGAATTTTGAACACAAAGAACGCTTGGAACAATAAATGGCTAATTAAAGCTTTTCTGTCAGCTTGGGTTTTAACAATTATAGAAGACAGAGGTAAACTGATAGTGAAGCATATACTAATTTGCTGCTAAACTACTGTGAATCTGCCGTATCAACTTAAATTCTCTTCATGGTAATTGGCAAACATTTTCCTCAGCATTCTGCAGCTGTCACCATGTAGAAGATGTCACGTTAAAAATAATTATTCCGGTAGGCCTAACTTTTTTTCTTTTTTTTTTAACAACACTTAGTCAGTGGTTCATGTTTTAACACCATATGCTATATAATGTAATGATTTTATTAAACAATTCACTCATTAGGTTCATTACATACTGTAGTTCCGTCACATCATTTTTTAATTATTAAGCGTAGTCAGTAATTCTAATGGAAATGTGGATCACTTTATTGCACATAGTTATATATTTCTACTATAATAAATTTGATTGAATTTTGTAATATGAGTTACATAAGGACACTATAAAGTGATGTTGGTAATTTTACAATAAGTTTCAATTCGATTAAAAATGTATGTTGCAGCTGAACTTATTGTACATGCATTAGTTTCCCTTTCAGATGCAAAAACTATGGAAAGAAAGTATAGAAATAAACCATGCAAGGTGATTTACTAAGGTTTGCGGTAGTCAATTTACTGGTATTCGCACCATTATTTTATGCCCCAAAAAGCATATCTTAACCCATAT
The DNA here is from genome assembly GCF_936440315.1 of Barbus barbus. NCBI lineage: Eukaryota > Metazoa > Chordata > Actinopteri > Cypriniformes > Cyprinidae > Barbus > Barbus barbus. Next base: position 17,972,720 of record NC_136735.1, on the reverse strand, counting down.
TGTGCCCTGTGTTATTAGTAAATTACCCAGACCTGATTATCATCGGCTCGTATATCTTAGTAAACCAGCTTCTCGGAAAAGAAGTAATATATATATATATCAGAATCAGAATGAGCTTTATTGGCCAAGTATGTTTACACATACAAGGAATTTGTTGTAGTGACAGAAGCTCCACAGTGCAACAGAAAGACAGGAACAGGACAGGACACAGATAATAAAGGAATAATATACAAATATCAAAATAGGCGAAGGGGCAAAAACACAATATATAATATAGACAACTATGTATGTACAGGTCAAGTATGTGCAAATTAGAAATGAGAAAATAAAAATAAAATAAGTGAGTGTGGTGAATGGATAATGTGTTATAGTTGTGTGTTCCACATTTATTGTTGAGTGTTCATGAGCTGGATTGCCTGAGGGAAGAAATTGTTTCTGTGTCTGGTCGTTCTGGTGCTCAGAGCTACCGATCAGACGGTAACAGTTCAAAGAGGGAGTGTGCTGGATGTGAGGGTCCAGAGTGACTTTACCAGCCCTTTTGCTCACTCTGGATAAGTACAGCTCTTGGAGAGTGGGGAGGATTGTACCAATGATTCACTCAGCAGTCTGGACTACTCTCCGTAGTCTTCTGAGGTCAGATTTGGTAGCTGAGCTGAACCAGACAGTTATTGAAGTGCAGAGGATGGATTCAATGATGGCGTAGTAGAACTGTTTCAGTAAGTCCTGTGGCAGGTTGAAGAAAGTACAACCTCTGCTGGGTCTTTCTGACAATGGAGTCTATGTGAATATCCCACTTCAGGTCCTGGGAGATGGTGGTGCCCAGGAATCTGAATGACCCCACTGCAGTCACAGTGCTTTTCGTGATGGTGAGTGGGGGGAAAGCAGGGCCGTTTCTCCTGAAGTCCACAATCATCTCCACAGTTTTGAGCGTGTTAAGCTCCAGGTTGTTAAGACTGCACCAGACAGCCAGCTCCTTAACCTCCGGTCTGTAAGCAGACTCGTCACCATCCTGAATGAGGCCGATCAGTGTGGTGTCGTCTGCAAATTTCAGGAGCTTGACAGAGGGGTCTTTAGAAGTGCAGTCATTGGTGTAGAGGGAGAAGAGCAGTGGGGAGAGTACGCAGCCCTGACGAGCTCCAGTGCTGATGGTACGAGTTCTGGATGTGAATTTACCAAGCTTTACTAACTGCTGTGTTTCAGTCAGGAAGCTGTTGATCCACTGACAGACAGAGGTGGGGACGGAGAGCTGGGTTAGTTTATTATGAAGGGTTTATGTGATGATGGTGTTAAAAGTGGAACTGAAGTCCACAAACAGGATCCTCACATAAGTCCCTGGTCTGTCCAAATGCTTCAGGATGAAGTGCAGTCCCATGTTGACTGCATCATCCACAGACCTGTTTGCTCTGTAGGCAAACTGCAAGGGGTGCAGTAAGGGACCAGTGATGTCCTTCAGTTAAGCCAAAACCAGTCTTTCAAATTATTTCATGGCTATAGACGTTAGGGCCAGGTCTGTAGTAAATAAGTCCAGTAATTTTGGGTTTGTTTGGGACGGGAATGATGGTGGAGCGTTTGAAGTATGAGGGTACTTTACACAGCTCCAGTGATCTGTTGAAGATCTGTGTGAAGATGGGGGCCAGCTGGTCAGCACAGATTTTCAGACAGGTTAGTGAAACACCGTCTGGGCTTTCTGCTTTCCTTCTTTTGTTCTTCCTGAAGACCTGGCACACATCTTATTCGCTCCTTTTCCAGTGTGTATTTGGCCTGTTTATACAAGACTTTATCCCCTTTTCTGTAAGCATCTTCTTTGGCCAGACAGAGCTGTCTGAGTTTTGCAGTGAACCATGGTTTGTCATTGTTGTAGATTAGATGAGTCCTGTTAGGAATGCACATATCCTCACAGAAACTAATATAAGATGTTACAGTCTCTGTGAGCTCGTCCAGATCGATGGCAGCGGCTTCAAAAACATCCAATCAGTGAGAGAGAAACAGACTTGTAGATCCCGCTCTGTTTCATTAGTCCATTTTTTAATACAGGCTTTGCAGATTCAAGTTTCTCCCTGTAGGTTGGAATAAGATGAACCAAACAGAGTGATCAGAGAGTCCTAAAGCTGCTTGTGGAACCGAGTGATATGCGTCCTTTATTGTTGTGTAACAGTGATCCAATATATTACTGTCTCTGGTGGGACATGTGATGTGCTGTCTGTATTTTGGCAGTTCACGGGAGAGATTTGCTTTTTTAAAGTCCCTGAGAATGATTAAAACAGAGTCTGGGTGTTGTTGTTCTGTGTCCGTGATCAGATCAGCGAGTTTCTGTAGAGCTGTGCTCACGTGCGCTTGCGGTGGAATGTAGACACTCACGAGAATGAACGAGCAGAACTCCCGCGGCGAGTAGAACGGCTTGCAGTTAATGAAGAGCGTTTCTAGATCTAAACAGCACATCTTCTTTAACACAGTTACATCTGTACACCACCTCTCATTGATGTAAAAGCACGTCCCGCCGCCATGTGATTTCCGCGTTGCGATCTGCTCTGATCAGCTGGTAATTAGGCAGATGAATCGCGCTATCCGGTATGTCGCCATTTAGCCAGGTTTCCGTGAAACACAGGGCAGCAGAGTTAGAAAAATCCTTGTTTGTCTGGGAGAGCAGAAGGAGTTTGTCCGTTTTGTTGGGTAGAGAGTGGAGATTCGCCAGATGGATGCTAGGCAACGGCATTCGAAATCCGCGCTGTCTGAGCTTCACGAGAGCGCTGGCTCGCTTCCCCCGCCTACGCCTCCTGAAGCGTTTGACCAGAGCTATGGCTCTGCCAACTACAATGTCCAGCAAAACGTCCGAAAAATCAAAATCCAGTAAAAGATTTTGTGGTGTGTTCTGTCGAATGTTCAGCAGGTCATCCCTGGTAAAACTGATCGTATTTGAAAAACAAAAAACAGGAAAAACAAACAAAAACAGTACAAACACTGGAGAGCAACGCACAATAACTGCTATCTGCTATTCCATTCTTCCACCACCTGTGCCAGACAGAGGCACAGCCTGACAGCTGTGCAGCACTGCTCTCCTGATACAGGGCTGCTTTAGTGCGAGAAATTGGGTCAGAAGGTGCTACCTTTCTTTCTTTCTTTCTTTCTTTCTTTCTTTCTTTCTTTCTCACACACACACATGCAGACGGTTTCTCTCTTTTTATATCTATATATGCATTCCCTGCATTCCCCTGCTATGGTATCAGAATCCTGCTCCATAGTGTAATTGAAAAAAATAAATAAAATCACAACATGAAAAAATAATGTCTATTCCATAACATTTGACCTGAGTAGGGTTCACTTTTTAAACTTAACATTCACCAGGTCAGAGTGTACCTTCCTGTTGCCAAAGGAAATGGGTCAGGAGGTTGTTCTAAAGAGAGAACCTTTTCGTCCAAATGTGTTCCTCACTCCATCTATATAGAGAGTCTATAAATAGGGAATATGTGAAGGCAGAATAAAATGCCAAGTGAAGACTTCATGCCAATATTCTTAATATATAAAAGGTGTGGTTCTGTGAGAGTATTGTTATGCTAATTAAAAAAAAGTGTTGAATGTACTATGTTGACGTTGATCAGAATAATTGGGATGCAATGCACCATAAGTAACAGGCGTTCCCTATCAGTCATGTTCGACGTAACATCAGTGTGACTGACTAATGGGATCTCGCCTGAGAGTCCAATCGCCTTCGAGTGTTAACAAAACAAGCCAATGACAGTTGGCATGCATGTTTCGCCACGTGCACCCTGCGCCGCAGCACTGGTATAAAAGGAGAGTGCGTGCAAATGCACATCAGCTTTTCGCTTCGGAGCTGAGCCTTCTAGGAAGACTGAATCTCCGCGAGTGTCTACGAGACAGCTTTGAGTGTTGGTGTTACGGCGTGTCAGCGGGGGTTGGCGTCCAGTGCTGCTGCTTCTCTCTGACGGTGTGCTGCAGCTCATCAAACTGCGGTCGCACTGCAACCTCCCCTGGGCGCTTCAGAACTATCTAAAAGAGAGTTTTTCCTCTAAAAGAGCAAATCTAAAAGAGCTCCACGAGCGACAGGTGTCTTTTTAAAGATGGCTTCCCGCTCATATGTTTCTGCATGTGTTCGCTTCCTGGCTTCATCTGACAGTCACGATCGCTGTGTCTCGTGCTTGGGCTTTCAGCACGCTGAAGCAGCGCTTATGGATGAGTCATGTTTTCATTGCGGGAACATGACCATCGCAATGCTGCGCTCCAGATACCTCCTCGTCAAACGAAGGGGTATTCCCCTTGCCATGCCCCGTTCTAGTGCTTCCGGGTTTCGGAGGACTACTTCGGCTCATGATCAGGGTAACTTGAGGATCACAGTGAGAGCTTCCCCATCGAGTGCGTCTCTGCGGGCCTCTCACTCCTCCAGCGCATCGCACCATCTGGTGTTACCAGACGAGTTTTCTGGATCCCCGGACAGGGCGGGGCCCAGCATCTCGTTTGGTATGCCAGCGGATGACAGGATGTCGATTGCTGCATCGGAGGACGAGCTAGGCTCTGGAAATGATGATTCGACTGCGCTGCCTCCGTTAGGACAAGTTGCGTTCCCCCGAGTCAGATCCAGAGCTGACTGCTATGCTTTCCTCGGCCGCTGAGAGCATCGAGCTGCACTGGAGGACTCCTTCTCCCGAACGCTCAAGGCTGGATGATTGGTTCCTGCCGCCTCTGCCCTGCACGCCATGGCCCTCCAGCAAACCTACCAGGCCAAGGTGTTGAAGGAGCCGTACAAGAGCAGTTCTGACCCAGGTTTGATACAGGAGCTGCGCACAGCGACGGACCTTGCCCTTCAGGCAACGAAAGTCACAGCACGGTCCCTCGGTCAGACGATGTCCACTCTGGTGGTCCATGAACGCCACCTATGGCTGAACCTGGCAGAAATGAGGGAGTCCCACAAGCACCGCTTCCTGGACTCCCCGATCTCCCAGGTAGGCCTCTTCGGCGATGCGGTGGAGAGCCTGGCCCACTTCTCGGACACATTCTGCCCCGGCGGCCCGCTGCTGTCGTCACCCCACCGCCGGCTGTAGCCCCTCCGCCCACATGTCACAGAGGGCGCCCTCCTGCTGCCCCCACCTTTGCTCCAGTGCGGCTCTAGCAGCAGCCTTTACTCCGGCCGCAGCATGGAGCTGGCAGCAGGAAAGTGGCGCAGCCCGTCTCTGCCTCTGCCAGGCCCGTGAAGCGCCAGGGCAAGCGGCGTTCCTGGGACGGGCGAACCCGAGACACTGGTTCCTGCTCTTCAGGAGATGGTGAGTCCGCTCCTTCCCCCGGTGGAGGGCCGGGTGGAAAATCATTTTTCCCTTTTTGGGTTGTTCTGCCACTGGCTCTCCAGCCAATGGTACCCAAACTTTTAGAGCAGTTTCCTATGTCTCCAGTTCCCAAGAGGGCGAGGATGGCAATGCACGACACACAGCCTCGTCACCCCCGTCCCCCTCTCCTTACACCAGTGGGCAGCAGGGATCCGGTCCGAGGACACGATGCCTTCTCCCGTGGCCCCTGCCCAGCCATGGAGCCAGGTAAGTGTCGCACCGCGCACTCAAGACCCCACTTCGGGACACACTGCCTTCCGATTTGGTTCCCTGCGCTCCACTTCGCTGCCCCACCGTGGGTATGTCGGTGGCTTCCCTGGTCTCGCTTGTACGGTCTCTGGGGGCCTAGCTAGCGCTCCCCAGGCTTGCGCCTGAGAACCATCAGACTCGGCTACGCGATTCAGTTCACCCGGCATCCTCCCAAGTTCAGGGGCATTCGGTCCACCTCGGTGTTGAGCAAAGTTTCTCCTGTCTTGCATGCGGAAATCGCGGTCCTGCTGGCAATAGAGCCAGTCCCTCCAGCCGAGATGAAGTCAGGGTTTTACAGCCCTTACTTCATTGTACCCAAGAAAGGTGGTGGGTTACGACTAATCTTGGACCTGCGCATCCTGAACCGGCCCTTTACAAGCTCCCGTTCAGGATGTTGACGCAAAACGCATCTTTCAATGTGTCCGTCCTTTAGATTGGTTTGCAGCAGTTGACCTGAAGGTCCTCCCCTTCGGGCTATCCCTGTCGCCTCGTGTCTTCACCTAGGTTGTGGAGGCAGCCCTTGTTCCATTAAGGGAAGCAGGTGTTCACATTCACGACTACCTCGACAACTGGCTCATATTGGCCCAGTCTCGAGCACAGTTGTGTGAACACAGGGACACTGTGCTCAGCCACCTCAGCTGGTTGGGGCTTCGGGTCAACTGGGAAATGAGCAAACTCTCCCTTCTGCAGAGGATTTCTTCGGGCAGGAGTCCCTCTAGTGCAAGTGTCCAGGCATGTTGTTGTATCAACGGATGCTTCTGCAATAGGCTGGGGAGCCATGTGCAACGGGCATGCAGCTGCAGAGCTCTGGACAGGGCCCCGGCTGCAGTGGCAGATCAACTGCCTCAAGTTGCTAGCAGTATGGCTTACTCTGTGCCGCTTCAAATCTATACGACAAGCATGTACTGGTCCGTACGGACAACACTGCGACCGTTGCGTACATCAACCACCAAGGCGGTCTACGCTTACGTCACATGTCACAACTCCCCTGCCATCTCCTCCTTTAGAGTCAGAAGCATCTAAGGTCACTTCGCGCCGTGCATGTCCCAGGCGAGCTCAATCGTGCAGCTGACGAGCTCTCACGTCAGCCTGCTCTTCCGGGAGAATCCACGCTTTGCGCGTTTACGTAGACTGCATGCAGAGCTTCAGGACCTCAGACCAGCTGAGGTTTAGCAGACATTTGTAGAGCCCGTGTACTTGCCTCAGATGGCCGGTAACACTGGAACACCCCCTCTACGGACCGGATACATGCGCTTTTATTGCTTCTCAGTTCAGTTCCCCACGGCGAACCCTGTTGAAATTCCTCCCGCACCCTCGACATCAGGCGTGGCGAAGCGCCAGATGCCAGGTCCAGCACTCGTGTGTTTGCCCAAGGTCAGCCTTTGTGCTGGGCTAGGTGCCTGTGTGTAGTGATTCCCCTTCAGGTGATCCCACATGTGACATTTTTCTCAGGTACAGGTTCTTTTCATTGTCATTTAAGTGAAATAACTGAACATAAACGAAAAATGCTCATTTTAGAAGAAAATTTCAGATGGCATTTAGAGGCTTTTGCATCTGAACTCTTCGTATATAATTGACTAAATAATACTAATAATAATAAATGCAATTTTCATCGGGGATGTCTTGCTTGGTCGATATCTTACAACATTAAATACAGGAGATAAGATAATTCTATAGCAAGAACATAGAGATGAAAACGCGCTTTATGCGAGAGTGAAGGAAATCCACCTGCATACATTCATATATATCCACTCTTGTGTTACCATAATACGCTCTTTACTTGACAGCTGTTATTAAAATAACGCGATAGAAGTTGCCTCAAACTTAGAAATATAAAGAAAAGAAGAATGCTGCGTCTGAAAGCTGTGCGCCCCGTCACCCCACCCGCACACTGCCCGGTGGTAATGGTACTGTCCAACCGCGAGCGCAAAAATGGAGAATAATGAGGCATTTTTATGTTTGTTCAAAAATCATATTCGGACGCAACATTCATCTAGTTCAATATATAGTTAATCTATAGCAAACTGAACAAAGCACTGCAAAGCCTTACATGGAGAGTGGTTTCCTATGGTGCGAGAAAGTCAGAGTTGTGAGATATAAACTTGCAATTGCGAGTTTACATCTCAGAATTGTGAGATAAAAAGTCGCAATTACCTTGTTTAATTTTTTATTCATTGGTGGAAAAGGGCTTCCATAGATTATACACACACACACACAAAATAAATAAATAAATAAATAAAATAATAAGAAACAATAACTTTAGTGCAAGAATCTTGACTCAGAAACTGCTAGTAAATTTGACACTTAAATTACAAAGAAACACAAAGTAACTTGTTGAATTACATTGACAGGAAAATACAATCTACTTTAAATTTTCATATTTACCTTTTTTGTAATTAATTGAGAAAATTACTAGCAATTCCTGAAAAATATTTTTGAAAATATTATACCCCATTTTCTCTCTCCTGTTATTAATTTGTTTTCTGATTCTTGTTATTAGACACTATAAGCCCAGGCTTATGTTTCATCATTGGAAATATTCACATTATTGTAATTGAAAATAAAAGAGGTACAGTAACTGCATGCATGCAACTATGGCAATTTAATATATATTTTTAATTGTTAAATAATACAGTTGTTACTTACAGTATAAAACATTTCAGACCATTTTATAAGTTACATTGTTAACTAGCACCAGGACGCTAGCGCACTGAACACTCTTTGTTTGCACGTGGCATTGTTTACGAATAGATTAAATGAAACGGGACAAAGTTAATCTTGACAAACTATATATCATTCTGAAGGCCTCAAGCATCGATGACCGATCACTGTTTTTCAATGGAAAGCTTATAAGGAATGTATTTGCTAAATTTGTGTAAGCAGTACACATCAAAACAAGCATAATAAAAAAGCAGTATTTACCATTATCATTGTAATGCTGGGGCCACAGACAACTGTTTACACTAGATGGCCTCCACCCAAACAGACTCGGTGCAAGAGTGCTTAAGGACAATATCTATTTCTCCCTCCGTCATCCTTCAGCGGTGTGTGCCAATCTACTCGGCCTGAATGGCACACACACACCTGGACAGTATAAGAGTGACCACAGGACTTCATGTCAGCTTCTGAGTCAACATGATAACACCACGCAGCCACAACAAGCACTGCTCATGGACACCCCAGCTGAGCCCTGCCCACAGAGCTCATCACATGCAGACTGTGACGTACTACAACAGCTCCAAGACTCAGCACCCAAGGACGACTTTCTGGAAAACAGCCAGGGAAGCCAGAACGACATCTCACAGCCAGCGGAAACACCAGAGCCAGAGCCCTGCTCACCAGATACACTATCACTCTCTCCAGAATCTCCACTTCTAAGCTTCTCACAGAAAATGGAGGAACTGGTGTATGCTGGGACCAAACTCTCCCACTCTTTCGCTTCAAGCCCCCAGATATCAACTAAAAAACGGCGGGCCCCACAACCACCAAAGACTGCAGGCCCAGCTCACCCTCCTCCTCCTGCGAGAGCTCTCCGGCCGCTGCCACAACGTCAGGGCCCAACCCCCTCTCCATCTGGTGTAGGTGAACCAAAAACAACTGATAACAGCTCTCAGTGATATGTGTCGGGTCCCCGCTATATTAGCAGCAACATTCACAAATGTTTACAGAACAAGCGGGAACCCAGTGTGCCTGTAGCCTCCTCTATTTCTGTTTTATTAAGCGATAGAAAGTCTAAGGCCTTCTCAAGCCGTACGGCTGACCCATCTAACCTGCGGCCTATAATGCATCAATCTAAGATTGCTGTAGAGACAAAATGTAATTCCATCAAGTTAGCATTTTTAAACATTCGCTCACTTAAAAATAAATCATTTCTGATCAACGATTTAATAACCACAAACAACCTGGATTTTATGTTTCTAAATGAAACCTGGTTAGAAGACAGCTGCAGTTCAACAGTCCTCACTGAAACAGCCCCTCCTAACTTTAATTTTATAAGTGTCTGCAGGACTGTTAGGAGAGGTGGAGGTGTAGCTGCTCTGTTTAAAGATGTTTATCAGTGCAAGCAAATGTCATTTGGTCAGTATTCATCTTTTGAATACCTAGGTATTGTGCTGAAAGGTGCTCCACGCACCCTGTTTATCATTATTTACAGGCCTCCAAAATATTCTCCAGCCTTTGTTGATGATTTCACTGAACTGTTATCAATGATTTCCTCAGAGTTTGACTGTTTTGCTATTGCAGGGGATTTTAATATTCACATAGATAATGCAGAAATCAAAACTACAAAATAAATTATAACTGTTTTAAACACTTTTGACCTGAGTCAGCATGTGCACGGACCCACACACAATCGTGGACACACTCTAGATTTACTCATCAGTAGAGGTCTAAACATCTCATCCATTGTAATTAAGGATGTAGCACTATCTGATCACTTCTGTATTTTCTTTGATATATTGATCTCGGTCACCACTGAATCTAGATCTGTCTCTATCAGAAAGAGATGCATTAACGAGAACACTAGTGCGTTATTTATGGAGGCAATATCATTAACACCAAGCATTTCTGCAGACTCTGTTGATCTTCTCCTGGAGTCATTTAACTCAAAAATTAAGAATGTTATTGATGATATTGCCCCGATAAAGGTCAGCAAGAAGACGGGGAAACAGAAATCAATTTGGAGAAAATCAACAGCAGTTCAGAGCATGAAAAGACAATGCAGAAAAGCTGAGCGGATGTGGCGGAAGACGAAACTCGAAATTCACTATAGCATCTATAAAGACAGCCTTCGTGCTTTCAATGTGGAACTAGCCACAGCTAGACAGACTTACTTTTCAAACCTTATAAACAGTAACTTAAACAACACCCGCACTCTTTTTGCGACTGTTGAGAGACTGACAAAGCCCCCAAGTCAGATTCCCAGTGAAATGCTCTCCGACAACAAATGCAATGAGTTTGCTTCCTTCTTTTCTGAGAAGATCAATAATATCAGAAAGGAGATTGGCACATCCTCAAGTTATGCAGAGGTCACACAGATTCGACCGCAATTTCAAAAAGAAGTGACTGTGTGTTTTTAAAGAAATTGATAACAAAATTTTGGAAGAAATAGTACAGCACCTTAAATCTTCAACCTGCTATCTTGACACACTTCCCACATCCTTTTTCAAAAATGTACTTAACTGTTTAGAAGCTGATCTCTTAGAAGTGGTGAACGCCTCACTTCTTTCTGGGACTTTAAACTCCCTTAAAACTGCAGTTGTTAAGCCCCTTCTGAAAAAGCGCAATCTTGCTAACACCATGTTGAGCAACTATAGACCCATATCAAATCTTCCTTTCATAGGTAAGATTATTGAAAAGGTAGTTTCTAATCAGCTGAACAACTACTTAATCTCAAATGGATACCTGGACAATTTTCAATCTGGTTTCCGAGCACATCACAGCACAGAGACAGCACTCATTAAGATAATAAATGATATTCGCGTCAATTCTGATTCTGGCAAAATATCAGTGCTGGTACTACTAGATCTTAGTGCTGCGTTTGACACTGTCGATCATAACATACTTTTAGAGAGACTGGAAAACTGGGTCGGGCTTTCTGGGATGGCACTCAAATGGTTCAGGTCATACTTAGAAGGGAGAGGTTATTATGTGAGTATAGGAGAGCATAAGTCTAAGTGGACGGCCATGACACGTGGAGTCCCACAAGGCTCAATTCTTGCACCGCTCTTGTTTAACCTGTATATGCTCCCACTAAGTCAGATAATGAGGAAGAACCAAATTGCCTATCACAGCTATGCTGATGATACCCAGATTTACCTAGCCTTATCTACAAATGACTACAGCCCCATTGACTCCCTCTGCCAATGCATTGATGAAATTAACAGTTGGATGTGCCAGAACTTTCTTCAGTTAAACAAGGAGAAAACTGAAATCATTGCATTTGGAATCAAAGATGAAGTTCTCAAGGTGAATGCATACCTTGACTCTAGGGGTCAAACAACTAAAAATCAAGTCAGAAATCTTGGGGTGATTCTGGAGACAGACCTTAGTTTCAGTAGTCATGTCAAAGCAATAACTAAATCAGCATACTATCATCTCAAAAATATTGCAAGAATTAGATGTTTTGTTTCCAATCAAGACTTGGAGAAACTTGTTCATGCCTTTATCACCAGCAGGGTGGATTACTGTAATGGTCTCCTCACCGGCCTTCCCAAGAAGACCATTAGACAACTGCAGCTCATCCAGAATGCTGCTGTCAGGATTCTGACTAGAACCAGAAAATCTGAGCATATCACACCAGTCCTCAGGTCCTTACACTGGCTTCCAGTTACATTTAGGATTGATTTTAAAGTACTTTTACTCTTTATAATCACTCAATGGCCTAGGACCTAAATATATTGCTGATATGCTCACTGAATATAAACCAAACAGACCACTCAGATCATTAGGATCGAGTCAGTTAGAAATACCAAGGGTTCACACAAAACAAGGGGAGTCTGCTTTTAGCTATTATGCGGCCCGCAGTTGGAACCAGCTTCCAGAAGAGATCAGATGTGCTAAAACATTAGCCACATTTAAATCAAGACTCAAAACTCATCTGTTTAACTGTGCATTTGTTGAATGAGCACTGTGCTATATGTCCGAACTTACTGCAATACATTTTATGTATAATAATTTTCTTTAAATTTATTTTAAATCATTTTCTATATCATTTTAAAATTCCTTGTTTTTATTATTTTTGTTTCCATGTTTTTATTGATTTTAATGTCTATTTCACTTTATTTTATGTAAAGCACTTTGAATTACCACTGTGTATGAAATGTGCTATATAAATAAACTTGCCTTGCCTTGCCTAATGCGTCACAAACGCATCCACTGCTGAAATCCCGGTTTAGTTAGAAAGGCAAGGGTCCACAGAACAACATCCCATAAAGCACTTTTATTCCAACGAAACAATAACGTTGTAATATGGATGGTTATTCCTTTGTTTACGTTTCATTTCTTCTGGACAGTTATTGTTTCTGTCTGATATGGAATAAATTACACTCAAAAACAGTGTAGATTTTGGTCGAAAACAAGAACACATACACAGGTCTATTAACAGGACTGCAACATTCCGGAGGAAGTTACTACTTTCACTATCTGTGGCCATAAAGTTAATTAACGACCAGCACCGTGCTCAAGCATCCTGCTCTGCTCTCCTTAACGTCTCACGAGTCCCCTAAAACAAAGGGGCATATGTGTGGAAAAATCTGGAATGTATTTAAAACAGGACTTCACGGTTGTTTCTTATCACTTAAGCATAATTCAACCAGAAACAGGACAAGACCTTGTCATCTGGAAAAGACTCCAGCACAAACCCTCCCTGATTTCCTGACCATTAACACAGTAATTCAATGATGTTTTCACCTAGGAGAGACGGTTTTTACAACCTACGTCCGAGCTAAGAAAATCTCCAGGTCTCCCCAAACGTGATATCTTAATGACCTTGAACAACTCTCCTCTGCCCTCTGCACATTCCAAACTAAACGCGCCTTTTCTGCGTATTAACAGACAAAGAGACTCAAACCTTTGAATTAGAACATTTTAAAAGGGACAAATTATACTAGTTTCTGCTATTGAAGCAATATACTCGAAAACAATATATACAATATATTTACAATATATATTAAGGTTGTTTTCATGTCATTTATAAGCTTGCTGTGTTATTGGAATCTATGGTATTGTTGTAATCTTTTGATGTCTAACTTTCCCGATCACTATTGTTTAGTTTCACATGCTTGGCGTGATTATTTAGAATTAAGGATTGTTTCATCTATGGCTTAACCGCGTAATATATACAATTGATATATGTACTTTGGGTATGCAAAATACTTGGTGTTTGATTTTGAATGAAAGCTGATTTCATCAGCAATAATCTGGTGTGGATGAAAGTTGACTTTTCTCATCATAATGCATGATTACAACATGAATACAAATCTGCTGTCAATAGTTTCTTCATGTGATAAAATAACTGAACAGATAAAGTATGCACGGAAAGAAGCCATGCAGGGCGGGGCTCCGCCCCACAGGAAGAATCCGATTGGGTCAGTCACCCGTGGGTGGATCCCAAATCAGCCCGTTAAAGACAGACACCCAACTGTGTGTCTCGTCTCTCTCTGCTTGCTCACGTGCTGTTTGAACTTCGGTTCCGGCTCTGATCGCGCTGCTAAGCGCTTCTTGCCATTAACATCATGGCCGAGCATTGAACAACGATCAGGACTCAGTCAAACTTCTAAAGAAACTTTAACACCAGAAGCCAAAGAACTGAAACAAACTTCCTGAGAGCGTCATCACTTCACAGAGAAACCAACCAATTGCGAGAGGGGTTCCCCAGTGACGATACATCAACCGCCAATCCAAACCGGGATTCCCTCGGGACAGCAAAGGAACGGAAACTCACCTGAAAGCAAGTAAATCAAACAATATTTCCTAATTCTGCTGGAAACTGGTTGTATTCATCTTTAAGAGTAAAGATAGTGAAGTTCCATGCTTGTGATTCCCTCAGGTTGAAGTCAGAGAATTCTTGAAAACGAGCATTAGAACCTAAAACTCTCTTCAGATCAAAACAATTAATTGCCTGCAATGTGTGTGTGTGTGTGTGTGTGTGTGTTTATGTTTTCTGTTTTGTGTTATTTAGTATTGTGTTAGAGTAGTGAAATAAACTTTGATTCTATTAAGAAATCTCTTGTCTGTTGCTGTGATTTTCAAATCTGAATCTATCTGCCAAAGATCGCGTTACCTACACTCAAAGTTTACTTATGCTAAAATGACCTAATATCAACATTACCTAATCAATTCAGTAGTACTGTGGCTAGAAATATTCTCAGAAAAATTATTGCAGTAATCTAATTTTTCATGGTATCTTCTTCAAATTTAAAATTTAAATTCATGAGATATATGACTTTCAACCCATTACTTTTCCGGATTGCTCCAGGACTGATTTCATGTATTTGTATATGAAATAATAATAATAAAAAAAAACATTCAGTGTGGCAAAACATTTTTCAAGGCACTTCAGTGTAACTTTTTATCTTTTTGAGCATTATCAACTGGATGATGGATAGTAAAGCCTAGAGTTTCTTCTTTCAAAAGATACCTAAATTGTCTGTGTAGCACATTATTGTCAGGAACTGTTACTATTTTAATTTAGGTAGGTCATTTTCAGCTGTGAGGCCCAAAATGGGGGGTGCTAGCTAACAGGTTAAGGTCAGTGCCAGCCACATCAAAAACAAAAGGAAGAGCATCCAGATAAATGACCAGATTACATACTTCATCTGGTTCTATCTGATTTTCTGGCTTGGCAGGAGAAGAAAAGAGATGAATCCATCCTTGAAAAGAGAGCAGATGTACACTGACCATTAACAACAATGATTCAGTGGTCCCTCTGGCCTTTTTGAAAGCTGGTCTTCTCTTTGGCACAGCTGGGCTTGGTGCATTGCTAAAGATCGTTTAGCAAACCCTGAAAGATCCAGGGCAGTCTGCACACCCCTCTGTAATTATCACCTCATATGTGGCTGCCTGTAGTGGATCGGCACCAGACAAAGGCCTGGTGGGATCATTCCACACCTGCAATCACCTTTTGGCCTGTTGAAAAACAAAAAAAAAACAAACAAACAAAAAACACTATGGCTAGAATTGCTTCTCAGATGCAGAGGCAGTAAGATGAATATCCGTCATGGCTTGGAGAAAGGTGACTTTAGTGTGTGGTCTGTTGAACTGAGCTGAATTGAATTTGCTGGGCCGTTTGTTTTACATGCTCCTGATATATTAGCACTGCAATGTTATCCACCCATCAAGTGCTATCTTGAAACAGCCGTGGTGACAGATTTCAGGTTAGTATCCAGAGAAGAGAGCAGACACATATCTGGCAAGTTTTCATCTTAAAACTGCTGCAAATCTAAAATGGAATATTTAAAAGCTGCGAAAATCTTCTCCTGCACACAGAGCCGGCGTCAGACCATAACTAACGGGGGCACGTGGTTTCCAAGGAGGGGGCACACAATCAGCAACAATAACTTGCAAAACGAGGCATAAAAACAACCAATACAGTGCAAGCGCACACTCATACAACTGGTACAAACTGTCAGCTCATTTCCCTTAAAGTGAACAATAAAATCACAAACTAATCAATGTAACCACAATCGCGTCATAACAAAAACAAAACCGATTGACAATTAAATGCAGTGATAACGTTCTGATAGCCAAGAGTCACATTTAAGCTTTCGTAAATTAAATAAACGCATAACTTACCTTTTAAAAAAGCTGAAGGCGGCGTGTGTAAACATTAAACCTCCTTAAAACAGCGTCCTTGCATTCGGTGGTGCATTTTCGAGTAAGATCCCTCTCAAAGGCCAGCTGAACTAACTGGGCCTTCCGTTTGTGAAACATTGAGCGTCTGTGGTCCATAAAAACATTGCGCAGAGAGGAGAAAGAATTATCACACGTCGCTGTAGAAGCGCCGAAAGTCAGAGCATGTTTAAACTCAGTCAGTACACTAGGCATAGTTTGCAGAACTTTGTGGTACTTGAAGGAAATTAATTTTGTAGTCCAGTTGTCCCCCTCTGTTTTCGATTCCTTTTGCGACCTCCAAAATTGTTTTGCAACTTCAAACTCTGCATCAACAATTGGTGATTGCGTCAGGTCCATTATGTGTTTCACAGTTTCGGGATCCAGAAATGAATCACATTCTGGATGAAGCACAGCCAGTGCGCGGTACAAATGTGAGTTCCGTTCACCAAATCTCTGATCCATTTCTCCAACCACTGAATCTACAGTGCTATAGTACAGTCTCTTGAGTTCTGTTTCTATGTCTTGCTCTCTTTGACCCGTCGTTTCTTCCACCAAGTAATCGTCCATATTCTTATTTCTCGTGCGTCTTCGCTTTGGGGTTGTGGATTTCGGCAGTGCATCGGCAACAGCCGTTGCTAACTCCCACACTTTTGTAAATCCCTCATCACAACGAAGCTTCTGCACGCACACTTTCGCACTGGCCACAATGCCTTCGTGTACAAGGTTCGCAATGAACAAGAAGCTAGGGGCAGTTATCTCTCTCAGCAGGCCAACAGCTTCCATTCGCAGCTCCGGACCATGGGCTCTTACAGAGTCAATTTCAGTCAGAAGAGATGTGATCCCTTCGAAATTGTTCAGAAGGACAGACACGGTAGCTAAATGGCCTGTCCACCTTTGTTCAAGAAGCCGTTTGAGGTGCTCACCCTTGTAGTGCACAGCTATTGTGGGCTTCTTACAATATTTATACAAGGCGTTACAAACGTTAAAAAAATCCATCACAGCTGCTTCAGCTGACATCGTGTGGACTACAACTAAATGTAACCAATGATTAAGGCAGTGAACATAAGGGATATTCTTATTGAGTTTTTCCTGTAACAGCTTCTGGACTCCACCAAACTTTCCTGACATCACTGATGCACCATCATATACTTGGCTAAGGATCTTTGATGGGTTAAGACCAGCTTTGTTTAGCGCTGTTAAAATGGTATCTGTCAGTGTCCGGTAAACCCATTTTATCAGTGGCTATGGTTAATAGGCGCTCCGCTACCTCGTAGGACTTGTTCTCATTCACAAACCGAATGACAATTTCTGAAACAGACAAAGTCTGTTTCACTGGCATTCTTCCGGTTACGGTAGCCAGAGTTCACAAACACATCCACACGGCTCGTGCCAACATTAAATGTACGACAGCAAAAGCAAAACGCAGAATCAGCTTTTACGCTGTACTCAAGCAAGTCTCGATTAGTATACCAACTAGACACAAACGCATGTTTTTTGCCACCGAACATGCGTGCAGGGTACTGTTTTAATATTACTTGATTAGGCTGATCGATCCCGAGATCATCCGCGGCCTGTAGATTTGAAAATTCCGCCTCGGCCCCACTAGCCCTAATCTCCAAGTTTGAGCCAGCAGGTGTTTGCGTGATGTCAGATGGAGTAGGCGGTGCTGGCTGAGAAGGCAGGGTGCTAGTAAGTTCTAAATCTGAAGAAGGCCTTGCAGAGGCAGAACCGACGAGCCATTTTCGGTTCTGCGTACACATCAATAGCATATGCTAAAGACGTAATGACGCATGAGACGCCGCCGTAACGCAACCAATCAGAGAAACAGGTCTATTTTCATAATAAAATAAACATATCAACTGTTGTTTCTCATTTTTATTACATTAAAAATCATGGAACGTTCAATGTTCAATTTATTTTTAATTATTCTTGATATTTATTAAATGAATTAAAAACTGTGTAGGGGGGGCACAACAACCTCTTTGGGGGGGCACGGCCCACGAGTGCCCCCCCCCCCTGACGCCGGCCCTGCCTGCACAGCGATCTTGTTATTGCCGTTTTACGGTGTAAATTGAATGTGGCTTAAGCTGAGTGATGGACCACAGCAAGATAAATCTCCCCACCTCTAAAAGTGCTGACTTTCTGGCAAAGTGTTTAAAAAAAGAGGGGTAAAAAGCTGGGGAGCAAAAGAAAGGATCGAGGGGGAGAAATGGTAATGAATTCACAAAGCGGAGAGCCTTTACAGTGACAGCATGCAAATGCATGGTGAAGAAATAATCCACAAGGTGTTATTGAGCTCCAGGCTGAGAGAGTAAGTAATAAGAAAGGTTCTCTCTTTCCGAATTCACTGCTGAGCCTCAGTAATGTGGGCCTGGTAATTAGATATTGATTCCCTTTGCCGATGAGTATTCTGAAATGTTGTCGTCTACCCTGATAGCTGGAATACATAAAAGTCTGAACACATCTTGTTAATGACCCCAGCACAACGTAATCATAGTTGTGTGAGCTCTGTGTGCAGTCTTTGATAAATAATGATAGAACTTTCATGGAGTAGGGGGGCAATTGGTGACTTGTAACCTTTTTTTGAAAGAAAGATCCATAATTGAGATGGCTGCCGATGAGAGGAGACATTAATGTATCATTGGAGTGCTTAATTATTTTGGATATGGTTGGCTATGGGAATTATCTGCGCAAAGAGAATTTTGGAATGAGCAAGGAATTTAGCTTTAGAGAGAATGTGAGTTCTGGCTTGTTCAAATTGCCCATCTCTGACGCTTGATACTGTTAAGTCAACTCCTACACTGTAAAAAGACTGCTGTACATTTTACAGTAAATTACTGGCAGCTGGATGCCAGTAAATTACTGTAAAAATGGTTACAGTATTATTACTGTAATTGCATTTACAATATTACCGTATATTCATTTACAGTATTAGTAATGTATTTTCATTTACAGTATTTTTATTTACAGTAGTATTACCATATTTTAATTTACAGTATCAGTGATGTAGTGTTTATTTTCATGTAGGTAAAAAAAAAAATTACCTGTAAAAAAAAACAGTCAAATTGTGGTATAGCACTGTAATCCATGGTTTTTACCACCCCAACCCCATAAAAATCACAATAACTCATGAGCATTAGTTCTGTTAATATTCTTTTTAATTGTTGAACATTTTATTTTAAAAAGTACAAATTACAAGTATTGACCTTTAGGATGAACTAGCTGAAAAAATCATGTATCATGGCAAAAACATACACATATTGAAAACCAAAAATAAGTAAGTACACTACCAATCAAATGTTTTTGAACATTAAGATTATTAATGTTTTTAAAGAATTCTCTTCTGCTCACCAAGCCTGCATTTATTTGATCCAAAATACAGGAAAAGCAGTAATACTGTGAATTATTTTTACTATTTAAAATAACAGTTTTCTATTTGAATATATTTTAAAATGTAATTTATTTCTGTCATCAAAGCTAAATTTTCAAGTGTCACATGATCCTTCAGAAATCATTCTAATATGCTGATAAACATGTATTATTATTATTATCTTCATCATCATCATCAATATTTAAAACAGTTGAGTACATTTTTTTCAGGATTCCTTGATAAATAGAAAAATCCAAAGATCAACATTTAACTGAGATAAAAAGATTTTGTAACATTATACACTATACTTTTCAAAAGTGTGGATTCAGTGTGTGTGTATATATATATATATATATATATATATATATATATTATATTTATTTTTTATTTGTATTTTTTTAGGGGGGGTTGTAGAAATTACTACTTTTATTTAGCAAGGATGGTTTAAATTGATCAAAAGTGAAGATAAAGACATTTATAATTACAAAAAAATTATATTTCAGATAAATGCTGTTCTTCTGAACTTTCTATTCATCAAGGAAACCTGAAAAAATTAGACTCAGCTGTTATAATAATAATAATAATAATAGTTTTTTTTTTTAATCAGCAAATCAGAATATTACAATGATTTCTAAAGGATCATATGACACTGAAGACCGGAGTAATGACGTAAAAAATTCAGCTTTGATCACAGGAATTAATTACATTTTAAAATTTATTCAAATAGGAAACACAAATTGTACTGTTTTTGCTGTACTTTGGATAAAATAAGTGCTGCTTGGTGAGCAGAAGAGGCTTCTTTAAAAACATTAAAAATCTTACTGTTCAAAAACTTTTGACTGGAAGTGTAAATAAAATTAAATAATACAGTAAAAATGAGTTTGTGTTAAATTTCAGTAATTTTGACAGTCAAAGTTGACAAGCTCTCCGATTAGAAACAGCAGGATGGGATTCAGGCAAATCCTTTTTCTTTGCACCCTCTTTCCAGAATTCCAGCTGATCTGTGACTTTCAATGCATTTGGTGCCATAAAGATTGGCTGTCTGAATGAACCTGCAAGCACAAGAAAAAAAAAAGCTTTATTTTTCAAAGCAGTGTTTACAGAATTTGGGCCCTATCATACACCCGGCACAAGTGTTTTTGCTAGTTTCAGCCTGACGTATTTCTCATTTTCCCGTCCTGCACCGCATTGTTTAAATAACAAATGCATTTGCGTCCATTTGTGCGCTCATGGGCGTGCTGGTCTGAAAACAAGGTGTGTTCAGGTTCATTGTGGCGCGTTGCTATTTTGAGGAACTGAAAAAGGTCTATGGTGCAGTCTATTTTCAGTTCAATTTTCAATTTTTTTTGTTATTTAAAGAGTGCATTAGTAGAAAATATGCCTCTGGGTGGATTAACAACACGCATTTACTTTGCTTATCATACGCAGGGACGTTCAGCAGCACTTGCACCGTGCGTTTTAGACCATGCACTTAGACCGTTAAAATGAGGCCCTAAGCCTCAACTGTCAAACATGGTGCTGTATGCACTTTGATGTTAATAAAAACATTATATACTACATCTGAATGCACCTTCAAGGGAAGGTACATAATTAGTTGATAATCCATCACATTCAAATTATTAAAGCTCCATTTTTTATAATGCATTCTCAATCAGTAGAGCAAAGTGCTAGAATGCTGAATTAATGGGTTTGATTCCAGGGGCGGTTCTAGGGTGAGTGGATATCCGGGGTTTAGCCCAGAGACATTAATTTATGTATCAGAATACACGGGATACAAGTCAAATAAAACAGGCTATGCTGAAAAGTTACATTGGCTAAGTGGGTTAACTTCTTTTTTAAAAGCGATAAGTATAATTAATTATCATTTGCACTTGCAAATTGCATAAATATTATGAAATTAATGTTTTAAATATAAACAAAAAATCTGAACAAAAATATGTAATGATAGAAAGAAAAATAGAATGATACTATTAAGGTGGCAGCAAGCCACTGTCTTGATGACTGAGCCATTGAGTCAATCAATTTATTAAAAACTGCTGATTCATTCAGGAACGAAGAAACTGGTTTTATGAATGGATCAGAGAATCACTGATTCAAGGCATTCAAAAAAGGTAAATTCATTCAGTAATGAAACACTGTTGTGTGCATAGACGCACAAAATGGCTTTGTTTAGAACCGTTTTTGCGAAATTAGCAAATAGACAATATTTTCTTCACGATTTAAATCACTTAATAATATTAACTTCTTGTTTATTGAATTTTATTGCCCTGGCACTTAGTAAAGTCTGCTACAGACCATGCTAAATGCTAACAAATCTGTTCATATAATCTAGTCATTCTAAATGTGTGTGTGTCCTAGAAAATCTGTGCTTATAATACCATGATTAAAAATCTATATTTGTTGCTATACAGTAACAGTAATCTCAGATGGGGATATCGGTATTATGAATTTATAGGCTACAGTAAGTTAAAGATTCCTGAAGCAGCTGCATTTTGCTGTTTAAGTGGTGGTTTAATAGAAATAATTTTAATGCGCATGAAAACACAATCTTCACGCGCACAAGACATGGTAATAAAAACTTTCGGGGCTTCTGCCCCCTTAAAAACACTTTACCACTTTACGTGTCATTTGTTAGCATTAATGTATAAACTAACATGAACAAACATTGAACAATGCATTTATTACACTATTTATTCATCTTTGTTAATGTTAGTTAATGATATAGTTGTTTCTTCATGTAAGTTCACAGTGCATTAACTAATGTTAATAAACACAATTTGTGATTTTAATAATGCATTAGTAAAAGCTGAAATTAACATTAACTAAGATTAATAAATGCTGTATAAGTATTGTTCATTCTTAGTTCATGTTTACTAATGTTTTTAACTAACGTTTATGTTAACTAATGAACCTTATTGTAAAGTGTTACCACCTTATTTATTAGCAAAACTTACTGTATTAATATATTGCTAGCCCGTTCCTCTATTTAAAAAGTAAACTTGTTCTGTGAGTTAGTGGAGAATAGCAGCCCGTGGCTAACGTTAATTTGGCTACTTTAGTAACATTAGTTAAGTTGATGAAAGCTCACCTGTTGTTACGACGGCAATCACTGGAAAACACTTCAATACTCCACCAATGCAGACGACAAGACCACAAACTTGAAAATAAAATACAAAAGATGTACATTAACTCTTAACTCAGTTTTCCTTAGTATTTCATGTTATCTTGCGGTTTTATTTTACGTCTCTCACTGAATAGAGACCGTCTCTAAAGTTACATAAAACATTGGTACACACGTTTCTAACTTAAATAGCATTTGAAGAGAATTACACTAGTGATAAAGAGGCAGTGTACAAAAGATATTATGCTTCTCTGTGATCGTTAACTTCGGCTAACTGACATTATTAACTTACCAGTTGATGTTATCATCGATGGTATTCACAAGAAGAGGCTCCAAAATACACCTCCTACGTTGCAGACGACATCTAGACTAGAAACTTGAAAAGAACAAACAAAAGTAACGTTACGTTACTTGAAAATACTGTTTAAAATCTCCACTGAAACAGTGGCGTTGCCTACGCACTTTACCTCAGTAAATTTATTTCACGTTAGTTCATTGTTAAGGTTAAGTAATGTTAAGGACTCGCCAGATTAACCAACTTGCATTAAAGGGCAGCAAAACCTACAAACATGTTTCTCGGTTTAACTAAGGTTTCCACTAATATAGGTAACCTTAGTTTACTCACCAGTCGATGATATCACCGTTATGGCGGCATTAATCCAGCCGTCGGTCAGAAAAAAAGGCCCAAACTCCCGATATGAAAAACGACACGATGAATAATGTTAGTTTGCTGTTAACAAGTTAAAGCATCTTAAAATTTCTCAGTTTTGCATAAAACAGAAATAATATATATGACCAAGATGGCGGCGCGAACACATCGCGAGGCTCAGCGTCTCACCAGTTTTTGCAATTTTGCAGTATTTTTCCTGCTCATCTCGGGTCTGTTCTCACTGAACAGCTTTGCCTTAACATCATACACCCGACAGGAGCTTTTGGATATCGGTCTGCACTTTTCCAGCAATCTTATAACCAATCATCGACTCATCCCGGAGATCTCCAGAACACCCGAGGCAACGCACTCTGCTCGGCCGGGCGGAAGTGCTCACAGGCGGCGCCGAGATCGTAAACAAAGGCGGGGGAAGCGTGGAGGACTAAGAGCTAAGCTAAAGCTAACACCGCACCGGCTCTCTTTACCCAGCATTTTCCTCGCTAATGTGCGGTCATTGGTGAACAAAATGGATGAGATACGACTTCGCATCACCCATAGTAAGAAACTTTTGGACTGCAATGTCATGGTTTTCACTGAAACATGGCTACATAGCGACATACCCAATAATGCTATTGATCTAACCGGACGCTACACGCTCCGAGCAGATAGAACGGCAGATGACTCCGGCAAGACCAGAGGCGGAGGATTGTGCATTTATGTAAACAAAGCTTGGTGTACGAACGCTGACATTGTTGGAAAACACTGCTCACCTAACCTAGAGTTTCTCATGGTTAAGTGTAGACCTTTCTATCTGCCGCGGGAGTTCACTTCCACCATCATAACTGCAGCCTATATTCCCCCGAATGCTAATGCCAAGCTTGCTATGAACGAACTGCACGCGGCCATTAGTAAACAAGAGACTGTACACCCGGAAGCTGCATTTATTGTTGCGGGTGATTTTAATCACTCCAACTTAAAGACAGTGCTCCCCAAATTCCATCAGCATGTCTCCTGCCACACTAGAGGAGAAAAAACTTTGGATCATGTTTACACAAACATCGCTGGAGCTTACATCGCGACTCCCCTCCCCCACCTCGGACAGTCTGATCACCTTTCTTTGTTTCTCACCCCCAAGTATTCACCCCTCATCAACCGTGTGAAGCCATCAGTGAAGACCATCAAAGTGTGGCCAATGGGAGCAGAGTCTGTACTTCAGGACAAGTTTCAACACACAGACTGGAGTATGTTTGCTTCTCAGGCTGCCAGTGGCTCTCACACGGACACTGACATCTATACCACCTCTGTACTGGACTACATCAATACCTCCATTGACAGTGTCACAACAGAGAAACAGATCACAACGTACCCTAATCAGAAGCCATGGATGAATAAGGAAGTGCGGCTCTTGCTAAAAGCCCGCAACACTGCTTTCAGATCAGATGACGCTCAGGCCTACAGCATATCCAGGGCTAACCTGAAGAGGGGCATCAAGAAGGCCAAGCACTGCTACAAGCTAAAGGTAGAGGAGCATTTTTCCAACTCTGACCCCCGGCGCATGTGGCAGGGCATCCAGGTCATCAGTGACTACAAGCCATGCAACTCCACTCCAACGGTCACAGACGTCTCCTTCCTTGATGAGCTAAATGACTTTTATGCTCGCTTTGACAACAACAACAAGGAGACAGCCACCAAGATCACACTCTCAGGAGACCATCAGACCCTCAAACTCACCTCCACAGATGTCTGCACAGCATTGAGCCGGATCAACTCATACAAGGCTGCTGGCCCCGACGGCATTCCTGGACGTGTGCTCAGGAGATGTGCAGAGCAGCTCGCAGGGGTCTTCACAGACATTTTCAACCTGTCACTCACCCAAGCAACATGCTTTAAGTCCACATCCATTGTGCCAGTGCCGAAACACTCCTCCCCAACGTGCCTGAATGACTACCGCCCCGTAGCACTCACACCCATTGTTATGAAGTGCTTTGAGCGACTGGTCCGGGCACACCTCAAGAACTGCCTCGCACCCACACTGGACCCACACCAATTTGCCTATAGAAGCAATAGAAGCACTGAGGATGCAGTAGGCACAGTACTGCACTCGGTACTCACACACCTGGAAAACAACAACACATATGCACGGATATTGTTTGTTGATTTCAGCTCAGCATTCAACACCGTCATTCCCTCCAAGCTGACCACTAATCTTGGAGACTTGGGTGTTAACACCTCCCTTTGCAGCTGGATTATGGACTTTCTGACCAACAGACCTCAGCATGTTAGGTCAGGCCTCACCTGCTCCACCACCATCACACTCAACACCGGCGTACCAAAGGGCTGTGTGCTGAGCCCATTTCTCTACTCCCTCTACATCCATGACTGCAGGCCTGTGCATGGATCCAACTCCATCATCAAGTTTGCTGACGACACCACAGTGATTGGCCTCATCAGAGACAACGATGAGACTGCCTACAGGGAGGAGGTACAGCACCTGGCTGCATGGTGTGCTGACAATAGCCTGCTCCTCAACACCAGCAAGACAAAGGAACTTATTGTGGACTTCAGGAAGAAGAAAAGTGGAACGCATGACCCCATCCACATTAACGGGATGGTTGTTGAACGTGTCTCCATCTTCAAGTTCCTGGGAACCCACATCTCGGAGGACCTGACCTGGACCACCAACACATCCAGCCTAGTCAAGAAGGCTCACCAACGCCTCTTCTTCCTTAGGACACTGAAGAAGAACCACCTGTCTCCAATCATCCAGCGGAACTTCTACCGGTGTGCAATTGAAAGCATCCTGACCAACTGCATCACAGTCTGGTATGGGAACTGCTCAGCTGCTGACCGCAAGGCACTACAGAGGGTGGTGAAAACCGCCCAACGCATCACAGGGACACCACTCCCTGCCATTGAGGATGTCCAGAGAAAACGCTGTTTACGTCGAGCTCACGGCATTCTTAAGGACTCCTCTCACCCTGACCATAGACTGTTTAACTTACTGCCCTCTGGGAGGTGCTTCAGGAGCCTCCGAACAAGGACAAGCAGACTCAGGAACAGCTTTTTCCCTACAGCTGTTTCCCTACTAAACTCTGCCCAATGATACCCCCTCACACACCACTACAAACTCTTCACCCCTCCCCATCATTAAATCGATTAAAAAAAAAAAAAAAACAATCTACACACTGAGTACTATGTACTGTAAATTTGTATTTCTATGCACTTTCAATGTTCATTGCACTAGTGTTTATATATCTTAATTTATAGCTTATTCATATCCATTTGTAATTATGTTCATAGTTTTTGCTCATAGTGTACATTTACTGCACAATCCATCTGTATAGTATGTTCATATCACCCATCTGTATATCATACTGATAGTATTTAAAAACTTGTAAATTATGTCCATAGTACTACTGCCTTATCTGTATATTCTGTACATATGTAACATATTGTAGCCACTGTATATCCTGTACCTCTGCTTATTGCACTTCTGGTTAGATGCTAACTGCAATCTAATCTAATCTAATCTAATCTAATATACTAACCTTTTTGTCCAGTTAACAGTGCAACATTTCTCTTTTGTCCTTTTACCGCTGCTTCCACAAAAGAGTAAACAAAAGAATTATCCCTTGCCATTGGTCAGTTTTTCGCGGGCAAGTTCACTACCTACATAACCCCCCCCCCCCCGCACCCTAGATAGTATGACAGCAGCCTGATGTACAGACTTTATTTAATATGTGCATATTCAGATTGGATGCATCAAGATTGGTTAGGAGACACACAAGATCCAATAACATCTGGCATGTCATGTCCGCTTTCTGGTGAAATTTGGCATGACACATCTTTTGGGCCTTAATTGAATATATGCGAATGTGTTCGAGATCTGAAAGCTGTGGCAGAGGAGAAAATGATCACTGAATAACCTCTAATAACTTTCATGAGTTCACTAGTTTCTATAATCCTTCAAAATAAGGAAAATAAATTTGGTGTTCTGACCATTATGGAATTGCTCAGCTTGAGCTCTAACTTCCTTCCTTGACTAAAGCAGGAAATATAAATAGAATTTCAGCAAGCAGCCACATACTCTATATATCCTTATAATATGATTGGCAAGACTATATTTTTCCTCCAGAACTTACATTTGAAACTTTCCTCAAGCGTTTGACATAAAATGTACAGCACATGAATCATATGGATTTGTTTATTGTATATTTGTATACTACTGACATTCATTAGAGTCAGGGTTATGGGCCGAGTCCTGCTGAACTTCTTATTTTGTCTTACAGATAGGAAAATTTTTTTTTACAATATTGACAATTTAAATTTTTGGTTGAACATTCCGTACTTTCCTTACACTAGGAAAGTTTTTCCAGGCTTTGGTCCACCAGCACTTGTAAATTTTGTACAGACTGTGTTAAATTGGGAGAGATGTTTGGCCTAGTTTGGGGAAAACACACAATGTGAAACACTCCCTAAACAGCTCAGAACCCCGCAGAGGCCAATTTCAAGAGAAGCAACAGAGATTAAGATTTATATTTTTGGTTGTGGAAGAAAAGAAAAAAAAAATAGATGCATAGAAAACTCTAACAAGAGTCTCAGTTGGATCTCTTAATAGTGCAGTCTTCATGTCTGAATGAAGCCAGAACCACAAGTGAGAGATGTCTTACATAATAAAACAGTATATACAGGTCCTTCTCAAAAAATTAGCATATTGTGATAAAGTTCATTATTTTCTGTAATGTACTGATAAACATTAGACTTTCATATATTTTAGATTCATTACAACACAACTGAAGTAGTTCAAGCCTTTTATTGTTTTAATATTGATGATTTTGGCATACAGCTCATGAAAACCCAAAATTCCTATCTCAAAAAATTAGCATATCATGAAAAGGTTCTCTAAACGAGCTATTAACCTAATCATCTGAATCAACTAATTAACTCTAAACACCTGCAAAAGATTCCTGAGGCTTTTAAAAACTCCCAGCCTGGTTCATTACTCAGAACCGCAATCATGGGTAAGACTGCCGACCTGACTGCTGTCCAGAAGGCCATCATTGACACCCTCAAGCAAGAACGTAAGACACAGAAAGAAATTTCTGAACGAATAGGCTGTTCCCAGAGTGCTGTATCAAGGCACCTCAGTGGGAAGTCTGTGGGAAGGAAAAAGTGTGGCAGAAAACGCAGCACAACGAGAAGAGGTGACCGGACCCTGAGGAAGATTGTGGAGAAGGACCGATTCCAGACCTTGGGGGACCTGCGGAAGCAGTGGACTGAGTCTGGAGTAGAAACATCCAGAGCCACCGTGTACAGGCGTGTGCAGGAAATGGGCTACAGGTGCCGCATTCCCCAGGTCAAGCCACTTTTGAACCAGAAACAGCGGCAGAAGCGCCTGACCTGGGCTACAGAGAAGCAGCACTGGACTGTTGCTCAGTGGTCCAAAGTACTTTTTTCGGATGAAAGCAAATTTTGCATGTCATTCGGAAATCAAGGTGCCAGAGTCTGGAGGAAGACTGGGGAGAGGGAAATGCCAAAATGCCTGAAGTCCAGTGTCAAGTACCCACAGTCAGTGATGTGTCAGCTGCTGGTGTTGGTCCACTGTGTTTTATCAAGGGCAGGGTCAATGCAGCTAGCTATCAGGAGATTTTGGAGCACTTCATGCTTCCATCTGCTGAAAAGCTTTATGGAGATGAAGATTTCATTTTTCAGCACGACCTGGCACCTGCTCACAGTGCCAAAACCACTGGTAAATGTTTACTGACCATGGTATTACTGTGCTCAATTGGCCTGCCAACTCTCCTGACCTGAACCCCATAGAGAATCTGTGGGATATTGTGAAGAGAAAGTTGAGAGACGCAAGATCCAACACTCTGGATGAGCTTAAGGCCGCTATCGAAGCATCCTGGGCCTCCATAACACCTCAGCAGTGCCACAGGCTGATTGCCTCCATGCCACGCCGCATTGAAGCAGTCATTTCTGCAAAAGGATTCCCGACCAAGTATTGAGTGCATAACTGAACATAATTATTTGAAGGTTGACTTTTTTTGTATTAAAAACACTTTTCTTTTATTGGTCGGATGAAATATGCAAATTTTTTTAGATTTTTGGGTTTTCATGAGCTGTATGCCAAAATCATCAATATTAAAACAATAAAAGGCTTGAACTACTTCAGTTGTGTTGTAATGAATCTAAAATATATGAAAGTCTAATGTTTATCAGTACATTACAGAAAATAATGAACTATCACAATATGCTAATTTTTTGAGAAGGACCTGTAGTATATAAGTTGCAACTGTGAATGATGCTGCTAATAAACATGATAACCCTCTGCTTTCAGAAAACTGATAAGCTCAAGGACACAAATGTACAGATCCCATACTCTCAGTAGTCATCATGAATCAACATCTTTCAGCCTGATTACACTTCAGCAATCCCGCAGCAACACTGACAAATCTCACAAATAAAACGAACCAGACAAGCCAGGGATTTTGCATATGGTGATTTAAATAGCCCTAGAGTCAGCAATCTGTCTGGCCCAATGGTCCTCATCTGCTTTGGGACCGGGGCTGTATGGTCAAGAAAGGCGATGAAGACTATAACCAGGGGCGTAGTTTGGGTGGGGGGATGTAACCCCCCCCCCCAATAACCAAAACTAGCAAGTACAACCCACCCCCACCCCAATATTTATACCACGGTTTATGCAAACCTATAATCAGGCTATTTATTAATTATTTTAATCACACCTTCGGTGCTTTTATAAGCGCTAACCTCACATACGAACAGAACGGAGCGCTTACCAGCACAACATGACTGAAGCGCAGTTCTATTTATTGTGCACGAGCGGTGCGCGAATCATACTAAACTCTGTGCACGTTCACCAGCGCGCTCGAAGTGTGAGAAGATTTGCGCGAGCCATTCCTATCGCGAAACTGATGATAAAATATGCAATCTATTTGAATTCTATTGAGAAACTGCCACTTTAAAATGATATGGAGAAAGTCGAACATTATCTAAAAAAGGCACAATCTAAAAAGACTGATGAAAAAAGAAGAAAACATAATCTTACACCAGCACAAATATTAAAATATTTTTAAAACTACTCATGACCACCTTTACTATAATTTATCACGTTTTACAGTAGGCTTACTTACTGTGGAAAAATTTGTCTAACTTGTAGAATTTATAATCGATAATCTGTTAAGGGAATAGATTTTTCTTTATATTTATATTACAGCTGTGGCATGTTGTAGCTATTGTTTCTAAGAACATATGCAATATAGATTAATAAAAAAAGTAATTATTGGCCTGGTAATGAATAATAGGCTAGCCTTATTATAATAAATGCTACAGTTAAGAACTATGGTACTTTTTCATAAGAGCAAGTACAAGTCAGAATCGAGAGCCAATGGGTTCTATAATGATGAGTGATGGGAAAACCTTCAGATATTCCAAAAATGGCATAGATTAAATCATTAAGAGTCTGATGAACTGTTAAGAAATAAACGATATCAATAAGAAAACGTTAAGTCAGATTGACTTCCCAAGGCGTGTTGAATTAGAAAATTATGTCAAACTATAGCCTAAGTGTCTAAATGATACATTATATCCTAAGTAAACAAAGAATTATTAACTAGCCTATTACTTTATTGCAGTTACGCAATCAACCAACTTTGCATGTGTGGTGGATAGCACAAAAGACCATTTAAAAAAAAATAAACATTTAAGCAAACAAACAAATAAAGCTTAAGAGGGAGCATGACCCGGGGCCCACTTCAACCCCCCCAATGTTTAAACCAAAACTATGCACTTGACTATAACCTTTATAATAGTGAAGCCAACAAATGCCAAACATTCATCTTTGGAAAGCAAGGATATATACATTAACATGATGTATTTTATAGAGCTGAAAGTCCATTTCCCCCAAACAAACAATTATATATTGGATTCTGAGTTGTTAAGAATTGAGAGTCAACTCCAACAGATTGGAACTGATTCCACTCTTGGCTTGATATGTCTGGCCATTACATGACTAAGAATGCATCTATTTATTTTATTAACAAACTACTACATATCCCAGAAGAGTTTAATAAGGATTTTAATTCATTCCCGTGAAGATTAATCGTTTGACTGTTCACAAATTAATAGTTTGACTGTTCACTATTCAGAACTGTTTGACGATTAATTCAGTGACTCTTTCTACAGGTTACATCTATATCTTGAACGTGACATCACCAGTAGATGGCAACCAGTATTATGAGTTCTTGCTTATAGCCCCGTTCAGACTACACGATTTTAGCGTAGGGTGTCGTGGGGATTCGTAAACGGCAATGGGCGTTGGGACTCACGATTCAATTGTTTCATCTCATGTAGTGTGTCATAGTGCACGACACCTCTGCGATGCCAGAAGATAGACTTTATTACAAAAGAGAATAAAGCCGAGAAGTTTTCTGCAGAAAAGATCTCTCGAATGTTCTCTGTGTTCTCTTTAAATAGTTTTTGTGTTCAGTACATTTCATACATATGCGCTTTACCTTTTTCGGCTAAATTCCTTATACATATGTTCTTTCCCTAGAGAGAAGGGGATCCTAGACGTGTTTATATTAAGGTTTTATGGCCTTATTTCAGCTACATTTTTTTCCCCAAAACTTACTAACCACGCATAATATTTTTCTTCTAACAAATGCAAACATGTACATCCACCTTGGTCACATATTATTGTAGCACAGTTTGTGCTGAATACAAAAAAAAAAATACATGTTGGTCAATAGTATGTTATAAGTAGCTGAAATAAGCACAAATATCAGGGCATGTCAACACATCTCAAGGGCCCCAAAATTACCTCAGACCCCAGAGGGTTAAATAGTTTTTCCTCTAGGTGTGTTCAGTACATTTCATACATATGCGCTTTACCTTTTTCGGCTAAATTCCTTATACATATGTTCTTTCCCTAGAGAGAAGGGGATTCTTGACCTGTTTATATTAAGGAAAGAAGCCCCCTTTGTATTTTTACATATGTTTCCTATTATGAGGGTCAGCACATTCCATCTATGCAATTCCATCTATGCAAGCCTTCGACACACAGGCATATGATTATAATGGAAATATAGCTTAAAACATAAGTGGTTAAATTCACATTAATTATACTTGATTAATTCATAACTAATACAAATCTTCTACATATTTCCCCCTTTGAGACTTAAGTCTCACATTTGCTTATGTTCACCCAGAATGCTACATCATAATTCAGCCTCATCAGATAACATTACCTAGCAACTAAATGAGTCACACAGTCTTACTACCAATGACTAGATTATGCAGCAGCATTCTGGCCGAGCAACAGGACCAAACCTCTCCCCCAGGAAGGAGTAAACTAGGAAGGAGTAAAAGATCCCTTCTCCGTAACCCCTTATCTAATATAAAACAATGTTAAAAGCTTGAGCATGTAATTGGTTCAGCACTTGCCTATGGTTGTCATAGTTATGTATAAAAGACAATATAATTAAACATCAAAACATTAAAGTTGTAACATCACAAAAAATAACATTGTTGATCTTCAACCCAGACACTTTCCGCATCGTAGAGGGCCACCCTTGGGCAGAGGTTAGGCTAGCACTTACACCCAGTGTATGGTTCATCTTTATACCTCTTCTTAGTCCTCATTGGAGTTACTGGAACTATCATCCGAAGTTAGCTCATTTAAGTTTAGTTTGTTTAGCCATCCTTCATAATATTCATCCAGGTTCTTTTCTGTAATCATTTGACTATTATTTGGGACTTTTATCATTTCCGTTTGCTTAACAGTAGCATTAACGATTAATGTTCTTAATATGGGTAATACACAACAAAATAATAATCCTCCTATTATTATGGCAACTCCTAAAAACATTCCCAGTTTAGCAAATCATGCTCCCCATGCTCCAAATTTCAGATCAAACCAATCCCAAATTTGTTTGTCTCTTCTGGCATTTGCTGTAACTTCAGCTCTTAATTTTTTAATTTTAGTCATAACTTCACTAAAAGCCCCCCAGGTGTAGTATTATTTGGTATAAAAGTACAACATTGATCTCTAAACATTACACATACTCCTCCTCTGTCTGCTAAAAGCCAATTGAGAGCTTGTCTGTTTTGCCATGTCATTCTACTTGTTGTGTGCACTTGGTCTCCAAATAAGGTTAATGCATCATCAGTAGAATTGATAAATCTTTGTTGATTATAATAAATATAATTAATCCATTCTGTATTTTTGTTTGGTGTGATCCAAACAAATATTGACTCAAAACCTACTTTTACTTCATCACTTGCCTTAAATTCAAATTTGGAATTCCTCGTGGTTGTTCAATTGAGTCTAAATGTACATTGGGGCCTGGCTCATAACCTCTTCTAATTCTGTTGTCTTAAATCATCTACCTCTCATTCTTACTACATCTATTTCCATTGCATTAGATAGTCCTGGACATTTCTTAAAACATTTATAATGAAATATTTTACAACTAGAACTGTGTATAGATATTGGTACAAAATAAAATTGGTCTTGCTTCAAAGCAAACTATGCAATTTTCCCATTTTTCTTTTTCTGCTGTGTAATTTACCCATTTATACCAATTATTGTCTACTTCCTTTTCCCATAATATATCTGAATTGCCCATTTTCTTATAAGTACTATTATGATTGTCACCTAGAATGTGTCTATTTTGTCTAGATATTTTTTCCTTCTCATCCAATTCTTATTCATTTTGGATTAAGGAAAAGCCACTGCCAGATACAGATGAGAGTTGAAAAGTCAATTCTAGGCAAGTTTAGGTGCTGTTGTCTACAGCTTGAGCTTGTAGAATTAGATGCATTAGGCATGTGATGATCATCAGTTCACTGGTCTCTTCTTGTCACTTTTTCCGGAGTTATCTGCTTGTCATTTCCTGTTCTTTCCACTTCCTCTTTTCCATTTGTGTGCCCACATTTGCTCCAAAGTTTTTTGATCATCTTATTAGCCATCTCCCATCAATCATTCCATCTTCACCAGGGTGACTCTTTGTGAGTCGTTGCATTGGTCTTTCCCTCGTTTGTAAGGGAGGGTCGTTACTAGCACGCCCTTCATCCCTCACTTCTTGCTGTGTGGGGTTGTTGAAGCTGGTTGTCATATTTTAAGGCGAGAGATGTGGACCAGGGATCACTTTGCAACCATTTTGCTGATCAATGCAAGATTCTCTCTGAAGACCATTACTGCTCACTCACTGGTTCTTAATGGTGGAGCAAACCATTCCCTGGCCTTGATAGAACGGCTGTAACCTGTAAATGGAAACCTTCACACTTTTTGTTAGTGATTTGACAGTCAGAAAGACAATATTTTACCCTTTTGAGACAGAATCAGCTCCATCATGATATGCTGAAAAGTGAAAAGAAAGTTAGATGTGGGGTGGACAGAGCAAGCTTGCTTGCTTTGCCTTCCCATGTTATGCGCTACGCAAGTGTGGCACTGTTTTTCTTTCTGCCACAACAATAACCTAGGTACTGACCAGGAAACCTAGTCATATTCATCCATGGTCATTATTTGCCCTGTGGGCCCACATATTAGAATTTGCATACAGCTGTTTTGGCAGAATAATTGATTTGCCTCAGTGTCTCGTCAGACACCTTCTTTCACTCCACAACACCTTCATTCATACGTCTTCACACTCTTTCACACTCCCCTTTTGGTCAAAAACATTTTGTCTTGAGAGCTCAGCTAATTGTGAAATGAATGGTTTTAGATTGCCACAGATTTCGAATATGGTAACATGGCTTTTCTTGTTAGACTCTACTGAGTGTAGACCTGGCAGCATCCTAATTTTAGTCATATATTTTATTCAAACTAGCTGTTGTCAATTATCATTAAACAAAATGGAGTGACCAATAGTTTTTATTTTATCAACCATATTTTTTTCCACATCTTGTCTGCCCCCTTTTTTTTTTTTTTTTTTCTTCAAAGAGTTCAGCATTGTTGTCAATAATTCAGTTGTGCATTTTCCCCTAGTTTGTTAATAATTACCCTCATCTATGCCAAATCCAGCTCCATTTTTATCTGATAGGCGAGTCAAGCACCGACGTCTGTCTGTCTATCATAAGACCTTCTAAATTTGCCTTTAGAATTTGATTGAATAAATGTGTTGAATGTTTAAACCCTTGTGGGATTCTGGTATAAGTATATTGTTTACCAGCATATGTAAATGCAAATAAATATCTACTCTCCTCTGCTAGTGGAACACTGAAGTAGGCCGAACAGAGATCAATTACTGTAAAGTATTTTGCATCAGGAGGGACATTCGTCAGTAGCGTGTGCGGGTTTGTTACCTCATCTGGCATACCCGCTACTATTTCATTGATTGCTCGTATGTCATGCATAAGACGCCACCTCTTTTTGTCTGCTTTAATCACAGGCATAATTGGAGTGTTATAATAACTAGTTGTTTCTATTAATACTCCTGCCTTGACTAACTCTTCAATAGTGTTTTTTATACCTGCTTCAGCATCAGGAAGCAAAGGGTATTGCGATTTTCTGGGCAGACGTGCATCTGGCTTAAGTTGTACTCTCACTGGGTTTGCTGATTTTATTAATCCTATATCTGAGTCATATTGGGACCATAGTTCAGTTGGTACCTGCCGCTCTACTTCCTTAAATAGTGCAGTGTCAGGAGTGTCTATTAATTCGGATGTGGCAGTCATCTGCATCAGTTTCTTTTGACTAATAACCACATCCTGAGGAATTCCCATCAAACTAGTTGCACACAAAATTCTGATGTGATTTTTGACAGCTGAGTGAAAAATCAACGGATGTTCTGTTGGTTTCCATTTGCTTTGTTCTGCTTTTTTCATCATTGGTCCTAAATCTTTTGCTTCCCATTTTATTCCTGCATATACTGCAATATGTGGGACAGAATCAGTTATACTGAACCATTTTTTAACAAATTCACAATCTGGCATATTTAAAGTTGCTCTCTGTTTACGTATTATGATGTACTGTGAGACTGTTTCAATTTGTTGTCCTTTTGTTTCTTCCTGCCATTTTTGTTTTATTTTTTCATCTCTTTCTAAAATTTGAAGCTGACTCTCCCCTGTAGGATTCTCTGGGCAGCCCTAATAGCCTTGATTGGGACCTCCCCAAGGGTTTACTGGGCCCTGTGATTGACCCCGGGTGGGCTGCTGCCAACTCTCCCCCCTTCCACCCCGAGGTGGCTGTTGCCATGGATTGGTGGGACAATCAATTTTGTTATGTCTGAGTTATCCACATCCCCAGCACATTCCTGGAGGATCAGTATACGGCTTGCCTCTTCCTCTCTGTCCTCTTTGTACTGGTTTTCTTTTCCATCCCATTGTCTCTGGTTGTTGAGTATAGACATTAATGATGGGTACAGGAATGTGGTGTGCATTTGGAGGGACCGCTGCAGGTGGGCTCGGCTGAATAGCTGCTTGAGGAGTATTTACTAGAGACATCAATGACATTTGTTCAGATTCTTTTTTCTTTATTGGAGCTTGAATCTTTTTTTTTTTGTCAGTTCTTCAAGTTGTAACTGAGTTAATTTTCTCTGTAGCTCTTTCTCTTGGGTCTTGAGCTTCTGTTCATTTTTTCTATGCTGTTCCACTGCATGGGTCACATGGTCACATAATTCTTTGTGAGTTTTAGAGTTTAAGCCGACCACGTCCTCTAGCGTGCTCTTAACAGCTTGTGGCATGGCATTAATCACAGTATTTCTAAACAGTGTTGCCATTAATGGGTCTCCTTCTGTATTTCTTTCAGTCTCTTGTTTCCATCTTTTTAGCTGTCTCTGAACATATGTGGTTGGATTTTCTGTTTCCCCCACCTGTTCTCCCTTTAATGATTTAGGGTCTAGTCTGATCGGGTACTCAGCACGCAGTGCCTGCCACACTGCTGGACGGAATGCATTAAAAACATTTCCATCCATGTAGTGAGAGTCCACAGCTCTGTTTAAATTGGCTCCTCCCATAATCTTTGCTAGAAGTGCTTTAATGTCTCCCACAGCTAAAAGTTTGCCCATAGTTTCTTCTTCAAACACCTTAATCCACTTTCCAGCCCCCTCATGAATATCTGGGAGGCGAGTGACCAGCCCCTCGAGGTCCTGTGAGGCCCAGGGGACATACTGTCCCTGTGCACCCTTGATTAAAATTGGGAGTTGTGCAGCCAGTGGACTGAGGGTCCCCTATTCTCTGCCCCCTCCACTATTTTCCTGTATCAAATGACTCCTCACTGTCATTCACATTCTCACTACTGTCAAACAACTTATTTCTCCCTCTCTCTAATTTATTTGCCTCTTGTATTTTTCTTCTGATTCTTTAATTTTCTTCTTCCATAGCCACTACTTGTGCTTCAATTTCCCTATCTTTTCTCCTCATCTCTTATAACACTTCTTCATATTCCGTTTTGCCTTCCTGGTTTGTTTTCATCATTTCTAATGCTATGCGTGCCTGTCTATAACAATCTATCAGCTAATATCCTTCACTTTTTTTTCTCAGTCGCCTCTTTGGTTTCACATCTGGTTCCTGTTTCTGTTTTCCTTCCAACTCTACTTGTCCTTCCATTTGCATTTCTCCCGACACTTCTACCGTACCCTTAAGTATTGGTAACTGTCCCTCTGGGGGCAGATATGGGGGTGGTTTAGAAAACAACTTTTCCTTTTTCTTTGTCTGCCTCCTTTAGTATTTTCCTTGCCTGTTTTATACTTTTTAATGCGTCATTCCCTTCCTTTTTAAACATGTCAAACACTTAGTTTTCTTTTTCCCTTTTTGCTTCTCTCTTTTCTCTTTTTTCTGATACTTTTAGTTTTATAGTTTTTTATCAGAGTTTCCATTTCCTCACACAATGCTACTTCAAATGTTCCTTCTTTTGGCCATTTTGTCATCATATTCTGAGTTCTCTTCTGCCATTTGTTTGAGACCTTATTTATCAATTCTTTACACATTGGATATTTTAATCCTATATCCACCGGAGTGGCTGCCTTACTTTTCCTATAATCTTACAATCCAATATTTAAGACTCATATATATATATTTCTTTATAGCCAATTAACTTACTATTTTTCCCACTTAATTTAACTATTTTAACCAATGTTCTCCTCTTTATTTTGTGACATGCATCTTTAAACCTAGTTTTTATTCTGCCTGATGCATGTACACTTTCTATATGAGGTAATAGCTTAAATTCTATTTTATAATCACTCAATATCCAAAACTACTAAAAATATTTATTTATTTTTACTTCTCTTCTATTTTTAAAATTATTTTTAACTTAATGCCTTGATCTCACTTCTGCTGCTTTGATCTCAGAAATGTTCTCCTTTTTATCACACAGATTTCTACAATGTAAAAGCTTATAACAAATCTTAATTCAGTCTTTATTGATACAAATTTTCCTTAATTATGTTCACTCCTTCTAGTCCCTTTATTCACACAGGGCTCATTCTTTCATTCCTTATCCCCTTATTTATAGGGCTCATAACAGTCATTCATCCCTCTCAGGTGCGGCACTAGCTGCGTCCCTCTCAAGGGAGATCCAGAAGGGGGGCGCAGCTTTTACCCACCCAATACGGAATTTATTTATTTTTCACACAACCACAATCATTCCTGCAGACACGGACGCAGACATTAAAACAGACTACACTACACTCTTCTTGAGCGACCTGTCAGTCCTACTCACTCTTTCACTGTCACACTTCCTGAACACAGTAAAAAAAACAGCACTCTGCAGGATTTTTTCCTTCCCATTCAGTCCCCTGTATCATCCCTACAACCACAGGGCGGTATCCGAAGGACTTTGCGCGTTTCCTATACTTTATCTGCTTAACATTTATTGTTTTCCATCAAGGCCCACTAAACAATAAACACAGACCATTGCATGCAATGTATATCTGCTCAACGTTTACGTCATCCATCAAAGGCCCCTCTTGACAGTAAACACAGATTTTTGAATGCACAATCTACCCTAATTCACTGCTATCCATCAAATGCCCTCTTAACAGTAAAACAGATCTGTGCATGCAATTATTTCTTCTGGAATCAAAACCCCCTTTCTTTTCTTTCGGTTCTTTAAATTTGGAAGAGCAATTTTTAAGAGTTCTTACCACAAAGGGCCAACAGGCAAACAACACAAACCAATTATATAAGCATAAACTGCCTACCTTTTTAGTGGCCACTTAATCTGTGTTGCTCGTCAGCAAGCCCAACGTAGTCTTTCACCCTCTGCTCCTTTCCATCCTGTTTGTGACGCCAATTTGTGGTGGCTTCCGCCTTTTTCTATGAAGAATCACTCTGAGTCTTGGGGTTTTGATGCCAGAAGATAGACTTTATTACAAAAGAGAATAAAGCCGAGAAGTTTTCTACAGAAAAGATCTCTCGAATGTTTTCTGTGTTCTCTTTAACCCTTTGGGGTCGGCTGTATCGCCTGCGATACGAACTCGTTTTTTTAAGATAAGTGCAAAAGACACTAAAAATACTCTGTTGATTTTGGTCACACAAATAAGTGTTATACATCAATCGAAACTGTTAAGTGTCGTACACTCACGATTACAACAAAACTTTGTGGTTTTGGGGAAAAAAGAAAACAAACAGGGTGCGCTCTCTGTCTTCTCCGTCTCCGCGATCTGTTTATAGTAACGCGTCACTAAAATTAAGTGTAACTCAGCAAATACTCAACACAAAACATGAGAGTTCTTTCTATAGAAAGCCTGAAGTGTCTGTTTTCAACTGGAGTAAGTGTTGTCGAAAACAAATGTTCTGTGATAAAGTAATCCGTATGAAACCGACACGATGTTCAGTCTGTCCAGTCTAACTCATCATTTCTAATGTGATCCCGTCCCCTCGTGTTCACATGTAAATAACCACGTGACCCACGCGCGCTTGGAGACGCCCAACAACATAAACAGTCACGAGACTCTGTTCATCTCTGCTACTGTTCGTTTCTGGAAGAAGCCGCGCTGAGTAAAGGCTGGATTTACCTCAGAATAAGAGCAAGAGTTCATCCAGAAGACATCGATCGATCTGATGAGTAAGTAATGCTTCTTTTTTGCTTCTTCTTTTTCGTGTTACTGTGACAAACCTGAACGCGTTTAGTTGGGTTTTTCCCAAACGACAACATGATGAATGCTACGCATCTAAGAATGTTTAGAAGAATGTTTAATGTTCACAAATAGATTTAATATTGTGCTAAACAATAACAATTAGTTTCTCAGATATAAAATATCCTTTTTTTAATGGCACAAAGTACATCCTTTTGTAGTTCACAGCATACATGAGTCTATGGCTGCAGAATCATAACAGCTGATATAAAATCATACATACTACACTATATGACTACAAAATCATAGTTGTTTTTCTCCCAAACTGTAATTCCAGACTAGTGTTTGAATATGATGGACAATTCATTGTATTTAAATTTCTTACTGCACAATGATGTTTTCATGCTCTATATAAAACAATAAAAGTAATATGAGAGTATATTGTAACATGATTAATTCTACGAGTCTAAGTATGTTTAGAACATGTTTATTATTAATAGTCTTCTCTGTTCAAAAATAGATTTTAATAATGTGCTAAACAATAATAAATAGTTTCTCAGATATAAAATTATTTTTTATAGTACAAATTACATCCTTTTGTGGTTCACAGCATACATGAGTCTATGGCTGCAGAATCATAACAGCTGCTATAAAATCATGCATACTAGGCTATATCACTACAAAAATCATAGTTGTTTTTTTTTTGTTTTTTTTTTCCCCAAACTGTTGTTTTCATGCTCTATATAAAACAATAAAAGTAATATGAGAGTACATTGTAACATGATGAATGCTACGAGTCTAAGTATGTTTACAACATGTTTATTATTAATAGTCTACTCTGTTCAAAAATAGATTTTAATAACGTACTAAACAATAATAATTAGTTTCTCAGATATGAAATGTCTTTTTTTGTGTACGATAGTACAAAGCATGCATGAGTCTATGCTCACAAATATTTTTTTTTTTTTTGGTTGTTTGTATTTTATTGAATCAGGTACCCAAACCACAGATGAATCCTGATGACTTTCTTCAAGATGTTTTCCTCTGAGATCGCTGTACCAACATCAGATGGTCAACTACACTGATATTCTATGGTAAAACAAGATCCTTGACTACTGATTATGTTTTTTTTCTTCTTGAATCCATGGAAATAAGTAAATGTCAGGTACTTGTTTCACTTGTGGAACAGAATATGTTGCAGGAATGACTCAAAGTCTGTTCACATCTCGGTGGTTAGATCAGTGTGCACAATAATGTGTCTTTGACCTTCATTATGTATGTTTTGATTATACTGTGTTGTAAATAAAATACAAATAATTTAAAAACCCCATTTTTTCAGTCTCCTCACACTCTCTTACCTGCCACAGTCACACTGATGGGCCATTAGCAACTTTAGGGGAGGGCCCTTTGTCTCTCAGGTGAAAATCACTTAATATTCAAGGCTATTACCACTCCCTCGC
This sequence comes from Barbus barbus, assembly GCF_936440315.1. Taxonomy (NCBI): domain Eukaryota; kingdom Metazoa; phylum Chordata; class Actinopteri; order Cypriniformes; family Cyprinidae; genus Barbus; species Barbus barbus. Next base: position 17,931,164 of record NC_136735.1, on the reverse strand, counting down.
GTATTGGCTTTCGATCACAAAACATGTCTTTAAAAATTTAAATCAATATATTGTTTTCTGTGAATGAGTAAGCTGAATGATTTTCACATAATTATGAAGTAAATATTCTAGCCTAGAAGACTGATTACACAAAAGTCTTATTCAGGACGATTTAGTGTGGGTTTTATAGCCTTATTTCAGCTACATTTGTTTCCCCAAAACTTACTAACCACGCATAATATTTTTCTTCTAACAAATGCAAACATGTACATCCACCTTGGTCACATATTATTGTAGCACAGTTTGTGCTGAATACAAAAAAAATACATGTTGGTCAATAGTATGTTATAAGTAGCTGAAATAAGCACAAATATCAGGGCATGTCAACACATCTCAAGGGCCCCAAAATTACCTCAGACCCCAGAGGGTTAAATAGTTTTTCCTCTAGGTGTGTTCAGTACATTTCATACATATGCGCTTTACCTTTTTCGGCTAAATTCCTTATACATATGTTCTTTCCCTAGAGAGAAGGGGATTCTTGACCTGTTTATATTAAGGAAAGAAGCCTCCTTTGTATTTTTACATATGTTTCCTATCATGAGGGTCAGCACATTCCATCTATGCAAGCCTTCGGCACACAGGCATATGATTATAATGGAAATATAGCTTAATACATAAGTGGTTAAATTCACATTAATTATACTTGATTAATTCATTTTATTCTCTAATAAAAATCTTCTACACTAGTCACGATTGTTTCCCGAACACGGTTGCATCTCCGTCGTTTGAACCACATTAGTTCAACAACATAAGGCCATTGTTAATGACGTCACACGCGTGTCATGGAGGAATAACTTATGCTATTTAACTGATTAGAGGTCTCTAAAATGCTACTGTATTGAACATGGCACCTACTGACTAATTTACTATTTTTGTTCCCTGTGATTGTGCTTTATTTGATGTTTGATTCATCGTGGGTTCCCTCATCATACGTCAGGGTACCCTTTGGCATTCATGCACATGCGCACTCTTCAAAAACAGCAGTTACAATGGACGCGCAAAAATACATAATTAAAATCCATTTTATATTTAGATAGAATGGAAGATACAGACAGTACTGCATGTTAGCTTCCTTGTTGTGCCCACGAGCATATTTATTTAAGCCAATATCTTACTAACAAGAAATTATGCTTCTAACCACAGGTTCGAGAGCTGTAGTTCAAACCACATAAGTTTGTGACTCTGATTGCGAACATTCGTTTGAACTATGGTTTTGGGAAACACCAAATCGTTGAACTATGCTGGTAACGACGGAACTAAATATTGAGTGCTGTACATGCTCATACTTTTCATGTTCATACTTTTCAGTTGGCCAACATTTCTAAAAATCATTTGTTTTCCATTGGTCTTAATTGATATTCTAATTTTCTGAGATACTGAATTTGGGACTTTCATTTGTTGTCAGTTATAATCATCAAAATTAAAGGAAATAAACAATTGAAATATATCAGTCTGTGTGTAATGAATGAATCTAATATGCAAGTTTCACTTTTTGAATGGTATTACTGAAATCAACTTTTTCATGATATTCTAATTTTATGACCAGCACCTGTACACTAGCCCCACCCACCAATGTGTGATTGGGCTAGTCAACATTACAAAGGACGATTAAAAGTAATTAGCTCCAGTGGTGCAGATGGTTAAGCGTGTGTTATACTCCTTTATAGCTCGACCCGGGTTCGAATTCGCCTTTTTTTTTTCTTCCTTTTCAAATTTCAAATCGCATCAGAAAACATTTATAATTTTAGTAAAAATTAAGGAAATAATCAAAAAGTTGAAAATAGGGTTAGGGTAGGTGTGTGTGTGGGGGGGGGGGGGGGGGGCTTTATTGTCCCAATAAGGTAGCATCCATTTAATAATTTTAATTCAAATTAATTTACACTCACTCAATAAGTCATTATTGCATACTGTTTTATAATGTATTGCAATACTGAGGTGCAGATAATTACCACTATTTGCAATAAGTAGTATAAATAGCAGAAAATCATGCTATTTTAACACAGTGTAAAGAGAATCTATAGGTATTTGCACTTGGTGTAAAAAAAAAAAAAAAAAGGGAAGTGGTGTGTGGCTGTAACAGAAGGACCAGGCTCCTCCCAGAGCCAGTTACCCCGATCCACTTCACCTGAGTTTTAATCACCTGCACCTGCACCTCATTATCACCAGCCACATATAAACTCAGTCACCAAAGTCACCAGTTGTCCGATCTCCGGATTGCTACATGGACCGTCTCTGCTTCCCATAAGCTGAGTATATCTACCTGCAAATAACTTACCTGTCCTTACTTACCTTCTGCCTTGTCCTCTTCCAGTCCTCCTCCTCGTCTGTCCCCGGTGGCTTTGTTGAATCCTCGGATGTCTCTGCCTCTCTGACGCTGCCAAACTCCAGGATCTGTCAAGACAGAGAGACTGATTGTGATTGACATTCCTATTACTTTAACCTCACGTATTGACACTCACCAAGTCCGAAGAATCCGCACGATTGCTGTTTGCTGTTCACCCTGTATATAAACACCTTGTGATTTCACTTACCTCTGTGTCCGACCCGTTCCATTACAGTGGCCAAATATGGTGACCCATTCTCGGAATTTGTGCTCTGCATTTAACTCATCCAAGTGTACAGAGAGTAGTGAACATACACCCGGAGCAGTGGGCAGCCATTGCTGCGGCGCCCGGGGAGCAGTTGGGGGTTCGGTGCCTTGCTCAAGGGTCTCACCTCAGTCCTGGTATTGAGGGTGGAAAGAGTGTTGGTTATGCACTCCCCCACGTACAATCTCTGCCGGACCTGAGACTCGAACCCACGATCTTCCAACTCTCTATCCATTAAGCCACGACTGCACTTAATAGCCCTTAAATAGCATCTATCGCTAAGAATTTTATTTTCACTTAGTGCTCATAGCCGCTACCTTAAGTGATTCTAAAACGGGTTACATTTGAGAGATATTGAGTTAGAAAATACAGTAAATAAAGTCGCCTATAAGGTGATTAGTCTGATTAACATCACACACACAAAGAGATACACATATACTTAAATGGAAGAATTCTGTTGTTTCAGGTTTCTAGATTCTAGGTTTATATTTCATAAAAATATATTATACATTTTGCATTCTGCTCTTTTTATGTAGTTTTCAAGTTTTCAATCCCATGCTGTAAAAAACTTAATAAAAACCAGCACATAATTTGTAATGGTTTTACTGATTTATAATGAGAATTGTATTGGTTTTAATGGAAACTGTAATGGTGCCTGTTGGACTCTACTGGTAATTGATCGTAAAAAAAAAAAGAAAACACTTAATCCTAATGTAATATGTCCCAAAACATACTACAGGAAACCATTATTTAATTAGTTTAATGGTTAAAATTTGATAGTTTGCAACGGTATTTTGTAGTGGAAATCATTAGAATTTCTGTCAGCAGGGTCACCATGGGTTTTGAGATGTTATTTGCCATAAATGCGACAGAATTGCTGCAATATTGTGAGATATAGCGACTGTTTGTACTGTAGTTGTGGTGGACATATTCGGGAGAAAATCCAGGGCCGTTATTTACTCCCAGTCCATCCCTGCTTATTATTTCCCCCTGGACACATTCATGATAATTACTTTTGCTGGGGCTTTGCAGCAAGCTTCAGCCTATTGCGTGTATTTCAACGCAGAACTCAACGCGGCACGGTCTTGGGTTGTTTCCACCAGCGCAGCAATTTTTTTCATCACTAATTGATGGATGTCTAAAATATAAAAATAAGGAGAAGCCTAAGACAGGCCCGAGGCCTGGCCCGCGTCTGAACAATGACGTGAAAATAGGCCCTTACTGCGCCCCTGATGACGGCATGCGATGAATGCTCGGGTAGCATCGTATAGTCTGACATGTTTCTTGTTCACGTCACGACAAGACTTTAGGAGTCAAATTCGCATAATCTGACACAGTGACCTGTCGTAACAGACACAAAAAATCCTGTAATCTGAACGGGGTTTAAGTCTTTCTATTGTTCAACAGATTTGTGGAAAACATCAAAGACCTAAATACAAAACTTAAAAGGACAGCATTTAAAAGACTGACCGACACTACTTTAAAACAAGAGGGTTGCGCTTTTTAAAGCACAACAATTTATGATAAAGTTTATTCACTTCAGACAGATTGTAAATGCTTGAGGCTTTCACCTCTAACACACTTCAACTTGAAGAGAGTTAGTTTGGGAGTAAGTTCTTTGAAACTATTTAGACTCTAGATAAAGGTGTGTGCTTAAAAAAAGGACTTTTATTGCAATATAAAATATAAGAGATTTGTATACTTTACGGCCAATAACATCACTGTCAGTTTATTCAATTTAAGCTGTTTAATTATAGTCAAGAAATGGGGTCAACGGCAGCCTACAGTTTGAAATTGCAAGAACCAATTTGACAAGAAACACTGAACACTACTCCCATCTGTGATTAGTCCTGCATCAAACTCCCAGAAAAAAGGCATTGGTAACCATTTTCTTTACTATTTATATGGATGGTAATTTAAAATGTAAAATGTGCTAAGTGCCATGTTTAAATGTTTTGACATTTGCTTGAGCAGCTTAATTGATAAATCTACTGTATATAAAAAGAATATTGCACTGTTTCCATATTTATATTTATAGTTTTGTTCTTAAACATGAATGCATACTAAAGACTGTCGCTTTTTCACATCACAATGCTGAAAAAAACCATTTCAGTAACTTAATAATAACTACTTGTTATATCTGTGTATAAAGAAGATTCAGTTTCATGGTGCAAACTCATCTTATTTGAAAGCACCGTGAGTGTGTCCTGCTTCTGTGCTGCATACATACTGAAAATAGACCATGTGCAAAACGGGCGTAATACAGATTTCCACAGGTTTATGTTCAGTGAATGTCTCATGAAAAAGGCAGTGAGACTGAACTCTCTTGCAATGCAGCAGGAGATTCACCGCTTTCATTAAAATTCATACACAACTGTCCAATGGAGGTTTAGAGCTCCGCTCAGCTTTCAGACAAACCAATTCAGTTTAACGGTTTTATTGGTTGCCTCAGCAGTCCCAAAATGTCTGTTTGGAGACATCTTACACCACAGCAGCAAAGGAACCTCACCTAGTTTCATTTTTCTTTCTGTGAGATAAAGCTGCCCACAGTTCCTCTCTCTACTCTTTCGCTCCAGCTGATGCTTTTCCCCCAATCCCTCGCCCTCTCTCTCTTGCTCTTTTTCCTTTCTTGTTCTGTATCTCCCCACTGTCCTCCTCGGAGTATCAATATTGAATATTTTGTGTGATCCTCTGGCTAGTTCAATATTTCAGCAAGCTCTTTCGGGTCATGCCCCCCTTGGGCCCTGCCTCAGCAAATAAGATATTGAAGAAGGTACAAATGAAGATGCTGGTGTGTGGACTTTGGTACACGGTGGTATGCTGTGTTTGCACTGGGTTCTCCGGTGGGGGTTCATGAATAGACTTTCTGAGACACTGGAAGAAAGCTAGGACAGCACCCATTCTAGTCTGGTTCCTCTGAAAAGTAACAAGAGTACACACAGATGGAGGGCGTCCAAAGAAAGTGCCTTCAGTACAGGATATTCCTGATGGAAAAGTAAATAAATCTACTAAATATAATGGATTATTATTTATTTTTTTTATATTTATTTCACTAATTTTAATTTATCAATGTCACATAACATGCTATGTTGTGATACTATGCAAGAACAGCAATTTCCTTATCAGCCGTGTCTCAATTTTTGTCATATGACCATAAGTTTAGCTCAGTCAGTATCATATATAGCTGCCCATGTGAGCTGGAAATGAGAAAAAAATGTTTCGGATATAAAATAAATGTATCTCATACTAATCAACTTCTGCAAACAGCAAGGTGAGAGCAAAGGAGAGAGTACATTTAATATTTCCCTTCAACCTTGAAGGTTGGAATTTTAAAATTAATTTGTTCAGTCCAATAAAGGATCTTTGTTTTTATATCAAGTTTTTTTTGTTTGTTTTTTTACTGTGTTAAAATATTTTCAATATTAACATTATCCGAATGTTTCATGGATGATGAAAAAGGAAAGAATTTGAAGCAAAATGCACCTTTGGAATGGGATGGTGCAATATTATTATTATTATTATTTTTTTTTGTATAAACTACTTTTTTAAATAAATAATTCACAAACTGTACTTATATACTTTTTGTAATTAATTCACCTACTGTATTCTCCAATGATTCAACAGCTAACTGGACATAATTATTAATATATTAAGTCATATTTCTATGTACCTTTGTTGCCTATTTTAATATTTCAGTTGATAAGACATCCTGAAATATAATTATGCATAATTACCTCTAGAACACAATGGCACAGCTAAACTGATGAGTATGCCAGTATTCCATTGAAAATAGAAAATGTAATGGCTACGATTCATAAAGCACCTTTAATCAATTTGAATTGTTAATTTAATTTAGTTTGAAATATTATTCTGCAACGTGATTCTTAACACTCTAATTAATATTTTCAGTGGTAGACTTTACTGGTAAAGTAAGTAAAGTAAAGAGACTTTATTGTCATTGTAGTTATACAACAAAATTTGTTTGGTAGCTCACAGAGGCCAGCAGCAGTAAAACAAGAAAGCAGCACACAGAACATAGTAAATGTAGTAAAAGTATAAAATTACTGTATAAAATAAAAAGGCACTTAGTATAATAATAGACAAGATAAATTTAAGGATAGAAATGTAACAGTATTTACAGTATAGTAGTTGAGTGCAGACATGAATGTCCCATAGAGTGTCTAGATAATAAAATATAACACTATTTACAATGTGGTAATTTAGTGCAAACATTGATGTCCAATAAGTGTCTTTGTGCATTAGCAGCAAACATGAGGAAGGGAGAAGAGAGGAAGGGTTAACATTTGTGTGTTGGGGGGGGGGGGGGGTGGCACAGGCTACAGCTCTGGGGAAAAAGCTGTTCTTTAGTCTGTTTGTGCGGGTTCTGATTGTCCTATATCTTTTCCTTGATGGGAGGGGTACAAAAAGTCTGTGTCCTGGATGAGTTGGGTCCTTTATGATGTTGCTAGCTCGCTTCTGTAGACGGCTAGCATAGATCATGTCAAGGTTCGGGAGTTTGATTCCTATGATCCTCTGAGCAGTTTTGACGGTCCGGGTCAAAGCTCGGAGGTTTTCTGCAGTGCAGCTGGAGTACCACACTGTGATGCAGTGACAGAGGATGCTCTCTATTGTGCTCCTGTAAAAGTTTACTAAGAGCTTGGTTGGCACTTTTGTTTTTTTTAGTTTTCTTAGGAAAAAAGTCTCTGTTGAGCTTTCTTCACTAAGTGGGATGTGTTAATGGTCCATGTGAGATCTTTTGTTACGTGTAGACCCAGGAATTTGATGTCATTCAACTTCTCAACTTCCTCACCATTTATGTAGAGGGGGGGGGGGGGGGGGGGGGGTTGTTTTCTTGACTCTCCTGTAGTCTACAATGATCTCCTTTGTTTTGGCAGTGTTCAGAACCAGACCGTTGTTCACACACCATTTGATTAGGTGTTGGACGTCCTCTCTGTAGTGAGACTCATTGTTTTCTGATATCCTTCCCACTATAGTGGTGTCATCAGCAAACTTCACTATGGTGTTAGAAGAGGAGTGGATGGGTTTGCAGTCGTGTGAATAGGGTGAAAAGAGCTGGACTAAGAACTCATCCCTGCGGTGCTCCTGTGTTAATGGTGATAACAGATGATGTATGGTTGCCCACCCTGACATTCTGTGGTCTGTTAGTGAGGAACCTTCACAAACAGACCGGTGACCGGTCTGTTTGTGAAAGTAAGGACCGGTTTCTACCTGATTTGTTGTTTCCTGTAGCCTTGGTGAGCTCCCATTATGAGGACATTTCAAATGGCATTTGCTGTGCCAGACATGTTTATCAATATACTATCCTATTCCTCACATTGTGGTGCAAGGCACATGCATTATTGATGTTTAGAGGGAACATTCTCATCGAGATGGCTCTTTAGCTTGATACAGAATGATGGCCTCTCAATTCGCCTTTCAATGGGTCAGAGTTCAAGGCTTCATGCATCGATATGCCAAGAGAAAAGTCTTAAAGATCACATAAGCATGCAGAGGATGTCGGTTAGTGCAAATTGTGAAAAATAAAATGCCTTCAGACAACTTAAAGGCTTGCAATGAGAATGGTAGCACATCTAACTTATATTCAACATATATAATTTAATAGAGTCGGCTTGTGTCTCCGTTTGTGTCTTTTCTCATTACTTCTATTCTCCTATGATCACCTTGGATGTGAACGGCTCCTCTGGGCACATAATTGCCCATGATTTCATTGGGGATGTACTCGTGCGATGAAAAAAGATGAATGTATCACATTTTTGCCTCATTTATTTGCCAATATTTCAAGGATACCCTTCAGAGCTCTCAGGTCTAATGTTCTATGCTTTTAATGGAAGCTCTCAGCACTGTAGTTTTGATGTACTATTTTGTTTACAGAGGGACTGAATCTCTCGGTATTTGAACAGGAAGAAGAGGGTGGGGTGAGGAAAAAAGACAAGACACTCTCACAAAATCCAAACCTCTGAAATTAAGATTAATGGCCTTGCTGAGAGCTGCTTCAAACAGAGATGTGAACAATGGAGTTTCTTCACAAGAAGAATGTTATGGAAGAGTCTATAATGTTAACACAATATCTGATTATGCACAGTAATCATCTCAAATGTCATCTTAGATTAGACTGTCCAATTTCAGCATGTAAATTAATTTTGACATCATATTCACAAAGTGTGTTATAGCACCAACTACTACTGGTGTTGCTTGCAGTCTGCACCAAAATGCTTTCTAATGACACCTAGAGCTTTTTTTAAAGCCAACAATAACAGAATAAAGAAGTTAAGAATAAAGCCCCAGTCACACCAAGAACGATAACTATAAAGATAGCAATATTAGTGTCCACACCAGCGAACAATATTGTGTTTATTCTAAGCGCCCACTCATCTGCAGCTTTAAATTCTCAAGCTCGTTATAGCAGGATAGATTGGGTGTCAACGTATCGTTCAGCAGCTGGAAAAAAAATCGTTCTGAACATGATTCCAATGATATTGTTTCGCTGTGCCTTTATCGTTATAGCTGTGGTGTACTATTCCTTAATATTGATAGCGATTTTTAGAACCATATCTTTATCGTTATCTTTATAGATATTGTCCTTGGTTTGAATGGGCCTTAACACTAGGAATTAATTCTCTTTTTGCCTGCACACAGCCAGAGTCGGAATCTGCTTCCTGGTACTCAAACATGACACTCATCAAATCACGAGGAGATTGACGCTTGTCTTCAGTGCAATGGACATTTTCCTCTCCTCTATGAAGAGGCTGGAATAAATGTATTTTAAAAATTCTCCATCTCTAGAGAAACACCAATGTGCAGGGAACGCTGTCACCGGCGGTGTGAACTGAGGGAGGCAGGCAGCTGTGTGACACCCAGATGATAATAGCTGACGATCATCATAATGCTGTCGAATCCTCATCTCGGTCACTGAGTCGTGCCTGTCTAACATGGCTGCCAGTCACTGTGTCACAGAAAAATATGCCTCGCAGTCATTGAGTGTTTTATCAAGATGTCTGTATTCTTGTGTCATTTTAATAATTTTTTTGCAGGGTATAAGTTCCACAAATACAACAAGATAATAAATGAATAACTCCCCTTTTTACACACTCAACTATGGATTAACAACACTCAAAAATATAAACAAACGAGGTGTTACTTTCAAAGTTGGATGCAGGATATTTAGATTTGATATTCATATTAAATATCATATCTGACCATACATATCCTATAAATTGAAATCTTCAGCCATTCCACTGACAGCTTGTAGTTGAAAACTCAAAAGTTGTAAGATGATGTACACTACCCGTCAAATGTTTTGAATAAGTATGTTTTGAAGAAAGCCTCTAATACTCACCAAGGCTGCATTTATTAGACCTAAAATAGAGTAAAAACAGTGATGTTGTGAAATATTACTACAATTAAAAAAAAAGTGATTTCTATTTGAATATATTTGCAGTAGTTTGCAGTCTGCAGCCATTACTGCCACTCTCTATACAAGAATATGCAGCATGCATAGGGGACGCCAAGGAGGGGCACCATCTTGTTTCCCTGACCTCTCGTACTGCAACTTCAACCAACACACCAATGATTTAAACCGATTTTGATGGATTATGTGTTTCCAAATAAGTTCCCAAGTTAGAAGTCAGATTTTACAATGGCCCAGTGCACAATATAACGAAATCTCCACAACACAACAGTAACAAGTCGCAACACAACATCTCGGTTATGTATGTAACCCTCGTTCCCTGAAGGAGAGAACGGAGACGTCACGTCGGATGACCGACGAAATTGGGATCTCGCCAGAGACACCAATCCACGTTGAGTGTAACTAAACGAGCCAATGGACATTGGCATGCGATCATTGCATCCAGCTGCTGCTGATCACAGCGCGAGTATAAGAGGCAGCATGTGCACCGCATTAATTCATGCTTTCTCTGAGGAGCCGAGCCGGTGACCCGGCAGCTCAGCGGTGGTACAGCGATGGTACAGCGACTGTGGCGATGGGACGTGCCATCTCCGTTCCCTCCTTCAGGGAACGAGGATTGCATACGTAACTGAGATGTTCCCATTTAGTCAGTCACTCTGAGTCACGAAATTGGGATCCCTACCAAAGCGCCACAGGAACTGCCCCTTCCAGGAACTGCCCCTCCTGACCCTTCCTATAAGGCAGATGATAGGACCGTGCTCTACACAGAGAAGGTCAACTACTGTTGTTCCTTGAGCAACCCAAACAGTAGGACTTGGATAACACTGGGAATCATGCTCTTTCGCTTGGAAGAGGCACACTGCGGAGTCACCTCCTCCCAGAGGGGGTTAAGTGACATTTAGACATGTGAAGTTACCATGTAGGGCCCTATTGCACATGGAAGTCTCTGACATGGCTTAGGCTGCATCATTAGAGATGGCAGAACGTGGTTTGCCAGGGGAAACACGGCTCTACGCCACGTCCGGACGCCAGAGTGCTGGAGGACTCGACAGGGTTTGCCTGGTTAAGGAACTCTCTGGAGAATTAGGCGTAAGGATGCCGCAAGCTGACTCTGAGCCGGGCCTCTCAGTGCCACTACTCGTTTGAGATGAAAGCCCAGGAGGAAACTGGTTCGACACGTAGGCTATAAAACCTAGCAAACGTGTTGGGAGTCGCCCAACCCGCAGCTCTACAGATGTCTGCTTGTGAGGCACCACGAGCCAGCGCCCAGGATGATGCAACACCCCTAGTGGAGTGAACACGCTACCTGACCGGGCAGGGCACACCTTGTGCTTCATAGAGTCTCCAGAGGCAGCGCTTGCAGGTTTACTACCTGGTCCCTGAAGGGAGTGGTAGGAACCTTGGGCACATAGCCGGGCCGGGGTCTCAGTGTTGCACTGGAGTCAGCCGGCCCAAACTCAAGGCACGATTCTTCGCTCGAATATTTATTTGCTCTGAGACATTTAAACAGTCATGTAAACCACTGTACAACAAGCATTTGAACAAAATCAGACAATTTCAGCTGATCTACTTTGTCAATGCACAAGTGTTCTTAATGAAACACTATTCCAATTACTGATAAAGAATTATTTTAATGAAAGTCATGGGTCAGTTGACTAAAACAAACAGAGTGGTGACTTCATTCAAAACGTTTTCAGTAAAAAAAAAAAAAAAAAAAACAACTACATTAACTAGAGCTAAACCTATATTAATTCTCAGAATTATAACTGATGAGAATTTAATCTTCTAAAGCAGGGGTGCCTAACCCTGTTCCTGGCGATTGCATGTCCTGCAAAGTTTAGCTCCAACTCTAATCAAACACACCTGTCTTTAATTTTTACTCGATCCTGAAGACCTTGATTAGTTGCTTCAGGTGTGTTTGATTAGAGTTGGAGCTAAACTTTGCAGGACAGTCGATCGCCAGGAACAGGGTTGGGCACCCCTGTTCTAAAGGACATGACACTTAGGATGCGGTAGGTGTGTATGAGATTGCCTTGTGGCAACCAACAAAGAAAGACAGGCGATTTGGCAATTGAATGAGGTACATTTTTCCAGTTCATAAACATAAAAACACTCAAACATATCAGCCACTTAAATGCTGGGAAACTAGAACTGGAATAACCAGAGGATCATAACTACTTGCTCTATGTTTGTTGACAGCTATGTTGGTGCAACAGTGAGGGCCAATGGTAGATATGGCGATTGAAAAAAGGTGGTGAGCTTATGTGATTGGATGTTCATCGAGAGACCATCACCATTGTTATCTACACCCCAGCAGGTGATCTACTGTGACTGAATAGAGTTCATCTTACGGAGTCATTCCACAAATCGGAGGGCAGCACTTAAACCACTCTTCAGCCAAATAGCCAAACCATTATGTTAGAGAAAACAGCAAAGGTCCTTACCATTACTGAAATGGAAACGTCAACAGGGTTAGAGGTGATTCAACTTTAAAGCTACAACCGCCATAAATCGGTTGACAATTTCTTTAAAACATTTGCTATGGAATTTTAGCTGTAGCTTTTTGAAAGAACTTGGACTTTGATAAGTGCCATTTAAATAAATTTAATCACTCTAGTAACTAATAAAGTGAAGGAATATGCAGGTATCAGCTGATTTAGTATCATACAATTGATCTGTTAAATAGGAGAATATACTGCCCAGATCCATTAAGGAGTTTCCATTCTGAGTTATGGCATGTGAAAATGTGGTTGTCATCTCGTCTGTGCCATTTATTTCAAATGATTGGCTAGCTGCTGGAGTTTCATCTCTTTTCTCTGATCTTCATCTTTTCTTGTTCTGAGAAATGCAAATAAATTTTTGGTGAGAAAAAAAAAAAATGGTAAAGAACATTATTAATTGTTGATTAATTGCCAGTGCATGAAACTATTTGACAAACTGATTTTGCTTAAGATTGAATAGTGATTGTAAGCTTTGCCTCCAAATTCATGTTTTGTTTTTATTTATTTACCAATGTAAATTTTATTTTTTACCAATTTTACCAACTTTCAAACACCTTGAATATTTTCTGCATTTTCTGAAGCAAAACTTTGGAATGGGATTGTGCTCTTAAGTACAATTATTTATTTGTTTGTTCATGTCTGTCTGTCTATCCATCCATCCATGCATTAATTTATAAATGTAATTGCTGAATTTCTAGAACAAATCTAAAACAAAGTTCACCAAAGATAACTACATCTAAAATGGCATCCATTATTATGAGTAATTTGCAGAGTGCCATTTTCTTTCCTGGCAGGTGTTTGAATTAAAATGTCAAAACACTTTTTGAATGCAAGTGTACAGTTGGAGTTCAGGAAGAGGAAACAGAGGATCACATTAATGCAGTGGCACAGGTCGACAGGCAAAGAGCTGCTTCACAAGAGCTCTCAACAGGAAGAAGCGGAACACGATGCACCGCAATAATTGGACTGAGACTATAAACCGGCACACACCTTCAATATTACTGTCATAAGAATATAAGACAACTTCTCCAGTCAGGTATCAAGAACTGTTACCTGCTGGGAAATACTGTTTTGATGTGCTCACTTGGGCTTATTTTCAAGGACAAGGTGAGGGAAAGACCTAATTTGGTGTGAGATTTTGTGGTCAGCAGAGTTTGCATAATAGATGAAGAGTCAGGAACAGTAGCATTAAGTTACTGCTATACACACACACACAAACACATTTACATCACACACTGATGACTATATTGTTTTCCTCTTTAATAGACACTCCTTTCTCTCACGTATCAAGGCAAAAACCAACACACTTTCATGAGCTCTAGATCAATGCAGGAAATGTAGGCAATATTGAAAAGTGTCTATAATTCATGCGACTTTGCCTCACTTTGCTTATTCTGCAAAATACAGCAGTTTCTGTATTCAGAGTGTAAACTCATGGGCCTCAGTGTGTCCTTAACCTGCCTCTGTTTATTCAAGTTTATATTGCTTCCCCTTTGCTCTGGAATCAAAGAATATTTCAAAGTGTCCTAAGAGTTTGTAAAGTTGCATGCTTTTTTTTTTAACAGTTTATATTGCCTCCCGCAGAAATTATACGTTCTGGTTGATTGCAATTGTAGCGGTCTATCATAAAACTGTGATTTCTTGTTTCTGGTCATGTGGGTTAGGCAGGTAGCACTGCAGTAGACGTTCCACATGCTGATATTCTTACAAATCGCTTACAAGTACAAACAAAAGGTCTCAGGCAATGAAAAGTGCAGATGATTGCATCTAATTGGACTGAAGAATGAATCGAGTTTCTAAATCCTCATCTCAGTGCTTCTTGTATTGTAGTTTTTCTTGATCATCCAAAACAATACTGTGCAAGAAATCCAAACTGTCTTAACTGATAAGAGGTGTAAAGCAATCTAATGACTAATGCCAAGTTCACACAGCATGATTGTAGCCCTGATTTTCACTTGCCGACAGGTTGAGAAAAATGGCCGACAAATGCCCGAAATCTGAGCCAAATCGGTGCTCGTTCATGCAAGACACAATCACGCATTGCGAATGATCAAAGACGTGATCTGAGAGACGCCCGTGAAATATTTGGCATGCTTAAAATCTGGGCCTGTCTGCGATTCAAAATCCGTCTATTCAAAATATATATATATATATTTTGAATAGACGGATATTTGAATATATGTATATTCTAATGCAAAAATGTAGGTACGTTGTTTGTACATGGCTAATTGCGCTCTCTCTCTCTCTATATATATATATCTATATCTATATCTATCTATATATATCTATATCTATATCTATATATCTATATCTATATATATATATATATATATATAGAGAGAGAGAGAGAGAGAGAGAGAGAGAGAGCGCAATTAGCCATGTACAAACAACATACCTACATTTTTGCATTAGAATATACAGAACAGGTAGGCAACATGAAGCGCGCATATATATAGGGCACTCACATAGGGCTAAAAGACCCCCAAGTTACAATTGGTTTAATCGGACTACGCCACCCTGGTGGGGAGTCAGGGAAATACTTCCAATAAGGACACAGGTACGTTTTACCAATTGAAAGCAAAGAAATTGGATGTAGTGACGCGTGAGTATCAATACAAAAATACACTATTATAAGAGCGTCAATAAAATTCTCTCTCTCAAGAAACACACCACAAGATTATTAAAATAATTCTCCAGGGCCAGACTTAGCGGGAACAGGGCAGGTTGGCTGCAACTTGGGAGGTTGTCTGATCCCACCTAAATTCACACCACAGCAAACACCTTACACACACGCTGTAAAGGAGATCATACCAACACACACGGCACCCTGTGAAGCACACCCCACCGAAGGAAAGCAGCTAGCCTCCCCTGCTCCACACAGAGTCCTCACTGGCTCCTGGAGAAAGAAATAAGAAACAACCAAAAAAAGTTACAAGAATTACAATGAAAAATTAAAGAATGGAAAAAAAAAAAAAAGACTAAGGTTACAGACACTGGATGTAGTGACTCCAGTTCTCCAGCCTACTAATAGCACAAGATGCAGCAGGAGCAGATACCAGTGTCTGAATGGCACCAGGATTATAAGACAGTAAGTGAAATAAAGATTGTAAACACTTTACAATGACCCAGTATAGTACATGGCACAAAAACAACAAAAATATAAATAAACAATTATAAAGCTACAAAATACCAACCAAAAATAGCACACAATAACAAAAACGAACAGAGTAAATTAACACTGTTGTAAAAGAATCCCAGAGTACAAAAAGGAGGAAAAACCACAGCGCAATGCGCAAACAAAAACCAAACACTTACACTGGAACACTAAATCAAAATAAAAAGGATAGATGGCCTAGCACAAGCACAAAGCTATAGCTATCAGCCCAAACAGCGAAGCCGTAGCAATGTCCGTAGTCAAAAACAAAAACATGCCCATAAGCAAAACAGCAGTGGCGTCACATGTAGTATCTTCAGCAAGGGATCGGCTTAGAGATGTTCCATTCCCCCTTTACATTGGACCTAAAAACCAAAGCTTCTAAATAGGGATGCACGATATGAAAAATTAACCGATAACCGATAATGAAGTCCTTCTCATGGCCGATGCCGATAAATTCATATTTTTATATTATAATTTTCATATAATCTGCAGTTTGTGCACCCAGGAGAATACAAAATCTAAGATTCACTGATTAAACTGATATTTTAGTAGCTCTGGCCTAACTATAGCAAACATCAGTCCTGACTCTTCAAATGTTGTTTTTGTGTGAGGCACCACAATACTTTGTAACAGAAATGGTTTAACAGAATTATGACAGAACTATGGTTTATCTGCAATTAACAACAAATTTATATTCAAATATTTCATGCATAAAGAAATGCATCTATTCAATGTTTTTAGTGCATGAGGATGAGAAAGTTATATAGTCTTTAAACAGTGTTGGGAGTAAGGCGTTACAAAAGTAATGCATTACAATAAAGTATTAATTTTTGCTGTAACCGCAGTAGTGTAAGGCATTACTAATCAATTTTCAGTAATATTTTACTCAGTACATGTTCAGTAACGCTTGCATTACAACACAATTTTAACCCCCAATTATTATTATTTTTTTATTATCATTATTTTTTTATGAAAATTATTGATGAAAAAAATTGCAGCGCTGGTGGAAATAACATGCGTCCGTGCTGCTGAGACTGTCAAGAGCGACTCGACTGTGTTTAGTGTCCCGCAGCAGCGAGCCGTCAGCACAGCAGAAGAGTTCTGAGTTCAAATACACACAATAAAGCAAAAGCCCCAGCAAATGTAATTACCATGAATGTGTCCGGGGAAAATAGTAAGGGTTCGTCATCTCCTCGTTAGACGCGCCTTTAGGGAGAAGTGAATCTTCACAGATAACGATTATATTAAATAGTTTGTATTTTTATTTATTTTGTTAAGTAGCAATTTAAAGCTTTCTTTAGATACATTTATCATGTCTGTGAGGCATGTTTTTCGGTTCATTTTTGTGAAGCGCTCCTACTCAAGATAAAAGGACGTTTTGTTGATATTGTGAGTGCACACAAATAAAACTAGACCCTTTACAGTTCAGAATGATGTATTACTCTTACCTTTATGAGCAAGTTGTTTCCATTGAAAAAAAAAATTGCAACTGATTGCGCTGGTGCCTCCATGTCCTGCGCTTTAGCTTCCACTCTCCACACAAACTACTGGATGCAGCGCACATTTATCTAGGTTTAACGTTTAAACATTGTCATATGCTTGAGCTGTTTTAGTATATCTATAGATTTTATTTTAGGCAAGTCGTGATGATTTGAGAAGGCTAAATTGATCAAACATAAGCTATGATCAGCCTGCCAGTCTGTCGCTTGGTCGTTACTTTAAGAAAGAGAAAAACTTATTTAATGAACAAAAAATGCTCCAAACGTTTTTTCTAACTGATCTTAATAAAAAGCCAGAACGAAATATAAACACTTTGCCATTAGGGCAGGGCTCTAGTACATTTTGTCATTTTAGAATGTTAAGTTCTACTTCTGTAGATATTTTGGTGAAAGTAACTCAAAAGTAATACAGGAGTCATGTAACGCATTACAATTCTGAGACAGTAATATTGTAAGGTAAGGAATTACTTTTAAATAACAGTAATAAGTAAACTGTAATGTATTACAGTTTGGAAGTAACTTGCACAACACTGCCTTTAAGTCATGTGTTTTCAAATACATTATAAAAAAAAAAAATGCATTGACATTTGTCAGCATAGAAAAAAAATAAAAAACAAGTGCATGCTCAATAAAAATAAAGTGCATCCTCATACCAAGGTTGTTAAGTCGCCGCACCATCCATCACTGTCATTTTGATTTTTTTAATAGTAATAAAAATAATTGAGTTCAGTTAGAGAACAGCCACTACAATTAAAACTGAAAGCGGCTGCTCAATGCAGCACACCAAACAAACGATTTCATTTATAACCCGAGGAGAATGAGTCGAGCTGACTGACAAGAGTGAGGTGAAAAAGACAAGACGATGGCAGAGGAATTTCAAAACAAAATGTAAAAGCGCCTGTTTTAAAAATATTTTTGGATTTTGAAAAACCTGTTGACCTGCCATTTATCTAAAGTGATATTGGAAGGTCTATTTATTTATTTTTTAAACATTCGTTTCTCATTTAGCCTATTTGGTGCCACAGTATTTGCTGATCTTTATTTTATTTATACTGTGATATTTTTCCCATTATTTTACATCAAGGTGTATGCAGTCCGTGCCTCAAAACTTTCCGTCTCACTAATAAACTTTCTACGTTTTATAATTATTTGTTCCTCAGTCTTCACTGATTTCCAGTTTTGTATAGGCCTACCATGCATATTTAAAATTTGTAAGTTATCTGTTATTTTATATTAGGCATATAGCATGGTGTATTTTTATTCGTTTTGTTAATAAAAGTTATCTATATGTTCTATGTTGTATTTTGTGGTTGCTTGAATTCAAGCAATTGATGCCGATTTGCCGTTAATTTAAAAGTCCCACTGAGAAAAACTTCCAGACCATGTGAAAATGTGTTGTTGTCTACATGTTCGCAAATGACGTAATGAGCACAACACATGCTGAGAGTCACTGCAGTTTAAAGCTGCAATCACTTGCCCTCGGAAAGAAGATGAATCTCAGATAAATCAGACTGATTGATTGATTTACCAGCAAGCATACTTTATCAGATCTAGTTATCGGAATTTATTTATCGGAGCAATAAAAATGACATTTCTCTCATATCGGTCAATCATTTTCTGTGCGAAAAATATAATGCATCCCTACTTCTAAATCCCATTTGCAAGAAAAGAAAAACAAACATACTTATGGTTAGAGCTGAAGACCAACGCAAATCTATATGGTTACTCCAACAAGTGTCGTGACTCAACGATAGCACTCACGCACCCACTTTTGTTGCCATCACTGTGAGCGACACACAATAAATACCACCACTGCAAGCTATCAAAAACTTTAATACAATCACCAAACATACCTATAAAGCGAACTCCACCACGAACTTGCCACAACGCCGATGCCACCAGCCCTACTCTAATCAGACTATAAATAGCGCAGATTAGCTTCGAGCCATTCACAGCAATACACAGTCAATTCTTATTCTACCTGAACACAAACAGGAACAGGAAGGGGACCGCCAGGAAGAGGAGAACCCAGAACCAACAGGACATCACCACACCCCTTCTTCTTCTTCTTCTTCTTCTTTGAACTTAATGGCGGTTAATGGCGGAAATAAATAATCCACGCACAGATAGGAGGAAAAAAAAAAAAAAAAAAAAAAAAAATATATATATATATATATTTTTTTTTTTCCCCCTTCCCTTTCCTTTAAATAAACCCTCCTTTTCTTACTAAGATTACTTCCTACATTTCTTAAAATTACTACATCAATTAAATTCGTCTAACTAAATTGGTCTTTTTTAAATACTCTAATAACGCTTTAATTATTGTTAAATTACCATCTAGCAAGCTCTTTAATGTTAACTCTTTGATTCCTGCTTTCTTAATTTCCTCCATAAGCTGGGATCTTTCTTCATTATAACCATAACAGTAGAGTAGAACATGCTCGACTGTCTCTGGATTTCCACATATATTGCACAAACCTGTATCGTGTTTGCCAATTATAAGAAGTGATTGATTCAATGCAGTGTGCCCAATACGGAGGCGTGAAATTACTGTGTCATCCCTTCTTTTGCCACAAACATTTCTCATACTTCCTACTTCATTATTTATTTCAAACAAATGTCTTCCCTTTTCTTCCTGAGTCCATATCATTTGCCATCTTTTCTTTACTATGTTTTTAATTAACCCCTTCATTTCATATTTCCCCAATGGGACATTAACATTTATTCTAGAACACTTAAGAGCTTTCTTTGCCAACTCATCTGACCCCTTCTTCTTCTTCTTCATTTGGTGTTTTATGGCGGTTGGCAAACCAACTTTCGGTGCATTACCGCCACCAACTGGACTGGAGTGTGAAGCACTAAAAACAATAATGAACTAAAAAAAAAAAAAAAATTTATTATCACCACACCCCTCAAAATAAGAGTCCTTAAATAGTATGGCTGCTTACACCTCATTGGTTCACCAATCACATCACAACCGGGGCCAACAGCAGCTAAAATACTTACCCTGCCACACACACATATACACACATATATATATATACAGTATATATATATATACAGTGGTGGGCCGTCAGGGGAAGCAGGGCCTTCTCTGCTGGCCCTATAAAAAATGTAAATTATGTGAAAAAAATTGTATTGATTATTTATGTATCATTTTCATTTGTGTAATGTCCACAATATTGCCTATGATTAGTTTATTTGAGATTGAACTGGAATATCCTACATAAAAAAGTCTGAGGCCAGCACTACAGCACTACCTAGGGATGGGCGATATATCGCATGCGATATGCATGCGCATCTCGTCAGTAAAGCCGGTTCCTTGATTAGCGCTAAATCTCCATCACCTGTTTTCAAATGGAGCGGCATTTAATACATGGAGCCGTAGTTCACTGACAAGCTACGCAATTTGCGTTCATTGTCGAAGGCGATATATCTGCAATAATGAAAGCGATATTGCGTAGCTTGTCAGTGAACTACGGCTCCGTGCATTAAATGCCGCTCCATTTGAAAACAGGTGATGGAGATTTAGCGCTAATCAAGGAACCGGCTTTACTGACGAGATGCGCATGCAACCAGATGCGATATATCGCCAATCCCTAGTGCTACCCTTTTTTTTTTAAATATGCCACATCTGATTTGTTACGAGCATTAGTGACAGAATCACCAGCCAATCAAATTTTGACGTTCAATGACAGCCCGCCCTCTGGGTCTAGCTACATGCCCAGTGCTAGCCCCAGCGTTAGACCGCCCCTTTAGTCAGGCATTTCCAGGAAACGAAAGTGAAATTCAATGAAAAGAAAATTACAGCCGCAGTCATCGGCGCCTACACCAGATCTTGTTACCGAAAAAATACTTTTTCAAGGCACTTTTTTTGCAGAAAAAAGAGAAAAACTGAGAAAGGAAGACCTACACCCAAACCGAATTCGCTAACAAAGGCCAGCAAAGTTTTTATGCACCATTTCAAAGATTGCAACTATGAGTGCTATCAGTGGCTAACAGCTAGCACTGAGCACAAGTTATTTTGTTGGCCGTGTATACTTTTTAATACGTGTAAAGGGTCATGGAATGACAGACCCGTGGACTTTATTAACAAGTGACAGGTGAGTGCTTTATTATTTGATGAGTATTGTCTCATGCACATCGTTATGGAGGTGTACATGGTGCGTTGATAATACTGTGGTGTGGTGTGTGGATGTCCGGCGTTTGTACAGTTTTGCTGCTTTGGGCTTGTCGTCATTTTAGAGTGACGTGAATGTAGTGACCTGTGTATTGGCGGATTACTTTTACTGACCATGTAGGGCAATTAACTCTGCATTTAGCCCACCCCAATCTAGCCTACTGTTGAAATTGTTTATCAGTCATTGTTGTTGAGAGCCTGTGTGCGGCATAATATGTGCATTATGCATATGGCTGTGTTAGATGTAAAAGAGATGTGTAAGATGAGTACATGTTATTTACAGTTGCTTACTGAAGGCCCTGACTGAAACCCCACGGTACGCCACTGCATATATATATATATATTAAATATAAAAGGGGGCTAGACTTTTTCCTGTAAATAATATTCTTCTATAAAGGACAAAAGATTTATTGCATTTTTCTTTTTCATCACTTTGAGGGCTTTTATAGGCTATAAGAAATAAACTCATTATAAAATGCACAAAACGTTGGTTACACTTTCAAGTACTTAGATTTGTGTATATTAAATTTTCCCTGCAGAAGTATTTTGTTACGGAAGTTCTAAGCGGCCATGCATTATTGTAATTTTTTTCTGTCTTGTTTTCTCATGATCACGACTTAATTTTCTCGTGATCACGACATAACGAGTTGTTTTGTCGTTATCACGACTTAATTTTCTCGTGATCTCGACATAATGAAAGTTGTTGATCTCAACGTAAAAAAAGTTTTATCACAACGTAATTGTAGTTATCGTGAGAAAATCAGGGTCGCTGTATTGTCTTCGACGATAAAGTTGCAGACCCGACAGCCTCCTTCTCAAGTGTCGAACACTTATGTGTAAGTCGTCAATCACTGACAGACACAGAGCTATTTCAGCTTGAGTGAGTCCCTGATCAAAGTAAAAGCGAATACGATCATCCATGATGCTGCGATGATGCTGCTTCTATAGCATTTTCTCATGCCGAATACACAGAGAAAATTAAGTCGTGATAATGACAGAACAACTTTCGTTATGTCGAGATCACGAGAAAATTAAGTCGTGATAACGACAAAACAACTTTCGTTATGTTGTGATCACGAGAAAACAAGACAGAAAAATTATAATAATGCATGGCCGCTTAGAACTTCCGTAATTTTGTTAACAAGTCATCTTTGTTATTTATTATGGGTCCGGGGAGGACTTACAGACCATAATATCAGCGTGATCTTGTGTTATTTCCTTATCACTTCTCATGTACGTTTGGTTGTAGTTTGCGGATCAGACAGAGTTGTCGACGAGTCTTCCTATTGTAAAGTCATGCAGTGTGTAACCTCCTGGCGCTGATCCATCAAGCAATGTGAACACAACAGCGACTGAATGCTACCCCAGATAGTCATGCAGTGTGAAAACAACAGTGATCTGATGACTTTGAAAATCATGCAGTGTGAACTTTTTATTTATTTTTATTTATGTTATTTTTTTGTGTTTAAATACTGTACTTTCTCCTATCCCTGTTAAATACACAGTACTTCCAGTCCAGTAGGTGACGGAAATGTTCATCTCATTCTTCTGGAGTTACTACGCACCAATATAGAAGGTTGTTTCTGCCTCCTACTGGACTGGAGTGTGAAGTACCATTACAGAAGAGCAATGGTATCAACAAATTGTTGTACAATTTAATTTTGCAACGTTTGCTTGGAAAATGATTCTAGTCACTTGGGTGCATTATTAAGCATTTCAATTCGTCTTAGTGCAGAGCAATTGTATTGAACTGACCTAACTGAATATTCACTAAATTATGGCATTTTGTGTTTCACAGGGTAAAGTAACGTGGGTTTAAACATTTTTTTTTTTTTTTTTTTAAGACATTGCCTCCAAATTTTACCTTCTATAGTATACCCTCATTCATTAATTTATTCATTCATTCATAAATAAGTAAGAAAGAATGCTGATCTATACAACAGGCCTATCTGTGCAACAACAACAAAAAAATTGCAGAAGGGCTGAGTTGCATAATTTAGACAAAACAGTTTGTTGAAATATTTAAATGTTTCTCACTGCACAAAACCTTTCAGGCAATACAAGCCATCCAAATGGGACTTATCAAGGACATGCAAAAACAGAGGCACTTCATTTGTTTGATAACTTCATAGCTCTAAGCACTAGAGCTCAATGTTTTGGAAGGAAGACCTTTCTTCAGGAAGAACACCTTGGAACACTTTCTTTGTCTTCATGCCAAAAGAACCAAGATTAATGAAACCACACACACACACCTACACATGCTGAGCTTTCACTTTAACCTTCTTGACAGTCCTTTCCAAAACTTCAAAAGCTTCCCTGCCCTTTTAACGAAACTCATTTTAAAATGACATTCAGCAAGTTTTTTTGTTTGTTTTTTTTTTCCCCTGATGATATTATGAGTCTCCAGAATATCTTCTACCTGATCTATGGTGGGGACTTGCGACACTGGGCACTAACATAAATGTGGCAAAAATGATTTACTGCACTGAATATTAAGCATTAGGCTTTGCTTCTGAACATGTAGCTCAGCAGTTTAGGAGTAGATTTATGCTGAAAGTAATGTAGATTGCTGAGAGTGAGGGGAGATCAGTATTTCAGCACTGACTCCGTTCCAATGAGCTCCGAGCCACCCACACTATATTTACAGCATTGTGCTCAGAAAACCGCACAACATGCACACACACACATACACACAGAGAGAGAGACTCAGGCCTTCTTAAGGGTTTTATTATGAGAGGGTCACTGGCATTAGTCTCTCTTACAACACAGACCTTCCACTATTGTTCTGATTTATGTAGTTTCTTATTTATCCCTAAAGTAGTCCATACAAATTCTGGGTAACACCTTGTTTCTGATAGTATACACATCCAAAAACCCCTACATAAATGTCCAAATTATCTCCTATTATGTCATTAACATACATTTGGGGGAACAATTTTGACAGTAATTTTTATTTAGCAGTACACTCACCTTTACGCTTCTAACTATATATTTTTATTGACACTTTTAATTAGGTTGTGCCTCTAAAGGAAAACACTTTTAAAATTCAACACACTTAGAACAGATAAAGTCTAACCAACCTTATAAATCTTCATCTTTGTGACTTGCTTTTTCCCTTAGCCATGTTTTTTCCATGCTTCTGTGCCACTAGAAGGTCAGATGTAGGTGAAATGCCCACCATTAATTAAATTCCTATCTGCATTACTATGCACCAAATAAAGTAACTGCTGCATATCTATTTACCAAACAACTCTATATTCTGTACCCTCATGTAGGTCATATTTTAAAGATGCTATTAATCTTCTTTTTAATTATGAATATAATGTCATAGTATAAATCCAGATTAGATGGAAAGATTGATCATCCTTCCTCAGTGCCCTGGCAAAGTGCTTGCCTGTATAATTAAAAGGAGAATATGAGAAAGAAGAATAGGAGGGGACAGGAAAACTGGCATCTCTCTCTGTCTCTCACCCACTCATTCTCTTTCCGTCTTTAAGGCAGCTGTCTTGCTCAATCTAATCAAGGTTGACAGCCTACATAGGTTGTGCTGTCTATGTACAATTGGCCAGTGCTGAATTGAACCAGTGCTTCACTGATCACAATACTTTAATATATATATATATATATATATATATATATATATATATATATATATGATTGTTAGTTACAATCTGCCTTCTTTCTCATGGTCATTCATTTCTAGACACAAAGATTTGTGACACTTCACAAGCAATTATCCTCAGCTGTAATGTCAAAGACAATAGACAGAATAGATGTAAGTCAATCCCGTGATTTAAAAAAAAACCTAAAACAAAATTGGGAACCAGCATGTAAAATTAAATATTAACAAAATACAGAAGTTTGGGGTCGATAAGATTTCTTATGCCCACCAAAGCTAGTTAAATACAGTAAAAACATAATATTGTGAAATATTCTTACAATTTAAAACAATTATTTGTGTGTGAATATGTTTTACAATGTATTTTATTCATGTCATGCAAATTGTAAATGACTAACAAAGCCATGGTAACCAACCAGACCTAGACAGAGATTTGGAGTCCAACCTAACTTAACATTTCTCCTAACAGTGTGGTACAGCACTTTTTCTCATGAATACAAATTGTTAGACAATCAGAAGACAAGCAAATGCATATTTTGAAAATGTAAAAGAGCTGGGGTCAGTTACTGATGGTCCCATAGAACCAAATATCCTGAGCAGCATGGTGGTTTATGTCTGGACATAGAAACATTTAATAGGCACTCTGGTTGCAGATACTTTGCCTGAGAAATTGGTTCTGCCTGAGAAAAAGGACACAATGGCTGTTGCCAGGGAAACAGAGAATCGTAATATGACCATCTAACTTTTGGATTTACTTTTTTTCATTGGCTGAGATATATTCAGTTCTATAAACCATTTTACCTCATCCTGCTATGTTCTAATTTCTAGATATATTCTCTTTTTTCATATGCAAAGTAATATATGACATATATTGTCATATATCAAGAGTGATGTTGCCATATATGGTATGTGATGTATAGGCAATATATAATTTACACATTCATACATTCTCTGTGCAGATAAATATATACATTTATAACATATATAAAATCCCCACAGTAAAAGTTGTATGTGTGCATATGTTGATGTACATGTTGTTTATTAAAACAACATACAGTACACATAAAAAAATATATATACATGTTTTTTCAAACTTGCTTGCCATGACTCAGTACAGTAGAATTATGAATATGATCAGGGCTGTGCGACTCATTACTTTAATTGCTATTTTTTTTTTTTTATTATTATTATTATAACCTCAGAGTTGTCACCTGCCTCCTTGAAATATGCACCAATAACAGACAAAGCCTGTGCTCTTGATTATTTTCACACAGCACACATATTTTGATCAAGCAACTTCTTCAAATAGACAAATTACAGTGAATTACAGTAGCTGTTATAGATTCCATTAGCCAAACCAAAAACAATCAAACCCTGGAACCATTTTTTTTTATAATGTATGGCAGAGCATCTGTTTTCCTCTGCGCAATTGCTTTTGTTTTTCTTTGCTATTCAATTTGTTTTTATAAATGGTTTATTCATAGGCAAAAACTGCTGCTTACAAAACATAGAGCAGTTATTGTTGAGAGTATAAAATCAGTGTTAGTAATTATGCCTGCATTCTGCCAGAACTAAACCTACACATTGTTGTTAGATTTTCTTCATCCGCCTTCCACCATCAATATTTGCATTACAGAATGTAAAACTTTATTCTCAGTTTCTATCAAAAGCCAATGTGCCACATCTTTTCTGGTCACATTTGGTAATTAAGGAAATTGTTAATAAAAGAATTAAGAGATGAAAAAAAGAAAAGTATTATAGCTGAAAATATGTGCCAGAGCATATTTGTACTTTTTATGACAATACAGTATATTTCACATATGAAAATTCAATATCTGTACATACAGTATATTACATATATATGGGATGATGTACATCAAATGTTATTGCCATTGTATGCTGGTAACAATAATGTTAGAGGTGCATTTGAAAGGTTTTTGTTTATAAAATGAAATATATCATTACCAAAATCAAACAAGTTGGTCAAATTATGCTGAGCTTCATAAAAAGGAAACTAGATTGTGATTGTCTTTGGATCATCACTTACTTGGCATGCTGCTGCACTGCTGATACACTTTAATGTGAATCTTTTGAGGATTCTATTAAGCAAAAGCAGTAAAATATGAATGGAATAGGTCAATTTAACATTTAACAAATTCAGGCAGCGTAAGATGCAAATTTATTAGAAAGCTAAATCATTTGAAAGCAGAAACTAACTTAATTTGAATGAAGAACAACACTTAATCCAGCATCATCAATAGCCGGAGGCAAATGAATGGCCGCCGGGACCTGGCGATGCCCCCCACGTTCAGCGAGTCTGCCGTGCATTATGTATGGGATCTCTGGGATGGAGCCATTATGGCAATCAGAGGATCAGAGCATCAATCTCAGGTGAGCCTCAGGGAGTAAATGAACTGTAAAGAGGAGGAGGAAGAGAGCAAGAGAGCAAGAGAAAACCTGAGGGAGAAAGTGAACCTCAGTTTATCATTTCAACTTTGAGTAGTCGCGCAGAGCTCTCTCTGTATAATTACCCCCAAAGAGATAATCTATTTATCAGCAACTCTATCTATCTATTACTCACTCCCTTTGTATCTTTTGTCTTCATCAAGATGTTCATCACTAAATCCCTCGGGGTGCACAGATCTGGGACCCGAATCAAACCAGAAAACATGTTTGTTATTTATCAAAGCCACGATGTAATTTTCTGGAGCAATTTTCTGTTCCGAGCCTGGTGTCACTTTTGACCTAATACAGCACATAGTAATTGAGAAAAGATTCAGCCAGTAAATATTATGATTGACTGAGTTAGGGGGCCTTGTTTCTTCTCCATTACTCCAGTTTATCCAAAGGGGATGCATTGAAGAGAGGCCTCCCACAACGGATGACACTAATTAATCTCGCAATTGCATGCTTGCTCATCAGGCCACGGTTTTAGGCCTACCTTAATCTCATCCATCAAGATGCTCAGCAGCCAGGCCAGTGGAGACAAATATAATTTCACTCCCTCACGCATTTTGGACAGCAAAGATCTGTATAAGCGTGTTTCAGCAACGGATAAGTCTGTGGGATGAGGTGTTGAGTAAGCACTCTGGACTGCTTTACATGGTGGTAGTTGTAAAATATATTTTATGCAGAGGGAGAGAATCAGTCAGCAAAAGAGAGAGATTACTGGTATGAATATGCTGTAAGCAAGACCTCAGGCATTGTGAGAAATGTTAGATGGGGATTTTTGGAAACATTATCTTCATGTAAAGCTCTGCACTGTTTTATAAAATTTACAGTAAAAAAAAAAAAACTGTGGTTTGCAGGGAGTTACTGTCACTGCATGGTGATCACTTGTGGCTAAGGGATAACATTTTGTGACAGGTTTACATATGTGTGAGTGTGTGTGTGTGTGTGTATATATATATATATATATATATATATATATATATATATATATATATATATATATATATATATATATATATATATATATATATATTATATATATTCCACCATTCATAATTGAGAATGAATGGTGGAACGTCACATGAGAGGAGGCAATACCTCCATCACGATATGATTGGATATGACTGGCTATGTGTGGGTGTGATTGGTTCATACTATAAATCCCGCCTCTTGTGTTCGTGTGTTATTCACATTCAAGAGAATGTGATTTCTGATAATGTAAGTAATGTTTAATTAACCTAGAAAATGTGACTGGGGCACATATTTACATTTGATTAAAAAAATTGTTAGTAAGAAAATATTTCACATATATTTAAATTGTAATAATATTTCACATTTATTTTTAATCAAAGCATAAGACTTCTTTCTGAGTGATGAGTGATGAAAAAGAGACTTCATAATATTTATGATGTAAGCCAGGTACAATGAAATGTTTAAAGCAACTATTTATAAATAAAGCAATTAATATGCCATAAATATCAGTGATTATTTAGGGACATAAAAAGGTGTGTGCTGTCAAAAAAACTGGGATGTCAGACGGTGGAATTATTTTAAAATCCATTCATAAAATATTGCAACTTCATAAACAACAGCATAGCGCAAGTAAAATAATGTCAGTATATTGTTATTGAATCTCATGAGTTTAGAATAATACACATACTTTCTTTTCTGTCTGCAAAACCATGTTGCAATGCATTGTAACCATGCAAAACAAAGCATCAAAGTAACACCATTCTTGTGCTATGTTCAAAATGGGTAACTAAAGGCCTTTAATAGATCCTACTTTGAATTGATTCTACTAGAAATGTAATAAAATAATACTCCCTTTATGATGTCATGAGAGTGGAAGCTTCCATTTGAAGATTCCACTCCCCCCAAACTTCACTTAGCAGAGGGGTCTGGCAATTTACAGTTTATGGTACATCAGAAGAAGCCACAATGGGAATAGCTGGGGCCTTAAGGGACAATGTTTAGTGTAGAGGTTGCTGGCTGAGAGGAAAGCGTGGGTGGAGGGGATGTTGGAACTGCAGCAGTGTCACTGGGCTTCTTACCCTCCCAGAGGCCCCGAGGGTTTGAGCTTATTAGAGAGCCTCCTTCAGACAGTCTGCTAGGGAGGGGCAGACAAAAACATGTGTCCTTATTTGACCACTAAGCCTGCTGGGCTTCTTAAAAAGTTTATACACTTTTGAGAGTTTGACACATTTCCCCGATTGAATATTGCTATTGTATCTGCAGATGATTCAAGTATTTTTTTTTTTGGACTTGGCTTCATGACTAAACAGTGTAGATTTTATGAATGAAAACAATTTGTTTAATGATTTATTGCATCACAATTTGTATTATCATTTTACAGTGTGAAAAGCATGCCGATTTATTTGCACAGTGAAACCCACAGTGCAAGTTTTAAAGAGAAAGTTCACACAAAAATTCTAAACCTGTATGGATTTCTTTCTTCTGATGAACACAAAAGAAGATATTTTGAAGAATGTAGGTTACCAAACAATTGATGGTAGCCATCCACTTAAATAATTTTTGAATTGTTTTGTTTTGTTTTTCATACATGGGAGTCAACGGCTACCATTAACTTTGGTTACCTACATTCTTCAAAATACATTATTTTGTGTTCAACGTGATAAAAGAAACTCATGTTTGGAATAATATGAGGGTGAGTAAATGATCAACATTTTCATTTTTAGGTGAACTAGCCCTTTAAGTTTGTTTCCTCGTTTAAAAAGTAGATTCAAAGGCGAGCCAGTCTCCATATTCATGACATAAATCTCAAGCGCCATGAAATACCACCAGTATTTCAGAACGGGGGACCATTTTCAGCACCTTACCAATGATGGCAACCATTTGCGACTGTAACCTTAACTGCATTTGAGGCAGTCGATCCACCTGTACTGCACTCAGCAAGTCTTTCATAGCCGTTCTGAATTCATCACTCAGACAATAAATCCATGCTCCCATATGTCAAATGACTCTTTCAGCACAACATTTTTATCCAACTCCATCAATCATCTAGCAAACTGCTTTTCATTCCTGTTACATGCAAATCTGTTTTTATTTATCAGTCTAATTTGAATGCCAAATCTGTGATTATACATCATCAGCAGTTATAAAAGGACAATAATTAGCAATGCTAAGAAGTGGGTAATTACCACGGCAGTCACAGGACTGTTCTAAATTAACTCTTGTCTGCAGAGGTTCGTATGCTGAATTAAGCATTTTGTAAAATTCTTGTGGGATGACGAGACTGCTTACCTTGACAAATAGATGTTGGGAATTGTGCACCGTGTTCTCTCTCAGCTTGCAATTATGGAAAATTCACAAAAATGACTATAATACAAAGTGGTAGAAACATGAATTACCCTTCATTGCTCCTGTTGTGACAAAGGCAAAATATGGGAATCTGGATCAAAATGTGCTTAAATTTTGTTTTGTATAAATGTGCATTTGTATTGGATTCTGGCTGAAAGCTGTACAGCAATACTATTTTTGTTTTAATAATATATTCCAATTACTGTTTCATGTTTTGTCGAGAGAGAGAGAGAGAGAGAGAGAGATAGATAGGAAGAGAGAGAGAGACGCAGAAGTTACTATTTTATTCAATTAGGTCTTATCATCAAATAGCATGACTGACAGAAATGGAAAGTGAATATGTACAATTAAAACACTGTGCCCACAAACTCAATTGAAGACTAATTTAGCATCCAGTGCAATGTGAATGTATCCACATGGCACTCATGCTTGGTCCCCTCAGATAAGTCCTTATTCCAAAAGCTTGTCTCGATACAACTGAACAGCAAAGGCATATACAAATGTTGCATAAATAAGTCCAATCTTGAAGCCTGTGGGAAAAGCAAATAGGTCACTTTTTGTTTTATTTTGTATTAGTTTATTTATACATGATTCCTGTTGGTTGTCTGAACCTTTCGAGTCACAAACTATATTGGCAGGGGAATTGTGGCCACTGTCTTCAATGTGATATGAAGACTTTTGTGATATTTATTAAGACCTTTTAGTCACAGTGATACTCCAGTAAGCTTGCATTCCTTGAAGGCACTTCTGTCCTTGAGGACCATGCAGAACTTGATTGTCAGTCTGTTGTGTTATGACCAAACTCCTGTGTCTTTAACAGAACAACCAGACTATCTGTCTCCTTCCATAGAAAATTTAATAACGATTTCATCCACTTTGTCTCTGTCTTGAGGGACAGGAAATTTAATTCCCGAAAAGCCATTCCGGATTATGATTCCTAAGTCATTACAAATATCTTTTCCAAATGGCAGTGAATAATAATGTGAAGGAAACCTGTATATAAAATGCTTCAGTCAACTGTGAGAAATATCAACACGAAAGTGACCATTACCCTGCTCTATATACAGGAACGGAGGGAAACTTGCAGATTCAGTGGCATCTATTTTGTGCCTTTCTAGCATCCAGTTTGGTTAAGTGTAAGTACAATACAATTGTAAGTACAGTACTGAGTATAATCAGCTTACACTGACCCCATTTTGAGGATTACATTTAATTTCCTAGCTCAAGATGACTGTTTGTAGTGGAATTTTGCACAAAAGTCAAAGCTCTCTGAGCATGTGGCAATGTATCACCCACAAATTTTAATGAGTACCAGGCATGGAATAGGGAAGATAATAACTTGAATAAAGTCATTAAACAAACTTAATCAAAGAAACTCTTAAAGATTGAAATCAAATATCATTCTAAAATGTCAGGTGATGTTTATCTCTAGAAACACATTATATTAATAATGCATCCCGACCTGAGCAAAACACAATGCGGTCTGAGTTATTTTCTGTAGTTGGTATTTAATGTCCTGAATAGGCTCATTTGTGCTTTGTCATGTGGCATTTCGCAAATGCTAAATGCACGGTGATTACTTGGATTTCTAATTCACACGTAAGTACTATTAATGTAATGATAGATAGAGGTGGTTATTGAGGACTTTATTGTACATTAAACTTCACATATGTCACAGTCACAAAGGCTTGAGCAACAGCAGCCCCTGGAGGCTAACTGCTTGGAAAAGTCTCAAGCTCCCACTTCCTTTGTCTGTTTCCTTTGTCTTTCTCATTATCGGCCATTCAACCACCAAAAATGCAGAACAGATCAGTTGATGCGTAGTTAAGCACTGCTCTGATGATCATTTGACAGAGTAACGTTAACTACTACATTTAACTCTAAGCTTCAAGATATGAGATGAGCAGTGTTGGGGGTAACACAATACAAGTAACGCGAGTTACGTAATAATATTACTTTTTTCAAGTAACTAGTAAAGTAACGCATTACTTTTTAATTTACAAGAAAATATCTGAGTTACTTTTTCAAAAAACTAATGGCAGTTACTTTTGTCCCATTTATTGACTGACAGTGCACTGTGTCATGCTGTTACTGTAGTTCTAGACTAAATGTGAATGTGCATTAATTCATTCCACTCGCAAAAAACAGATTTAGTATTCATCAAAATGAATTAAAACAAATGCAGAGATTAATATAGAATATGATCCAGTTCAACCATACTAAGCAGCAAAAATGACTTTAGATAAACTAACAATTGTACTTCGTTGTTTTTTTTTTTTATTGCTGAAGAGTGTTGAACCTTCTTCTCCTGCATTCTACTGCACAGACGTGAATTTACTCTTCCTTCAGCCTGAGGTCTATTCATTACACTTTTTAGTGTGAAAGGGCTTTTACATTTCCTATGATTAGAACTTCTTGTATTAAAAACAAGCCCTGCTCATATTTAAAAAGTAACGCAAAAGTAACGTAACGCATTACTTTCCATAAAAAGTAACTAAGTAACGTAATTAGTTACTTTTTTAGGGAGTAACGCAATATTGTAACGCATTACTTTTAAAAGTAACTTTCCCCAACACTGGAGATGAGAAAAGGAGAGTACAATGATACTAAGCTGTTACCGTGGTGTTTATCCCATTTCTCTTATATACTTGTACAATAGCTTCCCATTAACTTTCAGAAAAAGTTCCAACACACATAATTGCTGGTCTCAGATAACACAAAGTCCACGCTAGGCTTAATTTGATTGACAAGCCCACGTAGGATGAAACAGCACCATTTCTTCACAGTTCTAGTACAACATAGGTGTGAAAGATTTGGATCTAATCAGTCTTTTGTTGTCTAGTGGTGCCTTGGAGTCGATTGCCATCCCCCAGTGGTTCCTTCGCTCGCTGTGGAACGCCTGTGAGGTTGTAGTGGGTAGTTGTTATTGAAAGTGACTACCCAACACAGTGACTTGTCTCTTCTACTCATCCAATATCTTCGCTGCGTTCATCTTTTCGCTGTCCCCTGTGGGGGGTAGGGGGATATACTCCTCCATCCTCTGTTGTTCTCACTTTTCCTCCACGTTTCCCATCATCCATTACAGGAGATGCAACAGTCTCCTGTTACTGTTGCACACACACACACTCTCACACATTTGCAGTTTGCAACAAGTTGACAGGGTGTGAGCTCATTGAGATGCACAATGTGACAAGGGCAAGCCAGTTACTCTCTATAGTCTCGGTGAAAGTAAGCATATCTCCAAAGACACCTCAAACAGCTAAGGGTCCTGGCACAGTCTCTCTATGCAGCAGCAGAGGAGAGCAGATAAAAATATTGACTGTCATATTTTTCGTAGATGTAGTCATTTAACTTTTTTCCAGATTTCCTCACTGACTCTATGTTAAAAACCCGGGGGAAATATCACTTCAGCTCTTGTGGTGCCAAAGGGCAGTTTGCTAAAACCCTGGAGGTAGATGTGATGTGAAAGGACTCATTAGACCAATGATACAGACAGGGTTTGATGTTTTTTTGCCTTTGATGGCAAAGCCCTCCTGACGTCCAACAGATGCCTCTGGACACCTCTGGAAAACTCTCTACCTAACAATACATCTCGAGCAAAAACATGTCAGCCATCAAATTGGTTGGCAGTAACGTGAACTCTAGGGTGGTTTTTATTGCCCATGATTTTCTCTAATCTCACTATCGCTAGCTGTCCATCCGAGCACCAGGGTCGAGTGACAATTCGTGCTCATTTTGGGATTCAGACTGCCCGTTGGAGCATGAAATGAGCTCATTTCGGTCAGAGAGGAACCAAATGACGAGAGCTGAAATAATGTCACACCCCATCGTTATCATTTATTCTTTCGGCAAAAAGGAAAATGCGTCCTTCTTCCAGTGCAGTGACTGTCAGCTGAGGAACTGTGCCTATCTCTTCCTGCTAAACAATCTGATGTGTTATTCCTGCTGTGATCAGAAGGATGGAAGGGATAAAGAGAGAACAAAAAAAAAAACAGAGAGCTTCTATATAGGGAGTAGATTGTGGAAACGACATTCAGGCTCACCATCAGCAATGTACTGATTGCTCCCTTCATATTTAAAGATTAGAAAGTTTTTCGTACATGCTCTCCAGCTTTGTACCACTTTGAAAATCTTCTCTGTATTCAGGGCTGGATTTCGGATTCAGCCAGGGGGGCCAGTGTCCTGGGGCCTCATACTTTAAAGGTTCTCCAAACCCTTTCTGGCAAAGAGTGGAAAATAAATCTCCCCTAGACCCTTTTGTGCATAGTGTGCGCTGACCACTAGAACATCTACAGTAGGGCCCCTCAGAGTCTACAGCACAAGATGACCACTTTTGCCCCCAGGTCTCCTAATGCACACACTGCAAGAAAAAAAAAGTACAAAAGTTGTCACAAAAGTGGTAGTATATTTTTAAAAGGTAGTAAAATGTACCATGCGGGTACTAATACTAATACACATTTTAGGTACTAATATGTACTTTTTAGGGTCAGTTCAATCAAAAATTAAAATGTTGTATAATTTACTCACCCTCATGTCGTTCCAAACCTGTATGAGTTTCTTTCTTATGCTGAACTTAAAAGAAGAATCCTGGTAATCAAACAGTTGATGGTCTCCACTGACTTAGTATTAGTATTTCTTAAATAGTAGTATTATAAATAGTATTTATTTCCTTACAATGGGGACCAACAACTGTTTGGTTCTTCAAAACATCTTCTTGTATGTTCAACATAAGAAAGAAACTTATACCGGTTTGGAATGACATGAGGTGAGTAAACAATGACAACAGTTTAATTTTTGGGGTTGAACTATTCCTTTAATTTACTAATATACACTCTTTAGGGGTAATACAGGAGTATTTTTTTTCTCTCTCTCTTAGAGCGTAATACAAAAAAAAAAAAAAGGTAGAAAAGCTGTCAGTGGGGTGGTACCTTTGTATCTTATTTACCTCTAAAAGGTCCATATTAGTATCCTAAAGGCACATATCAATGCTGCTATTGTAGAGAGTGTAGAACAAAGTACAAACCATTTGGGCCTTTGGGCCTCAGGCCCCTCAGCATGCAGCACAGGATAGGGCCCAAAACTATTTTAATTGAATGTACCAAAACATGCATTTCCTATTTCTTGGGGGAAAAGGTTGGAGGCCTGCAAAGACATGTGCCCAGGAGCCATGATCTGGCTCTGTCTGAAATTATGTTACTATATAAGCTATTCAGTGTGTCAGTCAATATTTACTGACACATGCAGGCTATACTTTATTACCAGTAGTTGAGAGCAGATATTTTTCCCCCATCACTTATATTGCCAATATTGTTTCACATTTAGCTATCAAAGTATATGCTGAGTCTGAACCAAAGCTTTCTGTTACAGGTGCCGTCAGTCTACCCAGAGTGAAAGAGACCGGTTGCGAGAAATCTCAACAACACAAACATGTTATTGGCTATGGTTTATTTGTTCTCCCTGAGAGTCCCTGTCCACTAAAGTTTCATTTTTAGTGACTGTTGAGGTGATATTATAGGACAGTCCAGGTTGTCATTGAGGGGAACAAGAAATCATAAGTGGCCATATGAAGCCGACAAAAGAAAGCGAGGCACTGCTCTGAAGGATCCCTTTATAAATTTTGGTGTAACAAAAAAAAAATAAAAAAAATAAATGCTGTTAAATTAACATAACAGTTGCACTTGAAACATTAATTAATGAGCGGAGAGTATTACTTAATTTCACTCAATTTAGATAGAATTTGTTTTGACATGATTGTTACTTAGAGTAAATCTAGACAAGAATGCCTTATCTTAACTCGTCAATGAATTCTGAAAGCATTAATAATGTTGAAAAATGAATTCATAAAGGCTCTCACTTGTTATGACAGCCTTTCAAGCTCCAGTGTCATAAGATAATTACATACTTGGTCATAGGCTCTTGTTCATTTTTCATTTATAAATTATCGTATGGCACTTCCCCAGTACTAGATCTCAATTGGTTTTGCATTAGAACCCACATTTTACATTGGACATCAGGTGGCGACCCAAGACAGTGAAAAAAATCCCTCAATATAAATACAGTTTATGTGTGTAATCTCATTTAATTTTCCAGTTGTTTTTGTGCTGACATGGCATACGTTACTTTTGCTAAACATCAATTGTTTTTACACTGTTCATATTTGGTGTGAAAAAGTCTTAAAATGTCCCACTTGTGAAATACTGTACCATGTCCACCTCAGAATTTGTTCAGCATGGACCTCACCTCATAGCATTCATGCATCATAAATCGACTAATAAATGCTGCATATTACCATAACGCCCATGGGGGAACTATTCATGTCCATAGAGCGAATCACCTGACAGAAGAAAAGACAAATGATGCTATACTGACTCTATGCCCATATAGATTTCAGGCCATGATTTGATTTTGAAGGCCTGATATGTGCTGTAAATACACTCAATGAGGTCACTTACAAATGACTGAAAGGGCTGAATGACAGATTAAATCACTCTCAAATTTGTGAGGGTATAAGCTCTTCTCATTTGCTACATTTTGATATTGAAAGGTTTGCAAAACTGGTTTCAGCACACTGGTTCCTTGAGGTTAGTTATGGCAGTTTTTATAGGCCATAATTGGTTATCTTGTGAGGTCTCTCCAATGACGCCTATAAAAGGTTTATCAAGATCCCAAAGATACAGTCAAAAGCATTATTCAGATTGGATTAGTTTTCCCAAAGTATATTTTGTGTTTTAATTTGCCCAAATCTGCTCAGTCTATGTTTTGTTTGTTTGGGTTTTTTTTTCTCACACAACCTCTGTAAGAATTCTAGAGCACGATATCCATAAACTCTGTGGTCATCTGAGAAATCTAACCCTGCCCTAATGTGAATTGTCCTAATGTCTGGGATTGCTGATATTGATATATTGTTCCAATGGTTTTCCTCATGTGTTTTTATCTGAGCTACTGTACCGTTTGCACACTGATCTTCCGCACGCTTCAACTTTTGATATGGATAGCGTCTAATTAAAAAGCCAAATCACATGAACTTTAAAACTTTCCATTATATCTGCATCAGGTAAGATAGTATCACATGTTGCAAAAATATTAAGCAGCACAACTGTTTTCAACACTGATAATAAATCAGCATATTAGAATGATTTTAGTTTTGCATCACAGAAATAAATTAGATTTTAAAGTATATTAAAATGGAAAATCGTTATTTTAAATTGGAAAATATATATTTTTTAATGTTTTTGATCAAATAAATGCAGCCTTGATGAGCATAAGAGATTTCTTCAAAAAATATTAAAGATCGTACTGATCCCAAACTTTTGAATATCAGTGTACCTATTATAAGGTTTATTATAAGCTGCCAATATGAACTCATTTAAAGTTTGTGCATGGTCAAAATTTATTTTAAGGTCCAGTTCTCACTATTAACAAACGATTAACTACGTCTTTTGCCTTAATAAATGTATTATCCATGATACGATACTTGAAAAGAAAGACCTGCTAACGATACACAACAATAAAGTCATAATTTGCTGCTTATTAATAGTTGGTGAGGTAGTTGGGTATTGGGTAGGATTAAGGATGTAGAATATGAACATGCAGAATATAAGTGCTAATAAACAGCCAATATTTTAATAATAGGCATGCTAATAAGCAACTAGTTAATGATGAGAACTGGTCTCTATAGTGTTACCAAGTTTGTTTAAAAGTACCCTATAAATCAAAACAAATCCCATCTTTAGAAAGCCAACCTAATAAACAATGGCATGTTAGTCCTGTCCGAATGGTCAATGTATGAAATCACATACATTGTGTGAGAAGAACTGTAACGTTGTTTAGAATACCAGTCCGAAAAGACAGCAGGAGCTAAAGCTTAGACTCCTCGGTTTAACCTACCAGTCAAAGGATCAGCAAACAGCAGCTAAACTCAAACCTGTCAAAAATCCTCCATCATTTAACATGTACTATCTGTATTAAATTATATCTTGAAGGGAGAACTCTGCATTCTCATATCAAACCCAACCATTGTGGACAAGCAAGCCAAACATGTTGACCTTTGAAGACTGATCAAGTCAAAATAAGATCAAAATAAAATATTAAATAGAAAGAAAGAAAGATGTGTTTATAACTCCCAAACAGTCTTCTTATAAACATACTTTTTCTTCATGTATTTACAGATGCCAGTACAGAAGACCTGGAGATAATTATCAAATATTTCGCATTTCATGCTACGTATATTACAGCTATGACAAATATTCTGGAGTGAAGGCATGCGTGTACACAGCAAAGAATATTTTGTGATATGTCTGGTATTTTTTCAGATATCTCTGTCTATCTTTGTCCATGTCTCTCCAGCATTGTCTCCATTTCAGTCCTTTTTCCTAATAACAAAATACAGGTAATAATTTGCCTGTTAGTACAGTACAGTATTATTCATCTAATTTATTATGCAGTTCTTAAATCATCAGTCCAGTCTCATGAAAACAATACAAAACAAACAAACAAACAAACAGTTAATGTGGCGACAGTTTATAAAATAAATGTAGAAAATCTTATTTGATACCCTTATTTTATTGGTTTGATTTGCTGCAAAGTTCAGGTTGCGTTGCACTTGAGCAAGTGTTTATTATAAGCTGTTACGGAATCAAGCTCTTTACACACTGCTCTAATTGAAGGGGGGCTGGGGGGATCCGGGACCCCCCATAAGGCATTAGGGACCCCCCATAAGAAGTAAAAAATAGACTTAGGGGGGTCCCTCAGACATTTTTATTTGAGTAAAAATGATAATGACAAATGTGATTAAATTCAAGCAATGGATATGGTAAATTAAATTTCGTGAATTATTTACAATAATTTATATTAAGTTTGTTTATGGGCTAGTTGTCATGTCTCTTTAAATTTCAAACGCCCCGCCCACATCTAAAGACCGCTAAGCGCAGGACATCGTTGACATGACTGCTTGATTGGCGCCGCTCCGTCAAGCTAACTTCAGCTAAAAAATGCAGAATAACAAACCTCCACTCGCAGTCGGGAAGAGGAAGCTTCTTACTGATTTTTTGAGGGGTAATTTTCTCTCTATATCTTTCCACTATATTTATCAACTCCATGTCTTTTGTATTCCTTGCATAAATTATTATTAGGCCTGGTTCTGGGGTGCTAGAGATCTCGATGAAGATGAGTGACAGCTTTTTAGTAATTATAAAGGGAGTGCTCGTTGTGCGGTTTCTGTGCTATATATAATCCATTCAGAATTGTATAAAACTTGTTTTTCATGCTGCTAAGACCAACGGCCACATACACGCTGCAAAGTTTCGGGAATTACATCGGCATATAAATGCGGGATTCACTCTTGAAATAGCTATGATTGACATATTGATAGCATAGTAATTTCCTGAATAAAGCAGACTTTTGGACAGAAATGGTTGAATAGTCTGCTGACTGACAGACTCACTCATAACAGTCCACGCCGCCACCTACTGGACGTAACTATGTAAACTGCACTGAAATCGTTGAACGTACACTACTGTTCAAAAGTCATTTCTGTTCACCAAGCCTCCATTGATTTGATCCAAAATACAGTAAAAACACTAATATCATGAAATATTATTACAATTTAAAATAATAATAATACAATAGTAAACCATTTTCAGCATCATTACTCCAGTCTTCAGTGCCTGTACTGTTTACTTCTGTTTTTTTTTTTTTTTTTTTACTGCTTTACTAGAGACACTACTTTGTAAATGAATTCTTGAAGAGTTTCCTTGTGTGTGAGTGCTGTGATTGCAGATAAAGCCAACACTCTCTCTCTCTTACGCTTTCATACACCTTTAATGGTATATGCTACTTCCCCGTCACCACTAGAATAAAACGGAACGTAACACACATGATCTTCAGAAATCATTCTAATATGCTGATTTGCTGCTCCAGAAACATTTATGATTATTATCAATGTTGAAAACAGTTATGTACAATTTCTTTTTCTGGATTCTGTGATGAATAGAAAGTTCAAAAGAACAACATTTATCTGAAATAGATATAATTTGTAACATTATACACTATCGTTCAAAAGTTTGGGGTTTTGGGTGGAAATAAATTAAAGAAATTAATACTTTTATTCAGAAAGGATGCATAAATTGATCAAAAGTGACAGTAAAGATTTAAAATGTTACAAAAGATTCTATTTAAGATAAATGCTGTTCTTTTGAACTTTCTACTCATCAAAGAATCCTGAAAACCATTTGTACACAACTGGTTTCAACATTGATAATAATAAGAAATGTTTGAGCAGCAAATCAGCATATTAAAATGATTTCTGAAGGATCATGATCATGATGTGAAAATAGACAAATATAGAAAACAGCTGTTTCACATTCTCACAATATTAATGTTTTTACTTTAAAAAAAATAAAAATAAATAAATATATATACAGGTGCATCTCAATAAATTAGAATGTCGTGGAAAAGTTTATTTATTTATTTCAGTTATTCAACTCAAATTGTGAAACTCGTGTAATAAATAAATTCAGTGCACACAGACTGAAGTAGTTTTAAGTCTTTTGTTCTTTTAATTGTGATGATTTAGGCTCACATTTAACAAATTTGTTATTATTTGTGTTGACTTTTGACTCCTGGACATGCCTAAGTTAAACTTATAAACTATTATAAAGACTATATCCTGTTTGCCCAGTTGTCTTGCACTCTTTGAATAATACTTAATCTCATCTCTATAGTATC
This sequence comes from Barbus barbus, assembly GCF_936440315.1. Taxonomy (NCBI): domain Eukaryota; kingdom Metazoa; phylum Chordata; class Actinopteri; order Cypriniformes; family Cyprinidae; genus Barbus; species Barbus barbus. The sequence continues at coordinate 17,889,658 of NC_136735.1, read as the reverse complement.
ATTACAGCCTGATAACAGTTTTCCATCCTTTTGCTACTGTTTAAGCAATAAAAAGGTCCTTAAACAGGTCCATTTGAAGTTACTGACTTCTCCTTTATCACTGCTTTCTGAAACATTATGAAATAATTATTCCTGTGCCACTGCTGAATTTGAATACCATTCAGTGTGTCTGAAAGCCATCTGAATATTTTCTACATTTTTTGAGAAATTTCAATGTAGTTTTATGTCACATGCTTTTACGGATCTTCAAGTGCCTTATATGTAGTCCCCTGGTATATTTGCCATAGTTGCCCTTTTGGGTCTGCTGCTTTGTCACCCTCTAAATCCAGTATTACTTGGAGTAAGCCATTTAAAAGAAGAATAGTAGCTTATCTCTCTTTGTTATGCAACATTAAATAGTATATAGTTATGCATATTATGATCAAATATATTGTTTATTTTGTATAAATTGTATATTGCGAGACTAACCCCCACCAAAAAAAAAGTCTGATGGTGGGGACCCCCCATAAGACTTGATTCAATTCGAGCACTGTCTTTACATCCCTCAATGAGCAAGAAAAGCATGTCAAAGAGAAATTCCCAAGGAATATACAACAAAAATATATGTTTCATGAACATATGCATATGTGATTATGTTATGTATCATATTTGACGCATCAGACATTTTGGCCCATATTGTATGATATAGTGAGAATATGGAACTCAAACTATTGGAGTAAAAAACACCTCAGGCCCTAACTGAGCCAAATTGAACCTGAAAAAAAATGCAATTTTGTGCTGTTGCTGATATTTATGTGGCCAATAAGGAAGATGAAATTCTGATATCTTTCCATATGCAGTGTTAAACTAAAGGCACCTGGAAAAATTGTGAAATCCATGATTGCCCAGAAGAAAACATGCAACAACACAAGTAACATTTAGGCCACATCAGAGTGAAGGAGCTGCAGTCACTACTGCAATGCATATTCAGACTATTAAGGCTCCGATGCTGGTGAAAAAGAAATAATAAAATAATGGAAAAGGGCATAAATAAAGAGAGGGGATTAATATGTACGAGGAAGAAAAGAAAAACAAAAGAAAGGAAGTGACACAGGAACAGACCGTGTGAGAGAAATGCCAAGGGACAAAAGAGAGAGCAGACAGGCTGGGGTTTGGCTGGAGGACATGATGTCCTCTATGATGTAAGCGAGGTGCAGTTGTAAGGGATCTGGCGTCGCTAGCAGGCTCAGTTCCCTGGCGTAGCCTCACCGATGGCCAGCCGTTCAGGATGAGGCACTGAGGAAATGCTCTGCGGCTAGATGAGCAGTAAATTGACAATCTCGGTGCTCTCAGAAATGTCAGAGAGAAGTTATTAGCCTGGCAGGCCGCCATCTTCTATAAATAGAAGCTGGCACATTTTCATAGGAGCATTATCATTTGCCAGCAGATGAGCTGGGGAGAGAGAGAAAGACAGAAATAATGAAAGAGAGAGAGAGAGAGAGAGAGAGGGAGAGAGAGAGAGAGAGAGAGAGAATGAAACAGTAGATTTACTGCAAGAAATAAAACACTATTTGTTTTTATCATTAAAGGAAGAGGGGTGGAAATTGAAATGAAAAATGAGCAGAGATATCCTATAGCCCCAAATTACTCAGTTCCTCAGTTACTCCGTGCCTTTGTAAATCAGAACGTCACGAAAAGGGCAATGATGAGAGATATATGGCAACAAAAATAAGGCAATTTTGCATAATCATTAAAAGCCCATGATGTGTCTTTTAGTATGCCTCATGCTGTAGTTAAGCAGCACTGAGACAGAAATAAAAGCCAATAGATAATGTCTGTGCGTGATAATGCACAAATCCTATCATGTCAAATTCTGCTTTCACTCACAATCAGGATAATTTTCTAGCCATAAAATCTAAAGGACAACAGAGAACACAGATGTCATCTCTAATAGTTTTCTATCCAGATTAATGGTCTGTGAAATTTCCCACTGTGCAATACAAAGCGTATATTCAAGTCGGGATATCAAATATGTTTGGTACACTTGTATGGTGCTACCAAAAGCATATCAGCAGAAATACCCATAGGTATTTTTATTTTTCACTGACTTCGCATTCCTTCCTCTTACTCAGTTCAGTCAGCTTTTCACTCAATTGGTGTTATGTGATTTCGCCATTATCATGCACCTTCCAGAGTGTGACAGTAAAAGTGACTCCGAAAGAAATGCTACAGGAAATGCTGAGGGGCTACTGAACAATTAGAACAAGAGAAAGTTCCTACTGACATTGTGCTGGACTGATCTGCAGTTACAGCATATGTTTGGTGGCTGTTATAGCTACCAATGGAGGATCAAATTGTTATTAAATCCAAACCACTTTTTCTATTCTGCATTCTGTTCGAAAAAGTATATAGACCAATTAGGAGCAGACATCACAGTTATGTCACTTGCAGCTGCGCGCATATAGTAGGGGCAGAAAAACACTGGTAACAAGTGAAGGGAAACGGGTAAAATCCATGGAATAAGAGAAAAAAATGTGCTTTTTGATGTCAAAATCGGAATGCAAACAAATTTTATAGAATACTGTCGTCATTTGAAACTGAACGCAGATGTTTTAACAGACAAACTATGGAAGAAAGCTACAATTACTCTACTTTTAACACATACATTTGATTTAAAACAATAGGTCTACTGTACATAATATTCACATATGCTGTTCATAGGGGACGTATTATATTAGCCCTACAGTTACAGCATGAAATATACTATTAACATTTTACATAACATTTCTTTATTTTATCTCACAATTCTGACTTTTTTTCTCGCAAATGCAAGTTTATATCTCCTAATTTAGACTTTATAACTCGATTTAACTCAAAAATAGTGAGTTTGTGGATTCTGAGGGGAGAAAAAGACAGAAGTGTGGGATATAAACTCATATTCTGAGCTGAGGGGAAAAGAGAGAATTACGAGTTGTTTATCCTTATCAGAATTGTGAAATATAATTTTGGAATTGTGAGAACAGTCAGAATTTTGAAATATTAAATCAAATTTACCTTTATTTTTTTATTATTATTATTATTCTTTTATTCCATGGCTCCTTAGAATGCCACTTGAAAACCGTCATTTTCTGCCACCAGATAGGCTCCGCCCACAAAAGGTCATCACTGTTTGCAAATAAATCTGTAAGACATATACTACTCACCAACGTCAATTTCGTTGAACAACAGTGCTTATCACTGGGTGACAAGCTCTTGTAATATGCAGAGAACATTTTGAAAAAAAAAACATCTAATCAATATAATCTATAATCTTTTTAAATCAAACTATTTTGTACCATATCCGTGTAATTCTCTAGCCGTAAAGGCTATCTTTCCTGGGTTTTCTGCAACTATGATGTGCACGCATCCCAAATGTTTACAAACCTATAATTAGCCCATTGGGAAAATTTTGACTAATGTAATATTTTCTTGGAATACGTGTAACCAAACTGAGTTTGACTATTACTTTTTTCTATACTAATTTCCACAGCAATCCAGCAAAATTATTTTCTTGCTACCTTACCTCTTAACTGTACCTATCCATCCTATGTTTAACATAAAACCAGACACAGCCATTCACTAATTTTATCTCTACAAATACAGTCCGTTATACTGATTTATACTACTGTAAACTGGTGTTTGTTACCATGTATTATCATAATAATAACCACACTGATTTGTACTGCAAATTAGATGAAAAAAAATTGTCCAAAAATTAGATGAAATTTTGATTGTAATGTAAAAAAGAAAGAAAGAAAGAGAGAGAGACGTAGTTGTTAAGTTTAGCTACTGGGTAGGATTAGGGATGTAGAACATGGTCATGCAGAATGTGTGCTTTAAAAGCACTAATAAAAAGTTAATATGATAATAATAGGCATGATAATAAGCAACAGCAATAGTTAATAGTGAGAAATGGTCCCTTTACTAAATTGTTACCAAATAAAGAAAAAAAGAAAGAAAGAGAGAAAGCATGGATAATAGTAAACCTAAGATGCTTCAGTCCAATGTTTATATCAATATAAATGTTTATAGCAATATATAATTTACCTTCTACCAAAACCTGAATGTGAACATTTTTACTCTTATACTAAAAGGCATACTTACTAAAAAAGCATAAACTATCAATCAGACAACAGAAGGCATGTAGTACATTGTGTGTGTTTTTTTTTTGTTTGTTTTTTTTTGTTGTTTTTTTGTTGTTGTTTGTTTTTTTCTTCAGTATATGGCACTAACTGAGGCCTGAGAGGTGACCTTTAGTTTAGAGAACATATTTGTCTCTTGGGCCATGTTTGCTTTTGCCTCAACTATAAATGTCCTGCTGTGAGTCTAGCCTATAACACTTTAAGCATGTGATCATCCATTATGACTTAAAACCCTCTGAACCCCTGGGAAATATATCCATGTATGAGAAATGTCTTAAAGACCACAGACCCACTGCATAAACATACAACATACCTTTTCTCTATGTTGTTACCTATCACACAAAGAAATATTTGCCATGGATTTTTACATCCAACATGTGAAATTATTTAACATGAAGAATAGGTTGGAACGTACATACAGCTGATTCATGCGGACAAGAAAACACAAGGGCAAATCTTTTCAAAATGTCTTTTAAAACACACATTTGCAGATAGTTAAACACATGTTAGATCTATTGTTGAATTATATCACAGACAGCAGGCTTCTGCCATAATGAGCCAAGAGGGAGCTGGTTTACATTGAGGAGGCTGTTGATCGTCTTTCAGTTTCCGTTTCACCACGGACATCTTCTGTTGCACTGAGCACATGAGTCACCACTTAATTTCCATCCATCGACGCGACGGATGGCTAAGTATCAATCTGTATGCAGTTTCCATGGCCAAACCCCTTCCAAAATGACAGCTATTATCCAGATTTACATTTTTTCCCTGCACGGGAAGAATAATGACAATGAATCATTGCCATGTCACTGATGTCGATAATTACAGTATGAGTGGCAGGTGAGGAGTTTGTCTTGGAGAACTTGGATGACGGTAACAGCCAAGTAAGGGAAAAAATTTGACAGTGAAGGATGGGTTTGATTCACATACAAGGATGACCAGATATGAGAGTATGAAAATTGTTTTCTCCTATCATTCGAACCTGTTGTCACCTTTCAGAGGTCTTCCACTCCCATAACAACTTCCTCAGAAAAATGGAACCTCAAAACCTGAGCCAGTATTTCATAAAAATTACAAAATGAAAATTCTGTAAGCATTTACTCACCCTCATGCCATTCCAAATTGATATGATTTTATGTATTCTTCAGAGCACAAAAAATATATTAGCTATATCAATTAGGTACTTTTATTTTACACTAACAAGGGAAATTATAGCAAAAAAATGGCAGTGCTCTCATAAGTTACTAGCTAAAAACATGATAAAGAAATTAAAAAAAGAAGCATTTGACATCTGAACATAATTAACAAAATAGAAACACAAAGTAAATGCAGTAAAGCCAGGTTTTTATTTAAAGTGTCTATGTTGGCGTTTTCACTGTACAAATGTCTAGTTTATCTTTGTCTGAAAAGAAATAAACATTTGAGTTTTGAGTCACAATAACAGGAACATAGAGCTCTAACCATTTCACGATCAAAGCTGTTTTACTAAAATCCATTTCTGTTTCCAGTATCAATACATTAGTTTACTGTTTTCTTGGTGTTACTGAAACTATAGTGATTGCGGTAGTAAAGCTGTTTAGAATGAGAGCTACCATTTCAGAAGAATCATAAGATCACTTCAGGTACATGAAAATTATCGAATTTTCCAACTTTACACTATATTAAGGCATTGTCAGTGGCTAACAATATAATCCACTGTAATCAAGTGAGCCAGATTCAGTATTTATATTGAATCTGAAATGAGTGGGACATGAAAATCTTGTCTTTAATCTTGTATCGTGCGCATTGTGTCACTGAGGCATGTAATCAGATATCCGCTGTAATTTTTTTATCAGTCGTATCTTGTAATGACTACATATCACTCGGAGGGAGACAAAAGTCTAATACAAGCATTCACTGTTCAGGAGAGGTCCATGCAAATCAATTTCATTTCATGCTATATCAAATGAAATATGCACTGCCTGTTTTTTTACCTTCAGAAATCTTCAGGATTCTATCCAATGTCATATTTGCATATTCATAGTGCAATTAATCTATTATTAGTCAAGCTACAGATCAGGTGCTTCAGTGTACTCTGAATTCACAAGGTTAATGAGAGGTTACTTCTAATCAGCAGAATTAAAACTGTGTTCTGTAAGTACATTATCTCTCAATGCAATGTGGGAAGTCGTTAATGTGCGCCAGTGGTATGCAGTGATAAGTAAGCTGTCAGTAAAGATAGATTATTGATATAAGCAAAACTGTGTTTCAATGTGTGAATTTAAAATGAGCTGATAATGAGAAATACATTTCCAAGTAATATGCGTTTGAATCTGTAATGTTTACCAGCAGTGCGAGGGGCAAAAACCTATTATTTTTATATACACTGCTCTATTGCTATACTCTGAGTTTGCTCATTCCAGAAATGGCATGTTGGTTGCTGCTGATAGCTTTTGTGGGAGTGGGTCTACAAGTTGAATGTTATAACCATGACATTCTTTCAGTTCCTTGAAATGTCCTGTTCTGCATACTTATTTTTCTGCTGGTGAGTTTTATGCTGAACAAAACAGCAACAGGTAAGGTATTATAACCAGGAATTTCCCTTTAACATGATTGTGGCTGGCCTGTTAACATTTTCCGGTTTAATGGACTCATGCTAATGCAACCCGTGTCTGACATTGTCTGTAAAGGAGCATGTCCTTTTGTAATCAATGTAAATATGGTTGCAAAAGCAGATCTACAGAGAAGAGAGCTTGAGATGAGGAAAGAGTTTGGTAGAAAGGCATATTTGTGCTTTGTAAGGATGTGCAAGTTATTGATAACAATGTCAGTGTTTATCAATATATTGTAAGATGATTGTGAACACTGCTTCCATTAACAGTTCAAAGAAACTGATGCAAGCTCAGCCAACAAACCACTGTACTTCATCACATATTGATTAGACTATAAATTCATTCAGAATTCAGAAAGTGTAGTTCTGCTGTTATGCTGATATATCTGTAAGAGGCATTTCTTCCAAGAAGACAAGAGAGGGTTTTTTTTGTTGAAGAACTTTTTATATTGACAATGAAAATAAAGTCAGTAGTCAATAAAACATTTTTGGGTATTCTGTAATCATTTACTATCATTATATTATGGTAGATGTTTCACCATTGATCATATTTGGAGGGCTCTAAATAAAACAGACTTGAAATACTCTAGCTGAATACTCTACAGGGTGCTGTGGGGGAAGTCGTGGGTGGGGGAAGTCGTCGCCTAATGGTTAGAGAATCGGACTCGTAATCGAAAGGTTGCGGGTTCGAGTCTCGGGCCGGCAGGGATTGTAGGTGGGGGGAGTGAATGTCCAGCGCTCTCTCCACCCTCAATACCACGACTGAGGTGCCCTTGAGCAAGGCACTGAACCACCAACTGCTCCCCGGGTGCTGCAGCATAAATGGCTGCCCACTGCTCCGGGTGTGTGTTCACGGTGTGTGTGTTCACTGCTGTGTGTGTGCACATTGGATGGGTTAATTGCAGAGCACAAATTCCGAGTATGGGTCACTATACTTGGCAGTATGTCACTTCACTTCACATTATCAATTGCTTATGTCATGTTGATCAAAATGTATTATAATGGGTCTCTGTTGAATAGTCTCACGCCCCATAACATTTAGGCATTAGTTCATAGCATAAGTCTTTACATGCAACAAGTTGTCATAATATGTCAAGCATATTTCTATACATTTCCATTAGACTTTTTTTCTAAATCTGTCCTGAATTGGTAAATTGCTCTCAGGTGAATCTTGACTTTCTCTAATGAAGGTGCATCTCATGAACCATCAACTGACAAGTATATATATATAGCCGGAGTATGGAGCGAATTTTGTGCCAATATTTATCAAACAAATCCAGTGTTTTGCAAATAAACACAATCTGCTTTGCAAAGAAAAACTCGACTTTCAAACAAACGCAAAGTGATTTTCAAATACAAAACTCTTTGAGAGAAAATGCAGAGGTATGGACAAATATATGTATTGTGTGTTACAACTGTGAGACTCATTTGCCTTTTTATGAGGAAACTTGGCTAGATTTTTTTCACAAATGCATGCAGGCTGATTTTCTCACACGTGTGCAGGCAGATTTTCTCATGTGCAATTGAGCAACTTTCTTTTCCAAAAACAGCAGATGGCGCTGTAGGTCAATTTACGCTATTCTCCCGAGACCTGAAACACCTCTTTACCTTTTCAGACCAATATGAGTAGGGAACAGGTGAGTTTCTGTCTTACAAGATCTATAATTAATCATTTAGATGTTTTCACAAAGCGACCCTACTACAATGTCAGTGAAAATCACAACAAGTGCTGTAAAGTTGTTAACATGATTGATTAGTTCAAAAATCTGAGGTGACATGGCTAAACATTTAACTAGGCAGACTTTCCCTATAAAAACTGATCCATTCTCCGTACCTCTTATCCTCTGTTGGATCGCGGGATATAGAATATACATATATATTGATGCAATTGTTCAACATTCAAAACAATGCAGGGGTATAACAATATATTGTGACACAATATACTGTAATACTAAAATGCAAATGTATAGTGGATAGTGACAATATTGTGTATCAAAAATGAAAGCATTTTGAATTTTATTTTTACGTTAGGTCAAGTAAGATTTATTGTCTTTCTGCTATATATGTTGAAACATAGCCTACAGTGGAGAGAAATGTTGTAGGCTACCTCTGCAGTAAAAGTTTAAACAAGTATAAAACTACACATAGACAACCTACTGAGTAGACTAAACTAATTATACAAATAGGCTACTATAATCAAACTAGTTTAAGTTCAGGTGAGCTTTATTGTGATTCAGCTATGTAAATGTACCAAAATATAATCTAAACATTAATATCCCTTATGAAAATTAACCACGGTTTTACTAAATAAATACCATGGTATTTGTAGTAAAGCTGCCTATATTGAAATGGTAACCTGCAAAAAAACATGGTTACCACACTTTTACAATAGTAAAACCAACTTTAATTTTCATAAGGGATATCATAGTTTATTATCATATTTATGTTTATATATAGTATAGTAATATACATGCCTTGTACAACATTTCAAACTAAAAGTGGCCTGTAAGGAGATATTTCATATTTCAACCAATATACCAGCAGATTTTAGTCTGACAATAGCCTGTTTGGAAAAATTCAACTAAAATGACGTAGCTTTTTATATATGGCCGAGCAACATTTTAACTCATGAAGTTAAGAATAAAAGTCTACCGTCAGGAATTATATTAGTGGCTCTTTAAAATGCAAATGTTGGTCATCTGAGTCACTCCTAGAAGAATCCTCGCTGTCCAGAGTGTGTCTTCACCCGTGTAGCACGCGGTTTATTAAACCACAGCTTATTAAAATGCTGAATTTAGTATTATATCAGCGTGATCCTATCACTTGATCCTTCTCCCCAATTGACAGGACAAGAGTGACACCAGAAAATAAATATTCATATTTTTGCTTAGCTAAAAAATACGTAATTATTTTAAACAAATGATTTCACAGTGTTACATCATTTAAAAAAAAAAAAAGTTTTAGATATTGCACTAAATAATGTGATTTGTTTTCATTTTTTTTTTATTAATAATTAATGACCTCTTGGGTGATATTACTATATCTGATACTAAATTAAATTGTCTAAGCTTTCATTTTTGGTACACAATATTGTTGCTATCTATTATACATTTGCATTACAAATGTATACATTATACATTACATTGTGTCACAATATATTGTTATAAGTCTGCCTAGTTAAATGTTTAGCCATGTCACCTCTGATTTTTGAACTAATCAATCATGTTAACAACTTTACAGCACTTGTTGTGATTTTCACTGACATTGTAGTAGGGTCGCTTTGTGAAAACATCTAAATGGTTAATTATAGATCTGGTAAGACAGAAACTCACCTGTTCCCTACTCATATTGGTCTGAAAAGGTAAAGAGGTGTTTCAGGTCTTGGGAGACTAACGTAAATTGACCTACAGCGCCATCTGCTGTTTTTGGAAAAGAAAGTTGCTCAATTGCAAGTGTGAGAAAATCTGCCTGCACGTGTGTGAGAAAATCAGCCTGCATGCATTTGTGAGAAAATCAAGCCAAGTTTCCTCATAAATTCCTCATAAATGAGTCTCACAGTTGCAACACACAATACATATATTTGTCCATACCTCTGCATTTTCTCTCAAAGAGTTTTGTATTTGAAAATCACTTTGTGTTTGTTTGAAAGTCGAGTTTTTCTTTGCAAAGCAGATTGTGTTTATTTGCAAAACACTGGATTTGTTTGATAAATATTGGCACAAAATTCGCTCCATACCGGAGCACAACACAATGTTACAATGTCTGACAATGGAAGGACAAGGAATTGGACGGGGTCAACAACCAGAGAGAAGAAGAAGAGGAAGAGTAGTGAGGCTGCGTAGCGGAGGAGTTGGGAGGCAAAACAGAGGAAGAGGCAGATAAGGCTGAGAACATATATGTGTTCCTGATGAGATAAGAGCCATACTTGAAGACCATGTTCTCAATCATAGACTTACAATGGCCGAGGCTGGTTGAAGGGTGCAGCCAAATGTTGGGAGAACAACTGTGTCCTCAATCATTCAGACTTTTCGTTGACAGAACAGGTGTGTAATCTAACAATAGGCACTGTACTATAATACTGTATACTTTCTGTACTGCTTCATACAATATTACAGTATTCCACTTGCATTTTAAAATATACAGTAAGTATACTTTAAACTTAAGACATTTTATCTTACTCAATTTTGTGTTTTGCATTACTATATTTTTCCACATAGGACTGCAAGACAACTTCACAGGGGTGGCAGAGGGCCCCTTTTTACACCTGAACAAGAGGAGGCTATTTGCACCATGGTTGTAGAAAACAATGCCATAAGACTAAGGGAGATAAAGAGTGCCATTATAGAGGACAACAACATCTTTGAAAACATCCAACCAGTCAGCATCTCAACCACTGACAGGGTGCTGAAAAGACACCAAATGAATATGAAGCAGCTGTACACTGTTCCATTTGAAAGAAATGGTGAAAGACTGAAGGAGCTGCGCTACCAGTATGTACAGGTAAAACATGTATGAGTATGCAGCAACTGTATGTTCAAGTGAACCACCGCACAGCTTAATCTACATGGATGAGACTGGCTTCAACATAACGAAACCCAGAAGGCGTGGTCGAAATATCATCGGCCACAGGGCTACAGCTGATATGCCAGGCCAAAGGGGTGGGAACATAACCATGGGTGCTGCTATTTCTGAGAATGGTGTGCTAACGCATATTCCCATTATTTGGCCATAAAATACAGTGTCTTGTCACCTTTTTAGACACTCTCTACAGGGATCTCATCCCTGAACAAGAGAGGGGTCAGATTGGAGATGACCTGCCAAAGTACGTGATAGTTTGGGACAATGTCAGTTTCCATCGCTCCATCAACATCAGGCAATGGTTTGCAGCCCACAAGAGGATGCTGATGGAGTTCCTCTCACCCTACTCTCCATTCCTTAACCCCATTGAGGAATATTTCTCAGCATGGAGATGGAAAGTATATGATCGCCAGCCACATACAGCGTGTGATGACATCACAGCAGATGCCTGCAGAGGCTGGATAAGACACTGTAAAAGATTCTTTCCACGCTGCATCGCAAGAGAAGATATTCGTTGTGGTGTGGATGAGAATTTGTGGCCCAACAGACAGGAATGTCAGGAGGTGTAGGAAGACTGCACTATAATTTCTACAGCACTGCTTGTACAGTTTACCCTAAGGAGATTTTCCTGTTCACATTTCTACTGTTTTTTTTTTTGTTTTTTTTGTTTTTTTGTGCTGTGCAGTGCAGTGCTGTCTTTTCCTTTCTGTATCGCAATGACATGGTCTGTCAACAAATTACAATACACACAGTAAAAGAGTAAATCTGAGTCTTGTCCAGTCTCTTGCAATCAATCTCCCACATACACTAAGGTGTATCCTACAATTTACAATAATTGTCATCAAAACTGTAGCCATAGTTTACATCAGAACATCCCTCCAGAGTACACTGTTATATTGACAACATGACTAAGAAATTTGACTGTCTTATCCGTACACAATGACACAATGACTTGTCATTCTGATGGCACTGACATGTTCATTGACACAGATATTTATTTTTGAGAGATGAACTAAGTATTTTGAGCAAGAGACTGACTTTTGCAGGTAATCCATGGTGTTTTGCTATTTGTACGAGTTGTTTTGAGAAATGCACTTACTGTTTTGCAAATGTCAAGGATGATTCGATAAATGTACCAAAGCGACTGAGAAAAACTGTAAAGTGCAATAAAAAATAACTTGATTTTACAGTCTCCTTGTCACACATTTTGCACATGATATAGCAATAACAGTAAATTATGCATAATCACATGCAAATAACTCTAATCGTAACCCTAACCCTACTAAGTGTATGTTGTTAATTAGTATTGCTCAGTATGTAAATGTGTAAGTGTAACATGGACACCTTAAAATAAAGACAATCCATCAATCCATCACTCACTCACTCACATTTTTTTAATATTCCACTTACAAGCAAATGACACAAAGGTTAAAATTAACAAATGAACAATGAGTGAGACAATAAGATTTAAAAATAACAAATTAAATGAGGCAAAAAATTATAACAGACAGACAGACAGATAGATAGATAGATAGATAGATAGATAGATAGATAGATAGATAGATAGATAGATAGATAGATAGATAGATAGATAGATAGATAGATAGATAGATAGATAGATAGATAGGTAGATAGATAGGTAGATGGGTAGATAACAAAATTAAGATGGAAATAATGATAGAAAAACAGTACTAAAATGCAATAAATTAAAACATAATATTATATGTCAAATTAACCCATCTGAATATCTTACAGTTAACTACTAGGCAGCGATAGCACATGATTACATGATAAATGTTTGCAACCTCAGAATTTAATTTGCTGTCAAAAAGTGAAAGCTAGAAGAGACTGACACTGTCATTTGCACACTAATTGCTCTGTGATTAAAATAACTTAAAATAACACTACATTTTATCATGTACATTCAACTATTTATATAAAACCCTCTGGCCCTCTTTGGTCATTTTTGACCGAAAAATTTGATATTTTGAAATTTTAAAAATCTTAGCTTCATCAGAATGAGATGACACTTGGTGACTTCTGTCACATTAGCAATATGAACACAAAAATATCATGGACATGATTCGGATATGCTAAAGGGTCAAAAAAAAATAGTCACACTTGACTTCTTCGCTGTCAAAAATGACCGACATAGGAAATGAATGGGAAATATGAAAAAATGTCAGTGAATCTTTTGGTGGTACAAACTATAAATCAGTCACTGGTCAGAACAAAAGTGTGCAGCAATCAAGGGGTGACTGTCTGGAATATCAGGAGTGCAAAATAGACACCCACACATGCGCGCACACACACACACACACAGAGAAATTAGCTGGTAAGACAATTTTAGGGTTGGTGACTGCAGAGCTGGTCCCTGCGTGGCTCGTGCCTCAACGGCTGGTCCCTCCACGGCTTATGCCTCACCTCATCTAATCTTTTAGAATGTCTAGATATATATATAAATGCAAAACCTAAAAAAATTATGTCTAATAAACAACAGGAATCCAAAAGCCTCTGTATATATCTATATAGGGTGCTAATACAAGAAGGTTACGCAACATTACAACATTACATAAGTTTTTATTTTTTAATGCCTTCAGATGGCCCAATTCTCACTTCAAAAAAATGCCTTCATTATTTTAATGTGAAATATTGCATTTATTAAAAAAATACTAAAAAAATAAAGAAATTCAAAAATGTAAAAAATACACATGAATTCCAATGGAGAAAATAGCTCATTAAAATTGTATAAATATTGCATAGTATCATAACATTCCCTCAAAATCATAAATAATAATAAAAAAATATTATTGAACAAAAATATATTACATTGATTTTCCTGAAAAAAAAAAAGTTACATTTCAAGGCTTCGGTCACTTTTGACCGTGAAGAAGGCAAGTGTGACTCCTAAACGAAGAGGGCCAGAGGGCTAAGTAAATGTCTGAGTAAATTAAAATAGATTGCATATAGTACAATATGTAACAGAATGTTTTGGAATTGACATTGGCTCGTTTTTGGGAATGAAAAGACTCAGTGTGTTGGGTCAGCAGTAAGGTCAGCAGTAAGATATTATCACACAGACAGAATAACACTTTCTGTATCTTTATACTGGTGCAAAAATGCTCTAAATACAAGGGTAAAATAATGCACATTTATGATTGAAGTTCTGATGATATAATATGTCATGATATTGAAATATGTTGAAACTATAAGCTCCATGAGAATAATATTATGCAGATGCACACGGAAAGAAAATGAGAATGAGAGGATATGCAAAGAGAGAGAGAGAGAGAGAAAAAAAAATGCACAGGGACAAATGGCTTTGAACATCACTTGTTGCTAAGTGATTATGAACTGCAGCCCTGAACAGACCCATCACTCTCTGAATGTGCTGTTGTTCTTCTGAAGTGGCATCAACACAAATGCAAAGAGCAATTACAAAGGCTGGAATCTGTAAGATGTACAGCCTCATCACACAAAGTGCACAGATATTTATTCATTTATTTATTTATTTATTTTTTTTCCGCATTCCTCCTTTATAAATTAGCAGTCAGTCCTCAAGTAAGCCCTTATTTAGTGGTTAACTGACAGAAAAAAAAAAACTTTTCTTTAAAGGTACTTGGAAATCCACATAGCTGCATAGGTGATTATTTACTATGGCTCAATCATGCTGTTTAAAGAAAGGACACACTGACATTCTGACAGAGCAAAAAAAATGAACATATCTCACAGAGGAATTTATTCTGTATTGTTTATTTGTTAGGGTGATGATGTGCAAGCAGGATATTTAAAATAACATTAAGCTTTAATTAAAGACTTTAGTTATTTGCTTGTTTTGTGAAGCTCAGTTTTCTGTAGTATCTGCTGCAAAAGAAAAGTGAGAAGAAAAGAAAATACATTATTGATTTGGAAGAAATAACTTACTAAGACTAGTCCTGCTGCCCAGAAACAACAGTATCTGTCCATTCAAAAAGCACTGAAAAATTATTTATGAGAGAATTTAGATACAAGCAGGACTTCCAAAGCCATAATACAGGTTTCATTTCATTTTTTTTATATTTTAATATTTTCTGAATAATTAGCATTTTCAAAAACTAGACAGACTCACCAGAAAACATGAAGATTGACTAAAATATTGTCTGCAAACTCAGCAGCAGCGAGAGGTATTGATATTCTGTATTAGGTATAAGCACAAACTCTGCTGAAGCATCATAATAGCGATTTAATCAGAGATCAGGGGAAAGGGGGTTTCTCTCTCACTCGTTCCGTCTGTATTTTCTTTCCCCCTGCTGCCAACTGATCTTACATTTCTTTCATTTCCTAAAACTACATGCCAGATCATATCAGCCTTTTTTTTAAGTATACAGGAGATATAAAAAAAGCTTTAAAACTTTATAAATGCAAAATTATGTGAAAAGCAAGTCAAGCATTTCTGTGAAATGATTAAACGTATGCTTTCCAAACCTCACTGCCCCTTTTGAATAACTACAATGCTCATCAAATGCTTTCTTTTTGCTGTCTTTTTTTTCCACATGATTTATTCTGCTTAAAATTGCCACTAGTGATATTAAAAATAACCTTTTATGAATTAGTAACTTAAAGTTAAGATTTTTTCAATTTGATTTCCGAAAGGCTGCTAACAAATACACACTCATTACTCAGCCAAGTTAAGTAATTATTATGTGGTTTTAAATAAATACTCAAATAAATTGTTTAATTTAGTTCCATTGCCATAAAGGCTATAACAATTAAAAGCCATATAAAATGGATTCACTTTTTTAACACTCTAAGGGAAAACCCTAAGGGTACTACTAATACTTTACCACTACCTCAGCTGCAATCCACTAACCACACGTTATAGCCAAAATAAAGACCATTCAAACATAGTAAATATTTATGCATGTGCTGAGGCAAATAAATGTAGCATATAATGTGAAGTGCATTTAATACTATTGCATTTATAAACACCTTCCTTTATAACAGTAATAAACGTCACCGGTGATGCATTAACCCCCATACACTCAAGCAACTGCATGTGTGAAAGTGTGTCAATGACTAAGCCCCTTCGCCTGCCTGTCAAGGTCACCTTTATTCATCCCATTACATCTTGAGTGTGGCCTGAAGCTGATGTCTCATTGTTAGGCGACTGTTAGGATCTAGTGCATCATAAAGTAGTGTTATATAAACCCAGATTCCGTGGGCAACATTGAGCCTTGACTGTGAAAAAGAGCGTGACTATCTGCACAGGTTTCCACTCAAAAAATGCACAATAAGACAGAAGATGTATTGGTAGATACTGCAGTTGTATAGTTCACACTCTCACTTTTTCATGCCAGGGCTGCCAGAGTTGGCATGAAAAATTATGGAAATGTGGGACAGGATAAAAGGATAGTTCACCCAATGAATATCGTGACATATTTGTACAGTTTTTTTCAAACGTTAACAAGCGTTTACCAATACTTAAAGTACTTTTCTAAACTCTTAACACAGCAACACACCTACATCACACAGTAAGCTAAATTGTTAATTTTCTGGCCAAAAAACAAATTTTGTTAAATAAATACAAAATCTACATTTCAAAATGCTGAATCCCCTTTTCTTCATATACAAACTCTATCAAAACACAGCAATCCTGATAATTAGCCATCAACTTCATTTTTGTGTGTGTGAGTGGATTCATTTTAGATAGTATTTGTACAGCATAGTGAAGGGTCATCAGCTCTTTATGGAATGCAAAAGAAAAGTGACAGAATTGCAGCAGTAAAGGCTTTACTGGCAAAATGAAATTGCTGTCAGTGATTAAACAAAAAAAAAAAAGAAAAACTTTTTTCTTTTTTCACAACAAGTGTGAAGTTCACAAATGAACAGTTTTCGGTTTTCTCTGTATAAATGTGTCAGTTATGATGAACAATGTATATTATTGTTATGAATGTTTTACAATTGTTCAGGCTGAATATAGCCTGCGTTAAGAAACTTTTCTTGTGCCTGGCTGTTCTGGTGGTTGGTATTGCTGACCAGAAGGGAACAGTTCAAAGAGAGACTGGGCAGGGTGTGTGTGATTTTCTTAGCCCATTTCCTCACTCTGGAGATGTAAAAATATTGGAGGTTGGGCAGGGGGGCACCAATAATCCTCTCAGCAGTCCTGACTGTCTGCTGTAGTCTCTTGATGTCTGATTTGGTAGCTGAACCAAACCAGACAGTCCTGGTCCAACTACTCCTCTCCCTAGTCCATCTTGTCCTCTCCCTGGTCCAAATAGTCCTTTTCCTCATTCCAACTATTCCTCTCCCTCATCCAAACATGATCTTTCTTTTTATGCTTCTCTGCGTTGTTCTGTATTGTTTTGAACAAAACCAATCCAGAAAGTGCCTTTTTATTGTGCATGGCCATTTATGGAAAGATTGGAATTATTTATTAAGATTGGAATCAGCTAATTCTCAATTATTAGTAATTAAAATAATTTTTAGCAGCTCTTTTAAGCTGCTTTTGTTGCAGAAGTAGAGACTTTACATTGTATTAAAGTTTGGAACATTAGGTCTTCATTTCTGTCATGCTGTGTTTAAGCATTTGTAAAAAGATCCATGATTTTTGGTATTGTGCACACAACAAGCAGGATACAGGAACACGCAGACGAGGAGGTAAATGCAAATTCCAGTCTTTAATAAATCCAGACAAGGCAAGGCAAGGCTGACATAGACAGGAACACCAGGGAGTAACAAGTAGACCAGACGACACTAAACTGAACAAATATACAGGATAATGACTAAAACACATCTGAACGGAATTAACTAATAATCACATTAAACAAGGACAGGAAACAAACCAAATATGGACACAAGAGGCGGGAACACGACACACACGACAGAGGACTGACAGGTATGGGGTAAGCTTGTGTGAAAAGAACATTTAAGCATTTTAGAAATGTGTTAATTGACTGAATATTGTGTGAAAACAACATGAATTGTTTTAATGGTATGGTCACAACAGATGGATGTTTTGTTAATTGTGTTTAGAGTTTTGAAAATGTTACTACAGATTGGACAAAGGGATGTTAGCAATTGAAAAAAAATGTAATTTAGATGCATACATTAGCTTACATTAATACACTTGTTCACAAGTTGTTTCATACTGTTGTGACCTCAGTGTTTTTCCATGATTCATTAGCACACTGAATTTGCATAGAAGCCAGTCACTGTATTGCTGTGATGCAATGGTTCAGTAGAGGATCCGTCATTGCTCTAGACAATTTAAGTCTGTGACAAGTTGAGGATTTTCCTCAATCTTCTGAAAATACTGTATCTCGAATATGTGTGGGCTTATATCTATTCCTATCAAAGAAATCCCTGTGGTTCTCCTGACTGCATGAATTGCATGTAAATTTCTGTCGCTTTAGGAAAAAAAAAAAAAGGAAGTACAAAAAAAGCCCTTGAGCTGACATTTTGACAGCAGCCCTCTTTCTTATCTTAATTCTTTGAGGGTTATCTGTCAGTCATATTCGCTCAGGTGCTGAGGGTGGGACTAGTTCTCTTGTATTGGTTAAATGTCATTTCCATGTCCCAGTACTGCCTGAAGACAGACTTAACCTCTACTTTCTGTTACTTAAATTGCAAGTTTCCCCTGTGATTCTGCAGCAAAAAATACTGGGAATATTTTGAGATGCATTGACAAGCTAGTCTTGCATGTCAAACACAAGTCTGTGCCTTTTGATGGCCTTTATTTGATTTAGAATAAAACTGAGAAGACATATAGCATCACCATGCACACCAGCGTCAGATCTATTTGATTTGTTTGGCAATGAAGATTTTGCAATGAAGACTGCAGATTTAATATAAGTTTGGCAAGTATTTTTGGAGATTTCACTTGAAGCTGACTGAAAATATCTGCCAGAGTGTTTCCAGGATGACCACAGACAGAACTCTTCTTGGATGGTGTGGTGGATTTTATTTTTATTTTTCATGATAACTTATTTTTTTAATGACTTTTTATTATTATTATTATATAAGTATGACTCATTTTTACATAACTTTACAATTTACATAACTATGACTTAACTCTCCAAATTTCTCCCCTGCTCAGAAACACCATATTTCATGAACCATTCCTGTAATAAAACCTATTATCTGCTTTTTGGTCATAGCTAGAATAGATTTAGTGAAGTACACTTTTGATCACCGAGATATTTTCCCACCCATCTGCTGGAGCCTCTTGCAGAATAAAATCTATAACTACCAGCTAAAAAGGCCTAGTTGCAAATAATTATTTCATAGGTTGAAATATTCTTAGAGGCATCTTTGTGATCATCCCACGTGCCCACCTGAAAACATTGCTGTCTCAAGAAAAAAAAAAAAAGTATGCTCAATATTTTGGATTTCCATGTAATGTGAATTCTTTCATTTCTGATTCTTCAGAAAAGTATGCAACAAAACTGAATTCATTCTTGTCACTCATCCTCAGTTACACTGTAAAATAATCTATAAATAAATAATATTTAGAGAATAATCATCTTTTTTTTTTTTTGAGTACTAATGTATGTATGTTTACCAGAATAGAGACAATATAGGTTTAGTCAAACCTTAAGCTGGTCTTGTTTTTGAGGGAAAAAAAAGAAAAGAAAAAAACTCGTCTTTGAAGTAACTTGGGAGAGTTATACTTCCATAGTATTATTTGTTTGAGCAGTTGAAGTTAATGGGGACCATCAACTGTTTGCTTACCAACATTCTTAAAAAATACCTTCTTTTGAGTTTAACACAATAAAAGAAACTCATACCGGTTTGGAACAACTTTAAGGTAAACTAATGATGACAGATTCTTTATTTTTTGTGTGAACTATCCCTTTAAGTTCAAAATCAAGAAACATTCCTTTTCTTGACAACATCGCAAATGGCAAGACCATCATAAAACTCAGAATCTTCAGAGCCTACTGCAGACTCCCCTGATAATGGGTGCCAGGAGACAATATATGCCGCTGTATTTCACCATCCTGAACAACACTGAACTTCAAAGCTGAACACAGCTAACTATGCTGCCCACCTCTGTTCAATAGCTACCAATTTTGCTTAATTAAGATGACACAATGCATCGTTATGCTTTACTGTTCAGACCTTTGAAACCAATACGTATCCCCAAAACTTTCCAAAAACTAGAACGTCTACTTCTATAATTATTTTCTTTAGTCTTGTTGTCATTTGCCAACACTCACCTAACACACACTCATATCAACATTGCATCAGTTTCAACAGGCAAGTAAAATCTGTAAAGCCAAGGATGGGAGAACTAGTCTGCCCTTTAACTCAATTTGTCATGAAACTGTGTTCCACATTTTACTGAACTAGGTTGACATTATGGAGGATTTTCAACATGAAAGGCTTTCATCCTTGAATGAACTTCCTGTAACCTTAAAAGGATCACCGTATAGAGTCAGGGGTAGGCAACGTCGGTCTTGGAGTGCCGCTGTCCTGTAGAGTTTAGCTCCGACCCTAATCAAGCACACCTGAACAAGCTAATCAAGGTCTTCAGAATTACTAAGGCTATAGGCAGGTGAGTTTTTTTTCAGGGTTGGAGCTAAACTCTGCAGGACATCGGTACTCCAGAACCAATGTTGCCTACACCTGGTATAGAGGGTTTAGGCCACTGTTGGGCTGTTTTCAATACTACATGTAGCCTAATTTCTCTCTTTTGGATTTTCACATAGATTATTTTTCCAGGAGCAGATTATTGATCAATAAAGACATTTTCTACATGGTTCCATGCACAAAACAAAGCTACAGTAGGACCTCAAAACAATTTTACCACAGTGCCTATGTTTTGTGAACTAATATATCACATAACCAGCTCCATATGTACTGTATTGCTTTTCCCACATAGTAAACTTGCTTAGTAGCTCACCTGGTTGCATTTGTAATGGACACCACTAAATCATGTGAATCTGTCCCATTCATCTATACAACTTTGTATTAAATGCATAGGCTAAACTGATAGTAAAGTAAGAAAAGCTTGGATCCCTGCAAAGCATCATACTCTTGACTCTCTTGCAAGGTAGAGAAAAATAAAATAATTTGTCTTTTGATTTAATCAGAGCCTATAGTACATCAACCACTACTTCACATCTATATGATCATTACTAATTGAATAGCTAATTTGTGTTTGGAACGTCCTATGGCATGAAACCTCAGCCCTATCACATTGAAAAGATAGCTTGTGTGTTTTTGTTTTCCTTATTTGTAAAAATAATGTAATTTTAAAGGATTTTTTTATATATAGTCAAAGAAAGCCTTTGTCAGCACTGTCTTTGTTGACAGCTGTCATATTTTTAATGTACAACTCAGTACAACCAACTCACATGCACTGTCTTATGCATTTTCTCTCCAAAGCTCACACTGCAATCACCTGCATAAAACACATGCCATCCCTTTAATTAATGTGACTTAAACTCTTGTGTGGGCACATCACGTCACTGCACTGCAGCAGTCTGTGTAATTTTCCTGTCTACATTCATATCCAATAACAACCCCCTCCTGTTTTTTTGTTTTTTTGGAGAAAGGACCTGTCAAAACCTCCATTACCATAAGTTGTTTTAAATTCTGATAAGATTAAGTAACCATCAACTACATTTACTTTATGTCAGTTGACAAATTTAAAAATGTATTTAGAAGTTTTTATTTCAAACTTTTAAAAAGCGGTGTAGGCATCTACATTCAACAACTTCTAAAACACAGGAATATGAATCTATTATCTAACAATATCAATGTACTCAAGATCAAAATATTTCTAAAACCACTGCGAGGTATATCATAATAGATGACAAAAGTATACCGTAAAAGTAGTAGATTCTATATTACTAAATAATATGTTTTGTGTGTGTGTGTGTGTGTGTGCAATCATGTTATATGAGCACTGGTGTGAGTTATACATTGTTCTTCATGTTATTACAATGCAATTACAATAATTTTCTTTCTTGTTTCAAATATTTATTTGACTTTGCTTTACTCGTGTTGTACAATGTGTCTTGAATAGCATATCGTGACTACTCAATGCAAATGAAACTCACAATGCACAGGGGGTCACCCTGTGAAGGTGATGCCTAATTGGGACTATTTATCAACATTACTCTGGCCAGTCCTGACAAGTACATGCTTTTTTACCTGACTCTCATTAGCACTATCTGTAATGAGGGAACTCTGAAATCTGTTCATTTGCATACAGTACACCAAGCGAATAAAGAGAAGGGGCCTCTGGGGGTTTTGTGTCGCTTGCATTGTACACATTGGTGGAGTGAATAATTTACAATGATTCAAAGATGAGAAAATTTGCAGTGATATTGTCTGTAGGTTGTCATTCAGAGTGAATATGATTGTGGACACACAAACTGCTCACTGTTTAAGGCTTTTAGGTGTTTTGATATTGTGAGAAAAACTTGAAAGCCTACAAGTATTTTGAACATGAACTGTTTCTAAAAAGAAGATGTGGAAAAGCTATGGTGCATTTAAAGGCACCATTACTTTCAAGCGAAGCTCTAATGAAAAGCTATTGAGGCATCAAGGCCCAGAAAGCTTTTAATGTCAGTCATTCCACCTATTACCAGCCATTTAATGCAGACTGACTGGGACTGCATGTTAGCATGACGAAGACAGCGCAGGTTCAATAACAAGGTCAGTTTACACAGCACACTCCAGCTCGGATAATCCTGAGATATGCTGACGCTCTGTGTACACTGTAAATTGTTGGCAATAAGCAGACATTTGCTCAGTGAGACTGTAAAAGACACAAAGGACACATCTTTGAACCATTAAGAAGGATAAATATATGAGTACAGTTTTAATGTTTTACATTGCTATAGTCTATTACCTTTCCATGGACAATATTTGCCCTGCAATATTCATTTGAAGGCTATGATCTGATTAAAAGGCGATATATATATATATATATATATATATATATATATATATATATATATATATATATATATATATATATATATATATAGATAGATAGATAGATAGATCGATATTAACACAACTGAACATTCAAGTAAGATTTTAAAGCTCTAATACGATTGCTTCCTTGAATGCTCACCCAAGCTGCAAGAATCTTAACTAGCACTTAGCTTACTCAAAATCACTTTTGAATTTGTATAATGAGAATTGTATAATGACAACATTTTGTTTATTTAGATTATTTTCCTTCCAAACAACCAAAGTTCATTAGTCGATCATTAACTAGTAAGATTATTAAATTTTTTTCCAGGGCTTTATCTTTGTATGCATAAATAGTAGCATAAATAAAAGACCAGGAACAGACAGAAACAGAAATGAAATACATAAAAGGAATCAAATAAATAGGACCACACAAAATACATTTCTCTTAAATAATTAACAGATTAACAAAAGAAAAAAAAAACTCTGCGACAAGTATAGGCTGCGCTCATTTTGTGACACTCAGTGCTTTTTATTTGTTTTCTTTAATTCTTTATTTTCTCATGCGTACACATAACATATATAACTTGAAATTTCAGCCATTCATAATCAAACTAAAATGCAGTAAACTTAACATAAGCTGCCCTTCTCAATTTAAAAGGTCCACTGTAAAATCAGCGTGCAGAGCCCAAACAAAATTTTTGCACGTGACAATGTTGTTTTGCATGGATATTGGAAGACGAGTGAAGTACAAAGCCTTGTTTACATAATTAATAATAGTTTAGCAACCAAATGTTACATGGCAAAAATGGAATCATTTGGATTCTTGTCGAATGGGAGAGGCTTGTGAACCCAATGTCGTTTCAATTCCGCTTTAAATAAATTAATTTTAGCTTAACGTTTGTGTGCTGTTTATAATGAATGTCACTATTTAATTCTATAGTTTAATAAATAATTTATAATGAATTATTTTTCATTCTTCTTCATTGTTCATTGTTCTTTTCTGAATACCATTCAATTTAAAGTATTTGTTGTTGAGTGAGGGAAACTAAGGGCCAGATTTAATCAACAGGGCAAATTAGTGTTGAAGTGCAATTCCATGAAAGCGCCGATGGGGATAATTTTGCAGGTGATTTATTGACAATTTAATGTCAAGTTCCTAAAAAAAGTCCTCATGAAAATTACACCTCGTAGTCATACAACTCATGCACTGTATTTCAAGTCTCAAGATTCAGGGTTCACCTGAAAGGTTTGAGGCTTAAACAACATTATGAACGTTTAAATTCCCTAAAATTTTAAAAGTATATGACATTTTTATTTAGAAATACGGTTTTGGGTAAGGAATTATTAAGCTTCTCTCTGGGCAAATAAAGAATGTTGATCCAGAGACGTGTGCAAATTCTCAAGGTTACATTGTAGAATTACAGTTCTCGCTACCTGTGAGATTGCTAAACCACAACACAGTTGTAGAAATAAGATTGCATAAGAACTGTGCTAATAAAAACAAACAGATTGTGAAATAAGGATTTAATTTTATTTTCAAGACTTCACCTGAAGTTGTTCGTCACCCCAAACTCTTTGTAATCAAAAGCAGTTACTCCTTCACACCTTTATAATAGACCAAGAGAGGCTGGTAAGTGTGAAGTTTCTATCTGCAGTTAAACACCCTAGAAACTAAAGCTGTTTTTGCCGTTTAAAAACATGGGAGACAATTAATTTTTTGGGCCTAATGCCAATATGTAGGCTTTCAAGATCTTGTTTGACTGCTTGTATTTATCTGGTACTCAGTGGATGTAAAGTCATTAATTTCACAGGATAATTAATGAGGAGCTATTTTCAACCAAATTAAATTATTGTTACTGAAAAGTAAAAATTAGTGTTTGACATACTGTATCATTCAACGAAAATACACTACAATGACTACTTTATTATTATTATTATTATTATTATTATTTAGATATTTGTTTATTTTATTTGTATTTATTGTTTTAATTCTTTACCTATGTTGACCCATCTTTTAAAGCTTATAGAACTATAAAATATGTGTTTGTTAAAAGACAGTTTCACAGATTTGACATTTTGGAAAGCAGTAATATTAGACATATTAATATTATTGTAAACATTTATGGTTATATCTATCTTGCTCGTGCTCACATCATGTCGCAATTCTTAGTCATCATGAAAGGTTTATTTCTTTATTTTTTCAAAGCCCTGTCAGTTTAAACTTCTGTTTTTCCAAGTTAATTGATATAAAGCACATGCACAGAAAGCTGACTCTTTCCCGTCAGCAGTCAAATACAAATAAGGTAAAACCCACAGAATTTGAATAAATGTCTGTAAATGTAAGGAGCTGCATGTGTGTCAGTATAGTAGATCTGTAAAACAGCATTGGTCACACTTCATTTTAAGGTCTAATTCTCACTATTAACAAACCATTAACTATGACTTCTGCCTCACTCTAACTCTTAATTTGCTGCTTATTAATAGTTAATACTTTAAGTTTAGGTATTGGGTAGGATTAGGATGTAGAATATGGTCATGCAGAATATGTGCTTTATAAGTACTAATAAACAACCAATGTGTTATTAGGCATGCTAATAAGCAACTAGATAGTGAGAATTGGTCCCTATACTAAGTTATACTTATTAGCTAATCGATAAGTTTTACCACAGCATCTCTTGGACATGATGACAGCACACTAACACTACTCAATAAGGCCTCGTTCCCTCATTTTTTAATTATTTTTTAATTATTTTTATTTTTATTTTATTTTTATTTTTTATTTTTTTTGGGGGGGGGGTATTTATATGTGGACACATTCTTTATAATAACCCTGTGTCTATTTAAATTTCCACAGGGAGAACCACAGTCAATAAAGGCCTAGTCTTCCAATGGATATTCAGCACTGTTTTTGGAATCAATGATCAGCATTATCTGAGCTAATTACAGTTGCCGAGAGCTTGTCGCTTTGAGACCTTGGAATAGAATTATCTTGAGAAGTTATTTGTCCTGCAGCATTGGTATGCCGGGGCGAGTCCTGCGGCTACACTGCGTCTGACAAGCTCTTATCTCTCCCTCTCGTCCACAGGTGCTCCCTGTCACCACAGTGTGATCAAAATGCAGCGCAGAACCTGCGAACACCAAGCTCTGTTTACTCAGATAAATTGCAGAGACGTGCAGGTTGCTCAAAGTAAAGCACAACTTGTAAAAACCGCACTCACTTTTATTAGCATATGGACAGTGATGGTTTTGGTGCTTGTGAAGCATATGCAAGGAGGCTTAAATGCAAAGGATCAGAACTGAGATGTAAACCTAACTTCCTTTCAAGTCATACCTCCTGGAAAACATAACCACGAGCATCTCAATGCTTCAAGTTTTGGATCTCATCATTATCACCAGTTAATCATCTCATTAGTAACTGCATGACCTAAAAATTGAGTTTGAGGGCCTCCAGGAACAGCACTGGGAAACACTGCTTTGAAGGATGAAAAAGTCACAGACCACAACAAAACCTTCTTGTGGGTGACTTCGGACTTCCTCAAATTGAATTTGTGTGTACAGTGATTGTTTAAACTACAAAGTCCAATTCATCTTAACTTAATTATTGGAAGGACATGAGGCAAGGGTAATTGTGGGAAGATGTTCACCCTAAAAACTGTGCATCATTTACTGACAGTAATAGTAGGCTACTGAGTATAACATATTTAAAGATGAGTTTTGCAATGTATGGGATGATAAAAGTCAAATTTGATTATTCAGTTTGGTAAATTACAAAATTCACATTCATGAAAAGTGGCAATATTTCCACTACTAAGGCAGGATGAACCTGAATTTTGAACATTATTAAAAGGCATTATTGTCAGTAATGAAACGTCTGCATTCTATGTCATTTTAAAGTTATACCTCCTCAAGAAAAAACAATTTAGGCATAATAGTGAATACTGAATAGGCAGAATTTTAGGAAGTATTTTCACAATTTTAGTAATTTCAAAATCTACTCTACTCGACTTTTGCCTATTTGTTATAGCCAGTCTACAGAATTTGGACAGTCAGAGTTAACAGATATCAAAGAAATGTGTTGCATGATGTGCAAAGACTCAGATTATTAGCTTCAGAGTATGATTATTGAGGACATCAAATACAAGCATATTTTAGAACACGTTATTTTCATTGTTGTGTGATCCTCAGTCGTTTAGTGCAGGGTCATCAACAGGACGGTGTCCTGCAGAGTTTAGCTCAAACCCTAATCAAACACACCTGAAGCAGCTAATCAGTGTTCTAGGTATACTTGAAACTTCCAGGGAGGTGTGTTGAAGCATGTTGGAGTTAAAACTCTGCAAGAAACAGGCCCTCCAGGATCAAGTTTGGTGACTCCTGGTTTAGTGTATGATTCCCAGTTTTTCTCTGGAACCATTTTACAAATTCAGCAAGATGATGTCTATTGTTTTAACATAAATTCAGCTTTTAAAAAATTGTGCAGTTCCAGCCTTAAATTGAAGAGTTCAGATGCAAAAGCCTCTAAGTGCTGTTTGATTTTTTCTTCTAAATTAAGCATTTTTCTTAGGCTCCTATGTTTGCGTTCAGTTATTTCACTTTAATGGCAATGAAAAGAACCCATTCATTAGTGAAATTACTGAACCACACTGTTTAATTATATGAATTACATACTGTATGCAGGCCTTTATTTTCAATTGAATATTTATTTATGCATACATAATAGCAAAATATTATGAATTCAGATTGAATGATTCCAAAGCCTATTTCAAGAAAAGTGTTCACTCGATGGCCATTTTTGCAACACCTCCAGGCAGTTATTTGGGCATGCAAGACCCCAAGTCCTTTCTACCTAAATGGAAAAATCCTGAAATCTCAAAAACTGCTTGCCACACTCACATTTCCATGGCATATTTCAAATCAGCAAAAAAATAAAAAAAATAAAAATACTAATTAACTGTCCTGTAAATATTGCTTCTTCTATTGTTTTAGAAGCTTCAGTGATTGTGCATTGACTTTACCAAATGTCGAATACCTCTTTAAAGGTACTTGTTCTGCCATATTGCACTTTCTCCCGTTCATGTGAGTGCACCATTTTGGTATTTTGGTGATACCTCAGTGTTTGAATTATACATCTTTATTAAAAATTAATTTAAGAATTGCAATTATTATTCATTTAAAGGTAACACGTTAGATTAGAGAATACAACTCACTACTATCTAGTTTTATCTCAATAAACTCCTAATTTGCTGCTTTAGGTATTGAGTAGGGTTAACAGACCTAAATATGGTTATGCAGAATAAGACATTAAAAAGTGCTTTATAAGTACCAATAAACAGCCAATATGCTAGTAATATGCATCCTAATAATAATCAACTAGTTAATAGCGAGTAGTGTTCCCTAATCTAGTGTAACCAATTTAAATAATACAAAAAAACCTTTGGGCATGTCTTCTGCTTCATTTCAGATCTTATTTTAACTTTATACTTAAAACAATATTTGTTACCATACAAATCTAAAAGAAATGCTCTGTTCCAAATACCCTATTGACAAATATACATTTAAAAAGCTACTCCAATTTACCACATTAGAAATCTTCTATTTAAGTGTTATGATTGTATGATCACATTATTATTTTGGGATGTGAACATCTATTGCAATTCAGCCTATCCAGGTTTCATTTTTCAACTTGTTTTAGAAATGTCCATAGCAATGTATATGCATATACAAAGCATATGGAGACTGAGATATGTTGTTACCTGAGGCCACAGACCTTGCTGAGAAGGTATGGTGCCTCTGTAGTTTGTAACAAAAATATTTTGATGAAAGATGATCTAAGGGAGTGTCTAATTACTCCCAGTCATTTCTTCTAGGCATTTCCTCTAGGGCTGTGTCATACTGCGAAGCATTTCCTTTATTGTTTAGGAGATTAATGAGACATTAATGAAGAAATATTTTGCATATGGCATTTTGAGTCCCTGTGAGTATTTAAGTTGCTGATTGGGTTTGATGTTAATAGTTTCCTCTAGCTTATGGATGACACCTTGGCTTTCTGGGACCACAAACTATGTATGATTGAGGTATATGTCTAAATCAGCAATTCTCTCAAGATCTGCTTGATGTATCTCAAGCAAGTGCCTGATGACTCCTGTGGGGCCCAAGCTGCATTTTTCCTGATGCTATAATCTTCAAGAATTAATAGTTGTGTGGTTCAATCATGCTAATTTATGGAAACTACCCTGAAAGGCTTGTGTTTACAAAGGTATTGCACTGTAATGAAGTAGTTTTGGGACATACGGTAATTTTCAAAGGATTTGTAAACAGCCTTGGTACAATGACACACTATTATAACTGTTCTTGTATTACTTTCATAGAAGCGCCAACCTGCTGATTATATTATTATAAAATCTATATCCGCTGCCACATGAGATCCTCAGGCAGTTTTTATTCCATTGAAAACAATGTTTACCAATTTTCCACACTCTCTGAACTTTTGTTATCAGGAAGCACCAGAGAAGAACTTCATTCCGTTACTTCTGAAGAAATGAACATTTGAGTTTTCTTGTTTAGTCATTTGATGACATATCCAGCTAGGTGTTATCTCCCTCGTGTAGTTTAAGTGATGAAAATAATTTAGCTTAGAACAATGTGTTCTGACGACACATTCAGATATTCGTCAAAATAGTTTGCTGCTTCTCAGTAAGGTGATAACTGGTGCTTCAGCTTTTATGAGCCAAATTGATTCATTTACCAAAGAAAAATGACTTGTGAGAAAGAGTGTTTCAGTGTATATTATAGTGTGTCTAGGTTGTCACTGAAGGGGACATTTAAGAACACTGTGACATTTTGGCTGTGTAACCTGAAAGCGAATGGTAAACATACCGGCGTAAACAAGGTTTGAGGAAGGGTATAAATATCGTACACACTTCAATGATCACAAGCTCTGTTGTAAGCAAACCTGAACTCTCTTCAGCCTGAAATAGTATAATTCCAGAAATCTGCTAGAGTAAAACACCCCAATAATTTCACAATATAAAAACTTTCTTTATTTATACCTAATTTCAAACACAACACTACAAGACTGTTTCATTTGTTTTGTTTTAATGGGTTTCAGCGTTCATATATGATTTGAGAACAACACTCATTTTATGTCAAAGAATGGTATTTTCACTGCAAACTCAATTTGTTGTTACAAATCTACATTTTTATTTGTTTCACTACTTTGACAGTAACAAGTGATGACACATTCAAACACTTTCAGTTGCTCCTCTTTATTGTACCCACTTATCATTGCAGAGCGATTCTGAGCCTGCAGAGACAGACAGTCTGTATTCATGTGTGGAATGGCTAAAATAGAGGTGTGAAATTGAGACCATATGTGGTTGTATGTGTCATATAGAGACATGTGTATCTTCACATGTGCTTAAGTGTGATCGTTCCTTTAAGAGTATTGGTACATGTGAAGGTCAACAGCTGAGGGAGCTTTTTGAGTCACACAGATATGAACAAAAGAGGTGATTTAGTGTGTCTCCAATACAGACACACACCACTTCTTTTTTGTGATAATGCAGATTTTCTGCTTATTTTGATTACAGGCTTTCTAAAAAAAACAAAAAGGCCATATGGACTGACCTTAACTGAAAATAACTGCTGGGGATGATAGAAGGTTTCCTCAGATTCATCTGTGTTTATATAGATCAGTAATCATCAGCATTTATATGTTGTTCCTTGGCCTTCAGATTAAAATTCATGTTTTTAATTACTGACCCACATGTCATTCCAAACTCAAAACTTTAATAAATAAAGAAGATTTAAAAGAAACCTGAGAGTTTTATTGAAAGTATGCAACCAAAACTTTGACTTTTGTGGTTAACTAACCCTCCTTTAACACAAGAGAAAGCTGGCTTTTTTTTTCTTTTTCTTTTTTTTTATTATTAAAACTGTTTTAGGTTATAAATTATACATTAATTCAGTAACAAGAGCAAGAAAAGATTCAGTAAAACCAACAACAGTGAAAGTTTTAATTTATATATATATATATATATATATATATAATTTTTATTTTTGGGGGGAGGGGGGATTCAGTGAGGTCAGGGACTGCAGATCCTTGGATAGCCTCCACTGTTAAAGGATCGTCTCAGTCCACATGCGGTCCTTTTCTCATTAATGCCTTCTGGCGGTTTACAATAGGATAAAACTCTGTTTAAAACTGACTAGAGTGATGCTTGATACTTTTATGCTTTTGTGTTAATTTTAAAGCTTAAGCTCCTGTCACAACTCATTGTAATTACAAAAAAAAAAAAAAAAAAACATTTAAAATGGCATGTGGGTCAATAAATAATAATAGAACTTTGAGCAGTGGACTGTTTCTTGTATCATATATAAAGGTTCTGAATTATTCTAAGCTTGAACACAAAGAAAACAGAAAAGACCATCTACAGCCATATAAGAAATTGATTCTGAATGAACTGTGGGACCATAGAAGATGGGAATGGTGTTTTACATCCACCAATGAAAGTTTATATCGAAGACATAATGAGATTTGGTTACTGTGACAACCTTGGCCAAGAGGTGCTCAAAACATCCTTGGCGTTTCAAGCCTTGAGTGTCCAAATTCACTATCAAAGTGTAGGTCCAAAGTCCCTGAAGTCATTAGCAGCCTGCCAGTGCTCTCTTTGTATTAAACACTCAACTCTAACACCAAGCTGGGAGTGGCAGTATGTCCGTACAAGCGGTAACAACTGGAGAGAGTCCACCACTTCTGAATTTAAAAGAAGGATAGGTTGTGGCCTGGAGGGCAAGCTAAGTTATCATTATTTGAATGATCGAGTGTTCAATGTTAGTTGTTCTTTTGGGTTTTACTGTTAAATTTATCTGTTTGGGACTGAAAGTGGCTTCAAATATACTTCACTTCCCGCACAGCTACAGTTGGGCAAAAAAGTATTTAGTCAGCCACCTATTGTGCAAGTTGACTTATTTTCCACCATAATTTGCAAATAAATTCTTTAAAAATCAGACAATGTGATTTCCTGGATTCTTTCCCCCAGTTCTGTCTCTCATAGTTGAAGTGTACCTATGATGAAAATTACAGGCCTCTCTCATCTTTTTAAGTGGGAGAACTTGCACAATTGGTGGCTGACTAAATACTTTTTTGCCCAACTGTATGTCCACACAAGTATGCTCAATCGTGGAGGAGTGTTGATGGATGAGTTTGACACATACGCAGTACCACCTAGTGGACTATACTGTTTCTCAACATTGACCTTCACACAGCTGAGCGGACAAAAAAAAAATAAAAAAATTGGCTGCACATGGATCCTTTACGTCAAAAGTACATCACATGAACAGTTGAGGAACATGGATGGCCGAAGTGTTCATGTAGCAACTCCAAGATTATGGGTTCGATTCCAAAGGAGTGCATAAAGTGATTAAATGTGTAAATCTAGATGGTAGGTAGAGTTTAGAATAGAATATTCTTCATATTTAAGCATAATGTTTACGATAAACAATGTTATTTTCAGTATTGATGGGAACGGATCAGCAGTTTGATGCTAGGGAGAAAATAAATGGTTTCTTTAAAGCTGACATTGGAGGGTGGATAAGGTTAAGATGGGATAGCTCTAGGTTAGCAGAAAGTAAAAGGAGTTGAGGCTACGATTTAAAAGATTTAGAATGAACTTGAAAGGGAGTGTGAGAATGTTTTCCCCTAAATCCTCTGACACTGTTACTGTCTTGAAATACACAAAGGTTCAGTCAATGGAAAATGTTCAAAAAGTCTCCTTTCCTTGCTGTTTAGGAACTGAAAACTGTCAAATGTGCATAAATAGTATTCAAGGTAATGTTGAGTGCTATTGTTAAAGATTTGACGCATACATATTGTTGAAGGTTGAATGCTTTTGTTTGTCAGGTAAAATAGGCTGCCACATAGAGATGACAACATGTGATGTGAATTTCGCTGGAAACTATTTGCTGTCTTCTGAATGCCATCATGCACAGTCTCTCACACACTAACAATTTTAGAACCAGAACAATGACAAAGCCGTGGAAATATTTTTGAAAAAACACACAATTTCCATAAATAGCTCAAAAATACCCTACATCTGCAGCGGAAACCCAGCATATACAAACTGTCATAGTTTTCACCATTGTTTAGCTTACGTTGTTTTCAAAGCTGTCACACATGAAAAGAAAGGCAAAACAGCACACTCTTTTTTTAGTGTACTTTGTTCTGTCACTAAATGGCAATACATTGCAGTGTCCATGTTACATGCATTGCAGATTGCTTTTACTGCAATAAACAATTAAGTAATTCCAAGCTCTTCCACACTAATTACTTTTAAAGTGTATGTTGTTCACACTTATTACTTAGTCATGTAATTAAACTTTAGCACAACCACTGCAATACAAAGTGTGGCCTACTAATCTGTTAACCACTTCTTACTCACGTCTAATCCAAAGGTTGCTTCCTCATTTTCACCCTCCAGTCTCTATCAGCTTCTGCTTCTTTTTCAAGCTCTCAAATCAGTGCATGAGGATCCGGTGGGAATCATCTGCATAGCATTCGCTCTCTGCTCCGGCTCCCTGTGGTGAATTGTGCCACAGGCAGCCATCTTCTTCTGTAGTCGACAAGTCAACAAAAATGTGCAGCATTGCTCTGTCTCACCATCCCTAAAACACTCTAAACATCCTGTGGTTCTGTTAGTGTGCTGGTTTATGTTGTATTGCGTTTTAAAAAATGGGATATTGTTTTCATTTTTTTATGCAGGAAATGTACATTTGACAAGATGTATTAAAGTCCCATTTTCAGTATGATACTGTGCACACTTTGAGGAATAGTTCACACAAAAAATGACAACTCTGCCATTATTTACTCAACCTCATGCTGTTCCAAACCTGACTTTCAGTGTGAATTTACTGCCAAATAGCAAGATTGTTGTTATAGCACTGTGTGCGTGCGTGTGCGTGTATAAAGTGTAAAATATTATTTTATTTTTTTTTAATTAATTTATTTTCTTAATATACAGCATAAAACAAATTCAAATATGACTTTTATCAATGACAAAAAAGTTTTTGAAAAAGTTTTCTGTTCAAAAGGAAAAGTCTTCGGAAGGCATCTTATCTCATATTGCCTTTCATTCCTCAAAATGTATCCTTTTGTTCCACAGAAAATAGAAAGTCATGCAGGTTTGGAACAATATAATGGTTACTGAATGACTGGATTTTCATTTTTACATGATATTTACACATTTAGAAACTACTTTCATCCAAAACATTTTTCATTACATTCAAAGTGGGCATTTTATGAGGTCACGTTTCCTGGAACTTTTATCTAAAGCAACTTACATTGCATTCAAGATGCATGCACTACTATTTAAAGGGATAGCTCACCCAAAAAATGAAAATTCTGTTATTTATTACTCACCCTGATGTCATTCCAAACCTGTAAGACCTTCGTTCATCTTCAGAACACAAATTAAAATATTTTTGATGAAATCCTGGAGCTTTCTGCCTCTGCATAGACAGCAACACAACTGACACGTTCAAGGCATAACATTATTTTTGTTTTCTTTGCACACAAAAAGTATTCTCGTAGCTTCATAAAATTATGGTTGAACCACTGATGTCACATGGACTATTTTAACAATGTCCTTACTACCTGTCTGGGGCTTGAACATGTCAGTTGCATTGCTGTCTATGCAAAAATATCAAAAATATCTTAATTTGTGTTCCGAAGATGAATGAAGGTCTTACGGGTTTGAAATAACATGAGGCTGAATAATTTATTACAGAATTTTTATTTTGGGGTGAACTAACCCTTTGAGCTACAGGAATGCTAAAGCACTACAGGAAAGGTATATTTTTGATGTGAACTACTACTTTAAAGAGGATAAACTGTAATGACCGTACATAAAGGAATGATTGACACACAACTTATTCACACAAATATTGAAAGTTATCACATTTAAGGTAGTCTAGTAGCTCAGAAAAGTGCCTTTCCATACACAAATACCAGTATTATCACAGAAAACATACCAACACATGCGCATCTCCA
Source organism: Barbus barbus (assembly GCF_936440315.1). NCBI lineage: Eukaryota > Metazoa > Chordata > Actinopteri > Cypriniformes > Cyprinidae > Barbus > Barbus barbus. The sequence continues at coordinate 17,854,374 of NC_136735.1, read as the reverse complement.
CACAAACATACGCCCATCCATTAATTGTATTGGATGTGCTGCAGTTGGTCAAAAGCCTGTAAAAGTAGAAACCAGAGAAATTCACCACGTTTTCAGCATGTTCTCCCTTCCAAAATCTCAAAACAAAACTAACCAACCAAAAGGCAAACAAGGACTTTCCATGACACATTAACTATTCATTCTCATTTGCATGGCAGTGCTGTCCATGGATGCCAGGATGCAGTCTCTGTTCAATGCTAATGAACGCCTGCAACATGGGGATAAGAGAAGGGGGTGTTGTTCTCTTTGAGAAAGGGCCAACGCTAATATGGATGACTCATTTGTAATGTAGAACAAGATCAATTATAAATCTGGCATGGGAAAGTCTGCATAGAAAACCTGTGCAATGTAAACCCAGCCCCCCCTCTGAAGAATCACAGAAAAGCAAGTCCTCATTTATGAGAATAGGAGTTTTTTGTCAGTAATGGGATTACAGGAGGCTGATATAATGTATGTTGGCATCTGGTTTCAGCACTCTTCATTCAAGAAGCATTCATTCTTGCCAGCACCAGCTTATTTGTATGGTTTTAAAACTATAAATTTCAAAATTGTTTGTTTTCGTACAGCGATCTTATGGAGGCAAGCTTTTAGTTGGCAATTCATGCTGAGAATAAGCTGCTACATCAGTTCTAGCCCTATCATACTACAAGGCTGCAGACAGAGTTTTGTTGATAATATATTTTTGTGAAATGCCTAACCTAGTTTTTCACCGAATGTTTGTATACATTTGCAGAGATGCCATGAAATAAAAATAAGTGTTGTGAAGGTTCTTATTGTCAAATGTAATGAGTGCTGCTTATGGGAAAATATGAGCTGTACTCTGCAGTAAGATCTAGCTTCACACGACCCTTTTTTCCCTTTGTAAGCAATAATCCGAGGCTGTCGCACTTTGTTTGCAGGTCTACTTCAGCGCTAACTCTGTTTACTTTTGAGGTTCCGTGAGTGTTTTTGCCAACATCATCTTTGACTGGTGCAAAATTAAACTTGTGTCAGACAGCAACAATGACAGCTGTAAGCTTCAGTCCTGCTTGCCTGCTCACTTTGGCAGAGCCGCAGTATCGACACTTGTGTTATACAGTATTTACAGCCCGCTCTAAGCCTGGGCTTCATTCTGAATGCCAATATGATAATAAGCTGACTTGCTGGTGCTCGCTAAAAATCACCTTGATCTGACCTTTAGTATGACTAATTCACTCTCATTTTAGTATCTAGTATCTTACTTAAAAAGTATTTCTCTCTCATACATACACTAATAGTTCACAAAAAAAAACAAATTCTGTCATTAATTACTCATCCTCTCACCTTTGAAGTTACAAAAATACTTTTTGTACGCAAATAAAACAAAAATAATGACTTTATTCAAGAATGTCTTCACTTTCAGTTCTTTCTGTTAGTCTTTGACACGCATTGTCACATGGAATATTTTACTTTGTCTTTACTACCTTTCTGGGCCTTGAACATGATAGTTGCGTTGCTGTCTGTGGAGGGTCAGAAAGCTCTCAGATTTCATCAAAAATATCTTAATTTGTTTTCTGAAGATGAATGAAGGTCTTACAAGTTCGGAGAAGACAGTAAATGACAGAATTTTCATTTTTGGTTGAACTATCTCTTTAATGTTACATGTTGAGGTATAGAGATCTCAATCTTTGTTAAAAGCATTCTGTCCATCTCTTGATTTATTTTCTCAACAGAATGTGGAAAAAAAGTCAAACAATAAAGTCTCTTAATCCCCAATATTTACTGAAGAAGAACACATTCATTTTCTCCCTCTAGAACAGAAATGCATATAGTACTATATTTCTTTTTGCTTTACATATCCCATTTCTCATGAAAAACAATTGACAAAATGCTGACAGATATTTTATTTTAAGTCATTTAGTTTTGACCAGCTCTCCTCACAATCTCTTCAACTCACACTCTTTTCTAAGCTCTGTGGGAGAAGAGGAAGCCTTGAGCCTAGAAAGCACTGGAAGGACGATAAGGATATCTGGAGTAAAGTGGATTATTCTGTAAATCTTGCCCTCTGATGACTTCACAGAGAAATGCTGACAACTTTATTTGGACAGCAAAAGTGAGAAGCCTTATAAACACTGTTATTTATACTTGCAGAGCACACAAGATCAGTTTCTAAATACAAGTGGACAAATCTAATGTATACTATTAAGATATTATGGCATTGCACAAACACATATTGGCTGATATCAATTGTGAATTGAATACTGAATTCGTATTTGTATCACTCTGTCAATACTTTTACATAGGTCAAGGAATCAGGTCATGACATGGACGTTTATTTATTTATTTTATTATTATTATTATTATTATTATTATTGCAAATGGGTCTTAGCTGTCAACTGATCTGAGTCCTTTCTTTGCAGGAACAACGGAGAGCGGGAATCAGGAATAATCAGGAACTGAGATGGGGAAACGCAGGAGGATCGCTGGAGAATCTGGAAGGTAAGTATAGCTGGGTCTGGTGTCTGTACAAGGTCGTGAATGGTAGACCAGACGGTGAGTATCTGTGGGAAGCGTGTATTTAAAGGGGAGCTGATGAGTGACTGCAGGTCCGGGTGATCAGAAGGCAGGTGATTGTGATCTGGTGATTGTTGTGGCCGGTGACTGAGGTGGCTCAGACTGTGAATCCCTGACAGTCATCTTGCTTGGTGTAAATGCTTGGAAATATTTCACATCTTTAAGTCCATTCATTAGGCTATTTAGTGCGCCATCCTATAATCACAGTTTTGTGCTTTGTTACTTTTAATCAGAAATAAAGTATCAGCTTTCAAATTTAGTCAATTTTATTACAAAATACAAACTATAAATGTGTTTGTTTGTTTTTTTTCAGCCACAGAAATACTTGAAAAATATAAAAGAAAATCATATTTTCATCAGGAAAGACCAGAAAATATTTACCTCAGGAGCTGACTCCATAGGCAGATAGAAAAAATAATAATTTTATACAAATACAAATTTATATAATAATCCTGTATATAATAACTGAAACAAAACCCATTAAGACTACATATTAGCCAGCAGTCACCAAGCCATCTCCAAGATGCTGCTCTGCATCTTGCTCTGCATTAAATATCCTGATTTACAACCGTGACATTGTCTGGCAAAATCACCAAGACGGAAGTTAAGATAATAACTGTACTGGGATTTGGACTAATTATACATGTAAAATTACGACTCATCCAAAAAAATTAGAAACAATTACAACCAGAATTCTGGAAATGTTGGGACATTTTTTAAATTTGAATATTGTGTATTTCACCAGGACAAAGCAAAACCTCATACTGCAGCTATTACATCAGCATGGCTGTGTAGTAGAAGAGTCTGGGTGATGAATTGGCCTGCCTGCAGTCCAGATCTTTCACCTATAGAGAACATTTGGTGCATCATTAAACGAAAAATATGTCAAAGACGACCACGAACTCTTCAGCAGCAGGAAACCTACACTGTAAAAAAAAAAAATAAAATAAAAATTGAGCCAACTTAAAAGTTTAAGGCTGGTTGCCCCGTCCCAACTTTTTTGAGACCTGTAGCAGGCATAAAATTTGAAATGAGCTCATTTATAATTTTCATTTTATTGAAATTAAAACATGTTTCCGGAATTCTGGTTGTAAAATCAGATCTTTTTATGTTATTTTTATTTATTATATTTTATTTGTTCAGTCTTTTTTTATTTGTTCTCTGCGCGCACAGCCTCAACTGAATGCACTGCTTCTCTTAGCCACTCACTGAACAGAACTGACACAAAGAGAGGTGTACCTACGTTGTGAAAGGAAAACTTTACTTATCCAGGGTGAGCAAAAGGGCTGATGAAATCACTCTGGACCCCTCACATCCAGCACACTCCCTCTTTGAACTGTTAGAGAGAGAGAGTAGTATACGTTATGTCAAAATGATTGATTTATTCCCCTCATAAAAATTCCACTCCCCTCCCATAACTGGGCACCTGTTTGGACACTTGTTTTGTACACCCCCCAGCCCCCGTCTAAGCGGCCATCTTATTGACCTTATAGTGAACTTAAGAGATTTATGACAATGTGTTTGTGTGTGTGTGTGTGTGGGGGGGGGGGGCGATGTTATGTGCTTTAAACTTTAAATGATGAAAAACTGTGTTAGACGGTCTATGCTGTAGGAAAACAATCTTTAATTTACTTCATTTTACCTAGTTTTATTTCTTCCCAACTTAAGAATTAAATCAGTCCCTGCTTCAAATGTGTATTTGAACGGATGGGTTACATCATACGAGTTCAATAAAAAGATATTCTGAGATTTGATTTTGATGGTTAAAACCTCTCGTCGAATTTAAACACTTCTAGATAAGGGAAGAACAGCCTCTACATGCGAGAGGGTCTACGATAACACAAACTAATTATCTTGTAAAGAAAAAAGAAAGATCTAAAATCCGTTTCAACCCATCTCCAACAGAGTTCAGTAAACTGATGAAGACCAGACGGGTAACTGCGGGTGATGAATTTGAGCGGGAGGGTTTTGATGAGATTTATAACAAAAGTCAGAATCTTTTTTTTTTTTTTTTACGATAACGGTTTACGATACAATTGCAGAAAACGCCCACTCCCTGAAATGTTAAAAACCATGGTCTATTACATCTTCATTATCTGTAAACTCTGTTTCTCGCACGACAACAAAATACCTCAACGACCTAAGGGACAATGGCTAACAATTACGACGGTAAGTCTGTGTTTTGTTTACAGATGATATTTATGATGATATTTTGTTTAAAATGAATATTTTAATGTATATTTGTTTAACACTATGTTATTATCTTCAGATACTTTTGAGAATGTCGAATTTGACGAGGGTTTGGAACAAATCCTTGAAGATATATGTAAGTCTTTACATTTGCCTATTGAACAGTTTAACATCTAATTACCGTCCATAATAGGGTAATAACAATCCTTATCATTTATACAGTTGATGAAACACAACTATTTGTTCGTGGTGACGATGTAGGACTTAATGGTGAGTTATACAGATTTTTTTCTTAACATCTTAAAAAGTTCCAGACTCTCAAACAGTCTCTGATGATTTGACAGCCGAAGGGGATGATGACGTCGGGGTTGCGGTAGAGGAGGTTGTGGTGAGAACGGACTTACGTCACGAACCAGATAACGTCACACAGCCCAACCCCTCCCACGGTGACCGTTCAACGGAAAGAGTTCACACGCTTACCAACTGTGAGAGTGGGCACACGACAGAGACCGGTTCTCCCAGGCAGCGAATATATGGTTGCGGGCAAGGTGTAAAACGCCTGAGATTACCAGAACAGGATGCTGATGCACCAAGCACTAGTCGTTTAAGGACTTCAGAAAATAATGGTATGTATTAAAACAGAAAATCAGATTATCCTTATGTTCCACTTTTATCTAATAAATTAATAAAAGTATTATTGTTATTCTTTTTTACAGAACAAGATCATGACGAGCGAGCATGGACTGATTCCATGATTAACGCTTGGGATCAGGTGTCCTTCACTGATTCGGAAGCTGAGGAGGAGGAGGAGGATTTACCCCATGAATTACCACAGGAACTGTTCTGTGAATGTGATTTAAATAGGAGACTTGATCGCGAGGCGCTGAACCGCGTTAACCGATACTTTGAGAGAGTCTTCGACCTGGCCGGACAGCCCTTATCATACCGGGAAGTAGAAGAGATTGCATCTAACACTCAAGGTGATGTAATTTCGATTTTAAGAAACATAATCGAATGCCAGCAACAACATACAGACGCCTTAAGACATACGGCTGAATTTTGGAGAAGCTGTCACGAACAGCTGTATAATCAATTCAGAGAGTTTCAACAGGCTATGATTGGTGTTCCAGAAGATGTCCGTGACCACCAAGTTGAATTAAGGCTTACTGTTAACGCGTTATCATTGATATCTGAACGTTTGAATCTTTTACAAAGAATGTTAGTAGATTTGCATGAACGAATGATGGGTGGAAAATAAAAAATAATATATATATATATATATATATATCTTACATTATTTGTATATTACAGGTATTGATTTTTCATACAATTATTAGTATTTGTTATTGACAACGGATTATTATTGTTTTATTCGTGTTATTAGTAGTTCATGTATGGTGAAACGTATTGGATTTTTCATACAAATATTAGCATTTTTTATTGACAACGGGTTATCATTGTTTTATTTGTGTTATTAGTATGTATGGCGAATTCATCTCATCGTTGATTTATATCATCAACATTTCATATGTATTGATTTGTATCTGTTTATTATTATCTGTTTCTGATTCAATTTACAACCGGTTGACATATCTGCTTATGTTACGTTGTGAACCATTGTGATGTTTTCAAGGGGGTACGTTTGTCTTTAAGGTTGAACTGTTTTTGTATTTACTGATTTAAAAATAAATTTTCAAAATGAGCAGTAAAAGGTGTCAAGACGATTTGCATAACCATGTCTCAGAGGAGGAACAGAGAACATCGAGACCCAGACACGATTTTCAAAATAATGCAGATCAGTTACGTGATCTGATTCATAATCAGTTACAGATGTTACAACCAGATTCGCTTAACATGATCGAAAGATTACACAAACTCGTAGATGTCCAGCACGAATGGTGTCTATAAATGACTGTGAACAAACCGGCGCGGGTCCGTCTAACGAGGACTCCTCAGGTTATGACCGGTTTGCTCCAGAAATGGGTCTCAGTCAAAACTTTAGAGACAGACTAATAAATGAAGGAGGACGTGTTGGTGATTTTACGCTTATTTCTAGACCGAAATTTAATGGTTTAGAAATTCGTAGAACTATAAATTTCCGTGAAATTGACACTGATGATTACGCTGCATATAATATCTTTTTGCAAGATATTTTGAATGAGATCATTGATTTTTCTGGACTGATGGGTGGTGAAGATGGATTTATGAACGTCTCTCTGCAAGGAGAGAGTCTCCCCACACCAATTAATGCGGTTCTAACACCGGATAATAACCATGACGTCGCTACGTTTCTGGATCAAATCGAACGAGCCGCGCAAAGCAACGCGGACATGGGCACCGATTCTGCACTACAGTTATGCGTATCAGTGGCGAGAAATAACGGAGGAGGGGGCCGTAGAAAATTAACCGATTTGGCACATAACATGGTCATCCAAAAAAATAAGATGAATCTTTTCATCCCAAAAAATATATCAGACAATATGTGTTTCAGTATATGTCTAGCACATTTTTTAAACCCGCATAGTCCCGACCAGGAGTTGTACAGAATAGCCAACGACATACGCACAACGGGGTGCAAGATAAAATTGCCTTTCATGACGTGTATAAATTCGAAATGAAGTTAGACTTGAAAATAGTAATCTTTCACAGATCGTGTTCAGGTAAATTGGACGTGTATAAAAACACAAATGAAACGCATCAGAACACCATGCATTTATATCTACACGAGGACCATTACTACATGATACAAAATTTGAAAGCATTCTTAGGATACGGGTATGTCTGCGAGTACTGCTATCAAGGCTTTAACGATCCTAACTTACATTATTGCAAATTTACATGTAACACGTGTAAAACGTCTCAATGCTTCACACACGCTAAGAAATGGTTGCAGTGTGAGGACTGCGCGAAATATTGCAGATCTGACTTCTGTTATCAAATGCATAAACAACCGCAAACCGACAGTGTGAGATCTAGGTGTGACCTCCTGAAATACTGCGATAAGTGTTGCAGACAATACAGAACAAAATGGTCAGGCGATAAACTATTACCGCATGTGTGCGCGCCGTCCAAATGTACGAATTGCAACGAGATTCTGGTAGATGAAGGTCATCACGCCTGTTATATACAACCCCTAAAACCTGACGAGCATAGTGAAAAGTATATCTATTATGATTTTGAGACAATGTACGAAAATGGTAAACATGTAGCAAATTACGTGTGTGCCATTTCGCAAGACAGCGAGGAGTTTACAGCCGGAGGTGTCGATTGCATAGACAAGCTGGTTAAACATTTCAGAAGGCCAAAATATGCTGACTTTACATTTATAGCTCACAATGCATCGGGGTTCGATTCTTATATATTGCTCGAGTATTTTACAAATCAGGGATTGACGCCAAAAATCATACTGCAAAGATGTAGACTGTCCTATATGTACGATCACGCATTTAAACAGCGTTATATTGACAGCTACAATTTTTTGTCTATGAAATTGTCCAAAATGACAGCCGCTCTAAACCAAAACACAGACGAAAAAGGTGTCTTTCCCCATCATTTTAATCGTTTGCAAAATGCAGATTATGTAGGTGTGTATCCGCCTCAAGAATATTACGGATGTAGTACGATGTCTGGCTCTGATCAGATAAAATTCGACAGCTGGTACCAGAGCGTGGCAGGACAGGTGTTTGACTTCAAAAAACAACTCGCAACGTATTGCAAGAACGATGTTGTTTTGTTGCGAGAGGGCTGTATGAAATACAGAAACGAATTTATCGAATGCACAAACGTGGATCCCTTTGGCTGTGTAACGCTTGCCGGTTGTGCAATGAAGGTGTTTAAAACGCTTTTTTTACCCAAAGACACCATAGCCTTAACTCACAGAAATGCGTATCTTAACCAGTACAAAGCTTTTTCTACCCCGTCCATCCAGTGGTTGGAATACCTTAAAGCGACCAAAAATGTTGATATTCATCATGCCTTAAATCACCGGGAAGTCGGATTTGGTGCTTATCGCGTGGATGGATACTATGAGATTAACGGAGATAGAATAGCTTTGGAATTCCTGGGATGTTTCTGGCACGGTCATTGTTGTCGTTTCAACCCTAACGAGTTAAATCCTGTATCAAAAATACCTTACGGTGTACTCAGAAGACAGTCTGATAATAAAATGGAGGTCTTACGTAAGACTTACAATCTCAGAGTTCGTACTATATGGGAATGCCAGTGGGAGAAAGCCAAACAAAACGACCCTGATGTTATGGCTTTTATGAGTAATTACACAGCTCCTGAACGACTGAACCCTCGGGAATCGCTTTTTGGTGGCCGGACGAACGCCCTGAAACTTTATCATAAAACCGCAGAGGGCGAACGCGTTTCATATCTGGACTTTACGTCGCTGTATCCTTTTGTACAGTCGCGTAAAACTTACCCGATCGGTCATCCTGAAATAATTTTAAAAGATTTTGAACCGATCGAGTCGTATTTCGGACTTATTAAATGTACTGTACTACCCCCACATAAACTGCTACATCCTGTCGCACATGCGCAGAGCAGCAACTACAGAAGCGCTGTCAACACAGAGAAGAAGAGCGCGCGTTTTCAGGGGTTTGGACGAGCGTAGAACTCACACACGCTGTAGTTAAAGGATATAAGGTTGTCAAAATTGTGGAAGTGTGGCATTTTCCGCAGACCTCAGACACTTTATTCGCCGATTACGTTAAGACGTTTCTCAAATTCAAACAAGAGGCTTCAGGTTTTCCTCCGCACGTCCTACGTCAAAGCGTATTTTGAGAAGGAGGGCGTTCATCTGGACATCGACAAAATCGCCCTTAACCCCGCGCGTAGATCTATAAATAAATATTTGTTAAATGCTCTTTGGGGGAGATTCGGGCTTAGGTGTAATTTACCAACAAGTGAACTTTTAACTGAACCTGAAGATTTCAGCCGTTATATATTTGGAAACAGTCATGACATCAAACATTTCTCATTCGTGTCGGACTCCGTGGCCCTGGTCCAATGGTGTTGTGCAGAGGCGGACCCCGCCCCCGCGAACGATGTTAACGTGTTTATCGCTTCATTCACCACCGCTTACGGTCGTTTGGAATTATACGATCTTATGGACAGATTAGGATCTCGCGCTTTTTTACGTAGATACAGACAGCGTTATCTTTTCAACAAAAGAAGGCGAATGGATGCCTCAAACAGGATCATATCTAGGCGAGCTGACTAACGAGCTTGATGTAGATGACAGCATCGCGGAATTCGCCGCGACCGGACCAAAATCGTATGGTTTTAAAACTGCAAAAAATAAAGTCACCCTTAAACCTAAAGGTGGGACCTTGCATTTTTCGAAACACCCAAATCGTTACCTTAGAAAGCTTGGTTTGTCTGGTACATGGTTAGGTGACATCACGTGACACGACCCACCTGCTCACACGGACAGAGACCATTGTACGTGATAAAAGGAAATTCACATTGCATAATAGATCAGTTTTGAAAAGGTTCAAAGTGGTTTATGACAAACGGGTTCTTTTGTCCGACTACACAACTTTACCTTACGGATATTAACAACATGTCTGGATCACACCATGTGTATGTTGAAGAACGTTTTGATTTTCGTTTTCAATTTCCTTTTTCCGCAGTGATCTCCGGGCCCTCTGGCAGCGGAAAGACTGTCTTTGTAAAAAATTTGTTGTGTAATGCAGATAAGCTGATTGATGTAAAATTGGATAATATTGTGTTTTTATACAGCTGTTGGCAACCTTTGTATGATGAACTCTTGTTATTGTTTGATATTAAATTTATTGAAGGTATTCCAAAATCTTTAATGGATGAAAATTTATTACCTCCTAATAAGAAATCTATTTTATTTTTTGATGATTTAATGGAATTAGCATATTCGAACGATGAGCTCTCATGAGCATTCACGAAATATGTCCATCATAAATCATTTTCCATTATATTGATAACTCAGAATCTGTTTTTTTCAAGGTAAAACCAGCAAAACTATTACGCTGAACACACACTATATTATTTTGTACAAAAGCCCGAGAGATTCCATGCAAATAATGGTTTTAGGTCGTCAGATTTTTCCAGGGAATACCAAATATTTTATGGAATGTTATCAGGATGCGACCAATCAACCCTTTTGTTTCCTTTTGATCGACTTTAAAGCTAAAACGCCCGAGCGTCTTTCGTCTCAGATCAGGTCTGTTTTCAGATCACCAGGTGGTGTACGTGCAGAAAAGAAGGCGGTAAACTTTGGTGAAAATAAGAAAGAAAATGAGCGACAGGCTTTGTAAAAAATCTACCTCTTTTAAAACTGTTATATAAAGCCTCACCAAGGCAGCGACGTGTCATTTTACATACGGCGTCAAATCAACTGATTTTATCCTTGTGCGAGATAGCTCTTAACGTGCTCCGCGGTACCATACCTCTAAACACTGCGCAGTTCCGAAGATTAAAAAAGAGAAAAGATGAGATCAAATACGCAGCGAATAAAAAGATTAGCGTCATAAGAAAAAAACGACTGATTAATCAGAGAGGCGGTTTTCTCGTACCCCTGTTAAGCGTGGCCATACCATTTATCACAAGTTTAATAACGTCCAGGCAACATTAGGAATGGAATATGCTGAAAAGCATTACGTGATTCCTCAGAACCAGTTGGATAAATTAAGGTCCGGGAATATTCGCGAGACGATCCAACAAGTTGTGGAGAACAATTTGGACGAGGCTATAATAAAAATATTACAAAGGACCGATTTAGATCCACACGGGAAAGCTAAACTTTATGCCAATGTTCTGCAGAGGTATTTAACTATAGTAAAACAGGGCGATTTGGAGAGCGGTAGTTTAACTCTCACGCTCCCGAAACAGGACACCGTACGTCCCGATGCACCTGCTGACGCACCTGTCACACCGAGTACTAACGCACCTCCCCCGCCGTCTAATAACGGTGATGGAGAGGATCAAATCGTCGACGAGATCTTAAACAACGTACCACGCAGGAGTTTAAAAAACATCAAATTCATTTTGAATAAAATGTCTAATGCTAAGCAATTGTCTTCATGGACAGAATCTGGAGAGTTTGTGTTTAAAGGACGTGTAATCTCCGGATCGCACATATTGGACTTGGTTAAAAGTATAACAGCTCCTCATACGATCCGTGATGAATACAGACCTCGCGGTTGGAACGAATTTCTGGACGCCTTTGCCCTTTTAAATATACCATTTTCAACTATAAGCAATACGCAAGTTAAACGTGCTGTCGAGACCCTGAAAAGAAAATCACCCACACAGACCCACCAGATGTCGCCAAAGACACCCACCCCGTTGAAACAACTGAGAGGTAAAAAGAAGCCTGCGGTTACGTCACAACCTAATGCCCCCATCGGACCCGCTTTTAATTCGCCAGCTCTTGATGCTACCGCCTGGTTGTCTTTTTAACATCATTCTTTGTAAACATGTTTGAAATGTTTGTATTAAACCTGCGCTGAATTATCAACATCACTGATTACGTATGTCTTTTATTTATACACACACGCACGCACACACACACACACACACACACACACACATTGATACATTTGTGATTACATCTATTTATTTATTAATCACATCTTTCATTTATACAGTACGTGTGTTAATACATTGTCTTTTAGTTATTAAACATGAAATTATAGAAACGTTCTAGATGGTTTACAGAGATTTACAGATCTGGACACACTGATTACAGTTAAATGTCTCACAGAGTCTAGGTTTCAGTCTCTTTACGAAACGAACAACCATGTCATCATTTTTAATCGAATCATCATAATACATTTTAACAATATTTTCATAATCGACCCCTTTTGACATGTGATACAGAAAAAAACACACAGTGTTGTCCACAGGCGTCTGATGCAATGTTTTGAACCTGTTTGTTAGAGTATCGTATGCAAATATAATTTTTTTTAAAAAGTCTTGGACAGTCTTTGGAAAACGGTGATCTTTAGGGTTTCCACCGAAGCTGTCAAAAAAACAGCTAACGCGATCGTTGTTTATGTAGATGGCTACCCAGTGTTGACCTGGTTCTGTGGACGGATCCGTGTTAAAAATAAGCATGGCAGGTAAATTCTTTAAAGGTGATTTGGGGAGGTGATCGGACGGAAGCACTCCTAAAAAATACGTGTTGTGTGCGATTTTATCCATGACTGCCGTTAGTTGAACCGTATTCATTTCAACGTCTCAGTAATAATCGACCAGCACCTGTCTTCGATTGGATATTTCAACGATCGAATCAAAAATCACATATGCAATGATGGTTATGGATTGTCTGAGAGATTGTCTGAATCGGGCTTCCAGTCTAATGTTTCCTGACCTGATTAGAGAGACGTGATTCGAACAATCTTCATCGGGTGCTAAATTAAACCCGTAGAGGGTGTATCCGTTGAGAAAATCCTGATGATCTATCGCCAGAGGATGATTTTTAAGATGTCTACCGGTAGATAATACCAGTTGATAAAAGTCCCTCATGGCAGATCCTCTCTCATACTCCGGTTGCAGGGGTTTGGATGGGATTTGGACACCGTCACGATATAAAGCCAAAAATTCCAGATTAAAATGTTTAAAAGCAAAGGGGTTTTTGTCGTATGCACCTGAAAAAGCAGAATTTTCCGTCATTGCCAAAATGATGGATTTCGGCAGCGTTCCGAGAAAAAGATTTTCTTGATTAGATACGCGAGATCCTACAGGGATAGAGAAATTCTTCAGACACACACGTCTTAGGGTATTTAGCGGTGGTCGATAAAAGAGCTTGCGCGTGTCCTAGCCGTACACCCGGCGAAACCGAAACTTTTTTCACAAAAAGAGATGCTGATATAATATTGAGTTTATAAGCGGTAGCGTCATCACGCATCAGACAGAACTCGTCTTTACCTCGCGTCATCCGTATTTTTATATCTACACCGTTCACCATTAATTTTTCTTGAAAGAATATGTCGCTATGGATGGGTGCTAGTAACTCTACAACGTTGCTAGCGTTGGTAAACGCGGCTCGCTTCATTAAACCCGCATTCTCTCCAGCAGGGTCTGTAGCGTCCATGTGACCCGCTGTATCTCTGTAAAACAATCCTGCTGAAAAGACGCTTTCGAGGGTATCTTTTCCGAAATTTATCGACGCTTCGATCAAACACCTATAAGGATAAGTGCTAGAGCTCTGCGTTATCAGACGATTGCCTAGAGAGACGTCCACCTGCGAGAATATACAGGCGCCGGGGTAATTTATTAACCCGACGGGCGCACCGTCTGCAATATCGCTGCCGTCCGGCCTGGTTATTTTGATCCGTGTATATAACAGAGTGTTATTTAGATCGACGTAATCTTCGCCTGTCCCCGCAATAAAAAATTCTAGCGGCGATGAATCCGTTATCGCGGATAGCGGTGGTATTTCGACGTATGTATTTTTTTCGATAGACGTCTGAGTCATAGGTATGGTAAATAAATCCAACTCGGATTTAATACACTCCTCAGACATATTGTGAAATAGAGACATGGTTTAGAAAATAGTATTGAGCGGTCTTTTGCGCCGGACAGTTTTCTTTACACGTTTCGCACGGGAACGTATTGAGCGTTTTGCGACCGTACGTTTCTTACTAGCGGGTTTACCCTTCTTCACCCGGCCACTCCCCCTAAGCATTCGCACTCCGGGCTATTTAAAAGACCCGCGTGACATAACCATTAATCCGTTACCGTTTTGGACGTCGTTGTTATTATCGTTATACGATCTCGATAGAGCTGTGGTTACTACGTCGCTAGCTATATTTCTCGCAGCGGCTTTTAGATGCGGTTTTGCTATACTAAAACCTCTTTTCAACAGAGGTAGCGCTGTTCTGAAAAGTGCTTTGAAAATACCACCTATACCAGAACCGTACATGACAGAGCCGCCGGCGTAGCCGGGTAATCCGTTACCCGCTTGGTTACGGTAGTAAGTGATATAGCGTTCGGGATCCATAGTCGTATAGTTTCGTTAAACAAAACAAAAAAAACAACTATTTCACGGGTCTAAAGTGGAGTTTAGCCACAACTTTACCGTAAGTGAAACGGACATGTTTGTCTTTGACTTCGATGCAAATGTCTGTAATATTAGACTTATTCACAGGTGCGTAATGCGGCTTATCGAATCTAACACTAATGATGTCGTTAGTCGCACCCTCTATATGTACAGTTCTCAGTAGCGGTACATACGAATCACCGACTGATTGATATTCAATCATGTCTGTGTATATATACATGCTATAAAACCCTCCTCTTATGTCGGCCTGATGCGGGGCGTACGTCACGACAGGTGCGTCATCAGTACGATCTTTGCGAGGTTGATTTACAGAACCTAGAGACGTGGCAGGTTTTAAACCTAAAATAATAGCCAACTTTCCATAAAATATCAAAGATGTGGTCGTCGGTGCTTTTAGAAATATCCTGTTTTTGACGTGATCGTAACCGAGGGTCACTCTAGGAGGTAGATTCGCATTTATTTCTCTAACCAGAAACAACACATCCTCATAATATCCCGGTTTTAAGGTATTACACACTTTAGATATGTTTTTTGAAGGTTTTTTTCTTTAATATAGATAATCATGCCCTCAGTCTCTTCGTGATGATCCTCATCATACCCCAGTATACCGGGTGTCATGTTGATAACAAACGCCGCATCCTCCTCATTAAACGTATACCAGGATATAAGATAATAAAATTCGATCAACCCCACCTCCCAATGGCCTTTGAGGTTCATACTTCTGGCAAGTCTTGTTTTGTAATTAGAAATACGGTTGTCAGGATACACGTCCATTGACGCGTTGCAAGGAAGCGTAACGTAAAATCCACCTTCGCTCATGATATAGATTTTCACGAATGATGCTCATGATCGTCTCGTTGTTACTTTAAGGATTTTTCTGTATGTCCAAGATGTCCCGTTCTGCCAACCACGACGAAAATTTAGTCGGCCATCCCCACCATTTCACGAGACAGAACACCTGTTTTCCTCTCTTTTTTCGATCTAAAATCTTTTCTATTTTAAACGATTTATCTTGATTCACGATAATTTTTTGTAATTCTTTTTCATAAAAACATCCTTCGATAATATCACCGTCATAGTCTTGTAGCCTGTACACCGGTGGCGTGCGGGGTATACAGGCTGCTATAGTGAAAAACTCTTCCGTGTAATTCTGCGCATACCCCTTAGAAAACACATTTCTGACTTTAGACACTCTAACCACATCGCCGATTTTATACCTAAAGACAGGTGCGTCTTTACGCATGCTTCCGTACAGATTATTAAACACCTCCGCTTCGTTTTCTTTATGAACGTCCAGAGGTCGCATTTTAATACTTTTGTGATAACTCGCGTTATACCCATCTATAAGATCTTGTAAGATGTCATAATAACGCTTTGAATTGACGGCTGTTAAAAATCGTGACATTCTTCCGCGAAGCGTACGATTAAAACGTTCAACGATAGAAGCCTTAACGTCGCTCGCCGTAGCAAAATTATGTATGTTATGCTTTTTCATCAATTGTTGGAAATGTTTGTTAAAAAATTCGGTGCCTTTATCAGTTTGTAATTTTTGCGGTATGCGGTTTTCTTTGAGTATAGATTCGAACGCTTTGGTAACCTCCTTCCCCGTCTTATTTTTCAGCGGACGAGCCCATGCGTACTTACTAAAGATATCTATACACGTTAGTAAAAATTTTATATTATCGTTTTCTTTCGAATAAGCAGACATATCAACCAGGTCTGCTTGAAACTGCGCATCTTTTCCGTACACCACTACCCTATTGCGCTTGTATTTGACAGGTGCGGTTCTGTGTAACGTATAGGCGTCCTGAGATACTAACCAATCCGTCACTTCTTTATCCTTCAGAGCTACTCCGTATTCCTGTAACACTCCGTGTTTTAACCGTGCTTTACCCCCCAAAGATCCTGGATCTGAAGGATTGTAGTACACTTTTTTCATTAATTCAGACATCTTACTCCCGTGTTTTTCAGAAAATAATGACAAACGCTGTTAGTGTCAAGGATTTTTATTTACAACAGTTGTAGAAGCCATAATCAAACATTAAATATGATTGGTTACACAACATCTAGATATTGAAGGAATTTCACACACATTACAATATTTTTCTCAATCATATATTCGGTTAATACATCGATGATTTCACACACATCCGTCGCTTCTTTTCTTGACAAGGTCATCACACACACATCGGTTACATAAGTACAAAGACACAAAATGTTACCAATTTTAAGACTTTCTTCATATTCAGACATATTTTCAAGAATGTTTTTAACAGTCGTGTGGATATCATAACCCTTTGCAATACATTGACGCAGCATAATGTTCCACTCGCCCGACATACACCGTACAATGCTCGTTTGATTTTTTAATTTCATTAAACGTTTATTATCCACATAACAATCAGTCTCATCATCGATAATCTTATACAATAAATGTATTATTTCTCTCTTAATGTGTCGTTTAAATAAGAGTTTTGTCAGACAGGCTGCACTGAAAAAAAAGATTTGTTGGATTTACTCAATTGAATTATGGACATTGGTTCCACACATTTAGTTTAAGTTCACAGTGTCCTACACATTTATGTTGTTTCATTATAATACCTTTGTGTTAAGCAGATGTATTTTCAAAAAGTAATGTGTACATAGTCTTTTTAAGTTATCCTAACATAATTCAGTTACGTTAGCTTAACATTATTTTATATATATGCTTTGATCATGTTAATCCTGTGCAATTAAATTAAGTTATTTTAACATAATTTTGATAATTTCACTAAAATTAAATTAATACAAATTATTATTGTTGTTTCATTTTCAATAACACAAAAACCTTCTGCCTTTATAAAAAGCCTTTATTTAATCATTTGAACAATGCGTCATTTAAATGACATGTCTAAACAACAGCGTCTTTTATCACGAAGATGCCCATGGTGGTCTTCTCAGTGGCACTCTGTAAAAGATCTTCTTCCATGTCCTAAAGATAGAAAACAAGATGAATATGTATTTAACACACAAATAAGAAATATGAGGGGTAGCTTTTTTGTATCTTACTAGGCAAGTCATTTTTAGAAAATGCCAGTGCTTGCGGTGACCCCAATCTTCTATCCTGTTATATTAAAAGGCATAATGGAATATTACTTAAAGAAAGGACCATCAAATTGTTATTTTACATTATATTTTGACTTAAGAACTACAAAAATGAAGTTTATACAAGTGTGCTATTAGTATACTTCTTTTAAACTTAAAAATAGGAAAGTATACTTTCAGTCTACTTTGTGTACTTCTCAGAAATGTGTTTTATGTACTTCTCAGAAATATACTTAAAATGACATAAGTATACTTGACTTATACTTAGTATATAATATATTTCGACTTATAAAAGTCTAAATATATTGTATATAATAGTTTATACAACAGTTTGTTCTGTTTCTCAAATCTGATTGGTTGAGAACCGTGAGATATTGTACTGGTATCGCTACAGGAATGCCCTTTCACAATTTTGTAATCGCTCCAATTGTTCTAGCCGAGTCTTTGTGTGTTCAGATATTCATATAAAATATATACAAATTAATACCTAAATAGGGACATAGAAGTGTACTTAAAGTATGATGTAAAGTTCACTTAAAGAAAACTTATGAGTATACTTGCAGTATAAACCTACTAAACTAGTAGTTTACGGAGACTATACTTCAAAGTGCACTTAAATGCTACAAGTATTTAATTAGTAAACTATTAGTATACCTTAAAGTTCACTTTTTGTATAGTTGAAGTACAAACTATTGAAATAAGTATTGAATAAGTATCAAGAAGTATTGAAATAGTACACTTACAAGTATGCTTAAAAATATACTTGAACTTTACTTAAGTATACTTAATCAAATTTATTTAAAAGTATACTTCTTTTTGGTAAGGGTAGTTTTTTAGAACCAAAAACAAAAAAGTGCATATTAGATGAAACCATGGTTTAGATGTAGTAATGTATTGCTTGTTGAACATAGCTTGACCGATGGAATCTGTACTATAACCACTCACCACGTACTCCTGAATGAGATCTTTAGGGTCCTCATTAAGATAGATACAGAGTCCTTTGATGGCAAGTTCACGAGCTGCATCAATGTCATTCTTAAAAAAAATAAGCCAGAGCAGAAAAAGAAAGGTTAGTTACAGACATTACTCAAAACACAATTAAACAAAAGAGCACAATAGGTCTCGTTCACTAAAAGTTCATAATTTATATTAGGAGTATGGCAAACATGCATGTTATATTCTAGAAAACACAGATAATAGCTTGATATTATGATGTGAAACGGAATGCAATTAACATCAAGTACAAAAAATAGAGTATGAATACATGCAAATAATTTCTAGTGTGCTAACCTGAAGCTAAACAATGCATTTTTTAAAATCAGTTTTAAATCAGTCTGATGCAAAATGGGTTAAGGTGGGGTAAATAATGAAGAAAATACAGCTAGACTGACTGCTTTACACCTTATCATATCATGTTGTGTGATTCAATGAAATACTCTTGACCCATAAATTTAGCAGTCTGACAGGCAAACCCAATGGAAAATCATTCACTAAAAATAAAAAATGCATTAAAAACTTTAAGAGAGACCTCACATGGGTCATTTGAGTCACCAAATGTTAACATCAGTGCTATCAGCATAGTAAAAACCTTTGGTAAAAACGTGTCCATATGCTGTGCAGACACAGTGGGAGAATGGCAGGTAACCAGCTGGAACCTAACTTTCCCCTTGAATTACTCACCCTCAAGTCGTTTGACAACCCTAGGACATCCGTTCATCTTTGGAACGAGCTTTCTGACTCGCGCCCATAGACAACAATGTAACTGACATTCAAAGCGCAGAATGCGTCTGCTAAATGACAAAAGTAAAAAAGTAAAGAGTGTAAAGACCATCGACTCTACCGTGCGACTCCACCGGGCAGGGACATCGGCAAGGGATAGTAGTATCGCTTTTTATTAAATTTTTTCATTGATATGTTTATTATTGAAATGTTGTTATATGCATGTGTCAATTTTATTTAATTTCTTTATTTTCTTAAATATGTGGGTAGATAGTATTTATAGAGTTGTAACTTTTTAGTTTTAGTTACTTTTTCTTATTTGTAAGTCGCTTTGGACAAAAGCGTCTGCTAAATGGCAAAAGTAAAAGTAGTAAGTAAAGAATGTCAGTTACGTTGCTGTCTATGGGCGCGAGTCAGAAAACCTTCACAAAAGACTTTGTGAAAGGGGTTTATATGAATGATGTTGAGATGATCACCATATGCAAATGCAACTTTGCTCACTTACTTGAACTACAGTTGACATCATCTCTTTCAGCTTTCTGCCTTGTTGCCCTGGTCGCCTTTCAAAAATCTTCAGAAAGCGTTCAAAGTGAAGGTCAAGCTGTGACAGAAATTTTGACTGTAGAGGAATGGTCGTGATTCGTTTGAACTCTACATTCACCTGGAAGCAGAATGTTAACACAAATAAATTAGTTTTCTACCAAAATCTCATTAACAGTAGATATGAAATCTTAATATTATAATCTTAAAACCTGCCTGAGAGAACTTTTTATGAGTTATGGGGTGAGGGCGGGGCTATCGAGTATTCATTTACTTGATAAAAGAGGTCACTGTACTAAAAAAAAAAAAACATACTGTATGTTTAACTTGATGTTTATTTGTCGGTAAATCAGTCAGCTTCACATTGTTCCTCTCATAGACATACACTGACGGAGCATCGAGCGCTTTTGTCCATTGCTGTGATAAGACAACGGCGACGAACGCCTCCCCCACAAACAAACCTAAAGTCAGTGGAGGGTAGCTCAGAGGTAACACAGATTGTCGAATCTGGTCCTAAAAACACATATCAGTGAACTTGGAAGCAGCGGGTTTTCTGACTACAAAGCACAACAATGTTGACATATTTAAGAGATTTTTTTAACCGATTTCAATGCTTTACGTTCCATGTGTGTAAAAGTGCAAAAACGTTTAACGTCAATCTCCATCTCGATATAGTTAAGACTTGGATAATTATTCTTTGTCATAAGGTATTATTAAACCTTGCTCTTATGAAGCATTAATAAATTCAGTTAGGTTTCCCCTTGTTATACGTAACGTTACGCATTCTTTCCTATCAACCCTCAGCACAAAATTCCGTTAAATATTTATAATCACTGATTCTGAAAATCCAAGTTAACTCTAAACGCTGTGAAATGAACACTTTTTAGCCAATGTTGACGGGCATTAGCCTATTAATCGCCTGATGAAAACTTAGTATCCATTTGTGAGTGATTTAATTGCAGTTTGGGAAATTACGAGTAATATTTAACCTTATAGGCCTAAATTACCTCAAAAAAAAAAATCTGCGATTACACTCGACGAAATATGCCGTCGATATGATTTAAAAGCGTGTGGAGCTATCTTAAAACACTATTGTTGCATTTAATCTGACAATGAATGCATTTTTAGGATTATCATATGATTTTTTAAAATGAAATTCTTACCTTTTAACGGAAACATGTCAGTCAGTCCCCTCAAGTGTCCTCTCCCAGACCAACGGTTCTGCTTTTCAAAGCGCATGAGCGGATGCTCTCGTGCACGTTGCACCCGCGTAAATGATAAGAGAACTTCACAAAACTGAATTAGATTAATTGTACGCAATGGAATTAAGTTGAGAAGAAAATGTAAAGTAATCGTGTGACACGAGCTCATTTTAATTAAGTAAATCAAACAGCAGAAAAAATAATTTTACGTGAACACCATTTGTTGGAAATCTGAATAAATTTGAACATTTTCTTGCAAAGTGATTATATCATGTTTTGATGACTGTGTTGAATTTCATTTAGACTTTACACAATAAAATTATGTTTGCATCTCAAACATAAATTTATTAAGGAGACTGTAAGTGTATTGTTTAAGTGAATTCAGTAAAACTGCTTTTCCTTTTTTTCAGTGTGTGTTGCAGAGGTTTCCCATGTTCCCAGTTAGTCGGAACCTGCCGGAGCACTTTTCTTCCAGTTGTCAACAGCGTCGTAAACAGCCTGTTCACAGGTTTCGTTCACAAGCGTTGTCCTGAGTTCAGCCAATCCTCCGACTATGAACATTTCATCCCTGAGCTCACACAGAACAGCATCGACAACACCCTGAATCCTTTGGAGGTGTGGGGATAAACCAAACAGTTTCAATGTTCGGGCCAGAATGTGTTTTAGGTCAGGTTTACACACTTTATCCCTTAGTTCTTCAAAACAGACGAGAAAATAGTACGCAGGAGCCTCATAGAGACATGAATGTTGCGTTTGCGATGGATGATCCGTCGTACAGCCATAACAATCTTTCTTTAACTGTCTGTCTACCAGATGTTCCAGCATGATCCCGACAACAGCTTTAATGATTTTATGACCGGTTACACCGATACATCCGTCGACGTTGTCCGAGACGGTATCAGAGCTTGTAGCATCGTCCGCCGTAGATTGAGACGGTCCGTACTTCGCCAAGAATGCGAGGTTATGGTATCCCAGTTCTTTACAAAATTTATCCAACCAGACGATGTTGTCCGTAGACGTCCATGCGGCGCACGCATTGTCATCACCTACAGAACTAGCTGCGGTTGAAACGTTTTCTTGGGATATGTTGCTACCGTTAGCGATCGAAGCTTATTTCCTCTGAATCCTGCTGGGGAGGTCTGTATTTAAAGGTTATAGAATGTGGGCGGTGCTACGTGAACGCCTCTCCGACTGGTCACACACCATTCAGGGTGAAACAATTTCACTTTTATGTTGTTGTATCTGTCAAACGTGTCGCACCACTTAAACAATTTGTCAATCTTTCCGAATATGTCTTCTAATGCAGGCACGTCTTTCCATTGAAACAAGAATTTAATGCTATAGTATTTGAGATGATCCTCGTCAGATATCGGCCAAACGCGTTCGGGCAGACCTTCTGTGGTATCGCTACAAAGTATGTAGATGTAATCATTGCCGTGTTTATTAACGTGATCCCCTAACACTCTGTAACGCATTCCAGGCGTGACACCGTTCCATTCCCCTATGAATAGAGGGTCATCGCATCCGTCTTTTAAATCACGCCAAACGTGATTGTAAAATAAACACCAGTCTTTTACTGTGAAAAACAGTTCGGGGTCATCGCTGGTGTCGTACGTGAATATTTCATCGGCGTCCACGGTGCTCAGCCTGACCTCCCTGTTGGTCTTGTCAAAGTTGTAACCGCATATGCGATTACCGGATAAATGAAACTCACGCTTAACGTCATCCAAAGGTTCGTGGAGGAAATTGGTCAAACACGGACCGTGTTTCATCTTCCTAGGTGCTAGAGTGAGATCATCCATAGCATCCACGACGTGTCACGGTACGCCCCGGGTAAAGGCGTGAATAGACGTAGACAGGGTCCAAATGCAGGTAAGGTATTTATTAATATAAATAAAGGCCAACACGGCACAACAAACACTTCAAAACAATGGTAGACGACATGGCAAGACAAATAATGAACCCAGACAGAGTAGTGGGAGAGGGGATACTAAATAGTCAGAGACAAATGGGAAACAGCTGTGGGTGTCATGATGATGCGGCAGGTGTGTGTTATGTGGCAGGTGTAAGTGATATGGGAGATGAGTCCGAGAGAACGGGAGATGGCGGCCTCCTGTGGCGCCAGGGAGGAGTGCAGGACCCGGACTCGTGACACTACCCCTCCCTAAAGGAACGGCTTCCAGACGTTCCATCAACCGCAAAAGTCTGGAGGGAGGTGGAACAGGGGGATGGCGGGCCAGGTCCGTGTAGAGGTAGAGGGCCTGGAGACAGAGGCCGAGCAGGAGACCGGGGCGGATTCGGAGGGTTGGACCAGGGAGACTCCAGCCAGACAGGAACTCCAGCGAACGGCCAGGGTAGGACCGGAGGAACAAACCAGGCAGGCACCGCCGCCTCGGGAGCGCTGAGAGCGAGACCAGCTGTCTCGGGAGCTTCGTGAGCGAACGCCACGCTCTCGGGAGGAACGGGAGCGATCACAGCGGTCTCGGGAGTTTCGTGAGCGAACGCCGCACTCTCGGGAGGTACGGAAGCGAGCACAGCTGTCTCGGGAGGAACGTGAGCGAGCACAGCTGTCTCGGGAGCTTCGTAAGCGAACGCCGCGCTCTCGGGAGGAACGGGAGCGAGCACAGCTGTCTCGGGAGCTTCGTGAGCGAACGCCGCGCTCTCGGGAGGGTCTGAAGTGAGCTCCGCTGCCTCGGGGATAACATCAGCGGGCGCTGCCGCTTTGAAGAAGCCTGAAGTGAGCTCCGCTGCCTCGGGGACAACATCAGCGGGCGCCGCCGCTTTGAAGAAGCCTGAAGTGAGCTCCGCTGCCTCGGAGACAACATCAGCGGGCGCCGCCGCTTTGAAGAAGCCTGAAGTGAGCTCCGCTGCCTCGGGGACAACATCAGCGGGCGCCGCCGCTTTGAAGAAGCCTGAAGTGAGCTCCGCTGCCTCGGAGACAACATCAGCGGGCGCCGCCGCTTTGAAGAAGCCTGAAGTGAGCTCCGCTGCCTCGGGGACAACATCAGCGGGCGCCGCCGCTTTGAAGAAGCCTGAAGTGAGCTCCGCTGCCTCGGGGACAACATCAGCGGGCGTCGCCGCTTTGAAGAGGCCTGAAGTGAGCTCCGCTGCCTCGGGGACAACATCCACGGGTGCCGCCGCTAACTCTACCCTGAGGCCCGAGCCGCTCATCCACAGAGCCAAGTTAATGTAACTCTCCAGCGACTCCTCGGGGTCCCAGTAGGGCATCAGGGTCTTGAAGGGCTCGGCCAGGCCTCCGTGAAAGAAGACCATGAGGCAGGTCTTCTCCAACGCCGTCTGCCGAGCCAATCCTCTGAAGTCCCTGACGTAATCCTCAATGCTCCGGTCTCCCTGGCGGATGCCAAGCAACCTTCCTGCTGGACCCATGACAGCTGGGTTCATTCTGTCACGGTACGCCCCGGGTAAAGGCGTGAATAGACGTAGACAGGGTCCAAATGCAGGTAAGGTATTTATTAATATAAATAAAGGCCAACACGGCACAACAAACACTTCAAAACAATGGTAGACGACATGGCAAGACAAATAATGAACCCAGACAGAGTAGTGGGAGAGGGGATACTAAATAGTCAGAGACAAATGGGAAACAGCTGTGGGTGTCATGATGATGCGGCAGGTGTGTGTTATGTGGCAGGTGTAAGTGATATGGGAGATGAGTCCGAGAGAACGGGAGATGGCGGCCTCCTGTGGCGCCAGGGAGGAGTGCAGGACCCGGACTCGTGACACGACGGGCTTCTCGGGGGTTTTAGGTATTGATGCCTTTTTCCAAATTCGCAAAACCTACGTACGTATTTTATGTCTAGGTGAAGATAAGTTATCCTCAACACCGGTTTTTAAACACGGCGTTACAACAGGGGGGCTATCGCTACACCCACATTAGGGCGGTGATGTAGGTGTGGCCTGACAGCGGCCGTGAGCTCATTCTCAGTTTTGACACAGAAGGGAGAGGTTGTCTAACGGACGTTGCCTGAATAGTGTGCTCTTTTAATTTTCTAAGTTGGGACAAAAGCTAGCTTTTCAATTGTAATGTCAGAAGATTTTTACAGGTATCTTATACTGTTGTTTAACGGTCTGATATTTTTTATTTCACACCACGGTAAGAGATGTCGTCTCTATATTATTTAACTTTGTATCTGTTATAAAGTCAAACTTTTTTAAAAAAGCAAGACATAGATTTTGATAAATATCTTATTGTTTTAACTAACGCGTCCGATTCTTTTTTGTTATAGATGAACGAACGTGCTCGCAACTCTTCTATTTATTTAACTTTGTCAAACTAACTAGTTTTTTTTAAATTCTAATGATAGAAAGAAAAAACTAGACTATCTAATGCTTTTTTGTTTTAGTTTTTCCTAAAACTGTTTTAACAACACTAGCACGTCTCGACTTGTAGGGGAAAAACAGGAGTACCATGGTAAGATAAAAACAATTCTATTTTCTTTAACTTCGTATCTGTTATAAATTCATACTTTTTAAAAACCACAACATAGATTTTGATAAATATATCTTATTGTTTTAATCAGTCCGATTCTTTTTTGTTATAGATAAACGAACGCGCTCACTTCTTCTATTTAACTTTGTCAAACGAACTAGTTTTAAATTCTAATGATAGAAAGGAAAAATAGTGTATCTAATGCTTTTTTGTTTTATTTTCTACGTTTTTCCTGTTTTAACAACACTAGTCTCCACTTGTAGGGAAATAAACAGTCTTTGTACGTTTGATGTTTTTTCTTGATATGTATGTGAAAACACTTTAATAAAAACTTCCCTTTACCCCATTTAACACAGTTTTTCATCATTTAAAGTTTAAAGCACATAACATCGGCCCCCACACACACACACACACACACAAACACATTGTCATAAATCTCTTAAGTTCACTATAAGGTCAATAAGATGGCCGCTTAGACGGAGGCTAAAAACAGGTGAAAAACCACCTACAAAACAGGTGTCCAAACAGGTGTCCAGTTATGGGAGGGGGGTGGAATTTTTATGAGGGTAATAAATCAATCATTTTGACATAACGTATACTACTCTCTCTCTACTGTTACCATCTGGTTGACTTTACAGACCTCTGAGAACCAGAACGACCAGACAGAGTTTCTTCCCTCCATCTCAATGGAGGCAATCCATCTCATGAACACTCAACAATAAATGTGGAACACACAACTATAATACATTATCCATTCACCACACTCACTTATTTTATTTTTATTTTCTCATTTCTAATTTGCACATACTTGACCTGTACATACATAGTTGTCTATATTATATATTGTGTTTTTGCTGTGTTGTACATTGCCTATTGGATAGTTGTATATTATTCTTTTATTATCTGTGTCCTGTCCTGTTGCTGTCTTTCTGTTGCACTGTGGAGCTTCTGTCACTACAACAAATTCCTTGTATGTGTAAACATACTTGGCCAATAAAGCTCATTCTGATTCTGATTCTGAGATATATTGATATATTATTTATTTATTTTTATTTTCAGAGAAGACTGAAAAGTCTCTAAATCTGCAGACAAAGTCAGTGGACGGGGCCTATGGTCTATAGCTATTCATCATGAAAAAAAGAGTAGCAACAAATCTAGTGACTTTTTGAGCAAACTTTAGCTACTTTCCGAGATTTGCCAGTACTGCTCTGTGTACTGTGATGCATGAGGTTCTTGGAGAGTGGGGAGGGTTGTACCAATGATTCGCTCAGCAGTCCGGACTACTCTCCGTAGTCTTCTGAGTTCAGATTTGGTAGTTGGGCTGAACCAGACAGTTATTGAGGTGCAGAGGATGGATTCGATGATGGCGGAGTAGAACTGTTTCAGTAAGTCCTGTGGCAGGTTGAACTTCCTCAGCTGGCGAAGAAAGTACAACCTCTGCTGGGCCTTTCTGACAATGGAGTCTATGTGAATATCCCACTTCAGGTCCAGGGTGGTGCCCAGGAATCTGAATGACTCAACTGCAGTCACAGTGCTGTTCATGATGGTGAGTGGGGGGAGAGCAGGGGGGTTTCTCCTGAAGTCCATGATCGTCTCCACAGTTTTGAGCGTATTAAGCACCAGGTTGTTAAGACTGCACCAGACAGGCAGCTCCTTAACCTCCTGTCTGTAAGCAGACTCGTCACCGTCCTGGATGAGGCCGATCAGTGTGGTGTCGTCTGCAAACTTCAGGAGCTTGACAGAGGGGTCTTTAGATGTGCAGTCATTGGTGTAGAGGGAGGAGAGCAGTGGGGAGAGTACGCAGCCCTGACGAGCTCCAGTGATGATGGTACGAGTGCTGGATGTGAATTTACCAAGCTTTACTAACTGCTGTCTGTCTGTCAGGAAGCTGTTGATCCACTGACAGACGGAGGTAGGGATGGAGAGCTGGGTTAGTTTATTCTGAAGGGTTTCCGTGATGATGGTGTTATAAGCGGAGCTGAAGTCCACAAACAGGATCCTCACATAAGTCCCTGGTCTGTCCAGATGCTTCAGGATGAAGTGCAGTCCCATGTTGACTGCATCATCCACAGACCTGTTTGCTCTGTAGGCAAATGGTGTCTAAGCGATCGTGGTGTTCTGTTCTTGGGTGTAATAACAAACACAGCAGTCATTTTGATGTTCCTAAATCAGAACCTCTGAAGAGTTGTGTTTTCGAAGGGAATAGTCCCCCAGATCAACCTCAATTCTTTCATGTTTGCGAGAATCATTTCTCACCAGACTGCTTTATAAACGAGGGTCATTTTAAAGCTGGTTTTGCCAAGAAGCTGCTCCTGAAAAAAGGATCGGTACCAACTATTCGTGTTCCTGCTGCACCTCCAGAAGAAGTGAGTGTAACGTTTTATTAACCTTTATATTAATCTTTGCTAATCGCTTGCATGTTTCACCATGAATGTGGCTAAAGTTTACAATAACTTTCATTACGTGAAATCAAGTGTTCATTACGGCATGTTTTCCATGTATGACGTTCTCAATATAATTCATAATTCCACGTTTGTAATGAACAACGCATTATGGTTATTGTGTTATTATAAACTGTGTACGCTATGGTAAAGTTAACGTGGTAACAGTACATTAAGCTTAATTTTGTAGATGGTTTATAACGGTGTCTGTTACTGATTAATAAGTAATAATAAAAAAACGTGTTGTAACAGTTATAACTGCATGAGGATGAATGGTAACTTTAACACAATACCTGCAAAATACTGTTTACATCCTGCAAATGCATATAATTCAAGATTCTCATTTATGTTTCCAATATAACAACATAAGTTATGTTATCTGATCACTTATTTGCTTTTGTATAGGCTAGCACATCAGAAGAATTGGACATGGTGCCAAAAGATACCCTCAACTGTTGTCAAGGCAACACTCCAGTGTGTTGTGTCATGCCCCACAGAGCAGAGGGGGCGGGGTGAGCAGAGCTCATTAACATTTAAAGGCACATGCACTGAAATGGCATGCTGAACAGAGAGCTGTTCTTGACCAGGTAAAATGAGAGTTTTCTTACAATACTAACGAGAATTTTTAAAGTATATTACAAACTTTTCGGTCCCACTTTATATTAGGTGGCCTTAACTACTATGCACTTACATTTAAATTAATCATTTGGTACAATGCACTTATTGTGTACATACATGCTTTTACATTGTACTTATATTGTTAAACATACCTATATGTAATTATATCTGTAATTAATTTCTGTAATTACATTTATAATTACACTGTTGACCCACCCCTTACACCTTAACCTACCCTTAAACCTACCCATACCACCAAACCTGTCCCTAACCTTACCTGTATCCCACCTCAATAGCAGCAAAAGTGTTTTGCAATACAGTATGAACACAGTAATTACATTGTACTTATTTTTTGATGTAAGTACATAGTAGTTAAGGCCACCTAATATAAAGTGTGACCAACTTTTCATTTAGACCCTAAATAATCATATTAACTTGTACAAAAATGGCATTATATGACCCCTTTAAAGTCCCCGAGAATGATTAAAACAGAGTCTGGGTGTTGTTGTTCTGTGTCTCATATCAGCGAGTTTCTGTAGAGTTGTTCTCACGTGCGCTTGTGGTGGAATGTAGACACTCACGAGAATGAACGAGCAGAACTCCCACGGCTAATAGAATGGCTTGCAGTTAATGAAGAGCGTTTCTAGATCTGAACAGCACATCTTCTTTAACACTGTTACATCTGTACACCACCTCTCATTGATGTAAAAGCACGTCCCGCCGCGGCGCAATTTCCCCACTGATTCCGCACCGCGATCTGCTCTGATCAGCTGATAATTAGGCAGATGACGAAGAGTTTTATTAATCTAAATATAAATTAATCAAGTGTAATCAATGTGAATATAGCCATTTATGTATCAAGTTATTCTACTATTATAAAATTCTATCTGCCTGCATGTGTAGAGGTCTGCAGAACAATGGAATGTGCGGACGTATGGTGTAAGGTAAAGCTGCACATCCTGTTGTGACATGACAGGGCCTCTTCCTTTAACGTAACATAAATTGGGGCCTATTATCTGCTCTAGGAAACAGATGGAGACTGTTTCCTAACAACAATAACGGTATAGGAAATGTATAGAACACGCCTTAGGGCAAAAACTGTATTTAAGAAGAAACAAACATAGGTTCAGGAGATTTTGCTGCAGCGTCTCTCGGTTTTATTGTCTCTGATAATAAAATCTAAATTCTGGCATCAAAACCCCAAGGCTTCAAGAGTGATTCTTGAGAGAAGAAAGAGGACACGACACAGATGAATTGCGCTGTCCGGTATGTCGCTATTTAGCCAGGTTTCCGTGAAACACAGAGCAGCAGAGTTAGAAAAATCCTTGTTTGTCCGGAGAGCAGAAGGAGTTCATCCGTTTTATTGGGTAGAGAGCGGAGATTCGCCAGATGGATGTGCAACGCCGTTCGAAATCCGCTCTGTCTGAGCTTCACGAGCGCGCCGGCTCGCTTCCCCCGCCTGCGCCTCCTGTAGCGCTTGACCTGAGCTATGGCTCCGCCAACTACAATGTCCAGCAAAACGTCCGAAAAATCCAAATCCGGTAAAAGATTTTGTGGTATGTTCTGCCGAATGTTCAGCAGGTCATCCCTGGTAGAACTGATCGTATTTGAAAAACAAAAAAACAGGAAAAACAAAAACAGTACAAACACTGGAGAGCAACGCACAATAGCTGCCATCAGCGGCACCATCTTGGTTACAAGATTGGTTATTCAGCATGAGCTCTCTACATTTCTATAAAATATTATATTTTTTTGTTATGCATCTACATTTAGTTGGGTATTAGTTAGGTGTGTCATGTTATTCTTAAACTCATAACACTTTTTAAAACATTTCCATTCCATAAGCAAAGGCATCTCCTCTGAGATTATGTTTCTGGTCAATTGAATTAAGGAAGTCAAAGAAGGTGAGAGACAATTTCAGAGGGAGGAAGAGGGCAAAGGATTAAACAACAGTATTTGCTGCTTGAAGCATAAGAGGTAAATCAAACTTCTCTAACCCTCTCATAACACATCAACGGTTAGAGGGTTCAAGAGTGCACAGCAGCAAGCCAATGAGGCATAGTGAGAATATGATGGGTTTGTAATGTTCTGTGACGGTTTTTGTCATCACCTGCCGCACACTACACTAGTATATGCTTCAGGACATTCACTGTGGGTTTAGACTTGCCATGAACACAATAATAAGCCAAAGCTTTGCCAGTGGGGGCAGGAGGTGTATTGTAGTGTGCACTTTGCGCTCTACTGGGTTTTGTTAAATGCTACCAGGGACATATAATCTTTAGTGGGTGAAAGTTTACTAAAATCCATTCCGTGACTGGTTATTAAATTATCTAATCTTGCCATTTTTCTGCTTTACTTTTATCTAAAATTTGCTTTCAAATATTATTAATTCACAAAACATTTATAAATGCCAATCATTTAAATGAATCAATATTTATTTACAGTGTTACTGTTACGAGTCTAATGTGCAAAGTAAAGCGCACAACGGAGTTTAATCAAACAGAGTTCTTTTAACAATCCACAGAATGAACTAAGCACAATCAAACGCAATTCCAAAATGATAGCAGACAAGGGAACAGGGGAGAACACAGGCTTTAAATACTAAACACAATCAAGGAGAAACAGAAACAGGTGTGGAGCTAATTAACTAATAACCATGGAAACAAACTAGGTAGGATGACGGAGACGTAGAAAACTAAACTAAAACGGATCAACATGTAACAGTTGCACAATGTTTGTGACTGCATAAACAAAAGAAAAAGAAAAAATATATATATAATATTAGGGGAGCTGTAGCAGCTCCACTGTACTACATACTAAACTGCCACCTCGTAAT
Organism: Barbus barbus; assembly: GCF_936440315.1. Classification (NCBI taxonomy): domain Eukaryota; kingdom Metazoa; phylum Chordata; class Actinopteri; order Cypriniformes; family Cyprinidae; genus Barbus; species Barbus barbus. The sequence continues at coordinate 17,822,675 of NC_136735.1, read as the reverse complement.
AGGTTATTTATTTATTTTTTGACTTTTTAAACATGTTTTGCCTATTATTGTAAGAAATTGCCATCTGGGAATATTATATGTATTGATAATAACATATATGCTGATTTGGATCTCAGTATTATTCTGCTGGATCTATCTACCACCTTAGATACTGTGAATCATCAGATTTTTCTGTCCACCCTCTCATCACTGGGCATCACAGGGATGCCACTTCACTGTTTTGAAACCTGTCTCTCTGGTAGGTCTTTCAAGGTTGCCTGGGGGAGGGGACGTATCCAAAGCACATCAGCTGGTTGCTGGGGTTCCTCAGGGATCAGTTCTTGGATCCCTCCTCTTCTCCATATACACTATATCAGGGGTCACCAAACTTGATCCTTGAGGGCCGGTGTCCTGCAGAGTTTAGCTCCAACTTGCCTCAACACACCTGCCTGGAAGTTTCAAGTATACTTAGTAAGACCTTGGTTAGTTGGTTCAGGTGTGTTTAATGAGGGTTGGAGCTAAACTCTGCAAGATACTGACCCTCCGGGACCGAGTCTGGTGACCCCTACACTATAGGCACATGGTTTCTCCTTTCAGGATAATTTGAAACAGAAGTCTTTTATAACATTATAAATGTCTTTACTGTCACTTTTAATCGATTTACTGCATCTTTGCTGAATACAAATATATGTTTTACAGTGTATAGTGTATATTATTATAAGCTAATAGTAAATAGTAAAAAAAAAATCTCCACTGAATAATTTATTCTTGAATATTTTCTTTTGTAGTTGTTTTCCCTTTTATACAATTATTCAGGAAAGAATTGAGAGTAGACACCATGCTGTGCATATACAGCTGCTTATCAAGTGAACAGTGTTGAAGCATAAAACCACTAAACGTGGAAGTGCTGTGAATTAGATGTCCTCAGCAAATTAACATTCCTATTATATATCACTAGAACAACACCTTTAACTCTGTGTAAATATGTTAATGTAAAAGAAAACAATAACTATAATCATGTCTTGAAACAAGCATATTCAAGTTTTCTTATTTCTTAGCTATGAAATTCATCTGAAAAGCTAAAAGTACTGCATAATGGTAGCTGAAAGCATAATCATATTTTCCAAAATATTTAATAAACGAGCAAGCAAAGTGTAATTTTATGGAAATCTGAAGATCATTCTGCAGAGTTCTGTGGGCGTAGATTCAGTGTGAGCCTATTCACTACCCACAGCATAGCGATGGGCACTCCAGGAGGTATTGGAACACTAGTTGTCACACTAGACTATGTTCTCTGTCTCATGGCAGCATGCCTGCAACATTGGCATGTCCAGACAACACAAGCAGCCAAATAGCTAGGTTACAATCAGCACTATTAGTTGAGACCAAATGTGGGACAGAACGAATTGGACGTAATGCTGGACATGTGTCAGTCCCGTTAATGATTAGGGTTATCTCCTCTCTTTTATTTGTCCTCACTGATTAGTTCCCCCATTACTCTTCAGGCCTATAGCTTGTGCAGCCTCATCTATAATTCACAGTGTGGGCACTTCATGTCCTCTAAGACAAGATGGCAATTAATTAGTCTTTTTGTTCTTTAAAAGGACTTACTTTTAAAAGACCGTGTGTTTTATTTTTACTTTAATCACCAAACTTTCTGACACACCTTGATTTTTTTGACATATCAAGACAGAATACTTCCTCTATTCTGCATCCAATTTAAAGTGTACACTTTTTCAGATAAATAAAATTCACTGTCCTATTCCACCCTGATGTGCAGAGACAGCAATAAGGAAGTCATTTGTAGGCTGATTCACCTAAAAAGTGTAAACACTGAGGCTTGTGTTGATGTTGTATAAGTATTCATATACATGCTGATTTTAGGCTATACTTTTTTCTGTTCAGATTTATTTATTTATTTTAATTGCTATTTTTATATCTTTGTCTATTTTTTTTCTGTCCAGGTCTCCTTGAAAATCAAAGTGAATCACAGAAGAGAGTAAACACATTTCTCCTCTGCATGCACACAGGCCTCAAAGTAAATTTTGCCAGGAAGCGATGTGTAGTTAGGGCAAGATTTAATATTCCCTATAAGGCAGAGCAGAACCTATTTATCACAACTTAACAGCAAGGTCATATTCTGATGGCACAAGAGCGTGTTGATTTTTGAGTGCTTTACAGTTTGCTCACTTTCACACAAAACAGGATTTGCCTCTCTCATAGCATTAAATTTGGTGTCCAGTTCAATGCCTGTACTACTGACATGAACTCAAATAGTACTGAGAAATAGATCAAAGCCCCAGCAATTGCTCGTTTGAAGCTGGAAGAGAAGAAAGTAATTAAAATCACCAGTTGTCTTTGCTTTCATTCATGTTTACACCCTCATTTTAATAACTCATGCGCTTTCACTTTATTTTTACTTGGTGCTACTTTTTTGTTGTGTAAAAGAGAATTACTCTGAGATCTGACATCACTTCCTAGGCTATGATAAAGATGAATGTTGTGACCACTATGGGTCGCCTGTTAAACATCCCTCTCTTCAAGGAATGTTCACTTTTTAAATTCATTTTTAAAGTCACTTAAAAGTAGTCTTTCTGGACTGCTGCACCTGGGCACATTTAGCAATAAAAGTGATAAAAAAATCTTATGTTCAAAAGTCAGTCAGGCTTTTTTGAATGTATGTTAAAGAGACTCAGCAGGCTTCCCTAATAAAGCCCTCTTAATATTACACAAAGAAGGTACAACTGGGATAAAAAAAAAAGCTGGTTATAAAGCATGCAGGTAGCTAATCAAAACTAATCTATCTAATGAGTACTTAAAATGAAGACGTCACTGTGTTCTTTTAAAGGGTTAGTTCACCTAAAAATGAAAATGTTGTCATCATTTACTCACCCTCATGTTGTTCCAAACCCAAGACATTGGTTCATCTTCAAAACACAAAGGCAGATATTTTGTTTTGCATGTCAGGTAGGAACATTTGAGCCTCCAAGACCATATTTGATATATTATTGTGCATATACATATTGTACATATTGTGCATTTGAACAAGGTTCATATGTGAATAAACCAAATAAACAGGGAAAAAAATGCTATTTCAATTAAGGGAGACCTATAATTCTTATTCTTTAAAATAAACATTTTAATTACACATATTTACTTCTACCTCTAGAATATTTGTCTATAAAGCGATGAACAAGTAAATATTGTACTTTCATCATTTACATTTAGTTATTTAGCAGACGCTTTTATCCGATATTTGTAAGAGACTTACAAATGAGAAATAAAGTGCATGTTGCCACTGTACACACCACACAACTCAAAATATCGGACAGAATTATTAAATGAATTGTCGGGAAAATTGACCCTTTAGCAGGCAGCTATTGGCGCGTGTCAGCAGTGTCAACACCTTTATCACGAAGTATTTGAGGAATGAAGTGGAACTCAATCTGCGCCCCAACCCGGCAATTCTATGACACACCTTTGTTGACCTCATCTGAGAGGGTCTTGCACAGTCATTTGGCCATAGACCTATGGCCACCATAAAGAATTGTCATGACAGAGACTTTGCACTTTCGTACACGTGTACCACAATCGCAGATAAATGACTTTCAGGAAGTTAGAGCAGAAAGTGGTGACAGAGAATGTTGACAAAAACATGCTGAAGCAAAGTTTTCAGCACTTGCTAGTTGAAAATGCCAAGCACTGTAAGAGGAGTTCAATAGTCACTTAAACAGACCTTTACCTAGCTTCAGTGTTCATTGTGGCTAATCAGTCTGCTTTGTCTTCACCATGTTTTGGCATCCCACAGGTGAGGCAGTTTATTTCTAATTTGGATTGATTAGATTGAAGACAATGCTCCAGACCTTAAGCCTTGATTGCCTCCTGACCATCCTTTATTAAAGAGCAATAGCCTTTCGCTTCACCTTTGACAGGCAATAGAATTCTGTTTAGCAACAGGCTTTGTGAGAGAAGGCAGTACTGACAGAGAAGAGTGACCCTTGGTTTTTCTGTGTACATGCATTTAGGTTGTCATTAGACCATAAAGCAGCTGTGAGCCTTTTTCAGATTTCAGTAGTACATCCAGCAGCTCTCTTAGCTTTGATTTATTAAAATAATTAAAAACTGTAGGACAAAACTGCATGCTCTGCAATATCTGCAAAAGGGTTCCCCTGCTTTATTGCCTGCAGGTCTTCTCAATGTAATTCCCAGGTAGCCCGTTTTATTCCAAGACACTCTTCAGGAAATTAGCCTTTAAATGTGGGTGATGGACTCTCACTCCATTACACACTGTGTAATGAGACGTTTGTTGCAGTGTAACTTTTGAGGTATGTCTTAATGCATTTTTGCGATTTTTAGGATGTAGCTGAAAAGCTAATGATCATGGGAACCTGGAGATTTTGAGGTGAGCGAATTTGTGGCTTGTTTGAATTAGTTTTCCAGCTACAACAGTGAATACTCATAGAAATGCACAGCTAAACATAAAGGCGATAATTACCACCATTTGTCATGTTTGTTTACTAGAATGACTTCTGGTTGAATTCACCAGTCAGCAGGGGAAAGATACAAATCCTTGGTAAGAAGCGAATGATAATTTATGCTAGAAAGCCTGTCCAGCTTCTTGAAATGTTGAAAGATACTTTATTCCCAAGTATCTTTTGTTCCCTTCCGCTCATCTTATCTGAGCCAAAGTTTCAGGAACTTTTATTACAGAAACTGGGGCAGGTAAACTTACATTGTCCTGTCGCTTAGCTCTCTTTATTTAGCATCAGCCTCACTGCGAATATAGATCAGGTTGCAGTGAAGTGTTCGCAGTGGCCGCCTTGTCCTTGAGAGGCTGTTACAGAGATATCCTTAACAAAACTCTTAGAAATTCACATCCATCAGGAAAGATTTAATACCTATTGTTCACTTTTGCATGTTTACTACTGTACTACTAAGTGTTTAATCTCCACAGCAAATAATCAAGACGTATAACCTTCAGTTAACATAAAGTGATTACAATGTGAATTATGTATTAATTATTACTGAAGGGGGATTCACATTTTTTTTTCTTTCAAAAAGTAATGAAGATTAGCAAAAAGACTCAAATGTTTATAGGCTTGTCAGGCCTTTCACACTAAAAGTGAATATTACATACAAACACTAGAAAGGGTGACACTTTATAATATTTAATTAAATAATATTAATTAATGAATCAGGTATGGCATGGTATGGTATATTTATCAATTAAAATTAGATTAAAATGACATTAGTGACTATGTAAATGTACTTCAGTTTGTTCAGATTATGTTCATGTTTGTTTGTTAACTTACAAATGCTTGCATTGCCAACTGTTATTTTGTCAGCTACTGCATTAATTGTTTTGTTTTGTATTTTCAAAGACAATTGTAACAATTATTATTATTACAAACATTATGTATTTTCTACATTTATAATCTTCATTAGCCCAACAAACTGTTATTAGAAGAAAAAGAACATTTAGAAAAGGCTCTGTTTATCTATTAAGGAATTATGGTTTGAGTCTTTCCACAGTCAATTATTATCACAATTATATATTCAGTCACATTTTATATTAACGTCCAATTCTCGCCATTAACTATGACTTGTCTCAATAAACTAATTTACTACTTGTTAATAGTTAGTAAGGTAGTTGTTAAATTTATTTGTTAAGATTAGGGATGTAGAATATGGTCATGCAGAATGTGATTTTTAAGCACTAATAAACAGCCAATATGTTATTAATAGGCATGCTAATAAGTAATAAGCTATTCACACTGGGGACAAATATTTACTGAAAAAAAAAACATTCAATGTCATGACCGTCAATGCAACAGCAGTCAAGAAATATCTAAAATAAGATTCGAAGTGGGCCAGACTTTATCTTGCAATTCAGAAGTCTGGCTGTAAGGATTTCTTTGGTAAGAAAAAAAACTGCTTACATTATACATGTAAATTTAACATAAATGAAGAGTCCAGCACTCAGTTTAGATCATTGCTAATTTACTTTCTCTGCCACATGTATCACATTTACTGAATCTGTATTAACCTTGCAAAAGAAAAACATTTATGGATGAGGGAAATGTAATCTGTTCATGCTGGAGTTTGTTTCCGAAGAGAGTTACGGATCTGCTCTAATTCACCTCTGCATAATATCATGATCAGTTGATTAACACTCGCCACGTCCCTTGAGCCTGAACTAACTCCACAATCAGGGAACGGAGCTTATGTTGCAGCCTGGCACAATGTCATTCCACCCCTGGTTGCTGAAAATACAAGAGGGCCCCCTTGCGCAACGCTGAGGTCTCATTTGCCGGCTGCATTATCTCCGTGTTAAAATCCCTTGCCTAGTTAGCATTTGCGATGATGGATGGCATTACACTAACCGAGCCTGCATCCTTCTCACCGAACATCCAAGAGCCTTGGAGTCTGATGATAGATTACTATTGCTTTATCTTGTACTGATTATTCCTGCCCGGGACATGAAGAGACGCTGAGATTGGTAAGTGGTCTAGAGTCGTATTATGGGTACAAATGGCTTTATTATGCAAGGCTAGCTGTTTGTCATTGTTTGTAGTGTTGGCTGCGTTCAGCTGTACACCTTTAGGTTTTTCACTCACTTTAAAATGAAATGTATTGGATGTCATTGCTCTTGATAAAGAATGAGAGATGTATTCTCATTGTGCTTCCTAATGAACATTGACTTTTCTTCTTTTCAGGACGAAATGGCAAAGTGTTGAAAATGTTTACTATAATATGTGTCAAAGCTGCGCAGACAGAGTGGGCGTTTGATTACTCTATCAATTATTAATTTGATACCTTCATTCTTGGTGCACTGCCTGAAGCCTGATAGTTTTATTGATTAAAAACTGTACGCACGTGCAGATAATGTTGTGCTTTTTTGTGGTCAGTATATGCATTCATAAGTGTCACAATTAATATAATATGAGAAAAAAAAAAAAAAAAAAAAATACAACTTTAGAGTGGCTGATTTTGTTTGATTTATCTCTTTATAGAATGTCCTTGAATAAAATATTACTAATAAAGGTTTGCAAGCTTCAGCAGCAGGTTTTTCTATTGCACATTATAGTCCAAGGCTCTTGTTATTTTATGAGTGCTTTTTTACACATAACTTAGAAAACAATTCTTCTGGGAAACATGCTATAGAGATTAATTACAATTTATGTGCTACTAAAGTTCTGCTCGCTGCTTCTGCATACCCGACAAGGCCGCTGTTCCAGGACATGATTTTATGAAGCAACATAGGTGGGCTATGTGATTACAGAGTCATACTTAACAGAAAGATCTCAATCAACCCCCACCCCACCACCATGCCCTGCCGGTGGAGGTTGCCGCCGGTGCATTGGTGATTTCTCGCGCCGGGTCAGGGTGCTCGGGTAAGCGCTGGCCCACTTTCGGCGGTTGCTTGGCGGGGCCTGTCCCTACTGGCTCCCTACTCTGCCCTTTTTCTGGGGTGGTTCTCCTGGGGGTCCCTTGCCCAGGGGGGCCTCCGGATGTTTGGGGCCCGGGTCTTTTCCATGCCTGCTTCATGCCTTGCGGGTTGGGGCTGTTGTTCCCCACACACACTATTAAACATTTACATGGAGGAACCTTATGAACACAAGCGCGCTCACACACACAGGTGTACACTCAAGTATTTACATTGGTGTAAAAACAGGTGCTCACAGACTCACATTGTCTGCTGTTGCTTCAAAACCTATTTTGTAATATTAGTTATGTGTGCTGCTCAATAACATTTAACATTTAGAATTTATTGTGATTCATACAGATGTTGGTTGTTGCTGCAGTTTCTCTGATGTGTCTTCTGTTGTTTTCTCTTCTGTTGTAAAAAAAAAAAAAAAAACAGAAGGATCTAAAAAGTTGTCACAAAACCATTACATCTAACCATAGTGAGCAAACAAAACAGTTTGTAAGTCCACAGGCTATGAGACATTTGAATACACAGATAAACAAATCGATGGGATTAATGGTAAAGCGAGATTAAAATTCTGTTTCAAATAGGCTTTTTATGCACACATTAGATTTAATGTTTTATGTACATCAGGCTAGTGGAACCATCTGGTTTTATAACTGCAGTGTCACTAACATCACACTTTCAATTTTTAGAGGGACGGTCGAGGTAAATGCAGCTGTGACTGTAATACCTGTTCTAGCTTGTACAATGATAGCACACCATTCATATATAGCTCTCTGGAGTCATTTTAAAAGAGTACATTGTGTTAGAAAGTAGTTTCAATGCAAATGGGGCCTCGGTGAGAGGAATAGCACAGATGCAGGAATCTGATGCGCCGCTGTGATTGTCACATAGCTAAAGATTACCATCCTGTCTGAGTCATATAAAAAATATCCACAGGCTTACAATCCGGCAAAACTTTGAAAACCCTTCTTTTTTTCATCCACTCCCAGACCTTTATGCATAGCCATTGTTAACATCCCAGTACATGATGCAAATTCACAGTGGAGTTGCTAGCATGTATTTCATCTTTACAATTGCAGGTATTCACTTTGTCGCTGGAAATTATAGCATATTGAACGCTAGAAGGAGAATAGGAGGAAAGAGAGGGAAGAAAGGGAATTCAGTGTGTGTTTGAGTGTGAGTTACGGTTGTTTTGCTGTAGTAGCTTAGAGTAATCCCCAGCAACAAAGCTTCTTGTTTATCTCATCTCCCAAAAATCAAGACTAACACCTTTGATTCTGATATGACCAGGTTTTTCAAGTATGCCAATGTGACCTCGTAAGAATTCATAGGTTTTTGATGTAGTGTGGTTCTAGAATAAGCATTTTAATTTGTATACAGAGACATTGAAACATGCATTATTAACATATTGACAGCATCTAAACAACACATGAAAAACTTTTTTAAAAAAGATTTTAGGTCATAGTATATTGAAATTATCAAGTAGACTTCATAGTATTTAATCAATATGTGTCATGCCCATGGACTGTCAGTAGGTGTTTTCGACTTGAAGCAGCGTATGATCAGAATGATCAGTGTATGACATCAAAGTACTGTGAGAGCGATTCGAAAGCATAGGATCTGTCTGCTCTCTTAACGCTCTCGCTGTACTTTGATGTCATATACTGATCATTCTGCACAGCGCTGCTTCAAGTCGAACGCACCTAGTGTGTTTGTTTTCCTCCCCATGTGCTCCCAGTGACCTCATTTTTCCCTAGTCTAATTAGTCATTCCGTTCACCTGTGTTTCCCAATTACCTTGTTGAGTTGTGTATTTATGGTGTGGTCTGTCCTTTGCTTTCTGTCCGGTGTCTAACGTCAATCCATGTGCTACGTGTGTTCCTGCTTGCTCTGTGTGTCCCATTTTGGATTATTAAAGACTGTCATTTATATGTTTTATCCATCTCTCCTCGCTCCTACACAGTAGCTAAAGCAGAGAATTCAAATCTCATGAAAGAGCTTCAGCGCTGTCAGTTCATTTCTGTAAACATGACCGTAAAAATATTATACGATGATACATATGATGGTTTTTTAAAGATCATTATTTTGTGTGTTTTGTGTAACAGAATATGTTGACATGCTTTAATGTTCAAACAACACATTATTTTTCAAATACTGTACCTTATTGTTGTTCCTCTATGCCCCGCCTCTCTCAAAAGCGTTTTTTTCTACAAATCTCCTCCTTCCGACAAGCGCAATCTGCACTGATTGGCCAGCTGACACAGTGTATTGTGATTGGCCAAACACCACAAACGCGCGTCGGAAATGTAAAGCCCCTTTACCATAATCGCAAACTTCAGCTTTCAAAGTAAATATAAAGACAGTTAATAATGGTGTTAGTTTTACCATCATGTATTTGCAGTACACAAGCCACTGTTAAGAAAGCTGACTTATGCTCTCAACGTCAAATGCAGAAATGCTAATTCATGCATTTATGACCTCAAGGTTAGACTATTGTAATGCTTTACTGGGTGGTTGTTCTGCACGCTTGATCAACAAACTACATTTGGTCCAAAATGCAGCAGCTAGAGTCCTTACTAGAACCAGGAAGTATGACCATATTAGCCCGGTTCTGTCAACACTGCATTGGCTCCCTATCAAACATCTTATAGATTTTAAATTCTTGTTAATTACGTATAAAGCCCTGAATGGCTCAGTTCCTCAGTACTTGAGCGAGCTCTTATCACATTATAGTCCTCCACGTCTGCTGCGTTCTCAAAACTCTGGCCATTTGATAATACCTTTGGGAAAGTTGTGGCCTAATGGTTAGAGAGTCGGACTTGTAATCCAAAGGTTGCAGGTTTGAGTCCCCGGCCGGCAGGGATTGTAGGTGGGGGGAGTGAATGTCCAGCGCTCTCTCCACCCTCAATACCACGACTGAGGTGCCCTTGAGCAAGGCACCGAACCCCCAACTGCTCCCCGGGCGCCACAGCATAAATGGCTGCCCACTGCTCCGGGTGTGTGTTCACGGTGTGTGTGTGTGTTCACTGCTGTGTGTGTGCACGTTGGATGGGTTAAATGCAGAGCACGAATTCCGAGTATGGGTCACCATATTTGGCAGTATGTCACTTCACTTTTTAAAAAAAATACCTAGAATATCAAAATCGACTGCAGGTGGCAGATCCTTTTCCTATTTAGCACACAAACTCTGGAACAATCTACCAGTGTTGGGCAAGCTACTTGGAAAATGTAGTGAGCTAAACTAACAGTTACTCCTTATTAAATGAAGCTTCACTACACTAAAGCTACAGCCCTGGGAAATGTAGCAAGCTAAGCTACAGCAACATGGCAAAAGTAGTTTACTACATCCAATTAAAAAAAATAAATAAATAAATTATATTGAACCAACATCATACCAAGTCAATGCTCTCTCAGTGATCAATAAAACTGTCAGTCAAGCAGATAGATAGGCATAATTGTTCAGTTTAATTGTTTATTCAACAACTGTTCCAAACCAATTTGGCAACAAAAATCAGTATCGTGTACAGGGCCAGATTTACATTATATTGTGACATACTAGGCAAAAGAAATGTTTGCTGTCGGCCGGAAACCTCCTTGTGGTAGTTGATATTGTGGCTTTATTGTGTACAGATACATTTATATAAATGGTAATACTTCACAATAAAGTTCATTAGTTAACTTTAGTTAACATGTAGTTAACGAGAACTAAGAATGAACAATACTTCTGCAGCATTTATTAATGTTAATTTCAACATTTACAAATGCATTACAGTTTTTCTCAGTCGCTTTGGTGCATTTCTCAGATCAGAAATTAAATTCATCTAGTCAGTTGTGCACATGCAGTTTCTCATTCTTTTGATCAAGTTGCAATTGCTTTGGTACATTCATGCAAATGATTATGTACATTTGTCTGCGTTTTCCTACATTATCAGTTGCTAATGTCATGTTGCTCAATATGTATTATTTAGTTCTCTGGGCAATAGTCTTACCCCTCAAAACATTTAGTCATTAGTTCATCGTATAAGTCATTAAATGCAAAATGGTTGATCTAGTTGTCATAAACTGTGAAGCACATTTTCTACACATTTCTATTAATCTTTTTGTAAATTTGCCATGGATTGCGCAGGTGAATCTTGACTTTCACTAATGAAGAGAATGTAGATCAACCAATGATTAACCAGTTCTCTGAAATTCCTCATACAGTGCTGCATGCAAAATCAAAGCTCTGCCTGTGTTTGCCTTTCTAATTTTGTATTTTCGCCTTTGTGCCCATATTTCTTTTCTATATCACAATGACGTTGTAAGATCTTTTTTTTTTTTTTTTGGTCAGACCACTAGCAAAAGTGTAACTGTGAATCCTATCCAGTCTCTTTCAATCAATATCCCACATACAGTAATGTGTAAATTTGTACTTTTAAAATGGATATATGGCATATATAAGAAATGCAGCCTTCTGCATTTCAGTACAACTGTCATCCAAACTGTTGCCATAGTTTACATCAGGTAATATTAACAGAGTGAACTGTTATATTGACAACATGACTAAGCACTTTGGCTATCCTGTTTGTGAACAATGACACAAGGACTTTTCATTTTCATGCTACAGATTTGTTCATTGACAAATACGTAACTTTGAGACATGAACTAAAGATTTTGAATACGTTACAGGCTTTTGCAGGTAATCCATTGTGTGGAGCTGTTTGTACAAATAGTTTTGAGAAATGCACATACTTAACAAATATTAAGATTCTAGAAATGCACCAAAGTGACAGAGAAAAACTGTAAAATCAAAATTTGTGTTTGTTATCATTAGTTAATGCACTGTGAACTAACATGAACTACCAATGAACGACTGTATTTTCATTAACTAACATTAACAAAGATGAATAAATAGGCCTGGCCTACTGTAATAAATGTATTGTTCATTGTATGCCCATGTTAGTTAATACTGTCACATGGCAAACGAGATGTGAGGCATGCGGATCCATGTGCAAACTTTTAATTATAAACAGTCTGTACACAGGCAGGGTCAAAAACCGGCAAACAGAAATGGCACGGGCAAGACACAAGAGAGATCCTAGGGCAAGCGTGGGTCGGCGATCGGCGAACAATATCCAATAGGGCAAGGCAGAGAGATAATCCAGGTACACGAGCAGTAGTCCAAGAGAGGCACAAACAGAGTCCGAAGGGCATGGAAAAGGGTTAATCCAGGAAACATGGGCAGAAAACAGGAAACGAGACTATAAACAAAGCAAACTAAATTTAGACTTACAAAACACAGAATGGCTCGGTAAGGCAGCTAACACTTGGAGAGTGTTATACGCAGAACCAGACTCAGAGCTAGACATACACACAGAATGGTTCGGTAAGGCAGTTAACACTTGGAGAGTGTTAAACGCAGAACCAGACTCAGAGCTAGCCATACACACAGAAGGGTGACCAGCATACGCAGGACAATACTCGGCAGAGAGAAAGAGGAAGTCCATGGTTGAAGTAGAGTGTGTGATTGTGTGATCGTTCTCAGGTGTGAGCGTGATTAGTGCAATCAGCTGTATATGTGTCGTCAGTGCAATGGATGATGGGAATTGTAGTACGTGGGTGAAGTGCAACAGTGGTGTGGTCCAAGAGTCAATGTGATGGAGGAGTGACCTCTGGTGGTGAGTAAACAGAAGTCCACAGACCAGATGCGTGACAAATACATTAGCTAATATTAATGAAATCTTATTGTATGATGTTACCATATAGATGTATAGGCCTGGCTACATTTATTTGCATCGTTACATTCGTATTATTAACATTTCACCAAAATCAAATTCAAGCTTTTGACCAGTGAATGTTTTTTCCTCGTCATTACTGCCACATCAAAGGCAGTACGTGTGTCCTATTTACATTTTCATGAACTTGCAGGTCATACAGTTTTCTGTCGCTATGTGGGCACTCAGTTTTTTTTCTGTTATTTGGCCAAATTATCATATTATAAAAGATTCATCGCTTCGCACAAGCTATTTTGCTGTGACTTGGCAACAAATGCTAGACTAAGACACTCTTCTCCGCTCCTCAAATACAAAAAAAAAAAACATTAGCCTTTATAAATATAGCATTTCTTGAGTAAAGAAAATGCTGTACTTATTCAATCAACAGTTCTTTATTTACCTTCAGACAGCAAACAAACTGAGAAGCTCCAAACTGCACGCCACACTTCATTGACGAGAGAGGCGGGAGAAATAATAAGGTTTGACTGACAGTTTGAGGAGCCAATCGCGTTACAAGGTTTAGTGGTGGTGGTGTCAGTTTTACTGATCCAGGATCAGTGATCCGTAGCAGTTATATTTCCGATTTGAGCTTGAGTTTCAGAAATGCTTTGTAAAATGTAACGTTAGATTTTGTTGACACTACCACGCTACTTGATCAAAAACAGAGCTTCGCTACTGAAAAGCTGTTTGATTCATAAAGCAGTGACACTACCACCACGCTACTGAGAAGTGTAGTTAAACTACTAGCGTCTCTACTTGTAGCGACGCTACTGCCCAGCACTGCAATCTACCTAACACTGTTCGGGAGGCAGACACACTCTTGTCAGTTTAAATCTAGATTAAAGACACATTTCTTTAACCTGGTTTGCACATAACACACTAATATGCTTCTATTATTCTAATCCATTAAAGGATTGTTAGGCTGCATTAATTCGATCAACCGGAACCAGGAACACTCCTCATAACACACGATGTACTCGTTACATCGTAAGAAGAATGGCATCTACGCTAATATTTGTCTGTTTCTTTCTTATTCTGTTTCTCAGTCCGTGTCCGGATCAGATGGTGGATCGGCACCAGGAGATGATGTCTGCGGCCTTGATTTGGTTCCTTGCTGCTGTCGCCTCTGGCTTGCTCAGTTGGGGACACTTAATTTCTAGCGATTATCGTCAATTTGATTTCACAGATACTATTTAAACTAAACTGAGCTAGACAATGACATCACTGAATTCAATAATGAAATGCCTTTAACTGAAAATTGAGTGTTTAATCTTATTATTATACATTACTGACACTCTATCTTCTAATTTGATACTGTTAAGTGCTTTGACACAATCTGTATTGTTAAAAGCACTATATAAATAAAGCTGACTTGACTTGACTTGACTTGACTCCACTGTGATGTGACCCTGTCTCTCTCTCTCTCTCTCTCTCTCTCTCACACACACACACACACACACTCACGCACACACACACAACGCGTTATTCTACACTGCGCAAAACTCCGCATTTGAACAGTCAATAAAAAATACTTAAACTAATATCAAAACATACTTACAGTCGATTGTAAGTGATTCCAAAGCGCCAGATTGTCATGGCAAAGTCAGAATTTACCTTTTTTTTGTAGAAATAGCCTTTGTGCACAGCCAGCCTTGTTCTCTCCTAGGTTCACAAAACTGTCGTCCATAAAATACGCTGCACAAATTCGAACATTTGGGTTGTGCTGTTCTGTTGTAAATAAATCTTAACAAAGATTCCTTATTGCATCTACTTTCGGAAGGCCAAATAAAGTGCTTTTGCTTTGGCATAGAAATACACATCGTCTCCCTGACATGGCTGCATCAATACCACTGCTTACTGGAACCACGCCTTCTTTCTTTGCGTGAACATTTGGGCGGCATTAAGCAAATATTTCCACATCATGACATAGACATGTTAGGGGCGTGTTTGAATGAGGTGTTTTAGCCCGGTCTGGATCAGCCTTCATTTTTAGATAGAATAAATCCTTTTGTGGGAGACTTTGAGCTTTGTAACTCAGCAGATCTTATACATGCACAAACAGCTACATAACACACTAAAGAAAAGGAAAAAAAGAAATTGCATCATATGACCCCTTTAATATAACAACACATGGTGTGCGTATGAGAGCGGTTTCTGTGCGGAACGCCGTGATGAGTTTAACAATACTAGATAACATAAGTAATATTCTCCCATGCTCCAAACATGAACCAGAACGCGCACATATCATGTCTTCTTCAAAAGATGCGATAAGGGCTGATAGAGCAGCAGCTGCAGCTCTTCTGATCATGAACGCGATGACACGTCGGATTATTGTGATATACAGCAAACGATACAGACCGAAAATTCAAAGAAGAGTAAACAGAAAGTAACTACCTTTATTCTTTCTCTTTTAAAAATGCTTTAATATCCATTTGTCTGTATAATGGGTGTGTTGTTGGTCTGTGTTTTATTGGTTGTTGTCTCCCCTCCTCCCACTTTTCCACAGTTTTACACGCGTATTTTCCAGATCCAAGGAGTGAAAGGCCAGTGCTGAAACAGGGATTTTCATGACACTTTAAGAGATCAGGCTGAATATGCAGATATGACAGTGGTGCTATTCTGAAGCAATACTGCTAAGCATTTAGTACTCTTGCAAATATCTTTCCAAACACAGTGTAAAGACATTCAAGGTAAAATGGCTCAATTAATGTCAAAATAAGCTCAGTTGTTAATAATAGACAGCAGGTGCATTATTAAAGTTTCCAGATGGACTGTGCATATAAGTGTTGGTCTAATATTAACATCCTGCCTTACTGTCAAGGGCAATATTTCTGTAATCACAGTGGAGTTGCAGCAAATGTCTTGTTCGAAGTTCCTGGCTTTTCTAGAGCATACTGTTCAGTGCTTGAGGTATCAGCGGGGGGGGAAATGCAAAGATGTGACCTTGGAATGGAACCCTAAGAAATCTGCATTTCCTCATGTATTGCACAGCTAATGCAACTAAATTTGCTCATCTCATAGCAAATACATAAAAGGGGTGTTAATTACCGCTGAAATTAGATTGGTTCGGAAGGGGTGGGGGTTGCAGTCTCTTATTGGAAGTGAAGGCTATTGGGTTTCCTTATTAGCGATCATGGTAGCAGTGGAAGCCATGCATTACCCTCTGAAGGATTTTAATTTTCACATTCATCCTGTCTGGATAAGTGACAGAGCTATTGGGAGTCAGCGTGAGTGTGTATGTGTGTGTGTGTGAGTGTTGAAGGGAGGATAGGTGCACTTTGAGCAGTGTGATATAAAAAAAACAATCGCTTCATTATTCTGTTATTATCTTAGCCCATGGAAATATATGCGTGTGTATGTGTGAGTGAAGAGATACTGTAATGGTGTCTGCTTCCAAAGCCTAGTCTGACATTTCAATATCCGAGCAAGAGAGGGAAGCTGATAACTAGGCAATATGATGCGTGTGTTAGGCTTGAGCTGAAATTCTCCTGTAACACCGAGGTATGAGAGACACAGGCCCTATGACAACAAGCCTGATAGAGCAACCACTAAACCTTTTAAACCACTTAACCTAAAAATGTTAACATCTAAATTAACTGGATTTATTCAAGTCAAAAATACCATGTAATACCGCCAAAACAAACAAAATATATTGTATTCCACCAAAACCACTTGAAAAGGGTTAAATTACATAGAAGTATCTTTAAATTAACATGAATAAATTAAATTAAATAATAAATTATATAATACTATTATATTGTGCAATAAAAGACATTTCACAAAGTGCATTTAATCAGAAAATCAGAAATGACAACTTCCATGCCACTGGAAACATCATTATTTTAATTATATATATTTTTTTTATTGTATAACATAACATTTTCTCTTTGTGTCTGGATTAGAAATTTCTTCATATCAGTGTGTTTAAAAGGTTTCAGTCTTGCTATATTTTCTGTAACTGGTTAAGGATGTCTTGAAATCATTATCCATCATTGTGTGCCTCTGTGTGTCCGAAGAGTTTTAATGGATCTACGAAATAATTTTGTTCTCACAGACGAAAATCAGAAGAAAATAAAAAAATGCTTTTGTCCTGTCTTCCCCTTCATTACCACCAGTTATAACATCATCTTTCCTTCAGACTCAGTTGATGATAGGTCAAACTGAGCAAGAAGACTAGTGTCCCCAGATTAAAGAAATAATTAACTCAAAAAACAATTCTCACCATTTGCTCTTCCTCATGTTATTTGGAAAAGTGTATTTTTGAAGAACATTTTGGCCACTCTTTACTATACAATGACAACAATGACATGACAAAAAGCATCATATATAAGCATCAAGTGGTCCAAAACAATATGATCTCGTGAGGATTTGTATGCAATTCTACATAGTGTCATAAAATGTACTTACATTTGCATAGACACATAAACATATAATATTGACATATTTACATAATCTAAAACAGAAATCATCAACTTTAAAGACATACAAAGTGTAATATTGAAATTGAATCATTAATATTTTGATTCAGTTATATTCAAATGCATCAACAATGACATTGTTGTCAATCACATTTAAAACATTAAACAGTTTGATATTGCTTTACTAAAGCAGAGTCACAAAAGTTTATGACCCTGATAGTTTAAGTGTCTTTGAATCACTCCATCCAAAGCTGTTCGAAAATATATAATTTTCTGTTATAAAGTTCCTCACCCTGTTCCAAATGTAGCATTTGATCAATGAGATCTGTCAATAAGTGTTCCGTTACACCAGGTCAAATTATGAAGGTAGTCGCTCCAGCACAGGAATTTTTAGCTCTCCACAAGGATTTTAATCTCTTATTCTCAAATTCCCTTCATGATATGTTGGTGTCACGGAAATAGATCAAGGCACAACAGGAAATTCTGAACATGTTGTTTTCATCAGATAAAACTTTTCTTCCCAGTATCATTAAGTTTCATCTTCCTTCATCATCAAATGATGAAAAAGTCTCTCTGATACGATTCTGTGGTGCCAAAACTGGAGATGTGAGGTGTTTAATTTTGCTTAATGTAGTCAAAGCCTACACAGGCCATTCATAAAAAGGGCAAGACATTGACCCCCTTCTTTTAAGCAACATCAATTCCTGCTTCTTTTTATTTTTTTTTAGTGATGTGGCTCTTATCAATCATTTAGAGATGAAGAGAGCAGCAGGTATGCCGCTGGCCAAAGACACTCCAAGGATTTGACCTTCTCTCCATTGGGATGTTCCTGGCCTTTCCGCAGTGTTTTTAATGGAATGCTGCAGGGTTCTTTTCAATAGGATGGAGAGGAAGACAGCTCTGATGCTGAGTTTGTGTGTCAGAGAGAGATAAAGTGTGAAAGGGAATCACAGTGTTAGAGAGCGGAAATAAGGAAGAACTGGAGGTGTGAGACAACTGCTGAGACAGAACCTGTAGAACATCTGTGCTAATTTCACCTTTTTTGTGAAGAAGTGTAGCTTCCGGCTTCCTGAGAGAAGAATATTCTATATGCAGATCACAAAGGAAATATTCCAGTGCTATGTTTCCCAAAGCACTAGGTAGAACATTAGTCATAAGCAGCACTTAGTCTCCACAGCACACTTCCTAAAAGCCCAGTATTCTAAGTAGCATGTTAAAATGTCTGTAAATTAACTAGAGCCTTGGGTCACTCCAGTACATGCAACTTCAATTGATATTTTTTGGAGCTTTCACATTTACTGTCATTATTTACTCCCCCTCACATTGTCTCAAACCTGTATGACTTAATGTCTTCAGTGAAATGCAAAAAGTGAACCTTTGAAGAATACCCTTGTAGTAACTTTAGAACTATTGTTCTAATTTTAGCTTTTAGGGAATCTATTCTTAAGATTCGATATTTATATGATTAATTGATATATTAATCAAAATTTCCAACTTATACCTTATTAACCATACCTCATTAACGACTTGTCCAGCAAGCATTAAACCAGTATGCCTTAACAATTCAGATTAATTCTGTGGCCACAGTACTACTGAATTGATTAGGTGATGTTGGTATTAGTTAAAATTAGCATAGGTAACATTAGCATAGGTAACGCAATCTTTTGGCAGATGAAAATCACAACAACAGACAAGAGATTTCTTAATAGAATCAAAGTTTATGTCACTACTCTACTACAATACTAAGCTAAATAACACAAAACAGAATACGTAAACACAAATACACACACATTGCAGGCAATTAATTGTTTTGGTCTGAAGAGAGTTTTAGGTTCTAATGCTCGTTTTCAAGAATGCTCTAACTTCAACCTGAGGGAGTCACAAGCAAAGAACTTCACTATCTTTACTCGTAAAGATGAATACAACCATTTTATAGCAGAATTAGGAAGGATTGTTTGATTTTACTTGCTTTAAGTTGAGTTCCGTTCCTTCCTGGTTAAGGGAACCCCGGGGTGCGGATTGGCTGCTGATGTGTCTTCGTCACGGGGAAGCCCTCTCGCAATTGGTTGGTTTCTCTGTGGAGTGGTGACGCTCTCAGGAAGTTCGTTTCAGTTCTTTGGCTTCTGGTGTTAAAGTTTCTTTAGAAGTTTGACTGAGTCCTGATTAGGCCTGTCGCGATAGTCGATAAATCGATTAATCGCACGATAAAAAAAAATGACCTCGATAATTTTTCCGGCCGCGATAATTTCATTTGCATACTTGTTTGTTATCCGCAACTGAATGACAACTCTCGTTTCCTTAGCGTAGGAGAAGTGAACCCTCTTGTCAGTTGCATTGTCTTTTGTGTGGGGAGGCGGCGCTTGTCAGTCACATGGACTTTGTGTGGGAAGGCGGGAGTGCTTGAGGCGACTGCAGAGAAGAGCGAAAAGACGAGACGCGAGTTGTGACATGGAATTGGTTTCAAAGCCAAACGCGACAGCTGCAGTGTGGGAGCACTTCGGATTCAAACCGAATGACCGTGGTGAACCACTTAACCTGAGCGAGCTGGTATGTCGCATTTGTTTTAAAACAGTATCGACTAAAACTGGTAACACAACAAACATGCACATGCACCTAAAACGCAATCATCCGTTGCAGTTTTCCCAGATGGGAAATAAAAAAGCTACAACAGACGGGCCGTCTTCGTCTTCCCGACAGTGCACCATAACTGGGGCATTTAGTCGACAAACAAAGTACAAACAGGACAGTGCAAAATGGTGTGCACTCACCGACAGTGTAGTTCGCTTGATTGCTAAAGAGATGCTGCCCTTTAGTATCGTCGAAAAGCCGGCATTTCGACGAATGCTGCAAACATTTGACAGCCAGTATTCATTGCCTGGGAGAACATACGTGTCACAAACGGCAATTCCACAACTGTACAACAGCATTAAAGATGGCATACTAAACGAGATCAAAGACATCCAATTTTTCTCTGCCACTACGGATATGTGGTCAAGTTCAAACATGACCCCCTATATGAGCTTGACTATACACTATATAAGTGCTGACTGGAGCCTGCACTCCAAGTGTTTAGAGACCAGGTATGTCCCAGATAACCATACTGCTGACACCCTTGGCGAAAACCTGAAGTCTGCTGTAGCAGATTGGGGACTGGATGAGCACAAACTAGTTTGCATCACTACAGATAATGGTGCTAACATTGTTGCTGCAATAAGGGATCTTTGGTCTTTGGTCACAACCTCCATCTCGCTGTGTCCCATGGTCTGGACAGCAACAAAGATCGGACAGCGCGTGCCATAGGACTCTGTAAAGGTTTGGTCAACACATTCAACCTGAGCTGGCTTAAGAGGAGAGACCTGAGGAAGGCACAGAGTGAGGCTAATCTCCCCCAACACAGTGTAATACTGGTGAGTGATGTTTAATTCATAGGTAAAATATTTATATAATATGCTCATTTCGGTTCATTTTCCCGACCGACAACCGCCGCTCGTTATCCGATTTTTATCCGTTAATATTATAAGATTATAATATTGAATTGGCATTAAGTAAAAAATAAAATTGACACGTGTCTGTGATCCGTTAAAAATAAAAATCACGGGTTTATTTTAACGTGCAAACATGCAGAACAGATCAACAACAGAACCTGGATTCACATAAAATTCACGCACCTGCAGCATTTCTGACAGTGACAACAGAAAAAAAAACAATAAATAATAAATATAAATAATATAAATATAAATAATATAAATAAAAAACATAAGATAGGCCTACAATAAATATATTTTATTAACTTAATTAACAAATTATGACAAAAAGAAAACATTGAATCAATTTGAAGCTTTGAAAAAAAACAGCATTTTTTTCATCAAATAAAAATAGCAGGCCTACCTTAATCCACATCTTGGATTATATATATATATATTACCATGCAGCAAAAAAAAAAAAAAAAAAACCTTTAACATAGTATTATAATCGGTCAAAATGTTTACTTTCATTTAACGGTTAAATGGCCAATATGAGCATTAATAAAAATAATGGACATGTAAAAAGAAGTTATTTTATTTAAGAATGTTGATAGACAAACTAATGAACAAGAACAATATTATCTTTCACACAGGATGTTGTCACACGATGGGGCACTAAGCAGAAGATGGTAGAGAGGGTGCTGGAGCAACTCCCAGCCATAAGACGTGTCCTGGTTGAAGACAAAAAACATAGCCACCTCAACCCAACCTGGCAGGATGTTGCTGTGTTGGAGTCTATCAACGCAGCAATGAAACCACTGGCTGACTTCACAGACATCCTCTCAGGGGAAAAATACGTCACGGTGTCCTCGGTTAAGCCTGTGTTGGAACTGATTAAAGACGACCTTCTCTCTCCAGGCCCTGATGACACTGCACTTACAGCCAGTATTAAACAAAACATGTGCAGGGTACTGACTGAAAAATACAGCTCACCTGCAATCAATGTCCTACTTAGAAAGGCCACCATCTTGGATCCAAGGTATCGCTTTGGCAGCATGGAGGAGGCAGGTGCATTGGATGATGTCAAACATCAGCTTGTGCGAGAGCTACTGGACTTAGGACCAGAAGAAAGTGGAGAAGGTACAAGTGGTGAGAGCTGCAGCAAAGCCACTGGAGGAAACGAGGATGAACCTACTGCTGCCGCACTCACCAAGAAGAAGAGGCTGAGTGACCTTCTTCAAAACAGAAGAGCTCGTAATCTCAGTCAGGCCCATGCTGCATTTCCAAAAAGAGTGCAGGCTGATGCAGAGCTGACTAAGTTCCTCCAAGAGGATGCAATTGATGCATCTTGTGATCCCTTGGTGTGGTGGCATGACAATCAAAGAAGATATCCTTTGATGGCCAAGTTGGCCCAAAAATACATGTGCATTTGTGCTACAAGCACCAGCTCTGAGAGAATGTTTAGCACAGCTGGCAACATTGCTACTCCTGAGAGATCCTGCCTTAAGCCACACAAAGTCAACATGTTGGTATTTCTTGCACGGAATCTGCCATAAAATCTCTATCTCTCTCTCTCATCATTGGTGTACATAGACTGCAATTCACTTTTTTTGCTGGAGAAATTATTTTTCAAAAGTTTTTTGCATATGGCTTGAGGCTTTTTTGTTTGTTTGTTTACAAAGGTCCTAACAGACAGTTTTGCCTGTTATGGAATGCATGTTGCGCCTATTGTTTAATATTTTTTGAAGTGCAATTTTGTTTACATCCATTTTATTTATTGTTTTTGGTATTTATTCAAGTGCATTTTTTGTTAACAGAGACTGAGAGTCCATTGCTTTTATTGTTTTTGGTTGTTTTGTTCATTGTTATTGTGGATATTTAAAATGTTTTCCATTTTCAGTGTTAAATAGTCTTTGGAAATAAACGTTTATTGAATTTTGAAAGGTGTATGTGCATTATTATGCCATTATCATTATTGTAGATGAAAATGGTCTCAGATCGACAATATTATCGTTTATCGCGATAATTTCTTGGACAATTTATCGTCCAGCAAAATTTGTTATCGTGACAGGCCTAGTCCTGATCGTTGTTCAATGCTCGGCCATAATGTTAATGGTTGGGAGCGCTTAACAGCGCGATCAGAGCAGGAACCGAAGTTTCAAAACAGCACGCGAGCAAGCAGAGAGAGCGAGACACACAGCTGGGCATCTGTCTTTAACGGGCTGATATGGGATCCACCCACGGACGATTAACAACTCGGATTCTTCCTGTGGGGCGGAGCCCCGCCCTGCACGGCTTCTTTACTTGCATACATTATCTGTTCAGTTATTTTATCACATGAATAAACTATTGACAGCAGATTTCTATTCGTGTTGTAATCCTACATTATGATGAGAAAAGTCATCTTTCATCCACACCAGATTATTGCTGACGAAATCAGCTCTCGTTCAACATCAAACATTAGGTATTTGGAATACACAAAGTACATACCTTAATTTTATATACTTATATGGGTTAATACATCGATTAAACGATCCTAAATTCTAAATAAATCACACCAAGCATGTGAAACTAAACAATAGTGATCGTGAGAGATTGAAAGATTACAACAATAACATAGAGTCCAATAACACAGCAAGCTTATGAATGACATGAAATACAACCTTAATATATATTGTAAATATATTATATATATTGTTTCTGATTATATTGCTTCAAGAGCAGCAACAATTATAATTTGTTCTTTTTGCAATCCTTAGGCAAAGCATTGAGTCTGTTTGTCTGTTACAGAAAGAAAAAGTGTGTTTAGTTTGGAATGTGAAGATCAAGATGTTGTTCTCGCTCACATAAAAGTGTTGGGGTTAAGACTGAACCCCAGGAAAAGTGTGCTTTCTCCATTACAGAGAACCACTTATCTGAGGGTGGTGTGGGATTCGACCACGATGCAGGCACGTATGTCTCCTGCTTGGATCGAGTCGATCCTCACGGAAGTCAAGAGGGTGAAAGAAGGCCAGTCACTCACTGTCAAGCAGTTTCAGAGCCTGCTGGGTCTGATGGCAGCTGCGTCCAACGTGATGCCTATTGGCCTGCTGTACATGACCCCTACAGTGGTGGCTCAAGACCAAGGGGTTCTCCCCGAGGGGAAACCCGCTTCGAAATGATCAAGGTCAAGGCTCTGAAATACTTTCTCCCAGACCTAAGAGGTCACCATGTGTTAGTTCGCACCGACAACACAACAACACATCAGTGGTCTCTTATATCAACCACCAAGGAGGTCTGCGGTCGTGCCCCCTGTATAGGCTGGCGCACCAGATCCTTGTGTGGGCTCAGGGCAAACTCCTCTCATTAAGAGCAGTTTACATCCCTGGGCATCTCAATGTGGGAGCAGACACACTGGCGAGACAGGAGCTTTTGTCCGGGGAATGGATGCTTCACACCGAGGTGGTGAAGCAGATCTGGAGAGTGTTTGGCCAGGCTCAGGTGGACCTCTTCGCTACTCAGGAGACAGCGCAATGTCCCCTCTGGTACTCTCTACTTCATCCAGCTCCACTGGGGCTGGATGCCATGGTACAGACATGGCCGAGGCTTCGTCTGTATGCCTTTCCCCCGATTGCTCTGCTCCCCGGAGTTCTGGAGAGAGTGCGCCAGGATGGAGTCCGGTTGCTACTAGTAGCCCTGTACTGGCCGGGCCGAGTATGGTTCTCAGACCTGATTTCCCTCCTCGACGGCTCTCCATTGGAGATTCCAGTCAGGAGGGATCTCCTCTCACAGGGAGGAGGCACCCTTGTGCACCCCTGCCCGGAGTTGTGGAGGCTGTGGGTGTGGCCCCTGAGGGGGCACGGCTCATAGCTTCCGGTCTCTCAACCGAGGTTGTTGAGACCATCCTCCAATCCAGAGCTCCCTCAACGAGGAGACTGTACGCCCTGAAGTGGAGACTCTTCACTTCATGATGCAGAGATCGCCAGTTCGACCCAGTTAACTGCCCGGTTGGTACAGTGCTGGACTTCCTGCAGGCTCGACTCTCCGCAGGGTTAACCCACTCCACCTTGAAGGTTTATGTGGTGTCGATTTCGGCCTACCACACCTCTCTTGGTGGACAGTCAGTGGGCAGACACCCCCTAGTTACATGTTTCCTCCGTGGTGCACTGAGGCTAAGGCCTCCATTACGGCCTCCTTGGGACTTGGTTGTGGTTTTGAATGCCCTCTGTAAGCCTCCATTTGAGCCTATTATGGAGATCTCAGATTGCCACCTTACCCTGAAGACCGTGTTTCTTCTGGTGATCTCATCTCTGAAGAGAGTTGGGGATCTGCAGGCCCTGTCAGTGGCCCCTACCCACTTGGACTTTGCGCCTGGTATGGCCAAAGCCTTTTTATACCCTCGTGTACGGTATGTCCCCAAAGTTCCTTCGGTTACGCCACAGCCTGTCGTACTGCAGGCCTTTAGTCCTCCTCCCTTTCAGGAGCCTGACCAGCAAAAGCTTAACCGTATGTGTCCAGTGCGAGCATACGTCCACAGAGCTGCCATGTGGAGAAGGGCGGACCAATTGCTGATTTGCTATGGTCCCCCTAAGAGAGGTCTTCCTGCTTCAAAGCAGACCCTCAGTCAGTTGTCGATGCCATTCATATGGCCTATGAGTCCTATGACCTCCCCTCGCCGATGGGAGTCAAGGCTCATTCCACGAGGAGTGTGGCGGCCTTTCTCACAGGTGTCCCAATCCAGGACATTTGCAATGCTGCGGGATGGTCTACGCCCATGACTTTTGTCAGGTTCTATGGCCTGGACATGAGAGCCACTCCAGGCTCTTCTGTTCTCTCACACAGGGCAGGGATTGGGAAGTCTGGTGCCGTGGGTATCTCGTTCCCCAAAGCGTCTCTGGACGCAGCTCGAGTTCCTGAAGAGGAACGTCTCAGGCTACGTATGTAACCCCAGTTCCTCGAAGGAACGAGACGCTGCGTCGCAAGGCCACATTTCCGGCATCTCTGCCAGCGCTTACTTCATTTTAGAAGCTGACGCCGGTTTCACCGCACGTGCTTTTATACCAGCTGGTCATTACGTCACCTCGCCCATGACGTTCCTCCCATCCATTGGACAGATTTCCTTAGTATTCAGAGCCGGTTACGCTGAAGGCATTCCCCAAAGCGTCTCTGGACGCAGCGTCTCGTTCCTTCGAGGAACTGGGGTTACATACGTAACCTGAGACGTTATCAAGCTCCAAAATGAAACAAATATGACTTTTATAAAATCAGTCCATACAACAGTATAAAGTCATATGATAGCTTTGTGTGAGCAACCGACTGAAATTTAAGAATTTAAATTGAATAATTATTTTTGAGTTGGATCTTTTCATTGAATCAGTTAAAGTGCTTCATAAAACCCATTAAAAAACCACAATGATAGTTAACAACCTATTGGATCGCAAATTTCAGTCTGTTCACCACACAAAGTTTACATTCAGTTTTAGAAGACGTGGAATATAGTGCACGAGTCAGATGGGCTGCTGTTATGGTATTTTTTATGATACTTTTATTTTTGATTTTGAAAACTTAAAAACCCCAGTCCCCTGTTGTCGTGAATTCATGTAAAAGTTCAATTGATATTATTAGGACAGTCCATACTAAGTAGTTTGAATGAATGAATGAATGAATGAAGCAACCATGTTTGCCACTTGGATCAGTTAAGACCCTATATTCAAATTGTTCCTTTTACATTCTGCAGAGAAAAAGTTATAATGACTCGGAATTATAATGGGGTGAGTAAATAAATACAGAATTATCAGTTTTAGCTGAACTAATGAGCATGACTTATAACATTATTGGGAAACTTTATTACAAAACTTCACATAAAAGAATATAAATAAAATATGCTTGCTGCTTTAGCAATACCATTATTGCTGTTACTCTTGGATTTCAACATCTTTAGAATACAACATCATCACTGAACCACTGGATTACATCGTTTGTGGGTCAGAAGAACACTGATGGCAGTGCTGAAAAATTATTAAGATTAAAATATAAGATTAAAATTTAATAGGAAGTAACTTCACCCAACATTCTCCACAATAATATTAAATGCTGAAATTAACATTCCCCCTTCAGGTTAGTTTAGAAAACAGATGCTTTTCAAAGAATGTTTGAGAATTCCTTAATGATTTGTCTCAGTATATGTTCATATATGTATGTTTATGAGTATATCTAAATAGATTAGAGAACCAAAAATTAACAAGATCACTGGATCAGCTTCACCTTATTAATATAAAACAATACACAAAATAAACAAACAATAAACAAAATCATGAGCATAGTAATAATCCAATTCAGTTCTCAGCAGACTGCATAATGTCTGGGTTATGACTGTAACCTTGGTTCCATGAGAAAGAAATGAGATGCTGCATCATTTTGGTGATGCAATGGCAAGCTGCTTTAAGATTGCATCTGAAGCATGTGTTGAATCACTCCAATCTCATAGGTGCAACATCTTAAAAGGCATGCAGAACTACATATGCTATCTTCTAAGGGTGTGTTCACACTTGTAGTTCGGATTGTTTCGTTCATTTGGTCAGGACCAAAAAGGAAAATGATACGTTTGGTCCTGGTCCCCTTAAGTGTTCACACTAGCATTTTTGACAGCGAACCTAAAGATACCAAAACCTAAAGGCATAGTGATACGTTCACAACCCTGATTGGTTGGCTTCAATGACGTATATGTTGTGATGGAACTTACCAAATACCCCAAACGAAAGGTTTCATGTACATATAATTTTATTTTCACCAACAGCAAACTCACAAGGAGCTCATAAAAGGCACTTCACCTCATCGTTGCTCCATGTTTCACCTCTGCTCATTTTGTTTTGGTTACACTGCTCGTTCCGCGTCATCAAATCATGTCGTATAGCATAGCATCTTGTCATTACTTCCTGTTTTTGGTTCATTTAGAAGTATTTGGTCCGTGTTGCATTCATATTTCATTTGAACCGCACCAGACTTCGTTTGGAAGCAGACCGAGACCTATCTTTTTAGCGGTCTCGGTCCGCTTGTTTGGTGTGCACCAGGGTTCGGATGGCAGTGTTCACACTTACTCAAACGAACCACATTAACAGAGCAATCACACCAGAGTTTGTTTTAATAGAACCAAACATGACAAGTGTGAACACACCCTAAGGCACATAACCTGGTCTAGAGTGACCTGGGAGCAAATTCAAGGCAGGAGGAGGCAACAGACAGGGCCTGCAGATTTCCCACTATATATATATATATATATATATGGTCAACTGTCAACCTCTACTATGGGTGTGTATTAGCGAAAAACATGGACCCAGTTTACACTCCTAAATAGGTGTTAACAGAAATTTTCAAAACACTGGAACTGAGGCATGTAATACTGCAAGCACTTAAGTGAAGAATGCCAAATAAATATGAAGAGGAGCTTGGCAGTCATCCATACCATGCAACAATGACCATTTTGTGTATAGGCAAATGATGTTTAATGATACATTTTTGTCAAAGACAGTGTGCAGTAGATATTTGCAGACTTTTCCCTAAGACCACACAAGAGAGATAAAAGCCCAAAGCTCAAATGTAGTGTTTAAATCATCGGGAATGCAAGAGTACTGTCAAATCTGTCACTACTGATAAGAACTGAATGTCTGAATGTCTGGGTAAGGTTACAGGACATATATCTGTTTACTATTTATCTAAACAGAGAGGTGTAAAATTGCCTGAAGTGGAATGTGCAGCTGGTGTCTGTACGTAAGTGGTGAGTGCCTTCTTCAATATTTGAACAAAGTGTGAATGACTCATCAGCTCATAACTGAGACCCCAACTACATGAGGCCCTCAACAACAAATTATTGAAAGGGCCACAGAGCAGTAAATATAAAAATTCTTTCAAGCTGAAAGAAAACGACCAGACATGTGGCTCCAGAATTGGTTTTCATTCTTAAAGAGTAGGGTTCACATTCCTTAATCTCCAGGTTCTTATGCAACAGTATGACCCCCAGCTCGCAAGGACTCCAAAGTGAGTATTCTTGATCACTTGAATAAAAAATATGCTGACAAATCCACCCAGGCTGCTTGATATGGCTTCTCTTTCTGTTCCTCGCTTTAAAAAATACATGGTTAAAGCAGAGAGAGTGGATAACGTGAAGAGATGGAGAGTCTAATGGCATCACATCAACACCAAACTGTCCCTCGATCAGACAGAGTCTACAGAAAAGGAGATTTTTATCTACAGACAAGTTGAGGTTGATGAGACCAACCCTCTGGAATGCTGGTTGTATTTTATTTTTAACACAAATGTGAACATGCTGCAGATAGATAGAGTTTACCAGCTTTAGTTTCTCGCTCTTAATTTGTAGTTATTTTAACTGAAAGGTATTTCCATATATTTTACATAAAATTTATTTGAGAAATGTTGATTATTCAAACAGACATTAACATGTTTATTTGTTTATATATTTAATTTACACACACACACACACACACACACGATTGACTAACATAAAAAATACTGCCATCCACTATTTTTATTGTCTGTGTGTTGTTGTCTCAGTGTACTGGAATCGTATGTCACTAAAACAAATTCCTTGTATGCGCAAGCTCTTTCTAACAGGAGTTTAAGCACTGCACCCCCAATTTTCCTAAATGTACCCACAAACAGACATTCCTTCGCACACACACACTTACATATCTTCTAAAAAGTGTTTCTAAACCCACCACAGAAATAGGACTTGATCACGTTTGCAAGGTTCTTTATTTTTGTACAAACAGTTGCAGGGAAAATGAGAAGCTCCAACCCACAAAGTTCAATGGACTACTTGCACAACTTCCACATTCTACTTATTATGGCTCAGGTATTTTGGGTAACAACATTCAGCACACTCACCTATATATTCATGTATGTTATTCATGAATGTTTTTCAGTTATTCAGACATATTATTCATGCAGACATCTATATTAATTATATTATATATTAATTCATATAAATATTAATTGAGTAAAACATTGAGTACACATTACTTTTTTTTATTTATTCAACAGAAATATATATATATATGAAGAGTTCAGATACAAAACCCTCTAAATCCATCAGACTTCTTTTCTTTTAAATTAGCATTTTTATGTCAGGCTCTTATGATCAGGTTCAGTATTTTCGTTTTAAAGATAATGATAAGGTAATTAGTTAGTGAATAAAATAACTTATTTTCAAAAATGTCACTTTAGACAATCCATTGGATTTGAACAAGTTAGATTTTCTTTTGCGTCAAAACCAGCTAAATCCACTTGTGCTTTTTTTTGCAAAAACCTCTAATTCCACCTCTTTGGGACAAGACAGTAAATAGTTGAAAAATCACTGAAGATGCAACTAGAAATCTTGTCTGAATACAGGCAAAAATCCCCCAAAAATATATATAAACAAAAAAATAAAATTCACACAGTATAACCACAATGGCACAAAATATCAGCATATTTATTTTAACAACAAAAAACAGACGCTACACAAACAACCCAACATTAAAAATGCATTAAAAATACATACATCTGGCATAACATCCATATGAGACAGAAGAATGGCATCTTGTTTGACTTTGTCGTTGGTGAAATAGAGCTGTTGTTTGATCTATAATAAATCAGATTCCTTCAAAGTAACGGTACTGCATGAAAAACTGTTATGAATGCATGTTACACTCACGACCGAGCCATTTCCACTGTATCTACAGTTTTGAGGTAAATAACGTTTTCTTCTGCTATTCAATGTCAGTAGGACAGGCTCATCCATGTCATCATACTCCATCTTTTATGTTAAAAGTCTCAATCTGAATCTGAATCTTTAAACAATCTCCACAGAAAAACCAGCTCCTCACTGTGGCGCTATTGAAACCGCTCGGAATCATATGATTCGATTCTCGCCTTCTTTGGAACATAGCGGCTTTTGCTGCCAAAGCGAAGTGGTGTCTAGAGGCTTTTGCCAACAAACTGATATTTCTGAATGGGCTGACGCTGGGATTTAGAGGATTTGAAGCAAAAATATTTGTTGAACGTGTACTATGTGCCGTAAGCATTTGCTCAATGTCATTATCTCATTTTTGACGGAGGTGGCGTTTAGCGGCTTTTGCATCTGAACTCTTCATATATATACAGGTGCTGGTCATAAAATTAGAATATCATGAAAAAGTTGATTTATTTCAGTAATACCATTCAAAAAGTGAAACTTGTATATTAGATTCATTCATTACACACAGACTGATATATTTAATGTTAATTTCCTTTAATTTTGATGATTATAACTGACAACTAATGAAAGTCCCAAATTCAGTATCTCAGAAAATTAGAATATCAATTAAGACCAATGCAAAAAAAAAAAAGATTTTTAGAAATGTTGGCCAACTGAAAAGTATGAACATGAAAAGTATGAGCATGTACAGCACTCAATATTTAGTTGGGGCTCCTTTGGCCTGGATTACTGCAGCGATGCGGCGTGGCATGGAGTCGATCAGTCTGTGGCACTGCTCAGGTGTTATGAGAGCCCATGTTGCTCTGATAGTGGCCTTCAGCTCTTCTGAATTGTTGGGTCTGGCATATTGCATCTTCCTCTTCACAATACCCCATAGATTTTCTATGGGGTTAAGGTCAGGCGAGTTTGCTGGCCAATCAAGAACAGGGATACCATGGTCCTTAAACCAGGTACTGGTAGCTTTGGCAGTGTGTGCAGGTGCCAAGTCCTGTTGGAAAATGAAATCTGCATCTCCATAAAGTTGGTCAGCAGCAGGAAGCATGAAGTGCTCTAAAACGTCCTGGTAGACGGCTGCGTTGACCTTGGACCTCAGAAAACACAATGGACCAACACCAGCAGATGACATGGCACCCCAAACCATCAATGACTGTGGAAACTTTACACTGGACCTCAAGCAACGTGGATTATGTGCCTCTCCTCTCTTCCTCCAGACTCTGGGACCTTGATTTCCAAAGGAAATGCAAAATTTACTTTCATCAGAGAACATAACTTTGGACCACTCAGCAGCAGTCCAGTCCTTTTTGTCTTTAGCCCAGGCAAGACGCTTCTGACGCTGTCTCTTGTTCAAGAGTGGCTTGACACAAGGAATGCGACAGCTGAAACCCATGTCTTGCATACGTCTGTGCATGGTGGTTCTTGAAGCACTGACTCCAGCTGCAGTCCACTCTTTGTGAATCTGCCCCACATTTTTGAATGGGTTTTGTTTCACAATCCTCTCCAGGGTGCGGTTATCCCTATTGCTTGTACACTTTTTTCTACCACATCTTGTCCTTCCCTTCGCCTCTCTATTAATGTGCTTGGACACAGAGCTCTGTGAACAGCCAGCCTCTTTAGCAATGACCTTTTGTGTCTTGCCCTCCTTGTGCAAGGTGTCAATGGTCATCTTTTGGACAACTGTCAAGTCAGCAGTCTTCCCCATGATTGTGTAGCCTACAGAACTAGACTGAGAGACCATTTAAAGGCTTTTGCAGGTGTTTTGAGTTAATTAGCTGATTAGAGTGTGGCACCAGGGGTCTTCAATATTGAACATTTTCACAATATTCTAATTTTCTGAGATACTGAATTTGGGACTTTCATTAGTTGTCAGTTATAATCATCAAAATTAAAGGAAATTAACATTTGAAATATATCAGTCTGTGTGTAATGAATGAATCTAATATACAAGTTTCACTTTTTGAATGGTATTACTGAAATAAATCAACTTTTATATATATATATATATATATATATATATATATATATATATATATATATATATATATATCCTGAAAAGACAAAAAAAATAAAAAGCATAAAACTAAATCTGCCATTAGTTGACAGCAAGTCGTTTTTAATGAGTGAGCTTTTCAGTCATTCATTCAACTGATTCATTCAAACAACTGATTCATTCAAAAAACTGATTCATTCAGAATCAGAATTTATCTGAAAGCTGAAAAATGCTGCCTTCAGAGTATGCATTCCAGGGTAGGAAGACATCAAGGCACATCCAAATTCCATGATACAGTTGTTTCACTTTGTGTCTACTAAAACCGTGTTTCTCAACCACTGTGCCATGACACACTAATATGCCGTGGCAGGTTGTCAGGTGTGCCACTGAAAATTATCAAAACGTACTTTTAGTTTTTATTATTATTTTAATCAACGCTATTGGTCATCTTTATGTCTGTTAGTGAGTTTTACATATATTTAAAAAGAAAGAAAAGCATTCAAAAGAGCTTGTGATTAAACCTTGTAACGCTATTGGATCCTGAAACCAGAGGCGTCACTAGTGGAGGGAAAAGGGTGACAGAATGCAAAAATAGGGCCCAGAGGTCAACAGGTGCCCAGTGCGATTGTGACCCACTTGTTTTTTGTTTTGTTTTTACATTTCCTCAAAGTTTTTGGACATAAAAAGTTTCTGCCCAACAGCGACAATATAAATTTTTTTGTTTTATCACCATGTGATTATCACCATTATGACCATGTGTTCCTACCTAACTTAAGCTTCACATTAAATATAAGTACTACTTTTATATATATAATTTTAATATTCCATTTGAAGCAATGCATGTTTGTGCAATTTTGTTTTATTTCAGTGCTTAGCGGTGTGCCGTGCGATTTTGTATTTATCAAAACTGAGCCGTGGCTAAAAAATAGGTTGTGAAACACTGTTCTAAAATACCTTATTTAATCGATTTTTGGAGACCTTCTTGCACAAATGCTGACTGTAGTGTCATTTCCTGATAAGACAGTGAGACATCAAGTCAGGTGCCCAAGGTTTCGAACACAGCCTTTATGATTGGGTCACTAAATCTTTGACTCACTCTATTCGTTCAACAACATGCATTGCTTGGAGAAAAACAAAAGTTCTGCTGTTGATTTGCGAAACTGAGCAAAAACAGACAATATTTTGACTAAAACATAAAACAAAATAACTTCTTGTTTACTGAACTCTAGTATAAATCCACTTACAATTGTGCAGAAATTCAGGAAATAAATATGGCAAGCCATGTTGTCACATCGAAGTATGCCATAAAGCAAAATGAAAGTAGACTTGTCCCAATGAGCAATTAACAGCTGAAATGATTCTGAACATTTAGTTAACTCTAGTGTCTCACATGCATATGTCTCACAGGCTATACACAATAACTGACTAGCTCAACCCAAGGTCTTTCTGCTGAGGTCAATGTGTAGGCTAAGTAAACCTGTGCAGTGACCTGTGTAGCAGCCTCTGTGATTCCTTGTCCTCTGAAAACAGGGACATTTATCTCCTCAATACACTTCAAGTCAAGTCTTATATGGTTAAGGCCAGTTGCCCTCCTAAAGCTATTAACCTGTTTGAAGTGGGTCTTGTCTAAGCCAGGCTGCCAAAATAACATCTCTCTCTTTCATTCTCTCACCCTCCTCCATGTAGGCTGTTCAGTTTGCTGTCAGTTAAGTGCTTAACTCCAGTTGACCAGTGAGCATTCAACTCTGTCCCATGAGGACAGGCTAGGTTCCCTAGTGTGGAACATTAGCATAGTGCACAAACCCTAAAGACAAGACAATGCTAGGTGGATCTTCTCCGATACGACAGGGAAGAAGAAAGTTAATTTTCCACTGTCAAAGTCAGCACAGGAGAGTTTTACAGCCTAAAATACAGCTAGGCCAGGCTTAAACAGCTATTGGAAACAGTCCAATGCTGTGTGGAGGACGTGAGGCTCAGTCAGGGATTATTGGGGGGGGACTCTAGTTCTTATATTTTTCAATATTCTGCAATATATGCATGAACTATGTATAGCCATATATTGATACATATAAAGTATATATTTAGCAATAAGACAGAAACAATACAGTAGCCTACTACATTGAAATACTCATTCCTTTTTATTAACACATGAGTTTACATACAAAATTAAATGATTCAAAAATACATTCCCAATATGCCTACAAAGGTCCCCAATTCGATACAGATTCAGGCAAATTAACGTCCATATTTAATCATTCAGCAGACACTTTTATCCAAACCGACCTAAATGAGGACAATAGCAATCAAACCAACAAAAGAGCAATAATATGTAAGTGCTGTGATAAGTCTCGGTTAGCCTAACGCAGTACATGTAGCAAGTATTAATGTATTTTCACGTATATTTAGTAGATATTAACATTATTTTATTTTCTATATATTAATATATATATATATATATATATATGGTACCCCGGTCACTCACTGTGAAGCAGTTTCAGAGACTGCTGGGTCTGATGGCAGCTGCGTCCAATGTTATACCTATTGGCCTGCTGTACATGAGACCCCTACAGTGGTGGCTCAAGACAAAGGGGTCCTCCCCGAAGGGAAACCCGCTTCGCATGATTAAGGTCACGCAGCGATGCCTACGCACCTTAGAAATGCGGAGGAATCCTTGGTTCTTGTATCAGGGGCCGGTGTTGGGAGCTCCTTGTCGCCACGTAACGCTAGCGACGGACATGTCCCTCACCGGTTGGGGAGCGGTGGCCACCCTGCCCGCGGTCTGTGGAGTGGGCGCCATCTCATATCAATCGCCTAGAGATGCTGCCCGTGCTGCATGCACTGAAGTATTTCCTCCCAGACCTGAGAGATCATCATGTGTTGGTGCGCACCGACAACACATCTGTGGTCGCTTATATCAACCACCAAGGAGGTCTGCGCTCGCGCCCCTGTACAGGCAGGCACGCTAAATCCTTGTGTGGGCCCAAGGGAGACTCCGCTCATTGAGAGTGGTATATATTCCTGGGCATCTCAATATGGGGGTAGGCGTCCTGTCGAGACAGGGGCTGAGGCCCAGGGAATGGATGCTTCACCCAGATGTGGTGAAGGAAATCTGGAGAGTGTTTGGCCAGGCTCAGGTGGACCTCTTCGCTACTCAGGAGACTCTTTGCTACTCAATGTCCCCTCTGGTACTCTCTAGTTCATCCAGCTCCATTGGGGCTGGACGCTATGGTACAGACATAGCCGAGGCTTCGTCTGTACGCCTTTCCCCCAATCGCTCTGCTCCCAGGAGTTCTGGCGAGAGTGCACCGGGTCGAGGTCAGTCTACTTCTGGTAGCACCGTTCTGGCCGGGCCGAGTATGGTTCTCGGACCTGATTTCTCTCTTCGACGACTCTCCATGGGAGATTCCCATCAGGACAGGCAGGTCTTTCACCCCCGCCCGGAGTTATGGAAGCTGTGGCTGTGGCCTCTGAGGGGCCGCAGCTCATAGCTTCCGGTCTCTCAACCGAGGTTGTTGAGACCATACTCCAATCCAGAGCTCCCTCAACGAGGAAATTCTATGCCTTGAAGTGGAAACTTTTCACTTCATGGTGCGGAGACCGCCAGCTTGACCCAGTCAACTGCCCGATTGATACAGTTCTGGAGTTCCTGCTTGCCTGTCTCTCCGCAGAGTTGACCCACTCCACCTTGAAGGTGTACGTGGCGGCAATTTCGGCCTACCACACCTCTCTTGGTGGGCAGTCAGTGGGCAGAAACCCCCTAGTTATACGTTTCCTCCGTGGTGCGCTGAGGCTGAGGCCTCCAGTATGGTCCCGTGTTCCACCTTGGGACCTGGCTGTAGTGCTAGAAGCTCTCTGTAGGCCTCCCTTCAAGCATATTGAGGAGATTTCTGATCGCCATCTCACTCTGAAGGTCACTTTCCTTCTGGCGATATCTTCTCTAAAGAGAGTGGGGAATCTTCAGGCCCTCTCAGTGGCCCCCTACTCATTTGGACTTTGCGGCCGGCATGGCCAAAGCCTTTATATACCCTAGAATAAGGTATGTTCCGAAGTTCCCCTCCTCAGTACCATAGCCTATAGTACTGCAGGCTTTCTGTCCTCCTCCCTTTTGGGAGCCTGAGCAGCAAAAGCACAATTGTATGTGTCCAGTGCGAGCATTTACATTAACATTTCTTCATTAACGAGTGCCATTAACATTTCTTTTGAGTCCTCTCCCCTTGCCGATTGGAGTCAGAGCTCATTCAACTCGGAGTGTGACGGCCTCCAAGGCCTTTCTCACAGGTGTGCCAATACAGGACATCTGCAACGCTGCGGGTTGGTCCATGCCCCTGACCTTCATCAGGTTTTATGGCCTTGATATGCAGGCCACTCCAGGCTCTTCTGTTCTCTCGCCCTCGTCATGCTCCTGAGGGATACACACAGGGCAGGGACTTGAAAGTCTGGCAGCGTGGGCATCTCGTTCCCCAAAGCATCTTACCGGACGCAGCTCGAGTTCCTGAAGAGGAACACCTCAGGTTACATATGTAACCCTGGTTCCTCGAAGGAACGAGACGCTGCGTCTCGATGCCACACCTCCTGCATCCCTGCCAGCGTTTTTGCTTCATTCTTTGAAGCTGATGCCAGCTGTAACGGGGCTGACGAGACGTGAGACGTGCGGATCCATTTGCAAAGCTTTATTAAACAACATGGTCAAGACAGGCAGGGTCAATCAACAGCAGACAGGTATGGCAAGGGCAAGACAAAGCAATCCGTGGAGCAAGCGTGGGTCAGCGATCAGCAAACAGTATCCAAAGGGGCAAGGCAGAGAGATAATCCAGAAGAGAGAGCAAAAATCCAAACGGGGAGCGAACAGAGTCCAAACGGCAGAGGCGAAGAGTAAATTCAGGAAACACGGGCAGGGTCAGACACGGCAGGAAAACAAGGCAAGACTATGACTGTGGCTCTGTAAAGAAGCTATCGCTTGGAGAGTGATAAATGCTAACAATACTCGGCCCTGAGCAAGAGCAAGTCCCAGGCTTATATGGTGTGTGGTGGTGATTGGAAAATGGTGATCAGGTGTGTGTGATGTGTGAATGGTGACAGCTGTGATCTGTGCAATGGATTGTGGGAAATGGAGTCCAATGTGCTGTGAGTGTAAAAGTCACTGTGGTGAACGGGTGACCTCTAGTGGTGGTTGACAGGGAGAGGATGGACCAGATTCGTGACATAGCCCCCCCCCAAGGAGCGGCTTCCAGACGCTCCTACACAATCCAGGAGGGCGGTGGAGCGGAGGCGGAACAGGGGGAGGGACGGAGGGCCAGGTCCTTGAGGAAGTGGGAAGACCGGGGACAGAGGCAGAACCGGCAGAGCAGGAAACCAGGGCGGAGCCAGAGGCCAGTTCAGGACCGACAGAGCAGAGGCCCACCAGGGCGGAGCAGACAGCACGGGAGCCCACCAGGGCGAAGTAGATGGGACCGGAGCCCACCAGGGCGGAGCAGACGGGACCGGAGCCCACCAGGGCGGAGCAGACGGGACCGGAGCCCACCAGGGCGGAGCAGAAGACCACCAGACTCGAGCAGAAGACCACCACGGCGGGGCAGATAACCACCAGACCAGAGGACCACCACGGCGGAGCAGATGACCACCAGACCCGAGCAGAAGACCACCACGGTGGGGCAGACGACCACCAGACCCGGGCAGAAGACCCCCATGGCGGAGCAGACGACCACCAGACCCGAGCAGAAGACCACCACAGGGAGGCAGACAGGGCAGGAACCCATGACAGAGACTGGGATCTGGGGAGAACAAGGACAGACAACACAGAGAGAGCAGAGACAGACAACACTGGGAGAGTCTTCGTTGCAGGGCAGGACGGGACCAGAGCCCACCTGGGCGGAGCAGGAGACCCCCAGAGCCAGACAACTGACCACCACGGCAGAGTAGACGGAGCCGGAGCCCACCAGTGTGGCGTAGACAGGGCAGAGTATCTCCACGGCAGAGCGGACTGGTCAGGAAGCCATGACAGGATCAGGGATCTGGGGAGAACAGAGACAGACACCACAGAGAGAGTCCCCATGGTCACAGGAGCCGTGACCGAGCAGGTCGAGAGTTCATGGACGGTCTCTATGGCTGTGGCAGGACAGGGCGAGAGCTCACAGACGGCCTCTTTAGCCGTGACAGGACAGGGCGAGAGCTCACAGACGGCCTCTTTAGCCGTGACAGGACAGGGCGAGAGCTCACAGACGGCCTCTTTAGCCGTGACAGGACAGGGCGAGAGCTCACAGACGGCCTCTTTAGCCGTGACAGGACAGGGCGAGAGCTCACAGATGGCCTCTTTGGCCGTGACAGGACAGGGCGAGAGCTCACAGACGGCCTCTTTGGCCGTGACAGGACAGGGTGTGAGTTCACAGACGGCCTCCTTGGCTGTGACAGGACAGGGTGTGAATTCACAGACGGCCTCTTTGGCCGTGACAGGACAGACAGTGAGTTCAGGGGCGGCCTTCATGACCGTGACGGGGCAGACAGTGAGTTCAGGAACGGCCTCCGTGGCCGTGACGGGGCAGACAGTGAGTTCAAGAACGGCCTCCGTGGCCGTGACAGGGCAGACCATGAGGTCAGGAACGGCCTCCGTGGCCGTGACAGGGTAGACAGTGACGTCAGGAACGGCCTCCGTGGCCGTAACAAGGCAGACCATGAGGTCAGGAATGGCCTCCGTGGCCGTGACAGGGCAGACAGGAAGTTCAGGAGTAGGTGCCACCACTTCGGAAGGTTCTGCAGTGGAAGCCGCCCCCTCTGGAGTCACTGGAGCAGACTCGTGGACAGTAGAGGCCTCAGCAGCACACTCGTGGACAGGAGAGGCCTCAGGAGCACAGTGTGCAGCCCACACACTCAAAATGGCAACCGCCATAACGGGAAGCACTGAGGTCAGGGGAACAGTCTCTGTAACAGCCAAGGTTGAGGCCCTGGGAATGCCAGCTACTCGCACCGACATCAGTGGTGGGTCCATCACACTGGATATCAGAACTCGAAGGACTGACCTTGAATCTGTGGTAACAGACTCTGGCTGGAGCACTGAGACGTGGTGTGACTCTGGCTGGAGCACTGAGACGTGGTGTGACTCTGGCTGGAGCACTGAGACGTGGTGTGACTCTGGCTGGAGCACTGAGACGTGAGCAGACTCTGGCTTGACAGCGGAGACGTGAGCAGACTCTGGCTTGACAGCGGAGACGTGAGCAGACTCTGGCTTGACAGCGGAGACGTGAGCAGACTCTGGCTTGACAGCGGAGACGTGAGCAGACTCTGGCTTGACAGCGGAGACGTGAGCAGACTCTGGCTTGACAGCGGAGACGTGAGCAGACTCTGGCTTGACAGCGGAGACGTGAGCAGACTCTGGCTTGACAGCGATGACTTGAAGGGGTGTTGTTGTTGCCGCCATTTTGCGAGTGAGTGCGGTGTTGGGTTCCTCCGCGACACCCACAGTGAACGGAGAGCCCACACACAGCAAGGCATAATCCATGAATTGCGCGAGTGACGAACGCGGACCCTCTTCAAAAAGTTTTACTCTGAGAGGTCGGTTAAGGCCATCACCAAACAGATCAATTAAAAAACAGTCCGGCAGATCAGAGTCATTGGCTAAATTTAAAAACTCCTCGATACACTCCTCCAGCGATCGGGTACTCTGCTTGAAACGCAGCAAACGGAAAGCTATGTCCATACCTCCTCCTGATCCTCTGAAAAGCGGCTGGATCCTCTTGTGGCCGAGTATTCTGTAACGGGGCTGACGAGACGTGAGACGTGCGGATCCATTTGCAAAGCTTTATTAAACAACATGGTCAAGACAGGCAGGGTCAATCAACAGCAGACAGGTATGGCAAGGGCAAGACAAAGCAATCCGTGGAGCAAGCGTGGGTCAGCGATCAGCAAACAGTATCCAAAGGGGCAAGGCAGAGAGATAATCCAGAAGAGAGAGCAAAAATCCAAACGGGGAGCGAACAGAGTCCAAACGGCAGAGGCGAAGAGTAAATCCAGGAAACACGGGCAGGGTCAGACACGGCAGGAAAACAAGGCAAGACTATGACTGTGGCTCTGTAAAGAAGCTATCGCTTGGAGAGTGATAAATGCTAACAATACTCGGCCCTGAGCAAGAGCAAGTCCCAGGCTTATATGGTGTGTGGTGGTGATTGGAAAATGGTGATCAGGTGTGTGTGATGTGTGAATGGTGACAGCTGTGATCTGTGCAATGGATTGTGGGAAATGGAGTCCAATGTGCTGTGAGTGTAAAAGTCACTGTGGTGAACGGGTGACCTCTAGTGGTGGTTGACAGGGAGAGGATGGACCAGATTCGTGACACCAGCTGCATCGCACGTGTTTTTATACCAGCTGGTCACTACGTCACCCCGCACGTGACGTCTCGCCCATCATTTGGACTGATTACACTCGATATTCAGAGCCGCTCACGCTGGGAACGTTCCCCAAAGCATCTTACCGGACGCAGCATCTCGTTCCTTCAAGGAACCAGGGTTACATACGTAACCTGAGGTGTTTTTTTTTGCTTATTTTGGTTGCCGAACAATCGGTGCATCCCTAGTAAATACATCATCAAGTCACTAACGTTATATCATTAATATCGCGATATGATACTTTTTTTATAAAGTAAAAATTTATACCTGAATTATTGTGGAAGGTATGGCACACCCCTAATATAGTAGCTACATGTGAAAATACATTACACACACACACACACACACATGCACATATATATATGTATATTTATTTATTTTTTTTTTTTTTCACACATACATGACAATAAATTTGCTCATATTTGGATACATATATTTTGCATACATGTTCACATATGTGACATTATACTGCATATATGTTAAATTATATATGTAGCCAATATTTATATATTTGTACATATATAATTCCATATATTAAAATAAATTTAAATAAATATTTACCTTGAATTGTGTTCATATATTGCTAATATATATTCCCATATAAATGTGACTATATGAGCACCATATATGTTGACATATATTCCCCAATATATGGAAAGCGGCAATTCCTTATGTATTATTCAGTATATTGTAATATATTACCATAATGTATTATTCTATATAATTGCCAATATACTGACAATTCTTTAATATATTGACCGCTGATATATAATAAAATATATTTTCTTTCCATAAAAAACAGAAACTGATATATATACTATATCTATATGTGCACCAACTGTCAATTACAGCTCAAAGTAAACAGTTTAGACAATGGTAAAAGGGTCAATGACAATCAACCATGAAAAAAAAAAAAAAAAAAAATTATCGTACATGTGCCAAGATCTTAGAAATGTAGTCCCATTATTACATTATTATTACTATTGTTACTATTATTATTACTTTTATCTCTATTGATATTACTGTTGCCGTCATCACAGAATATTGTTATCATCACCATCTTTAGTATTTTCATTATTATTATTATTATTATTATTTTTATGCATGTTAATATTACTTAAATACTACTACTATTATTCAGATTGTCATGACTGTTTGCTGTCATCGCTGTTATTGTCATTGCTGGTTTTTTTTGTAGTTTTTTTTTTGTGTGTGTGTGTGTGTGTTTTGTGTTCACCATATGTTGTATGTTTTGCACTCCTACTAATAAAAAAAATAAAGAAATGTAGTCCTTATGTGTGCTGGTATAATATGGTTTATGTACCATTTTCAAGAAAAGTTTCAATTTAATAGCTTTAAAAATGTGTGTAATGAAGTAAAATCATTATTTTCAAAAACATTTTTAAACAAATTTAAGGTAAAACTTTACAAATTGTGAATTATTCATTCATAAATATTATGTTTTGGGGGGAGTTGTACCACATGACATATTACAATGTAAACTAATTCTGCTTTGTCATAAAAAGATCAAATTATATGATATTTTTAAGGATTTACTAATTCATTTCCCAGGTTAAGTTCCTTTTTTGTTGTTTGATTTTTTGTCTGTCTGTCTGTTTGTTTGCTTTTTGTTTGTTTTTGTTTTGTTTTTGTTTCACCAAATGACAAGCATACGTTCGTCAAATTATAAGAAGCAGTGAACCAGTTTTGTTAACAGAGATGGCAATAATGATAATAATAATAATAATAATAATAATAATAATAATATTTTTAGAAGATTATGCCATGTCATTGGCCCAAAAATTACTAGAAGGTGCTAGGTATTCTGCTCTCCTCTTATTTTTCTTTCTTTCTTTCTTTCTTTCTTTCTTTCTTTCTTTCTTTCTTTCTTTCTTTCTTTCTTTCTTTCAGCAGAACACCGCATCTAGAGATCAACTTAAAAAGAAGGGAGAAGGAAATGAAGGGAGAGGAAAGAGAAGGAAATGGAAATAGATTAATGTCTCCTCCTGATTGCACCATATTTGGCACTAGTGAGCACACTAATTTATTTTCGGTGGCTTGTGAGCATTGGCCCAACATCAGGGTGATGAAGTGGAGCCAAGCAATTAATATCTGTTATGCCAGACGGGCTCTGATAAGGACTGATGGGTTCACCGTTTACGAACATCAAACTTTATGAAGTGGAGACGAAATCAAGAATCAGAGTTCACTGGAGCAAAGAGAGAGATATTAGGCACAATTTCACTCTAGGTCTCTATAAGGCTAGCATCATCAAGAAAAAACTAGCTGCATAAATCGCTTTGTTTGATATATATTCTCATTGGGTCACATTTACTGACCTAGCAAGTAAATCGTGTGAAAATTCTTTGACAGAAAAATGAATGATTCATTAAAAAGTCACACTTATGCACCACCAATAGTACAAACACAAATATGATAAAATCAGTCTCTTTGTGAGCTTAGAAACATGGTGAGATGATTTTTGTTGTTTCCTTATTCATTCACATATCACTTACAAGCCTGAGTCTATAAAACAATTTTGCTTAAGTAAAATTATTTCTAAAGTTGAGACAGGTGGATCATATGAGCTTTGATGTATTAAAGGTGATGCATGTAATTGTGAAGCACTCAGCTGGAGAAAGACAGTGG
Organism: Barbus barbus; assembly: GCF_936440315.1. Lineage (NCBI taxonomy): Eukaryota > Metazoa > Chordata > Actinopteri > Cypriniformes > Cyprinidae > Barbus > Barbus barbus. The sequence continues at coordinate 17,778,886 of NC_136735.1, read as the reverse complement.
AGCATATACATTGCTAACTGGCATAAACACATCCAAATAAGAGACAACCTTATTCTCCTTCAGCATTGGGTATTTACCTCAGGTAAGTGTTATGGGTCCCAGGCGCGGAACACGAAAGCAGATTAAAAGTACCTGAATTATCAGGAGAAACAAAAGCACAAGCAAACTTCAATGTCTTTCCGCAAGCGCAGCTTGGTAGCGTCTCTTTATTAACCTTTGTCAATCATGGTAACAGTATAATATTTGAATCTTTTTCAGTGCTTTCACAGTTAGCCCATATAGTTGTAATCACAAATCATGTTTCATATAATCAGAAATACAGTTTTGTACCATTCGGTATTTGTTTACAGCAATAAATCTTCAGGTATTTGATTCCTGTATGTACACTTTTTTTATAGAACACATTTCATCATAACTCCTTTAATAATCCCTTATGTCTTCTGTGGAAGCAGTATCTAACCATATTAAATGACACTCTGTACCTCCTTCAAATCATCACACAGCGGTTACAAATGTATCATTGAAATTGAAACGGTTACACTTGACACAAATTAGCAGTCATTCTCATAAACTATATACATACTATAAACAAATATACATTTACATTTTCTGAGTCGTTTTCTGTTTAATTATCACATACTGAAATAAATGTATTATTATTTACAGGAGAATCTAAATAACACATTTTCACCTTTTTTATGAGAACATACCTGAATTATCAAGAGAAACAAACGCGCAAGCCAACATATTCTTTCATCATAACACTTCTTTTATCTTTACTCTTCTAGTACCCAATTGTCATAGGAGGTACCCGAAATGGAAATGTGACTTGTGGTGCAAGGATAGAAGTGAAGTGAAGTGAAGTGAAGTGAAGTGAAGTGAAGTGAAGTGAAGTGAAGTGACATTCAGCCAAGTATGGTGACCCATACTCGGAATTCGTGCTCTGCATTTAACCCATCCAACGTGCACACACACAGCAGTGAACACACACACACCGTGAACACACACCCGGAGCAGTGTAAGAATAAGGTGTACTAACGTAAGTTGTAATGTGGTAAGATGATAACCTCCAATATGGTGTCTGATTTATCTCGTAAGTCTCTAAACTGTTTACTGTCGTATATGACTGAATTGCTGGCTGACCTAGTGTTTCATAAGTTAACCAGGTGTGGGTCTTCTGTCACGTTTGGGTCTTCGGACTTGGCTTGTTTGGTCAATTTATTCTGAACTCAAGGTAGGTATTTTGAGAACTTCTTGCTTAGGTATATCACCTTCATCTATCTGACTACATTCTCCCTCAACCTGTTCCTCATCTTCTTCAGATCGTGCCCATGTCACTTGTCTTTCACGGGTAAGTTCATTCTCATCAGGAAGAGTACAGGTAAGTCTCTCATTTTTGTAGGTTGTTCTCACCAAATCTCTGTCTGTTTTCTTGGTCTTTCTCTTTCAGGTTGTTCACAGGATCATCGTCGCAGATTATCACAGGTAAGTTTCTTGTTCTCTCTAGGTTGTGCTCACAGGGTCTCTGTCCATTGTCTCTGTCATTCTCTTTCAGGTTGTATATGGTGTCGTTGTGGAGGATCACAGGTTGGTTACTCGGTAGATTGGTTAATGGTAAGTGTTTGGTTGTTATCTCGGGTGTCTCGTACCCTTAGCCAATAGTAGTTCTCATCATCCTATTCCTTATCACTATCAGTCACAGGTTGATCCCGTCTCATCTTGTGATCTTGTTTGGTTTCTCTTTGCCCTCTGTTTAGATGCTCCCTCTGGCATCTCTACAGGTAAATCATTAACCTGATGCAGCAGATTCCTGTGTAGAACTCTTGATTTTGAGCTATCCGTCTCTGCAACCACTCGGTAGACTGGTCCATCATTTATCTGCTCCTTAACAACATAAACAGTTTGCTCCCAATATGATCTCAATTTTCCCCGTCCACCTCTCTCACTTAGGTTTTTCATGAGTACTCTGTCACCAGGCTGTAGAACAACTCCTTTGGACTCCCTGTCATAGTACAGTTTCCTCTCTGAGGCAATTCGGTAAGCTTCTGCCATTCGCTCTGCCCACTGTTTGGCATATCCTCTAGGATCATTACTTTCCTTTCCGTTGGTCACTTTGAACACAAGATCAGTGGCTAATTGTGGGTGTCGTCCATAGAGTAGGTAAAACGGTGAGTATCCTGTCGCTTCATGTTGTGTGCAGTTCTACGCAGTTGTACGCATGCACAATCTGTGGTAGATGTTCCTTCCATTTTTCCTTTTCCTTCTCTGCCAGTGTTCTCATCATCTGGAGCAGTGTTTTGTTAAACCTCTCAGCAGGATTGCCCTGAGGGTGATATGGAGAAGTTCTTGAATGGCTCATTCCCGACAGTCGGCGCAAGGTTTTGAAGAGGTCATTCTCAAATTCTCGACCCTGGTCAGGATGTAGTTTAGTTGGAAATCCGAACCGGGGAATGAAGTCATTGAAGATTATTTCTGCTGCTGTTCTTCCAGACTTGTTTTTAGTCACATATGCCTGAGCAAATCTTGTAAAATGATCCAACAGAACTAGTATATATTCATAACCTTCCCTGCTACGTTCCAGATGCAGGTAGTCTATGGATACTAAATTTGAATGGGGAGCTAGTACTTATACTACCCATTGTAGCTCTCTCGTGTATCGCTGGCTTCTTCTGTTTGATGCAAGAACATTTTCGTGTAACGTGTCTCGATGTCTTTCTTCATGAATGGCCAATATAATCGGTCCCTGGCAAGGTGTACTACTCTCTCCACTCCCACATGGCCCATGTCATCATGTAAGTGCTGAAATACTATCTGCTTATATTGAGGGACGAATTGATGTCGTTGCTCGGTTCTTCTGTACAATAATCCTCCCTCCAAGTGTAGTCTTGACCATTCGTGCATTAGTTTATTTACAGGTCCACTGGCTCTATGCCTCATGTCATTAGTGATGCTTGCATTGGACTCTTTCATCCTTATAATCTCACCAATAGCTGGGTCCAGTCTCTGTGCCTTCTGCAGTTCATCATGACTTAACTTTCCTAAGACTTTACCAGCATCACTCTCCAGTTGATCTTCCTGAGTCTGGTTAAGAGCAGCAATCCAAGCAACATCCTTTTGTTCTGCAGCTCTAGTGCCCTCCCATGTGGTTTTGACGATCTCACTAGACAACTCTTTTGTGCACTCTGTGATGTATTGTTTGATGTCCAGTGGGCACCGGGAAAGAATGTACGCATCCACATTCACCTTTCCAGGTCTATACTTGATATCAAACTTGAAGTCTGAGAGTTCTCCAACCCATCTATACCCCACAGCATTGAGTTTGGCAGTACTCATTATGTAGGTCAGAGGGTTATTGTCTGTATAAACTGTGAAATGCTGGGCATAAAATAGATAGTCCCGAAACTTTTCACAGATTGCCCACTTCAATGCAAGGAATTTGAGTTTCCCTGAATGGAGTCTGTAATTCCACTCTCCCGGTGTCAGTGTTCTTGACCCATATCCGATGACTCTCATTTTCCTTGCCTGCTGTTGATAAAGTACAGCTCCAAGTCCTTGTTCTGAGACATCTGTGTGAAATGCAAATCGAAATCAGGATACGCAAGGACAGGTGGAGTAGTCAAAGCTTCAACTAATCTGCACAGTATCCTTTGATGTTCTTCCATAAACTCAATGGGTGTTTTTGATGGTAGCTGAACATTCTTCTTTCCATCTGCCTTAGGTTTTGTTTGGACAGACCCTGCCCCTTGTTTCACTTGCAAGAGATCATATATTGGCTTGGCAATGCGAGAGAAATCCTGGACATATGATCGATAGTAACTAAGAAATCCAAGCATCCTCTGGACTTCTCCAACTGTGGTAGGTTTCTTTGCTTTCCAGGCTCGTACAGCATCCAGGGCCCGTATTCATGAAACATTTTAGTGCTAAGAGCTGCTCCTAGTAACAAAATTCTAAGAAAATTCTTAGAAATGTGGGTGTTTCCTCTTAAGATTAAAGAAAAGATCTTAGTAAAGAAAAACATAATTCAGAAAGCATCTTAACCCTCTGAGCCCGACAAACGTGAATACGGGTTTTGGGGCAGATTTTCCTGATAAGGCAGAAATGAGCTTGAATTACTCTGCCATTTTTGATCATTCAGATAAGAGCAATACACCATTCGAATCTGTAAGGGGTCTACTTTTATTTGTATACACTCATAATAACAACTAAACTTTGTGCTTTTGAAGAATAAAGAAAACAAACAGGGTGCGCTCTCGGTCTTTTCCGTCTCCGCGATCTGTTTATAGTAGCACGTCACTAAAATTAACTGTAACTCGGTGAATACTCAACAGAGAAACATGGGAGTTATCTCTATAGAAAGCTTGAAGTGTCTTCTTTCAAATGAAGTAAGTCATATCGAAAACAAATATTCTGTGATGAAGTAATCCGTATGAAACCAACACGATGTTCAGTCTGTCCAGTCTAACTCATTATTTTTAATGAGATCCCGACCCCTCGTGTTCACATGTAAATAACCACGTGACCCGTGCGCGCTTGGAGCATAAACAGAGTCAGGAGTGAAGAGTTCATCACTGCTATACTGTTCGTTTCTGGAAGACACTCTGAGTAAAGACTGGATTTCCCTCAAAATAAGAGCAAGAGTTCATCAAGTAGAGAAGATCGAACTGATGAGTAAGTAATGTTTATTTTTTGCATTAGTTAACGTGTTATTGTGACATAAACTTTAACACATTAGTTGGGCTGTTCCCAAACTACAACACGATGAATGCGGCGCATCTAAGAATGTTTAGACCATGTTTATTATGAATAATCTGTTCACAAATATCTTTAATAGCATGCTAAACGATAACAATTAGTTCTCAGATATAAAATATATTTTTTATAGTTCGAAGTACATCCTTTTATAGTACAAAGCATGCGTGAGTCTATGACTGCAGAATCATATCTTCTATAATATAAAATCATACATGATGATCAGGATGGCTATATGCTACAAAATCATAGTTGGGTTTTTCCCAAGCTATAATTCCTGACTAAAATGTTTGAAATCCAGTAAAACATTTTCAATATGATGGGCAATTCATTGTATTTAAATTTCTTATGGCACAATGATGTTTTCATGCTCTATATAAAACAATAAAAGTAATATGAGAGTACATTGTAACATGATGAATGCTACGAGTCTAAGTATGTTTAGAACATGTTTATTATTAATATCCTACTCTGTTCAAAAATATATTTTAATAACGTGCTAAACAATAATAATTAGTTTCTCAAAAATAAAATGTCTTTTTTTTACGATAATACAAAGCATGAATGAGTCTATGACTGCTCCTGATATAAACATGCTCACAAATGTTTTTTCTCTTTTTTTGGTTGTTTGTATTTTATTGAATCAGACACCTGCACCACAGATGAATCCTGCTGACTTTCAGTCTCTTCCAACTATTTTCCTCTGAGAGCGCTGCACCAACATCAGAAGTTCAACAGTTTCTTCTTGAATCCATGGAAAGTAGCAGAAACACTTAAATAACACGTAAATATCAGGTATGATTTATTTGTTTCACTTGTTGAACAGAATCTGTTGCAGGAATGACTCAAAGTCTGTTCACATCTCTGTGGTTAGATCAGTGTGCACAATAATGTGTCTTTTGTACCTTCATTATGTATGTTTTGATTATACTGTGTTGTAAATAAAATACAAATAATTTTAAAACCCCATTTTTTCAGTCTCCTCACACTCTGTCTTACCTGCCTCAGTCACAGTCACACTGATGGCCCATTAGCAGCCTTTAGTGGAGGGCCCTTTGTCTCTCGGGTGAAAATCACTTAATATTCAAGGCTATTATCACTCCCTCGCATAGTGGCTTTCAATCACAAAACAGGTCTTTAAAAATTTCAATCAATGTATTGTTTTCTGTGAGCAAATAAACAAGAGGATTTTCACATAATTTTGAAGCAAAAATTCTAGGCTACAAGAGGCAGTTCTCAAACGTCTTGTGAACAATTGTTCTGTTTGTGTTTTATGGTCTTATTTTCAGTGACTAAAAATTTTAGTTTTTCACTAACCACGCATAAACATTGATTTCTCAAAAACACAATCATGTACATAAATGCTGCTAACATATTATTGTAGCCCTGTTTGTGCTGTTTACAGTGTTATTAGACTTTAGCCATTTATATTTTTATAAGCAACTGAAAAAGCACAAATGTCAGGGCATGTCAAAAGTTCTCCAGGTCCCCAAAACACCCTCAGGGCCCAGAGGGTTAACCCTTAAAAGAGGTCTTAAGGTCCAAAATTGTTAGGAGTACGGACGAGGACTTTTAAGGGGCTTAAGAGTTTCTTTAGCAGTGGAGAAAATGGACAAAACATGAAGAGGGAGAAGAAATGTGTTGCACACAATGCATGACAGTGAGTTAATAAGATGCTACACATTAGCTTGTGCAGGGATCATGTTTGTGACCGATCTTATTAGCGGCACGCTAACAACTCCAACACCACGCTGAAATGCCATAGCGCCAGAAATTAATGTAATCACTACATTAACATATTTGACAACTTGAAAAATGCAACTATGCAGCAGTGATGATTTGGGTCTGTTACAGCACTTATTAGGCTATGTCTCTGTTCATTTCCTATAAAACACGGTAAGTATGACAGCATGGTAAATAAAAAATAAAGAATATATATACACATATATAATGTGTGTGTGTGTGTGTGTGTGTGTGTGTGAGAAAGAGAGAGAGAGCGAGTACGGTAAAACAGGAAAAATGACGCCTGTAATTTCAAAGTGAAGGCTTATAATATACCCTACTCTTAAAAGCGCTCTTTTATTTCCTTCTTGACAACCAACCAATAACAGCCTTCAAAAGAATGTGTCATAGCTAACAACGGGGTCGGCCTCCTCACTAAAATAAAAGTTTTTGTCTTTTCCTCGCTCAGAGTTGCTCTTGGATTGGTCCTGAATCGCTTTTAAGTTAAGACTCCTAGTTAGAAATGTTTAAGCTAAATTAGGAGCTCTCTAAAAGGATTCTTAGAATCTTTAGGAATACAGGCCCAGCTCTTTATGGTCTATCCTGACTCCTTCTGCACTGACCAGTCACCCAACGTATCGCACTTCTTTCTTGAACATCTTGCACTTGGTCGGTCTTAGCTTGACTCCATGTCGCTGTAAGGCTTGCAACACCTTCCGTAGTACTTCCACATGTTCTTCAAAAGTGTTTGCATAACACAAGATATCGTCAAGGTAAGGGATACAGCATTCATCCTGCAGGGAGTCCAGTATCCCTTCCATATGTCGTTGAAAGGCCGCAGGTGCATTAGTTAACCCAAATGGAATTCGTAACCACTCATAAAGGCCCCAAGGAGTAATGAAAGCAGTCAGATGCTGTGATCCCTCTGCAATAAAGCCTTGGTGATAAGCTTTCCCTTGATCCAAAACTGAGAACATGCTATACCCTCCCAACGTGACAGTGAGATCTTGAATCCGAGGAAGAGGATGCCTATCAGGGGCGGTTTTCTTGTTAAGTAGTCTGTAGTCAACACAGAGTCGAAGTGTTCCATCCTTCTTTCTGACGCATACCACTGACGCAGAGTAAGGGGACTTTGACATCACAATTCAACCTCTGGCTAAGAGGTCTTGTATGTACTCTCTCACTTCTTTATGTAGTGGCTTGGGAATTGAGGTGTATGCTCTCTGAACAGGAATGTTGTCAATCAAGTTGATGGACATCTGCAAACTTGGGACACAAGCCATGTTTTCGTCATTGCGTGCAAATGCCCTAGACTTCTCTTTGCTATCCTTTGTTGCTCCTCAGTCAAGTGACTTAGATCCACCGGCGGGTCCCAATGCTCTGTTGCTGTAATCCTGTTGCTGTTGGCTCCTTCTTGTGTCTCTGTTAACTTCATTGTTAACTTCCACAGGAACTGGTTCTGTTATTTGGTCGTACGTCGTGGTAAGCTAATGCCATGGCTGGTATGGTTTCCTATTGGAATACTAATGAACAGCCTTTGTCTCCCACAGATTTCCAACAGTCCATCTCCAAGGTCAAGTTGTTCAAACAGTGGGTTGTCTACATTAGACTCAAACAAGACGGTAGGCTCTGACAAATCAAAATCTACAGGTATTGGACATTTGATGTGTGACAGTTGACCCGAAAGAATAACAACATCCTGACGTCCAACTTTAACAATAGTCTCAGTGTCACGGGATGGTTTTTGTGTCTGTATAAAGTTTACAATCACTTCAGCCTGATCATCTCCAATTTCCATGGCTCCCTTTAGCAGCGTAGTGATTTTTGCAAGAACACTTACACCACTCATCTGACCAACTGTTCAATAATGTTAAATCCCAGGAGGGGTCGCTCAAGGGCCATTTTACCCACCAGGAAAGGAACTTGAATGGCTAGCTGTGGATCACAGTTGCCAGGGATGTTCATTGTCACCTCAACCCACCCATCGAACGGTAAGACATCTCCATTAACAGCCAAGACATGAAGAGGTTTGGACCCCATCAGTTCGCTCAGAGGCCGCAAGTGCTGATCAGATAAATGTTTTTTTTCCAGGCTTGGTCAATGATACTGACCTGAGCACCTGTATCAAGTAGGGCAGTTACAGCATAACCATTGATGTTACACTTCAACAAGCATTTACTTCCAATTAGCTCTGCTACTTGTCTTTCTAGACATGAACGAGCAGGCTGCACTGTTTGCATTAGCTTCACGAGCTCTGTTCTCCAGAGAACTTCCTCCAGTTGATGATCTCAGCTCAGCAGTGTGGAGGGTATTCCTTGTACCCCTTGTTCTTTTACCACATCCAATGGCCCTGTGTCCTTCTTCTCCACAGATAAAGCAATGGCTGCATGAGCTGTTACTCTCATCTATACACCTTGGACACCCATATGGCCCTCCTCTTCTCACTGACATTGGTCTACGTACAACATGTGGACCAGCTCCCATCTGTGTAGACCAGTGGCATGGCTCTTTAGCTTGTTTCAAAGTGTCAATTGTACTTTTTAAAGCCTCTACTTGAGAGCTTAGTTCTTGTATGGTCTTTGTCTTGCTCTTTTTCTGCATTTTGGAGTCTGATTCACTCTCGTCGAACCCTGAATCAATTTGTGCGCTATGAGCTTGAATCTGTCATCACTGTATGGCTTGGCCTAATCTTTGTTGGTGTTCACTTTCTTCACTTGAGATCTTTGTTACTTGTTTCAGCAGTGCTTTATCAGTTACTGTGTGATCTGTGAGCAAAGGTTTCAGTTCAATTCTGATGTCACTGTACTTGGGAAGGAATCCTTGGTAAATGGTACGCAGGAACACATTCTGAACTGTTCGTGGCTCATATTCAATGTTAGTGCTGCTCTGCTTGGAAGTGAAAATTACTTTCTGTTTCAGTCTAATCACACAATATAAAAACTGTTGTGGAGTTTCATGTTCCCGTTGTCTTGTACTCATTAAATCCTGGAAAAGCTCACTACTGCCTCTCTCACTTAAATGTGACTGTAGGAAACTTTTGAGCTCTAGCACAGTCAGATCATCTTTTTTGGTGAGCATTTCCTTGAACTGTCCTGGTTTAACTATATGCAGGACAGCCTGAATGATCTCACTCTCTGAGTAATTCATCTTGATGCCTTCATCAATTTGTCTACATAGGTTATTATAGCTGATGTCTGAAGTATTATCGCCTGTCTGGCCACCATGTATCTTGAACTCTTTATGTGTTAGGTAGGAAAAGTCTTTTGGACACATCATGCTTTCCCTCTGTTGTCGTGGTAAGTAATCAGGGTAAGAAGACAGTCTTGTAGTTGGTATCGTTTTATCATCTGCCTGTGTGATCTTGTTCTCTGACAGCTTTTTCCCTAACTCCTCATAACTAGTGATCAGTTTCTGATACTCATTTAACTGTGTGTGTGGGAGTGTGGCAGTAGAATCTGTGTCTGTGTATAGGGGATGCCTGTGTGTGTGTATGTGCATCAAATTCATTTTCAATGGAGACAGATGGATCACTCACAGTATTGTTTACACGACTCTCAATCAATTCATTAATTAAATCTCTTAAAGTTAGTAATTGTGTGAATCCTTCATCTTCCAGTTTAAGTAAACTGTCACTCTGTATATAAGAAATTATGAAATTCAAACAGCTTTCCTCATCATCCTTGGAGATAATGGTTGGAATCAAACCTGCGTCTGGAGTGATACTGTCAGCAATATGCCTCAGTTTGTGCACAGTCAACATGTTTAGGCTCTTCTTTATGTTCCAGACGAGTATTTTCCTCTCGTCTGCCATCTTGTCCAGCTTCAGACCCTCTCATGACACTTTAGCGATGCGTTGCCTTCCTCAGCTCCATCCCTTTTGGCCCTCTTAACGTCAGCAGCTGTCACAAGACACACGCAACCCTCCTTGCCGTCGTCTTATTACATACTTTATCTCAAGTTCACCCTTTCCAAACCACTGGTGGTTTCATTGGCTGTTTTTTCCAAGCCCCACTCCAGCACCTGATGAAGTTGTTTCTCTCCAATGTTCTTAATCCAAAGTGCATTCTTCTACAGCCCTCCAAGGACATAAAAGGCCAGATAAGGGTAAAGGGACAGTTTTTCTGTTCATCTGAGCAGAGAAGAAAACCAGGAAAATAGAGAAAGAGAAAATAACGAAAGAGAAAGAACAAGTAGAAAAAAGTTTGCTGCTTGAACACTAAACAAAGGATGAAAAACTGGGTAACACTTTATTTTTGATAGTCCACTTTGGACATTCTACTAACAGTAAGTAACTTTGCAACTACGTCAACTAGCAGTCATTAGAGTATTAGTATTATCTTCTAGCACTTTATTTTGATGGGTCAACAACATACAGCATGAGCACAGACAACATTCGACAACGAACTGGCACAGGACTGCAAACACAAGGAGAATAAATAGGGAGCAAATTAGGAGGGTATCACAGGTGGAGCGAATTAACCAATAATCTGGTAACAAGAAGGGTGGGGACAAGACAATAAACATGAGAGCACATGGCACATACCAAACAAGATAAACCATGTGCTCAAACAAAACAAAAACACAAGCACATGGCCAGCAAAACAAATCACTAGCCATGTGCAAAACAGGAGACTCATAAGCCGCATGTTCACACAAAACATAACAAACATGAAAGCACACAGCTTGTGTTTTTTCACTGGCAACACAGCACAGGACAAAAACATAGCATGCAGCCGATAAAACGAGCTGCATGCAACAAAACAAGACCACGGAAAAGAGAAACAAAACACAAAACACGCGGACAGAGCGAATTTGAGACTGCACGCTCCCACAGCAAGACCAAACATGGAGCGTGAGTGTTCGAACCCCGACCTGGAACCAAAACTTGAAACAAGGCACACAGACAAGAGAGCGCTCACAAGAAAACAAGACAAGGACGGGACTGTCAGGGCTCTGTCACAAAACCATGAATAAACTAGACCAAAGTGACAGAACCCTGACACTCTCTGCATATTTCTGTGTGCAAATTAAATTAAATAAAATGTGCAAACAAAAAGCTGAAAGACTATATTAGACAGTCTGTTATGTTTTTATTTGTGTTTCTTTTTGAAGCTTTGAAACTCATTTGACTAAGGGGTAAGTTCACAGATATGTTTACAGTTAAGTTCAGTTTACCGTCTCTGATGTGTAACTAGTGCCTCTAAATGTTGTCTTAGGTCAAGCAGAGTTCACAGGAGGCTGTTGCCTGTGAGATGTCCTTCTTGATCCTTCCAATACGTCTCTTGCCATGCTCTTGTTTTTCACATTTCTTACCCTACAGGTGCCTGTTATTGTAGAGTTTTCACCTATTTTATTAAATCCTCTTAATTAGTTGTGTGAACAGCATGACAAATTAGTAGAACTCTTGCTAAGTTTAAAGCTGTTATTTTTTCATGAGCATTACAATCTTAATTTTAGTGCATGCGCTGTTCATGATCAGCCTACCCAATTTAAAACGAACAAAAAAAAAACTAATAGGATATGATGGAGCACCCATAAGATCACTGTGCCTTTACATATTTAAAAGTTTAGCATGTACAGGATGATGATGCATCATCCAATGTGTTATTAAGGGAATAGTGCCCAAAATAAAAGTTGTCAAGTATTTGACATTTTGTCCCTGATATACTCAGTATTAATTAGGTCCAGTTCTTTATCTACAATGTGTCTGTCTAACAATTGATTCTGCTTTGACTCCTTTTCTATTTCATTGGTGCCTTAATATACACAAAGTTACTGGTAATGTTGTGTTTTAAATGCAAGCGTCTACTGAATCACTGCCTTATACGCAGCACAATATGTAGCTTGTGTGATATTGCTTAATTATAATGACATGCTATTAGAAAGTACTGTAATTTCATAGCATTTTACAATCTATTAAAGATTGCGGAGAAGAGCTATGATTTTTATGCAGTATTATTTTAGCTCAAAGAATAGAGTTTCTAATAGATCTTATTTTAACAGATGATTTTCTATAAGTATGCAGGGTTTGTGTGAGTTTGTCTTTGTGTGCGTGTGCATTTCTGAAAAAAGACACTTTAATTTATTTTTCTATTCGTAACACTCTTCATCACTGGCTCTCTCATTCTATATTTTAATCACTCTTGTCTCTCATAATGATTACAACCAGAATAGCTATGATAATTGTTTAATAGGCCCAGTCTGCATGACTTCAAAGTGGAAATTTTTGCATAATTTTTCCCCATAAGTTCAAAGCTTTATTGTCATTCTTTACAAATGGCTTTGACTGTGGAGGCTGGCTTAAATACACTGTAAATTAGAAAGAAGGGGTCCCATAAGGTTATATTATTATACATTATTTCATTTGCTCTTGAGCATTGCATTTTCATCCATATGCAGATATGGCCTATAATATGATGGGCTCAGAATGCAAAGCTTTCTTTGATACATTAGTAATAAAGTCTTAATATGTTCCGCATTAGACCTCGGTGTAATTTTACATCAGAATGGGTAGACAGCTCAATCCTGTATACATATTGTAGAAATTATTATAAAAAATAAAAAAAAAAACTTTTCGGCATTTATGCTGCAGTTGTCACACTCACATAGCAGTAACAAATTACCTTACAGCTTGTTCATAGGCACTATTTGCCATTGTTTGGAGGTAGTTCAGTTGTTTGGGGCTTGTGGACACATGACCAGTGTCTCACCTAAAGACCTGAAATCTCATAAGAGGGCCTGTCAGAGAGCTATTGAGTCTGCAAAGTTACAGGGGCAAAATAGGCTATGTGCCTCCAATTCACACCACCCCAATTCATCATTCATATTCCTGACCTAACCATCACAAAAAATTAAAATAATAATTTAATAAAATAATCCTGTTCAATTGTAAGTAAATATATAGTGACATATATCAGGATGCCAGGTGCCTGTACATTTGCAGCACTTATATAATGTTAATATGTAAACATACCAAATGAATCAAATCTGTTTTGTAGCTTTATATAAAAGCACTATATGCACAATGTTAAAATATGATTTAAGTTCATCAAAACTGAAAATGTCTAAACATAGACAATGTACATTATTGCCCAGAAAAAATAAATAAATAAATAAATATTTAACTGTATTATAGAGTAACTATATGTCATTTATTTGCATTATTGTCAAAGACCAATTAGTCTCTTCAGCTTCCATTTTCCACTCCAACACCCTGGCCCTCTAATCACTCATACCTGCAGTGTATCATCCAATAATCAAGGACGCTATTTCAACCCTCTCCTCCAAGATCTCTTTGTGTAGTCTTAACACAACACTGACTGTAATTGTCCTGTGCATTCATCTGGTTCTTTGCTGAGTGCTCCCATTTGTTTTATCTGTTGGTGATTCATAATGTTCTTGATTATATTTTCTATTTGTTTCATTTTATTTTGTTTCTATTTTATTTTGTGTTTGATGCCTCTCTGATATATGGTAAGGTGACTCTTTTTTCTAATAAATGTTATAACCACTTTCTGCAGTTTGTGCCTATATTTGTTTCTAGATTGATTGAAAGAAAAACCACGAGAATCAAGAAATAAAGCCAACAGACTGAAGAAGTGAAGTTGCAAACAAATTCTCAGGTTTGAAAAATACAATTTTTGCTTCTCTTTCTAAGGGTATTATTAACAAAAGATTGCGGGGGGAAAGCAGTTACAGTCTGTCCAACACAACAGCTTCAGCATACCATAGACGCAGATGAGCTGGCTGATGACGTGTTGGCAATACAAAAAGATGTTTTATTCTTGGTTACATATCAGTCAATACAGCATTCCAGCAGTGCTCAAGATACACAATATAGGCCTACACTGTTCAGATTTTTGTTACCTGTATATCACTGTACAGCACCCTCAGGGGTTGTTCACTCTGAACATGTTTTTGCATTCAACTCATTAATCTGTTGTCTTTTACATTGTCTTGCACTGTCCAAAAAAAAAAAAAAAGTACCTTTAGGGGTAGAACAGCTTGACACAACAGCTTGTCACTCAAAAGTACACAGTTGCACCTTCTTTATCCCGAAAGGATGCATATTAGTGCCTTAGGGTAGTGCTGCTGTCCTGCGTCTCACGTTTTAATGTAGAATAATGTGCGACATGAACATGTTTTACCATTTTCCTTGCATCTTTTTCAGCATATACAGTAAGTGCCACATTTTTAGAATGCATTTTAACTAGAGTTGTCAACGTTAACGCATGCGATTAATTCAAAACACTTCAAAATTCAAAACACAACGCAAAATTACTGAAGCACAATTTCTATTCTAAACTTTTTTTTCCAGATTTCTCTTCTCTCTTTGCAATCAGATCATTTTAAGCTGCTAAACTCCAGGAAAGTTTTCAGTGCAGTGATCCAGCAAGCGAATCAATTCAAGCAATCAGTCCAAAACAGGGCTAATGTAAAGAAAACCAGGCTGATTATATATGAGATGGCGGCGAGAATAGATACTCACATTGCGTTTTCAGTAAATTATTAATTCAAGTGTTTCACTTTAAAACACAAGCTCTGTGTTTCTGAAGAGTGCGAGAGCTCATGTCGCGCATTGTGAAATACAAACTGAACATAACGTCAAAACATCCCACCACTGTATGATATGCAAACAATTTTTTCTCGGCTGGATAAAGCAAAGCAGCTTCTTTTGATGGTTGAGTTTTGATGGTTGAGGATTGCAATCAAGGTAAAGACGCATTTAAGATGCTCTTGATGCACAGATCATATGTTGTTTTCATGCACAGACACATTTCAGTACATTCACATTGTTTCCAGACACATTCAGGATAATGTTTTGATTTGTCTTGTGTATGTTGCTGTGTTTAGTCAGTGTGCACAAATGTATCAATTATATGAACTTCTTATATCATTTGGTTCTTTAGTGTCCTTTTGGAGTCTCCCAGGTGTCCTTTTTTTAAAAAAGATATCTAATTTTATTTTGGGGCTCAAGTCCCTGCCCTTAACCAAAGTGCACACCTCTCAACATCAACAATAGCATTGTGATCAATAAAACAAAATGCATTCAATTATAATTATTATGACAATGAGTACAAAGCAGTAACAACTGGCTCAAAACTCTGAAAATACCGGTTTATTTTTACTAATGTCAGTCTGAGACATAGCTGTTGTGTTACTATAGATTGTGCGCAAGCACAAAATTCACTGAACAATGTGAAATAGAGCAATATCTTCCCGGTTTTATTCATAAATCTACTGAAAACTATGTAGCCTGTCTGTTTTCAATTTTGTTTGTTTGTTTTAACGAACATGAAATGGCTAACTTGGAAGATGTTGCATTTAGCATATGATGTAATTGTTAAATTGGAATTGCCTCTTTTTTACATTTGAGCCCTTGCCCCTGAGGAACTCTCTGCACATCTTTTGGCGCATCTCATGCATGGTAAAAAGAAGTTAATCATGTCTTTAGACTTTGCATCATTCCACTGCCCTGCTTTTCACATTTTTAATGCAAAAACCTCCACTAATCATGTTTGACCATTGTGTCTTTTACAGCATACAGGATATGTTGTGCTAAATTAAAATTTAAAAATAAATCAATAATATTGTAGCCATTTCTAAAAGCATAGCACTCAAGTTCATTGCTATATTTACTCATTAACATGCATGCAAATTATGAAAGATTAGCGTAGCCATCTTGCATGTTTACAATATAAAATTGTGCGTCATGTGAACGTATTTGGCATTTCAGTCAACTTTACTAAATTTCTAAATTAGCACTGCAGTGACCACTGCGCCGTGAGACTGGGTTGATAAGAGGGCCTGTGTTCAAGTCATTGATTCACTCATGTTTAGGGTCAGGGGGTAGAAGCACACCAAAATTGTAAATAAGAATATTACAAACCACCCCATAATGCAACAAAGCTCTGTGGATTTGTACAATATTGTAACACCTGATGAGTCTGAACAATGCCATCAAGCTTTCAACACACCAACAGCCGCTTGGATCATATGCAGCAATGCAGCATTCACTATGCCTCCTCTCTTGTTCACTGAAGGTTGCTGATTGATATGAGCAGCCAGATTCTGAGTGGGTATCCCATTGTCACATAAGAGCTGAATGAATAAAAGATTATACCCAGTAAGCCAAATAGGCTAGGTGAAATCACATCACACTTTACCGCAGGCAAAGTGGTATCCCCCATCACACACAGCTTGAGCCTGCAGTCTGTTTCATGCACTTACTTACATTACATTGTGATTACATTGGTCAAAAGCATTTATGAATCACAGATTAATTTCATACTGACAGAATTAAATGATTTCTGTTGATGTGAATGCATTCTCTGTTGGTGCCTTTATTATGTGAGTGCGGTTGATTGCAGTAATTGTATATGAAAATTCTGTAATCAGTGCTAATCAGAGCTTTTTTAATATATAAAAATAAACAATTAATGCAACATTCTTTTTTTCTTTTTCTTTTTACTTCCTGAGGCTACACCAATGTGTTTCCCCCTACTTCCTTTGGCTAATATTATATGCTGGATAGATCATTTCAGTACCAATATTGTGTCAGCCATCACATAAAAATTTTGCTACTAGTGTTTGAAACACAAAGAGGTGGTAGAAGAGACATCTTGAGTTATTTCACACTAAACAAATGCAAAGCTAATTGTGAAAGTGTTACCAAAAGAGTTTTTGTTGTTGTTGTTGTTGTCGTTGTCGTTTTTGTTGTTGTTTCAACTGCTTACACTCAAAATCTTTACTTGTCACACAATTTCTGAAACCTAACACCCAAACACCAGAACCACACACCAAATCTGCAAAACCATACACTAATTCTCTGCCTTTTCAACTTCATAAAACACTTTTTGCAAAACAAAACAGAAAATGCTCTATGTAACACACAAAAATCTAACAGGAATTAATATTATGGCAAAGGTGTTTGCTTCATTTTGCAAAAGATGTGAGACCTTTTGCATTTTGTGTGTGCAATTCTTGGATTTGTGTGTAAAGTTTTGAAGAAAAAAAGAGGAAAAGGCCTTTTAAATATAAAGCTGAATGACTAAATTCAAAGCGTTTATTGTCATGTGCACAGTGAGGAAAGGCAAGTTTCCCTGTACAATGAAATACTAATTTTATCATCAGAAATCTAAAATAATAATAAGTGTTTGATGCTGTTACATATTATTCAGAATACATCTACGTACATTTGGAGTACATCTGATTCAACTTGCAAATATAATTTTGATTGCAAGTTATAATGCTAGGTTTGTTATTTACAGAAACCTGTGCAAATAATTTTAAAAAAGTAATAATTATGTGTGCTTTATTTCTGTAGTTTTGGTTATTATAACACAAACACCAGAGTTACACAATGCACCGACTACATTTGTCTGGTTTGCACATATACAACATTTATATATTTTCCCCATCTGAATGCTTTTGCCTAAAGATGAGAGCTGATGAGGTTCCAAACTAGTGTACTTAACTTGTTCTTTTAAGTTTTGCAGTACAGATGTGAGACTTTCATGTACAATCACTGATTACCATCAGATTTCTCCCCTTCTCTCTCTCTCTCTCTCTCTCAGCCTTCTCATCTCTTTCATCTCTCTCCTCTACATTTAACTGATCACTGCAGAGAAAACCTGAAAGGACATTAATGGCAAGCCAGCGTTTTTTTAAAATCAGAGCAGAGCCACATCGCCCCCATCTGGCCATAAGAGTAAATGTTTCGTCACCTCACAATGGCTTCCTCATGGCCAGAGGGATTTCTATGTTTAGCTGCAATACAGTGGTGGTTATGAGAGGCCTAATTATGCGTGGCCACCCCCTTACACGGCTGCCCCTCTCATACAGCCAGAATGAGCACATACTGTCAGAAACAGCTGTGAGGGGCAAGAGACTTGAGAGATGTACCAGAAATCTTTGACAAATCTTTATGTTAACATACTTTGATGCCGGCATCATCTTCTCATGGTGCAAACAGACAGTAAACTGCTCTGGTCATGTGATGATTTGTCCTAACCATATTTAATTGAGACCCTTTATTTTCTCCATATTTGCAGAAAATTCACTAAAACACCTGTCAGTAACATTTTTATAGCTTTATAAATGAAAACCTTTTACGATTACCAATGGGATGGTTACGTAATTACATGCACTTACTATGTGGTTAGGGTAAGGTTTAGGGTTAGTGAATGTAATTATGCATACTTTATTTTTAGTACTAAAGTAAGTAACATGTAACAAAAACACTGTATAATAAAGTGTTACTGTTTTTGTAAAGTGTTAAGATCATTGCACACTTGAATCCGTAATTTTCATGTGCGTTTTTTCAATTTTTTCGTATTCGCCATCTTTTCCAAATGCATGCTGCGGATGCGAAAACACAGAAAATCGAACATGATCTGAATTTTTTTATGACAGATTAAAGTTTCAGAGGCAGTGTGTAAATGTGATTGACACAACTTGAGGTCATATTTATTTTTTAACGTGTGAAAATTTCGGACAAACATTTCGGACTCAGACTTTGTCTCTCTGTGTCTTGTTTCCCCTCCTCTCGTGCCCACATTTGGTTAGTTCCTGTTCCTGTCCTCGCTTTGCTTATTAGTTCATTAGTTCCCAGCCCTGTGTTATTAATTATATAGATTAGCTTCTGTTTATAAGCCCTGTGTTTCCCTGTCTTCGTGTCGGCTGTTAATTGTCTTTGTGTGCATCAATTCTCCTGCAATCTCCATGTTCCTTTGATTAAAAGACGTTGTGAAGTTATCTCCTGAGTCTCCTCGCTGCTTACTCCTGGTGACCGTGACAGAACAGCCGACCTTAAAAAATAAAGTTACTTCTGCGCCGTTTTCCCCCATTTAGTTTTTTCCCATTTTCAAACGTTTTTTGTTTCTCCTGGTTTTCTCACACAGCGATGGAAACCGCCACCCACTTCATCGCCCTTGCCCGCCTAGATCTCCCGTTCATTATGGAGGGAAGGGATCCTCCGGTGTCTGAAGACCCTTTGCCATTCGCGGCCCACGCCCGTGGCCAACGCAAGTCAGCCACCCGAGGGTCTCCCAAGCCCGCCGCCGTCCGCAACTCTCCCTCGTCCGCCACCGTCCGCGGCTCTGTAGTCAAGCCCGACGTTCACGGGGAAATCAACATAAGCCTGCTGTCCGCGGCCAACGCAAACCAGCCGCCCGTGGCCTAAGCAAGCCCGCCGCCGTTCGCGGCTCACCCAAGCCCGCCGGCTGAGACTGTGGCAAGCCAGCCGGCAATGAGTATGTGTCACAGAGCTGCCCTCTGTTCCCTCTGCCTAGCCCTTTTGGTATTAAGACATGAACACATACTTAAGTTTTAAAAATTCTTTATTTACCTTGATGTGTCAGCGAGGAGGAGATATGGATTTTACACACACATACATATTTACACACCTGCAACTAGATTGTTGTGTTCAAACTGGCCATCTGAACACTAAAACTGTTGGACATTTAAGTTTTTCTTACAAAATACCTGGATCAGCATTTATGGTGGTGGCCATCTTGAACTGAGTAAAAGACCCAAAAGGACTTTTGTCAGCATTTTTATACCTTTGCTGTGTGGCATCATGGGGAGTGGGAGATACCAAGTATGAGTGGAAAGGGGTGGAAACTGGTTTGAGTTCTTGCATTTGACTTTCTATGATTATTGCTGAATTGAAGTTATGGTATATTATGCTATTGATATTTGTGTATTGAAGGAAATGGTGTTATTCAATTTTTACTCCTTTTAATGTGATATTACTTCATATTATTGTCATGTGATATTACAGCTTCTGAGAAATGGTTGAACCCATGAGTATAAATTCTCATGTAATGAAGCAGTCAAAGAGTCTTTTGGACTTGTGTGCAGTAGCTTTTGAGGAGTACTCTGATTGAATTATTGTAATACTTGAACCAAGGTTATTTTTTTTGTTGGTTTGTTTGATTTTGTACTTTGAAGTTGTTGTTTTTTTGTTCTGCTTTAGGGGTTTTCCCCTATGGAATTTTTTGTTTTTGCACCTGTGAGCACTCAAAAACTAAATAAAAATAAAAAGCTGGCATTCAACGTTCTCCATTTCATTGTTTGAGGAACTTTAGACGGTGTCCCTAGTTGGCAAGTTGACAGTATGGCAAGCCCGCCGGCAGAGAGTATGGCAAGCCCGCCGGTCGTTGCTCACCCAAGCCCAGTGCCCGCTCGTCGACAGCGCCCTCCTGTGCCCGCTTCTCCAGGGCCAGTCCCTCCAGTGCCCGCTTCTCCAAGGCCAGTCCCCCAACTGACCACCCAACTAAACCAGCTAAACACCTGCTTGGCCAGACTAGGTGTCCATCAAACCAACTTAGGACTTAAATAAGGTTTTTTAGCATGGTAATGCTAGAGCTATTTATAAATCTCTGAACTCTAATTGGCAATCAGTTAGTAAAAAGGTGTGCTGAGTCTGACCTAATGCTCAGAAAAGAAACCTGTGTAATTTTATCCCAGTAATAATTACACAGCTGCCAAATGAACATGTCTGACTGTGATATTTATGTATTGCCATTATTATGAATTCAGAAAGGAAAACGATATTGCTGGGTTTCAGTGATAATAGCAAGTTACTTTAATGTACTTACAAAAGGGATTTACGCTTTGTCCAAAACCCAATCTGATCAACTGTTCATTTTCAGCAGCAGACAAATGGAAATGGAGGGGTTTCTCTGACAAGATCAAGGTCTTTTCTCTTAAAGTAAACTTGTTGGTTCATTGACAATTCAATGTACAAAAAGGGTTCAACAACAAACACAAACGCAGGAACTAGACGTGCTTTCTTAAAATGTCATCTAACTGACGGCTGAAGAAGAAAAAAACAGCTCAATGTACCTCAATATATCCTCTCAGAAAGAAGGCTCCATCAATAGCAATGTGTGAGAGCAGGTTTCTTACATCTTTTTTTAAGCCACACAGAACAGTTAGCATGGTCAGTGAGATGTTTATCAAGTTGTTATTGTCTTTATTGTGACAGTAGGAGCAAGGTTTGGGAAGATCACAATGCCGTATCTCACCAGCTCCTTGTATCTCTTCCTCAACTCACCTTCAGTTTTTGACAGATTCCTGGTTTGAGTGCTCATAGATTAGAGGTGTTCTCAGAAAGCTTGGATATTTCTGTCTGCTCACAGACATCAGATGTTTTTTGCCTTGGATCAGTTTACCAATGGGGAAAAAAACAGAGGGATGGCACAAGCAAAATAATCACATAATTACACCAAAGCAGCCTCTCTGAAGAGCAATCGATGGTGTCATTTTGTGCTTTTAGAAAATGTAATGCAGCGGATAGGGAAAACTTATAGCTGGAGAGATCTTAGCACTGATGGTGCTCTCTTCTAAATGGAGGGCTCATTACTTTGAATGGAACCAGGCTTGTTTTCCCACAAAAACATGTCTCTTGAGAAAGCTTTTTGTTCATATATCTTAAGCTTTAACCAAACAATTGAGGTAAATGTACTTTTTTTCTCAGTATTCACTTTCATAATATTGATTGATATCGTCATAGATGAACAATAAATCCAAACAGGTATACAGCCTCTCTTCTTGTTCCTGGAAACAAAGCTGGTTAGCTGGTTATCTAACTTCACAGTAATCAATAATTGCATATTATATGGTTTTAGTACATAAT
Source organism: Barbus barbus (assembly GCF_936440315.1). NCBI lineage: Eukaryota > Metazoa > Chordata > Actinopteri > Cypriniformes > Cyprinidae > Barbus > Barbus barbus. The sequence goes on along the minus strand of NC_136735.1, from coordinate 17,756,772 downwards.
ATTTGTTCAAATTTTGTCCAATACTCATAAAACACAAGGCATTTTGGTTCAGTAAGCAGAAATGTTTCTGCATCTGTGCACTCAAGGATCAGGCCACACACGCACATGTTTTATTCCTGTTATGAGTATTAATCATTTAATTAACCCATATATTTAAGCAATTATGCATGGTCAGCTGATGAATTTGGAAAGTTGTATTTTGTCATATCTCATGTTACGGTATGAAACTTGATCTTGCAAGCCAAATATTTGACTAACAACAAAGTCTTGTGCAGATTGTAGTTTGTTCTGGCCAAGAAACACTTAAAATATAAGATACAATTATATTTGACATACACATTCGATAAGCAGTTTTGTAACCAGTTTTGTATGTATATGAGCCCATGCTGTTGTTTTCATAAAATATATATATATTTCAGAACACAACACAAGATAAAACATTTCCATATCTGAAAAATGTAAGAATGTAAGGAATGATGGAAGACACATGCAACACTTTTTCACTCTTGCTTATTATCTATATACAGAATACCTTTGGGGGCGTTTTTATGATGGTGATATGATAGTGATTTTTTTTTTTTTTTTTGTATTGTCCTTATTCTATGCAATCATGATTGAAGTTTTTGCTTAATGACACAAATCAAGTGCGGTGTTAGTTCTGGCATGTCACATGAGTCAAGCTTGCATCAGTTGACCCTCAGGTGATCCACTTCTACCTTTAGGAATTTGACTCCTATCACGGAATTCCTATTTAAAGTGTTAGTTCTCCCAAAAATAAAATATTCTGTCATTAATTACTCACCTTCATGTTGTTCCAAACTGTTAAGACTCATTAATTTTTTATAAAATCGGAGAGCTTTCTGACCCTACATAGACAGAAACAACCACATTCAAGGCCCAGAAATGTTCAAATGTGACCATGTGACCTTAATTTTATGAAGCTACGAGAATACTTTTAATGCACAAAGAAAACAAAAATAATGTCTTTATTAAAAAATGTATTCTCTTCCATGTCAGACTTTGACACGCATTCACAAGAGTACCACAATGCATGCGTGTGCACTCCTCTGCTTGTAAACAAGCCACAGTGCAGCACCACACACATGCGTCATGAAACTCTTGTGAATGTGCAGTGAAGACTGACACGGAAGAGAAGAATTGTTATATAAAGTTGTTATTTTTGTTTTGTTTGCCCACAGAAAGTATTCTCATAGCTTCATAAAATTACAATTGAACCACTGATGTTAGATGGACTATTTTATCTATGTCCTTACTACGTTTCTGGCTCTTGAAAGTGGTAGTTGTGTTGCTGTCTATGCAGGGTCAGAAAGCGCTTTCGTCAAAAATATCTTAATTTGTGTTCCAAAGATAAATAAAGGTCTTACAGGTTCGTAATGACAAAAGGGTGAGTAATTAATAACATAATTTACATTTTGGGGAGAACTATCCCTTTAAGGTCAATTCAATATTATTCAGCAGATTTATCATTTGCTCAGGAGCAAATTACCCTCCTCCATCCCTAACTCCTCCTATCGTCACAGTCAGGGCTTTCTAATATTACTTGCTTCCCCAAATAAGACTCCTTTTATCTTGAATAATGTTGTTACATGAAAATGTCATTAAAAATATTAATAATATCTGCTACATTTGGTTCTGTTCTGTTTACCCTAAGGGGGTTATTGCTGATCTCCCTGCTCATTCATGAAAAGCTGCATGGATGGGCAGTGGGTTTTTACCCAGAACAGAATCATATCGCCAGTCCAAACTATATGCTAAGTGTCAGTCATTTTGATGATAGTGGTCCTGACAGAAATCTAAAATATTCAGCTATTTGTTGTTTGTCTTCCCTTCATTCTCTGTAGTTAACAATTGGATACCTTGGTCTGCCAGCTTCCATGTAAGAAATTTTGCTAGTTAAGTTCATTGATGGATTAATTGATTTATCTTGTTTTAAAGGATTTTAAGGTTGGGGATAGCTGCACTATAAAAACACAATGCATACCCTAAGTGCTACCTTCATTTCACTCCAGTTTTGCTTTCTCTTCTCAATAATAGTTCAAATATGGCCATAATTAAACAATGAAGGAATCAGACTGTGGCATTTCCTTTAAGACTGTGGCTTCACGGTTTTTAGATAATCTTCCTTTTGTTCAGTGTCATAAACATTGTGACTGTACATAAGTCATATTTGGGAAGCATTAATCCTATGGAGCTTATAATATGACAAAACTATTTGAATTTGAATTGTTCTGCACTGTTTGACTTTGTTATTAAAATACAAATATTTTGTTATTGAAAATTGCAATACCAACCCCCTGCCCTTCCCCGCCCCGCCCCCGGAAAAAAGTTCAGGCTCAGGATTTTTTTTTTGCTTTAACCCCTGCATAGTTGCATAACGTAACATAACGGAAATTTATTATATGTGTTATTTGCTATTCTCATTTCATGGGACTAGCTATAGCGTAGTTTTCATGTCAGACATAGTTAACTATGACATTTTACACGTACTTGTATTTTTACCTGGCAAACCAACTTGACACGCAAGGATTTTTTTAAATTTATTTATATCTCTGTAAAACATTTTTGATGGATCATCCAATGGGAATTCTATTACATTTTAAATGATCTTCATCATGTTTTCAACACTACCTACATGAGCTCAGTGAAATGTTCTATTGGTTGTTAATAATCTGCCCGGTAATTGGTTAAAGCAGACAAAACATTTTGTAATTTATTTATTTTTTTTATCTCGCCTGCCACGAAGAGCCGTGGAAGCGGCAGGATTTGGGGTGCACGAGCACCACTTGCGCACAGCCAGGAGATGGTCCTCACTGCAGAACACAAGATCCAGGGGAAGTGGTTGGATCTAGATCCAACTCCTCCCACCTTACATAGACCTAAACCTACCCGTCTCCACCCCCTGATCCCTAAACCCACCCATCCCCACCCCTAAACCTACTCATCTCCACCCCTAAACCTACCAATCTCCACCCCCTAGATGTGGATCCAACCCCGACCCCTGGATCTTTGTTCTGCAGTGAGGGGCTACTGACCGCCAGCGAAACCGCCTACTTTCCTGCTATTCACAATTTTAATAAAAATTTTAATAAATGAGTTTTGTCTACCTCATGTAAGAGATTTAATGCGGGTGTGGTTCAGGTCGGATAATGGGTTGGGTGTTCTGTCAATTACTGCGGGTGTGAGTATCAAACAGGACCCATGCAGGACTCTGCCTCCAGATGCTATGTTGAGGGAACCACATATTTTTCTCGTGACCACGAGTTTAATGCATAAACAAACCTGCATGACCATAGCAACCTGGGATTATCAGAAATTGATTTATTAATATTTAATTTTGAATAAAGAGATTATTATATGAATTATTACAAATTGTAACATTATTAAATAATTTTAACCATAGGCCTAGGTTACTGGACTGTATTGTGCGCGATATAGACAGCATTCGAATGAAGTTTATCATGAATAAATTCCATAAAGTACATAAAATAAAATAGGCCTACAAGAAAACATTTGTATCCATCCCACGTCCATTAACTGATCGTCTTTTTCCATAACATTTGTTTATTATTATTATTATTGGTTATATAGCCTACTGTAAATGCAGACATGCCAATAAAGCTTTGATTATGCTACATGACTTACGGGAATTTTTTACTGGAAATGCAGTTTAAAGGTTGAATTTAACATATATTTTATTTTATTTTATTTTGGCTAATTAATATACTATTATAAACAGTGTTTCGTTGAGGAATGTATAATTTGCGTAGTTTCATTTGTAAATGAAAACACAACACGCTCATTGTCACATATGGGTGTAAATACAATCATAAAGTCAAAACTTCATTGGCATAATCATCAGGCGCTTACAGTATTTTCAAATTAAGGTAGCATATTAATAATACTAGCATAATTATACAGAACGTTAATTAGGTAAAGCTCTACACGAATTTAAAGGGAAATAAGCATATATAACAATAAATATAAAAATATAACCCTAACCAGTTCATATAATAATATAATTATAATATTATTATTAGCCTTATAATAATAACATGCAAATATTCAATAAAAAGACACAATCAGTTAACGGATTTACAAGGCTGTGGGTTGGAGAAAAATATTTGATCCATCTCTGATAATCCCAAATTGCTATGTCAACACAGGTTTGTTTACGCATTAAACTCGTGGCCACGAGAAATGGATGTTGTTCCCTCCATATATGGTTCCCTCAACATAGCATCTCGTGGCCACGACATATTATCACACTCCCACGAGTTAATATGTTGTGGCCAGGACAAAACTAGCCTAAGTGAACCGAACATATCCCCTCCCGGTCGCAGTAAAGGCTTCGTTCGACTTTCCGGAGATCATCTACTCTTCCCTGTGGATGACTTCTGACCTACTTTCTGTACGATCTGAATTTCTGCGCTTTGAATTTTAAATATTGAATTTGATGTTCTGAATTTCTTCTTCATCTTGAAAACTTGAAGCTGTATTTTTTAAAACTGGATATTTGCAGTCAAGGAATTCAGAACAAAAAATCTGCTGTTTGAAAATACATGTCTATTAAAAAACTGCCATAAAAAAATTTAATTGTGTTAAATTTCAAATGTTCATTATTCAAGTTAAAAAAAAATCTAATTCAGAACTATGTTAAGTGCCACATAATATTCAGTTTTGTTAAATGACACTGTCGATAATTCAAATTTACACAATTCTGTCATATTATAAGCTCCATATAATCCGCCATTGCTGGCAACTGAGAACTCGGATTTAAAAATTACCACAAGAATGACGAACATTAGACTTGTAAATTTGTGGCATACTGATCAGAGCTGGGTTGTGTTAACTGTCATCATCACAATGAAACAAAAGTTGTGTAAATATGTAAGTTTAGCTTGAGAAGGCATTACTTTTTGTAATGTAATATTATCTCGTTTCACTTTTCATGCTTTTTTCTAGAGCAAACTCGAGCGTTTCATGTTTGAGTGATAAAAATGGTCTTAAATCATGTTTCATCATGTTTCGTTTACATTTGACTTTAGACTGGAAAGCTTTGATTTTGAGAAATGCAGCTCATACATTCTCACCTCCTACTTTATCTGGAATGCAGCATACGCTGTGTGTGTCTGCTTCCTTTCATGATGTAATGTGGTCAGGATAACATTTACAATCATTTTTAATCATTTATTCTGTATGATGTTTTCTGAAGTAATTTTACAAAAGCACTTGAACCTAATGATTATTATTTATTTACTCCCAGTGCATTTTCTAGTGCAGACACAAATATATATATATATATATATATATATATATATATATATATATATATATATTATTTATTTTTTTTCTGAAAAAAAAACTGCTCTTAGGCACGTAATATGAGAAAAAATGAGTGAAATGACATTTTGATCACATCCACTTTAATGTACACTGCAGCATTCTCTACTCCCCACCTTCTTGTTAATCTGGAACATTCGTCCTTTCCCTTCCCGAGGACACGGATGTCAGGTTCATCAGTGTGTGTTGCCTGATTGCTTCTGCTTAATTACAGTAATTACAGCTAAATGAATGAAAGGAGAGATATTTCGTTAGCATTAGAAACACACTATATGACTCCATGAATCTGGACAATGTCGTTAGGTATATGTCTTTGGGTTTTCCCGAATGCTACAGAAAAGGTAATAAATTACAGACACAAAGGGGGATTTTTATTTATTTATTTTTTTTGATGAATACAGTGCATTTTTGATAAACGCAATTGAATTGGTTCAGTTATTGCAAACTTGCAAATTATTCCATCAAACTTTCCAACTTTTTGAGATTTTCAATAAGGATTAAATATAGTGGTGGAGATGCTGAAGTCATTCCTCTATGGTTTATTTAATTTATGGTCTTATTAATGTATTTATGTTTCAGAATTCATAAGTTTGGTTTATTTGTGAAGATTACGTTGACTTTGTCATGGCAGTAGTTGACCTGAAAGAGGAAACAAACAGTAATAGGAGACAATTAAACTAATTCCCACCTTAGTTCCCCTTGTATGTTCTTCCTTGCATGTGTTTTTTGCATGTGCCAGAGCACACAATGTATGTCACACAACAACACACAAAAAATCAAGCTTTTCTAGCAAGATGCATCTATGTTTTGCATAAGAGAGTGCCAATATTTAGAATAAAAATGTGATATTGCATGTGTCTCAGATGTCATATATGACACAGTATTCAGGCTTTTCTAAAAATCAATTGGCTATATTTTTATATTCAACTTGGAGGTCCAGTTCCAGTAACATATATCTCCATGGAGGTTTTTTTTTTTTTTTTTTCCTCCTTCACCATAAAATCTCTGTTAAATTTCATGAACTGTTGTCCATTTTAATTTGCAGCTCATGCTTGTCACTTATATCTCTCTAACATCATCTATCGCTCATTGCCTGACCTCACTGGAGTGCTCCTGAGTTCTTCTATGTTCTTTCATGGTGTTGCAGGAAAGCTGTCGCTTATCTGCAGGGTTGAAAAGTTATGGAGCATAAAGTCCTCTGTCTGAAATTGATAAAGCCTGGAGGACTGTGTTTTCCATCAGGGCACAAAGCTTATCGACACAACCAGCCTGGAGTGATGGCCTACAATGCTGTGCTCTGAGGACCAAGACCAACCCAGGAAGCCAGTCAAGGGGACATTCTCCCTGGAGACTCTCTGTTGATGTGAATGAACTGAAGGCTGTTCTTCATTAAATAGAATTCTGCTGTGGTTTAGGAAGTTTTCAAAAAAGTTTACTTCCTAAGAGGCAAAACATGTTGAACCGTTGCTTCTGTAGAGCTAACACTGAGATTAAAAGGGGGTTGAATTTGGAGTTTGAGGTAGAGGGCTGCATTGGGATTGGGTCTCACAGGAGTGGGAGGTTTTATCATTGCTGCAGGTGGGAGTAGGTGGTCAAAAAATAGGGAAGACCGGGCACAAAGTAACACTTTTTGACTTTCTCAAATTGTGTGAATCCACTTCATGTTCAGAGTATAATTTTTTATCCACAGTAATTTCACACTTGTTTAGTACAAATATGTCGCTTTTTGTACAGTGTATACGTTTTTCTTTATTTACCCTCAAAAATTGGAAGTGAAATGTGACAACATGCCCCGTAGGTGGGTACTGTTGCGAAAGACCAGACTGGGTTGGATCCATTTGTTTTGCTTATGGGCATTTTTGTTTTTGTATTTTTGACTACGGTTTTTTGTTTATTTTTCCTGTATAAGGTTTGTTTTGTTTTTGTTTGCGCATTGCGCTGTGGTCTTCCTCTTTTGTACTTTGGGCTTTTACAACAGTGTAAATTAGTTATTTTGTGCTATTTTTGGTTTGTATTTTGCAGCTTTGAAATTGTTCATTTTATATTTGTTTTGTGCCATGTATTGTATTGGGTCATTGTAACAAGTTTATAGTTTTGTTTTTCGTTTTTTTGCTTACTGTCTTGTAATTCTGGTGCCATTCAGGCACTGTTATCTGCTCCCGCTGCATCTTGTGCCATTTGGAGGCCGGAGTACTGGAGTCACTACATCCAGTGCCTGTACAATTAGTCTTTTTTTTATTTTTCTTTACTTTTCACTGTCATTTTCTTATGTAATTTTTGGTTAAGGTGTTTATTTCTTTCTCCAGGAGCCAGTGAGGACTCTGTGTGGAGCAGGGGAGGCTAGCCGCTTTCCTTCGGTGGTGTGTGCTTCACAGGTTGCCGTGTGTGTTGTGTATATGCAGTTGAGAGAGAAACTGGATAACTTTTGTTTATGATTTGTGTACTGTATTTGCACATTTGTGTATATTTTGATATGAATGAACATTGAGACATTTGTTGGTTTTGAGATCACTGTACATATTGAAAATGTTAGTTGTATGTGTACCTTTTGTGTTTTGAATTTAATATTTTTACACATTCTACACTTATTTTAAACATATATTAAATTTTAAACATACATTGAATTTACAGTACTTAATGTTTTACATTTCAAAATATATGTGTTAATGTATTATGTGCATATTGAAACAATCTGTATTTCAAAGTAGTTTTGTCATTTTATAAAAAAAAAAAAAAAAAAACTGATCTGAATTAATATAATTAACTCAACTGTTGGGTAACTTTTTAACCCAATTCATTGGGTTAAAATAACCCATAAATGGGAAGATGCTGTACCAAGAAAGTGGAACGGAGGTCTGCACACTGTTAATTCCCTTTATTCAAAAATTTAAAAGAAGAACATTTCGGTCCAAAGACCTTCATCAGGCAAACACGAAGGTCTTTGGACCGAAACGTTGTTCTTTTAAATTTTAGACCTCCGTTCCACTTTTTTGATGATGTCTTTTGATCTTGCACCTGGCTAATATATTTTTGGATGTGCGTACTCTCACCTTTCTTTTAGGGTGCTATACCAACCTATAGTTGGGTTATTTTTAACCTAACATTTTTTTTAGTGAGTGTGCATTTTTCAGACTTATTACAATTAACAGTATGTTTGTGGATGTGGGCAGGAGTGGATACAAACACAAATCAATGTGTAGCCATGTGTTCCCCAAAACATGTTCAAAAACGTCTCACAGCAAGAACTGGCAAATCAGGTGCAGTCTGTGAGGATAAGATGCACGCCATAGGATTAGATGTTGTTCACGCCAAATTCTCTACCATCCAAATAATGCATCATAAATCAAGACTCATCAGACCAGGCAACCATTTCCAATCTTACATTGACCAGTTTTGGAGATCCCATGCAAATTTTAGCCTCAGTTTCCTGTTTTTAGCTGGCAGGAGTGGCACCCGTTGTGGTCTTCTGCCATTATAACCCATCTGCTTAAAGGTTCAGCGTGCTTTCAGAGATGGTCTTTACATATCACGGTTGTAACAAATGGGTGTTTGAGTTACTGTTGCCTTTCTATCAGCTCAAACCAGTCTGGCTATTCATCTCTGACCTTTTGGCATCAACAAAGCATTTTTACTCACAGAACTGCTGCTCACTGGATATTTTCTCATTTTTAAGCCATTAACTGTAAACCCTAAAAATGATTATGCATGAAAATTCCAGTAGAGCAGCAGTTTGTGAAATACTCAGACTAGACCTGGCACTAACAACCATTCCACATTCAAAGTCATTTAAAGGGCTCATGAACTGCCTTTGTTTTTTGTTTTGTTTTGTTTTTGTACTGTTTTCTGAGGTCCAATATAGCATGAGGATCCAATAGAGTTGGCACAGCATCGTCTATTAGTTTCAATCTTTCTGAAAATCCAGTGTCAAATTGTGCTGTTTGTAAATGAATCCGTAGTAAAAATAAGTGAACAAAGGACCAAGTTTTGGAACTTCATTAAAATAAAGTTTTTTCACTCTTTCCTAACATTGGGATCAGAAGGAAGGCGTGATCTTCTTCTGCAGAGGCGGTGCTAACCCACACTATTACGTCATACAATAGAACATTCCACAAGATGATGTTTTGGTAGACTGAGTTTTATAAGTTTTTAGCCTAACGACAAAGTTTTGAGTTCTGAAACTTAAAGGATGTTGTTTATAGTACAATGACCACTTATATGTCAAAAGATCAAGGGAATTTTGGTTTCTCAGTTCATGACCCCTTTAAATCACCTTTCTTCCCCATTTCGATGTGTACATGTCTACATGCATTGAGCTGCTGCCACGTAATCTGTGAATATACTCATGTGCATATTCATTATTATTATTCACTTCTGATCTACGTCTGCCTATAGGGATATGACACCTATCACAGCACCTATACTGTATATTCAGTATTATCAGCAGCTTCGCATTGCTCAGTAGCTAATTACCCTCCTCCATCCCTAACTCCTCCTCTCATCCATTTAGGATTTGGCCTTCTGATTCACCTTTAAATCAGACTAATTTCTAAAATGCATACATTAAATCATTGAATATACAGTATATGATATCGGCAATACATTTATGATGGTTCTGTTCTGTATGGATACACGGCGTGTTCTTGCCCAGAACAGAACCATACCACCAATCCAAACTGAATGATAATTGTCCTTGACGATAGTGACCCTGACAGATATATATATATATATATATATATATAGTGAAAATCTTCCTTGTGACCAGTCATGTACAGGTACATCATACAACATGTTATTGTGATAAAAAGAACAGACCGATACAGATTATACGGATTACAAAATCTAAATCTATTTTAGCAAGAGAGATTTTGTTTGGAAAAAAAACAGTTACAGAGATCTTATCCTTCAAAGTTACAGAAAAATCCAAGGTTTATTTATTTATTTTTTTCTCAGTCTGACAGTCTGTCTGTTTGACCAGCCAAACACTTTGCTTGACATTCTATTTCACCATTAGTGTCCATCACAACCCTGACTACAGCCTGTGTCTGCAAAAAAAAAAAAGGTTTATGTGCGTGTACATGTGAATGGGACTGCGTAAGCTGAAGGCCCATAGGGCAAACTGCTGTAACATTTTGAAAATTGAGTTTCTCCTGGCAGTGAGACAGTCAAACCAGGACTGAATCCAGTTGTCCCTTTCTTATCAGAAGTGTAATGCAAGGAGCAGAGGTGCCTTCCCACACACAGGCAGTATGAATTAGAGCAAACGAAACAGGGAGGGAGAGATAGACACATGCAGTGAGAAAGGGAGGTTTTCATATAGATATGTTCAATGGGAGGGAAAGGAAAATGGCAGCTTTCATACAGTACAGACAATAAAATGGTCACTGAAGTCGCTGCTCTATGGGAGGCACTGCTGCCTTTCACTTTTCATCTATAGCGTGCTTCTAACAACGGCCTCTGTCCCTGATTGCCTCCACTCCATCAACAACAGAGTGACACAATCTGTACGCTCATAAATCCTGCTCACTATCTGTGATGAAAGGGGGGTTATTTCTAATCATGCCTGCGAGAGATGTCTTTAATTTCTCTCTCTCTCTCAGGGTGATGCTCCCTCTCTATCTAGTTGGTTTCTTGGTATTCCCACTGCTGGCTGATAGAGTGAGTGCCTATAAAACTTGCAGAATGCCATCTGTGACTTTTCCCTGTGGGCATGACTTCTAATCAACAGCAGTCACAGAGCTTTGTTCATTTCTTTTGTTCTGTTGATGCAAACAGCATCACAACATCCAAACCCTTCAGTTCAGTTCACCACTGATAATTGGATTGCATGAACAGTTTTGTGCACGTCTATGTTTTTGCAGATTTATAAATATCTTATTCGCTGGTTCACAATATGGAGTATGCCATGTTTGTGTCAAGTGAAGTGCTTGGAGTTTTTACCTGTATGACTGTTCTTTTTTTTTTATGCAAGCTGTCTCAGTTTAGAGAGGACATTTTTGGTTAGCATCAAAAATTTGTATGTTCAGATCAAAAAAAAATTTCAATGAGGTCTAAATCACCTGGAGAAATCCAGAAGTTAGAATTAGCCATTCTGTTCAACTCAAGGGCATTTGGTAGGCTGGTGCATCTTTCCTTGTTTTTGTTGTTTGTTTTTTTTTACCTGAACCATAAATTATGTCACTAATTACTGTGATGTCACATGAAAATGACATCATCTTGACAATGCTGATTGGTGTTACGTTTACTCCAGGCATGCAGACAAAGACAGGGCAGGCAGGAATATCCAAAACTATGGGCTTTAATCACAAGAACTTGACACGTGTAACATAAACAATACCTGGCACTGAAAAGGGGAAAACTCAAGACTTATAAACCCGAGGGGTAATAAGATAATTAATTAAACAACAGCTGGCGATGATGAACTTAACAAGACAGGCAAAAACTAGGACAACAACAGAAACTAAAACACAGACATGTAACAATTGGCTGTTTTTGAAAAGATAATCCTTGCATTGAGCAATTTCTTAATTATTATATGATATACTCTTGTGAAAAAGTACACTTTAGCATACTTTAAAAAGAGTACTTCTTACAGAATTTGTATTTATTTATTTTGAAAGAATATACTTAAGTGCAAACTAATGTTAATTGCATTTAATTGAAAATCTATTATACATTGAACAAAATTATAAACGCAACACTTTTGTTTTTGCCCCCATTTTTCATGAGCTGAACTCTAAGATCTAAGACTTTTTCTATGTACACAAAAGGCCTATTTCTCTCAAATATTGTTCACAAATCTGTCTAAATCTGTGTTAGTGAGCACTTCTCCTTTGCCAAGATCATCCATCCACCTCACAGGTGTGGCATATCAAGATGCTGATTAGACAGCATGATTATTGCACAGGTGTGCCTTAGGCTGGCCACAATAAAAGGCCACTCTAAAATGTGCAGTTTTATCACACAGCACATTGCCACAGATGTCGCAAGTTTTGAGGGAGTGTGCAATTGGCATGCTCTCTTCACGGATGAATCCCGGTTTTCACTGTACAAGGGCAGATGGCAGACAGCGTGTATGGCATCATGTGGGTGAGCAACCGCAACGTTGATGTCAACGTTGTGGATCGAGTGGCCCATGGTGGCGGTGGGGTTATGGCATGGGCAGGCATATGTTATGGACAACGAACACAAGTGCATTTTATTGATGGCATTTTGAATGCACAGAGATACCGTGACGAGATCCTGAGGCCCATTGTTGTGCCATTCATCCACAACCATCACCTCATGTTGCAGCATGATAATGCATGACCCCATGTTGCAAGAATCTGTACACAATTCCTGGAAGCTGAAAACATCCCAGTTCTTGCACGCCCAAACCCCCCCCCCCCAATACAGTAAAACTGCACATTTTAGAGTGGCCTTTTATTGTGGCCAGCCTAAGGCATACCTGTGCAATAATATTATTATTATTATTATTATTATTATAATCATGCTGTCAAATCAGCATCTTGATATGCATGGGGGCAAAAACAAAATGTTGTGTTTATAATTTTGTTCAGTGTAGCTTACTGGATATTATCCAGTAGTATTATGGACATTTCCCTTAACCCTAAAACGGAACACAAATGAAATGCAAAATCCAAAAAACTAATGTTCAAAATAAATAATTTTACAGTGTATGTCATTTTGGTTGAACATATCCACGTGAACATATTACTTGATCGGTTACGGAGATGTGCGGATCCATTTGCAAGGCTTTTATTTAGAGATGTGGTCATAAACACAGGCAGGCTTGAACAACATCAAACTGTATAGGCAAGACACAGAGTAATCCTAGGGCAAGCATGGGTCTATGATCGGCGAACGATATCCAGAGGGCTTGAGAAGAGGGGTAGTCCGATAACCTGAGCAATAATCCAAACGAGGTATGAGCAGTGTCCAAACGGCAAGACCAGGATTAATCCAAGATACCCGGGCAGGAATCAGGAAATGAGGCTATTAGCAAAATAAACTAAGACTTAGGGTGCTTTCACACCTGCCTCATTTAGTTTGGTTGAATCGCACTAGAGTTCGTTTTCCCTCTTGGTGCGGTTCGTTTGGGCAGGTGAGAAAGCAGCAATCGCACTCGGGTGCGCACCAAAAGCGGACCAAACAAGCGTACCGAGACCTCCTTGAAGAGGTGGTCTCGGCACGCTTTCAAACGAACCCTGGAGCGGTTCGTTTGTGGTGAGAAAGCAATCCGACCCAACGAAACCAAGGGGTATCATAATTCATAACGGGAAATATGTTATATAAAAAGCAGCAGTCAGTGCTTTGAGTACCCAGAAAAGCGCTATATAAATGTAACAAATTATTATTTTGTGAATGCAAGTGAGAATTTGTGAGAAACTTTGATTTTGTTAGTGAGAGTACTCGTTATTGCAGTTGAAAACCAAAGAGCACCTCTTCATATTAAAATGTTGTATAATTAATTACTCTTCTCCGCGCATTACAAGAATGCTGTGCTGACGAAGCCTCGATTACCTCTGGCTGTAACTGCATTATATATATATATATATATATATGTGTGTGTGTGTGTGTGTGTGTGTGTGTGTGTGTGTGTGTGTGTGTGTGTGAAAATATAATTGTATATAGATAGATATATTAGAGAGGAATGACAGCTACATTCGTTTTGCATTTGCCAGGACAGCTATAAATCCGCAATAAACCCGCGGAGCAAACTTGTCAATCCATCTTGATGAATAACACAGAGGGACGTAAACAAGTGAACTCTGACCAATAAGAGGACAGCTTTACTCACATGTGACTTGCATAAACACAGTTTGGTACGCTTTGCAATGTTGACGTGTGAAAGCGAACCGAACCAAGAAGAAAATGAAACAATGTAACAAATTAATCCCTGTTTCGGAACAAAGCAAACGATCTACAGGTCTGAAAGCACCCTTAGAAAACACAAAAGGGCTCCGTAATGTAGCTATCACTAGGAGAGCGATAAACGCTAGACAATACTGGAACTAAAACACAGAATGGCTCGGTAAAGCAGCTAACACTTGGAGAGTGCTAAACGCAGAACAATACTCAGTGATCTGTGAAAGGAAGTCCATGGTTTAAGTAGGGTGTGTGATTGTGTGATAGTTCTCATGTGTGAGCGTGGGATTAAGACAGCTGGGTGTACTTAGTGCAATAAGCTGTGTATGTGCAATCAGTGCAATGGATGATGGGAAATGCAGTCCAGTGTAATGTGAGGTGTGAGAGTCAATATGATGGAGAGGCGACCTCTTGTGGCAGTCGGACAAAAGACCACGAACCGGATTCATGACAGAACATATCTGTACTTACACATTTGTAATGAAAAAGCTGCAAAAATTTACAGTTGATATATAAATATATGTACACACACAACATTTTTTTCATCCTGTATGTTTAGTTTATTTATTTATTTATTTATTAACATGGGATGATAAGGAGCATCATCCAGTGTGACATCCAGTCTAACATCTGACATGATGATGTGAATTCATGCTTTTAAGATATAAATAAATAATTTTACAGTGATAAAACATCTACAATAATATGTGACCCTGGACCACAAAACCAGTCTTAAGTCGCTGGGGTATATTTGTAGCAATAGCCAAAAAAAAATTGCATGGGTCAAAATTATAAATTTTTCTTTTATGCCAAAAATCATTAGGATATTAAATAAAGATCATGTTCCATGAAGATATTTTGTAAATTTCTTCCCATAAATATATCAAAACTTAATTTTTGATTAGTAATATGCATAGCTAAGGACTTCATTTGGACAACTTTAAAGGCGATTTTCTCAATATTTAGATTTTTGTTTTTTGCACCCTCAGATTCCAGATTTTCATAGATAATAGTTGTATCTCGATCAAATATTGTCCTATCATAACAAACCATACATCAATGGAAAGCTTTCAGATGATATATAAAACTTAATTTCGGAAAATTGACAGTTAAGACTGGTTTTGTGGTCCAGGGTCACATAATTTATATGTTGCATTTAAATATAAAAAAATATAAGATACCATAATCTTCTTCTTCTTCTTTTCTTTTTTTTTTTTTAATTGCTTTTAGTTGCCAGTATAACTGTGTAGTTATGACACCTACCAGTAAGGGCAAAGCGTTTTTTTTTTTTTTTAAACTTCCTTCCTTCCTTCTGTCATCAGATTTTTCATTCTTCTCTGTTTCTCTCCTTTCAGAGATTGAAGACAAAATGGAAAATATCTTACTTCAGTAACACAAATACAAGCTAGGGGGCAACAGTAACCACTTAACAGATGGTCAGGACAAGAGACACGTCAACACAGGGATATGTAGAGACACTTCCACCCTTCTTGTAGCGGTCCCTAAATGAGAAATTACACACTCAGTGATTTGAGTGATGAGTAACCGAAGCAGATGCCTGAAGAATCTGGGCTGTACATGTAACCTAAAGTGTTCGCATGTGGATTTACCACAGTCAATCATGATATGCAGGGGACTGGTGCATAAAATAAACTTTTTATTGTTATTGTATGTTGCTGGAAAGTATAGTACACATTTTCCAGTTCTAGTCGACTTTGATTATTCCTACAACTGTAAAATCCACTATGAATAAATGAATCAATGAATTACTCAGTCAATGCACAGCCATCTTTTTAACATGTATGACTCCTGAAGTGCTGCCTGCCACTTCCGTTCTTGATTTATTAAGAGCAATAAACACACAATTTCTGTGGTTACTCTATAAAAAGCAAGCAAAGTCTTTGAATCACCTGTTCCTACAGATAGGATCCAGCTGCTGTGGAGTTGGAGAATGAAGTCTGGCTGTGGATCTCTCCATTGGGATGACAGCCATGGGATTTTCCATATGGATGGTCATTACCTACATGTATACATCTAAAGCAAACATTTCTGTCTGAAAATACAAATGTCTGACGGTGAACGAGAGCATGCTTTAAAATGGTGCATTTAGAAATTAAGGGTAAACAAATGTAATGAAATTTTCCCAGAACTTCTGTGCATAATCTCCCTCTTCCCACTGGAGTAGGAGCAGCTGGTCATCTTCAGCAAATGTTGCCCTGCTATAAATGGCAACCCAGACAGATGAATTATGGCCTAACCCACTTCTTTTTCGGCAATACAGTCTTTTTATAAGACTGGCGATCATAGTCTTTTAGAGACGCTGGTTCACAAACAGGAAATGCATACGGGGTATTTGTCTTGCTCTGCTTATCCATTTCACTGATGAATGTTTTGTCTCTTAATAAGAGACAAAACATATTAATAAGTTAATACAACTAACAGTGTATTTTGCAGTACACTGTAAAACGCAGTTGATTTATTCAAAGGACTTCTCGTCTGTCTCCATAACTGAATTCAGCATTATGTGATTACATAAAAATGAAAAGTAATCTTGGAATTATTTGAATGTTCTGGGTTCATCCTTCTTATCATTTCCATTGTATTGTTGCAGAAAAGAATGCATCACATGCTAAAGATGTAAAAAATTACATTCTTTTAACATTTCTTCAAGGGTGAGTGATGTGTGCTGGTGTGAATCTCTATACCAGCAGTTTTGACTTGCGTTAGTGACTTTGTGACCTTTTTGACTTCAAGTCGCTTCATTGTACACAGGAATATCCAAACGTTTAAAGTATTTTTTAACTCACAATTTCTACCCAATAAAATATGTTAGAGCTTGGCATAACTAAAACATATATTCCTTAAATAATTCCAATGAAATTGTTCAGATTCTATTAATTTACACAACCTTTAGAAATCATGATTTTAAAATTTAAAATTAGGCTTTCTTGTCTATTCAGGTAAGAAATATCTATTTTTTAGTTATGTTTATCTTATTTTAAAGATTGTTTTGTCTTATTTTCAATCATTTCATGTCCTCTTGAGGCACCCTTGGAAGTTTTCTGAGTTCCCATGTTTCAGAACCACTCTATACCATCTCTGGTGCTGCATGATTGGCGCTGCTCAATCAATGATATGAGAGAATAATGGAATCCTGCCTTATCCATGTCACCCATTGATTATATAATTCCTCTGATACACTATGACCATGCTAAATAAGATGTGGGAGACCCTTTGTTCCAGAGCAGTTTGTTTCTGTCAGACTAAAAAGGTTAGGTGGCGAATTGATTCATGTTCAACAAAGGCTTGTTGTGCCAGTTTCTGTCAGCATGAACATGTCAGATTACCGGCCATACATGTTGCAGCAGTGTTTCAGAATGCTACGCAATCTAAATATTAGAGCTGACAATGTGCATGCACTGTAGCTGACTCCACCACTCAGAAACGCAGTGTTCCAAGGGCATTGGTAGCGGCAGCGGCTGTTACCCTGTCAGTGAATATGATATGTACTCAGACTGACAGCCTCTGAAAGGCTTAATGGAGTTCTGCAAGCTAACCATGCAAGCCAACAGTCTATTTCCTCCCCCAATGATGGCTGAATGATATGACATTGCATTACTTGCAACACGGAAAAGACTCAAATCATCGTTAGGTTACAAAATACATACATCAGAAAGACTGAGAAATACTGTTAGTAGTTTATGAGCCTAAGCTGAAGACGTGCTCCACTTTGATCTGGAGAGGAATGGTAGTATTATAGCTTTCACAGAAACCATCTATAATAAAAACATACAGAGGTGGTTGGAGCTTCTCTGCTTGAGAGAGAATAAAAGGCACTTTCCATAGGGGTGATATTATATAAGTAAAATCTGTTTTATGTACTAGATTTTTTTTCTTCATATATTTCAATCAAATGATGCGTTTGAACTTTTTGAAGGTCGAGCTGAACACATCACAACAATTTATGTAAGATAATTTAAGTACTGATTTATTTGACCATTTTAAGATTATAAAAGGCTCAAATAATGTTATTTCTTTAGTGCCAAGATTTGTTTTTAAATTCAATTTAATTTAATTCAACTTAACTTAATTTTAAGTATTATTTATTTTATTTTTTCTCCCAAGATGCTTCAAGAGACCTACCTGCACTCTTAAAAGTTTTAGGCACTTGATGCTGTAAAATGGAGATGCTGTCAGAAATAATGTCATAAATAGATTTTTTTTCATTTGCATTTAAAGCTACGGCTAAACATTTTTAAGTTTATTTAAAGGCTTTTAATTGCACCTGTAAACTAGTTTAGGTTTAGATCACTTTCCCTTGGCCGGTACAGTGCATAAATAGACTGACACTTAAGTTTTACACATGGGTCAGTGAGTCCATAACAGTAAGTGTGTGAGCCAGTCTGGCCATGTGTGTGGGTTGCAAATTTGGTCTGCACGGGGTCTTGAGCAGCTGTCCTAAATTAGTATTTTAAAAGCATGTGCTTAGAAATTCAAATACAAATTCCCATTCACATTCCCTTCATTCTCATTGAAAATTTTGCCCATAATCTCCATTATAAACATTCCAAATAAATAGGCCTAAACAGATATATTTCCCCATGCAGAATCTGCAAAATCATCATTAAATAAATAATCTATTCACTCTTATTTAGTACATGAATAAGCAATGAATTTAGCTATGAATAAGCGTTTTCACATAACAGATGTTACATATAGTCCACATGACAAAATAATAACTAGAAATTAACATATACTCATTCATAAGTTGACAGACAGACAGACAGACAGACAGACAGACAGACAGACAGATAGATAGATAGATAGATAGATAGATAGATAGATAGATAGATAGATAGATAGATAGATAGATAGATAGATAGATAGATAGATAGACTACTATACTCCAAAGGGTAGGCCTTCTGCAAGCCTAGTTTTTAATAATTTATGAATTTGCCATTACTGCTTCACACAAAAAGCTCCAATGGAGGACTGTAACTATCAGCTCTCTAACTCTGTATTGTATAATTTTGTTCAGCATTATGTTAAGTATTATTTGGACACATTCACCTAGAAGACTGAGAATTATAGTGCCATTATATATAGCACCATAGTATATTAGCGACTATGTGCTTTGATGAAATGGTCAAGAAAAAAATATATTTATAAACAGCCTACATCTTAGTAAAATTACATTTATAAATAGCCCATCTTGTCTGAAATGTGAAAATGCTCCTGTCAGAAAGACTCATGCTACAATGTGTCCTCCTCCCCCGAAATAGTATCCAGTACGCAAGGCGTGGTGGTGTCTACATGTGCTACAAACCACAGGGAAAATACGTGCACTCAAGCTGTCAGTCAGGAAGTGCTCCGCCTTTTCAGACGTCCGATTGGATAATGCAGACAGCGCGCTGCATATGATTGGTCGACGCCGCTGTCTGTCAGTTTTCAAGCGTTTCTCTGCTTCCTTGCCGCTGAGCGATGTTTTGAAGGGGAAATGGGTACAGATTTCTTTGATGGAGACGGAAGGGGGAAGTAAATAATTTAAATGTCTCTAATATCTGGCAATATACATTAAGCGACTATCAACCAATCAACCAACCTCCATGCCGTTTCTTTGCTCCTGAAAAAAATCGCCTGGATAACCTCCTGGATTCGTAAGACTGAAGTTTGAATCCTGTCCACTCCTGTCTTTGTTAACGTAGTCGTACAGGGGACGTCCGTAATAAAGTATAGAATATATGACAGTACCATTGACATGGATAGCTTACAATTTTAATGACTTTAGCTTTACTAGTCTGATACATTTCTGGCTACCAGGCGATGGAAAGCAGAGGGTCACAGTCTGGTTTGTGCGAACAAAGGATATCTTAACTTGACCGAAACGGATCAATGTGTATATTATCAATAGCGCGTTTTCCAAAAGCGGAAATACCGGGCTTGATATCTAGAAGTGGCCATTAATGTGGCTAGAGTTAGAAAATCATACGGAAGAAGATGGCAGCAACTAAAGGCAAAGCTGGACTAAATAATGAAAGCAGTTCTGGTCGGGATAGCAGCAGGACAGACGCAGGCAGTCCCACATTATCCGCAGGGGCCGCATCCCTGACCACCAACAGGACCTACACGCTAGATGACCTGGACACCATTGCCACTGTTGGTAAGCTAGGCATTATGCATCAAATTAAAACACGTTTTGGTCAACAAATATTTCCTAAAAGGTTTTCATACTCTCCAAAATGTGTACACCCATTTGTCCCACCAAGTGGCTTTTTTATTATGGCATTTCAAGGTTCAGTTTTTGATCCTAAGCTTACATTTTAGACTACCCAACTATACAAAGAGACAATCTAGAGCTGTATAGCAGCATATTAAGTTGCCCTGGGAATTCCCTTGGGGATGACTACAGTAATGGGCTGTCAAGTACACCTGCATGCTTGCTTTGCCAGAGCAAGACCTAAATATAGTTCAAAGTTATGCTTTGTTTCTTGTTACCAGTAGAATATAGTCACATTTAAGCCATTCATGAAAACTAACATTTCATCTGCCATTTTGAAAGTGAGGCTCAGGTGGGAAACCTCAGAAGTAAAGGTAAACAACATGAACAAACTGCTGAGCAAACTATTAAATTTATCAGGAGTGTATCCCTCCATATATCTTTTGAAAGGGTGAATGGCATTAACTTTTCATGAGTGAAAAAAACTGTGAGGGATAAACATACACTGGTCTAATTTTCACAACACCAGGACATTTTTTGGAAAAATGTATTTTCACAGTTGCATCAGCCGATTGCTCAACACCCAGGTAGTGCACAACAGTACAACCTATTTAACAGTTTTCATTCACAATGACTATGTCTTGAATACAGCTCTTTTATGATGAACATGTTTTTGTGATTTCTGTATTCAAATTCAAATTGATATTTTGGGGGAAATGGTCACAAATATCAGCATGATACAATTGTGCTGATATAATGAAGAAAAAAAGCCTAACTGAAGCATAAAGCAAATAAATTAATACTTTTATTAGTCAAGAATGCATTATATTAAAAAGTGACAGTGTAGGCATGTATAATTTTACTTGTTTTTAATGTTGTTCTTTGAACTTTGTATTCATCAGAAAATCGTATGGTCTCAATCTCAATCATCAAAAAATATATCATGGTTTCCATAAAAATGTTAAACAGCACAACTATTTTCAACACTGATAATAATGTTCCTTGAGCAGCAAATTATATTATAAATGACATTTTAAAATATAATATATATCAAATTAGAAAACAAGTATTTTAAATTGTAATAATATTTCACAATATTACTGTTTTTGGGGTGCTTTTGAAAGTCCATCATCTCAGCAGCTGAAATCCTCTTCAAAATCCAACCCATAATGTTTTTCTCATTGACAATTTTATAGATCAGTGTGCAGAATTGCTATTGGCAAATTTACTTTTAATTTATGCTTGTTCTTTTCTTGTCTTTAAAACATAAGCCAATAAGAAAACTCAATATCATGTATTTTTGTTCTTCCTCTTCCTTTATGCCCCTGAAGACCTCACTATCTTAGTTCACTCACACCTCTAACACATTTTAATTAGTTTCATTACACACCTTCTCTTCTACTCCCACATTCGGCAGTGAAAAGTCATTTAAATACATACCTGCCTTGCAAACAAATGGAACAAGGCCCATCTGACAAGCAGTAAGTCTAATGTGACTGAATTGTGTCTGTTTTTAAACTGTTCAGTTTCTAAACAAGCACCTCTATTTATATTGAACTACATGGCAACAACATGGTACCTCCTTTCTGAGCACCAAGTGCTTACTCGTTCTCATTAGCACTATGTGATTTCAGGCAAAAGCTCACAGGATTATTACTCAAGCCATAGAACAAACATCATGACTAAGAGGACAACCTACATCATTCTAGTCTGCACTAGCTCCACCAGTGATGTTTAGCCGTAGATGACAGTCATGTCACATACATCTTGAACACTGCTAATATTAGTCCTGCTATTCTTTTTAAGGCCTCCAGTCTTAGTTTTTAGTAGTTGTGGCGATATCTACTTCTTTTAGCTGGACTGTATGAAACTGGAAGGACAGCTCATTGTTTAAGGGCCTCAGGGTGAGGAGGAGAGTAGTTCATGTCTGGGAAAAAAACCAGGTCAGGACGGAATGTGTACACAGGCATTTTGCACGTGTGTCAGCATGTTTTGGTTTTTTTTTTCTGGTGTTGTTAGTTGTTGTCACACTGTATTTTTGTTGATTCTTAATCTGTTGATTAAGATCCCCTTGATAATTTTTTACTCTCATCAGCACTCAGTTGCACAGTCACAGTCAAAAAAAGTATAAGCTACAACAGTTAAAGGGGTCATATGATGCGATTTCAAGTTTTTCTTTCTTTTTGGAGTGTTACAAGCTGTCCGTTCATAGATGAGATCCCTAAAGTTGCAAAGACTAAAGTCTCAAAAGTCTCTCAAGTCTCTTTCGTTGACCAAAACGAGACGAAACGAAATGTTACAACGTTATTTTGTCTCGTTTAGTCGCGTTATTATTAGGGCATCACCCATTTTTGCCTAAAAATTTAGCTAATTGCAACTTTGAATCTCACTGTTTCTCACAAATATCATATTTCATAATTACATATTGTGTCTAGTAGTTGCAACATTGTCACACTGTCACATTATGCCATACTTTAAACTCTAGCTCACATTAACCTTTTTATTTATTTGTTTTATTCTAAAGCAGAAACTGTCTTCCATACTGTACACTGTAAGTAGTATGTTGAAACTCCATCTCAGTCCCTCAACCTTGTGAGATTTCAGTTTCTCGAGAATAATTTTGTCATGCTGGATTCCTATTGGAAGCCTAGCAAGCCAGTAGGCCTGGTCCGAAAACCATTTTTTGAGCTTTGAAGCTTTGATAGTAAACAACACTGAATATTCGAAGCTTCGGAGGGAGGGGCTGAACATATTCTTCTCTCTAATAAAGGCAGGAATCTCTGTGCGTCTGTCTCTCTGTTTGCATTTTTATTGTGTCGAGAACCGTTCATCCAATGACTTCACGCTTGGCAGGTGTGTTGCTGCGGACTCAAGGGAGTGCAGTGTTGCATTTTGGTGCAATATGGACATGTGACACGTTCATAATTAATAAACTTTTAATAATGTACAGAACAGCGCGAGCTGGAAGCGGCGCGCTTCATGCGGACAGGGCTTATATGCTCCGAGAACGGACACTGCACTAGTGATACAAAACACACACAGGTCTGTTAAGAGCAATACTTTTAATAAGGTAGCCCAGTGCTTAATTTGTAAATTGAGAGGTCCCGGAATAAAGCGGGGTAACGGAACCGGCATGTGATTACAGGAGGGAGAGGACCAATCTTTAGTGATTGAAAGCGTGCAGTTGCTTTTGTAGGGTTTGTACGGTCTTGAAAAACCTGGAAAAGCTATGAAATTTTAAAACAGCAATTTCTAGGCCTGGAAAAGTTTTGTAAAAGTCATGGAATTTTATTTCACAAATCTCTGTATAATAGAGTTATTAATCAGGTCCTGAATTTGTGTGTATATCGCATAGTTTTACTCATTCCCGCAGCTTTCAAGTTTATAATGAGGGAAATTCCTGCAAATATTTATTGAATATAGCATGTAGGTTAGATGAGTAAATAAATCCACACAATATATCAGATTAAATCAGTCATTTGAAAACAGCGTGAGTGATTCAGCTAGACCGCGTCTTCTCGCTTTCACTCTCTCAAAGCGGCTTCACATCGGCACATCTTGTCTGCACTACAAGAGCTACCGCGCGCTGCCCCAAGACTTTTGCTCGCATCTCGGGACAGTTGAGAGAAAGAAAACGCATGCATCGCATTCGGTTTTGTGATAGCAGAGGGTTCATTCACATGTCACGTCTTTTGCGTGCTTAAGTTCATTATTTCAAATGTAGATGTAGATGCTCATAATATAAGCGGGCTCATATATGCATGCTATAGGTCAGCACGAACGTCTTTCATTGGCGAACGGTCTGTTGCTGGTTGAGAACCGGGGGATGCCAGGTGTTCGAGAAAAAAAAAAAAGGATATTCGAATCTCAAAATTGAAAATCGAATGCCAAACCACCGAACGAATATTCGAATAATCGAATATTCTGGTCCAGCCCTACAAGCCAGTGTAGGCTAGCAATGGTGAGGGTAAGCCAGGCTCTGTCCAGCAGCATTGAACAGGGCTCCAAACTGCGACTAAAATGGTCGCATTTGCGACCAAAAATATTAATTTGCGAGTGAAGTTTTTGCTGAGGTCGCCACTGGCGACTATATATAATTTGCATGAAAGGACTTTTTTCCCGATTGTTTTGCGCTCACATCTTTTGTTATGTTCAAGTAGTAAACTTACATAAGACGATGCGCATCAAAGTTTTACTGGAAAAGAGTTTCAAACAGTCCTCGTCTCTGCCGCACACAGTCTGCTGAACGCAGTGAGAGAGACCTGAAAGGGCCTGTTTACACCTGCTCACTTCATGCATTTTCTCTGATCGGATATCTATATGATTTAAAACGTTTCCCCATTTACACTTGGCCACATAAATGTGTCTTCGCAAAACGGATATAAATCCGTTCTTCAATTCCCGCTGCATATGCAAATATAACGGAGTTCACGTCAATGAAAGCAATGGATAATTTTATTAATTATCAGCTAATTTCAATATCAGAGACCGCGATAAGAGAGCGCACGGCATCAGCACTGGAAAGATAGGCTAGTCTCGCTACTTTTAATGAAGAAGATTGTGTGTTGAGCGTCTGCGGCTTACTTTCAGGTTCATTCAGTTTGCGCGTCGCTTGCTGAAGAAATACTCCGCTACTCATCCGCGGTGATGCTTGTTGCATTGCGCTGTCATATCTGACTATAACATGCCATACAGCCTAGGGCTGGGCGATATGGCTGAAAACTGTATCACGATATCAGTGTTTCATATCGGTCGATATCGATAATTATTGATATTTTTTTTAAGGTGGTACATCAAGTTCGTGGTATTACCAGTCTTGGCGGGGACGACGGTCTTGCATAATTTGCAGACGACATTTGGTCTGACTATGGTCAGACTTATAATATCCAAAAACTGCCATACTGGGAGCTGACTTTCTCTTTTATTTACAATTTCCTCGCTCGCTGCGGCACTCATTTTCTGCTTATGAAGAGGAATCCAGCAGACCAGCCAATAGGGTCTGGCTGCAGACTTGCACTCTCAGCCGCGCGTGCGCACTTTTTTTTTTTTTTTTTTTTTTTTGCGCGTGCGCACTTAGACACGAGACAACGATATGGCGCAACCAAACATGATACTGTTACATGATTGGCTGTTAGCGTGTCACTCCCTACGTTGCTAGGTTACCAGAGAGCGAGTGCCTTTGTTAATGCAACCAAACTTGCTTCGCAGCCTTTGTTTTCTTCCGACGAAGAATAAAAAATATCGAACTTTTTATCGAACACATTTTTTATTGATATTGTTCACGTGTCTATCGCGATACATATCGTTATCGTTTTATCGCCCAGCCCTAATATAGCCTATAAAACGCTCTCACACGTCTATTATTTTAATATTATGGGAGGAGTAAAATGACCATATGTGGTTTCAACAACCAGATGCATTTACACTTGTCCGGTTTCGCCCAGACCACCTCCTGAAGTGGTTCGAGCGATTGGATTTATATCCGTCTCGAATGCGTTTCGGACGGCATTTACACCTGGTCTTTTCAGGATCAGATAGCTATCCGATCAGGAAAAAAATGCATGAAGTGACCAGGTGTAAACAGCCCCAAAGTGCAAGTGCAGAAAAGCCGTGTCTATTTCGTGCACAACTTGAACAAACATCAACAGGTAAAGCTGTCAGCTCTGTGGATACTGGCAATATCGTCAACAATTCTCATTTATAATCATTACTAATATGGCTTCTTCTTATCGAGATCTTAGTCTATATGCTGTGTTCTGTTAATGCATGGACTTCCTGTTATTTCAAGCGCACTTGCCATCCAGTAATCGCAAAAAGCTTTGTGCTGTCTTACTTTTTAATAAACAAAGTATCAGCTTTAAAATGCTACGAAATTCAAATGATGCGGTTTGGGTGCTCTTTAATGCGGACCACAAGCGCACACTTTCGGTAATATAAACACCAGTACCCCGTGTCCACACGGTCCGTGTATGCGTCCGGATCGCGCGAGCGGAGAGTATCGCACTTAATGCTCAGGCGCGATCTCTTTAGCACCTTAGTTAAAGCAGCAAGTGAACCCATTATATATTTCGATTTACTACTATAGTATGAAATGAACATGATCAAAAGGTAGGCAATAAGAAAGCCTATAGTACAACTTACTGAAATGTTTTATGTAAATTAAAGCTCATTCAATGTTTCAAACTGAGGAAATGTATAAAGCTTGTAAACATTGCATTGTAATACATTTACCTCAGAATAACCACTCAGTGTCCATAAACTCATCAGTCAGCTAGAAAAATAACTATAAAGAGGAGCGTTTTGCTATATTTATGCTCTGTTGCATATTAATATTTTTACTTATTCTGTTGTACATGATTCAACTCCTCCTATAAAATTGCATTTTACTAATGAAGAAAAACAGACTGAATGTGTGAAAGACGTGACAACATTTATAGGATGCACTGCACTCAGTTGCCAAGTGATGCTTATGGTCCATGATATCGGTACAGATTCTGTGTAACGAACAATTCTTTGTGACTGTATATTTCAAGTTGTAAAAGACATTTAATTCACACTTTAAGTGAACCTTAGTCCCCCGGTCGACCTGATCATCTACAAGATGGATTAAAATGCTGATAAAGCCTAGAAAAGATAAGACATAAACACATGACAAAATGATTGAAATGTTAAAATAGGGGGGGGAAATTAAATGATAATAATAAAATAAACCACTTTTATTCTGTGGCACCTAAAAAAATAATTTGGCGCCTAAGTTTTCTTTTATAGGAGCCAATGGCTCCTTACTCGATTTTTTTGTCTGGAGCCCTGTTGAAGCTAGGGATGCACTGGTTGACCAGCTCGCTTGCACACTACATGGTAATCATTCGCCAACATGTCATTTGTGAAGTGAAGTGACATTCAGCCAAGTATGGTGACCCATACTCGGAATTTGTGCTCTGCATTTATCCCATCCAACGTGCACACACACAGCAGTGAACACACACACACCGTGAACACACACCCGGAGCAGTGGGCAGCCATTTATGCTGCAGCGCCCGGGGAGCAGTTGGGGGTTCGGTGTCTTGCTCAAGGGCACCTCAGTCGTGGTATTGAGGGTGGAGAGAGCGCTGGACATTCACTCCCCCCACCTACAATTCCTGCCGGCCCGAGACTCGAACCCGCAACCTTTGGATCACGAGTCCAACTCTCTAACCATTAGGCCACGACTTGTGTGGAAGACATTCGGCAATAGCACAACAAACACAGAAAAACATATACCAAGAAGCAAACAGCCATTGGTGTATTGGCGCACAAATAAGAGCCACATTCCTGTGCTTGCTGAAGTTGCGTGAGCATATCTATTTGTGTCCTGCACACACGTAGACAGTGAACGGTTGTTCAGTGCAGTTTCTCACGTGTTGGATGAGAAACGAAACAGACTAACTTGTGACGAAGCTGAAATGCTTCTTGTTGTGAAGAACTTGCATGCATTTTTGAAAAGCCAGAAGTAAACGTCAGTTCCGTACAGGATGATTATTTTTATTTTACCTTAAAATTACATTGACTTAATTTGATTTAAAAAGCACTGTATAAGATTCTGCAGCATCTTTGTTTTACTAGTTGCACTAAACATTATTTGATTTAACATTTTGGAATCATTTATTTATATAGCCTACTTTAGTTTTATTTTGTTTCACTGGTAAAGACCTTTTTTCTTTACACCAAATAAAAAAAAAAACAAACAAAAAAACAAATGCTGATTAAGTAACATCTTTGTTTGAACTGTTGAATGTGTTGATTGTGTTGTTTGGATTGTAACTATGCAGTTGTTGCCTTTAATTTCACATGGTCACAGTTAATGTTCTCATTTAAAGGGTTAGTTCACCCAAAAATTAAAATTAGCCTATGTTTTACTTACTCTAGAGGCATCCTAGTAGACCTGCATGATTAAATTGAAATGAAATCACAATCGCGGTTAGACAGAAGCTGCGATTGTCATGCGTATCTTTCAGTGAATTGCGGTTCTGTGATCAGTATTAAATCTCCATCCGAAGGCTAGAGGGTGCTCTCCTGCCGAAACTCCAAATACGCCTTGTAGAAAAACCCCAGGAAATGCCTATAGCAGTCGCTAAAAAAAAGAAGATTTAACTGTTTTAATTTATTCAACGTGACTAATAAACACATGACTACGACAATATATGGTTTATCTGAGTTCTTATTATAATTTTCATTATAATAAAGTAGTGTTGTCACGATACTGGAATTTCTAACTTCGATACGATACCTTGAAAAATATCGATACTCGATACCATTTTCGATACCACGGTGAAAAAAACTGTATTAAGGGGGTAATTTTTTTAATTTAAAGATAAATGTAACAAGTCGAGAACATGCTGTATATTTTACATGAACAAAAAAATGTCTTGAGGTACTGCATTTGTTGATTTATTTATTAATCTTTTATTAATCTTAGTTAAATGTTAATTGAAACTAACGTTTACTAATACATGCACTAATTAAAATCCAAAGTTCTATTTGTTGATATTCTCATTTGCTTCATAACCAAAATATTTCCAGATATAGGGCCCTATGAAATCCGTTTGATTTTTCCCCAAATTCCGTTTTATTTTTTTCTACATTAAATTTTTTCCATTTTAATTTTTCTGGATTCCGTTTTTTTCCATTTGAATTTTTCTGGACTCTTTTTTTTTTAATGGTCAAATGAAATGCTATTAATCTAAAAACATGTCTAATTCATTAAAATCATGAAAATTATACAATTTAACATTTAATTTATTAAAAGTGTAACAAAAATGACACGTTTAGGGCCGTATGGAATGTTTTATTTTTTTCTCACCTTATGTTTTATTGTTACCAAATTCTGTGTTTTAGCATGTCTATTAGGCTATTTGAATGCATACAAACTATTTTTATTTATTCTTACAGTAGCCTTATGAAGTGTGTTTTCCCCCTCAGAAATTCTGTGTTGTGTATTTAAATTTTACTGGATATCAGATGAAGGCATAAAACAATTTTAATTCATTTATATTTGAATTAATGAAAATTAAACATTTACATTTTTGGCAAATGAAGGGGATTTACTATTAAAATAAAAATATTTTGTGATTATTTCTTAAAAAAAATTAACAGTAGTAGTATTATGTACATTCTACTAAATAATAGTAATATAGCCTATTTCTGGCACACGGTCTTTAATAGGCTGTTAAACTGAACTTTTATTTTGACGGGTTGCCGTGAATACTTCTAAAGTTCTGTGTGTGTATGATATGATGCTAGTTTTACTCAAATGAAATGGTAAAATGCTCGTAAAGTGCCTTTCAGATCAGTTCTGGAGATATTGTTGATGTATTTATGTCCTCATTGAGACGGCAGACGCTGAAATCACCGCGAGCGCCACATTAGTAAACACAACCGCACATGCAGCACATTCACACAGAGACGCGCAGAACATGCAGGATTCATATTTAAATCCACTTTTGCAGCTTAATATTTACAGATACTAGTCCATATCGCGATTTGATTTAAGTGTAATGACCTACTTTTGATTAATTCATCCAAACTTTGACAAATTCCGTGACATTCCGCGTTAAACTGTAAATTCCGTTTTTATGACTGGATTCCGTGCGCGTTCTCTGCATCGCGGAGATCATAGATCCCTACAGATAGCGCTCCTGCTGTGTTCTTTAACAACCAGAGCAGTCATCTTTCTATTCACTTCACTTTTGCTATTTAACCAGAGCGAAGGAGACCAGTGCGGTCACATGTGGTGCTTGTCCACGCGCCTTTGGAGAGAAGTGAAAGTGACAGCTCGGCTAGTATCGGTGTATCGATACTTCGGGAAATTAATATTGGTACCGTTCAGATATTTCAGTATCGATATTTATCGAAATATCGATATTTTTGACAACACTATAATAAAGTATATTTATAATGCAATGCCTTTATCACTGCTTAGAATACTATGAGATATGTTGTGTGTCTTATTCTGTATAAGAAGCCACATCATCTCACAGAAGGATTTATTGCAAACACTCAACTAATGTTATGAAGTGAGTTTGGAGTAATAACATGTTATATGTGGTATTTTCACATGCTTTCAGATAGAGCAGCATTCACTACACCGAACTGTAGTTCACTGAGAAGCTCATTATCATGAACGATTTCTTCGATTTCATAATCGCACAATAATATCGTCCGCAATTTGTTTTTTGTTTTTTTTGCGTAAGCTGTCAGTGAACTATGGTTCTGTGTAGTAAATGCTGCTCCATCTGAATGCACGTGATGGAGATTTACTACTGATTACAGAACTGGCTTTACTGACAAAATGCACATGGAAATCGCATTCGATTTAATCGTGCAGCCCTACATCCTATGTGAATATGCCATTTTTCTTTCAGACGAATCCTATGGAAGGTATATTAAAAATTGTCCTGTCTATTCCAAGCTTTATCATTGCAGTCGGCAGGGTTTCTGTTCAACTGTCCACAAGTCATTAAATAAAATGCACGCATCCATAATAAAACATGTCTCACATGGCTCCAGGGCATGAATAAAAGCTTCCTGTAGTGAATCCATGCATTTTCATAAGAAAAATATCCATATTTCAAACGTGATAAACACTTTTCTCTCACTTCCAGTATCTGTCATATGCGGAGGGCATTCTGGTGGATGACGTAGGATGTAAAAAAAATTGGAAATCGGTATGGGAATCAGTCAGTTTGCTTGTAAAAAAACGGTATCGGAATCGGCCATGAAAAAGCATGATCACGCTGCATCACTAATTGAAGGCTTTCTTACTTTTAGTTTTACGCTGTAAAAAAAATTAAAAATCAGAGGATGAGAGAACTCCAAAATGTGAGAAGTAGATTCGAAAACGTTTTTTTTGAGTATATACAATGTTTGAAAAACGTATTGAATCGGCCTAATATTTAAAGTTTGGCTATGCTTTCATCAAACAGAAATACACTCAAAAACAGTAATGTTTTTTACTTGTGGATCCAAGTTCAAAGAGTGTGTGTTAAGTTGAACTAAGCATAGTCAAGTCACCTTTATTTATACAGCGCTTTTAACAATACAGATTGTGTCAAAGCACTTAACGGTATCAAATTAGAAGATAGAGTGTCAGTAATGTATAATAATAAGATTAAACATTCAATTTTCAGTTAAAGGCATTTCATTATTGAATTCAGAGATGTCATTGTCTAGCTCAGTTTAGTTTAAATAGTATCTGTGAAATCAAATTGACGATAATCGCTAGAAATTAAGTGTCCCCAACTGAGCAAGCCAGAGGCGACAGCGGCAAGGAACCAAAGCTCCCTCTATGACAGAATGGAGAGAAAAAACCTTGGGAGAAACCAGGCTCAGTCGGGGGGCAGTTCTCCGCTGGCCAGCATTTTATTGTTTACTTATTGTTTTAATTAAAATTTTAAATGTATAAATGTATTATATTTCTATTTTTATATTGTTGCAATTTCTAACAATAATAGTATTATGTAGTTCGGTATTTTATTATATTTTTAGTTATTTGCTTTATTTTAAGTTTTATTGTATTTTAAGTTGAGGTCTTCACTGGGGATATGTCCCCGGGGCTCATCCAGGTGTCCGGCCTCCACCGACGATCAGGGCCACATACATCATCTCCCGGTGCCGATCCACCATCTGATCCGAACACAGATTGAGAAACAGAATAGAAACAGACAAATATTAGCGTAGATGCCATTCTTCTTATGATGTAACGAGTACATCATGTGTTATGAGGAGTGTTCCCGGTTCCGGTTGATCTAATTAATGCCGCCTAACGATCCTTTAACGGATTTGAATAATAGAAGTGTATTAGTGTGTTATGTGTAAGTCAGGTTAAATAAATATGTTTTTAATCTAGATTTAAACTGGCAGATTGTGTCTGCCTCCCGAACAGTATTAGGTAGATTATTCCAGAGTTTGGGTGCTAAATAGGAAAAGGATCTGCCGCCCGCAGTCGATTTTTATATTCAAGGTATTATCAAATGGCCAGAGTTTTGAGAACGCAGCAGACGTGGAGGACTATAATGTGATAAGAGCTCGCTCAAGTACTGAGGAGCTAAGCCATTCAGGGCTTTATAAGTAATTAACAATATTTTAAAATCTATACGATGTTTGATAGGGAGCAAGTGCAGTGTTGACAGAACCGGGCTAATATGGTCGTACTTCCTGGTTCTAGTAAGGACTCTAGCTGCTGCATTTTGGACCAACTGTAATTTGATGATCAAGCGTGCAGAACAACCCCCAATAAAACATAACAATAGTCTAACCTTGAGGTCATAAACGCATGAATTAGTATTTCTGCATTTGACGTTGAGAGCATAGGTCACAATTTAGATTTTTTAGTTTGAGATGGAAAAACGCAGTTTTACAGATGCTAGAAACATGGCTTTCAAATGAAAAATGCTATCAAACAACTAACTGATGAAGAAGAATTGACAGAGCAGCCGTCAAGTGTTCGATAGTGTTCTAGGTTATTACATGTGGGGTTTTTAGGTCTGATAATTAACACTTCTGTTTTTTCATAATTTAGCAGTAAGAAGTTACTCGTCATCTAGTTTTTTATATCGACTATGCATTCCGTTAGTTTCTCAATTTGGTGTGTTTCACTGGGCCGCGAAGAAATATAGAGCTGAGTATCATCAACATAACAGTGAAAGCTAACACCATGTCTCCTGATAATATCTCCCAAGGGTAACATGTAAAGCGTGAAAAGTAATGGCCGTAGTACTGAGCCTCCATACTGCACTTGTGATCGATATGATACCTCTTCATTCACTGCTACGAACTGATGGCGTTCAGATAAGTACGATTTGAACCATGCTAATGCACTTCCACTAATGCCAACAAAGTGTTCTAGTCTATTTAAAACAATGTTGTGGTCGATAGGGTCGAACGCAGCGCTAAGATCAAGTAGAACTACTAAAGAGATCGGATGATAGAAGCAGGTCATTTGTAACTCTAATGAGAGCAGTCTCAGTACTATGATACGGTCTAAATCCTGACTGGAATTCCTCACAAATACTATTTTTCTCTAAGAAGGAATATAATTGTGAGGATACTACCTTTTCTAGTATATTTGACAGAAAAGGGAGATTTGAGATCGGTCTGTAGTTAACTAGATCTTTGGGGTCAAGTTGTGTTTTTTTAATGAGAGGCTTAATAACAGCCAATTTGAAGGTTTTGGGGACATATCCTAATGACAGTGATGAATTAATAATAGCCAAAAGAGGATCTATGACTTCTGGAAGCAGCTCTTTTAGTAGTTTAGATGGAATAGGGTCTAACATACATGTTGTTGGTTTAGATGATTTAACAATTTATACAATTCTTCCTCTCCTATAGTAGAGAATGAGTGGAATTGTTCCTCAGGGGATCTATAGTGCACTATCTGATGCGATATTGTAGCTGACGGCTGCATGGTTACAATTTTATCTCTGATAGAATTGATCTTGGAAGTAAAGTAGTTCATAAAGTCATTACTGCTGTGCTCTTGGGAAATGCCAACACCTGTTGATGCTTTATTTTTCGTGCATTTAGTGACTGTATTGAATAAATACGGGAAGTTATGTTTATTTTCTTCTAGAAGAGACGAAAAGTAATCCGATCTAGCAGTTTTTAATGCTTTTCTGTAGGATAGGGTATTTTCCTGCCAGGCTATACGAAATACCAGACAGCGTGCTACATCTGCCTAATTACCAGCTGATCAGAGCAGATCGGGACGTGGAATCAATGGGGAAATCGCATGGCGGCGGGACGTGCTTTTACATCAATGAGAGGTGGTGTACAGATGTAACTGTGTTAAAGAAGATGTGCTGTTCAGATCTAGAAACGCTCTTCATTAACTGCAAGCCGTTCTATTCGCCGCGGGAGTTCTGCTCGTTCATTCTCGTGAGTGTCTACATTCCACCGCAAGCGCACGTGAGCACAGCTTTACAGAAACTCGTTGATCTGATCACAGAGAGTGAACAACAACACCCAGACTCTGTTTTAATCATTCTCGGAGACTTTAATAAAGCAAATCTCTCCCGCGAACTGCCAAAATACAGACAGCACATCACATGTCCCACCAGAGACAGTAATATATTGGATCGCTGTTACACAACAATAAAGGATGCATATCACTCGGTTCCACGAGCAGCTTTAGGACTCTGATCACTGTTTGGTTCATCTTATTCCATCCTACAGGCAGAAACTTAAGTCTGCAAAGCCTGTATTAAGATCTGTTAAAAGATGGACTAATGAAACAGAGCGGGATCTACAAGCCTGTTTCGACCTCACTGATTGGTCTGTTTTTGAAGCCGCTGCCACCGATCTGGACGAGCTCACATAGACCGTAACATCTTATATCAGTTTCTGTGAGGATATGTGCATTCCTAACAGGACTCATCTAATCTACAACAATGACAAACCATGGTTCACTGCCAAACTCAGACAGCTCCGTCAGGCCAAAGAAGATGCTTACAGAAAAGGGGATAAAGTCTTGTACAAACAGGCCAAATACACACTGGAAAAGGAGATCAGAGTGGCAAAGAGGAATTATTCTGACAAGCTAAGGAAAAAATTATCTTCCAGTGATCCTGCTTCAGTGTGGATAAGAATGAAGGATATCACCAGTTACAAGTCACCATCCCCCAGTACTGTGGAGAATCAACACCTGGCAGACGACTTGAACAAGTTCTTTTGTCGTTTTGAAAGATCAACCCACACCCGCCCTGAACACCTCTCCTGTCCTGTTGCTGTCTTTCTGTTGCACTGTGGAGCTTCTGTCACTTGGCCAATAAAGCTCATTCTGATTCTGATTCTGATACCTCTAGTTTTGTTTTCCTCCATCTGCGCTCCATTTTCCGGGCTGCTCTCTTTAAGGTGCGAGTGTGCTCATTATACCACGGAGTCGGACTGTTTTCTTTGACCTTCCTTAAGCGTAAAGGAGCAACTGTATCTAAAGTGCTAGAAAAGAGAGAGTCCATAGTTTCGGTTACATCATGAGGTTTTTCTGCTCTGTTGGATATGCTGAGGAATTGAGATAAATCAGGAAGATTACTTACAAAGTCTTTTGTGGTAGAGATGATGGTTCTACCATACTTGTAACAAGGAGTAGAATTTACAGTTTTAGCTATATGGAGTTTACACAAGACTAGAAAATGATCTGATATATCATCGCTTTGCTGCAGAATTTCAACACCACTAACATCAATTCCATGTCACAGTATTAAATCTAGAGTATGATTTCGACAATGAGTAGGTCCGGAAATGTGTTGTCTAACCCCAATAGAGTTCAGAATGTCTATGAATGCTGATACTAATGCATCTTTTTCATTACCGACATTGATATTAAAATAGCCAAAAATTAAGACTTTATCTGCAGCCAGTACTAACTCAGATAGAAAGTCAGCTAATTCTTTAATAAAGTCTGTGTGGTGGCCTGTATACAGTAGCCAGTACAAACATCATAGGGGATTTATCACTAACACGTGTTTCTCTTGATAATGTTATATGCAGCACCATAACTACAAACGAGTTATACTTAAAGCCTGCCCTCTGAGAAATACTGAGAATATTGCTATAAATTGTAGCAACACCTCCACCTTTTGGACGTGGCTCATTTTTATATCAGTAATCTTGGGGGGTGGACTCATTTAAAGTAATGTATTCATCTGGTTTTAGCCATGTTTCTGTCAAACAGAGCAAATCTAGGTTATGATCATTGATCAAATAATTTACAAAAAGTGTTTTTGTAGAAAGAGACCTGATATTCACTAAGCCAAGCTTTATCATTATTGTTTCTCTGTATTGTAAACATTTTTTATTTGTTGAACATCAATTAAATTGTTACTCTTAATTTGGTTTGGACGTTTTCTGTATTTTCTAGTTCGGGGAACAGACACAGTCTCTATAATGTGATATCTAGGTGAAATAGTCTCTATGTGCTGAGAATTAACTGACTTCTGTGACATGAGGCGGCTAGCAGATGGTCGGTTTAGCCAGTCTGTCTGCTTCCTGACCTGGGCCCCAGTTAGTCAAGTGCAAACTCTAAGACTGTGCCATATTTCTAGAGAGAAGAGCGGCACCACCCCAGGAGGGATGAACACCATCTCTTTTCAACAGGTCAGGTCTGCCCCAAAAACTTGTCCAATTGTCTATAAAGTCTATGTTATTCTGCGGGCACCACTTAGACAACCAGCCATTGAATCTCATCGCCACAGTAAGCAGGGAGCAGGCCAGAGCATATTACAGTGTCTGACATCGTACTTGCAAATTCACACACCTCTTTAAC
Source organism: Barbus barbus (assembly GCF_936440315.1). Taxonomy (NCBI): domain Eukaryota; kingdom Metazoa; phylum Chordata; class Actinopteri; order Cypriniformes; family Cyprinidae; genus Barbus; species Barbus barbus. The sequence goes on along the minus strand of NC_136735.1, from coordinate 17,720,029 downwards.
ATTAGTTTTAGTGATCGCCGACTGGCGAAGTCGAACATCATTAGCGCCGACGTGAGTAACAATCTTACTGAATTTACGTTTAGCATTAGCCAGCACTTTTAAATTTGCCAAGATGTCAGGCGCTCTGGCTCCCGGTAAACATTGGACTATGGTAGCTGTTGTCTCTATTTTCACGTTCCGTACAATAGAATCGCCAATAACCAGAGCACTTTCATCAGGTTTCTCAGTGGGTGTGTCACTGAGTGGGGAGAACCTGTTTGATGTTCTGATTGGAACGGAAGAGCGGTGTTTTGACCCGCGACTAGGCCGCCTTAGAGTCACCCAGCTGCCCTTGCTGCACGGGCTCAACCGAAATGTACAGGACTCCCTGAGCTAGTCGCATCCAAAGCAGCATAGAGATGTAAGTCTTTATTAGTTTGTCTAACCCATCAGTTATCAGTGTATGTATTTGTTGAGAAAACTGAAAAGGTTATATATGGTGACTTCTACACCAAAAAGTTGTTTACTCATTGAAATGGAAGAGAATCCACCAAATAGAACACTAATCTTTGTAACGGTAACTTGTATAACACAACTTTTACAAAAATTATGTATTATGGATAACAAATATTTATGCCGTCATAAGTCCCAATGCTTTGACTAAAAACACATATTATACAAGTTCATCAACAGTGTTCGAACAGCACCCTGTTAGTTTGACCCTCACCATTAAACTTTATATTAAAAATGTAGAATATTTTTCTTAATGTTTAATATTCTAAATTGCTTATGCTAAATGGTTAAAATTGAACGTGCTTGTTTTGTTTTTGTTTTTTTATGTATTGCATTTTTCTACATTTGATAGTTCAGTCCTACCTTTAAATTAGAGTTAGTCTGACAAAATGGGAGTTGGATCTTGTGTGCTTCATTTAACATACTTCTCCAGAAAGCATAAGATGTGTTCTTAGAAAATGAATCTCGGGGTATGATTGATATATCTTCGTCATCATACATACTCAGGCTGCACCACACACAGTACAAATGCTTGATTCTCACATAATTATCGTAGCAACCTCAATTATTTTGGACCTGATACGTAAGTGCTACTTCCAAGAAACAACGATCTTTGTAATAGCTGTGATTTACTGTACAAGAAAATTGCTTTGTGGTTTAGAGGAAAATGTTTCATAACATTTTGAGAGGTGATCTCCTGAATAAAAATGGATCTGAAGTGTATACTATAGCATTAGGCCCAGCATATATAATCCAATTTGTAGAGATTTTTGTGGAATGGTAGAGATTTATGCCCCATGACATGATTTAAGCTCCTATCTTAATGCTCTTATCGTTACATTGTCATTAAAATAATGAGGAAATAATTGTCAGAACTCGCTTTTTTCTTGGGCTGATTTGATTCATGGCAGAATAGAGAATGATGGATAATACAGCACAAGTGTTCTTTTGTTAACTAGGGGCAAATGCCACAGCAAGGCTAAATGCAGCTCAGAAGGTTATCCCCGCCCACAAGTGTAAAGTCAGTTGTGATGGCAGACTATTACTAAAACATGGGTTTCCTAGTGAAAGGCTGAAAATTTGCTTGAGATTTGCTTTTTAAAAGAACCTTTACAGCCTTTATAAAGACCAGTTTTAGAATATGGTTTACCAAGAAGACATCAAATAATCCATTAATGATAGCATTAATGACTCGATTAATGAATCAAAATAAGGTCAGTGTCTCATAATCATGGTAATTGTCTGATAATGGTTAAGGTTGGTAACTGAAAAGTAAAAAAAACTATTCCCATATAGATAAAGTGGCATCTGCCACCCAAAACAAGTAATCTGACTATTTAGAAAACTGGAAATATATAAAATATAATGTACATTATGGATATTTATTCAAGCTGTTGAAACAATGTGAATTGAAATGTGTACACTGATGCCCAACAGTGTACAGCAGTTTTATATTAAATGCTTAGCAACAACCTACAATAGAGAAATGAGCAATAAAACCTGGTTCGTATTTTGCACTTACAGTTAAATAGCCCTGAAATCTATTGGCTCAAGATATTTTCACTTGTTATATTTCAAAAAGGTTAAAGAAAGGATGCTCAACCAACCAAAAATCAAAGGTTTGCCTTTCTTGAAAAAAAAACATACAGCATTCACCTTTAATATAATAACTTCAACTTTATTGGGTAATTCTTAAACATGAAATAGATCTGTAACATCTATAACACTTGTGGTGTTTTGTTTTCTTGAAGCATTTACGTGGTTTCTAACAGGTGACTAAATACCTACAGAGGTTGTGGTCATTAAACGTCATCGCACCAAACAGCTTTTTTGTAATTACGCCCTTGCAAACTATTTGAATCCAATCTTTCTGACTTGTAAAAAAAGAAAAGAGTTGTCTGAAGCTTAGTCAATTGTATTTAGTCTTCAAAGTTCATGAAAATTGTTCATTTGTAAAGAGCTTGATGAACAAATAATTTAGGTTAAGAATCATGACCTTTTATTGGTCGCAGAGTTTATTTTCTGTAATGAAAATATCTTACTGGCTTTTATTTTTTTTTATTTAATTTTTTTTGAGAGAGAACCAGAATACTTCTTCCCTGCAGCAATCTATTATGAAATTATGAGCAATGATTATGATATTACTTGAGAATAATTGTGATTATCATTTCAAATGAATTAAATTTTCCTCTTACATTGTGTTCCCTTTAACTGCGATAAAATCGCTACATAATATCAAATAATATTATATAATATAATATAACAAACAGCCGCTCAAGCTCTGAATGAAGATAATTTAGACTTTGAGCTATGAAGGTTATGCTATAAGATTGCATTGTGTGAGATGCATACAAATTATATGCTGAGAATGTAAAATATTCACTAAGCCGTGGGGTGGGTTTACCACATTATTTAGTGACAGCAGGAAGTGTATTCTGTTAAATACTTGCACAAAGTGCATTTACTCTAAAGCCATGTGTGGTTTATTCTAAAAGAAAGAGAGTAGAGGGAAAGCTCATGTTTCTTGTTTTATTATTATTGTTTCATTGTCAATGTATCAGTCCTTCAAAGCACCAAAGATTTGAATAGCCTATAAAAACTCAACAAATGATAGACCTTGATGAAAATTTCCAACTTTAGCTATGTATAATCTTTTTTTTACTATGTAATATATACTTGTTTATGATTATTTGATGTTTTCTCAATACGTGATTCATATCATATCTTTCTCTTGGTTGATGCACATGCATGGTTGTTGGCTATGGCTAAATGTCTGATGCATATGACACTAGGGCTGCACAATTTTTCTGGTTAAAATTGAGATTTAAAATGTGATTAAAACATTTAAATAATAATTAGAAAATAAGATAATACTAATTTTATTTTACAGAAAACTATTGTTTTACAAAAACTGCAAGGTTATTTGTTAACATGCAGGCAGCCTATAACTGTACATCATATGTTACTGTTATGAAAAAAATCTTTGACAGTAATTTATTTCTTTTCATTTGTTTTTTTAAACTGGGGGGGGGGGGGGGGGGCATCTTCTGTTCACTTATATACTCCGCAGAAAAACATGTATTATCACAGGTTTACTTCAAATTTCTTTAGAGACTTTAAATGCAGACCTTGAGCCAAAAACTCGTCACCAAACACCAATGACTTGTATAGACATATATATCTGCATATAAAGTCACACCAGAGGTGTTCAGCTGAGATTAGGACTTGGCTTTATGCAGACCAGTCAAATTCATCCACACTGACTGAATCAATCATGTCTTTTTGAACCTTGCCTTATACACAGAGACACTGTCATGTTAGAATAGAAAAGGGTCCTGTCCAAACTGTTGCTATAAAATTAGAAGCACACAATTCCCTAGAACAGTGCTTCCCAAACCTGTCCTGGAGGACCCCCTGCCCTGCACCTTTTGTATGTCTCCCTAATCAGACACACCCTTTTTTATTCTTGCAGTCTCTACTAATGAGCTGATGAGTGGAATACTGTGTGTTCGATAAGGGAGACATACAAAAGGTGCAGGGCAGGGGGTCCTCCAGGACAGGTTTGGGAAGCACTGCCCTAGAATATCATTATATGCTTAAACATTAAGATTTGTACTCATGGGAAAAAAATTGGATTAAATCAAAATCAATTGGATTATTTCAGGTCTACACCACTCCTTTCAGTCCGATCAAAATTTCAGGTTGTTCAGATCGAGCTCATTCGGATCAATTGACGTTTACACGAAGGCTTTTCAATCCGATCGAGCCATCGGTCCAGTTACTAACAGATTATTTGGGTGCATGTAAACGTAGCTATCGAATGTGTCTAACCAATAAGAAGGTAGAGAATAGTGAAGCATTGTGTATGTCATATTGTTTCATTAGTGACTTTGATTTCTTCACTTATAAGTTCACAATAACAACTTCTTTGCAGCTGAATAAGATTTCCCTGTAACAGGCAGGAAACATGATCTAATAATGTGTCATCAAGTGTCTTGCTTCATGTTTCCAGTCCCGTTCCCTCCCCTCTGACAGCCAAGGCATTTGTTTTCCACGCTTGTGTAACCATGTCAACTCAGTGGTCTCTGAACAAAGATTCCTTGTGTGAGGTAAATGTGTTAAATGCCAACATTCCATGTCAGTTATTCCATCAGTATCGTAGCTCGTAACTCATCACAATGCAACTACAAGGAAATGTAGGTTGTCTGAAACTACCCCGCTACAAAAGGAGCAGAGCTTAGTTCGGTGTTCAGCATAGCATTAATCATTTTGCTTCTAATTCTGTTTCTTGACTTGTTTCTTGAAATCTAACTCTTATGACATTTACGCTTTCATTTTTACTGTACATGGATAAGCAGCCATAAGTCTCAGTACTGGATTGTCCTTTTATGTTACTAGACAATGGTTTTATTCAGAAAATTCATTAATAAATATTTTTTAGGGGTGCAAAATGATTAATTGTGATTAATACATATTAAGGAAAATATATTAGTTTTATATATAAAATATTTATATTTATAATATATGAATATGTTTATGCATACAAATATTGTTTAAATATATACATATGTGTGTATTTATATATACATAATAAATATGCACAGTCCACACACACATATATTATGTAAACTTAAACTTTTATTTTGAATGTGATTAATCGCAATTAATTGTTTTGCAGCCCTAATATTTTTTTTGAAATAGTTTTGAATTTTTGATCAAATATCAAACTCGAAGCTCTCAAACAGAAAGACTAATTTTGTGAGAAATTTAAAGGGACAGTTGACCCAAAAAGGAAAATTTGTCATAATTTACTCACTACCCTCATGTTGTTCCAAACCTGTATGAGTTTCTTTCTTATGCTGAATATTTTGAAGAATGCTGGTAATCAAACAGTTGATGGTCCCCATTGACTTCCATAGCATTTCTACTACAGAAGTCATGGGGACCAACAACTGCTTGATTCTTCAAAATATTCAACATAAGAAACTAAATGATGTAAATGATGACAACATTTTCATTTTTGAGTGAACTTCTTTTAATTGTATAGCATGGTTTTTATGTCATGAATATGTTTATACAGCTTTTAAAGGGGTCATATGACGCTATTTTAAAGATCATTGTTTTGTGTATTTGGTGTTGACATGCTTTAATTTTCAAAAACACATTATTTTTCAAATACTGTACATTATTTTAGTTCTTCTATGCCCCGCCGCTCTCAAACGTGTCATTTTCTACAAAGCCCCTCCTTCCAACAAATGCAGTCTGCTCTGATTGGCCAACTGACTCAGTGCATTGTGATTGGCCGAACTCCACAAGCGTGAACTCCTCCAAACGCCCCTTTCCATAATCGCGAGCTTCAGCTTTCAGGTAAATTTTATCAGTTCAAGCCCGAGAGGGGAACAGAGTCGCGTGACAGACACAGTGATGATGCTTGTGTGTATTTGCACACAAGCTGCAGTTAAGACGATTTCTGACGGGCTGTACACGAGCAAAACTCTGCATTTTAAGAGTCAATAGCAAATACTTGAACTAATGACAAAACATACTTACAGTTGCTGATTCAGAAGCACCAGATTGTCATAGCAATGTCAGAATTGACCCTTTTTTTTAGAAATAGCCTTTGTGCACAGCCAGCCTTGTACTCTCCTAGGTTCACAAAACTAGGTTCCATAAAATGCGTCGCACAAATTCGAACAGTTGGGTTGTGCTGTTGTGTTGTAAACAAATTTTAACCAATGATTCCTAATTGCATCTGCTTCCGGAAGGCCAAATAAAGTGCTTTTGCTTTGGCATAGAAACACACAGCGTCTCCATGATATAGCTGCATCAACACTACTGTGGTTACTGAAACCACGCCGCCTTTCTTGAAATCGCATCATATGACGCCTTTAAAAATGTAAAGCGATCTTAAAAATAAATAAAAATTAAGTTGATCAATTTAATACTTCTTTGCTGAATAAAAGTATTAATTAAGATTAATTCAAAGTATTAAAAATAAAGTTAAAATATCTTACTGACCTTTTTCTTTTTTTTTCTTTTTCTTTACAATAACATCCATCAAAATGTCAAGGGTATTTGTTCTCAGGTGTCTAGGTAAAAAGTCTTTCTCAAGCCAAAGCTAGGTTAAACAAATAAAACACAAGCCTCTCTGCGGTATCCCAGCTCCTTGATCCACTTCATGGCCTTTAAAGCCAAACAACTGCCACTACTCCATGACTGTGGTTTTCCACCTCTTGACCCGAGTGCTAGTACACGCAGTGTACACCAGCTTCTCACGTACAGATTTCTGGGCATGCCTGTTCTTTTTTTCCCCATGATGCTGTAAAGTTGTATGGGTTATCATCAAGTATTAGTTAAGCATTAAGTGTGAGGCTTAGGTCTAAGAGCATATAATAGGATGTATTTTCCAAATAGGCTGTCAAGTTGTCTCCTGTAGGTATTGACCTCTCAGGGTTGTAACAGCACTCTGGTGAGACTGAGTAGCCTGTAACTTGGTGGGTGGTTCAAGGTGCCCTGCTCTCTCAGCTTGAGAGCTCTCTCTGTCGCCATTGATCATATGTGTGTAATTTAAGATCTATTACCCACTGAAACCCGTGTCCCCGTACAGTAGAAATGAAAGACTTCTTTGAGACGGGTCGTCTTTGAGAGTTTTGAGACTCTCCCAGCTCTGAGTACCATTCATCTGTGGACAACAATTCTCTGTGGAGAGACCAAACACAAACATGCTTCTATACTCTGATAATATATAAGAAGTGGGTTAAAGTGGCTGTCACAAAAAAAAAAAAATATAGATTTGATGGTTTCCTTTGGATACTGGGAAGAAAAACTGATCAAAGATGAATAAATTCATCCCCCCATTTTTAAGTATGGCTTAGGTGTACATATATTTTGGGTTCACTGTGAATGAAGAAACATTTTTAACATTGTAGCCGTTCTCCTTATATCAATATTCCAAATTTTTTCAGGTACAGGAACCTTTGGAAGGGTTTTTCTGGTGAAGGATAAAAAGACAAGAGGTTTTTTTGCTCTGAAGGCAATGAAAATTCCAGATGTAATTCGTCTGAAGCAGGAGCAGCACGTGCATAATGAGAAAGAGGTTCTGACGGAGGTGAACCATCCTTTCCTTGTCAGACTGTAAGTGAACACTACACAACATTAACATATAGGCTACAACAGAAATGGGAAGACTGGTTATACAGATATCTCATTAAAATACAGTAGCTTATGATCTGTATAAACATTTAAGTGTGCTGTATAAATATTTCAGCATGCTTAATCAAAAAATATCAGTACCAAATGTTGTTTGACCTTGTACAATCACTTCAATATTAAACTTTGTATTTGTTATCTATATTATCTATATTGTTATCTATATACTAGTCTATACTATATCAGTGGTTCTCCGCGAGCGGGCATCAAGAAATTCAGATATTTCTTATTTTATTTATGTATGTATGCATTTATATATGTGTGTATGTATTCATTTTATTTCATTTATTTTTTTGAAGAGGAATCACATCTTTAAAAAAAAACTGGATATATGAGGTAGTTTAATTTTAAAAGTATGATTTCTAGACCTGGAAAATTCTAAAAGATTAATACATGCTTACAACTCCAAGGGCATTTTTATAATGAATATACATTTGTGTAATTATGCCAAGCTTTAAAATATTTTATCAGGTAAAAAATATTTTTAAAAAACATTATCAAGTAACTCTAAAAACTAAAAGAGACATGGGGCCTTTGAATTTATTTATGGGTGATGTAGGGCCTTGAAGTCAAAAAGGTTGAGAACCACTGTTCTATATCATGGTTATTGACATTACGGCATGACCTCAGCTTGCTATAGAGTTCCTACTGTAATTATTGGTAGTTTACATACAGGCAATTGTTTTAATGCTTTTGTCATGTAAGTCCAGGTCTTTTAATGTATAGTGTATTTGTTAGAAGCATATGGCAAGTATATGTATATGTGTTCTATGACCAAATCACATGTAACACATATAATGTGGACCTTTCTCAGGTTCTGGACGCACCATGATGATCGTTTCCTGTACATGTTGATGGAATATGTGAATGGCGGTGAACTCTTCAGCTATTTACGCAGCCGAGGACGTTTTAGCAACAGCACAGGAATGTTTTATTCAGCTGAAATCGTGTGCGCCATTGAATACCTTCACTCCAAAGAAATTGTCTACAGAGACCTGAAACCAGAGAATATACTGCTGGACAGTGAGGGGCATATTCGATTGACAGATTTCGGGTTTGCTAAAAAGCTGTCAGAAAGGTATGTTGGCAATTAGTTATATAAAAAAGTTTTCAAAAAGTCATGAACACGCACAAAAGTCTCTTATGGTCACCAAAACTGCGTTTATTTGATCAAAAATGCAGTAACAATTACTCAAGTCTTCAGTGTCACATGATCCTTTAGCTATTTGAGTGGTATAGCTAATTTTTCTTTTATTTTTTATTTTTTCTTTTGGATAATTATCCACAGTAGACAGTTATCCAAACAAACATTAGAATCTATCTTGCTTTATCTATAATGTTCAAATTAATTATCTATTAAAGCTGTTTAATTAATTGCATGCAGTGACTTGGGTCCAATTCTGTGCTTATGTAGTAAATTAATAATCCAAAACTAAAAGCCAATATAGTGGAGCATTAGAGCTGCAGACAGTTGAGTAGGTTCTCATATCTGTTCTCTAAAAATGACATTGGTACATTCCTACCTGAAAGTCAACATTTGATGAAATTTAACTGCAGATATCACACTGTTTTTCTGTTTGTTGTTGCTGTCTTCTCAGTTGATGTATTATTACATTGAAATATAGTCATTTTCCCTTAATTCACTGCTAGATAGATCTGTTGATGTTGTGAAATCTTCTGAAGTTATTTTTAAGTACATAAACCAGGGAGAGAGAGATAGCTGAGCAGCAGTTATCTGAAGTTTGTGTCCTTGAAGATTAAAGTTGATTTTAAGATTGGATTGGGTATGCTGCAGATTTTTACCTTCATTCCATGGCATTTTAACATTCCTATTCTTCTCATTGTTAAATGTAAACCGTTAGACCCGCTTTGAAATTCTGTAGGGGATCAAATTCAGTTTTTCAGAATCTTAACTGTGATGTCCGTGAATATATTGCAGCAACGAACCACCATGTCACTCTTCGTTCTTCAAAATATCCAAATGAATGCCTTCATTCAATCATGAAGCATGAATCCCCTACAAAGACATATAGGATTTCTTCTTTGCGGGTATTAAAGCTGTCCTAATATGAGTGTCTTTTACACAAAAAGGCTTAGTTTGGCCCCCTAGAGCATCAGTCAACCCACCGTTATTAATTCTGAATGAGTGCAACCAATGGACCATAGACCTATTTAAGAGTAACCTTGCTGAAATTGAAAATCCCTCTGGTTGTGCCCCCTGATAGTATAACTCAAAAACAGTAAAAGAACAAGAGATTGTGTGTTTGTATGTGTGTGTATGTCCATCTGCAGTGCAGAGTACTGCAGTGCTTTCTCAGAGCAAGCCTTGACCCCTCTGATGTGTAAGCGTGGGTCGTCATTCTGTTTCTCTGTGCATGAGGAAGGACCCCAGATCATCAGTGGTCTGACTCTGATGTGCAAGTGACCCACATATAGAAACTGAAAGCAGTGCCTCCGGTCCAATGGAGAAGACAACTGTTCCTGCAAGCAACAGCTTTGGCTTTTCCAGTCTGAGTAGATAGCGTCTGCACAGACAGTCATGTGGCAACAATGCCACCTGGTGGCTATATTTGCATTTGGCTTTTTGTTCAGAGATAATTGCCGTTTACTTTCATCAATGGTCTTTTAAAGCACCTGTATTGTTAAAAAGAGGACAGGATGAGGACTTTAAAAATCCAGTCCTAGTTCAGGCATCAGGGCTTTTTTTTTTTTTTTGTTCTTGTAGGCGGCATTAGGGCTTTTTTTATCTGTTTTTCTTTCATCATCTTGTCAGAATGTCTGCTCAATATGAGAGCTTATTATTGTCAGAGTTACTGATGAATTACAGGGCTCTTATTGTGGTCATGTTTGTGGGCGAAGGAGGGAACTTGTCAAACGTTAGCTACACAGCTTCAAGTGGCCAATCAAAAATTAAAAAAAATAAAGAGGAAAAAAAGTCACCTTCATCAGAACAGCTTTGATGTCCTAAAGGTTCTTTACGAAAATTTGACTGTGAATTTTGAGATGTTTACAGGCTTGTTACAGCAATGATATAAACTATAGTCAGCCATCACAGCAAAGAGTAACAGTTAAATAAAACACAGACAGGTCTACCTTTTCTAGTCAGACATATAAACACAGCCATGCAGACAAACATATTGTTAAATGAGTCATCAGTTGTGCTTATATTGATAACAGGATCTGATCTTGATAACCGGATCAGTTTCTTCGCTGCTCCAATTAGTATGCAGTCTGATATAATTAGAGTAAACATAAATCGAAAATCACGTCACACCAAACCTCTCTCACAGTTCATTGGAATGCTGTTGTGAGCTGACATTGAGAGGCTTCAGTTAACACAAGGGAGACTAACCCTCTCTATTACAGAGAGAAGAACTAAAACCAGACAGCTGAGTACAGAAAGAGACTGAAATAGAGAGCAAGAAAAGAAGGAATATAAATACTGCGAGAGACATGCATGCAAGCTATTCTGGACCCCTTTTTGTGTAAGTTTGCTGTCACCATGGCAGTATTATGATAGTATCAGCAGTAATATGGCCCAGTGAGGTTATATTGAGAATAAAAGAGGGTCAAGCACTGAACCCTGAGGTACCTCGTTTCTGTGATGTGATTTAGACAACCCTTGAAAAAACTAAATACATATTATTTTAATGTTGAATAAAATATTAAATAAAATTAATCAAAATGTTAAATGCAAATGTTGCTCTCATATTAAAAATGTTTGGTAACACTTTATTTTAAGGCATCCTTGTTACACGTTACATGTACTTACTATTATAATAACAATAAATTATTAATAATTTCAATTAAATAACCCTAAGACAAACCCTAACCATGTAGTATGTACATGTAGTTAATTAATTTTACTCTGTACTTAAATGTATAAGTACACTGTAACAAGGACACCTTAAAATAAAGTGTACCCAAATGTAATGTACAAGTGACAAGTTCATAACTCTGGACTTTGCAATGTTAAGTTAGAAAATTTATATTGTTTTAGTATGTTATTATTGGCCCAGTTAAAAAGTTATATACTCTCATACTTATACAGTATAATGTGCTTTGTCCTAAAAAAGGTTGAAGACCCAGGAGTTAGAACAATCAGAAGGTCGAGCTAAAGATCTGATAAAACCGCAAAACGTTTCTGTGAGACATCTCCAGTATAGCATTTATGTTACTCATCATTTCCTTATACTGAGATACTGGTATTGATAGGAAATCAGATCAGCAGCTCAAACCAGAAAAATGGTCTCCTTTACATACATCATCTCCTTATTGACATTCTGGTATCAACAGATACAATCTTATAATTCTGTTACAAAACCATGTCCAGACAGAAAAGCAAAGGGCAGCCATTTGCTGAAGGACAGGTCAACAGACTCGTTTATCGACCAGCCCCATGTCCCCAAACAAACACAGATTTGTCATTTCACCCCATGGAGCTGCAGCTACTCTGTGTAATCAGAAACCCTCTAGTACAGTGAGCTTCTAGCTCAATATACAGTTACGCTTTATAGTATCCTTGGGTTGAAGTGGATATACTGTCTCTACCTTACACCAGCCAATACAATCCGGGTCCACATAGCCAGCTGTCACAAGGTGTAGTGTAATTACACCCCTCTGTGTGCTATCTAAACAGTCACTGTAGTAGGTGGGCCATGTTACACTGGTTATGCATCTATTTTTATGGTGTTAAATATATAGCCAACACAAATCAATATTTCATGTGCAATACTTTATTTATTTATGGTAAATAGCTATAAGTATGACAATGGAGACTGGTCATCACAGAATAACTTTTCAACCCTTTCGTTTATTTTGGATTTCTGATCATTATTCTGCAATAATGACTGGCTGACATTACTTACACAAATGTATCTCGTACTTATACAAAAGGCCATTATTGAAATGCACGAGTTTTCATGACAATATTATTCGAAGTATAATGATTTAAGTGAATATTTGCATTAAAAATTAACAAAGATTTCAGAATGTTGTAATGTTTTTGCTTTAATTTATTGGTCTAAACTTTAGGATTGATATTTGATTATATGCTTTATTGAAGATATAATCCCCCACAAATACAAATTTTCATCATTTATATCAGTTAAATAATTACAAACCTGTATGGCATTCTTTCTCATGTGAAACATAAAATTATATTTTGCAAATTTTTTATTGGTCACCAAACAGGTTTGGTTTCCTACAATTTTAAAAATATATTTTCATTTGTGTTCCACAGACGAACAAAAGACATACAGGTTTGAAACAACATGAGTGTGAGTGAATGGTGACTAAATTCATTTGTGGGGGAACTATCCTTTTAACATGGAAAAATGTTATTCATTTACTGGCTGAGAAATAGTACATAATTATACACATTTGTTCTTTATTTGTCATTTTCATAGTCCTAAAATATTCCGTTTATTTCCAGGTATAAATCAGATTTTGATCCCAGTGGTCTAAGAATTTGAGACCCTGTAGTTTTTCCCTCTCTGTATGTCCATCACTATTTTATTCTCTCTTTCTTTCCAGGACATGGACTCTATGCGGTACTCCTGAGTATTTGGCTCCAGAAGTGATTCAAAGTAAAGGTCATGGACGAGCTGTTGACTGGTGGGCTCTGGGTGTTCTCATCTTTGAAATGCTTGCAGGGTAAGACGGCACTATGATCACCTCCTAAACATTTTACACCAGGAATCTGTGTAGCCCTGAATGTTTGTAATTTACTTCAGGGGCTCCACAGAGATGTATAAAGTAGATTTGAATGAATTTGTATGACGATTTAGTAATTTAAAGGAAAATTAGCTAATGACCTGAACGCTTAGTATATTGTAATGATGTTATTACAAAGTTTTACCAATAATATCTATATTTTTATTATTGGAAGTGACTGGGTTAGTTGAGAGTCGGAAAACCCCTGATTTACAGCAAAACAACTCCGTAATTGAATTTCCATATTTTAAAAATTCATCACATGTGCGTAACTTTCACGTGTTTGTAAAAAAGGGGAATTTCAAATCCTATTTTATGACAACTATTTTCCATGTATAATTTAACTGCCCTTAGACTAATGGCTACTTGACCAAAACCAGCTGTCATGAATAAATACATGAAGAAAAATAACACTTGCTATTTCATCCTGTATGGCTCCGACTGTACATTTGTACTGGCTTCTGGTCAGGAAAAATCAGCTATTGTCAAATATACACCTGCTAGAGGGCAGCAGTGGAATATTAGACACTGAGTTCTGCCAAAGGCCCAAACCTCTATGTGCATGTCTCAACGCAGATGGCCTCTTTCAGTGCTGCCTTGATATTTATCCATATTATATTTATCCTTATTTGCCTAGACGTTTATCCCTGCGGCCTACATTTAGTGTCCACAAACTGGCATATATAATGTGCACACAGATAATCTGTTCATATTTACAATATCTCAGGGGGCGGATGCGTTTCTTGGAATATATCTTGTTTACAAAAAGATTACATCCAGATTAAATTCTTATTACCAACACATGTGGGCATAAATGTGTGGTAGAACAGCATGCAAAATTTGTAGATACATTTTGGACAAATTATACATGATGTTTTTATTTCTTTTGGCATAATCTCTGTCTTGCACAAGTAAAGGTGTTCATTTTGTCACATGGACTCCAAAGCGGTGTGAAACTAAACTTCTTCCCTCCTGGTATAATTTTGGATGCTGTAGTGTATATCCCATCCAAACTGCTCCATTCTCCTACCTCGAAATCTCCTACCCTTGAGCTTTCACAGGCTCTCATGTGGAGGAAAAAGTGACCCAACCTCTTCATTCATCCCAGACTTCTTTTGAAGTGTTGACTCCTGCATGTGAGTGAGAGAAAAAGACCTGGTCCCTTATTTGTTTTTTCAAGAGACAGACACATGAACGTAGGCACAGCTTGCCCAGACATACAAAAGCTCCCTTCAGTCATCTCTGAGACTGTGAGTGTGCTAGTCTGTGTATGTAAAAGGTCGTTTGAGACTCCTTCGCGGAAAATGTAGCAAGAGCTGAAATGACTCCTCCTGGATTGAGCCATGAAAAGGATCGCAACCTCAACGCAGTGACCGCATATGTGGATGTGTGCAAATGTCTTGTTGGTGCTATTCTATTTCAGACCTAGCTACATGTAGGTACAAAACTGGTGAAAATGTCAAAAACTTATCTTACAAATGCATAAAAAAAAATTGTTCACAAACAGGGTAAATAAAAAACAGAAGTATTTTAGATTGAGACAGGGTTAGAAGCTTCACATGTCTGGAGATTGAGAAAGATACAGAGAAACTCACACTCAAATCGTAGGGGGGTCAATAGGAAATAACACATACTGCTTCCAGAAACTCTAGTCTCACTCTGGGCTCTCTAGAGAGATCACCTCCTTGATTAGCTTCAGAGTTCAAGTAAAATTTGATGTACATTTGTTTTTCCGACTGGTTTTAATGTAACTGGCAACTCAGTAAAACAAGTTTTGCTTTTTTTGCTTAAGATTTGCTTTTCTGGCCATGCACCATGTTGATTCACCTTACAATCTACACTTTTTTTCATTAAAGGAAATCTGATTTAATGGGAGAGGGGTGGGATATCACCTACACTACTGATCAGAATTTCAAAATTAAGATTAAGGAGGCATTGAATTGATCAAAAATAGGCATTTAGAATTGTTTTCTATTCATAAAAAAAATCCTGAATCCAAAAATAGCATAAGAGACGTTCAAAAACTAAAAAAAAATATATTACAAAATATCTTAGCAACCTCAAACTTATGAACAGTAGAGTGGAATGGATATACTGTAAAACATTGAAACAAACCTGTTAAAACAGCAGATCTTTTTATCATTAAAATCCTCCAGTCATTTAAGTGATGCTTATTATTCCTGAAAAAAAACAGGTATTTCTTATTGCTGAAGCCATTGCCTGCAAAGATCTTACAACTGATGTGTGGAATCTTGTTAAGAGGAAGTACGTACAAATCAGGAAAGGGGTACTAAGTATTTCCAAAACAACAGGTTGGCCATGGAAAACATTGACAGCCGTAAGTAACTAGTGGAGACGCTAGGGAACCATAACAGCAATCCAAAGAAAAAAGTACAGGGTGTGGGTGGGTGGGTGTGTGTGTGTGTGTGTATGTATGTGTGTGTGTGTGTGTGTATATATATATATATATATATATATATATATATATATATATATATATATATATATATATATATATATATATATATATATATATATGACAACAATATCCTGTTATCTTCATATGTCTGGGCTGTGGAGTAGGATGGCTAGGCAGAAGCCATTACTTACAGAAACATCTATGGCTGCCTAAATTCTGAAAACAAGACAAAGCAAAACAAACAAAAAAACCCAGTTGATTTAACATGAGGTCTTTATACGTTTTATGTCCTACATATACATCTTTTATATCATCTTCTGACCCATATACAGTACAAACTTTGTAATAAGGATTTTTATTACATTTTTAGGAACTTTACAGGCAACAAGCACATTTACTAAAAGCAGAGTGCCCTTGAGTTCAAAAACAGCTGTATAGAGTGTAACAGAGTGCAAGGGTCTCAAGTCAAAACACATTTTTCAAAGTGTCTTAAAAATACTAGAGTCGTGGCATGAGGTGCTGAAAAAGAGCAAGACACAATGCATAAATAAATGTTAATTTGCATCATAGATTTGAAAATATTCCAAGTGGAATTCAATAATGTATCCTGTGTTGAAACAGACAGATTGACTGATTGAAATTCAGGCCTATTCAATGATAACGAAAGAAAACAAACAACATATTGATTCTAAACACAACTTGTCTGCCACAATAATGTCTTTCTTAGCAAATATCAGTAAATTTATTGATAATTGATTGACTAATATAAATTATTTTGATTAATCAGTATATCATGTCAGTAATTAGATTTTTTTAAATCAGTTTACAGTCTTAAGCCGGGCTCACACTGTGCGATTTTTAATAGTCTTTTGCGATTGTTGCTTGTCACACTGTACGAACATGATCCCCATGTCAGACTGTAGGATCTCAGTTGTCTTAATGTCAGACTGTACGACAGTCAAGACGCGATAAAAACGGACGTACTCAAGAAGACTTGTCCGGAGTTTTACGTCATCAATACGTGACCCGCGTTCTCTCGCTATAATGGTAGCTAGCAAACAACAGCAACGTGTAGCGTTAGTTTTATTAATTACATGCCTTGATGTTAAAAAAAAAAAAAAAAACGAAAAAGACAACGTGTGTGGAGTAAGTCATGGCTGGGCAAAAGAGGACTTTATGGACTTCCAGTTCTACAGAGCGAACTTGAGGTAATTTTGTTATTCGAGTTTAAACATCCTGCCCCTTAATAAATAAACTTAAGTAAACTTTACTTTGTACATATATTGTTTTTACAAATAATGAATGGTTTGAAGTTGTCGCGCTAATTGTGTCATCAAGTTCAGTGCTCCTATTGGTTCTTGGTTTGACGGTCGTCGTAGGAGATGAAATCTTCTGACACTGCCAGAATTTAATCGGAGGAAAAAATTGATCACAACGGCCATTAATCGGCTGTCGGTGAACATGTCAAACCAGCGATCTAGACAACCGATTTTAGCCTAGGATTATAGGAATATTTTAGGTTAGATTTTCAAAATTTGTCTCAGACGAACAAATCGTGGCCAAAATCGCACAGTGTGAGCCGGGCTTTAGTTATAGTACAATATTTAAATCAAGAGTTCAAGAGCAATTTTTTAAAATGTTTTTCTCAGAGGAATCTTGGCGACACCTGTGCTGTTATGTAAAAGTTTCAGTTTCATAATTCTCCTTTTTTCCCCTGTCACAGGCCACTGCTTACGGTAACACTATAGAGACTAATATGTCTCTTCCTTTCCATCTCTCTTTTCCATCACCCACAAGATGGAATAGCTGCAAGTTCTGCTCTCCTGGCTTCTCTCTTTGTTTATGGTTTCCACACTCAGTCAGTACTGTTAGTCCTGGTCAATCCATTATGTGGAACCACCTTATTTTACATCTTTCAGAAGGCTGCAGCTAGAGGCCTTTAAAGATATAGAAAATTCTGTCATCATTTACTCACCTTAATGTCATTCCAAACCTTTCTTTATTCAGTCAAACCCAAAAGTAGATGTTTATAATGTTCTTTTCCATTGAGTAAAAGTTTATGGGTTTAGATAAACAACCTAACCCACTCCATAAAGAAAATCAATCAATCAATCATAACAGTAATGTATATGACTGAAATATTTGTATTGCTTTTATTTGTCAAGAATGAATGGTACATGGTTGGTCTAGAATTAAATTAAGTATTAAATCTAAAAGGAATAGCTTACTCCACTACCTTCAGGCCATCCAAGGTGTAGATGAACTTGTTTCGTCATTGGAACAGATTTGAAGAAATAATTTGGAGAGAAAAAAAACAAAAAACATTACATTAACTGTTTACCAATTGATCCTCTGCAGTGAATGGGTGCCATCAGAATGATAGTCTGAACAACTGATAAAAACATTACAGCAATCCACAAGTCATCCACAGTACATCAGCTGTGAAGTGAATCTTGTGACGTGAAAAGCTGCATGATTTTAAGAAACAACCATTACTTTAGTAACTCTAAAAGTCCTTTATCCATAATATTGCTTTCTCTAGTAAAAAGAAGTCAACTTGTCTGAATCAGGTGAGAAATATGCACAGATGGAGCACCATTTACAAGTGAAAACAGTCCAAATCAGTTATAAACAAATATATTGGATTTTGATGTGAGAGGACAAAAAGGATGGACATTTTCACTGTAGTAAGTGTTGTTATGGATTATGGACTCATATTTTGGCCAGAAGCAATGGTTTAAAGTTAAAATGCCCTAATCGTTAATTTGTTTATTACAAACACACAGCTTTTTGCTTCACAAGACTTCAATTGATGGATTGGTGTCATGTGGATTACTTGTAGATTATTGTGATGTTTTTATCAGCTGTTTGGACTCTCATTCTGACGGCACCCATTCACTGCAAGAGGATCCATTGGTGAGCAAGTGATGTAATGCTAAATGTCTCCAAATCTGCTCCAATGAAGAAACAAACTAAATCTCTATATTGGCTAGCCTGAGTACTTTTCCAGCAAATTTTCATGTTTGGGTGAACTATCCTCATTCTGTGTAATACTCTTTGAAGCCATCTCACATTTGTCCTCCCTGTTGTGCAACTCTGCAGTAATGGCTTGTTCAGTGTCAATCACTGCAGGTTCTTTGACTCTATATTTTGCTGCTGATGTATGTCTCGTCATCTCATCTTCACTGTTGACATTTGAGTTCCGTCATTGTCAGTGATCTGTGCCCTCATGAGACGTCAGGTGGTCGCCTAGTAACAGGCTCATTAGCATCTCTCACCTCATCTATCCCTCATATTCAGCGGCTCTTTTCAGCGCCAGCTGGATGCAGGCATTAAACACAAGCTCATTGAGACTGCAAGGATGTTTGATGGCATGTTGGTCGAGGCTGGAAGTCTGTAATGGAGGAGTAATGGATTACACAGTATGAGCGGTAGAATCACTCTAACAGACATTAGAGAACACACATCGCATGGACAAAAAGCATTATACTGAGACACAGTAAACC
Organism: Barbus barbus; assembly: GCF_936440315.1. Classification (NCBI taxonomy): domain Eukaryota; kingdom Metazoa; phylum Chordata; class Actinopteri; order Cypriniformes; family Cyprinidae; genus Barbus; species Barbus barbus. The sequence goes on along the minus strand of NC_136735.1, from coordinate 17,700,688 downwards.
GTAATCATTTAGAGGCCTAAATAGCACCCTCAGCCCTTGCAGTCCTCCTCCAGTGGCACACACCAGGGATGCATAGGTGAAATGTACACCTAAATGTGATGCTAAATGCAAAAGAATGATCTAAAAAAAATGATCTAAATTTTCACTTATATTGAGTCGAATATTGAAATATGAATAATTGCAGAGGTTTTTATTGGACTAAACTGACAGGACTAAGGTCTAAGCCGAAGATAAAGTTTGTGCATTCGTTTTTGGCATCTCAGCAGAACTTTATTGAATTCAGATAAAGACAGAGGACACTAGTAAATGTCTTTAAGGATTTTCCTGTTCAGTGTCATTCAATTTTCTTTTTTTTTTCTAAGGTATCCACCATTTTTTGATGATAATCCCTTTGGCATCTACCAGAAGATCCTGTCCGGAAAGCTGGAGTTTCCACGGCATCTGGATTTCTATGTAAAGTGAGTTTGATAAAGAAAACCCGACCGAATGACACATTCCATATTTATAGCATACATAAAACACAATGTCTAGTGAAATCATGTCAGCATCAACATGAAATATTATTTGATCTCAAACTTATGTGTGTGGGGGGAAAAGCACAAGTCTGTTTATTGCTAGCTAAAAGTAAAAAAACAATTAGATTTAAAAATATGAGGTGAAAAACTATATAACTAAAACTAGAAAAGATTAAATGAAAATTAAAAATGTTTTTAAAATACTGAAATAAAATAAGTTTTAGTACAAAAATTGATCAAATTGAAATAAACTAATAACTAATAATGAAACAAACTAAATTGAAATATTAAAGAAGATCCAATAAAAACAGATGCATTTAGGAAGATCGGGGATCCGCGGATTCCCTTTAAAAACGAAAGTAACATTAATCCTCTGCATCTTCAGCGGCTCAGCCGTCGGGAGTAAATTACGACTGCTATATTCATTATTACATCCAACAACAGAACACCTCAATCGCTTAATCAAAGACGTTCTTGTCTTCCCCTGCACCGGACTCCACATAATGGCAGACAGCTCTCAGCTCACTGAGGGCGGGTCTAAGGTAAGACGGCCTTGTCAATCAACTATTGTGGGAGTGGCCTGTGCAGAACTATGTCATTCTGACAGGAATCTCAGAACAGCCTGATTGAGAGAGAGGACTTTAAAATGGGGATTAAAAAAAAAAAAAAAAACACTGGGTGGATTTTTATCATTATAGGGTGGATGTGTACACATGCTTCTAGCACACATTTATGTTCAAACAACATGTAAAGTGAATTTTGCATCCGATGACCCCTTAAACAAAATCGTAAATACAGTAAAAACAAACTTTTATAGACATTTTTATTTTCAGTAATAACAGGTAGTCCTTGCTGCATCTCTATAACCAAAAAGGGGTCTTTGACATGAAAAAAGTTGAAGACCCCTGTTTTAGAGTTATTCATGCATTTACATGTGCATGCAGTTACAAACTAGCTCATGTCCTCTAATGAACTTGTCTAAACATGTCAGCTAAGCACACTGGAGTGGAGGCATCCTCCAGATTGCAGACAGGTGGGTGTGTATTTATTCCACACTATTACCCATGGTGCTTTTGAACCAAAGAAGCTCAGGATTCAGCAAACGACCCACTGTCCCCTCTTTATGTTCAAAAAACTAATCCTTGAGTTTATCCCTCTTAATAAAACACAACAATATCCTCTCTTAGTTTTAGTCATTGCAGCTGTACAAACACACACACAAAATGATATCACAGCTGCATTTCCTAATATGGCTTTTGTCCACTAGGGGCTAAACTGGCTGCTTCAAACAGTCTGCACTCCACAAACAAAGACAGCTTGAGGAAGCTCTTGGAAATACAGACAGACAGTCACCTTAGGCAAAGCGAATCTGTGTTTCCTTTCGACTGGCATGTTTACTCTAGTTACAATTGTGAAAGTAGCCGAAACTACGATTTATGTCAGTAGGGATTTACCAAGCTTGATAAGATAATGGTATCCTGAAGTCAAACACACATGATCATTGGAGAATGAATAACATCTGCAAGGGAGGCTAGAGTGAATGGTAAGGTCATCTGTAGCACGATCGCTCCAGGCGTCTCTGGTGTTAGGTTGAGTGAGAACATCAACGGCACAGCAGTAAACATGCTAATGCGCTCGTGTTCACAGCTTGAAGTCTGTTGGGTAATATATACAGATTGGTTTTAAAACCTAATACATAAGCGTTATGTGAAAAGCTTAGTGCAGGTAGATTTTATGCGTGTAGAAATTGTTTTTATGTTGTTAAGATGCATTATGAATAATCTCTTTAAGAGAGTGGTGGTACTTTTTCAGTAGGTGTACTACAGGCCTTTGTCAGAAAATAGAAGTGTGTGCGATGTTTAGTAACATTTTGTTTCATGAATTGTTTGGCCTATTGTAACATTTTGGTAAGGGTCCATTTTTAACAGTATTTAAATACATTAGCTAACATGAACTAACGATAAAAAAGGCTTCTAAAGTATGTATTAACGTTAGTTAACTGTTAGTATTATTTAATGGATACAACCTAACATAAACTAAAAATAAACAGTTGTAGGAGTTGAATGGTTGTTAACTATAACAATTATTATTATTTATATCAACCACGTTATCTAAGATTAATAATAAAACTGTACCTGTAAAGGTTTTCTTTTTTTTCTAATGTTAGTTAATGCATTAAGTAATGTAAGCTAGTGGGACCTTACTGTAAAGTGGAATCTTTTCCTTTAAAGTTTGTTTCTTGAAAAAGGGAACGGCACACTTTATTCATGTTTCTTTTTGAAGTAATTATTTATGTATTAACTACATTACTTTTTCAGGACTTGTTTTGAAGTATTCAATTAGTATATTTATTTTAAAGAGCAGATTTAAGATACTGTAAATTTATAATGTTGTGATGCCTAAATTCACTTGAAGCATACAAACCCAATTTTTCCATAGAATTTAAATTTAAATATTACATTTAAAGAGGTCATCAGATGCGACATGCATTTTTACAAGTTGTTTGAACTGAAATGTGTGTTGCCAGTGTGTGTACACAACCACCCTATAATGATAAAGATCCACCCAGTGATTTTTTTTTTTTTATCTAGTTAAATCATTTCCCCTTTCTCATATCAAGCCATTCTCAGATACCTGTCTGTGTGACGTCACACAGACCCAAGCCCCTCCCACGATTGTTGATTGACACTAGCGTTTACCTTAGACCCGCCCTGAGTGAGCTGTTGTCAGTCCACCATTGTTTCGACGCTGGAGCGGTTTCAGACAAGAATGGCTCCGAAGCGATTGAGGTGTTTTGTTGTTGGATGTAATAATGAACATAGCAGTTGTCATTTACTCCTGAATCATTCGTGATCCAGCCTCACCTATAGAAGAATGAGTATAAGGTTCTTTTATGAAGCTTTGCAAATCGCCTTTCCTAATAATGTGCAAGTTAGCAAGTTCCGCGGCTAAAGTAAACAGTATCATGAGAACGACTCGTCACCCCACGGAAGAGAGGGGCGGGGTGAGCAGAGCTCATTAGCATTTAAAGGAACGTGGACTAAAAGGGCTTGCTGAAAACAAAGCTTTGACAAGGTAAAAAGGGTGTTGCTTTACACTACCATTGATAAATTTTAACCAAAGTATGTTATAGACTTTTCAATAAGACCCTAAAGAATCATATCAACTTGTGGAAAATGGGCATCCGATGACCCCTTAAAATATTGATGTGTCTCTACTAATACCTGCCTTCATGAAATTGAGCATCTTAATTTTCTTGTGTTTATTCAAATAATTTAATGTTTAAATCAGGTGCATTTTAGCATATTGGTTCTCATCTTGCCTTTGTTTATCTAGAGACCTAATCAAGAAGTTTCTGGTGATTGATCGGGCAAGAAGGCTTGGAAACATGAAGGTAAGCAAGATGCTGGTGACAAATATTGTATATAGTTCTTCTTGTATGGTTGAGCAAAGTATTTCAGCAGGAATCAGCATCTGGAATATTTCCTTTGAGAACGCTGTATGGCTATATGGCCTTTTTATAGTCATCTCAAATTCAAGGCCATGTTGAAAATCTGTGAATCATCTAACAGAATAAACTCTGTTTCTAGGCCAGCTATGCATCTTAATAAAGCTGCACGTGGCAAATAATAAGACCTTGATTGAGTCTTGCGAGATCTTTCTCCCAAAGGCCACAGTATGCCACATATGTTTCCAGTTACGATAAGAAGGCTTGCTATCTGCCTAGAGGGGATGAGATGAGTTTCTGGAGAAACTCCCTGGACATTCAGAGAGTGATTCTGACACCGGGCAACTCTCCCACGATACCTCCTTCCAACTCCCATCAGACGAGGTGGATACTGGGGAAAGAACTACAGACAGAGTTCTTGTGCAAAATGTTTCTGCATCTTTAGCAATAGTAATTCAAACAGTTGCGGTTTAATGGCATTTACTTTTCTAAATTGTCCTTTCAGAGGAAATAATTCAGTAACTGGCGCCAGATGAAGTGGCAGCATGCGCCAGGCCTGGCATGAGTAATGTGATGCATATTGTGATGGTGATGTCATGGGAAGTTTGTGAATGATTGCGTCTGAGCGTCATTTTCCCATTAGCTCCAGTTAAGCTGTTATTATAATTCTCCACTCGTGAGGAATGAGATCTGCTGAAATATGTATCTTACTGCTCTGTTTGTTTGGGGTTTGTTCGCTTTTGTCATCAGATCAGATTCAGAGTAAGACACAAAGATGGAAAAGCTTTTTCAAAAGAAATGTCACTTTGGGTGGACTTCCCAGGCTAAATGCTTCTGTTGTTAATTTAGCACTTTGCTTCTTTTGCTTTTTCTCCTCTGACTACATACATTGAGATTTTAAGACCCAGCAGCCTAATCACAGCTGTGTTTGCACTGTTTCCACAGCAAGGCCAGGTCCTGCTGGCAGCACTCATTCACAAGTGCTGATATCTGTTATTCCACTTGAGTGGATGTGTGTCTGTCATGGTCCCACAGTGCAATGTATGGCCCAAATTCTGAGGTTTCTAGAAGACCTCAGTAGGTTAGCATAGTTGTCCCACTTTTCTTTTCCCTCTCTAAGAAACTTAAAAAGACAAACAGTACAGTGACTGAAAAGACTGTTTGGGGTCAAATGAGAAGTGTCATGTTCGAGGTTTTTATTCTTACTGTGGTGGTTTGTCTCAAAATGTAAGACATCATTCTACTTTAATGTTCATTTATCTTTGTTTATTATATTTGTTGTCTTCCAGAATGGAGCTGATGATGTGAAGAAGCACAGATGGTTTAAGTCAGTAGACTGGGATTCTGTGCCCTGTAGAAAACTCAAGGTAAGCTCCTTATAGAGCTTTAGAGCATGTCCTGTTATTAAATATTCATTTTATGTCACTGTTCATTTTTGTAAGATTTCTAAGTCATTACTGGCCACATAAACCGTGACAACGCCTCATTAAAAAGTGATCATCTTTTACTTTATTTACTGGTAGAATTATACAGCTAGAATATTTCCCATGGTTTACTGGACATATTCCAGTTTCCCAGAAATGCACGGTAGCGGATAGTGGAAAGTTTACATCCCTATTCAGTTTGGGGTCAGTCGACTGAAAACACAGTAAAAACATTAGTATAACACTTTAGTATAGCGACCAATTCTCAATATACACTATTTGCTAATTATCATGCCTATTATTAACATATTGGCTGTTTATTAGTATTTATAAAGCACATATTCTGCATGACCATATTCTACCCAATACCTAAACTTAACAACTACCTTACTATTAATAAGCAGCAAACTAGAAGTTTATTGAGGTAAAAGTCGTAGTTTTGTTAAAAGTGAGAATTGGACCTTAAAACACTAGCATTGTGAAATATAACAAGTTAACTGTTTTATTGTATTAATATTAAAATTGTTATTTAAAATAACTAAATGTTAATTAAATATAATTGCTTAGTTTATTCCAGTGATGGCAAAGTCAAATTTTCAGCAGTCATTACTCCAGTCTTCAGCAATTCTAGTATAATCATTTCTTCTTCTTATAAATGTTGAGGAGGGAAAACGGGTAATGCATTTAGAAACTGTAATACGTTTTTTTTATTCAAATGCGGGGGCAACATCTTAATTTATTTACTGACTGCACACTTTTGAATGATAATATGTATTTCACTGTATCTAAAGCCTCTTTAATGAGCTTTTCTCATTGCTGTGACAGCCACCCATAGTTCCCAAGGTGTCTCACGAGGGTGACACGTCTAACTTTGACACCTATCCAGAGGATGAGTGGAAGAAAGACACACCAGTACCAGCTAAGGATTTGGAAATTTTCAAGAACTTCTGAAAAGAAAAAGTTATTTTTAATGAACAAAAAGACAGGACTGGTAGAAGGTAATGATTTAGAGCTGAAGTTTTAACCTAACCATTCAGGGGGCATTAAAAGGTCATAGTTGCATTATTATAGGCATGTCTTGCCTGCTTGTCCCTGAGTCCTGCACACTTGAGAAACAAATCATTATTGTCAACATAGTCATGGTCAAACATTTACAGAGTAAGCAGTTCATCACTTCAGCATCATCTAGTAAGTGATGAGCAACTTGATTCAACACTCTCTTAGGTTCTTATATTATGCAAAAGTAATGTTTTTAAAGAGTTTAAATAAGCAATATCAAGGTTCTGTTCAATGTTCTTTTTGCTGGATCAAAACAACGTCTTCTCTTATGCCTAAACGTGTATGGTCATGGTTGTGTTTTGGCTTTATATCTTAAAAAACTTGCTGAATTAGAGCTTTAAGCCTGACAAATTTAGTTTTCTGGTTATCTGAACCTTCTGTGTTGATCCTTTCCTCCCACATGGTATTGCTATATACATGTCGTAACATTAGGCCTGTTTCACACTGTACTCTCAAGCAGGCATGTAAACAAAGTAAAAGCGTAATTGCAACATTATGCTTTTATACTGGAAGCATTTTTCCGGCGTAACAACCTAGGCAGTCTATACAAAAAATGCATAGTCAATGTAAATGACAGCAATGCATTTTAAAATGGTGGTAGGCCTTATTTACATCCAAAATGTCTTTAATCTACAGAACCCAAACTCCAAATGGCGATGACTTGGATTCAGTCATATTTAGTAAACAGAAAGTGCTGCTGTGTGTGTGTGTGTGTGTGTGTGTGTGTGTGTGTGTGTGTGTGTGTGTGTGTGTTTGATAATAAGTCTATATTTCACTCCCGTGTTTTATTTGTATACTGTAACCTTTTGATGTAGTATGTAAACCCATCAGATGAAAAAAATGCTTTGGCAAATGAATTATTACAGTAAGTCATAATTATGAGGGGGAAATTATGAGTTAAAAAGCTAGAATTATGAAACCAGTCATTATTATCACGTTTCTCATTATGACTTTATATCTAAATTTTGAATTTAATGACATAAATTCATGCCAGAATTCAGAAATAATTTGACTTAATTGACATATTTTTTTGAGAATTGTTTTCCCCCATAGTCAAAATTATAGCTTTGAAATAAAATAAAAAAAAGTTGTGATTAAAGTTGTGAAAAGTAAGTATTATAATTGGAAATTGAGATTAAAAAGTAATGACCCAGTTTCAATTTATGATATTTTATCTCATAATATGATATTTTGGACTTTTTGTCATTTGTATTTTATTTCTACTTTTATCTCGTAATTAACAGTTTTTTGTCAGAATTGCAAGCTTTTATTTCAGAATTATGACTTGCTCAAGTAATAATTTAGACACTTTGTCATGATTTTTTACCAAAGCTTTCATACATACGAGTCCCAAAATAAATGCACAGGAGTCTTCAGTGTGAAACAGAACGTGTTTTTGTGTTCTACTGTGCTGCTTTGTCCATCTTTTTCAAAGTATACATGCATTAGACCGATGTGTTTGACCATTGCGCTGTGTCTGGCTTATTTTCTTTTCTTTTGCATCAGCACTACATTAAGGCAAGTTAAAAAAATGTCAAATAAGTACAACTGCCCTGCTTTCCCTGCCTTATTTTCCATTCATCAGTGTTCATCAGGGTTGCGGCTCTGCAGTTAGATACTATTGTGCATCATCTCAAGTTGACCATAAAAGCACAGTTTGTGTGAACGGCCCCAAGAATCCAAAGAGCTTTCGAACACATTCCTGCCAGGATGTCAGACTAAGAATAGCAGGTGAAGTATAGGCACAGTAGCACTTACCTAATCAAACATGACCTCACAAACCTGTAGGTAACTAATAAATTAGCATTAATGCTTGTATTATGAGATGTCTGTTCACTTTGGCTGTTGTGTTTGATGTTCTGTATGTGTTTACTAATTGGTTAAGTGCATAAACAATTTACTAGCCATGTGTTTTCTAAAGTTGCCTTGCATAGTTATGGGGGTGAATTTAGCAAACACAGTTTACATTGCTTTGTAATGCTACTTAATATATGGCGTTTAAAAGCCTTGCATAATGGGAAGAGAATTGACTATGGTGTGAAATGCTATTCGAAATGTAGCTACTGTGTGTATGTTCAAAACAATTCTTCAATAGTTTTTCTTAACTGCTTTTGTCTGAAGCAGTAATCTATCATTGTAAAATGTCTACTGAATATCATTTATTTGATATCATTTCTTGAAATGACTGTTCTTTGCAAATGCAGTTTTATACTAAGGGAAGCAACTTGCAGATTTCATATGGACTTGACAGCTGTTACCATCTTGTGGAGTTTTTTTTTCTCACTGTTTGTTGGTCATTGTTTCCTGTGTGAATAATTTTGCTGTATTCTCAGTTTTTAGCGTTTTCTTTTTTACACTTGTTTGAGGAAATAAATGTAATTTATATTGTTTGCAACAGCAAAAACTAAAATGAAGTTCTATGAACTTAAAAATTGAGACAAACCCAGCATAGGATTTTATACTGGTTTTTTAATCACACTTTTCCTTTCTTTAGTTTATCTGTACTTTCATTGTATTGCCTTAAGATCATTTTTGGTGTATTTTGGATGGTACAAGTGCAATGTTACCTGCAACCAAGCTGTTATAAAAACTTGAGAAAATCTGCAAATCCTATATCCATGAAAATAAACTGAACTTTTCATGTGGGCAAAACTATTTGACCAATAGTCCTGCAGTCTGTTCTAACTGTTCAGTGTTCTCTGACCAAACTTGCTGAAGTCTTATTGAGATGGGTTGGACTCTCAGTTTGATGGCACCAAGCCATACGCTCATTCACACCAGCCTCGGGTACCTTTTAAACTACAAGCTTAGTGGAAATTGTTAGACCATTTACTGTAAGAGTCTTAATATATTCTCATTTTCCAATATACCCACGATTAAGCGCTTGCCACAGTTTCATATGCTAGTATTTCCCCCAGTTGGTCCCTTTATAGTTTATTTTCCTTAAGTATTCATGTAAAATGTATATTAAATGTACATTAGTAGTTAACAGAACAAATTAGCATCATTCCTTCCCTGCAAAAGCAGATGAATGATCTCATCCATTAAGGTGCCTTGAGACTGTTGCATTTTTAAGAGGTTATTTCACTCTCTAACCCCTGTGGTTAGACTTCACCCGTAGAGAAATGTTCAAACTTTCTTTCTTCGCGCTGCTCCTTGTAAAATCTGACTACAGTTTAAACATTTTAAAGACGTTTAGTCCTTTCAGACACACCGCTGGGACAGACTAATGTTGCTTAATGGTTCCCTTACGGTCTTCAAAATGCCTGTACGATGGATCTGTCCCCAGCCTGATAGGAAATGGTTTTAATGTATGGTATATGTGCCCACTGCACTTTGGCAGCTCTGCGTAATACATTTCTACTTGTGACAGGAAAGCAGAAAAACACATTTCCATTTAACAAGATGCTTAAATCCAACAAATTTTGGAAGTATCGCCATTTGAAAGATGTTCTCTGAAGCTGCGATGTGGAAAAATTGCAGCTGCTGTTTAAATTCTTGGTACTCTAACCACAGCTCTTACCTGATGACACTTTTTGGCTGAGTCAGTGGTGCTGAATGATGTTCTTTAATCTCTTTTTGTTCTGTGGAAGACTGATTTTGTTCGTTTATTGCATCAGAGTTACTTTATTTACTAGCAAAAGAAATTACAGTGTCTGTGCTGCTGTGTTGGAAATAAACCTGATGTGAATTTGCAGCTTTGAGCAAGGAACCTTAAAGTTGCTGAGTGTGGTGGAGTCTACTTCTATAAACCCAACAAACCTACCATTACTCCATCGTTCACCTACATGGCTCTCACTTAACCCCTCACCTCCTGGAGTAAGCGGGTTGAAACGGCCCCCCAAAGCAAACTCCCATTTAGTAACAAAACTATGGGACGACACCTTGTAATGACTGGTAACCACAGTGATCAGCGCAATTAAATGGCTTTAGGTTCAGATCTCATCAAAGAGTCCTGTCATCATCAGACCACCACCACACCTGCATTGAGATAGTATCATATACTCCACCCATTTACCAGCTACACCTCATGCTGCCTTCGCATGCTATAAGACATGAATGGCCTCTCAAGTTGTATTTACAACTAGGAACCTCTGAGGATATTTTGATTCCCGAGTTTCAGAGTTGGGCAGGCCATGAACTAAACATACTGTATATAAGTTTAAGGGGGCATTTGCACAACACCATGCACAACTAAAAACAGAAAACGTATGCTTTTTTTGCAGTTCATTTACACAATATTTTTTTGGGGGGGGGGGCAACAAATTGTTGAAAACGATACCGTTATTGTTTCCGTGTAAACTACTAATATGCAAATTTATAAAAGGGGTCACATCATGCATATTATGTGTATTTACCGCTCTCCGGGTCTGTAGATGAATGTGTATATGTGCAAAAGCATAGTCTTTCTTTACAAAGTTGCAGCGCCAACTACTGGCCTAGCATGCATCATACAGCGTTTTTAGTTGTTTTTGCAGATCCATGTGAGCGAGTATCATTTTGACATTGTCATCTGTATGCAAAACTTTAGAAAACGTTTCTGTTATTAGTACATCGTTGTTGTGTAAACATACCGTGAGACTGCTTATTAATTTTTCCCACAACATCTACATTGCTTTCTCTTGTTTTACAGTCATGTATATTTACATAATATCAATAACCATTTGATGTACAGTATATTTTAATTATTTAAAAAAAAAAACAGCATTTATTTTACAGAATATTCTAGCGCAGTCAATGTAGTGTGAGTGATGTTTATATGGTTGGCAACAAATGGGACACTACATTGGATCTGTTGGATATTGACTAAATATGTTAAATGCATTTTGGCTTTAATAAGATTTCCACAAGCAATGATCAAAAATGAACCTGGTGTCCTCTATGATTCATAATTTGTATTTAAACCTTCAGAATTGGGAAGTCGGAAATCAGCATGTTAAGGCAGAATAAGACAGTTTCTTGTCCACAATGCCAAACTAGTCATGAGATAAAGGCAGAAGCTAGTTCATATAAAGCCAGAAATTCACTGTTTTTGTTGTGAGAACTATTGGATGTGGTTGGTTACCTTATCATAGCATGCCTTGTCCTGACTTAGAGGTCTTGACCTTCTCAGTTGTATCCAACAAATAAAATCATGTTTAAAATTAATTTAAAAAACCCAACATTTTTATAGTTGCTGTAGATGTGTTGTACATTGTCCGCACATCAGAAAGCTGTTATAGTGGGCTACACCAAGCAATGTCCTTCTTTTGAAAGGAGGAGTGTGTCTGTGAATGTGATCAAGCTGCCTTCAGACACTTGACTTGGTTTGCATTTGGCGCTGATTTGAACTGTTTCTGTGTAGAATTATCATATGCACTGATACACACCTGTTATTACTTAGGAAGGGAAGCTCACCATCTGAGAGTTAGCGTCTCGTTCAATAGAAAAACAGTGATGGTTTGTCCCAGATTTGGCTCACATTCAGTCTCCTGGAGAAGCTTTGCATTGTTGAGATCCAGCATTATCGGCACTGAGTCGTGCAACTCTGTCTGTTATTAAAAAAAAAAAAACCCTTACATTAACATACATTACATATGATCCAAAATATATAATAATATAAAAAAGCAATGACTTTGAACAGGCTAAGACTTTCTCTCTTTTTTATTTTGTATTTATTTTTTATTTATTTTGGTGTCTGTATAATGACTGCATTTCTTTTGGACATGCAGCAATATCAGACGACCTGGAAGTAAGAACGGGTTAGAACAGCAAGTTCCTGGCAAGGTATTAACTAAGTTCAAAACTAAATAGCCTTTTAAGTTTTAAAGGGATAGTTTACTATTCCTTTAAGTGCACTCACTGTGAGCAGCTTCTTGGTAATTAAAGGAGCTGTAAGTGATTTCAGGCATTTTCCTAGTTCCACCATTTCGCTAACTTCCTTTACCAAACTCCACCCTCTCTCCAAAGACACGTCCTGCAAACCTGCAAAATGAGTCATTGATATTCAATTTACAGCAACTTTAAGTCTAGTGTTTATTCCCATTCTGATGTTTTCCAGTAATTCAGTCAGATGTGCATTGTATTGTAAGGGCTTTGATTAAAAGAAATAAACTAAGAACATCAATGAAATGCAATAAAGCAGACGAGAAGCAAATCATCAATAGATAGTTAAACCGCTTACCTCATTTCAAGCATGGTTGGGAACATACTTAGAGATTTGTTTCAAGTAAACAAAGAAAGCAGGCAGCTGGATATTGTAACAGGAATAACTCAAAGTGCATCTGTTTCTAAGTTATGCTAATTGCATTTCTCTGCTCATAATTTCCATATCCCTGTGCCCTTTAGCTGATCAAGGTAAACACATAATCTAATCTAACTGCTTTTGCAGACTTGGAGAAGGTTATCGATCAAAAGAGAATCCATGCACTGGTCTATAAACGAAGCCATCTAAATTCTAACACATTTATATTCAAAATCGGGAAAAAAAAAACTTTTTTTATTCATGCAATGAAATACAGTGGGATCTAATGTTGTTTATTACACAGAATAAAGAAAGTTCTAACAGTAAGTTACTTTGCAACTACATGTCAACTAGTCAGAGTATTTGTAGACTTGCTGCTTCTAACACTTTATTTTGATGGGTCAACAACATACTGACTATGAGAAACTTTGCAAGTATGTGTCAACTTACTCTACTAACCCTAAATCTACCCTAATAGTCTACTCTGGCAGTTAGTAGACATGTAGTTGTAAATTAATGATAATTAGTTGGCATGTAGTTACACAGTTACTTATAGTTAGTAGAATGTCTAAAGTGGACTATCAAAATAAAGTGTAACCAGGAAGTCATACAGGTTTGGAACAACATAATGATTACAAAAATGTAATTTTTGATAAGATGTCAGTTGAAGCAAGTGGATATGAGGCACAAACCCCTGCAGTTTTGGGGACAGTTAAGGTCGGCTATATGAGTCATAAAATCCATATCTAGGTCAGCCTAGAGTCCCCATTTTACCACCGGCAATGCTGTAATATTTCTTGATTAACCAGCTGTTGAGTGTAACAGCAGCTGAATTTAGAGCAGGCCTCTCTGGTGATGGTCATTGCACAAATATGCTTACTCTGATCTAAACGTCCATTTGCAGAGCCTCTGGGGAAGGAATGAACTATAGCTCTCATGATTACAGTCTAACGGTCTGATTAGAGGGGACATTGTTGCACTGAAATGAGAATGAAATTAGAGGGGATCTTCTTGCATGGAGAAGTAGAAGATCTAATTGAAATAATATTACATTTGATTTGTGTCGTATTGGTGGTTAAGAGCAATAGAGGAGACTTTTATATTAACACATTTATGATTTATGGCTGTCAGAATGCATCAGTATCATCATGATTTGGACTCGTACAAAAGACTGATTTAAAACACTCAACATTTCTATTTAATTAACTGTAATGCTTTTCTTGGGGCCTTATGGGTACCAGATTCCTTCACTGTTCATCCAGGGTTGTTTTGAGTGAATTGTTATTGGAATTTGATCTGACTTTATTCAGACTTTTACAGAAAAGCAGACACACATGTATAACACAGATAAATCATTTTAACGGTTGTTTTCCTCAAAGTCTTCAAATAATGGCAAGGTTCTTTGTAAATTAATTGCTTGGTGGTCAGTCTGCATCATCAGATTGGCTCAGCTTGGTTTTTATTTATAATGGGCAACTGACTGATTTGTTATGTCTCGTCTTTGTTCTTGCTTGTGAGTAATGGCGTAAAATATTTTGCTTATGAAAACAAGTTTAAGATCTGTACACAGAAATATAATCAACGATGTCTATCAGGCATTGCGTCTGGCTATTATTTAATGCAACATTTTTAAGATATCAAGATGTCAGTGAAAAACAGTTCAGTTTGTAAAAAGTTTTGCAGTTATGTCCATTCTGTTCCATTATGTGTAGGTTTGGTTTGATGAGGAACGTTGCCTTTTGTAGCTGAATGTGAAGGTAGCAGTTCAAGCTTGAATCGCTTCAACAGAAAGAAAATCAAAATCTAATTTATTTTAAGGTGTTACTTTGTATATATAATTGTAATTAATTGCACATATACACTGTATATATAACCCAGCTGGGTCCTTAACAGAAGCATTTTGTGGTACAGTTGTGTTTTCATGCTTGCCACTTGAGGTTCTGACATTTGTCATGGCTTTGTTTGTTGCATCGCTCCAGCAAGCACTGCTTGTTTGGACATTTTAATTCTCCACTTGGACTCATTATGTTTGGACTGGTGAGTCACTGCATGCTGATCCATACATACCATTACAGTGAACTATTCTGCTGACTGAAGATTTTTTGGAGAAAAATCCAAAAACAAGAATGGAGCAAGCAGCTCACAGGATTGTGACCTACACAGCACAACCAAATGAAATATATATATATATAATATACACACAGTGCCCTCCAAAAGTATTGGAACGGTAAAGACAAAATTGCTCTGTTGGCTGTGGAGTCAAGACATTTACAAATATGATTAAAAGATGAATATGAGACAAAACTACAGAATGTCACATTTTATTATTGGGTGATTCAACACATAGATGTTTTACCAGCTAAGAAGTTCAGCACTTTTAGAGTTTCATCCCTCTATCTGATGTGAGCATAAGTATTGGAACAGTTGCCTCACAGGTCTTTCTAAGTGATCAGCTGTGTCCTGTTACATTAATTCTTCAGATATTAAAAGCAGGGAATGTGTTGTATCAGTTATATCCATTACTTCTGCATTCTGAATCCTGCAATTGATGATGACACACAAACCAGGATGAAGATGAGGGAGCTGACTTTGAGAGAAAAGCAAGCAATTTGGATGCTAAAAGAAAACAGGAAGTCAATTACAGCTATAGCAAAAACAAAGGGCATGGAGAAATCAAGAGTTTGGAAACCACCAGCGACACGAGCAACCAACAACGACCTGATCGGCTGAGAAAACAACAGTAGTTGATGACAGACAAATCATAAAAGCTGTGAAAATGAACCCTAAAAGACGTGTCTGTAAAATCACCAACAACTTCCAGAAAGCTGGGGTGATGCTCTGACAATCTACTGTCTTCAGGAGACTTTGACACAGAATTACAGATTCTACACAGCAAGATGCAAACCTCTGACCAGCACCAAAAATAGAAAGGCAAGATTAGAGTTTGAAAAAAAGCACAAAGGTGAGCCAGAAGAGTTTTGAAACTGTGTTTATGGAAAATGCAGGTGCGTCTCAAAAAATTTGAATATCGTGAAAAAGTTCTTTTTTTGTAACATTTCAAAAAGTGAAACTTTAACAAGTTTTTTTGTTTGTTTGCTTGTTTGTTTTAATTTTGATGATTAGAGCTTACATCTCATGAAAGTAAAAAATCCAGTATCTCAAAATATTAGAATATTTTTTGAGTTTGAGTTTCATTAAATGATCATCCCTACAGTATAAATTCCAGGTATCCTTTGTTCTTTAAAACCACAATAATTGGGAAGACTACTGACTTGGCAATGGTCCAGAAGATCACTGACACCCTCCACAAAGAGGGTAAGTCACAGAAGGTCATTACTAAAAGAGGTGGCTGTTCACAGAGTGCTGTATCAAAGCATATTAAATGTAAAGTTGACTGGAAGGAAGAAATTGGGTAGGAAAAGCTGCACAAGCAACAGGGATGACCGCAAGCTTGAGAATACTGTCAAGCAAAGCCGATTCAAACACTTGGGAGAGCTTCACAAGAAGTGGACTGAAGCTGGAGTCAGTGCATCAAGAGTCACCACGCTCAGACGTCTTCAAAAGGACTACCAAGCCACTTCTGAAACAGAAACGTCAGGAGCATCTTACCTGTGCTAAGGAGAAAAAGAACTGGATTATTGCTCAGTGGTCCAAAGTCCTCTTTTCAGATAAAAGTAAATTTTGCATTTACTTTAGAAATCAAGGTCTGGAGGAAGACTGGAGAGGCACAGAATCCATGTTGCTTGAAGTCCAGTGTGATGTTTCCCAAGTCAGTGATGATTTGGGTGTCGTGACGTCTGCTGGTGTTGGTCCATTGTGTTTTATCAAGTCCGAAGTCAATGCAGCCGTCTACCAGGAGATTTTGGAGCACTTTATGTTTCCATCTGCTTACATGCTTTATGGAGATGCTGATTTCCTATTCCAGCAGGACTTTAGCACCTGCCCACAGTGCCAAAACTACTTCCAAGTGGTTTGCTGACCATGATATTACTGTGCTTGACTGCTCAGCCAACATGCCTGACCTGACCCCCATATGGAATCTATGGGATTTTTTCAAGAGAAAGATGAGAAACAGACGATCCAACAGACAAGCTGAAGGCTCAATAGTGCCTCAGCAGTGCCACAGGCTGATCGCTTCCATGCCACACCACTGATGTTGTAATTTGTGCTAAAGGAGCCCCGACCAAGTATTGAAAGCATAAATGAACATACTTTAAAGAACTTGAACTTTTCTATTTTACAAATCCTTTTTTGATTGATCTTAGGAAATATTCTAATATTTTGAGATACTGGATTTTTGACTTTCACGAGCTGTAAGCTCTAATCATCAAAATAAAAAAAACTTTTATACTTTGCATGCAATGAATCTAGAATAAGTAAAAAAATAAAAATAAGTTACAAACAAAATGAACCTTTTCAGGATATTCACATTTTTTGACATGCACAAAAAATTAAAAAATTCTAACTTTTTTTTTCTCTCTGTTGACAAATGCAAGAATGCATTGCAGTTCAGCCATTCACATTCAGATCTGCTTCCTATAGAGTATGCATCACTCGCTTTTTACAATCAAATCAACAACCAATTAAAAACATCAAGTCTTGCTCTGTGCTGCTTCAAGCTCGATAAATTGTATTACTGTCACGATACAGAAATAAAGACAGTCACAACTTCTATTTCATGCCAACAATAAGAAACAGAAAAATTGTATTTGAAATGCATTTCTTAAAAAAGCATTTGCATTTTTCTGTGGCAAACCAATGTGACATCTATGTCAAGTACTGGCCTGGTGAGGCTGTAGATTATACAGAACTCATATGGATGTTGACACATAATGGCAGGCCTCCGGTGTGATGTCATTATAGTCTGTGTTTCTTTAAGAAGAGCTTGTTGATATTGGTATTAATCGTGTATTTTCCATGTGATCTCAACATGGAAAATGAATGAGTAGGCAACATATTTCGTATTTGAATATTATATGCAAATAGAGAATAATATGAATGCTGCAGTATAAAGTGTGATACAATATAATTAAATTTGATCATGGTGAATACAGTGTCCCATATCCCAGCTGCCATTCCTTTCATAAGCCCCTACAAAAGCCCCTCAGTCCTTGACACACTGACATACTCAATAGGCACCAGTAGACAAGTGAGTCATGCTCTGGCAGAAGTAAAGTGTATTCTGGCAAGGTTTCCAGGAGATGTCTTAGCTTTGAGAGAGGAGACATAAAATTAAAGCTCATGGCTGAAAGACAGTCCAAAGATTTATCATACCATCAGCACACTGCAAGTTTAAGCACTGCCTGAAGCCTTCCTATCAACCCATCTTGTTACTGAATGCAGTTTTCTTCAAAATCAGTTTAGACATTTCCAGGTCAATGATAACAGGTTGATTTAATTTCTTAACAAATATGCGTGTATATGACCACATGTTTAAGGATTGTGGAATTAAGACTTCCGTTTTACTATACTAAATAACTGCTGTGCTGTGTTGAGGAAATAAAATGAAATCATGAAGAGCTAATAATTTCCATGAACTGCTCTCTAACCCTTTGACATTGAGTTATGATGTAAACATGGTCTCCCATAAAGGTCGACCCCTGTCATCACCCTGTTATTACTGCCTTGCAGGTAAACTGACATTAGTTCACCATCTTTTCCCTTTTGAAGTGTGTCCAAAGACATCTTATCAAAGGCTTTGCTGTTGTAGCTTCAAACGTCAAGATATCCTAGAAGAAGCTTCAAAACAGAGGTTAGAAATAACTTATCTGGCCATAATCTTCATCAAACATCTAATAAGTTTTTTTTTGAGAAAGGTTTGTTCCATGAATGAAAATGGAAGATAAATCATAATGTACAAGGTATTAGCCGTGTACTATTACGGCTTTAAAGTGTCTGTTCTGGCCGTCGAGTATATTCGCATACCATATATGTGTCACAATTTTTTAACAGAGAGTTGTTGTTTTGGATGTTACATAAAACTATTATTTTGTTATGCCACAGTGAATAGCAGATAAGGAATCTGGAACCAACTCTTTTGTTTATGTATTCTTGTATTGTATTGTTTGATAACCATTACAGCAAATAAAAAAATAAAAAGCTGTTAATACTGTTCGACTTACTTTTTTTCTTTTTACAAATGTAAAGTTGTTCGGCACTTTATGTACCCTGGTTATTTGTATTTCTGCTTTTCAGCAAGCGCCACCTATGGTCAAAGAATGAAATCGCATTCTCACATGTAAAAATCTGGAAAAATTTGCATGGCGAACAAGCAGATTTTTCGTGTTGGTGTGAACAGGCCTTTTTTAAAGGCCTTTTAAGAGTTTGATAGCATGTTAATCAGATAACAATCAACCTTTCTGTTGTCCACTTGCTTCGAAAGACAAAAGTGATGTGCAACATTTCCTTAAAATATTTTAAAAAATACATGAAAAAAAAAAAATTCACTTTACTGCAAATGCGCAAATAATTGTAAATGATTTTATATTACAATAAGGTTATTCCAATATCTGATCATCAGACTCTTATCTTTTTGGGTCTTTTCTTGTGAATATTCTGCTCTTTTGTTGATATTCAGATAGACATGTCTTTCTTTCTCACTCATGAAACAGACATCAAGTTTATCTCATTCCAGAAGCAAAAGGCCAGTACTGTATACAACTTTGATTTAACACTGGCTGTCGGTGAAGTGATATGGCAGCCTCATTAATGTCTGCCACAGGAGGAGATAAAACTAATTGAATGTATGCTTCCAGACCTTATCATTTAATATAATCATACAGATGAACTTCTACACTAATGAGCAATATATGAATCTCACATCTCAACCTGTGTAATTTAATTACTCTCCCATAGGAGCCCCTTCCTGGATCCTGCCAGAGTCTCTTCCTCTGGGAGTCAAAATCTTTTTTCCACATTCTAGCCCTTTCACTAAATTCCTCCAAAGGAGTCCATATGGATTTCTTTAGAGGTGCATCTGTTAAAACCCCAAATGCTCTCAGTTACTAAGTGCAAATCCTTTCCTATTCAACATTTTGCATTGTGTGATATCAATCTTTACAAGTAAGCACTCTGAGTGTTGCAGGTTAAAACCTATTCTTCTATAAACAGTTGCTTATAATGTATTACTAGATCATATCCGGCGCACCCCAACCACTTTTAACAAGTTTCAGAAATATTTCAATCATAAAGTTTAAAACAACTGTTCTGGAAGCACAGCTGAATAAATCTCAGTTTATCACCCTTTGGTGGACAGGCTGCTCTACAGCAGATGTTAAATGATAATAGGTCTGCTACACCGTTTAGTGATTTATTGGTAAGTTTATGTCCAATTTGATGTCCAAGAAACATCTCACGCCTCTTACCAGTTTCACTGGGAGGAACACTGGAAAGAAGCGTCCATTGTTTTTAGGAGGTGGATGTGTTGAAAGGAATTCTTTGAATTTGTTGTACAGCTGTTGAGTTAATTAAGTGAGCAGGTTTTGTTTTAGTCATTACCGGTGCTACAGGTAGTTATATAATCTTGCACTTACAGTAGAGCATTTTATATGCTTAGCATCTGTTTGCGATCTGAGCCAAACATGTTGAAAATATGTTACACGGTGTAATCTGGGGTTTCTGGGATAATCCTGATTTATATTCTCTCTTTGACCTGAGAGGTTTTCCAGTCACTGGGGTTCAACATTTGCATCAATTACATTTTGTTACCTCAAAAAGTCAAAGCAGTAAAAAGTTCTCATTCTTTCCAGCTCAAGTTGTATTATCTTTTAAACGTTGCCTAGCTTAGTCAGAATCACTTTCATTTTGGTTTTCCCTTTCTTCTTTCTCTTTTTGATTTTTATTAATGAACATTCTACTCTTACACATGCGACAACCTGGAAAGAGAGGTATTCATTTCAGTGCCATTCCACAGATGGTCTTCATTAAAGTCTTAATCTGAATACCCAGGTTCTGCTTCCATCTCTGGAGACTGGATTTGTGAGAAAGGAAACCCACTAGAGGGCACAGACTAATGTAAGACCTGGATAAGGTTGAATAGATCTCCATAATTTTGCGATGCCTCTAACCTGTAAAAAATAAAGAATGTGCCAGGGCATGTTTGGTTTAGTGTGCAATCGCATCTAGTAGTTTCCACATACCTCTGCCATGATTTCTGTAGTACACACAGTTCTGTGATTTACTGTCATCTTATATCACAATAATCAAGACCAGGTGTTATGTTTTAAACTGACAACATGTTATTTAGCTGCAGGAAGCAGTTCATTAACAAAAGTGGGGGAAAATGCATTTGTGAGTAAACTCAAGTTTGCTCTCCACATTCTGTGTTGCCAAATTGAACTATAAAGTCTCATATAAAGATTCAAAGACTGTTATGGAGGGCTAGTTCAGCACAGAAGTTCTTTCCTGCCTGCTGAAGACAGATGTGTCAGTGATCGTCTGACCTTGTTTGCAGAAAGACTGCATGTGCTCGGTCCATTTCAGATTTATTTGTTTTTTTATTCTGGGCAAGATTGACAGTATTAATATCAAAGGTATGATGAATATTTCTCAAACCAGCTCTGTATAACAGATACAAGTGTACACAATAAAGGGGTGCTGTGCTTTTGTTTGTGAATCGTTTGTGTAAAGCTTGATTACGTGACTTAGATACACAGTGTTTTCAGGCTGTTTCTTACAGTTTAGCTGGATAAATATTGACTCAGCTGAAATGCATTATAAGAGCATTTGAGGAACATCAGAACAGTTTAGTCTTTGTCTTACTTTAGACTGTAGAATTCATTGTGTCAATACAACAAGAATTGCTTAATGTGTGTAATTCTTTGCGATTTTTAAATGTCTTCTCTCTGCTTATTCTGGATAAACAAGTAAAATTAGTGGATTCTCAGGTGGATTTCCAGAAAGAAATGCATATAGCGGTGTGGCACTTGTTTGAGTGTTCTGACCAGCCAACACAGCAACACTGACTCAACCAATGGTGTGAGTGGGGGAAATGTTTAAGTCACAATTACTTACAAGTCCAATAAAGTACATTTTTGCACTTTTGGTATGCCAAAAAATTGACATTTTTTTATATTACATTTCTGACTTTTTTCCATTCGCAATTACAAATAGATGCTATTTCTAACCATTTGGGCTTTTCCTCTTAGAACTGCAGGTTATCTCACAATTCTGATTATTGCAAAAATAAGTCTGAATTGTGAGGTGTTCTAACGCAAGACCCAAACAGAAAATAAGTGTTTGAACCCAGAGCAGTTTACTGACAAAATAATGAGTGCCAATGGCAATATCTAAAGAGGTGAGTATGGCCGGCAGTAACAGTCAATGCAGAAACGGTGACCAGACAATAAGTGAACTGGTGAATGTCTCTTTTGTAGCGATGCAATGATTAGATAAGTGTTCTCAGGTACATGATTGCTGATGTGGAGCATGTAGGATTCTGGGTTCTAGTTAGTGATCCTGAAATTAGAATTCAGGGGATTGTGATCGTTGAAGTAGTGTGGAGGTGGAGCCTGGCGTCTTCTTGACAGATCAATCTCAGAACTATGAGGGGAAAAAGTCCGAATTGTGAGATTTTTCCCATGCAAAACTAAGCTTCCGTAATTACTGGTGGAGAAATTGGACATCTTATCTTTAATGTTTGTTTAAACAATTTCTTTATAGTTTGTAGTATTAAGTAACTGTATGCAGGTTGAGGTGTCCATGGTTTTCCACGCTTTGTCTGGATTCTAGCAATAGTCCAGCTGCACACAGCAGGTTGGGAGGCTGTTTATTATACAGTCCTGTCCATGTGGAGGCCCTGGGGATCTAGGCCAAAACGGCAAGACAAAAGCTATTTGAGAATTCAGGGAAATGGCCTATAAATGTGAATGCTACAGTTTAATAGTGACACACTGAAAACCACATAGTCTGCTCTACAGAAAGACTGACTAAAATGGCACATCTTTATATCTGTCTTGTCAGTGCTTGCCTTCCAACTCTTTTCTTTCACAGATATGCCCTTTAAATGTCCATCAACTGCCTTTTTTTTCATTAAAGCTGAGATAAGGTTGGAAATATTTCAAGAGTCATGGCAATAACAGATGTGATTACCTATTCATTTCAGGACTCAAAGTTTGTTTTGCAAATTTTGACAAAAATTTATGTAATAACATATCCTTTATTAGAAATATGACAATGTAAATAAAAGCTACTTCACGCATTATAGGATCATTTGTGTAACAGTTATCATTTTAACAAATGTGGTCAGACCACCAGTGAAAATAAACAGATCTTCATTGTCTAGGGGATGTTGTTTATTATTAGTCGTATTCTACAGGTTGGTCTTTGGCCAGATGGTCAAACGGGGAAGTCTGGTTAGTATAGATTATTTGCTGAACCAAGACAAGATTTACTGTTTCATTATCAATGAATGAAGCAAGGAAACTGATCTGGGAGCAGAGTAAATGTGCGACTGACATGTTTTGATTAACGCAGGGGGAAATGAAAAACACATTTCAGTGTCTAAAGATGACAAAAAATGGAAATGTAGAAGCTGGTAAAATGTTGTAAATCACTGAGGATAGAGACATTTTTTTTTTTTTACTATTTTCTTTACATCTGCCACAGGTGCTATGGGTAATACTTGAGAAAATGTATTCAAAAAATATGTTACCAGTGAACAAAACCTGTTAAATGATAAGTAAACAATGTTATACTAACTAATAATTAATGCTTTTTATTGTTATTTTATTTTAAATTTACAGCTTGATGTGCTTTAGAATATATATATATATATATATATATATATATTTTAAGTCAAATCAATATGCTGAATCAACATCAGTGTTTTCCAACAAGTATCATGAAGATCTCACCTGCCTGAAACAAAGCTTTCTACAACACCTGAAAGGTATTTGCAAGGATATTGTGCATATACTAGGTCTTTAGGTCACTTGCATGTCAGGGGAACTACCGCTCAGGGACCACTGGTAACATGTGCTAACCAGGTGGACTGGCCTGCATTGTATACTGTAGATTCATTGTTGAATGGTAGCTACATTCGCTTTCAAAACAGTGTCTGGAAAACCAGGTGCAAGCTTTGATGCTTCCCACGACACCAAAATATTATTAATCCAATATGAGGTTGTTGCTAAAGTGTGTGCACACCCTTCAAAGTTCATTTTAAATTATACCAACAAAGGTCTTTGATTATAATCTTATCAAAGCACCTTTGACCTCACAACATGTAAACATGTTATGTCTTCAGCCTCCCTGTTATTAAATTTAATCATGTCTCAGACATAACAAATTTACAGCAAGCTTAAAAGTAACAATTATATTTTTAATGTCTTATTGGGCTCTCATGTACATTTAAAAAAAATGTATTAAACCTTCAATTTAAATGCAAACAATCGTTGTACATTAAAGGGGAAAAATGTTGTATGATTTACTTTAGAACTATTTACAGTCAGTAAATTTCACAAATTTTGAAATATCAAATAACAAATTTAAACTTTTTAAGTTTATTTATTTATTAGTTTAGTTTAGTTTTTTATTTATTTTTAAGTAGAAAGACAAATAATATTTTATTTTAAATATTTTTTGCAATATTTTTAAATATATCTTTTATATTTACTTATATCATATCAACACCTACTAACAGGTTTTAGGATGGATATACATGTAGGCCTACATGACATATAAGTACAAAAATGTATTACTCATGCATAATACACATTTGTATGGGTTAAATACACGTTAATATATGAAATTGTTCCAGTTTCTAAATGGTTTTGTATGTTTGTTTTGTTTGTATGTTTTGTATGAAAATGCAATATATATATATATATATATATATATATATATATATATATTTATATATATATATATATATATATATATATATATATATTTATATATATATATATATATACAGTGCTGCTTGAAAGTTTGTGAACCCTTTAGAATTTTCTATATTTCTGCATATGACCCAAAACATCATCAGATTTTCATATAAGTCCTGAAAGTAGACAAAGAGAACCGAATCAAACAAGTGAGAGAAAAATATTTCCTTTGTCATTTATTTATTGAGAAAAATGATCCAGTGTTACATATCTGTGCGTTGCAAAAGTATGGGAATCTTTGGTTTCAGTATCTGATGTGACTCCCTTCTGCTGCAGTAACTGAAGGTAAAGTTTCTTGTAAATGCTGATCAGTCCTGCACAATAACATGCAGGAGTTTTAGCCCATTCCTTAGTGCAGAACCACTTAAACTCTGTGATGTTGGTAGGTTTCCTCCAATAAACTGCTTGCTTTGGTCCCTTTGACTCAGCCATTCCAAAACATTAACTTTGTTCTTCTTTAACAATTATTTGGTAGAATGACTTGTGTGCTTGGGGTTGTTGTCTTGCTGCATGACCCACGTTATCTTGAGACTCTGTTCTTAAAGAGATGTCCTGACGTTTTCCTTTAGAATTAGCTGGTATAATTCAGAATTTATTGTTCCATCAATAATAGCAGACTGTCCTGGCCAAGATACAGCAAAACAGGCCCAAGCCATGATACTACCACCACCATGTTTCACAGATGGGATAAGATTCTTAAGCTGTTCTTTTCTCCGAACATAATAGCTTCCCATTTAAACCAATAAGTTCCATTTTGGTTTCATCCATTCATTAAAACATTCTCCAATAGTTCTCTTACCTGTCCGCATGATCTTTAGCAAGCAATTTTCTTTTTAGAGAACAGTGGCTTTCTTCTTGCAACTCTGCCATTCACATCATTGCTCAGTGTTCTCCTGATGGTGTGCTCATGAACTTTAACATTAGCCAATGTCAGAAAGGCCTTTGGTTGCTTAGAAGTTACCCTGGGAACTTTTGCAACCTCGCAAACTATTACACATTCTACTTTAGAGTGATCTTTGTTGGTTGGCCAATTCTCGGAAAGGTAACAGGGGTCTTGAATTTCCTCCATTTGTTCACAATCTGTCTGACTGTGGATTTGTGGAGTCCAAACACTTTAGAGATGGTTTTGGAACATTTTCTAGCCTGATGAGCAGCATTGTCTCTTTTTCCTAGGTCCTCAGTGATCTCCTTTGTTCGTGACATGATCCACTTCCACAAACATGATCAGACTTTGATAGATTCCTGTTCTTTGAATAAAACAGTTCTGACATTTGATAGTCATTGCACTGACTGAAAACACCTCTGCACAGATGGACTCTAATTTCACGTTTAAATTAACTGCTACTTTAAGAGATTCATATACTTTTGCCACTCACAGATACGCAATATTGGATCATTTTCCTGAATAAATAAATGACAAATAAAATATTTTTGTCTCATATGTTTGATTAGGATTCAACCTTTAGTATTTCTGCAATAAAATGTGCACATTATGCTGCCCATAGCCCTAGAACTTTGTCATACTGTAGTTTTGGAAAATTGAGGTTGACTCATGCTTAACGAGAGCCTGGTCATATGCAGTGTGTATCAAAGGCGATGGAGGATGAGCTCCCAAGTCTGCTCCAAGTGCAATAGTTCATCTGACCACACCAGAAGTATATTGAAAGACCATTCAGCGTGACTGTGGTGTATGACTGGTCTATGGCAAAGCGTGAGACATTTTTAAGAGAGGCCTGATTTTTTTAACCACTCAGTCGGTTGTTGTTAAAAGATTCTGACATCAGGTTCTTTCACTGTGTTTAGAAGTTATTCTGCCATTAAATGAATGACATGTGGAGGTCACAGAACATTAAATGAAAATGAGTTGAGCATGTTGTTTGAAGAATGTGTAATATGTGCTCTCTTAGAAAACCAGTCACTGTGGAACATTTTCTTTCTATAGTCTTATTGCATTTGACATATTAAAAAAAGTGTAATTTACAAAATGCACACTAATGTTCTTCTTGAGTTGGTAAGATCTTATTGCCAAGAATGTCAGTAAAAATGCATTCTTGTTGAATAAAAATATTAATTTATTAGTATAAGATTTATAGTCATTTATTCTACTAATAATATCAATGATTTACTGTCGATAAAACCTCCATAAACAAGCGAGAATTAAACTGTTTAAATGGGATGATCTCCTTAACAAAGAAAGTTCCTTTCTTGAAGATAGTAATTACATTTTGTTTTGGATTCTTGTCTTATCATGATCACAATCTGTGTGTGCTCAATACCTCTATTTCCATCACTGAAGATGACTGCATGTATGTACATATCATTTTCAAACAGGTGTGCTTTCTGCTTGAAATGACATGACGTGATGTATGGAATCTCCCAAGTGGTCAATAACATGGGCAGAAGCTTGTGACCTTTGCCCTTGCCAGCCCCCTGCATTTTCTTCTAAATGCTTCAGGGTGCCTTGTGAACTCAGGGGACTGCATGCATCAGTTTAGAGTACACACAAAATGTGTATGTGTGTGTGTTTGTCTGTGAATGGCATGGAGGACCAGGGTCTAGAAGAGAAATAACAAGGCTTTGAACTCTGTGTAACCTTTACTTATACAGAGCCGGAATCTTTAAGAGACAAAACAGCATGGAAAAATCACAGTGGGGAGATCCAGTAATTTCAAAGCTACCATAAACAACATGTTCTTGTTTGTAGATACCAGCCAGGTTTTAACAAAGAATTGACATTAACCCTTAAGCTGTGCTGAGAATCCTTTACCTAACTTGGCGCTCCTGGTCAAAAATCACTGCCCTTTTAAAGTGTATTTGTAAAACTCTCATTGTGCTATATGATCACTATCTTTTCAATAGCACAAGTTTTGTATTTATTTTTGGAACAATCATCTGAAATTATACGCCTCAGTTTTTGAGTTAAAAAATTATATAATTTTATTTATTAAATATTTGTATTTATTAAGTATGTTGGTTTTTTAGTGAACATTACCAAAATGATTGTGTGTGTATATATATATATATGCACTAAGTCCCCTGAGTTTACATCTATCTATCTACGTATCTGTCTATCTATCTATCTATCTATCTATCTATCTATCTATCTATCTATCTATCTATATATATATATATATATATATATATATATATATATATAGGCAATGTTCACTCAAAAACTGAGCTGCATAAGCTCAGCTCATCAAAGAATTGCATATAAAATATATGTATATATATATACATATATACATAATGAGAAGCATTATGAGCATTTTTTGTGGACCAGGAACACCCCAAGTGTAACAAGGTGAGAAAAGAAAAGAGAAAAGAAAAGAAAAGAAAAGAAAAGAAAAGAAAAGAAAAGAAAAGAAAAAGTCAGTGATTTTTAGTCCAATGCGATATAATTAACAAGCATTTTTCTCTCCCCTCTAACATGTGGGTTAATGCACTACCTTTTGCCTGTGCGGTGTGCTTTTCAGCAGCTCCTCGTGTCGTCCAAAACATTATACTTTCAGGAACGCGTGTAAAAGGCTCACAGTCGGTCACTCCCCCGAGCCCTGCGTTCTTTGCGCAGACGCATCGACGCGCACCACCGCCAGCTGAAAGTTCCATTCTCACGTTTCCAACAGAACGCGCAGCTTCACAGCTGGATTGTGCTTCTCTTTCTTTAAGAATTTAGTGCTTTATACTGTTTTGGCGTTTCCCCTCATCAGAAAGCAACCAATTGGATTAATTTTGGACTTAGAAGAGAAACGACAAGAAAATAAAAGTTGAAACCTGAATGAAAACATTTTCAGATTTCCATCATCAGTGGAGAATTTGCTGCTTGAAGTAAATGGACTATCACATGATCCTTGGAAATGCAGTTTTGAAGGGTTCTGTGGACCAAAATCATGCCGGATTGTAAATGGAATGATCAACAAAGCTAACATAAGGTTTGCTCTTTCCCTTTTCTTGAATGAAATCGGAGTTCAATATTTCAGCTGCGCTCCCTTGTTTATTTTTAAGCAAGAATTCAGTTGTTACTAAAATTAACCGTGGTTTTATTATAGTAAAAGTGTAGTAACCATGTTTTTTGGCGTACTGATTACAATTAATATAACCAAAGTTTTGCTACAAATAACTACCATGGTTAAATGGTTAGTGCAGCAAAATAATGGTTCATTTGTAGTTACTAGTTTAACTATAGGCTGGTTATAGTTTAACTAGTAACCATGTTTTGTTTTTGTTTTTTCGTAAAACCATGGTTAATTTTCTTAAGGGAGAATAATCATGAACGTGACATTTAACACCAATTTCTTTATTTCAAGTTTCAACAAATATAGATTCACCAAGATTTTATTTTATCTTATGTATTAGAAGTCACGGCGGAAAATGTTTGACATTATTTTGCAATATGCCGTCTTTCTGCAGTTAAAGGTGATTGCTGCTGTGGAGCTGAAGATGGGTCGCTTTTATGCTCAGGTTTTGTTGATGCTGGTGATGGTAGCACTGCCTGTAGTGGTACGGTGTTGCCCACGGCCATGTGCCTGCCAGCAGCCCGCAGAGGTGCACTGCACGTTCCGCTCTTTACTCACGGTGCCTGCTGGCGTGCCCAAACAGGTGGAGCGGATGAATTTGGGGTAAGAATAACTGTCATGAGTTTAGACATTACTTTTTTCTTCGCTTTCTGATCTCAGCTTTCTTAAAAGAACACTTTTGCACACCCACTTCCAAACGTGGTTTATCTTGTGAAGATTATCATACAGGTCATTTCTCGTTGTTTTAAGATCTTTAGTCCAAGTGGGTTCGTTTGTAGGTTAGTGGGAATTCCCATTGATGATGTTAAATCCCAGGGATATTTCGACCATTTTACAGGTGATCTTCAACTATTCAGTATGTTTAGGACTCTCCCAGGAAGGATTTGATATGGTACTTTGGGGTGACAGACTAGTTGTCACACTTTTCTTTCCATTTCTACATAAAAAAAATAAACTTATGTACAAGCTTTCTAAAATGTTAGCTTTAAATATGCAAATGAGGCATTATTTAATGAAATATGCGCTAATTTGCATACATTTCTAGAACAAAAATCTAAACACTGGATGAAGTTGGTTTCAAAATTCTAATTTCATTTTATTGACATATTAGATTCAAAAGTTTTTACAGAGGGAATTTTGGGTATCTCATTTTGTCACTCCATAATTCAGAAAATACCTAGAACAGACAGAAAACAATACATTTTCACAATGTTTGGGGGGAATAAAATGTTGTATATAATAAAGCAAATTATATATGAACAAATCCCTCTGTAAAAGCCTTTAGGATATAGACAGGAATAAAGATGTAAAGTTTGGTGTGTGTGTAAGTGCTACTGAAGTGGAGATATATGGCTCAATGTAGGAGAGAAAACTCATTTTGAGAAAACGGCCTTTAAATATATGTATTGTAATTGAAATCTATTGACACAAATAGATAAAGTGCTATAAACGAACCACTTAACAGTGTCTTTTGGATGTTTTCTTTCCACTAGTCTGAAAAAATACTTTATGAAAAACCAAAAAGCCCAAAATCTCAAATTTGACAGGTGCATGAAAAAACTGTTTTTGCCTGCAGTGTCTCCCCTTAAAGGTACGTTATTGCACAATACATTTAAGATGCAGTTCACTTAATTGTCACCAGTCTATTTTTAACTGCAAAATGATTGTTGAACAAATTCATTTATTAAGCAACAATTTAATATGTAATGAACAAAATAAAGTTTTAACATAGTTTTAAACAAGTAGTATTGTAAATAATAAATTGTTTACATTTTTAAAATAAAAACACATAGGACAACTTGCACTGACTTAAAATATATAAAAATTACATTTTGTTCCTGGGAACAAAGTTCAAATCAGCTTAGCTGCTCCATGTATGTAAGTGTGGTTTTATTGTGTTCACTTGTTTACACAACAGCAATTATACAAATATGATATTCACCAGGTAGGGCACGACAGAATTCACTTTTAAATGATTTAATTATAATACCTAGGCATTTGAAACAAATCTCCCTAGTGGAGAAAATACATATTTATGCAATTAGACTTTTAATTCAAAACCGTATAGCCTTCTCAAAACAAGCTCTGGTCTCTCCCATCGAATATATATATTCATAAGTATTGGAACAGTAAAGACAAAATTGCTCTGTTGGCTGTGGAGTCAAGACATTTGCAAATATGATTAAAAGATGAATATGAGACAAAACTACAGAATGTCACATTTTATTATTAACCGTTTCAACACATACATGTTTTACCAAATAAAAAGAACAGCACTTTTAGAGTTCATCCCACTCATTGATGTGAGCATAAGTATTGGGACAGTTGAACATAAGGCAGATATAAAAGATTAAAAGCTATTATTTAGTTGCAGATCCCTTGCACACAATCACAGCAGTGAGTCTGTGACCCATAGACATCACCAGACTCATCCTTTGAAATACTTTTCCCAGCCTGTAATGCAGCCAATTCCAATTGTTGCTTGTTTTGGGGAGTTTCTGCCTTTACTCTCCTCCCCAGCTGGTGAAATTCATGTTCAATCGGATTTAAATCTGGAGATTGACTTGTGCAATCTAAGACTTTCCATTTATTTGCCCTTATAAATTCCTTGACTGAACTGTCAGGGTGTTTTGGGTCATTGTCCTGATGTAATATGAAGCACTTCGCAATTAATCTGGTGGCATTTTCTTGAATATTGGTAGGCAAGATGGTTTTGTATCCTTCCAAATTCATTCTGCTACTGTTATCATACATTAATTCATCAGTAAAGTTGAGAGGGCCTGTTCCAGAGACAGCCATGCAAGCCCATGCCATGACACCACCTCCACCATGCGTTACAGATGAGGCTGTATGCTTGGGATCATTTGCAGTTCCCTTTGTTTTCTCCACATTTTTGCTTTCCCATCACTTAGATACGGTGGTGTCAAAAGTATTCGCATTCATTACTCAAGTAGAAGTAGATACTAGGGTTTAAAAAGACTTTTGTAGAAGTTGAAGTATCAACTCAAGTTTTTTACTCAAGTAAAAGTACTGGTTTCAAAACTACTTAAAGTATAAAAGTAAAAGTAATGGAAGGAAAAAAAAATGCCATTAAGGACAAAAGCACAGGGGCCTATTGTGCACTACCCCACCTCCTCAAAAAAACATTTTTCTAAAGGCCATAATGACTATAATGTTATATTAAAATGTTAATGTTGAAAAATGTGGGATGCACTAGGCTACCTGTTTCAGCCGGATATGTGCCCATTGAAAATGAACGCATTTTAGTACAATGCAAATACATTAAAAAACCATATATGTGTACTACTGAGCATTAACGTGTTTCATGGAGCGGAAGATATGATGACTAGTTGCCTGTAAGTATTGTAATGGTGCAAAAAGTCAAACTTCAGAGGCATGTCATCAATAACCTTTATTGGAATGTAAATGTACATCCAAGCTTAGCTGCAGGAATCTGTGAGGGCAACGGACGAAGAGAAAGCACCCGTTTGATAAATGAGCCAGTAGTGGAGAAATAATAACTTAAGAAATAATCTTTTTTGAGTGTGACATGATTTGCGTCATGTGCAGGTGCGATGGATCGCGTACAAACCAATAGGGTGTCGGAATGGTATAGGTTTATATTCTCATCCAACCACAATTCACTCTATCCGGATGGCGCGATTTATCTGGATAGGTTTTTATTTTATTTTTTTGAGCGATGACCAAGGGCGATGCTAGGATTTTAATTTTAGGGGGGCTCAGCCCCCAATGATGGTATAATAATAAAAAATAAATAAATATTTACAAAAAAAATGTATTAATAGGGTAGGATGGTATACTAAACTTATTGCAGTATTCCACTGTATTGCATAGATGGGTATAACATCCGAGTACAAGCCAAATACAAGTCTACCTGATCTCACACACACACACCTGTTTACTGTACAAACCAAAAATGTTACTGTTTGCATTACTAGTACAAATCTTTTTCTATGCTCAAGTACAAACAGAAAATTGTAAACATAAAACATCATATCACTTTAAACTTACACTGACTATCCATATTAGCAATATAAACAACACAGCTATAAGGCTGGACAATGGATTAAACTATGTGGGTGCTGTGATTAACTTTTAAAAGTAAAAAAATAAAAAAACCCGCATAACTGAAGCAGTCTGTGAGAAGGACACACAATGTTTCAATCTCTGTCAATCACTCTGATATGCAATTAAAATGAGTGCACTGACTGAGTGCTGTCTGTCACTGTCTTTAATCACTTCTATGCATAACTGTATGGTAGTTAATGCCACATGCACTGTAATATTAAGTTCTATATTGAAAGCTACATTTTCAAATGAAAATAGCAATAACATGATCGTTTTATAAAGTATGCGTATAATGTGTTATGGGCTTTCGCTGAAGTAAACAGCTGTGGTGTGATGAGTGGTGAATGCAGCGAAAACTTTACAGAAGATTGGAAACCGATTGCTCTCCCTTGACTTTTTGTAAACTGTATTTAAGACAAAGAACTGCACAGATGTAGATATTATAACAATCTATCCATAAACACACACCTTGTCCTCTCCTCTGCCCCACCGCACCGTCTGTGGATTGAAGAACGTGCAGAAAGATGGGGAGTAGCCGAAGTCTGCTGCCGTTTGAAATTTAAAGGGGAAGAATCGCAAGATTTTTAGGGGGGCTGAGCAGAAATTTAGGGGTGCTAAAGCCCCCCTAAAAATGACCTAGCAACGCCCATGACGATGACAAGCCGGAATGAAAACGAGCCGAAATGAAATAGGAGTAGCGAGGCTATTTTAAAAATGTAAGGAGTAGAAAGTACAGATAATTGCGTGAAAATGTAAGGAGTAGAAGTAAAAAGTCGGCTGAAAAATAATTACTCCAGTAAAGTATAGATACCCAAAATTTCTACTTAAGTAAGGTAACGAAGTATTTGTACTTCGTTACTTGACACCTCTGCTTAGATAAAGGTTCATCTTTGTCTCATTGGTCCATAAACACAGTTCAAAAACTCTTCTGGCTCACCTTTGTGCTTTTTTCAAACTCTAATCTTGCCTTTCTATTTTTGGTGCTGGTCAGAGGTTTGCATCTTGCTGTGTAGCATCTGTAATTCTGTGTCAAAGTCTCCTGAGGACAGTAGATTGTCAGAGCATCACCCCAGCTTTCTGGAAGTTGTTGGTGATTTTACAGACACGTCTTTTAGGGTTCATTTTCACAGCTTTTATGATTTGTCTGTCATCAACTACTGTTGTTTTCTCAGCCGATCAGGTCGTTGTTGGTTGCTGGTGGTTTCCAAACTCTTGATTTCTCCATGCCCTTTGTTTTTGCTAGAGCTTTAATTGACTTCCTGTTTTCTTTTAGCATCCAAATTGCTTGTCAGCTCCCTCATCTTCAAGTCAGCTCCCTCATCTTCATCCTGGTTTGTGTGTGTCATCATCGAATGCAAGATTCAGAATACAGAAATAATGAATATAACTGATATGACACATTCCCTGCTTTTAATATCTGAAGAATTAATGCAACAGAACACAGCTGATCACTTAGAAAGAGCTGTGAGGCAACTGTTCCAATACTTATGCTCACATCAGATAGAGGGATGAAACTCTAAAAGTGCTGAACTTCTTAGGTGGTAAAACATCTATGTGTTGAATCACCCAATAATAAAATGTGACATTCTGTAGTTTTGTTTCATATTCATCTTTTAATCATATTTGTAAATGTCTTGACTCCACAGCCAACAGAGCAATTTTGTCTTTACTGTTCCATTACTTTTGGAGGGCACTGTATATAGATTTTTTTTTTTGTAAATCCGCAACATCATTGCATAAGTAACCTTAATCTTATTGACCCCTTCTTATGTCCCTCCTTCATTCAGGTTTAATACTATACATAGAATAACTTACAGATCTTTCGCCGGGTTACGAAAACTGGAGCTTCTATTAATGCATGGCAATGATGTGCATCAAATTCCTGATGGAACATTCCGTGACCTTATATCCCTTCAGGTACTGTCAACTTTTTCCTTTGAAAATTCATTATTTCTGTACTTCTTTTGTTGTACTACTGTTTGCAATGACACTTAATATATTTATGGAACAATTATTGCAGTGAAATGGCACCAAGTCAATTTAAAATTCCAAGTCTTTCTTCACAGATGCTGAAACTAAGCTATAATAAACTGAAGATAATTAGCAGACAGACCCTTGTGGGTCTCTGGAGTCTCACTAGGTTGCACCTGGATCACAACAGACTTGAGCTCATCCACCCCGATGCATTCCAGGGCCTCACGTCTCTTCGCCTTCTCCAATTGGAAGGCAATCAACTTCAGCAGCTCCACCCAGCCACCTTCTCCACTTTCTCCATTCTTGGACACTTCCCAGTTTCCACTCTGAAACACCTGTACCTGTCTGATAATTTACTTACAACTTTGTCACAGAGGATTCTAGCAGGCATGCCCTACCTGGAGAATCTCTCCCTGCATGGGAACCCTTGGACCTGTGACTGTCGCATGAGGTGGTTCAAAGACTGGAATAAAAATTCACCAGGTAATTATTGACGATCATGTTGCCATTAACATAAACAAATAGGATTTTGTATAAGTTCAGAGGGAAAAGTAGTAGAAATCATGTAGAAAAACTGGTAGTAAAATCAGTTTCCAATGTTTATCACTTTATTTTATCTCAATGAATTTCCACTTACTGTACTTCGACCACCCCACTTTCTTTTCCAGGAGTGCTGAAATGTAAAAAGGACAAAGCCTATACAGATGGCCAGCTATGCCCTATGTGTTTCTCTTCAAAACAACGAAAGAAGAAACAGCTCCAAGAGTTGGAGAACCCCACTTGCAATAGTCCCATCATTAACACAGCTCACAGAGCCATTTCCCCAGAGGACACAGAAAGTGACCTCTTGACGATTGATGAATTTCGTCAACCCCTTGGCAACATTTCCCTGGGCCTGTCAGATGAACATGGACATCAAGTAGACTTGGAATGCCTTGTCACTGAGCCAAGAGAGCTGACTAGCATAGGCTGGGACTATGTTAACCAGTATCAAATATCAGCAAATGTGACTCTGACATTAGATTTAAAGTGTGAAATTGACAGGTCCAGTTATGAGAGGTTGTGGAGATTGATTGCATATTACAGTGATGTTCCAGCCCACCTTCGAAGAGAAATTATGTTGAGTAAGGAACCTTACACAAGCTTCAGATATCGGCAAGATATTGAAAGGGATGCTCTTTACTATACAGGAGTAAAAGCTAACATAGCAGCTGACCCACCCTGGATAATGCAGTCATCAATGGACCTTCAGCTAAACAGACTTCAGTCTACAAGTAAAAGTGTTCGACTAATTCTAAGCACCCATGTGATTGAGGTTATGGAAAAGGAATCTATACGACAGCAGAGTAGGGGCTGGGTTGTAATTGAGTCCAAGAACGACACTAGAACAATGCAGGCTGCTGTCGTGGGAAGTCCTGCTGAGATAAACTGTTCCATACGAAGCTCAGGGAACGAATCAGTTAAATGGATGTTACCCGATGGCTCTACTTTAAAAACACCTTATAGCAATGGTGATAACAGGTTTTCAGCATCAAATGCTGGTCTTCTTAAAATCAAGTCTGTGGATCATTCCGATTCAGGAGTGTACTACTGTATTGCACAGGTTTCAGATGACCTTACTATTCTCCCTTTTCGCCTAGCAGTGGAGGAATCCTCCAATCCACCTCCTGGAGGTGAAGGAGTAACAGAGCCAGTTACAGGATTCACAGGTGGACCTTTTTTCCTTCCATGTGTTGCCACTGGATCCCCTGATGGTGAAATACACTGGATTCTCCCTGATGGTAGCATTATAAATCGGTGGGTAAACATTTCCAGGATATTTGTGGCTTCAAATGGATCTCTGATTATTCAACACAGTCAGCTTTCAGACAATGGATACTATAAGTGTGTAGCAGGAAATCAGCATGGGATGGATACTTTGGCCACAAAAGTAATAATATCAAGGCCACCGGGTTTACTCCCATTAAGGAAGTACTCTAGTAGCCCTCAGCCTGCTGAGGGAGTTTCAACCCAAGTCCTTGTGACAAATGACATGGAGTCTTCTGGGGATAATGAACCTAAACAGTTTTTAGAGAAAGTGCTTCCTAGGCAAGTGGATTTACCCAATCGGAGACGGGTCCCAAGTGTGGGAATAAGGAGAGGCCATCCATTTAGGAACACTTGGAGACACCCTGCCACACCAAGGAGGAGAGTAGGTAGCCCAGTAGTAGATAGGGTTAACACTGTAGAGTTAAGAAGAAAACTTAGTGAGTCAAACAACCAAATAGACCCAAAACGCTGGGCTAGCATTTTGGCAAAAGTTCGCAGTGGTGGAACTAGTTTAAAAACAACTACTCCAAACTATGTTCAGACCAGTTCAAACAAAATACAGCAGTCAGAGACTGCCTACATAAAGCAGTCAGAAATTGCTAACAAGATTGAAGGATCATCTGCAGAAGATAAAACAATAGAGGGCACCAGGGCACCAGTAAAGGATGTGTTGTACTCAGCCACAATGTCACAGATGCACACTGAGGCTACTGAGTACAACTTGGATATAAGAGCTCTGGATTCTGAGGATTCAAGAAATGTTATATACCAGATAGCTGCTCCTGAAACAGATCCAAATTCAGATTTGTTTACAGTTAGCACTTATATCACACAACCCACAGTTGGACCTCAGATGACCTATTTTACTTTGGGAGATTCAGAGGTTGCAGAAGGAGTTGCAGTGAACACTGTGTGGAGCACAGCGTCATATGGAACCCATTTACAGGAAAACCAAAGCCACACAATGGATGGTGGCAGGGTAACTGAAGCAATTCAGAAGTCTGATGGCGAAGAAAATGAAGAACATAGGGTTGTGCAAAACCTTGATCTTGTGGGAGAGGTTTATCAGGGAAGGATGGATCACAGCTTAGCATCAACCACAGCAAAAACCTTCACAGAACCAAGTACAGAAACTGCTGTGTACTCTTTTACTGAAATTCTTACTACAATCAAGCAAGGACCACAGACCCTACGAAAGCACATAACTCAGAAGAAGCATAATGTCTCAAAAATTCCACTGCTTCTTACTGTGACACCAACCACCAAACCCACTTCAGGACATAAAGCAACCTTCACTAATTCATTTAATGCTTCTTCCTCACGTGCTAGGAACTCATCCAGTTTAAGGAGGAGGAATGGTGGAAGACGAAGAAAGCCTAATCGAATTAGAACCAAGACAAACAGTTCTAAATCATCAGTATATGTCACAAATGTCACCCCACAGCCCACTTCAGCCTCAATTGTGGAGGTTACAAATGGGTTTTCAGTCATTACTAAGACAACTGCCTCCTCTCAAACTAAAATAGAAACATCTTTATGGGCCAATAGTGCAGGAGACAAGATGAATATTACCATTCCATTAACTGACAGCCAACCACCGTCACTAGGCAAAATGACTCATGAAGAGAACACAGATCCATTATACAGTGGCAGGAATAACAAAATCCAAGTATCCAAATCCCAAGAAAATGCATCTATGATAAAGGATAGACACTCATCTGATTCTAAGCCAGCTAAAGAATTTAAAAACACTGCAATGGTACCAGTGTCTCCATCAGTTTTCAGTAATATTGGAAGAGAACAAGAAACGGCAACAATACAGAAAGAAAACAAATCCACCTTGTCCCCCCATATTCCAAATCCTCCTGTGAAGGCAGACATTCATGAGTGGTTTACAAGCATTCATACCCCTACAGCTGAAAAGTCTGAAGAGACTCAACAGGCAAAAATTACAAGAGACCCCAGTTCGATCCCAACATCAGACAGCTCTCATGCACAATTAGAGGAGCTTCCAGGTGCAAGTCCAGATAAAACAAACAACCAATATTACCCCACAGAGACTGAAAACATTCTGTCCAACAAAGAGCTTGAAGGAAGGTTTCCTGTGAGGCCATTCACTATATCTCCCCCAAGAACCCAGAATGAAATCTTTAAAAATAATTTGGAAATCCAACATGGTTCAGCAGTTTTTGAGGGGGCACAACAGAGTTCACAGGCTCCAACAGACAGCCCCAAAATCTTTCCAGTATTAGTGCTTGCAACAACAAACCCAAGCAGGCTTCCAACTGGCAGTTCTTTATACATGAATCCTTGGGCTCCAGCAGAAAATGTTGATCTGCCTCCAGTTACAAAAGAAAACATTATTACCACAACAACAACCACAGCTCTGAAGTCTACAGTACATACCCATATGTTTTACCCAAATACACCCACGTCTGCAAGCATGCTAGGTGAACTAGACAATGCTAATCACATTCCTGACAGTGACAAATACATATTTGTAACCCCAGGCAAAGAAATTAATAGTAAGATCAAATTTAGCAGAACAAATAGCAGGGCAGGACCTCCAGTCACACGTTTTCCTTATCTATTAGCCAGTGTTTCTGAGGAAACAGTATATGAAGAATTAGAGGAAGACGTCCACAAAAAGTCCACTACAAAAACACCCACGACTCAATCACTTCACTCAACTTCAACAGTATTTTCACCCAAGCAAACACTTCCTGGTAAGCCAGGTGTTCAGGGTAGAGGAAGCTATTTGATACATTATGCCACATCAGGAGGACCTCAACAAAGACCAACAGCAGTGCCCGAGGGTAGTAGTAAACCTCGGATCATCAGCACAGACATTAGATCAGTAACAGC
Organism: Barbus barbus; assembly: GCF_936440315.1. Classification (NCBI taxonomy): domain Eukaryota; kingdom Metazoa; phylum Chordata; class Actinopteri; order Cypriniformes; family Cyprinidae; genus Barbus; species Barbus barbus. The sequence goes on along the minus strand of NC_136735.1, from coordinate 17,661,384 downwards.
ACATGCTGAGACTGATTCCTATTTGCCTTGTGTGGCTGTGGGAAAACCCAGTCCTTTCCTTTCATGGACTAAAGTATCCACAGGTAGGGAAAGATATGGTTTATCATTATTTAACAGTATTACAATTATGTTTTCAGTACTTTGTAGACACATGCATGTAGAAATATATTCAGTTAGATTCTGTACTAAAATTGTCACTGTTTTCCTGCAGGGGCAAGTCTAACACAGAATACCAGGGTTCAAAGATTTGAGGTCTCCTCTAATGGTACACTCATAATCCACAATGTACTTCCTCTGGACCGGGGCCAGTACCTCTGTAGTGTCCAAAACCAGTATGGAGAAGATAAAATTGTCGTCAATTTAATTGTTCTGGCTGAACACCCCAGAGTGCTGCAGCCTCGCTATAGTGAAGTCACAGTATACCTTGGAGAAACTGTTGCATTTGAGTGTCAGTCCCAAGGGCTTCCTCACCCTCGGGTCACCTGGGTCCTACCTGATAGGGAAATGGTACATTCTAGTGGACCTATTCAAGCCAATCCTGAAAACAAGGTCTCAGTCTTACCTAATGGCACGCTTCACATGAAATCTGTCAGTCACATGGATCGAGGAATTTACAAATGCATTGCAAGCAATGCAGCGGGTGCTGATACAATATCTGTTCGGCTGACTATTGCTGCTTTGCCACCCATCATTCAGCAACCAAGACATGAGAATGTCACTCTTCCAGAAGGAAGCACTGCATACTTGAATTGCACTGCCAGGGGTGCCCCTCCGCCTTCCATTGGCTGGATTACCCCTGATGGAATGCAGCTCCGTCCCTCACAGTTCATCAATGGACGTAAATTGTTTGTATTCCCAAATGGGACACTCTATGTTCATAGTCTCTTTCCAACAGACGCAGGGAGGTATGAATGCTCAGTAACCAATGTGGTTGGCACTGCACGGAGGACCATTGTTTTGACTGTAAGGAAGTCCATAATATACTCAAGAGCCAAGATTACATTCTCTTCGCCTCAAAAAACAGATGTTGTCTATGGAGGAAGGTTGCACCTGGACTGTATTGCGTCAGGGAATCCAGAACCCAGGATCATCTGGAGGACTCCATCGAAAAAACTTGTGGATGCTCAGTACAGGTAATCTAAACACTTCACTGAAGCACATCTCCTTAGCAGGATTGTGCATTCTGGGTTTATACACATTAGAAAAATATACACACAGCTACTGTCTTCCTTTCTTTTTCCTATCTCTCTGCATTTCTCTTGCTCCTTAAAGCATGCACTTAGACACTGTTTTCATAACTTTGCATCTTGTTTTGACTGATGAGACATGTTACTCTTTGCATGCAAATCAAACACTCCAACTGCTCTTCTAAAAGAAAGGCACATCTGGTTATGGAATCTCAAGTATCAAGAGTGCAACACTACATAAAAAGCAAACATTTCTGTTAATAACCTTTTACATTACATTGCTCAAATTACACATATTAAATAGTAATAATAATAATAATAATAATGTCTTTTTGTATATTTCAGTTATGATCAAAAGATAAAAGTGTCTGACAACGGTACACTATCCATCGTATCTGTGACAGAGAAAGATGATGGTGAATATCTCTGTGTTGTCCGCAACAAAGTCGGGGATGATTTTATGCCCTTTAAGGTCATTGTCCTGGCAAAACCAGCTAAAATTGAGCAGAAGACAGAGTCTGATAAGAAGGTGATGTATGGAGGAAACCTAAAAGTTGACTGTGTGGCCTCTGGATTACCCGACCCTAAAATCCAGTGGGCACTGCCTGATGGCACTATGATCAACAGTGTCATGAAGTCTGAACGTAATGTTGGCAGTCGAAGTCGCAGGTATGTTGTCTTCGACAATGGAACCCTCTTCTTCGATGAAGTAGGGATCCGTGAAGAGGGCGACTATACTTGTTATGCTGAGAACCAGGTTGGAAAAGATGAGATGAAAGTGCATGTAAAAGTGGTTGCAGATGTTCCTGTGATTGCTAATAAGACAAATGATGTAATCAGGGTCCTGTACGGAGAATCCGTCTCTCTGCAATGCAGTGCCAAGGGTGAGCCAACACCTCTTATATTGTGGTTTTCACCCACTAATAGAGCCATAAATTCAGGTTCAGACAAATATTTTATACATAATAATGGGACTCTAGTCATTCAGAAAGTTCAGCGATTCGATGGCGGGAACTATATATGTCTTGCCCGGAACAGTGCAGGGCAGGATCGCAAAGTGGCCAGAGTAGAAATCATTGTCTCTCCACCTGCTATTAATGGCCTCATAGGTACTACAAACTCAATGAGGGTGTCTAGTGTGAGAGATCAGCAGAAACTGATTGACTGTGAATCCACTGGCACCCCTGTTCCACGTGTCATGTGGGTTCTTCCAGAAAATATTGTACTCCCTGCACCATATTATGGCAGTCGAATGACAGTACATCGCAATGGCACTTTGGATATCCGTTCAGTGAGAATGACCGATGCAGGCCTGTTAGCCTGCGTTGCTCGTAATGAGGGAGGCGAAACAAGGCTTGTTGTTCAGCTTGATGTAACAGATATTTTAGAGAAGCCAAAACTTAAGAGTCCTAAAATGGAGTCACTCTTACTGACTGTAGGCAGGACCATTAATCTTAACTGTTCAATCGATGGGTCACCAACCCCACAGCTGACTTGGATCCTTCTAAATGGCTCTCCACTACAGAGTGGTGCACAATTCAATAAATTCCTCCACAAGTCCAATGGGACTTTGGTCATTAGTAACCCTTCTCTCTCAGAGGCAGGCACATATCGTTGTCTGGGACGCAATGCTGCTGGAATGGTTGAAAGAACTGTTACATTAATGCCAGGACACAAGCCAGAAATCAATAACAGGTATAACTCACCTGTTAGTATCATGAATGGGCAGAGTTTACATCTCCACTGCTTGTCAAACACTGACTCTGTCCACCTCGCCTGGACCCTGCCGAGTGGGATGGTCTTAAACCGACCTCAAAGAGCAGGTCGTTATGCAGTTCTTTCCAATGGAACCCTCTCAATCCAACAAGCCTCTGTCCATGACAGAGGCTCATACACCTGCAGGGCCTCAAATGAATATGGAAGCTCCCTACTAACTATCCCAGTCATCATCATTGCATATCCACCCCACATCACTAGTGGTCCAGCTCCTGCCACCTATGCTAAAAGAGGAGTAGCAGTACAACTTAACTGTGCGGCCATGGGTATTCCCAAAGCAGAAGTTGCATGGGAGACCCCAGACCGAACACGGCTTATAGTCAGCCCCCAGCCACGGCTGATTGGGAACAAGTACCTTCATCCTCAGGGTTCCTTAATCATCCAGAATCCTACAATAAGAGATGCTGGTTTATACAGATGCACAGCCAGAAATGTGATAGGGGTTGACACAAAAAGTACATACCTTTATGTGTACTAAGAAACACAGGAGATCTACTCTTCATATGCCCAAGGAACTGCGACGTTGAGCTGTAACACAGTTTAATAGCAATAGCATTCGTCAATGTGAAATACAGAAAGGAATCAGCCCAAAGAAAACAAAATGACATTTTATTAAAGTTTGCAAGTAAAACATTGTGAAATTTAAAAAGGTACTATCCTTCAAAAGCTTGGTATGGGATTTATGTAATGTACTGATATTACAAGGCATCTTTCTGCTTTTACTGTTCGACAATGACAGCTTATGTCTAAATGTATAGATGAAACAATAGATATATATTTGTAGCCATGAAGAAAAATATAAATGATATATTGACTTTCAAAGCCAATAATTCAGAATATTTCACAAATCAGGGATAAAATTACTTTAATAATGCATCAAGTAAAGAAAAAAAACTAAAATTATTCATACACATTTTTTTAAATGAATCACATATGTTCCAACCCCCCCCCCCCAGTATTACATACAGATTCTCAGCTTTCAATAATTACTATCAAATCATATACAAAGTTGCCACAATAGCTTTCTCATATGATTTTTTTTGTTTTATCTGCATAGATCTGTTTTTAAAATGTTCATAACTTTCAGTTCTTTCAGTTGTAACACTTATAAATTATTTGTTCTTTTTAAAAACTAATGTATTTATATTTGCATATTTCTAAATAAAGATAAGTTTTAATAAAAAAAAACTTTGATGTCAGCCATTCTGATACAGATAACACAGATACTACACTTGAAGAACAATTCTCTTGTGTGGTTTAGATAAATGGGTTAGAGAAGCAAATGTTTTTTCAGGAGAGTGATGAAAAGAGCATTTCCTCTGGGGGAGTTATTGCACTGTCATGAGAATGTGTTGCAGAGAAATAAAACATTTCAGGGATTCAAAGGGGGGATTCCTTTTTAGATTGTATGTTTACACCAATCACAATCTTGGTCCATTATCCTGCCTTTGGGTGGACGTCCAATACAAATATGATGATCTTAACAATCTGCATAAACAAAGGCCATTAATCATTTTGCACAACAATCTGCTATAAACATATAAATATGTATATTCTAATACAACATTTGTGCCTAACAATATGAAGCAATGTGATGTTTTTTTTAATGTGATCACTCTCTATCCTCTGCCAATGACTATATAAGCATTCTCTAACCAGTAAATTAAGAGCAGTTAATTAAAAATAGACATTTTGAAAACTATTATGTAACTATATATACTGAGCACTATACTTGTGGTATTGATATGCAAAAATTGACTTTGGCGTGCATATGATACGAAATTTGTTGGCGCGCGATACATGTGATATATGCACATATGATACGCATCTACCCCACGACCCTAATTGCCCATTGCGTAGCATATACACGCCAAAGTCAAAATTTGCATATATCAATACCACAAGTTTTTGTTTTTATTTGGTGTATGCTACTATTTATACGCATGAGATGGGGTTGTAATCAGATGAGCTCTCATCCGATTTATGTTTTTTGTTTAGTTTTTCCCCAACATACATATTTTGAGAAGCTAGTCAAATGTCCTCTATAGGCTATATCCTCTAAAAGTGTGGGAGAACATTTGTAACTGAAAACATCTTTACTTCTGTCTCACTATGTGGTACACCTATGTTATTTATTACTACAGCAGAATTATTAATATTGAAGTAACACAAAACTATGTGAAATCTATGTGGAAAGCAGGTAAAACAACAAAATCCCACCAACACAACCACAGAATGTGGAAGAGGTCAAATAAACCTTACTGGATTCATACATGACTAAAACACTTTATGGCAGCAGTATTTACTTCGTTTCAAGGCACATGGGTATGTACCAGACCGTGACACACAGCACAGGTAATCTCTCAGATTGATAAACTGTTTTTGTCCAGTGCCATATGCTGATGGATGTAAAAGTATATGGTTTGTCTAAATGTCAACTGTCAATTATTTTACTACAGTAATGGTTAAAATACACATTTAGAGTGAATCAGAGTTCAATTAGAGCTCTCGTGCTCAGTTTAGAACATGAAGACAGAGCGAGCATTCAGAAGCCAAGACCTCACTATACCGTGACTGGCTTGATTTATTGAACCAAATCAAAAGAAAGATGCTCTCTAATTGACTGAGTAACATAAGCATAAATAGTTCATGCCTTCAAAGAACTGTCATGTTAACAAGGCAGAGCCAGAGGGTAATAAATGGATCTAATATTAAAACATGTGGAACAAGGGTTTAAAAACAGGGTTCCATCATAGAACTGGCTTTGACTTTGTCTGGCCACTAAATTTGCTTACTATAAATGTTTGTGGTGACATTTGGAGACAAGGTTATGTTAAGCATCTCTAGAGAGAGACACATATGTTTTATAAAACTCAGAGGTATAATGCCTTTATGATTTTATTTATTTGATCATCTTTTGAAACATTTTAAACTCAGACTGTTATGCTCTGCCAGTGGAGTTTGTGAACGTGTTAAAGCTAGAGAGTGTTTATAGGCTGACCTCTAGTGGCAAAACATTACAATTTTGCTGTAGGGCACTGCAAAGAAAGACGTTTAAGGACATCGTGTGTTAGGCACATTTCCTCTTGGTTGGAGGATGTGTTGCATTATTTTTGTTGGACATTGACAATAAATACTAAATCATTTTCTCAATTATTTTCTCATGATTTAATATACTGATTGTTTTGAAACAGTAAGTCAAATGTATCCCCTTAACAGCTATATAGCATATTTAGTCAATTATTTAATAAAACTGCAAACAAAAGATCACAGCAAAGCCTAAATCATACAGATAGATCTTAACACGCGTAGGTTCATACAGAAACTCGATTACTAGATTTTTACATTTATTTGTTTACATTTAACATAAGTTGCATTTATATATGAGACATTGTTCAGAGTATTTTTGATCCAGTGATTGCTCCAAATACACAACTGAGGTAGAAAAACAGCTATTTTTGAGGCGGGGAAAATGTAACAGTTGTAATGACGGATATACAGTACCAAACTATATAGAGATAGGGTTTTTATATAATCTCATAAACACACATCCAGCACATACACACAAAATTAATCAAGGAACAGGTCAAGTTTCCTCATGATGTTGTAAAAGGTATCTTTACCCATATAATCGGTGCAACCTTCCTCCCACATGCGTCGATGCTCCAGGTCGTCCACCTCTCTCTCAGCAGCAGCCTGCAATTTAAGGGATCATATTTAAAAAAAATCTAACTTTAATAACACCATTGCTATCAAAATCATAATTATATGTAGTTATGGGGGGGAAATACACTGGTGGATTCATAACTGCAAATTTAAGTCTAAGTTTAAGTTAATGTGCCACCATTAGATGGCAGTATTTACAAAAACAGACCCATCTCAAACTTCATTTTGTGAAGCAGTGTTATTTTAGTATCATTTTTAAAAAATACCATTTCAGTTTTTATTCATATTTTGAAATAGTTTTATTTTCACATTGTCTATTCATATTTTAGTTTTTTTTTCTTTCTAATTTTGTGTTCTTGTCATTTAATTATTTTTTTTATATTTCTAAAAAATATAATATATAAAATAATTGTTCGTATTTTTATCTTTTGTTTAAGTTAAAGTTTATTTTATTTCAAATACCCCAATGATTTTTTTCAATACATTTTTTTTAATTAACAAATTTGATCTTTTTGAACAAAGCTCAGATACTAAAATATCTTGGAAAGATTTAATAAGCATTAAAAGAACTACAACAACAAAATCAGTCATTTTCCCCAAAACAGGTAAATCAGCATATTTGTCTACATACAGCTTCTCCAGTGGCTGTGGCAGAATCCTCAGCAGTCTCTGGTTCTGTGCGCTCACTCTCTTGCTCAGATGGAGGGCTGACTACAGGGGTCTTCCCACCAGTCAGGACATCAAACAAAATATTCTGACATGACGGGATAAATAATTAAATAAATACATAGGCCTTCTCCTAAAATACGCATGACAAAATATATGCACATTCACAATATATGCAATAAATTATTAATTCAAAGGATTTGGAGGTGGAGGTGGGGGAGGGGACTAAGATATGGTGGGCAAGATATGAAATGACAAACTTTATCTTTATCTAACTTTGCTTCAGCTGAACTTAACTTGTTATTGTATTTGTTAACTGCATGTTAATTAATTCCTAAAAAATAGTTTGAAACAAAAAAAATAAGGGCATGTATGCAGCATAAATGTAATGAATTTTTTATTCATAAAGCATGTACAATCATATGAGGTACTGGAATGTGTCTACTGGTTCAAACTAAATTCTGAAATGGAGTATGAAAGAAATGGACTGAATGGATAAACAGCAAACTGACAACAATTTTATCCTTTACTTAAATCAAAGGTTCTGACCCAGTTTAATCGCTAAGGCTTTGCATTGCGTGTAAACTGAACTCTTTGCAGTCATTGTGTTTTTGCAACCATCTGATCTTGTTTATGCTCTCTTTGTGTTGTGGTGAGTCACTTTTGGGTGTGTCACTGGATTTGTCTAAAAGCCCAGAGGGCAAAATACTTTTAAATGAGGTGGAGTTGAGTTTAGACAGAGACTCGAAGCGAGAGGCAAAACAAAAGTGCATAATGTCATTTTTCACAGTTCTTCGTGTCGTTTCTTCAAACCTTCATTTCTCTGGGCAGTACCACTCACCAATTCCTCTGACTTTTCAGATGAGCTAGAGCTGATTGTTAGTGAGTCCAAAGTCAGAGGAAGAGAGGGCATCATCATCTCTGTGTGGTGGGCTTCAGTGCTGCTCTTTTGGCTTTGTGATGGAGTCTGATGTGTCTGTGGAGAAACCAACTGCTGCACTGACTGCAAACCAAGAGAAAGACCAGAGATGACTGACAGTTTAAATACAATGTAATATTAGGTCCATTAAATAAGATAATTATGCTAATGGTGTGTTAAAATGAGAGTTCACAAAAAAATGAAAATTCAGTCATCATTTACTCAACCTCATGTGGTTCCAAACACATTAACTGCTTTATTCAGTGGAATAATAAAAAAAAAAAGATTTTGAAGAACGTTGGAAAACAAGATTTTTGTTGCCCATTGACTTCAAATGTATGGACAAAATATACAAAGGAAGTCAATAGGAACTTAAACATTTGGTTACCAACATTCTTCAAAATATCTTCTTTCATGTTCCACAGAAGAAAGCGAGCCATGCATGTTTGGAATCACATGAGGGTGACTAAATTACAGAATTTTCTTCTGTTTTGGGGGTGGGGGGGTGGGTGATTACAAGTGATCGTTTGCAAAACATTTGTTTGGTTTGTATTCTTTGAATACAAAGTTGCTTTGGATAAAAGATTTATGCATTTTGTAGACACTAAGTCATGAGAACAGGCAAGCGGGCCACGTATGTATTATTAGTATTCACAACAACAACAACAACAAAATATCTGATGTGAGTGTACTCTTACATAGTCTTCACTCCTGTCATCCTTCTGAACTTGTAGCTGTATTTGACTGTAGTACTCCACCCACCATAAATTCATAAATTGCTGAAAGTTCTTTCTGGAATCCCTTAAAGATGACTCACTGGCAGCCTGTGGATCATACCAAACGTGCCAGGGTTTAGTCCCACCCAGGAAGTGGACAATTGTTGCATGGTGGCCATACCTGTATAAACCAGAATGCATATTTTTCATACTTGTGAAATGCATAAAAATGTCATATGTGATTAGTTTACTAAACAGGTCACAAATACAGGAATAATTGTTATACTTAATGAGAGTTTGTGTGAAAACGTACTGCTGAAATGCTGGTAGATACGTGTAAACGGCACCGGCTGTGAGGTTGTACACAAATGGTAAATGCTTTCTGATATCTTTTACTGCCCAATCACTGAAGAAAGTGTTTAAAACACCCTGGTCTCCACCTATACATGACCCGACATGGCATAATAATGTCATTAATAGATGTATTGGTAGTGCTAAATTATTGTGCAAAGAATAAAAAAAGAAAGAAATAATCAATGCGGTGTTGCATAGGCCTACACTATCATTTAAAGTTTGTAGGGTTTAAGTTTTTTTTTTTTTTTTTTGAAAGAAGCCTTTATGCTTCTTATTTGCAAGAATATAGTAGAATACAATATGAAACATTAAAAGGATAATTCCCCCAAAAATTGTCATTATTTACTCAACCTTCCAAACCATTCCAATCCTGTATAAGTTTGTATAATTATGTTACTGTCAATTCAAATGAATGCATCTTTGCTGAATAAAAGTATTCCTTTCTTTCAAATAAAATTGTTCTGAAACCTCTGAATGGTATATGCGGTTTTCTTATTTTTAAAGATTAAAAAATACAAATGTGACAAAGCAGCATTTGAGGCTAATTAAAGTTCCAACAGGCTTTGAGCGCATCCGATTTAGACTGAACTTAAAATATCTGAATGTAATATCAGCTAAATATAACCGTGTGATTCACCATCAAAGCTGCCGTGCTGTGCAGCGTGTTCCAGTATTTGGGTATGGATATTCAGGGAGGGCCTAAACACAAATACCCCAGGGTTGAAGCAATCCGGCCAACCTGGATCAGGTGCAGCAGACAATTCTTCATATTCAAACAGCCCATCATTACACAGTACCTGCCGCACAGAGTTATATTACAGCCAAATTGTGGGACCAACACCTCATGCATTATTCTCTAAAAGTCTGTAGTTTACCTGCACTGTAACATTGTGTTCATTTTATTATTACATATTGTGAATAAAAGGCTATTAATAAAAAGCCTGTAACTTTGCTTTTGAATACATACAGGGGGAAAAAAATTATTTGATCCCCTGCTGATTTTGTGTGTTTTCCCACTGACAAATAAATGATCAGTCTATCATTTTAATGGTAGGTTTATTTTAACAGTGAGCGACAGAATAACAACAACAACAACAAAATGCAAAAAAAACTTCATTTAAAAAAGTTATAAATTGATTTGCATTTTAATGAGTCAAATAAGTATTTGACCCCTTCGCAAAACATGACAGTATTTGGTGGCAAAACCCTTGTTGGCAATCACAGAGGTCAGACGTTTCTTGTAGATGGCCACCAGGTTTGCACACATCTCAGGAGGGATTCTGTCCCAGTCCTCTTTGCAGATCCTCTCCAAGTCATTAAAGTTTCGAGGCTGACGTTTGGAAACTCCACTCCCTCCACAGACTTTCTATGGGATGAAGGTCTGGAGACTGGCTAGGCCACTCCAGGACCTTAATGTGCTTCTTCTTGAGCCACTCCTTTGTTGACTTGGCCGTGTGTTTTGGGTCATTGTCATGCTGGAATACCCATCCACGACCCATTTGGCTGACTTCAATGCCACCTCCAAATCTGTCAGGCTTCAATGCCCTGGCCCTGTCCATCGCTCCTTTGATGCGGAGCAGTTGTCCTGTCCCTTTAGCAGAAAAAACACCCTCAAAGCAAAATGTTTCCACCTCCATATTTGATGGTGGGGATGGTGTTCTTGGGGTCATAGGCAGCATTCCTCCTCCTCCAAACACAGCGAGTTGAGTTGATGCCAAAGAGCTCAATTTTGGTATCATCTGACCACAACATTTTCACCCAGTTCTCCTCTGAATCATTCAGATGTTCGTTGGCAAACTTCAGACAGGCCTGTACTGTGCTTTCTTAAGCAGGGGGACCTTGCAGGCGCTGCAGTATTGCAGTCCTTCACGGCGTAGTGTGTTACCAATTGTTTTCTTGGTGACTATGGTCCCAGCTGCCTTGAGATCATTGACAAGATCCTCCAGTGTAGTTCTGGGCTGATTCCTCACCGTTCTCATGATCATTGAAACTCCACGAGGTGAGATCTTGTATGGAGCCCCAGTCCAAGACAGATTGACTGTTATTTTGTGTTTCTTCCATTTGCGAATAATCGCACCAACTGTTGTCACTTTCTCACCAAGCTGTTTGGCGATGGTCTTGTAGCACATTCCAGCCTTGTGTAGGTCTAAAATCTTGTCCCTGACATCCTTGGACAGCTCTTTGGTCTTGGCCATGGTGGTGTCACGAATCCTGGCCATGCTCTTCCGTTTACTCGCCACCAGATGTCACTCACTCACCACATTGACTCTTACACTACACAGCACACTGGACTACAGTTCCCACAATCCATTGCACAGATCACAGCTGTCACCATTCACACATCACACACACCTGATTATCATTTCACAATCACTCACTCACTATTTAAGTCTGGGACTTGCTCTTGCTCGGGGCCGAGTATTGTTAGCCTGCTACCTTACAAAGCGTTCTTAGTTTTCATAGTCTTGCCTTGTTTTCCTTTCCGTGTCTGACCCTGCCCGTGTTTTCTGGTTTTACCCTTCGCCTCTGCCGTTTGGACTCTGTTCGCTCCCCGTTTGGACTATTGCTCTCGTTTCTGGATTATCTCTCTGCCTTGCCCCTTTGAATACTGTTCGCTGATCGTCGACCCACGCTTGCTCCACGGATTGCTCTGTCTTGCCTCTGCCATACCTGTTTGCTGTCTTCTGACCCTGCCTGTATGACCACGTTTTCTAATAAAGCTTTGCATATGGATCCGCACGTCTCACGTCTCGTCAGCCCCGTAACAGGTGGACAGTTTGGAATCTGATTGATTGATTTCTTCTGTGGACAGGTGTCTTTTATACATTTAACAAACTGAGATTAGGAGCACTCCCTTTAAGAGAGTGCTCCTAATCTCAGCCCCTTACCTGTATAAAAGACACCTGGGAGCCAGAAATCTTGCTGAATGATAGGGGATCAAATACTTATTTGACTCATTAAAATGCATATCAATGTATAACTTTTTTTAAATGTTTTTTTTTTTTTTTTTTTTTTTTTTTTATTGTGTCTCTACCTGTTCAAATCAACCTAAAATACTATTGAAATGTTGTTGTATGCATTTGTCAATTTTATTTAATTTCTGTATTTTCTTAAATGTGTGTGTGTGTGTGTGTGTGTGTGTGTGTGTGTGTGTGTATAGAGTATTTACAGAGTGTTAACTTTTAGTTTTTCTTATTTGTAATTCGCTTTGGGTAAAAGTGTCTGCTAAATGACTAAAAGTAATGTAAGTAAAATTATAGACTGATCATTTCTTTGTCAGTGGGCAAATGTACAAAATCAGCAGGGGATCAAATCATTTTTTTCCCCACTGATTGCTCCTAAATCAATAATTTTGAACACCTAGGTGTTTAGTAGCCATCTTCACTGTCAAGTACTCACAAGTGTGTCTGCATCCAAGAAAACACACTTGTTGTACTGTGTAAGGGTCCAGCATTGGAGTTTGGTGAAGGTGACCCCCAGTTCAGGAAGTCGCAGCCAGGTGAGATGAGCCTTGTCTCTATGTCCAACACATCTACTACTACAACTTCATCAAACACGTCCTCCAGAGCCAATCTAGACAAATGCATAAAAATTAATGAGCCAAAAAAGTCAAAGACAATCCAAAATAGATGGTAAGCAACCAAAAATAAATTTAATGTTGCACTGAAAACTATTACAGACTTGCACATGCATGGAAAAGTGTAATTAGATCAGGGTACAGAATGATATTTGCATTAATGTTGTTTCAAAATCAATGGAGGAGGATAGTTACTCTCTCACCTTGAAACATTGGGGGAAACCATAGCCACTAACTTCCTCAATGTTCCATGCCTGCGCAAACTTTTGCCTACTACTAAACATCCCATGCTATAGGCATCTGTGGTGGCCAGGGTCACAAAGGCCTGAGCCCCTGAGAGTCAGAGACAGATATAACGTCAGGCAGAACTGGTAAAAACAAGACAAGAGTGCAGTGAATGTGCTTTGGGCAAACACAATATTAGTATGAAAATTTTTAGACACATTTGACTTAAATGATCATCTTATATTATGTTTTAACCAAACTTTGGTCTTATGCCTAAATTCATTAAATTAATTTTTTGACAAAATGTACCAGATAGTGAATAAAACGAAGGCATCAAATTACTTAAAATAAAGTGACCATGGAAGGTTATTATAAGGCCCAGTTCTCACTATTAACTAGCAACTGCGACTTTTGCCTTAAATATAATTTACTGCTTATTAGTTAGTAAGGTAGTTATTAAGTTCAGGTATTGTGTAGGATTAGGGAGGTAGAATATGTGCTTTATAAGTACTAATAAATAGCCCATATGCATGCTAATAAACAACTAGTTCATAGTGAGAATGGGTCCCTATACTAAAGTGTTACAGATTCCATTAACATTTGTTAACATGAACAATTAAAAATACACCTGAAGCATTTAGAAATCTTAGTAAATATTAATTTAAACATTTACTAAGACATTATTAAAATCAATTTTAGTTGTATTTTAGTTAATATAATGCTAAGTTGAAATAACAATGAATGCATTTTTATTATTTTTAATAAGAATGAATAAATAACAAATACATCCTTCATTTTAATGCGTTGTTAATGAAACCTTATATTGTGAAGTCTTACCAATACAATAATAAAAAAGTTTGTCCAACTTTTGACTCGCAATAACAAGGAAGGTTTCCAGTTTAACTCACTGACCCATCACATCCAGCAGCCAGTGTGATGAGCTGGTTACTGATATACACAAGCCACTGTTGTCTTCCTGACCCCTTTCTCATTGGCAGACAAAGGAAGCAGATGGCACAATGACACTTCACTGTATGGTCAGTGATTGAACTTCGAATGAAACCGGCTTGAAATGCAAATAGAGTGCTTAGTGCTTACTACTGGTGACATTTCAAACGCCATTTGTATGTAAATAGGTTGAATAGGTCAAAACATCACACATTCTACCCACTCAATGATTTAAGGGTGCTCAATTAGGCTATATTTTTATTTATTGTCTAGTGTATGACATTTGGACGAAAAGGGTAAGAAGGGGGAACTTAACCGCCATCTCAGTTTTTCTATCGCTCTTCTGAGTAATGAGGGAAATCTGGATGGAACAAGTGCTATAACGTAAATAGCAGAATTTAAAATAAATGGCAAATCGATGAAACGATAGTCGTGCTATCTTCAAATAGCAGCGCGCCTCACTCCACGCTCAGTGACGAGTGAAAACTGAGTAACCTAACGGTCACGCGACAGGGGTCATTCAACCCACGCTACTACAACTGAACATAGATCTACCGATATCTAATATAGACCCATTTAACTTATTACACTGAATACTGAAAGGAAAACAACCGCGGCGCTCAATGAAAGAACACAATATTGCCTTATATTCCAGCAACATCAGAATAACAATAATTATTAATCCAGAAATGGACAGACTTTATTTGGTTAAGAAACAGCAAATGCATAATTTAGACACTAGACACGTTATTACACATACAATAACACCAATCATAATTTCTCTGTATGGTAATGAGATGCACTCAATGCAAACTGCTTGTGATTATAAACTCATCCATCTTCAGCAGTATTTACAGTAATAAGCGTTTTTACCTTGTCAAATTTTTCCAGTCTATTTAAATATATAAAAAAGCAAATGATACAGAGGTGAGTTGGCATCCCATAATTTAAAATTTTATTTTAGTTGACATTTTGCCACTCATCAGCATACGTAATTAGCAACCTCATCATCCTCTTCCTCAGAGTCTCCTGTTTGATTGGTAAAGAAGGCAGTTTCTAATTCTGAGTATTGCAAGAACGAACAAAAGCCTATCTGATGCATTCACCTGTATAGACAGCTTACACTTTACAATAGCAAGTCCCTTATGCAACTTGCTGTACTTCTACAAAAATAGTAACAATTTGTCGTTTTTAAAGTGCAGTATCTTACATTGGCACTATTTGAAATACTAAAAGAACACTAAAAGCCATTTAGTGTCTCTACCTCCTCTAAAGATGAACAATTAGTTACACAAAAGATTGAATACAAAAAAAGATACATTCTTCAAATAAAGATTAGAGTCATTACAACTTAGATTACAACATTACAACTTAAAAAAATGAAAGAAAACAAAACAAAAAACACACTTACTCTAAGGCCTGGTTTAATAGACAGGGCTTAGCCTAAACCAGGATTAGGCCATAGTTCAATTAGGACATTTAAGTATTTTTTAGAAACATGCCTTAGAAAAAAACATTACTGGTGTGCATCTTAAGACAAAACAAAGGCACTGACATTTTAAGATCAGTCAGTGCACGTTTCTTTCATTTGAAAAAGCTCCGATTCTTTTAGTCTAGGACTAGTCTTAAGCCTTGTCTGTGAAACCGGGGGTAAGATTCTTAAGATATTAGTTTTAAACCAGCTTTTCATGTAACAGATGTGTCCTGTAGGGTTAGGCTCTCCATAGCTGTACATGCTCAGTGTGCATATATACTTTCAGTGTGCAGGTCCAACGCAGTTACTAGAAACGGAGCAGGTTGCTGAGAACTTTGGGAGAGAAAATAGTAAATTATGTCATCTACTAGGTGAGACTTGTATCAGAATGCATGAAATCCACATAAAAGAAAACTGGTCTAACAAATATAACTTCTCTCCATGGTATCAAAAGTTGGTTGAAAAAATAAATAAATAATACACACACATACATATATATATATGTGAATAATATAATATATGACCGTGTCAGAATTGCATTCTTAGATTCACGTTAAGCTTAAAACATAACACACAGGAAAAATTAAATTAAATAAATAAAAAAAACACCTTACCTTGAGGATCAGATCGAGTACCACGGTTTTTGCCACGCTCTGGATCCTGCCCTATATAAAAAAGGTACCTTTTAGCTTATCCCATGAATTAATTTTGTTAAAGCCATTTTCATAAACCTTGTTACTAAAGCCTTATGACATAACTTACACTCGGACAATTCTGTACTAACTGTACTGTTAGCCTCTTTTGAACACTCTCAAAAAACACGACTCTGGTGGGACTCGAACCCACAACCTTTGAATCACTTCTCTAAGTGTAGCTTAGAAGTCCAATGCGCTATCCATTGCGCCACAGAGCCACCTGTTGAGGACCTGAGGGCTTTAGTAATACAAGCAAAGCAGTCAAACTGCTTGCCACATCATACCCCCAACCCCCACTTCCTCTACAAGAGCTGCTGCATTAGTTGAGCTACTTCAAAATAACCCAAGTACTGTGGCTCCCACAAGTGTTAATATACAGTTATGAAGCAAATGATTAAAAGGTTTTAAGAGTAAAAAAGTTTGAAGTCTAAAGAGTTGTTTTGTTTTTGGAATCAGAACTGCTCAAAAATGTAAGCTTCTTATATAAATCAAAACCAAGGTAGTGCTTGTATAAGGATTCTGATCCTTTCACTGAAGAAAAGTGCCAAACTCACCTCCTTGTATTTTGAAACACAGTTTCTTTTTCTGGTAAGCAAAGTAACTTGAGGCGGCACCGAGGATAGCAACACCCACAGAACTGATGATGGCAGCCATGGCTCCGCCTGTGGGATACATTTAAAGGGATAGCACTCACAATAAGAGAGGACAAGGGCTGGTTTTTAAATGCTTTAAGAGTGAGCAATTTTGTAAATGGCTTCATCAGTTGCTAATTAGAGCTTGATATCAAAACTACATTAACATGGGAATGTAACATGAGGGCAAGAAAACGGTAATAGTTTTGACCACTAGGGGGTGCAACAACTGTTTCCTACTCTCCACAGAAAACTTGGCAAATGTTAACTGTACATATTGTTCTTCAACTAGACCTGTTTTTAATTGAACAGATATAGCAACTAGTATGGTTTACAGCATGCATACAGACTTACTTAGGGTTTTGCCCAATTTAAAATCATGCAGTCACTAAATGAAATGAATTGTACTATAGATCAGAAAGAGAGAGATTCATAATACTAAAAGTGAGTCACTACATATTTGAAATTGTGCAATTTACTAAACTAGAAATTGTTGCTGTGACACCACTGGGGCGTGTGATCCAGTGAAAGCATGCTGGGCGTTGCCTACTAAACTCATTGTTGTGTACGCACACACATCACACAAGCAGGAGAAGGTCAACTGACTAAGCAAACTACTTATCTAAACTAATGACTGCAAAATTATTTCAGATCTGAAGGTATGCAGATTTGTCTCCCTAAACTTCAGGCAGCTAGATAAGAGGCAACTGCTAATTAGCTGGTAGGCCAGTGTTCTTCACACTTGCTCAGTACATTCTCACTGTGCCATTGTTGATGGGGTTTACACAGTGAGATGTGCTGACAATTAAAAGAACAGGTCACAGCCGTTGGGGTGTGACTATGACATTAACCAAACAGAGGGAATTCTCACATTTCACTTTATTATAAAGAATCACAGATACAAAAAAGCTGCTAAAATGTTTCAGGAAATCAAAAGAGTGACAGAAAATAGCTACTTCTGTGGAAAAGAAACCAGAAAAATCATTAGCCTGAATAAAACTGTGAACCAAGACATTAAAACAAACACCAAAGAACGTCAACGTTAAAAGGGGTGTTTCATGAAAACAAAACCAGCCAACATGGATATATGCAAACGATTAACAACAGTACATGCTACCATGTGCTTCAAAATACATGCCTGCCATATGTGGTTAAAAAAAAAAAAAAAAAAATGCTCCAAAAGGGTGTTTTCCAACAATGGCATACAGCAGAATAACAATTTTAGTGTGAAGAAAATATAAAAGAATGTTGTAGCATTAGAACCTTTTGATTAACAGAAATGGCCTCATCTAGGTTTTTACATATTCACATGGGTTGTGTGTAAGTTGAGCCCTGAAATCCTCAACCACTTGGGTACATCTGCGCCATAAGCAAAGCAGATAAGTTGGTTACACCTGGACACACAAATCTGATTTGATCACTTGCAATTAATAGTGCAGACAGTCTGCTTTAAAAGACATGATTTTTTTTAAAAAAAATATCTGATTTGCCAGCAGTCTATGTCTCATGAAACCACTGATGGCAATAATGAGAATTGATTTTTAAGATTGTCTGTGTAATGAATCAGCCTCTTTTCCCCTTAAAAAAAGCATCCCTATAGCGCCTCTACTCTTTTTGAGATTTAGGATTTAATCCCTGCATGCGCTAAGCTTTTGGTTGAGACCCACACACAGACAAACATTTCCAACTTCAGTCTTGTGGTACATTTGAGGTCAAGTAAGTCTAAAACCAAGTTTTTGCCAAAAGAGAATTGTGTGACAAGGATTCAACCACAAAAATTCATTCTCAAGAAATGCGAAATAAAAATGGCAGCCATGAGCAGAGAAAAAGAAACAGTACTGGAATCCTCAACATGGCCTTGGGGTTAATTCACTGTACCATAAAACCAGCTGAGATGAGAAACTCTTCATTTGAGACATGCCATGCAAAACCAGTCAATCTGTTATGTCTATTGGAAAAAATTCAGAGTGTGCCTTACAAATCTACATTGTGAGGAAGAGGGGGGAGGGGGCAAGGGGATGTCCTGAGGCAAAGACAAAGGGGACATCCCTTTTTAAAACAGATGCTACAATCTTTTTTTTCACAGCCAGAATCACCATTCATTTATACTTTGGCTTCCACCTACTGCTTATATATAAATAAATAATATCAGTAATTTGGTAACATTTAAATAAGATGTTAAATAACTTTATTGTTTGAAATTTCACATGCTTACCAAGTGTGCATTTATTTGCAGTAAAAACAGTATTGTATTACATATTATTGAGAAACATTTCTTATCAATGTTGATAGTTCAATATTATATATTTTTATCAATTTAACTGAAGAATAAAAGTAGATTTTTGTTTCAAAATGCTTTTTAAAAACCTTACCAACTGCAAACATTTTAACAATAGGTGTATAGGCTTATTATATAATCTTTACCAACAGAAACCAGTAATACAAGATTAATTCTTCATTGCCAAATGCCTAAATCAATACAATCACTAATCACTTGATCATTACCAAACATGCATCTCATCCTGAAAAGACCATAAGCACCAGCAGTCCTAGCCTTACAACCGAGTATAACTTTACAACCATGTAAACAATGTGTAAAACCATTTAAAAATAGAAGGTTGCTATCCAGGACAGTTAGAGCTCTGCCTTTTCCTCTGTTACATTCAGAAGTTCCCATAACTGCTCTAGCAGGGGCTTTACTAGTTGATTAAACTGGGAAATCCAAACACTGAGGCCTTCTGGTATATTATCGACTAGCATCTTGATAATCTGGAGCCACTGCTGGTTAAGATCTGCAACGACAGGCAATCGAAGCAGAGATTTAGCGCACAGCCACTGGCAGAATGAATAGTCAAAACAATCAGTCTTCAAATATACTAAAAGTGCAGCATTCGACTATTCACCAACCATTAACAATTCCAACATAGAAGAAAACATCTGCTAGTGGAAAACCTCAACATGTACTGCCCACAATAATTGTTTTTGTCTGTTGAACCACCCTGTCCTTATATAAGAACTGTGACAGTTAGTCATCTAGTGCAGTTTTCATGGTCTTCAGGGTAAGTCGTGGCCTAAGAGTCGGACTTGTAATCCAAAGGTTGCGGGTTCGAGTCCCCGGCCGGCAGGAATTGTAGGTGGGGGGAGTGAATGTCCAGCGCTCTCTCCAACCTCAATACCACGACTGAGGTCCCCTTGAGCAAGGCACTGAACCCCCAACTGCTCCCCGGGCGCCGCAGCATAAATGGCTGCCCACTGCTCCGGGTGTGTGTTCACGGTGTGTGTGTGTTCACTGCTGTGTGTGTGCACTTTGGATGGGTTAAATGCAGAGCACGAATTCCGAGTATGGGTCACCATACTTGGCTGAATGTCACTTCACTTACTCTGTAGGCTAAAATATTTTAGCTTTGTGGTCAGACTCATGAACTGTCTCATTCTTGATTAAAGAAACAATCTGAAGCAGGGGACACGCTAACTCCACTGGGAAAGACAACAACACTGGCAAGAAAACCAAGCTTCGGAAAGGATAAACAGCTAGAAGTGAAGTGAGGAACTGAGAGGGAGTGAGAGCTAAAGAAAAAAAACTTCCCGTTTTCATATATTTCGGTGGACTCGTTAGGAAACTTGATAACAACCTTCACTTTGTGGCCGACAGTTTTTCCAAAACAATTACTGATAGATGGAGTTAAAACCTTAAATACAATTTGCATAAAATTAAAATGTTTAATATTTACCTTGAGGTTGTTCAGAGCCTCCACCTAATGAGAAACATGAACAAATGAACTTCAGGAAAAATGAAAAATATTTTACTATTCAAGATTACGAAATAAAAATGAAAAATTCTAAACCAAATTGCAAAGTATTTTCCATGAATTTAAGGAAATAAATACCATTGTCATTATACTCCGGAACATCTCCTCCTCGCCCTTAAAACAAAACAAAAACCACAATCAGTTTCACTCAAAGCACCGATGTACGTCTTAGAAAGAGTATTTACTAACAAATGTTTTCAGGTTTAGGTAATTGTGACTGCATTTGGGTTGGACTTGAAACTTGGCTATATCAGTCATAAAAAACTAAGAAAACCCAAATCTAAGAAAAATAATGATGCAAACCTCCACTTCTGCCTCCATCGGGCTTGTATTCACCCCCTTCATTCACATCAAAGAGGTCTTTGTCATCAAAACTTCCACCACCTTGATAAATAATAAATGCAAAGTTTTATGAGAACAGCAGTATGATAGACATTTTAAAGTGTATAAATACACTTTTTAACACACAATTGTGTGTCTTCACTGAATTGAAAATGACTAATAAAATGTGCACACAATCCTTAATCTCCTAACAACAAGCTAGTTCCGCGAAAAATGCAGCTAAAGTTAACAGTCTCAGAGAACGGCTCCTCACAACACAGAAGAGAGGGGCGGGGTGAGCAGAGCTCATTAGCATTTAAAGAGATATGCACCGAAACGGGTCACTGTGACAGAGTTGTTTTTGAATAGGTAACAAGGGTGTTCTTTTGCACAACCATTGAGAAAATTTAACCAAAGTATGCTATAGACTTTTCAGACCCTAAAGCAGGGGTGGGCAATTAATTTTCCCAAGGGGCCACATGAGAAACTTGGGCGGTTGCAGAGGGCCGGACCAATATACTTAACTCAGTTCTGCCCAATATATTTTATAAATAAATAAATAAAATAAAACAGTAGGGTAAATGGAACATCAGAATCATACAGTGAAAATGTGGAGCACACTAGCTAATGAACGTTCACAAAAATAGTTTTGAAAATGTGAATTTTTATTTATTTATTGTTGCGTTACAAAAATTACCCTCTCAACTTTGAACAAAAAATCAAGTATTTCAAAGATTATGGACGTGACATTCTCAGTCAAAACCTGAAACATATATTCTCATAGAAATTATTCATTACCAATAGTTATATTGAACCATCTCTTTATATTTTTCTAAACCACTGAAAATAGAGTCCAGACATCAGTAAAGTTTCAGTCAATAAACGATGAGGAATATAGGATACACATGCATTACGGACGTGACAAATAAAAGACTAGAGTTTTTGGAAGACAACGTATTTGTAGACTTTCTGTGATTTACAATGCACAGCCCAGAAGCAACAATATCTGCTGAATGGAAAGGGTTGGCTATTCACAACATAAAATACAGCCTACATACATAATTTTGACGGAGAGAAAGCGGAATTTATCAGACGATGGAAAGGCGCAAGTAAAATGCTTTAACAGAGATGCTTTTTTCCGACGCGCTCCAGCTTCAGCGATGGCAGAAAGCGCGTGCTTTCATTATTTTACAAAAGGAACAGTTTGTTATTTTTATGAGTGTACAGAAATAAAATCAGTTTCGAACTGATTTTAAGTGGTTTCATTTTCAACACAATAACTACATACACTTTCAAGTGTAGCTTGATGCTAATTGTACCTCTATTTATATTTTAGGATGTATTCTTGTAAGCATTATAGATAGTTTGTGTTTCTGGGGTCGAACCAAACTTAATTTATAAAAATTTTACTTAAATTTAATGTATATTGAGCAGCGTTCAATGTTAAATCCATATACTTATTTATTTATTTATTTAGTCATTTAGCAGACGCTTTTATCCAAAGCGACTTACAAATGAGGACATAAGAAGCAATCAAAACCAACAAAAGAGCAACAACGTGCAAGTGCTATTACAAGTCTTGGTTAGCCTAACGCAGTACAGATAATTATTATTATTATTGTTATTTTTTAATAAAAAGACATAGATAAAATACAATTAGAATAGATAGTGCTAGAGTTAGAGGGTCAAGTAAAGATGGAACAGATGAGTTTTTAGCCGTTTCTTGAAGATGGGTAAGGATTCGGCTGCTCGGATCGAGTTGGGCAGGTCATTCCACCAGATGGGAACAGTTAATGAAAAAGTCCTTGAAAGTGTTTTTCTGTGTTTTTGGGATGGTACAATAATTCGTTGTTCACTTGAAGAACGCAAGCTTCTAGAGGGCACATAAGTCTGAAGTAAAGAATTTAGGTAAAGGGGTGCAGAGCCAGTGGTGGTTCTGTAGGCAAACATTAATGCCTTGAATTTAATGCGAGCAGCTATTGGTAGCCAGTGCAAATTGATGAACAGAGGTGTGACGTGCGTTCTTTTCGTCTCATTAAAGATTAATCTTGCAGCGGCATTTTGGATTAATTGTAGAGGTTTAATAGAATTGGCTGGAAGACCTGCCAAGAGAGCATTGCAATAGTCAAGTCTGGACAGAACAAGAGCCTGAACAAGGAGTTGCGTTGCATGTTCCGAGAGAAAGGGCCTGATCTTCTTAATATTATATCATGCAAATCTGCAGGACCGGGCAGTTTTAACAATGTGGTCTGAGAAATTCAGCTTATCATCAATCACAACTCCAAGGTTTCTGGCTGTTTTTGAAGGAGTTATGGTAGATGAGCCTAACTGGAAGCTGAGATTGTGATGAAGCGATGGGTTAGCTGAAATTACAAGCAGTTCTGTCTTAGCTAGGTTGAGTTGAAGGTGATGGTCCATCATCCAGCAAGAAATGTCTGATAGACACGCTGAGATGCGAGCAGCTATCGTCGGATCATCAGGATGGAATGAGAGGTAGAGTTGAGTGTCATCAGCATAGCAGTGATATGAAAAGCCATGTTTCTGAATGACAGAACCTAGTGATGCCATGTAGACAGAAAAGAGAAGTGGTCCAAGAACTGAGCCCTGAGGCACCCCAGTAGCTAGATGTTGCAACTTGGATACCTCACCTCTCCAAGATACTTTGAAGGACCTATCAGAGAGGTAAGACTCAAACCACTGGAGTGCGGTTCCTGAGAAGCCCTTTCTCAATAGGGTTGACAAGAGGATCTGATGGTTGACTGTATCAAAAGCAGCAGACAAATCTAGCAAGATGAGTAATGAAGATTTGTCAGCCGCTCTTGCAAGTCTTAGGGCTTCAACAACAGAAAGCAAGGCAGTTTCGGTCGAATGTCCACAATATACGAGATACATATCTGAGGAAAAATGCATTGCTGGCCGGCGCCACTCAGCGTGCAGGCATGAATTAGCAGAAGGCGATCAATTATTTCACACTTAGTGTGAAAGCACCATTCGTCTGTGATTCGCCTCGCTTTTTCGCATCGCGCTCAGTGTGAAATGGCCTTAAACAGATGTTGGCAGAAACATACCAGTTCCTCTCTCTTTGGGTGGGACCACAGGCTTTTTGGGCTCAGTATCTGGAAATAGTGGGAAAAAATACAAAGAAAACTTATGGAATAATCTGTTAGTCTTTCAAATCATTCTAAATAGCACCTTTAAAACAAGAAAAATAGGACAACCAATAGCACTGGTAATAGCCAGGAATAAAAGCTAATTGTAGCTTAACATGACTATTTAGTGAAACACATTAATACCCAATATCTTTTTTTTTCCTTAAAGAAAGAAAGAAAGAGTAAACATAAACAAGCACACTAGACACAGCCTCAACGTTCCAGAGAAAATGCAAAAACACTCATTTTTACCTGGACCAAATGCATCAGACAGATCGAAGTCACCTGAGAATGAAAACATCATGTTAATTTTTACAGTGACAGCTTGATTACTGAACAAAAATGAAGTAACACCTGATCTGAAGTAGAAACAATTGACCTACAATGACGTGTATGCATATGTATATTTTACCTCCAGATGGTTTCTTTTTATCTGCAAATAAAATAAAGGAACAATGCAGTACATGAATTATATTAAAAATCTTATTTAAAAACAAAACAAAAAAACTAAATCAATAAATTCCCTTAAATGATCTCGATAAAAACTCCAAATAAATACACTTTGGATCACTTAAACATTACTATATAATCTTATAGCATTTAATTCAACAGTGTCCTTGTTGCATATACTTACTTTCAACTAACCCTAAACTTCAGCAACATGTTACTAATTAATTTATGATAACACTACAATAAGGGCACCTTAAAATAAAAGTGTAACCCACAAATTTTACACTTAATTACATAAACACCTCAGTATAATGTTCTCTTACCATCTCCTGTTTTGGGGGGAACTACTGCAGGTTTTTTAGGGTCTGTATACAAAAACAATGGTCATAAAGTTTTTCCATTTTGAATCTAGGGTAATTCAAGTTTAGTTATTAAACTGAAAACCAAGGGATGGAGGAATTTCAATTGGTATAAGAAGAATTTACTGAACTGCAATTTAAAGGAAAAAAAAAAATGTTGATATGTCCATTTTCCCACAAAACCATTACTTTGAGTAATTACAAAATTAAATTGAAAAACAAAAACAACAAAACAATTGAAATCTCAAAAGGTAGTGTTATTTTTTTCCATTAAATGCCTCAATGTCCATCATGTTACATAAGGAACAGAGAACGCTTATACATTTCAAATTAAAATATATAAACAATTGAGGACATGTATAAACAATTAGTTTAATCAATGTACTGATCATCATATAATCAGCGGGCCCTAATAAACGAAACCACAAAAGTGTGATAAAAATTAAAGACTAAAATGACAATTTATTTCAACTCTTTTTGTGAGTATTTGAGCCCAAACAGTCTTACCCAAATCAAAGGCATCTGAAAGATCAAACCCTACAAGAGCAAAGAAAAACTGTTAAATAAGTTTCTGTATATACAGTACTTCAATGTGCCTAACTTAATCAATACAATTATGAAATATAGCAACTAAAATGTTTGAGTATAATATTAAAGGTTACCTGAATCTGGGTTTTTAGGTGGGGCTGGTTTCACTGTTGGCTTCGCAGGGGCTTAAGATCATAATAATATTGTTAATTGTTTGAAACGACAATATAAATAATGATATACTAGAACCGTTTATGCAGAAACATGGTTGAGAGTACAGTGATCTACATTTGCTTGCAAACTACTTTATTATATTTAATATGTATTTATTTACATTTAAATATATAACATTAAATCGTGGACCATCAACATAAAGAGAGGACCATACAAATTAAATAGAAAGTCCTCTTTACTTACGCTCGTCATCACCAAGAGCATCAGAGAGGTCAAAATCTGCAAGAAAATTATTTTACTATTTTGCATTTCTCTAGTATGTTTCTTTATGGCCAGTTTCATCCCAATCAAAATTCAATCTTAAATCAAATCTCTTTTAACTAAATCAAAACTGCATGTCTTGAAAACTGGCATATACAAATTTCCAGTCTGTGTTCTATAAAAACTGCAAAAACTTTCCAATAGAGAATGCATCCAACCACTTCCAAAAGCACTCACTGGATTTACTATGGCCAATATTTCCACTGCAAGCAACAAATGTATGCATATCTAAGCAATACGCAGTCACACTCCAAACAAAACTGATATGTAAAATATTCATTACAATAAACAGCACATAAATGCTTAATGGAATTTGACTAATTAATTTATGAACTAGTTCATTAGCAATCCAAATTGTTAAATTTGATCAAATGGAAACCAATTAGCCTGATTTGAGTTGCATTATGCAATTTACATGTGGCTCCACACCACAGTACAAAACTCAAATAAAGGATGCAAATCGAACTAAAGTGAAGCAACATATGACACTGAAAGGAATCATTTTCCAAATAGAAAGGCTATTAGCATTGCAGCTAACTTTAAAGTGTTCTAAGTTAGTAACAAGACAGTATCTAGTGCTTTTCACAAAACACCCTGGCAGAGGCCACATCCTGTGACTTATGTTGCCAGGGCAATGCACTGTTGTCATTGTGGTCTACATAAACACCCAGGATATTGACTGGTGGTTGAGTCACAACTGAAACCAGAGCGATCCTTTTATCTGGGTGCATGTTTATGCAATCGCCTTGCATTGCATAAAAAATACATTTGGGAAGAACTACATTTAGGGTTTGGGAAAAGCGAAGAATCAGGCAAACTTGAGTGATGCTAGTATTACTTGTAAAACATTAAAATTAAAATGTGGGTGCGTCTGAGACTCAAAAAGTTGATTTACTTTGAGACTCAATGCAGGAACACAGGAAGTATGGCTCTTTGAGAGGCAAAGAGGAACCAACAGCTGAGAATAAAAGCAAAGGGAGCCGGGAATACTTGGAAGGATCATACATTTTAGTCATGCCTTCAAAAATATCCCTTACGAAAATCAGCCATGGTTTTATTGTAGTAAAAGTGTAGTAACCAGGTTTTTTTGGTTTTTTTGGGGGGGGGTATTGTTCACCATTCGTATAACCACAGTTTTACAATAAATACCATGGTTAAGCTATTGTTAGTGTAACAAAAACATGTTTCAGAAACAAACACGCTTGGTGCTACACTTCTCTTGCCATGTTTCCCATGGGTTGGTGAGTCATGCAGGAAGATTTCATTTCAAAGAGTCAAACCAATGCACCAAACCAAAGTTTTTTGGTCATTCAAACATTCAACTTTTTCTGTAATACAAAACGGTATCCAGCATATTGGGCAAACATATTTAATTCACCGCTTCAGATACTAGCAATTAAAACAAGCGTTTATATCGTTCATATAGAGCACGGTCAGCAGTGGCAATCGTCAAAAAGTCTTTGTTGCGTTATTTTGGGCAGGATACTTCCCAGTGCTACAACTATTACAAGCGCTGTTACCAAAACAAATAGTCAACAGTTCAGATAGGAAACCATACCTTGCGCTCTTGCCACAAGACTTGCCAGAAGAAGTAAAATCCACGTATATGAAGTCATCTTGCTATGAATATATATAAGATTAAAACAAACTTAGTGCAATTTCAATGCATTCGCAAAGATATAAGACTCTACGAGCCTCGAAACCAACAACTACAAGTATCTCGAAGGCAAAGCTGAGCAGTAACTCCACTGACCCACCCCTCTGAGTGATCCACGTGTGATGCTGTTCCTCAGTTCGGCTGTCTGAGATACAGCTGTCTAATTAGATTGATGATTCAAAACACTGTGCAGGAAAAAGACGCGCCACGCCCTAAGTTACCTGCCCTTTTTTTGAGCTCGTGAGTATTAGAACAAGCATAGTGGCTTATGTAATGAATTATTAAAAACATTCTTCATATAGGCTATACATAGCAAATTAACGGGAAATATATAACTCTTATATTTGTTACGGCGGAGAGATGTCTTCAACCTTAGGTAAAACCAATCTGCTGAAGGTGACGTTGTAACAAATTCAGCCTGTGTGATTTCTGCCACAGCATTTTGTACAAACAGCGTGTTTACCTAATAGACTAACTGTGCCATTGTGTTTTAAGTTGAAGTTTTAAGATGTTTGTTCGTTTTTTTTCTGCTCAAAAAAATCACTGAACGTGCGCGTGCCACAATTTGGCATTCGCTTCTAATTTTAACACATTTTTGGCATTAGTGGTGGCATAGCAATAGCGCCCCCTAGCAGACAGCAAAAACACTGGTTTCTTACTCCATCTAGTGTTAAACGAACGCGTTGCAACAAGCGTCCAATCAGCTCTACAGGATGAATTTAACTATGGTAAATATTTCTGATCTGACTCACTGAGGATCACCATTATAGGCTACATGACTTGACTAGCACAGTTGGGATTAATTAAAGTTGAAATAAAACACAACCCATTGCCATCTTTGTCAACGGATCTGGTAACAATATAAATCAAGGACACCTCATTTGTAGGACAAAAACCCTAATACCAAGAGCATCTACTCATTTCAAAACCTTTTTTTTAAGATCTTTCACATTTAACATTAAGATTTGTATCTTTTAAGATTACATTTATTTAATCTATTTTTTGAGCAAGCAGTATTTGATTATGGGTATCCTGAAGGGACCTCAGAGTATCGTGCCCCCTTGCGCAAATGGTGTGAGAGAACACCAGTGGATGAGGCAGCGCTCTTTCGCGTGTCATGTTTTTGAAGAGCCCACGCGTTTCACTCTGGTTCCCCACTCGGCACGCACCAATGCAGATACGGACCGGATCGGACGCTGCTGGCGTCTGAACGTGTATCCATCTTCATTGCGCTCACGGTGTCTGCTTTCTCCAGCTCGCCGGTATCATGCAGTCTTTAATATCCCCAGTCACCAAAGCAATACTGGTCGCACTGTTTATTTTTGCGATCCTGCTCATTTTGTACGTGATATTATGGTATATATGTCGAGATGTGGATTGTGATCACGGAATTTGATTGACATTATTGGATGCGTCTTTAAGGACATGCACCGGGTGTCCCAGCTTTGGCACTGATCAACAAGGGAGCAAAGGGTGACTCTGGTAAGTGCCCTGTTACTAACCTGTTAAACTCCAGGAATGAGAATTAAGAGTGGACAGCACTGATTTTTTTTTTGTAATATACTGACATTGATCGGGGTGTCCTTTTCCACTAACGTGTTGCGCTTCACTGGCTGTCCATAACCATTGAAAAGATCTGCTTTCCTTCCACCTGTTCATGTAGACGCATACCAATTCAAATCATTCCATATGTCCAATTTTGAGTTTTTTAAACTAATTTGGATTTGAAATCGGGGACTCAAATAGTCTAAGGAACAACACTGCACCTTCTTCTCGTTTAAATTAAATTTAGTGGACTTAGCCTATTGCTGCCATTTATGATAAAATAACTTGCTTTCTCATTCAATTTATTTACAAGTATTGTATCACATTTCATAAATTAAATTCTTACCTTCCCAAATAAACAACAGTGAGCAAAAACAGCTGCGCTATGAGCGAAAATGAACAATAAAAGTTGAGATGATATCGAGGGCTGTCAGTGGGTTTTAAGCATGGCATTATCTGAGTGCCGCCTGCTTGTGGTGTACAGTTTATGGATGTCTTATTTTGTCTGCTGTCAGATACACTAAAGCAAATATCTTATAGGCTACCAGTTAATCTCACTGGAAGTTTATGGAAACCTATGGCAAGCCTATTTAACATTTATTCCTTTAGATTAAATAGTGTCTATTTTTTCATGCTGTATGTATAATTACTAACGGGTAACTCGATACAAGTAGCCTACATTTTTCAATTTCCACTAGTAATTATTCAATGGATACTAGTATTTATATTCCATATTCCATTAGTCACTATTAGAGCTGTGTTTATGTTCTAGAACTTATCCCATTGCTCAACAATTACATCAACTATTCTATTGTTAGTGGCAACAAATTGAATGCAGTTTTTTCCATTCATTTCTTTATATTTTATAATATGTCAACTATCACAGAAAATTGTATTTCAGTTTTTGCTGCCTCCTTTTCCAGTTTTCAACTAGTACAGGATTGTCCAATCCTGCAGTCCCATCGTCCTGCAGAGTAAGAGTTTAGCTCAAGCTTGTCCCATTTTACCTACCTGGATGATTTTAGTAATCCTGAAGACAGTGATTACTTTAGTTCAGGTGAGTTTGATTGAAATTGAAGCTAAACTCCAATAACTCCAAACCCAGGATTATTGGAACTAGGCTAGTACTCAGAAGTTAATAGTTATCCATTTCAGTTATATTAGAGCTTATTTATAAATGGATACTCATGTAGGCCTATCTGTCACCAGTAGTCGGTAACATTTATCTCAAGCTAGAATTTATTTTATATATGTAAAGCCAGAAAGGCTCATTTTAATTCAGTTATTTGTAATATTGAATATATAATGAAAATGCAGAAACGTAAAAATAGGCGTTAGAATACTGATCCTTTGTTAATGAATAACTACACAGGAACAAGTCACTAATGCACTATTAACATTGTAGTAACTACTATGACCTAACAAGAAACTCTGATTATTGATTTAGTAAGTAATAGCGCTCAGTTGAAACTGGTAGTTGACTATTAGCTAATCAATAACTAATATTTTTTTAATATATCCTGGAGAACTACTCAGAACTGCTGTATACATGTTCATAATTAATGTGAATTATGCATAATGTATAATTAATTCTAAAATGAAGATCATGGTAACCTACTAGTATTGTCTCAAGAATGATCAAATTCTTCTACTGGAACTACTAACTACTTGGATCAGTATTCTAAAGTGAAAAGCATCATAACTCCCTAATATTGACTGATGTCATTGTAAGCTTTTGAGATATATGTAAGGGTTTGGATAGTAATGACTCAAGTGTTACTACATCCTTCTGAAGAAACTACTGATTATTTGGATCAGTATTCTAAAGTGAAGATCACAGTAACCCACTAGTAATGATTTAAGTGTTACCAAATCTAATAAAATGAATTACTAACCAAAACCTTAAAAGTTTACAATGACTTCAGTAATTACTAGGGAGTTATCACGATCTTCACTTTAGCATACTGATCCAAATAATTAGTAATTCCTTTAGAAGGCTGTAGTAACACCTGAATAATTACTATCCAATGCTTTACAACACTCTCAACAGCTTACAATGATTCCAGTCATTACTAGGGAGTTATCATGATCTTCACTTTAGAATACTGATCCAAATAATTAGTAATTCCTTCTGAAGAATTTGGTAATACTTGAGTCATTACTAGCGGGTTACCATTACCTTTAATTTTAGAATTAAATATACATTATGTATTATTCATATTAATTATGAACCTATATACAGTAGTTCTTAGTAGTTCTTAGGGAGGTATGAAAAAATAATAGTTACTGATTAGCTAATAGTGAACTACCGCATTCGACTAAGCACTACTTACTAATTCATTAATCAGATTTTCTTGTTAGTTACTAGTAGCTACTAGAGTGATGATATTGCATTACTCGTGTTCTTGTGTAGTTATTCATTAATGATGGAACAGTATTCTAAAGTGTTACCAAATAGGCTACTAATTGGGTTTACGCGATAAAACGGCTTGCCATAGAAACCTGTGGTACGCCTGTTGTGCGCTTAAGATGTGAGAGCGTTTGGAATTTGGTTCATGCCTTCAGCCATTCGTTATGGAGAGATTCAGTAAGAACTCATTGCTACAGCTTCACATGTCTTTATATTTGTTCCTTTTGCTTTCATTTACCAATGTATAGTCCAGAATCAGCGTTGATGTTCCATAGTCGGCAAAGCTTTGATTATGCGTTATCGTTTTCATTGTTTAGAGTAGCCTATATATATTTATCTATTTCTTCTTTTGCAAAACGTCTACAATTTCACGCCACGAGTATTGTGACTCACCGATTAATACTCCGCTCTGAACGTGAGAGGAATCTCAAGTGTCAGCACAAGTCACCATAGCGCATCATGAGCGCGTCCAGCTGCCAAATTGCCCTCGAACCTGGGCCACCTATGCAAGTGAGCTTGAGAAAGAACCGCTAGACCCAGATTAGTGACAATCAAGTACTATACCGACATAGCCCAATGAAGCGCTTACATTTCCGACCTGAAGGACAAATAAAGGGCAGATGGGTTGTAGTTAATCCAGATTTCATTGTGCTTGCTGAAGATGTATTATTCCTCAGCTGAATATAAAAATCATTAAAGTTGAATTAAACAAGGAAAAAAACTTATAACAAAACAATTTGATATAGAATGTTTCTAGGTGTAGCCTATATTATTTTTGTGTGTGTGCAAGAGAGATAATAGAATAATGTAAAGTCATTAACTAAACTTGTATATTAGCATGCATGTGTGTGTGTTTATATATATATATATATATATATATATATATATATATATATATATATGGTTCTTGTATCATTGTATTCTTTACAAAATGACCAGCTCCATTCATATAACTATGTTTTAAATAAATAAATACATGAATACAAACATACTGTACATACAGTACACATGATTGTTGAGGACAGAAAAATAAATATTAAATTGTAACACAGCTACCCATTATATTCATGCCTTATAATCACTATCAATAACAGTATGAAGCTGAGAGGTGACATTATGTAAGTTCTAATGCCATATTGATTGATTTCACTACTGTTATTAAAAAATGGAAATTCTGTCATCATTTACTCATCCTTATGTCGTTCCGAAATCAAAAGATTTAATTTTGGATTTTATTTACATCTAAACAAGTTTTGGTTACCAGAAATTTCAAATGATGGACAGAACTCTCTCAGGTTTCATTAAAAACTTCTTAATTTGTGTTTGAAAGAAGATGAACGAAAGTCTTGTGTTTGGATGACATGAGGGTGAGTAAATGACAGAATTTTCACTCATGCTATGAATGCCAACTACACTCCATATGTGCATATGTAACAAATTACACAACTGTTCTTGGAACAGTGGAACTGGAGAGAGAGAAAATAAGAAGCGGTAGAGTGAGAGATGGGGGAGGGTTGGAGCTCCCAGGTTAAAGGTGCTGTTGTTCTGAATGCATTCTGACAAGGAGTCTGTAGATACAAACAAACTCTGAAGGGGGAAATACAACAGCTGTTTTGCTATCCAGCATCCAGAGTAAGAGGAAAAGAGGGAGAGAGAAGATAGAGTTTATGCGCGAGTGCTTGTTTGTCTGGAGGCTTAGCACTTCTGGAAAGAACGAGTGTGAGTAGGGATTCAGGTCAGTGTTAGAACATGCTCAGGTGAAGCATCCTCCCTGGCTCTGAAAGGATAAAGCAACATGCCTGCTAAAAGAGATGAAGACAAGAAGAGGATGCAAGGCAGAAGCTCCTCAGGTCACAGTGGCACGTAATTATGGCATTGATTTAAACTTTGAGGACAAATCCTGAGTGCCGATATGGAAAACCAAGTTGTCATTTTGTCACACCTTTCATCACCCAAACCCCAAAATTTATAAACAAAATTAGAAAGAATTGTCTGGTGCTCAGTTTCCACAATAGAAGACATTCAGCCTCTTTTCCCAGACCAAATCCCTACTTATAAGGCCTGAGAGCACTTCCAGTAGAAAATGTCTGTTTACATAGTACTAGTCAAACATCAAGGATTCTCCACAACCTGCTGTCACTGCACCAAAGCTGAGCTCCAGGTTTGCGTTTCTCTCTCGAGGGGTTTTCATGGCACACATCCCCCTTGTATGACAGTAGGCTACATAAATGCCTGTTTGCTCCCAACAGAAAAAAAAAAACTGCTTGTGCCAAGAATATAGAGTGAAACAGCCAGAGAGTATTCACAAATATTATATAAACTAAATATAAGCTAAAACTTAGAAGATCTTCGGTGTATCGCTAACATAACTATTTTCATGACAAATTATTATCAGCATAACAATTCAAGTGACAATTTTAACTGCAAAATGAACATGAATTTCAAAATGTCTTGGTAATTGACAGCAGAACTTAAGCTGGTGTTCTGGCATCTCCACAAATAAAACCTGATGATCCTTGTTATCCAGCAAGATTTGAGAATGTTCCAAAAGCACATCTTGTGTTGTGTGATTCAATGGCGCAAGAACATCTGACGCATCTATATCCCAGCTCCAGTTTTCCCAGAATGTTTTAGCGGTCTCGTTAATTAACACACTAAAAAGCTGATGAGTTGAATCAGGTGTTTTAATTAGTGAGACATCTAAAACATTCAGGCAGGTGGGTCCTCAAGTAATGCAGTTTTACTTATTTAGAGAAGAATCTAATGTAAAGTGCTAAATTTGAGGGTCTCCCCGTTTACAAACTGTAAGGGGAAAATTAATAATAAATAAAATTTACAGGGGGGAAATGGGCTGGAAAGTGATCAATACACTCGTACAAAATAGCGTATATCACCCATTTGCATCATAAAATAACATTGCTTAACATATAAGAGATTTTGATTTATCAGTCAAATGATTTTGATTTATCAGTACCCAACTGGCCGATTAAAGTCATCATAAAATCAAAACTGAAAATGCTTGCTTTTGTTTTTCCTATGGAAGGTTATTCCACCTAGTGGCATTTAAAAATAGTGCAAGTAGTAAATTGTGAACTTTGTACTGTTAAACAAACAAACAAACAAAACAACAACAAAAAACAGCTCAGTTAAATTTAACAATTTTATCTTATTTCCTATCATGAAATTTTATTACAGGGTATCTATCTGCAATATGTTGGCTAGCTCTAGTTATTAGATCTGCACTGGCCACTAATGTCTCCCTTTTTATTCAGGATATCTCTTAAAGGGATAGTTCACCTAAAAATTGACATTTTTTGTCATCATTCACTAACTTTCAAGTTGTAAATTTCTTCACAATATTTTGAAAAATGGGTAAGCAAATAGTTTCTGGTACCCACATTCCTCACTGGTTAGTTACCCACATTCTTCACTGGTTAGTTACCCACATTCCTCACTGGTTAGTTACCCACATTCTTCACTGGTTAGTTACCCACATTCTTCACTGGTTAGTTACCCACATTCCTCACTGGTTAGTTACCCACATTCTTCACAGTTTAGTTACCCACATTCTTCACTGGTTAGGTACCAACATTCTTCACTGATTAGTTACCCACATTCTTCACTGGTTAGTTACCCACATTCTTCACTGGTTAGTTACCAACATTATTCACTGAGTAGTTACCCACATTCCTCACTGGTTAGTTACCCACATTCTTCACTGGTTAGTTACCCACATTCCTCACTGGTTAGTTACCCACATTCTTCACTGGTTAGTTACCCACATTCCTCACTGGTTAGTTACCCACATTCTTCACAGTTTAGTTACCCACATTCTTCACTGGTTAGTTACCAACATTATTCACTGAGTAGTTACCCACATTCCTCACTGGTTAGTTACCCACATTCTTCACTGGTTAGTTACCCACATTCCTCACTGGTTAGTTACCCACATTCTTCACTGGTTAGTTACCCACATTCCTCACTGGTTAGTTACCCACATTCTTCACAGTTTAGTTACCCACATTCTTCACTGGTTAGGTACCAACATTCTTCACTGATTAGTTACCCACATTCTTCACTGGTTAGTTACCCACATTCTTCACTGGTTAGTTACCAACATTATTCACTGAGTAGTTACCCACATTCCTCACTGGTTAGTTACCCACATTCTTCACTGGTTAGTTACCCACATCCTTCACTGGTTAGTTACAAACATTATTCACTGAGTAGTTACCCACATTCTT
This sequence comes from Barbus barbus, assembly GCF_936440315.1. Taxonomy (NCBI): domain Eukaryota; kingdom Metazoa; phylum Chordata; class Actinopteri; order Cypriniformes; family Cyprinidae; genus Barbus; species Barbus barbus. The sequence goes on along the minus strand of NC_136735.1, from coordinate 17,625,582 downwards.
CACTGGTTAGTTACCCACATTCTTCACTGGTTAGTTACCCACATTCTTCACTGAGTAGTTACCCACATTCCTCACTGGTTAGTTACCCACATTCTTCACTGATTAGTTATCCACATTCTTCACTGGTTAGTTACCCACATTCTTCACTGAGTAGTTACCCACATTCCTCACTGGTTAGTTACCAACATTATTCACTGGTTAGTTACCCACATTCTTCACTGAGTAGTTACCCACATTCCTCACTGGTTAGTTACCAACATTATTCACTGGTTAGTTACCCACATTCCTCACTGGTTAGTTACCCACATTCTTCACTGGTTAGTTACCCACATTCTTCACTGTAAAATAAAATAAAATAATTAAATAAAATAAAATAAAAAGTCAATTGCAATTTTTTATCTAACAATTCGGACTTTAATTGTTTCTCGCAGTTTTGAGGAAAAATGTTAGCGAAATAAACTTGAAATTCTGACTCTATATCTTGCAATTCTGACATTTTTCTCAGAACTGCGAGAAAAAAAAAAGACTTAAAGAATTAAAGCCGCTATTACATTTTTAATTCCGTGGAAACGGGCTTCCCTAGACAGCACTATTTACTTTTCTTAAACGTTTGTTGGTAATCTTCACCAGCTACTTTTTTTCCAGTGGTGGTCAGTAGCTTTACCAAGAATCTGTACTTTACTGGAGTAGTTTTATTTTGAGTAACTTTTACTTTTACTTCACTACATTCCAAAGCATAAGATCGTACTTTTTACTTCACTACATTTCATAAAACACATCGTTACTCCTTAAAATATATCACGAGCTCCGACCGAGACGCAGAAGCAGTATCTCATTCCTGAACAAACTGATTATTTTCAATGAACCCGTTAAATCGGTTCGCAAATCGCAACAAACGATTCATTCACGAATTGGAATGATCCGATTGCAGCTGTTCTCGAGTCGACAACTCACTGATTCAAATGAACCGTTTAGAGCGAGTCTCCAGTGAACTGAACTCACAAGTAAACACTGGAAATCTTGTGAGTGCAACTGATGCTGCGAAAAGTAAGTTACTAATGTCGAATTTTAGGATTAATTATTGTAACTGAAAATCATATTTACGTCAAATCTGCTGTAAAGGGTGATCTATTTAAGCCCACTGCTTGAATGCAAACAGATCGACGACAGTGTCTATGTTTTAGGTCAAAAAACGAAACATTAAAATAACACAGATTAAATAAAATAACTGATGCACGTTCATTCCCCGCTGCTGTAACGTTAGCACTTTTATTAAAATGCTACGCATCTAGCCCTATGTTTTATATTGTTTATCAACAGTATAAATTTTTATATTGTTTAGATCATCGAGCCGAGAAGACAGATATGAATGTTTATTCATAACCATACTGAAAATAAGTAAATATTGTTAGCTGATGCTAACTGTCTAGCTAACAAGCTTGCTGGTGCTAAATTGAGGAAATTTTTAGATATAAGGGCCAAATATTTTTATTCAGCCACCTAGATAGATTAACTTACATCTGATGTAAAAAGAAAGGATGTGATGTTCAGAACACAGTAACTAACGTTACAGTAATTATTAAAGTAAGTGGGAAGTGATGCCCTCTGGGGGCATTTGGCCAGGGGTGTTTTTACATCACAGACAAGGTTTGAGAAGAAAAAAAAATCATTATGAAAATATAATTATATTTTCCTTAAAATGTTCTTCCTAACTTCAGGCCTTATTCTCATGTCATACATAACTTAACTGTGACATTCTGCAAAACAACAAGCTTTAAAACATTTTTTCTTACTGGGGAAAATTAGATGGTCAGATCTGTTTTCTCGCAGGTCCATCACAATGTAAGCTTCACAGTGAACATTACTACATCACTCTTGTCAACCTAGTCCATATCAACAACAAAATATATCTCTTGACTCCATATAGTTGTTATTTTGGGAATATCCCAGGTATTTTGAGCAACAGGATTATAAAAATATGCGCTAATAATATTTATATATATATATATTTACTTTTACTGGAGTAATATTTTATAGTACGTATCTTTTACTCAAGCACTTGATTTGTGTACTTCGTCCACCACTGCTTTTTTCCCCCTTTCTTGGTAGTGGTTACTCCCCATAAATCGGCATCCAGACTCTCTGGTGTGTCTACAGTGATTGACGTAGAAAGCGGAACTATGATACACAGCTGATACCATCCTGCTGTAACGTTACTTCAGCACGGAGCGTAAATACTGAGACACTCGCTGTCATCTTCAAGCATGTGGTGGCTTTTGCCTTGCATCCTCGGCTTCATCAGACTCTACTTAGACGGCGTCAAAGTTCTTCTATACCAACTTTTCAACAGATCCTTCACCCTGCCAGGTTAGAGTTTGTTTTTTTGTTTTTGTTTTTATGGTCACGGATTTGTAGTGATCTGACGGGCGCTTGTTTTATTGTCAAACAGTTATTCAGTAGTTAGTAGCTGTCAGGTGTAACGTTAGACTGGGAACGTTTAATCCGAACATAGAATCGCTTTGTGAGATGTGCGCTTAAAGGGACAGTTCATCCGAAAACAAAAAATCGGCATTTATTTGCTCACGTTCATGTTGTTCAGAACCAGTATGACTTTCTTTCTTTCTCCCGATAATCACAAAATTAGTTAGCCTATACGGCTGAATGACAGAGCCAGTCCCCATTCACTTCTATTGTATGGTAAAAGGTGTAATGAAAGATGGTGACTGAGATTGTTCCAATGAGTAAAAAACAAAAAAACAAAAAAAAAAGGTCAGTAAATGAGAGATTAGAGATAAATGATTGCAGTTTACAATTTCTTTTTTTTTTTTTTTTGAGTCTACTATTAGTTTAACATTTCTTTCTACTTTCTGATATTGAAACAGTTTATGAGTTTGTATATTATGGCTGCTAACTTGGTTGTGATTACACATAAACCTAAAAGAAATAGGCCTAGTTTAAACATGTTTATTATTAGTTATCTACTGCAACCTTTGACCTACTTACTCCAAAGCTGAGGTCTTTTTATGGACACATAAATACTTAATACATTTTTAATACATTTAATTAAAAATGATTACATAATATGGATTGACGTTGATGTTCACTTAAATGGTTAGAAATGTACTGTATTTATAATGTTTTTGTTTTAAATGTTTTATAAGTTCATTTGCCTCTGGTTGAAATGCTGGCTTTAAGTTATAGTCTACATACTTATGCTCATTTTTTAAGGAATATGTCATTTAATTTATAGCAGACTCTGGGTAATTTAGAGTGTTGCCAGAGATTTCTGCGTCATCACAAACTAATCACATGTTTTTACTTAAGATTGTTCCTTTGCAATTTTAGACGGCTCTTTATTTAAATTTAAATCACTGTTAAAGGGCAACCATGTCCCAGCGCAAAGCAAAAGGATTAGACTCAAATCCATCCTCACAATGGTCTTTTGTATCAGAAATATTTAAATCTTCTGAAGCCTGACAGGATTATCTGTTAAAAAAAAAAAAAAAAAAATAGAGAGAGAGATAATTAAGAAACACTGATTTTAAGACTTTGTATTATTGGACTTGAGAAAAATTGAGAAAAACTAATTTTAACTGGACATTTTAACATGGAAATGGCAACAAAAAGTAATGTTGCTTATCAGTGATGATGATTGTCATAATTTATCTGCTTAAATGCTCAAGTGCACTTGTTTTTCATTATTATTATTATTATTAATAATAATAATAATAATAAGTACCCATAAAGCAAAAGCGTGAAGGAATAGCATCATTAGTAGCATCATTATCTCAAAAGCAGGTCATGCTGTTCTTAGTGCATCAGTGTAGGATGCGGTTTCAACATTTAATGATCCCTTAGACCACAGCACATCCAAGAACACTCAAAGAGGGATATGTCCCAAACAAAGACAGTCTGTGTCAGTGTAAAACAGCTTTTTTAGATGTTTAGTTTTCTAATTTTTTCATAATTTCCTGTCTTGCCCAGATTTGCCCAAGCAGAATGGAAAGGTTGCCATAGTTACAGGGGGAACCAGAGGAATGGGATATGAGATTTCCAGAAATCTGGTCAGCCTGGACATGCATGTGGTCATTGGTATAGTATCATCTCATACCTGATTACAAATCATTGGACAAATCTTGACTCCAGCTTACAGATCAGTTCTTCTAGTTATCCAGCCTCTTATTTGGTTTTCTGCAACTTGTGATTGATTTTTTACAAATATTTTCCATACCATGTACAGTCAGTTATAAGTATGATTGGTGCTAACTGAGCACCAACCCAATGTTTCCCCCCTTTTTCTTCTACCTGTCAGTCCGCATTATCAATGAGAGCTCTCTCCTGTAGAATGGCGCCACATAAAAGGCAATAAGAAGGGCTTATACAAGAGTAACTCTCCTCACATGTTCATTCAAATGCAGGACAGGTTTATTGTATGTGTAGGAAGAGAACTTGACAGGATTATTATATGTACTATTTTTGATTTACTAAGTCTGTTGGTAAAAGTTCATGCTAAAACTGTTGTGCAATTGCTGCTTAAAACCTGAGGTAAATCTTTGCCTCTTTGTTGGTGAACTGTCAGAAAAAAACAAAATTGTAAAATTGTTTGTCACTGGGGAAGGAGCCTATCCTCAAAGGTATATTTTTGTACATCTACTCCTGAATGTTGCTCATTAATGTTATTTATATTGAGATTTAATATGCTACCTTGTAATACTGTATTAAAAAGACCTTATTTTTCTGATAATGTGCCCTGAAACATCCACATTACATATGAATTTATATATAAAGTGAGTCTTTTTCCTTGAAATAAATTTGTGAAAAATTTGATTGAAGGTGCATTCAGTAATTCTTTTGCTAGCATTAACATTACTGTGTTTTGTGTCATTTCAGTCGACATGGTTTAGCATGATTGTCTCTGAGTTTTATGTAGCTAAATTACATTCATACTTGAGTTTTCAAGAACAGTTTATAGAATAATTAATTCCCCTAGCTGTCCAACAAAAAAGAAGCAGATTTCTTAGGATTTTTTCCTTCATCATATCTTTCCAGCTTGCGTTTGCCTTGCCAATGTTGTCTTTGCTGGTAAATCCTGGTAATAAGTGTGTTCCACTGTCTAATTTTTGCTCCTCTCGTCACCAAAAAAAAAACTACACTACTACAGAGGCATCAGCCAATGAGAGTAAGGATTCTCTCCAGCCTTTAGTGAAACATTTAACGTCATTTCAACATGCCGAAATACAACTAATTAAAAAACTTCTTTCAGAAAAAAAAAACATATGGAGTACAGTCTTCATCTCATGTGAGAGTAAACCATTCAGATGATTCTTCACAAAAACACAATGTATTTCGTAAAGGGATAATTTACCTAAAAATTCAAATTCTGTCGTTAATTACTCACCCTCATGGTGTTCCAAACCCATAAGACCTTTGTTCATCTTCAGACCACAAATTAAGGTATTTTTGATGAAATCCAAGAGCTTTCTGAACCTGCAACAACTGAAACATTTTATGGTCCAGAAAAGTAGAACATTGTTAAAATAGTCCATGTGACATCAGTGGTTCAACTGCAATGTTGCGAAGCTACGAGAATACTTTCCGTGCGCAAATAAATATTTTTTTTTCTTCCATGTCAGTCTTCAATGTGCATTTACAAGAGTACCACGATGCATGAGTGTGGAGCGGCTGATGCAGAAGCCGGCTTTCTGTAGTAGAACCAGAATGCACTGTGCTTTGTTTACAAGCAGAAGACGCACGCTGTACATAAAACAGTCTTCGTAAACATGTCTGAAGATTTCAATAGACAGGATCACTTACAATTTTTTGCCCAGCCTTACTTATTTTAACCAGAATATAGAGACGATGAACTAAGAGAGATGGACGTTCTACATCAGAACGTCGGCTCCTGTGTCAGCAGCATCACATGCTTGCCTTATGGTACTCTCACGAACGCAGGTCAAAGATTGACACGGAAGAAATTTTTGAATAAAGTTGTTATTTTTGTTTTCTTTGTGCACAAAGTATTCTCGTAGCTTCATAACATTTAGGTTGAACCACTGATGTCACATGGACTATTTTAATGATATCTTGACTACCTTTCAGGCCCTTGGACTTGTCCAATCCGTTGCTGTCTATGCAGGGTCATAAAACTCTTGAATTGCATTAAAAATATCTTAATTTGTGTTTCGAAGATGAACAGAGGTCTTACAGGTTTGGAACGTCTTGAGGGTGAGTAATTAATGACAGAATTTTCATTTTTTGGGTGAACTATCCCTTTAACGTTTCAAACTTTTTAAATTAACACAGTCTACTAAATGCAAATCCTTGAGCAAATAAAGGTGAATCCACTTAGACTGCAGATTTATCTTGATATTTGTTTGTGTTTTTACTAGGGCTTGACCGATATGTGTTTTTCAGGGCCGATACCGATTATAGACCAAGTAGACCGATAACCGATATTTTTAACCTACAAGAGGTGACTATTCAATTCATCATCTAATGCACATCAGTTGGCTAACTTAAAAAGCACATTGTATATAATAAGTGTAAATAAACTGTCTCCATAGCTCCATTATAGAAGTTGCGAAGAAGACTGCAACTATTGTAATGAAACTATAATAGCCTGTTATAGGCACACTTGGTTCAATAGCCTATTGAAATGTCACAATTTCTGTCATCCTAATCTTGGCCTATGTGGCAGTATCTCAATCTTGGACTATGTGACAGTTTCTTATTCTTTGCCTATGTGACAGTATCTTAATCTTGGCCTATGTGACAGTATCTTAATCTTGGCCTATGTGACAGTAATTTCCATTAATTTAATTTAATCAAATCAGAGTTAAACTCTTTTTTTGGCAAACAAATGGGTTTACTATTAAAATTAAATCATGGAAGAAATTGCGTATTGTGTGATTCTTTTAAACACAAGTTGTAATAATTGTTGTAGTAGTATTAGTAGATAAAACGAACCTTTATTTTGAAGGATTGCCATGAGGACCTCTTAAGTTTCTGTAGCCTATGTATGATTATGACGATCGTTTTACTCAAATGAAACGGTCAAATGCTCATTAAGTAACTCTCAGAGCAGTTCTGGGGATGTTGTTCATGTATTTATGTCCTCATTTAGTGAGACGGCAAACACCGCGAGCGTCGCACACTTCTCTCTGTGTGTGTGTGGTAATCAAACCGCGCGTCTGTGCCATTCACATATACAGAGACGTGCAGAACATGCAGAATTCATATTTAAATAGTCATTTTGCAGCTTAATGTTTACAGTCCATATCGCGAGTCGATTTAAGTATACTGACCTTCTTTTAATTAATCCAAAATTTGACAAATTCCGTGACTCCGCGTTATTTAGTAAATTCCATTTATATGACTCCCCATCACGGAAACCATAAATATATAATATTGAGGTGTTTTGCAACTTCAGTGTAGTGGATTGTGATTTATTGTAACTTGAGCAAGTTCTGCTGCTGCCTTTGAGAGACAACTGAAGCAGGCAAGCAGCTCCAGTTAGCAAGCGCTTTCTGAGAGTGCCTTTAGTCTTCCACGTTGATTGGTCGGACTCGTGACTCCCAAACAAATCAGATGGGCGGTGGGCGGAGACTGCTCTAGGTCACAAGAGTGGTGAGTTCGACCGGGTGTGTCTCACTAGTCTTTAAAAGTGAAGCTGCGGGCTCTTTGATCGCCCCCTGGTGGCTGGCTGCAGTACAGGTCATAAACCCCGCCCTCTCCATGTAAACGAATGTGACTTCAATCAAAATAAAAAAATAAATTACACTTCCAATACAATTTTCCAAAATATGGATTTGGTCATTTAAGGTAGTTGTTATCACACTGATATATGTTCAGTTTTTGTGATGAGTTTGATTTTAGCCAGAAATTTGATGCTATAAAAACGGGGCGTGTCATTATGGTTGATTGGGTCTGCGAGAGTTTGATTCCGTGGTTTCACCTCACGACTCTACTGCGCAGACTCGGGCTCCAAATGATGTCATTTTCTCAAGATGGCAACAGCCATACTGAGATGTATTCGCTTCACTTTTCTATAGTGGAAGGAAGCGGAGATGCGTCGTCCATCTTTTTTACAGTCTATGGTTCCGACAGGCTGCATCAGAGAGAAATAGCGCGCTTCAAAATTAAACAATTTTATCAGCACATTGGTTTTGAAAATGACCGATTCCGATAATCATAAAAATGCTTAATATCGGTGCAGATAATCAGCCAGGCCGATAATCGGTCGAACCCTAGTTTTACTGATTTGCTTATATACATTTTACATAGCCATTTATTTATTTTTTTTGCAAACAGATATACTATTTACAGGTGACAAATCAAATACAAAATAACCAAGGTCAATAAAACATACATAACAGCCAACATGTGTGTGTGTTTGTGCGCGCAAGTGTAACAGGGTGTGGGAGGTGGAAGTATATAAACAAAGGAACATGTAGAAAAGTACCACAGACGTAACAATAGAAAACAATAACAGTAATAATAATGATGACAATAATAATAATAATAATGATGATGATGATAATAGTATTAATAATAACACAAATTGAAGGATGGAGGATAAGGAAGGTGATAAGTAATTATAGTAATAGTAGTAATAATAATATATAATAATAATAATAATAAAAATGAACTTAATTCAACAGAAATGAGGGGAAAGTTGTAAGATGAGGAAGATGACAAATAGCAATAATAATAGTATTAATTATTATTATTATTAATAATAATAAAGATATAAATGGTTAGGTATTGTAAGGCTGTCTCTGGGCCCTCCGTGAGCACGGCATAAGTCAGACCCCCGCCCATGTCACACTACGACGGGCCATCAAGAAGAGGTGCTCTGGGGCACAGGATCCAAAGTCCCACCCCCGGCCGCCACACACATGCCATGCTTACCCTATTTGGTTTTTTTTTTGTTTTTTTTCTCCTTTTCCTTTCCCTTTTCCTGTATTTATTGTTAAATTCGTGATAGACGTATATGTATATCAACTAGTGTGTGATGCATTAAAAAAGTGTGACGTGCAGCGTGGAACCAGCCCAGTGCAAAGCCCAGGCCCCCATGCCCACGTCACACTTACCCTGTGTGTGTGTGATATATGTATGTATGTATAATTCCTTTCTTTTTTTCCCCTTTCCCTCTTTTCTTTCCCTTGTTTATGTTCAAGTAAATTTATGCATATATCTAATACGTAAATTTACCCCTTTCCCACTTTTCTTTCCCTTGTTTATGTTCAAGTAAATTTATGCATATATCTAATAATAATATTTTAATGTTGATATATATATATATATATATATATATATATATATATATATATATATATATATATATATATATATAAAATATGATGAGGGCATGATATTAATTAGTATGCTTAAATGAATAGTTCACCCAAAAATTTAAATTCTGTCATTAATTACTCACCCTCATGTCGTTCCAAACTCATTAGACCTTTGTTCGTCTTCGAAACACAATTTAAGATATTTTTGATTAAATCGGAGAGCTCTCGGACCCTTCATAGACAGCAATGCAACTGAAATGTTCCCAGACCCAGAAACGTAGTAAGGACATCAGTAAAACCGTTAATGTGACATCAATGGCTCAACTTCAATTTTGCAAAGCTACGAGAATACTTTTTGTGTGCAAAGAAAATAAAAATAACGACTTTATTCAACAATTCTTCTCCCCTGAGTTACTGTCTTCCACCATTTTGGAGAGTATCACGATGCATGTGCGTGCTTTCCACTGAACATAAACAACACTGGTTACGTTGATTACTACGTTTCTGGTCCTTGGAACATTTCAGTTACATTGCTGTCTATGCAGGGTCAGAGAGCTCTACGTTTTCATCAAAAATATCTTAATTTGTGTTCCGAAGATGAACGGGTTTTACGGGTTTGGAACGACATGAGGGTGAGTAATTAATGACACAATTTTAATTTTGGGGTGAACTAACCCTTTAATATGGTCCTTTTCTATCTGTTTATTTGTTTTCTTCAGCTGGGAATGAGGAACAGGAGGGTCTGGAAGCAGTGAAGAAGATTCGAGAAGAGTTAAATCATGGAAAAGGTCAATTAATTCAAATCAAACTAGTGAAAGTGACATGAAATGTGGCCAGGTATGGTAACCCATACTCGGAATTTGTGCTCTGCATTTATCCCATCCAGAGTGCACACACACACCATGAACACACCTGGAGCAGTGGGCAGCCATTTATGCTGCGGAGCCCGTGGAGCAGTTGGGGGTTCGGTGCCTTGCTCAAGGGCACCTCAGTCGTGGTATTGAAGGTGGAGAGAATTTAGCGATTTATATTTTTATTAGCAACTGAAAAAAGCACAAATGTCAGGGCATGTCGAAAGTTCTCCAGGCCCCCCAAACACCCTCAGACCCCAGGGGGTTAAAAGTGAACTAAGCAATTATATGGAATAGCTAAACATTTAAGTAAACATTTTCAAGTGTGACCTCTTTGACCCCACCAATTGGTTTTAAACCAGCATTCTTTTTCTAATAACCAGCCATGGCAACATTTAGACTGTCCAGTTAAACAGCAGTAAACATCTTGAATAAGACGGCTGCTTGACTTTAAAGTTCCTTTACAGCAGTCTGAGCCCATTATAATTACATGTCTTATCTTTGTCAGCTTAGTCTATCTTGTTTTCCTAAAACACCTCCTCCGTTTAACTGGATGTGACGTCTAGCCCTCATTAGGTGACCTCATTAGGTGATTGTAGCCTAGGGCCTGGGGGTTTTAAATGGTCAGTTGTGTAAGACATTCACTCCTCACAGCACAAGTTGTGCTGCACATTCACTCCCCCCACCTACAATCCCTGCCGGACCTGAGACTAGAACTTTGGGTTACGAGTCCGACTCTCTAACCATTATGCCACAACTGCCCTGTTAAATGTCAATTATAATCAATCAAATGCTGTTCCCAAGTTCCCAAGCATCATGTACCCTCCTCCATCGGTGATCCTGACCTTTACGGTCTCCTTGAGGTGATGATTTACTCCGCAATGACCTGATGCTACTTAATTTGTAGCTAAACTGGATCATTTTTCTTGCCATGTTTGGATTGGTGTGTTTACTGGAAGAATGTGTGAGAGCAAGCAGAAGAATACCAAGAGAGAGATGTTTGATGATTGTGTTCGCTGAAGAACCATAACCTCATTGTAATGCAGATGGGCTATTGAGAGCCGCAGTTCGGATGAAGGCACGCTCACTTCCCTGCGGCATCCACCCCTCCCCCATGTGGATTTTCAACTGCTAGGCGAGAACAGGCCCGTCAGTTTTCACTTCTTTCATCATAGGGCTATTGAAGTTGAGAAATAATGCACTGGAGGGAAGCTGTCCTTCTGCCCTCATCTAGGGTCAGTTTGTCTAAAACCATCACCTTTAATACCAGTTTTGAAATTGGTCTTGGTTCGGCGGGGGGGAACAATGCTGCGAAGATGACAGATGTGCTAACAAGAAATGAGTCTTTCAAAACAAGCAAAGGCCTGGCTGGAGGTCTGTTTGTGCGCGTGTATGTGTGTGAGGCTTTTTGCTCAGTATGATCTGTCACTGTACTTCTCTAAGCTGGTCTAATAATGACACATGATCGCTCTTTATACGGCTACAATCACCTAATGAGGGCTAGACATCACATCCAGTTAAACGGAGGAGGTGTTTTAGGAAAACAAGATAGACTGAGCTGACAAAGATAAGACATGTAATTATAATGGGCTCAGACTGCTGTAAAGGAACTTTAAAGTCAAGCAGCCGTCTTATTCAAGATGTTTACTGCTGTTTAACTGGACAATCTAAATGTTGCCATGGCTGGTTATTAGAAAAAGAATGCTTGTTTAAAACCAATTGGTGGGGTCAAAGAGGTCACACTTGAAAATGTTCACTTAAATGTTTAGCTATTCCATATAATCGCTTAGTTCACTTTTAAACAACAGTAAATTACACTAAGTTTGCCAGAGGTGTGCTTCTTCAACACGCGTGTCTTAGACACATGCTGACGTACATTATTAGAAAGTGAGCTAGATTAAACTTAATTGAACTCAAATGAAGTGAATTTACTTAGAGATTCACAATTAATTGAAAAGTAATCATGATTGCGGTTATTGTTACAGCAGTTTAAATTTGTCACTGTTAACAACATATCCTGTGTGATTCACTAACTTGCAGCATTGGTTTCAATTATTATTGTATTGCTCGCTACACATGCATAATTTATTACAAATCTGAGTAATAGTTTTATTTATCATGCTGCTGTGAGTGTGAAGTTATAGGCACTGTTACAGTTATAAAATTGATTCAGGAGCACAGTTCTTGCATAACATCCTGCCTTTTATGATTTTCTCATCATGGTACAGTTTTCTAGATGGCTGATGTAGGTTTTGTCAAAATTGTTACTCATGCTCCACCTACATTTCTGCAAAACAAGCCTGTACAAATTGCTGCAGTTTCCAGTTGAAATGAACACTAGAAGGAGTCAAATAACTTTTATTCCTTTCCACACAAAGTATGATTTACAGAGCCAGAGTTTTGATTAAGAAACCTTAATGTTCGCTCAAAATCTCAGAATATTATGCTATGGGCTAGGTTCCCTAAGCAGAGCAAATTAGTGTTAGAACGCAATTCCATAAAAGCTCCGATAGGAGGGGAAAATTCTGCAGGTGATTTACTGACAGGGTGTACATTAAAGAACACAGACGCAATATTTCATTTCCATAATGACCAGCACAATCTACCAAGAGCAGTGCAAATTACCGCCTGCTTTAAGGCATGCTTTTTTAGGGCATTAAATAATGCCACAAATACCAATGAATTGACGAGTGTAAATCTTAGTAAATTGCATTGTGTGGGACATTTCAATATTCTCCTCCCATAAATTTACCGATCAAAAGGAACCTCCTACAAATGCATATTCAATAAGGTGAGTTGCAAAAGCGCTAATTTCCCACTGCGTGTCTTACTTTTTTAATGCCAAATGAAGGTTTGCGCTGGTGCAAGCTGATAGTAAATCTGGCCCTATAATAACATGCTGCCAGATTTCAAAATTGATACTTTTGGATGTTAGCATCACATATGTATCGGTTTTCTAACACAGTAGATTTTCCCGGTAGCTCACGCTATACACTTGGTGAAGAGCTCTGGTACGAATCCCATGATACTACAGTTTGACAAAACAGTTAAAACTTGCATATAAAAAAAGTCAAAGTAGCACGGTTGCATCAGTGAATGGGTTTTTATATCACGTTTGCCTTTGTTAACACTATCAGGTAGGTTTAGTTTGGTTTAGGGGTATTTCTGACACGATTAGTGACACTCTCCGGACATTTCAACCAACATACCAACATAATAAAAATGTGGCCACGGTCATGTATTGAACTTGCATTTCACTTTGAAACGGCTGTGAAATGCAGTAGTCCTTCACTGCAGAACAAAGATCCAGGGGCCGGGGTTGGATCCACATCTAGGGGTTGGAGATGGTAGGTTCAGGGGTGGGGATGGGTGGGTTTAGGGATCAGGGGGTGGAGACGGGTAGGTTTAGGTATATGTAAGGTGGGAGGAGTTGGATCTAGATCCAACCACGCCCCATGGATCTTGTGTTCTGCAGTGAGGACCATCTCGTGAAACGTGCAGTTAGGTACGTAATATCAATGTTGCAGAAACGTCGACACAAAAAAATGAAGCAGCACAACTGTTTTCAACCGTTTCTGGTCAACTGTTTTCTTTCTGACACCAAACTTTTGAACGGTAGTATACCAATCTCAATTCAGGCACCAGGGACAAAAAAAAGTTTGAATTTCAATAACTTTACTGCTAATGTCCCCAAGCTCAATTGAACTGAACCACCCAAAATGGCACTGGCGAAGCTCATCACGGGGTCACGCTGACCCTTTACTCTGCAGCTCCAGAGATAGTGTCCGTCTTAGACAGATAGTGCTGAGTGACTGATTCAGGGCAGAGCGCTGCTGGCAGACACACTCGTCCCACGCTGATCCGCTCTCCTCTCTCTTGCCCTGACAACACAAGGCAGACATACAGAGCTGAGCCATGGCAGGCGGCAATATACCCTGTCAACACGTTATGGATTCAGTCACTCTGGATGGGCGGACAGTTATGTTCCCAAGGCTGTTTTCCACCCATCCTCTGCTTGTCTCATTTCTCCGCACAGCTGCCGCAGCTCCGGATCTGTGGTGTGATTTGTGAGTGACGAGGCCTTTGTAGCGGTTTTCAGAAAGTGTCAGATGTTAGATTTGGTCATGGAGTCTGCCATTATGACACACACTTTCAGGGTTTAATGTATCAGTTCGACCAAGATCTGCTGAAATGTGACATACATGTTGTATGGCCATCAAATATCTGTTTAAATATCGGTTCCTCTGCTTTGCATAGGCTGCGTCTCAATTCACATACAGTCTGTTTTAAATAGTATGTAAGATTATAATTAGTGCTGCCTTAATCCTAGTACTTTAAAAAGTATTCCCAAGGTGCTTGGATAGTATACATTACCCAGTGGATTGTGTTCACTTTTTGGGCTAATATTGTCCATAAACTTTGTATTTGTGCTCTATGCAATTTGATTTTTCCAGGTATTGAATTATATCAAGGAATGTGGTTCTTCGTATGAAATGCAAGTTTTTGCCAGACATAACAGGGCCCAAAGTTCCACTTTTGGTACATTTCTCTGTAACAACCTATTTCAGAGTTCTTGAGGATCTTCCAAGTGCTTCTTAGCAAACATGAGGTGGGCTTTCATGTACTTCTTGGTGAGGAAATGTTTCTGATTTGCTGTTCTGCCATGGATCTATTTTTGACCAGTGTCTTCTGATGTTAGTCATGCTGAGCAATCATTGGAAGTTGTTCTGGGGTTCTTTGTGACTTCTTGTATTGGCAACTATTTCAAAATGTTCTCCATTTGGATGGCATTGCTCTCATTGTGTTTGTTGATCTGACCACTTGTGGTGGGAATTTTGATTCCATCCAGTGATCTTTTGAATATTTCTTTCAGACTCGTTCACTAGTTTGATTATTGTCGCCTGATTCTACTCTGTCCTTGTCAGTGACTTGCATGCTAAATTAAGCAATCAATATATGGCCCTTCGTGCATTTGTCCAGCAGATTCTTCTTCACGAATGAGATGCCTGATTCATCTGTCTTTGTTCATGAAAAAGTAGCAACTACTTCAGTGAAAGTGCACACTCGTTCATCGGATCAATTCTATACTTTTCACTAGAAATATAGTACTAGTTGTGTTCTTTGATTAATAGAAAGTTCAAAAGAATAGCATTTATTAGATTTTTTTTGTAACATTAGAAATATCTTTACTGTCACTTAATGTGACCTTACTTATTCATTTCTTTAAAAAAACTGTATTTTATAAAAATTTTGAACAATATTGAATGTAAACATATATGAAAATAACTGTTATAACCAAAAAGTTATAATTTAGTACATTAAACAAAACTGTGGTATCAAGATTTTGTGACTATATTGGTTTATGACCGGTGCTAGTTAACCAAAACTAAAACATAAAGTTAGTGGAAATAAAAGATATTTACAGTGGTGGCCAAAATTATTGGAACACTAGTATTATCACAATTAATGGCAAAATTAATGTTTGGAAATGTAAACTGATATTTCCTGCTGACACACTACAGCAAAAGATAAAAATAACTGACTTAAAACCATTTTTAGCTGTTGAAAATACAAGTGTCCTAATAATTTTGGCCACCACTGTATAGAAATAACATTTTAAAAAACATAATCTCATTTTTATTTCAGCTAGTTGCCAAGAAAACATTTCTCATTTTCTTAACTTGATGTGCTAAAATAACTAAAACTAAAATAAAATTAGTAAAAACTATAGACATTAAAAAAATAAAAATAAAAAATTGGAACAGATACAAAATTAAAATCGAAAATTCAAACTATATCAGTATCTCTGTGATACTAAAATAACTGTTTTTGACTCTCGGTGCTGGTCTTATGTACTCAAACTGAATTGTTCATCGTAAACTTCCTATTAACCTATATGTAATTCTCAGTAGGTCATGTTGAGAGTTTATTGTGGTACCTGTTGACAGCCAGCTGGTAGCTGATGTGAAAAGACGTTTGCACAGTCAGAACCTGCACGGAACCTTCTGGATCCTCACCAGTGGAGTCAGTGTTTGGTAAAATGTCTGCTCGTTGAGGGCTGATTGCAGGGGTGACGGCACCCTACTGCCTGATGTAATTAGACAGACGCCCCAACATATGCCCAAAACACACACTGTGTGTCAAAGGTTCACAACAGTTGTTTACAACATGTAAAATAAAAGGTTATTAATATAAAGACTTATTAATATAAAGACATGGGTGCGTATGCACCAAACAGGAGGCTCATAAATCTGTGAGGTGTCAAAGACAGAGCACTTGATAGTGTCTGTGCATGTCACTGTGTGTTATCATCTGTTTTGCATTTTTATAATATACCACTCATACATTTTTATCTTCTGCGGCATCATTATAATCGTGACACTGCAATTATGACATCAGTGGAAAAAACAGCCCGTTCCTTTCTTTATCTCTGTCCTTTATTGATCTACTCCGTCTCTTCCTGACTTGATACGGAGAGATAAATCTTATCATCCTTTCTAAGATTTACTGTCCAATCTCTATCTTCCATCTACATTTCGTAGACCTGTTGGAGACCGACCCGACTGACAAAACCTTGCGTCTCAGCCAGAGCTGTCACTAACCCAGGAGTTACTCTCTATCAGTCTTCCTCTCTCAGGAGTGTGTGTCTGATTTACTGGCAGCCTTTGAAGATGGAGAAGGGGAGAAATGTCTTTGTTGGTTCTTGAAAATGGCGGTATGCCAGTCACTGTGTCCTCCAGCTGGCACTGTACCTCTGGTGCCAAGCTTACCTCATTACCACACTCTTTGGCACATCCGAACTGAAAATTATAAGAGAAAGCGCAAATAAGGATGAGATGGGTATATTCTGTGGCGGGCCGTATCCCCAGATTAACTCACCTCTTATAAGGCAGACCTGTTGGTCTGGTGCCATCAGGAAACAGCACTCATGAGTTGTGCATGGGCTCTTGTGCTCATTACCGCAGCTCGGATTCTTAATCAGAACAGAACATCTGCAGGCGTCCCTGTCCAGCAGCGCTATGAGAGACACGCCAGCGATCAATCATGCCAGAATAGCCACCAACTGAAGGGCTTTGAGGAAGTCTGGAATTAAAAACACAGAGCGGAAATATGTG
Source organism: Barbus barbus (assembly GCF_936440315.1). NCBI lineage: Eukaryota > Metazoa > Chordata > Actinopteri > Cypriniformes > Cyprinidae > Barbus > Barbus barbus. The sequence goes on along the minus strand of NC_136735.1, from coordinate 17,608,320 downwards.
GACAGATCTTGTAGGTTGTGGTTTTGGGAGAACAACATGATTGTTGGCTGTGGTTTCTCGTCAAGCACAATCGAAAATAGGGTGTATTTATATGTAGTATCTCTACAAGAACCAAACAAAAAGACATTTGAATGGTAGTTTATGTAATTTTTAAATTTCAACATTTCTGTCATGACAACTCTGGGAGGGATTGGCATGGTAACGTACATGACAATGTTAATGTGTTTGGTATTGGTGGAATAGATCTGGCACGCTGCTGCATCGAGACTTGCTACTACCAATACATCCACAACGTGCTGCTGTGAGCATGTAAGAAATACTGCTGCTGCACATAATATATATGAAATAACCCCCATATAGCATACATGAATCATCCTGTAGCAGATCTGGGGAAGGTGGAGGGTTTCTTAAGTGCGCTGCAACTGCTGCAGCAAACACTAGGGCTCCAGATATTTGAATGTTTGAAATGGTAGGAGGTATGAAAAAAATGTACACGTGCTCCATATATAAATGGGGCGTAAAACATTCTGCCGTCTTTTTGTCAAACTGATAACACCTTTGGCTACCATAATATTTCACAAGTTTGTTTGCCCCTTTTTTGTAGTTGAAACCATTCAGCTTTGGGTAAAATGCAATGGTCGTCACTGTGCGTGTTTACCCAGCTGTCCAATCAATGGAAGAGGGACGGGATAAATACTACACCGACCACCCATCCTAATTGTAAAATGACTAAACAGCATCAGATAAGTTAATATTGCTGGTTACTGCATTTTTATATTCAGTAATATTCTTCAAAATAAATAACATACTAGCAATACAGTACTGCTCTGGATTTTCCAATTCATAGCAACCAAAGTGTTGCATGTAGCTGGAAAAAAGCTGTGCCACCAAAGCGTTCTCAAGCGCCACCTGCTGGTCATTTTCATAAAAGTGTCTGGCATTTTTTCAGCAGTTAAACTGGAGCCAAACCTAAGAAGCGAGTCCAGAAGGTTCCACTGCGTTCCCGGACACATAACTTAGTTGTAATTCATAGGTGGGGATTATGCTAATTGTGAATGAGTGTGCACATGCCCTGTTTTTTGAATGATTGGAAATCATTAACATACACGTTTTTAACAATCAAATCTGATGTTTATGATGCATTTGTGAATCCCAAGCAGAGTTTTCGGGAATTTCTGTTTAACAGGCAAATTACACAAATTAAATGTTCTCATGTATTTACGCACGTTTCATGAATGAGGCCCAATGGGCGCTTTGTGTTGGGAATGCACATATCAATTTAGACCAACCGTTCTTAGACCTCTGAAACTAACCAAATGTAAAAACACCCTAGGAAGTGCATGTTTAATAGATCCTTGTTGACAATTTTGTAGTGGAAATGGCCTGAAGCCTGAAAAACAGTAGCTTTTCCAAGACAATATAAAACTCTCACAGACTGGACTGCTACACAAGCGTTAGTCATCTCTTTTGCCTCGTACGATAAACTGCGTCTTATATGTGCACAACACGGAGAGAGAAACCTAAGGGAGGGCTCAATACATCATTAGGGTTCTGCCCCATGAGCATGTCCTGGTATATCACACACACAGACTCATACACACTCAGCTGTATCTCACCCCCTGCCCTTTCATTTCTATGAGTCATGATACACAATGTCACCACAGAGAGACATCACTCTTCCTGTTTATATCCCCTCTGTGTTATACTCTCTTCATAAATTCAAATCATTTAATGTGTGTGAAGGGTGAAACAAGGATGACTTTTATAGCGTTCTCATGAAACTAGACTAAGTGGTACATTTTATGACTTGGTAAGGCTATAATTACTATGCGTTTCATTAAAGTTTAATATTTAAAGTAATATTTTGACATAATTCTGAGTGAAAAACATCAAAAAATGTTGGAGCGGCTGTCGATTCAGTTTGCCTTTGTTGATTGGATGGAGGCAGATCAGTTGGAAAAAGGGGGGGGGGGGGGGGGTTGGTTTAAGCACATAAAATGATTGGAGAATTCTGTCATTTCACAATATTGCTATGTTCTACTGATTAAATTAGGGAAAAACATAGTACAAAAGAAATGTATGCATGAATGAGTCAAGTCCTTTAAAATCAATCATTTAGAAGAGATCAATATTTAGAAAATAGAAAATGGAGAACTTTAAACTAGTCACGAGTGAAACTGGTCTATCATAGGTTGTCACTTTTGAGCTTGATAAGCTGTCTAAGAACATTCTGTTATTTGGGGATGAATGAGTGGTTTTTGTAATGAAGGGTTGCCGGTCAGAATGGCATTTCACACTCTAAACTGGGGTAGCGTCGGACGATTAATGTAATGTAGTTGGTAATTGCTGTAATTGTGTAACTATAATTAGTTTAATTATGCGGTTGAGAACTCAGCACTGGAAAGGTGCACGCTGTGCCAAAGAGCTGAAAGGAACAGACACTCACATTTTATCACTGGTATGAGAGCGTTGCTTCTAAGTCGCCATTGAAATAGTATGTAATTGTAAGTCTTAATGGGAGGGCCAGACAGACAATATTTTTCTGTTTGTATGATAAATAGATCTGATGCAGCAAGGGCCTATTATCAGCCGTTTCCATACGCCTCTGCTGCTATCCTAATTTCTGTTCGTTGCACCTGGTTTTCTCATCCGTCCTGCCATCCCGTTCTCCCCCTTCCCTTCATTATTTTATTCTGGGCTGATCATGGCCAGCATTCGGGTCAAGAGCACTGTAAGGGGCCCAAAGGTCTTTCCATCCATTCAACCAATTTCAATCAGCCAGAGATGGGCTATAAACCTTAAGGAAGTGGTGATGTTTATCACAGTAAATCTCAGAAATGAGGACGCCTTGAGGGTCAGCGAAGTATTCATAAAGCAACTAACTGTATTACTTTCTGTTAAATTGAATAATACCATGTAGCTAAGTTCTGGGTTCTATTAACTAACTTGGTTGTTTTAGATACATTTTGTTTGCAGTAACTGGATTGACAAAGACTGGCACAGAGACATTTTAATATTAGCCACACAATCAAAAAGTGTGGCTAATATTTGCAGGGATTTACGGTTTAAATTAAAAACCGAACCTGAAAACTGTGTGATATTCCCTGATATTCCTTAAAAAATAAGGTTTTAATATTTTTTATTATTATTTTGTAATTAGTACGTTGATAAGAAAATTCCAAACAATAGTAATATATTTCTGTCATAATTGCTTAAATTTATTTTACTGGTTTCTAGTGTAAAGACCCTTGAGTTTATGTGTGTTGGGGGTTTATAGTTATATCTAACAAAATGGTAAAAAGTTCGTCAAGTGAACTGAGCAATGCGAATATAACACATCAAATGCACTATATTGCCAAAAGTACTGGGTCAGCCCCTTCTAATGAACAGGTTTGACTACTTTAGTCATTTCTATGAGTACAAATCTTAATGTTAAAGCATATAATGATATTCTACGGAATTGTGTGCTTCTAATTTTATAGCAACAGTTTGGACAGAACCCTTTTCTACTCTAACATGACAGTGAAAAACTCATCACCAAACACCAATGAATTGTACATAAGGGTAGAGTTTTTGGCTCAAGGTCTGCATATAGAGTCACACCAGAGGTGTTCAGCTGGGATCAGGACTTAGCTTTCTGCAGACCAGTCAAGTTCTTCCACACTGACTGAATCAATCATGTCTTTTTGAACCGTGCCTTATACACAGAGGCACTGTCATGTTAGAATAGGAAAGGGTCCTGTCCAAACTGTTGCTATAAAATTAGAAGCACACAATGCTTTAACATTTATACTCCTAGAAATTACTAAAGTAGTCAAACATGTTCATTAGAAGGGGGTGACCCAATACTTTTGGCAATACAGTGTATGTGACCCTGGACCACAAAACCAGTCTTAAGTCGCTGGGGTATATTTGTAGCAATAGCCAAAAATACATTGCATGGGTCAAAATTATACATTTTTCTTTTATGCCAAAAATCATTAGGATATTAAGTAAAGATCATGTTCCATGAAGATGTTTAGTAAACTTCCTACCATAAATTTATATCAAAACTTAATTTTTGATTGGTAATATGCATTGCTAAGAATTTCATTTGGACAACTTTAAAGGAGATTTTCTCAATATTTAGATTTTTCTCAATATTTTGCACCCTCAGATTCCAGTTTTTCAAATAGTTGTAACTCGGCCAAATATTGTCCTATCATAACAAACCATACATCAATGGAAAGCTTATTTATTCAGCTTTCATGTGATGTATAAATCTCAATTTCGAAACATTTACACTTATGACTGGTTTTGTGGTCCAGGGTCACATATGGTAAATGTAATCTTTACTGTGTATGAGGATGAGTACATGATGACAGTTTTCATTTTTGAGTAAACTATGATTTTAATATAGTACTCTATTAAAGTGAAATAAGTTTTTTTTCATTATTGATTAGTAGAACATTGGGCAAAAATTTAAAAAATATGAAAAAAAGGTAGTAATGTATTAATAATTTCAGTACTGTGTTAAAGTAGAGTGACAAAGGTAGTACATTTAGGTTCATACAAGACCAAAACAGATTTATTCAAACTAATTACTTTTTGTTGAAAGGCTCAAATAATTAATTTAATGGAATTTCACCCGGAATGTAATTTATTTCATTAAATGTTTTTACAAACTAATGAAACGGATGATATTGAATGTAATAAGGAGCTAATTGGGGTAACAGTCATTTTATACCATCACCACATTTTTACTATTTTTACGTACTTCAGCTAGACAACCATGGGCCACATCTAGCCTAACTCTTGGTGATTCAGTTTTGATGGGATAGCAAAGGTGAACATTTTGTCATATTGACCTTGCCTCACCTCACTATTATGCAGCGAGGGGAAAAAATTAACAAAATACCAGGATTTGCATAACATGACAACTAAAACTGATTGAAGCAATGATGTGCATATGACTGGAATATTTTAATGTAGTGTCTCATTTTCATAAGCTGAAAGCCCAAAGGGCTTATTGAGGTAAACACAACAGCATTCTGATTTACATTAGAGCAACTTGCAGATGCTGCAGTTTTAAAACCTTGGGTTGGACTTATAGGTTTACTTTGTCTATGTACTGACAAGCTCATCAACAATTCTGCTAAACATTTCATTTAAAAGACATCCTTGAAGTATCACTGCTCTTTTATAGGGCCTCCTGTGTACATTTCTTGCTGTCCACCCCAGCAGGCGTGTAATGGTCTAATTCTCACTTGGGAGCCATTATTAGCTCAAAGGTTAGTACCCTCAGACTGAATGAATGATAAGCCTAATTAAAGTTGATGGAGAACAAGAACAGAAAGGATGAGTGGGCAAAACTCCAGCTTCTGTTTCCACGATTGGGATTGTGACCCCCGTTAAATAAAGACCCATCATATTATTCAGATTAGGTTTTAGAGACCAAGTCAAATCCATATATGGTCTGTTCATTCAAAGTGAAGCAGATATCAAATTTAAATAATTTTTATTAGTGTTACATCAAAGAAAGATGACAGACTGATAGTTTGACACTTTTCAAGAACACTGTATTAACATACATAAAATAAAATGGACCTAACTTCAAATTATGTTTTTAAGATGTACAGTATATTGAGCATTGACATTGTTTTGTTGGTAGTTTTGTACGTAATCTTGGATCAGATTTTAAGGGGTGATTTTGTTGGTTTCAGATGTTTATCTAAAAAGAAGTGATCATTGAAACACTGATAGGTCATTTGGGATGATGGAAGAAATGTCCTTTTGACTTTAGCGTTAGCGAGTGGAATAATTTGCATGCTTTGAAATGAGACTAATTGGATATGTGCTTTGATGTACAGACCCACAGAATAAGGTTATTAAATGAACTACGCCATGAGAACACTGGATGAATCAACAAACATTTAGCCTGCAACTACTGTTTAAAACCAGGCCCTGTAAAACAAGCTGACAAGCTGAGTTTACTTGTTTTATTTGATGAGGGCAAATGCTTGGACTGTTATGAGCTGCATATGAAAATATACTGTGCATTCAGTATATGTCATCTTTATTGTGGAATAATTCTGTTGTTATATTGAATACTTATTGCTGTGATCATGTAAGTGCGTGAACCGATTTGAATTCCGAAAAGACTTGTTTATCTGGTCAAAGGAAGACCTTTTGCAAAGGCCTCATTTTATTGGATGATTCGGTATTACTGCCATTCACATGCTTGTGTTGTCCTTTATGTGTGCTTACCAGGGTTGTGTGCCATTCGGCATTGAATTGAAAATGCTTTTTAAATTCTAATTCAGTTCCTGATTTTGCATTGGTAGCAAACAGGACGCATAAGTGCAATTCAGATTTTAATGTAATGCAGTAGAATTGAAGTGAATTGAAGGTAGTTTTGAAGAAACTTTAAGGGGATAGTTCACCCAAAAATGAAAATTCTGTCATTTACTCACTCTCATGCCATTCCAAACCTTTCAGTCTTCTATGAAACATAAGAAGATATTTTGAGAAATACTGTATCTCTTCTTTTATGTTTCACAGAAGAAAGACAAGCATACATGTTTGGAACAACTTGAGGGTGAGCAAATTATATAGTTTTCCTTTTTGAAGTTTAAATTGTTGAATTGCCTACATTCATTTTCAGCATGTGTTCTTATACATGCTGCTGTAGTACTAATTTTGTAATCTCTTTGTTTTCAGTGGAATTCATGTACCTGGATTTGGCCTCTTTGACATCTGTACGACACTTTGTCCAGAGATATAAAGCCAAAGGTTTGCTACTGCACGTCCTTGTCAATAATGGTACGTAAATTCCTTAATTTCTCTAAAATAAATAAATAAATAAAAAATATGTATCATTAGGCCACAGCTGTTGTGCTGTAATAGTTTAAATTCTGTCATATTTGCAGTGTCTAACATTATTTATTGAGAGCATTACTGTAACAATAAATCAATACTGATAATGCAGTACTTGTTACCGTTAGGCTAACCGAGACTTGTCATTGCACTTGCATATTGTTGCTCTTTTGTTGGTTTTGATCGCTTCTATTGTCCTCATTTGTAAGTCGCTTTGGATAAAAGCGTCTGCTAAATAACTAAATGTAATGTGTGTGTATATATGAAAATGCATAATGAACAAACATGAAATTGCAATGAATAATAGTATTTTTTTTAAATTATCCTAGATTAATAAATGCTGAAAAATTGCTACTCATTGTTAATTTGTGATACTAAATACATTCATGTAAACAAATTGAACCTTACTGTGAAGTGTTACCTCTTTATCATTTTTAAGAGCCGTACATCTTGTCTCTCAACCTGAAATCTCTTGCGTCCTCCTAAGATCGCTCTGTTGGACATGTCTGGTCTGTGTCCTGACGGCCTTAGGGGTTGTTTGTTTTAACTGAGAGACTTTTATTTAGAAGCCTGCCCCAGGGAATGTCTCAAAATGACAGGAGCAGTCACACACTGTCCTCTCCCTAACAGAGAGATTTAATAATTCACGCTCCCCTTTTCCTGTTTGTTCTGTGTGGCACGCACCCCTCCCCTCTGATGCCGGTTGATGGGCAAATGCATTTGTGCCAACCCATTGAGGGTTTAATGATGCAGAAAGGTCAATTGTTGACCCCTCTAGTGCCCTGGCTGGACAGGACACTGCATGTGTCTGAGGGAGAGTAAGGGGACATTGATTGTCTCTTCAGAGATCCTTCAATCATGGATCGATAACATTAGGATGCATTAGGTTTAACTTTCCAGTACGGCTGGACAATAAACTAATAACATATTGGGGTTGTGGTCAAATTTATGTTGATAAAGATGATAAGCTCTGGACATTTTTATTTTATGAATTAATCTAACAGCCTATTAAACAAAGCAAAAATAAACACAACTTTTAGTGCGGAAAAACTGCCATCCAATATTATCCAAAAAGAGTTGGGTTTTACTTGAAGAAATTATGACAGAAACATATTACTTTAGGAATAATGTACAGACTTATATCGCCCTGAAGGGGTTTATTCTGCAATAACAACTGGCTGGATATACATTATACCGCTTATTACATGGCTCTTTAAATACAAAGCTTCCTCAAAGAAAAAACAGTTCCTAACAAACAGCTTTGAGCCTAGACAAAGTTCAGACAAGACTGACATTTAAGGCATAATGTACAGTCATATCACTATAGAGAGAGCGTGACGGTGTGACTTGAGAGATGTGAAAGAAGCACTGGCCTCAAATACCCAGATCAATGTATGCTATTTGGCATTGCTAATGGTAACAGTTGTTATCTGGCAATAAAGACTGGGACACACCAAGTGACTGTTGACCAATGTTGGGCCACCGTCGAGTGTCTGTCAGACAAGTTTTGCACATGTTGGGCTCATGCTGATGGCAGTTTGCCCGATTAAACATGTTGAATCAGCATTAGGGCCATCGGTGAGTGTGAGAATTCTGATTGGATGGTCAGTTTAGTGAGTCGAGATTTAAAGCAAAAGTAAAAATAAGCAAGTCAAGATGGCACAGACTGTTCTAAAGTAACGTTATCTTACCCAAGCATTCCGATATGCAGATATTTTCATAACAACATGAGTTACTTAAAATGAAGAAAGATATAAACATAACTGATATTCAAATTGGTAAGCAAGTGCTGCTTTGTTTACGTTTTATATATCTGCGTAAATCTCCATTTATCCTTTTGAATGACGAATATATATTGATACCTGCTGATATACAGTTAATTCCGTGAGGCGGCAACACTGTTGACTTTCATCGCTACTAATTCTTTGAAGTTGATGACTGACCAATCAGAACCAAGTATTCCAGAGAGCTGTGTAATAATATTCTATAATCTTATTATTTTTAAGGAATATGCTAAGATTTATTTTCCACTCATTTTAATTTATATAGTATCTGCAGAACTGATATAAATACAAATTCTGTGCTTTATTGTAAATTAATTGTTAGATTTGAATTTGATTAATTAAAAAAAATAATAATAAAATTATGTTAGACACCATTTTGATTCAAATATTTGTATAAAATAATAAAACACCAAAAAATAAAATGGAAAACATAAAATGGGTTTCAGGGGGCCCTAAATTAAAAGGTATCTTACTCTATGGAGTTTAATTGTAAACAAACAATTACATTTTATTCTAACATTTTATTACCAAACATTTGGAAAGCATTTCCTTCTACATGGTAAATGGTCAATGAATATTGTGATAAATATCAGTATGATGTGGAAAGAAATATCATTATAATATTTTTGGCATATTGCCCAGCCCTACTTTCCAGCATGAGTTTAATTAAAGAAAACATATTGTTTCATGTTGATTTAATATGCTGAGGACTTTTTTATAATCCTGATTACGTTTTTTTCCTGCAAACTGAGCTGTAATTCTGTTAAAAGCAAAATAATGGTGAAACTAGATTACATCCATTTAATATTGGGATCCACCAATTTTAATTATCTTGTGGCGCTCCTTTTAAAGGCATTTCTCTATAGGGATATTTTTATGTGTGAATGTGACGCATGATTCTTCACATCTTTTTATCAAAAACATTATTACTTCTCAGTGAGAAATTAAGCAGAAAGAGGCACATTAAGAACATTGTTTTACGGAAATGGTTATTCGCTAGTTCAGTTTCATGTGAAGGCATCTCTGATATCCTTCTCTGTGTGCTAAAAGCCATTTAAAAAGATGCAAATCAATAAACCAGCAATACCTAATCCACAATATTCAGAGAGCTGCATGCGGTACTGCTGCATGCGATGTTCTCAGAGTGTGTGAAGTTCATCGCTTTTCAAACCAGAGAAAAGAGTGACTCAGAAGTGACTCATGAGTCATTTTCAAGGTGTGAATACTTGATCAAGCCTAGTAGAATTCTTCCTGGTGGCCTACATATTCTGTCTGTTCATAATATATGAGCAATGATGTTCCTTTATGTCTGCAGCTGGTGTTATGCTTGTTCCGGAGAGGAGAACAGTGGATGGATTTGAGCTACACTTTGGGCTAAACTACCTGGGCCATTTCCTGTTGACCAATCTGTTGCTGGATGTGCTGAAGAAATCAGGCAAACCTGGGAAATGTTCCCGAATAGTCATTATGTCTTCAGCTACCCACTATGGAGGAAGATTAACTCTGGATGACTTGCAGGGAAGGTTAGAAGCTTTTTTGATTGCCTCAAGCCTTTTTGTGAATGGAAAGGACAAGCTGAATCGTAAAGACAAAGATTTAATCTAAAAATATATTAGATTGTGCCCAAGGCCACTGTTGAATGTATAGTGTTAGACAAAAAAGACATAGCCTACAATTTTGTGTGTTCTGTGTTTGCAGACAGAATTTTGAATTCACCCCGAACAAATTGTATATTCTTTATTAAAAGGGTCATGAACTGCCTTTTGTTTTTTTATTTTGTACTCCTCTCTGATATCAATTTATAATCTTATCAGCTATGTTCTGTCCTGTTTTGACCCCCCTCATCAGAACGCTCTGTTTGAATAGGCATGGCAGATTGTAGATTCGGAAGTAAATGCTCACTGCTATGATTGGCTAACACTTGTGTAATGAATGAATGAGGCATTTATATAGCACTTTGTGTATTGCTGTACACCCAAAGTACTTTACAATCATGAGGGGTCTCTCCTCAACCACCACCAGTGTGCAGCATCCACTTGGATGATGCGACGGCAGCCACAGTACAACGGCTCCAGTGCACTCACCACACACCAGCTACAGGTGGACAGGAGAGAGAGTGATGGAGCCAATTCAATGAATGGGGATTATTAGGAGGCCATGATGGTCAGAGGCCAGTGGAGGGAATTTGGCCTGGACACCGGGGTTACACCCTTACTCTTTACGAGAAGTGCCATGGGATTTTTTTTTAATGACCACAGAGAGTCAGGACCTCGGTTTAACATCTCAACCGAAAGATGGTGCTTGTTGATAGTATAGTGTCCCCATCACTATACTGGGGCATTAGGACCCACACAGACCACAGGGTGAGCACCCCCTGCTGGCCTCACTAACACCTCCATCCTCTACTTGGAATCAGTGTTACAAGAACCACAGGCACATTGTTTTTGCATTTTTTTGTAGCATAAACCCCATAAAACCGATGCGAGCTTCAGATCTTCCAATGTTTCTCTATGACGCTGAAAGCTAAAGATGTCCGAGTTCCGCTCCCCGTGCAACTGATACTCGACTGTCATTGGCTTATCTGTGGAAAACATCAGATAACTGCATTATAACAAAATAGTGTAAGTGTAACTGTAATTTAATGCTGCAACAAAGACTACATGATGCCTTTAAATGCAACTGGTCAGGTGAACTAATGATGAACATTCACTTTAATGCCAGCTTGTTTAGTTTGCTTTGTCTGCCTGTCCACCAGGTGCAAATAGTGAAAACATGGAATGGAGTTTAATTCATATGTACTCTGAATGAGCCAAGTGGAATAGATTTGAGGAAGCAGCAGCATGAAAGTCAAGGCTTTAGTTAAAATCTGGAATGGAGTTTAATTTATTAGGGCATTCCTCAAGTGGAATGGATGTGACTGACGGCGCTGAAGTGAACAGACATATGCGCTGAATTAGAGAGAGTAAAGTGAGCGTGTCCAATATCATTGGATTTAAAAAGTGGGTGGGTCTTGTCACCTACACACAAAGTTTCTAATGCCCATGGATAGTTTTGTAATTTAACATCCATATTTCTCAGTTAGTTTAAGAGTAGATTGCAGCGACTTGCAACATTTTGAGACTTGCATGAGTAAATGTAAAAATGTATGACCATATATACAGGTGTATATATATATATATATATATATATACACTCACCTAAAGGATTATTAGGAACACCATACTAATACTGTGTTTGACCCCCTTTCGCCTTCAGAACTGCCTTAATTCTACGTGGCATTGATTCAACAAGGTGCTGAAAGCATTCTTTAGAAATGTTGGCCCATATTGATAGGATAGCATCTTGCAGTTGATGGAGATTTGTGGGATGCACATCCAGGGCACGAAGCTCCCGTTCCACCACATCCCAAAGATGCTCTATTGGGTTGAGATCTGGTGACTGTGGGGGCCATTTTAGTACAGTGAACTCATTGTCATTTTCAAGAAACCAATTTGAAATGATTCGAGCTTTGTGACATGGTGCATTATCCTGCTGGAAGTAGCCATCAGAGGATGGGTACATGGTGGTCATAAAGGGATGGACATGGTCAGAAACAATGCTCAGGTAGGCCGTGGCATTTAAACGATGCCCAATTGGCACTAAGGGGCCTAAAGTGTGCCAAGAAAACATCCCCCACACCATTACACCACCACCACCAGCCTGCACAGTGGTAACAAGGCATGATGGATCCATGTTCTCATTCTGTTTACGCCAAATTCTGACTCTACCATCTGAATGTCTCAACAGAAATCGAGACTCATCAGACCAGGCAACATTTTTCCAGTCTTCAACCGTCCAATTTTGGTAAGCTCGTGGAAATTGTAGCCTCTTTTTCCTATTTGTAGTGGAGATGAGTGGTACCCGGTGGGGTCTTCTGCTGTTGTAGCCCATCCGCCTCAAGGTTGTGTGTGTTGTGGCTTCACAAATGCTTTGCTGCATACCTCGGTTGTAACGAGTGGTTATTTCAGTCAAAGTTGCTCTTCTATCAGCTTGAATCAGTCGGCCCATTCTCCTCTGACCTCTAGCATCAACAAGGCATTTTCGCCCACAGGATTGCCGCATACTGGATGTTTTTCCCTTTTCACACCATTCTTTGTAAACCCTAGAAATGGTTGTGCGTGAAAATCCCAGTAACTGAGCAGATTGTGAAATACTCAGACCGGCCCGTCTGGCACCAACAACCATGCCACGCTCAAAATTGCTTAAATCACCTTTCTTTCCCATTCTGACATTCAGTTTGGAGTTCAGGAGATTGTCTTGACCAGGACCACACCCCTAAATGCATTGAAGCAACTGCCATGTGATTGGTTGATTAGATAATTGCATTAATGAGAAATTGAACAGGTGTTCCTAATAATCCTTTAGGTGAGTGTATATATATATATATATCTCATGGTCATATATATAATACCATATAAATGACCTTGGGTTTCAGTAACTTATTTATTAAAAGTTTCAGAAATTAATTTAGTCATAATTTCATAATTGCTTAAATAATAAGGCTAACACTTTAGCTTGGGGACTCACTATTAACTAGTTGCTTATTAGTATGCATATTAATAGTATATTGGCTGTTTACTAATAAAGCACATATTAATGCCTCATTCTGCATAACCATATTTTAGATCCCTTACTCCTACCACATATTTTACAACTACCTTACTAACTATTGATAAGAATTTTAATCACCACTTAAACAAAATAATTTTGAAAATGAGGTGAATTAAGTTTAGTTAGTTTAGTTTATTTATTTATAAAGCACATTTAAAAACAACAGGAGTTGCAACCAACGTACTGTACAACAAATATAAAACAAAGTAAAAACATACCCAATCAAGACAAACAAAGGGACAAATAAAATTTTACACCCTCAAACAGAATTAAAACATATAGAATATAAATGCGTTTTCAAAGCAGATTTAAACAAAGAAATAGAAGGAGAAGATCTTATGTGGAGGGGAAGACCGTTCCAGAGCCTATGTGCTGCCACTGCAAAAGCCCGGTCGCTTTGCGTTTTAAAATGTGAACGAGAAACTGAGAGAAGAAATTGACTAGACGACCGAAGAGATTTAGAGGTGGAATGCAGAATGAGGAGATTACAGATATACTGGGGAGCATAACCATGTAAAGCTTTAAAAACAAAAAGCAAAATCTTAAAATCAACACGAAACTGAACCGGGAGCCAGTGTAGAGAGGCGAGAAAGGGGGTAATGTGCTCACGTTTTCTGGTACCAGTCAATAATCTGGCTGCCGCATTTTGCACCAATTGCAATTGGTTCAGAGATGTTTTAGGCAGACCCAGATAAAGTGAGTTACAGTAATCCAACCTTGAAGTTATAAATGCATGAATTACAGTTTGAAGGTCCTTCATGGAAATCATCTTCTTGATTCTAGCAATTGATCTTAATTGATAGAAACCGCTTTTCACAACAGTACTAATCTGCTTATCAAAAGACAATGCAGGATCAAAGACAACGTCAAGGTTTCTAACACGATCACGTACATTTGATGACCGAGGGCCAAGCTGCTTGACAATGCCAGAGGACACAGCTGTTGGACCAAAAACCATTCTTTCAGTTTTATTTAACTATAGAAAATTCAAGTCCATCCAGCATTTAATGTCCTGAAGATATGCAAACAGAGGATACATAGAACAGTTATTGTTTTTAACAGGAAAATAAAGTTGAGTGTCATCGGCATAGAGATGATATGATAATTTATGTTTCTGAAAAATACAACCGAGTGGAATCATATATAAGGAGAAAAGGAGAGGACCCAGAATAGATCCCTGTGGAACACCGTAAGAAATTTCAGCCCGAGATGAGAAACAGTTCCCCAAATTCACAGAAAAAGATCTGTCCTTTATGTAGGTTCAACACAGTTCAACACAGTTCAACACAGATCGCTGAAAACCAGCTACTTGATCAAGTCTTTGAAGAAGGATGTCATGATCTATCAAATGCTGCACTTAAATCAAGCATGATTAAGATACAGCAAGAACCAGAGTCAAGGGAAAGTAAAATATCATTAGTAACCTTCAACAGGGAAGATTAGAAGATAGAAGTAATTATTTGGTCCAACTTTATATTAGGTGGCCTTAACTACTATGTACATGCACTTTAAATTAATAATTTGATACGATGCACTTATTGTGTACATGTTCTTACATTGCAAATATTTTTTAAAATACCTATATGTAGTTACATCTGTAATTAATTTATGTAATTACATTTATAATTACTGTTGACCCATCCCTTACACCTAAACCCACCCTTAAACCTACCCATACCACCAAACCTGTCCCTAACCTTACCCATATCCCACCTCAATGGCAGCAAAAGTGTTGCAATACAATATGACCACAATAAGTACATTGTACTTATTTTTTGATGTAAGTACATAGTAGTTAAGGCCACATAATATAAAGTGTGACCAATTATTTAAACACACTAATAATTTTCTGTTATTAAACACTGTTAAATGCTGTTCTAGCCGATCTCAAAATGAATATCCATTCATATCCATTCAAACACTATAATTGTGTGGAAAAGGCGGAAAGTCATATTAAACACAAATCTTCCTGTAGTGCAGATCTGTCCATCCTGTTTGCATCTGCTTTATTCCTCAAAATATTACCGGCCATTCAATTTTTCCTCAGGTCTGCTTTTATTGCTTTTCAGTCTTGAGAGTCCTCATCATTTACTGCAGTCATGTACTGCAGAGACTCAACGGCTCAAGGACACTGTCGCTATAACATGTAGTGATTCAGAGCACCATGTGTCTATTGATTGACTGAATGCAGCAAAGTCTCCTGGGAGGCAGAAAGGGGTGGTTATGAGTGTTACAATAAATACTGACAAACAACAAATCTAATACAGCAAACAAGGTGCCCGCATGCAACTGGTGATGACTTCTTGTCACGCTGTATGTTAAATGTGGGGTGGGGGCTCATGCTGTGGATTGGCACAGAAGATTCCTAATAAATATGTCCTTCAAGGTGAGAGAGGGAGAGAGGCAGTGGTGGGCGTAAAGACATCTGCTGGTATAAATAACGGATAAATGAGTCAGCTGAAAGATTAGACATGGATTCTTTATTCTAGGGCATTCTAGGACTTCGAAACTTGCATAGAAATGCAAGATTTTTGGTTTGTTAATGTGAGGGTCACTGTTTCCTCTAGATGCCTGTGAGTTTATCTTGTGCTCAGACCTTCATAAAGCATATAGTATTGTCATGAGACTAATGCTGGTGAAATACCACAACTAAAATGAATATAATTTTTTAAAATTATTATTATTTGGTAACACTTTATTTTAAAGTATCCTTGTTACACGTTACATGTACTTACTATTGTAATATCAATTTATTATGCATAATTACATGCAAGTAACTCTAAGCCAAACCCTAACGGTCATTGCACACTCACTGAGTCCAAGATTTTTGTATGCGTTTTTACGTATTCGTCATCCTTTCCTATCAAAATGCTTGCTACAGATGCAAAAACGCAGAAAATCGAACCCGATCTGATTTTTTTTTTTATGATGGATGAACGTTCCAGAGGGAGTGTGTAAACGTGATTGACACAATGTGAGGTCATATTTATTTTTTAACGTGAAAATTTCAGACAAGAATTTCGGACTCAGACATTTACCCTAACCATATAGTAAGTACATGTAGTTAATTAATATTACTCAGTACTTAAATGTATAATTTCACAAGAACAAGGACACCTTAAAACAAAGTGTAACCAATTATTTTATAAGTTGAATATTAATATATTCAACTTATCAATATAACTTTAATAGATTAAATTTAAATGGACATATTCAAATCAAGCATTTTGTAATCGAACAATCAATCATTCAAACATTCAAAGTTAACAAGTAAATTATGTAAGTAAATAGTCAGTAATTAAATGAAGAACAAAGATACTAATTACAATAGAAAAAACAAACTAAAATTAGTTTTTAATAATATATATAAATGACTGGGTATTATGTCAGGCATTATTGTTGCATTGGTATTGAATATTTGAAAATTGTATTGATGGGCAATCTCGGGGTGTATAAAAGACCTCTAACCATGTTAGGTGTTATTTCAAAGATATGAAAAATGTCTGCAGAATCATTCATAACAATGTAATAATTCTGAACAATGTAATAATTAACTTTCCTTTTCACCTGCCGTCACCAAGCCTTCTCATTTTTCAGCTCTCTTTCAACTGCCTGTTATACAGAGATCACGTCCTCTCCTCTGATCCCATTCTATTATGAAAAGCTCTTTTTAATGATCCAATCAGTTCCTGGTGCATAAAATCAAGTCCAGCCCTGCAGTTTTTTTTTCTCTCATTGAATATTCTGTTTCAATGAGAAATGCATCATAAAATGAGTTGCAAACTCTGTTTATGATTGTTAACTAAAACTGCAATTATTCAAATTAAATGTATATGCTAAAATATTCTAGTTGCAATGAACTTGAAATAACAGAAATATTACATGAAAAACTTGAAGGTGAAGCTATATAGAACAATATTAAAGCTTTAAATAAATATAGAAATATATAACTCTCTGCGTGTGTGTGAATGATCAGACTTGAAGCAGCAACACATCAGCAAGCACGTTTTTGTCATAATGGGTTTACAAATGCAAATTACTGTAAACAACACATTAATGATCATTGCCACCAAAATAGCTGTTTAACCACACTCAGTGTCTCTTTGTTTTATTCTCTCTCTTGCTCAGGATGTGTTATAGTGCTCATGGTGCATATGCCCAGAGTAAACTGGCCCTGCTGCTGTTCTCCTACCACCTGCAGGACCAGTTGTGGGTCAGAGGTGACCCTGTAACAGTTAACGCAGTGGACCCAGGCATGGTGGATACAGCCCTGTATGACAATCTGTCTAGCCCGGCCCAGCTGGCCAAGAAACCTTTCGTAAAACTGCTCTTCAGGGTAAGGCAAATCATACTGCCCTCTATAAAACCTCATTAGTCAAGTTTACTGGAGGATAATAATTGCCTTGACATATTTGGAATGCATTATTTCACTTAAATAACTTGCCAAACTTTGGAAAGTCAGCCAAACTAGGCCTGAGTCACTGGCTTGATGGTTTATTCAGACATCTGTCTGTGCTTGTCAAAGAATTATTGAGGTGTAGAGCTTCAGTTTTACTGCTGTTTGGGTTCTTTTTTTTTGGCTTTTGTGCCAATTTTATTGACAGGACAGAGAGAGGACAGGAAATGAGGTGGAATTTGACTAGACTAGACATTAGAGTGAATGTACCGCTTTTAAGTGGTTGTAAACAAAAATGCAAATTTTCAATAACAATAGGACAATTATTGTTTTCATATTATAGACGATAACGGCAAAATGAAAAATATTTTAAATCTGTACTATTTATGATAAATAAATTAAGGAATGAATTAGTGGATGGATGGATGAATAAATAAGTAAATAGAAAATATATTAATTAATTTTGTGAGGCTTTCATGATAATGCAAAATATAAACTATATGTAACTATTATTTAGAAATTAGTAGTTGAGAAATTTTGGTCACACATTATTTTAAGATCCAATTCTCGCTACTAACAAACCATTAAATATGACTTTTGCCTCAATCTCCTAATTTACTGCTTATTAATAGTTAGTAAGGTGGTGTTTAAATTTAGGTATTGGGTAGGATTAGGGATGTAGTAAACAGCCAAGATGTTAATAATAGTGTTGCTAATAAGCAGCTAGTTAATAGTGAGAATTGGTCCCTATACTAAAGTGTTACAGAAAGTTTTATCTGAAATAAAATAAGTTTAAGATTTTTATATTATATATTTATATATGTATTTGTATTTAATTTATTTTAATTTTTTTAATAACCCTTGTTGGAACCCCTACTATTTAAATGCTTTCTTAAATTTTTAGTTACATTTTTTTTTTTTTAGTTACATTTTTAATTAAAAATAGCTAATATCCCTGATAACTGCCATTATTTATCAGTCCAGTATAGAATTCCCAGCTTTCATATCTAAAATTCATTAAATTTAGCGAGTTCATGAATATTCTCCCTCAGATACATTGCGTCTGTGTGTAACATGCTTTAGAATTACTGACAAAGGCCATTGTGAAAGGTGCACTTTTGAATGACAACATTTTATGACAAACCCACCTGCCCCAATGTGTTGCAATAGGGCATTGTGACAGTGCGTTGTATCCCAGGAGACACCGTTTTCACTCTTTATTTTCTTTTTCTCCATCTGTCTGTCTCACCCAATATTTTGGAATTCGTCTTGAAATCTAAAGGTTTGGAGCCGCTGTTTCAGGGTGAACAATAATTGGATTTAGTTTGTCTCTTTGCTTCAAAGGTGTGTGTGTGTGTATTTGTGTGTGACTGTGTGTGTTAATCAGACATGATTCTTTCATCTTCCTTAAGAACATTTGTTACATGTCTTGAATTCCAGATCAGTGTAAGAAAATGAATACAAGAATGAGAAAAGAAAAATAAAATATACAATTACACATTCGCGCACATAAACGTATATAGTATCTTCAGATTTTTAAATGTGATTTTAGACTTTTGGATCTCACTGTTTACAATATATGTTACATGCCACCTATATACAGTAACTACTTGTCTATTAGCTCACTGATGTGTTGGCTCAAAATTATAAAAATTGCTACCATTTTCGCAGGTTGTTTTACTGTCATCCCTCATCCAATGATAGAGTTTCTTTCTGCTCCATTAAATTTAGCTAAGTTTGTGCTAAAAGAGCTTCAGATATGATCAGAATAGCAAATAGCAGATAGTGTTGTATTCTCTGTCAGAACAGTATATAATTAATTTTTATGTGTTATACTCTTTGGTTATGTGCAATAGACAGGATAAGGTAGCCTACAAAAACCGCAACAATGGGCAGTGAACTTCGTCTCTTTTCAAGGGGAATTATTTGTACTACAAAAGATAATTCAGTGTGTAATCTGTTGAATACAAATGTAATTTCCGTGAAACTCGTACCCTTGTTGAGGTGAGGTGTTTTGATATTGATTTATTGTGATCGTTATCAGCACGGCAATATCCTTTTGCAGGGTGCTTATTTACGAGTCGGGTTGAGTCACGGTTCATGGTGTCCATTATGTATGAGGCACAAGAATTGCTTTAGAAAACCCAGAAATTACGAGTCTTAGTGAGGACAGTGTGCTCTACGTGTTTAAAAGAAAAGTTGACAAATTATGAATGTCTTGAGGGGAAATATTGGTATGACTTAACAGGCAAAGGCTTTAAAAATAGAAAAGCACACCCACTGTAGAGAATACAATTTTCGGCACTTGGCAGAAAGAAAAAAGGTTTATCCAAGAGCAAACATGTTTGTTGAGAAAAAAAATATGTCAAAGATAATGATGTCACAGATCAGCCAGGCTCATTCACCTCCCAATCACAACGCACTCCTTCACCTGAGTATTAATTGCACACACCTGCACATAAAAGCACACACCTCACACCAGCTCATTGTCCGATCTCGTTTTCTTTCGAAGTGGACTAACCTGTGTACTTACCTTGATCTCCTACTTTACCCCCTGTCTCATCTCCAGCGTGTTCTTCACAGCTCTACTCCATCGTCTGTCTCCAAGGATCTCCACAAGTGTGTCTCCCCTGTCCAGGATTATATGGTGTGTGCTCCGTCTCCCCAATCCACGAGTTCCTGTGAAAGCAAAGGATATTCCATTATCACCCTCATCGTACTACTATACCTGTTCATTGAACATGTTACTCACCTCCATCAGCAAACCGATGACTCCGATTGCAATAAAACTCACCTGTTGTATTCCAACCATCTGTCTGATTCTGCTTCTCTAACAGAAGATCGGACAAAAACCGAGGGATACGGCAGGATGAGTCAGCCCGATCCATTCCAGGAACTCGTGGATAATCTTCGGCGAGTTCTCCGCAACCCCACAACAACTCCGGTAACTCCCGTCACTAACAGCACCGACACCACCTCTTCTTCACCGTATGTGATTGCCAGTCCCCAGGACGAGCGCTCCAGTGGGCTGAGACCATCTGGGCCCAATCCGGTACTGTGACACAATCTGCTAACAGTTTTATTTCAGAGAAGTTTTCGGCTGGCCGAAAAATTGTAATTGTATCATCTTCGTCAAGAATCTCTGTCTATAACTAACTATGCTCTCCAATTCAGAACCCTTACAACGGCCAGTGGCTGGAATGAGTGCTCGCTCCTTACCACCTATCGTTTAGGGACTGGAACCAAGAGTGCGGCTGCAGCTCTCTGCATACGATGACTCCCACAGCTTGGAGAGATTCATCCAACTCTCCATCAGGTGTGCCAACCGTATGCAGTCTTGCTTCTTGGAATCCCAAAATTCTCCCAGCTCTGCACTCCTTCGCCACCCAGCGACTCTCAGCACTCCAGAACCAGGCCACAAACCCATGCAAGTTGACCTAACCCGTCTTTCTTCCACTGAGCGGCAGAGGCGGCTGACCCAAGGCCTGTGTTTGTACTGCGGTGCTGGCAGGCATGTAATCTCCACATGCCCAATTCGTCCTCCTCGACCGATGGTGAGTGTTATAAAGTCAATTGTGGCTAATATGCAGCCCCTCACTGCCATAGTAATCCTTACTGGCTCTAATGCCTGTGTTCCAGTACATGTCCTCCTCGATTCCGGGTCAGCCGTGAATTTACATTTTCAGAGAGTTTACATTTTGAATTTACATCAAATACAGTGCGGGTCCCATTCACCTTCAAGTTGGTCAGTTGCATGAGGAATCCATCCATCTCCTGGTTCTGGAGGGATCCACCGCTGAGATCATTCTTGGGCACCCTTGGTTCGTGCAACATGACCCCGTCATCTCATGGAGTACTGGTGAGGTTCTGAAGTGGGGCAACAAATGCTTTCCTGACTGTTTCCCTCATCTTCCCAGACCCATCGACACGTTCCCCTCTGACGCTGACCATCAACTCGACCTCCAGCGACCAAGACCACCTACCAAGTCCAGTCGATAACAGGAAAACCCCTCAGTCGTAGACACATCAAATACAGTGCGGGTCCCATTCACCTTCAAGTTGGTCAGTTGCATGAGGAATCCAACCATCTCCTGGTTCTGGAGGGATCCACCGCTGAGATCATTCTTGGGCACCCTTGGTTCGTGCAACATGACCCCGTCATCTCATGGAGTATTGGTTCTGAAGTGGGGCAACAAATGCTTTCCTGACTGTTTCCCTCATCTTCCCAGACCATCGACACGTTCCCCTCTGACGCTGACCATCAACTCGACCTCCAGCGACCAAGACCACCTACCAAGTCCAGTCGATAACAGGAAAACCCCTCAGTCGTAGACACATCAAATACAGTGCGGGTCCCATTCACCTTCAAGTTGGTCAGTTGCATGAGGAATCCAACCATCTCCTGGTTCTGGAGGGATCCACCGCTGAGATTATTATTAATTACATTTATATAGCGCTTTTCTGCTTTTCTAAGCACTCAAAGCGCTCTACATTGTGAGGGGTGGTGTCTCCTCGTCCACCACCAGTGTGCAGCATCCACCTGGATGATGCGACGGCAGCCATAGTGCGCCAGAACGCCCACCACACACCAGCTTACTGGTGGAGAGGAGACAGAGTGATGAAGCCAATCAGTAGATATGGGGATGATTAGGAGGCCATGATGGTCAGAGGCCAATGGGGAAATTTGGGATTTTTTTAATGACCACAGAGAGTCAGGACCTCGGTTTAACGTCTCATCCGAAAGACGGTGCTTTTTGACAGTATAGTGTCCCCGTCACTATACTGGGGCGTTAGGACCCACACAGACCGCAGGGTGAGCACCCCCTGCTGGCCTCACTAACACCTCTTCCAACAGCAACCTAGTTTTCCCAGGAGGTCTGCCATCCAGGTACTGACCAGGCTCAACCCTGCTTAGCTTCAGTGGGCAACCGGTCTTGGGCTGCAGGGTGATATGGCTGTGTCCACCTGTTCTTCAGGAGGACACAGCCATACTTCCTAGTAGAAGTAGACGCTTCTACCTTCGGAGTAGGAGCAGTCTTGTCTCAGCAGCAGGGGACTCCAGCCAAACTCCATCCATGTGCCTTCTTCTCACGCAAACTCAGCCCGGTGGAGATTAACTACGACATCAGCAACAGAGAACTTCTAGCCATCAAACTGGCTTTGGAGGAATGGAGGCATTGGTTGGAGGGTGCACAACATCCATTCATCGTCCTCACAGACCATAAAAACCTCCAATATCTGCGTGATGCTAAAAGACTTAATCCCCGACAGGCCCGGTGGGCGCTGTTTTTCACCCGCTTCAACTTTACCATATCCAAATTAACCATCACCAAACAGATACACCTACCAGTTGCAACTCCCTCCGACGTCGGGGTCCTCGACCCTCAGGAGCGGGCCGTGGAGGAGGGGGTACTAATTAATTGCACACACCTGCACTTCATCATCTCCCTCATCAGCCTGCACATAAAAGCACACACCTCACACCAGCTCATTGTCCGATCTCATTTCCTTTCGAAGTGGACTGATGCTACAGCTACTAACCTGTGTACTTGCCTTGATCTCCTACTTACCCCCTGTCTCATCTCCAGCGTGTTTTTCACAGCTGTACTGCATCGTCTGTGTCTCCAAGGATCTCCACGAGTGTCTCCCCTGTCCAGGATTGTGAGGTGTGTGCTCCGTCTCCCCTATTCACGAGTTCCTGTGAAAGCAAAGGATATTCCATTATCACCCTCATCGTACTAATATACCTGTTCATTGAACTTGTTACTCACCTCCATCAGCAAACCGCTGACTCCACCGATTGCAATACAACTCACCTGTTGTATTCTAACCATCTGTCTGAGTCTGCTTCTCTAACAAATGTTGTGTTTTAAAAGTTGTTGTTTTTTTTTGTTTTTTTTGGTGAAAAAGAATTTCCTTGCTGTGCATGATATGCATACTGAATGCAAATACACTTTCTGAAGTTTATTTCTGGAACCGTTTGTGTTCAGAGAAAGAGAGCAATGTGACATCTTTCCTATAAACCAAATGTGCTCTCAAAACTGAAGTATCGTACTTTTAAACACTAATTTTACATTTACACATCTTTTCCACCAGTGTACTATTTCTCACCTGACAGCATTTCCAATTGTCAGAACCTAAACCGAGTAATAAAAAATGCTTGGATATAAAACATTAGGGGTGGGTGGTATGGCTAAAATCTTCACAGTATCCGCCTTTATCACAATGTAGTTCATCTTCAAAATCATGCTTTAGAAATTAAATAGCCATGTGGTATTGTCTAGTTTTAGATAACCCATTGAATTTATATGAACAAATACAAGGTACTTCATCTCTGTTGATTATTTTCTCTTTTTATTTGGCACTTGATGGATAGAACATGCTTAAGTGTTACTTACTAAGAAACAATTAAATGTATTGTGAACTAAGAGTGAACAACATTTATGGTTACAATTTATTTTAAGGTGTCCTTGTTACAGTGTAGTTATACATACACACACACTCACACACACACACACACATATATATATATATATATATATATATATATATATATATATATATATATATATATATATAGAGAGAGATAGAGATATAGATATGGATTATTTTATTTATTTATTTATTTTATTTATCTCATATAATGTACCCAATAATAATGTACCCTATTTATGTATTTACGAATAAAAAAAATAAAATGTTTTAAAGTACTGTCACTCACATAAAAATGATGTAAAGCAGCCCTATTAACTGATAGCCATGCAAATATGTTTATACGACCCAGCTACTTGACACATTTCTACTGTTGCGTGGTATGTAGTGTCTGTAAATGTTGCGCTCAGCCTTATAAAACAGTATATAAATGTGTTGAGTCTTTCTGTACCGCAGTACTAACAGCTTTAAGAGAGAAGCTTTTCTTACACTCTTTGTGCTGTATTTATTCAGTATTGAAAAACCTTGTGGCTCCTGTAGTTTAATCCAAATTCCCTCAGATGAAAGAGATCTAGAAAAGAGAAAAACAGTGCTCAGCCCCAATTGCCCGGCCTCAAAGATAGCCGTTTGAAGTGCAGAATCTGGCATCTGTTTTAGAGAAGATCCGCTGTCCTGTGTAATTGATCCGTCTGGAGGTCATAGTCCAACTGACCGTCTGCATATCAATCTCACCAACTGTGCTGCCCAACTTTTAGATCTTCTGATGTGGAAGCGAGCCATAACATTTGCAATTAGAAGGATAATTTGAATAATTAACCATGGCAGCTGGAAAGCATCTTGTGTAAACATGAGGCAAGAGTCACATGAGGAAGTGTATGAATTAGGACTGACAATAAATAAATTGAATTACAAAATCAAATGAATCACATATATGAATATTTGGGGGAAAAGCCACAAAATAAAGGTAATTTAAGACATTACAGTGTTGTGGCAGATTAGTAAGGCATTCAATAGACATTACCAAAAATCAGAGCTTTTCATTTGAGTTGCTTTTTGCATCAAGAGCACAGGGTTTTGAGATGTCATGTCAAAACAGTTAAAGGGATTCACCCAAAAAAAATGAAAATTCTGCCATCATTTACTCGCCCTAATGTTGATCTAATTCTGTATAACTTGTATTCTTCTACTGAACTCAAAGAACCCTAGTGAAAAACAACTAATTTTGTGCTTAATGCACTTTAATTGTGCAGAACTATAGATATACTGTAGTATATGTAATTGTGCTAAAGTGGAAATATTGCAAGTATACATTAGGTACACTTTAAATATATTTCATTTAAAGACCCATATTATTCAAAGATCATACAATCCTCATCAATAGTGACATTAAAACACATTTTAGGCTTAATATTGGGAAATGTGCATTGTGCACAAGTGATTTTTATATCAGTCTTGAGTGATATAATAGATCTTGAGTGATATAATAGATCTGAACTTGAACTCTGAAAGACTCTGAAATATGAATTAAATGTATTTTTAATATATTAATTTTTACTAAGGAAAACAGTTTGTAGAATGCTGGTAACCAAAACCATTTTGTCAACCATTGACATCCATTATGAAAATTACATGAAAATTCTGTCATTTACTCCCAATTATTTTTGGGTAAGATAATTTTAGTGTCACACTGTACAGTAATATTCAATACTTTATATTTACATTCGTATTCATGTAACATTTATTAACGTATGTTAATGTTAATTTCTACGTATACCTGATATTTTTTTTACATTTTAACACATTTTTTAAATAAGCATCTGGTTAATGTGTATATGTTTTTATATGAGTGAATATAATTTGAATATATTAAATTCTGTAAAAAAATATAAATAAATAAAAAGCCATGATACCAAATGCTTTACCTAATGTTCATAGTTTAAACCTTATTGTAAAGTGTAACCAAATGACAAATTGACAGTCCTGATACAGATATAATCCTAGTATTTTGCCGCAGGTTTATTTACCAAAGCAACTTACAAGAAAGTGCACATGTAAGTGACAATTACCAGAGCTAGCAGCTAAGGATATATGTCAAGTACTAGGGTTAGACTTCAAGTGCTAAGAAGAACACTACAGCACAAATGCACTATAAAATTGCCATGGCTGTCACGTACAAGGATCATGAAGTCATTGACATTGGCAGAAATTACAAATTTATATTTTTACTCCAGGAATCGGGAACATCTTTCCTGTCCTTCTTACATATTTAATATCTGTCTCAGATTAAATATTCTTAACGAGCCCACAGCTGTGTTGACTTCATCTCTGATTCCTGTCCATCCACAGACGCCTGCAGAAGGAGCATCCACGGCCATCTACGCTGCAGCTGCCTCCGAGCTGGAGGGGATCGGAGGACTGTATCTGTACAACGGATGCAAGACGGAGTCTTCAGCACTTTCTTATGACCAACGGTTGCAAACCAAGCTGTGGAAAGAAAGCTGTGCTCTAGTGGGTCTCCAATAGACCTGAGAGAACATCAGCACTGAGCTCCTGATCACTGAAACCTTGGCCCTCATCTTACAGTCCATATAACATCCACCTGAAAAATTCAACCTCATGCCTTAAGTTAGTATCCCTGTTTGCCAAACTATCCCTTGGTCTTTAAATAATCTAAATACCTTTATAGTGTTCACACAAACTATCTTTTAACGTCTTGAGAACGTGTACCTCAACGAAATGTGACAAGTGTGCTGTTTTCCATCCTGCAAGCGCTCACTTTCTCCTCACTTGGGAACTCTCTGGGAACACTTTTTCCCTGGACTAAGCAAATAAAACGGTAATTTCGACTAATAATCTAGAATCTTGTTCTCTGCTAAGCCTTTTTGGGTGCTTAATGAATCAGGACCGTCACAATGGCTGTTCTACTAATTTTCCTTTGGATTTTGTCAACAGACTATAAAGACAATCGAAGGATAAAAGGATTATATGTGAAATCTCCAGCTCTCTAAACTGGGCAAATACCAGCCTTTATCTGTTGACTCTCTTAGTTTCCGTGCTAGTATTTTACGTCTTTCTTTGTTAGTATAGTTGTATATCTTCAGTGGCGCCTACGTTGGGTTATTCCGTTCATCAGTCAGTGTCATTCTTCCCTCTGCCTACCGCATTTAATTGCCTGAAGACCAACTGCAGAAGGGCTAAGGGGGGAAAACATTTGTCTGGCTAAGCCCTTCATTTTTCATCCCCTCACTGTGCAATTTGCAATGCTGTGTTTTGAATTCAACCCAAAAGAGACGGCTGCCCTCATGCCAGGTGCCTCACCTTCATTCACCTTTATCCCAGAGGGGGAAATTTCGTCCAACTGTTCTGTTCGTGACTGTGACGTGCTCGGAATTTGTGATTCCAATGTGTAATAATATAGTTGTTGTGTTTTTTTTTCCGACAGACCTTGAAACAGAAACATTTAAAATATGTGCACATATTTTATAAATCAAGATTTTCCTTTGAGATGTTGAGACTTCATTTTTAAATATATTCAGGCATCCTTTTTTTAATATGTATTTATCCAAGGTCGATGTGCAATAGCAAACCAGCTGATTGAGTCTTGAAATAATGGAATATTTGTTTTCCAACAGGAGATGTCGCTTCATAAATACCAATATATAAAAGTACTGTAAAATTAGTTGCTTTCTACCCGCTGGTGTCTGTAACAACTTGGAGGTGTCGTCTCAATTTTGGCTGCTTTGGTAAAGTGCTACTTTGACCTGTTAAATTCCCATTTAAATGTACTAGTGTCAAAATGTGCCTGTTATTTGTGTGTTTTATGTGGCGTCAATCATGCAGCTGACCAAATGTGTTCATCCCAACTAATTCAATTCATTTTCTGTATCGTGCAGTGAATGGGATATGAAGTTTTTGGGTAAAAGAGAGATGAAGATATTCCCCCATTTGCATTGCTTTTGAGAATTTGCTTTTGTCATCGCCTAGTTTTGCTTATTGTACTGTAATTATGCACTAATGGAAGTGCTGCTGTATTATAGTGTATCTAGCATTATAGGAAGGGTAAATAACTTCCATGCACATAATGATCCAATAGATTAATTATATGGTTGTGATACTGAGAAATAAATTAATAATATTGTTTGGAGGCACCAAATGGTTTATGATAAATTAATCGAGAAACAGTCTCAGTACAAAATGTGCAAAGAGGATTTTGTGTACTTGGCTCCTCAGCCACATGCACTGTGAAAGAGCCCAATGTTTCTGTCATTTGTGTGTGAAGACGGAGAAAAGAGTGCAGTATTATCTTGGCAGGAGACTCTGAAGTGTCTCATCTTCAGCTCTTGTAGAAAACAGAGTGAATAAGTTTCTCTTCTAAGGCTCGTGTCTAAATAAATACACTGTTGCAGTAGATGTTTATTTCTGCTAATGGTGAAGTGTAAATGAAAATATGGGATTTAAAAGCTGTTTCGGTTTTAGAAATTGTGCCGAGCCGGTCATTTGTCGTTTCAAGGACACCAAGCAGAAGTCATATGATCCACATGCTCTGTTAAATTGAATATAATAAAATGGTTTCATTCATCCTTTGTTCCAGACATTTCCTTTGAAAATTATATTTCTCACTAGTACTTCACAACAAGTTCAGTCACGCATAGTCACATGTACCTTTTTTTTCACTGTATTGAAGTAGTAGTTGTACATTTTGCTTTAAGCAGATTTCAAGAGATGGCTGTTGCAGGCTGTGTTTGTGATGTGACCTGAAATCCTCTACAGGAGCAGATGACTCATTTTAGTTTTTTTCTGTCATGTATGCCTTTGGCAGTTTGTGGGACATCCATCTCAAGCACATCCTAACACCCACTCTCAAACACACGCAATGCCATGCAAGACCCATCTTGTTCACATATTTAAATACGAACACATTTGATTGCTTTTTAAGTGATACCCTTGATCGCAAATACTTGCTGATCAGATTTGGCCTTCTAAATTGTTCTTACCTGGTTTTGCAGTTGTCTTCAGACATCGATGATTCAGTGGACTACTTCTGCTAAATATCTAAAAAGATATTTTGAAGAATGTTGGTTTTGTTTACCGTTGACTTCCATTCTGTGAAAAAAAAACAGAGCCATTTCTCAAAATATCTTATGTTCCATAGAAAAGGAGCATCATACACTTTCAGTGTCACTTTTTAGTCTGATTTAATTTTGATGTTTATAACAGGAACTCAGCCCTTGTTATGAGGTGACTAGGTTTGTGTTATATGCAGCAGCTTGACAAAGTTTAGTATTAAAGTTTAACGCACACATCTCATGTTATATTCAGTTTGGATATGGATTTGCTTCTGATGAAATCAAAAGCACTGAAACTTGTATAATCATATTTCTAAGAATATTTTAAGCAAAATAGTAGCTGCATATTTAATGTATAGCCTGTAGTCATAACAATTAGGCTCTTGAAAATAAAAGAAAATGTTTAAAAAATGTAAGAGGATTCTTAGAAATCCCCTAAAGCCCTATATGCATATAATGTGTCCCCATGTAGGGTTATATGCATGAGCTACATTCTTAACAACTTAGGACTCCATCCAGACAACCGAATCCCTCACAAGTTTCAACAAACAACTGAAAAGGATAGTTCACCCAAAAATGAAAATTGTGTCATGAATTACGCACCCTAATATCGTTCCAAACCTCAAGTCAAGTCACCTTTATTTATATAGCGCTTGTGTCAAAGCAACTGCACAATATCAAAAAAGGAAAATAGTGTGTCAATAATGTAAAATGAAAAGATTAAAAAAAGATTTTCAGTTAAAGGCATTTCATTATTGAATTCAGTGATGTCGTCATCCAGCTCAGTTCAGTTTAAATAGTGTCTTTGCAATCAGGTCGACGATATCGCTTGAAATGAAGTGTCCCCAACTAAGCAAGCCAGAGGCGACAGCGGCAAGGAACCAAAACTCCATTGGTGACAGAATGGAGAAAAAAACCTTGGGAGAAACCAGGATCAGTCGGGTGGGGCAGTTGTCCTCTGGCCAAACGAACCAGCAGTTCAATTCCAAATTGCAGCAAAGTCAGATTGTAAGGGCTCAACTGGTTCCAGTGGTCTTTCCCGATGGCTGTCTAAGTGGCGGGGTCCTCACTGGGGATCTGTCTCTGGCACTCATCTCGGTGTCCTGGTGTCCGCTGATGTTCAGGGCTGTAGAGGTCGTCTCTGGGTGCTGATCCACCATCTGATCTGGATACGGACTGGATCTGGTGACTGCAGTGACCATCTGGGCTGGATACGGACCGGTTCGGGTGTAAAACAAACCTGTAAGACCTTTGTTAATCATCAGAACACACATTAAGATATTTTTTTACGAAATCCCTCCATAGACAGCAATGCAACTACCACGTTCAAAGCCCAGAAAGGTAGTAAGTAAATCGATAAAATAGTCCATGTTGCATCAGTGGTTCAACCTTAATTTAATATCTTAAAAGTCCATATGTGTGACTTTTGTGATGTAGTAAATTTGCTCTGTATCCCACCTGGTACAGCACTTATGATGCAGAGTGCTCAGATTCGAATCCCATGAAACACAAGTCACGAATCATTCCACAAAAGAGCCCAAAGTCTTGCAGAAACAACTGTTGGTTAAGTTTGGGGTATGGTTTAGTTTAGGTGGAATATTATTTTCAAACACGATAGAGCTTTAACTTTCCATTCAAAAAATTTCTGATTTGCCATGATTCGTACAACAAACAACATAATAGAACGTTGCCACAGTCACGTTTAACTGTTTCAGGGGAAATTTAACCTGCTATTTAGCAAGTTTTATTTTGAAACTGCCATGAAACATACAATAAATGCAGTATCAATTTGCAGCTATGTTGTCTCTACAGACACATTTTTTTTTCATGCCACTGCTGTTTAATAATCCTGCATCTGTGATGAAGAAATAATGATATAGCGCCTCTTGTGGACCCCGAAATGTATGGCGGAAGATATTTAAGCATTTGCAGAAAAATATTTTCAATTAGATGGTTGTAGAGGTGACCAGCAGGCTCATCAGCATGCCTTTCACTCTATCAGTCATCTATCAGATTTGCCCAGGATCAATCCTCTCACTCTCAATGGGGTGGGAAGGAAGGTGTGTGCAGAGAGCTGTTGTCTTATCCATAAATCTCTGATTAGTGTCCACGGGCCACATTAGTTTGTGAAGGAGTGTGTGTCTGTATATGTGCTTGACTTGATCCATGTTCCCCTGTTGTTTATTTTCCTGGAAAGGATGGCTATCTCTAATTTATCACTGTCACAGGCTTGCCAGGGCTTGTCACACTTTGCCCATCACTCTATGGCCTCTGTTTATTACTTATAAAGCACATGTTCTGTTTGACCATATTGTACATCCCTAATCCTAAACATAACAACTACCTTACTAACTATTAATAAGCAGCAAACTAGGAGTTTATTGAGGCAAAAGTTAATGTTTGTAGTTAATCGTTTGTTAATTGCGAGAACTGGACCTTAAAATAAAATGTGACCATTAACAGCAGAAATAATATATATTTATATACTAAATATTATAAAATATAATATTTAAAACTGGATAATTCTCCACTTCTCAGTGTTTTATATAAGACCACTGTTTTACGAAGAATGCCAAATTAAACATAATTTATTTATTTTTTATGTATCAGGAGTCACATTTAAATCATGCAAATAATATAAATAAATTGGTATAAAATAATGATAATAATAATAATAATAATAATAATAATAATAATGATAATAATAATAAGGTTGTCCTGATAAGATTGATCGGCCACCAATACCCCCCCCCCAAAAAAGGGTCATATTTTGGTCATATTTTACCAGGAACAGTATAACTTTCTTTGTTCATTTAATAAAATGTTATAAAACTCATTTTCATAAAGGTCACTGTAAATAAATAAATAAATAAAAAAGTTGTAAATAGAGCAAAGATTTTTGGAGTACATTTTTTAAGAAATTCTATTTCACTCTTTCCACTTTAAAAAATTCATGTTTAATTAATTTGTTGCCTGCCATTTCTTTGTATTTATTTATTTATTTATTTATTTATTGTGTGAAATACACTAGCAAAATTTAGTTTTTGAGTGAAAAATTTTCAAAGTAATTTTTACAATGAAATGATGCATTTTTTGTGGAATTTGGGTTATTTAGATCTTATTCACCCATCCTAAGCTGCCTTCCCGGCCATTTTTAACCCAGAAGAGTTGACATCCCTAAATATTAAATTAACTCACTTTGTACATATACTGTATATATATATTTTATAGTGAAACTGCTCTTAGGCCTCAGGGTGGTGGAAATGTTCTGGATGTTATAAACACACTGACGGGGAGTTTGCTTAGGGCCCCCAAAATGCTAGAAGCTAGAATAATTTGTAGTTAAAAAATAGCAATTTGGCCTGTCAAGACAGATCAGCCTCTAATGGGCTCTCTAAATAGGTCTTCCTGATTATGTTCATGAGAAAGCTTTCTGTGCACCAGCCGCTGAACTTTGCATGGGTAATCATACAAATCCTCGGCCAGCTCTCCACTACTTATCCCTCATAGCCTGATACACTCACTGACCGAGGATGTTGCCAAAAATGCCCCTTTTCACCCCTGATCTAAGATCAGTTTTTCCTGATTTCTGGTTAGAACTGAGGTAAGGGGGATTGGCCCTATATCCATATAAAAGAGAAATTTTAGGAGCTGTTAGCTGACTGCTAATAGCTCCAGTGCCCCCTTGGCAGGCTCGGTGGAAAGGCCTTATCTCCACAAACCAGCAGGCCTGCTTAAACCTGGGTAATGCTGTCTTGATAAGCCTTTACATTCAGACTTGCACTCTTTCCCTACCATCCCAACCAAAGCACTGACATCATCCATATTTAACAACTCTTAAGTGTCTGACTCTGATCTCACAAGTGGAGATACATTGGCAATACCAGTTTCAATGAAGAACAAATCCCATACTGACCTTTTGTTCTCTTTGATATGTTTAGCATAAAGCACTCAAACTAATAATTATTCTAATATGACACTGTTTCGGTTTAATTTTCAGTTTAAGCAGTTCTAAATATAATCTAGTAAAATGAGAGAACTGCACTGTACATGCAAATATTCACCTTATTTTTAATATGTAAGCGTGTGACCATTTGTAATTCAAATGTGTGAAGCTTCCAGTGTCATTCGCTATTTATTTTACCTGGACTGTTATGCTGCTTTTTATTGCACTGGTAACTGGTAATTGTTATCATATTATTTTAATTGAATACCTTAATGATAAATACACTGGTTTGTAGTGAAAATAGTTTTACAGTTAATTGCACTTTCGTGGGGGAAGTCGTGGCCTAATGGTTAGAGAGTCATAATCGTAATCGAAAGGTTGCGGGTTCGAGTCCCCGGCCGGCAGGGATTGTAGGTGGGGGGAGTGAATGTCCAGCGCTCTCTCCACCCTCAATACCACGACTGAGGTGCCCTTGAGCAAGGCACCGAACCCCCAATTGCTCCCCGGGCGCTGCAGCATGGCTGCCCACTGCTCCGGGTGTGTGTTCACGGTGTGTGTGTGTGTGTGTGCATTTGTTCACTACTCACTGCTGTGTGTGTGTGCACTTGGATGGGTTAAACGCAGAGCACCAATTTCGAGTATGGGTCACCATACTTGACAATACGTCACGACTTTACTTTTTACTTTATTGTTCTTCAAATTATTCTTCCTGTTGTGGCTAATGAATCAGAAGTTTTGCAAATTCACAGAAAATAGCTTACTTATTTTGAAAAACAGCTAATGTTAATACTACGGTGGCAGAGAGAGCTCAACGTGCTGCAAATAGAAACAAAACACCTGCAAATTAAGAAATCATCAGTTTGAAAACACACAAGCTGCAAATACTCACAACGCAAAACAAAATACAGAAACACGCTGCAAATACTCACAAAACAACCAAATACAGAAACGTGCTGAAAATACAACACAAACAAATGTAGAAACACGTTGCATTACTCACAACACAAACAAATACAGAAACTTGCTGCAAATACCACACAAACAAATGTAGAACTGCTGCAAATAACAAAAAACACACACACACAAAAAAAAAAAAAAAATACAGAATGCGCTGCAAAAACAGAAAAGTCCTGAAAATACTTAGGGACATTGGGGACATTGATTTCCCTCCCTAAAGATTGTAAATACTTGCTCTGTGGTGTTTTTTGTTTGTTTTTTTTTTGTTTGAGGTGTCAAGAATTGGCTGGTTAGCATGGTTTAGCTAGCCTATTTGCTAAGTTCAAAAGAGTTCATAGAGTTCACAAGCAATTAGCTTTTCAGTCTTTTGCCTTCGTTTGAGCATATTTGACAGGTAACCAACCACTAGGCTCAGGCAGAAGACTTTTTTTCTGGTCCAAGATTGGCTTCCACAAACCCTTTGTGTCAGCTTTATTAGAGAACAGGTAACACTGGTTACAGATGAATGGCTAATGGCTGACAGAGCAGGTAAGTGACCTTCTGGTATAATCAGTAACATTTCTGCAGCTAATACAGAGGGATCTTTCAAGAAATATATTTTTGCCTCCAAGGATGGAAAGATTCTCTCTCTCTCTCTCTCTCTCTCTCACAATCTTGCTATCTCTCTCTCTTCAAAAATATGCCTATTCAAAAAATGAAAATGCTGTCATTATTAGTTAGCCTTATCACATGCCAAACCCCTATGCAGTTTTCAATGTAACAAAAATGTTTTTCATACAACAATTCAGAGTAGCCACGTTAATCTAAAAAAAAAGCTCCATCAAAGTCCATTTGGCATTGACTGTGCTGCATATTAAGTTTTTTTCTTTAAAAAAATTATACATTTAATTAATTATATACTAATGTATATTTTTTTTAAATAAAACTTTAATAACTTCACAATTTAACGTTGTCAGAGAAGCTGAAGTTATGTAAATACATTTTATTCTGTTAAAAATAAAAATAAAAAAATGCTGTGCTTTACATTTTTTTAATTTGAATGTGTGTATGCCTTTTTACTCTATCAAGCTGGTTTATGCTGATAGAATAAAATAAAAAAAATCAAGGTCTCTGGTAGCCTAAGTCCTGAAGAAATGCTTTAGAGTGTAAGTCATTTCAACTGCTCCAGTGTTGTTTACCCTTTGTGTAAGCATTCAGATTAGCGATATTGTAGTAATAAGCGGTTTTCATAATGAAAATGCAAGGAGACAAGGTAACCTCAGTGGAACAGTATCTTACCCCCTCTGGGCTTTTTTTTTGTTGTTGTTGTTGTTTATAGGGAGGGGGAGGAACAAAGAGAGACACATTCTTGGAATTTTTTATTAGCAGACTTGCTTTCCCTCGGGTATGTTGCACTCCATGTCAGAGGTCAAATACATACTACAGTTCTCAGATAAAATCCATTCCATTTATTATGCATAGTCTTAA
Source organism: Barbus barbus (assembly GCF_936440315.1). NCBI lineage: Eukaryota > Metazoa > Chordata > Actinopteri > Cypriniformes > Cyprinidae > Barbus > Barbus barbus. The sequence goes on along the minus strand of NC_136735.1, from coordinate 17,572,767 downwards.
AACATAGTGATATATTCGGTAATACTTTACAATAAGATTTCATTTGTTAGCATCACTTCACTACATTAGCAACATCAATTAACAAAATGAAAATTTAAAAAATTTAAATTAAATAAAACAATTCATTGAATGTCAGTTTCAACATTTACAGTAGTCATTATTAAAATCAGAAGTTGTCTGTTAATTTTATTCAATAGACCTGAGCTAACATGAACTAACAATAAACAGAGGTTTTTTATTGATAAACGGTAGCAAAGATTAATATATATATATATATTTTAATGTTCGTTGTTAGTTAATGTTAATGCATTAACTAACACTGCCTACTAGGAATTTATGGGAACCAATGGGACCTTTTGTTTAAAGGCTTATGTTTTTTTCTCAACTGCTTAGACAACAAAATCAATACTATTTGCAGAATATTTTAAACATCATATGTATGTTTCTGATTTCAAAACTACTTTCAAAACTCTTTTTGAGTGTTTTCACACTAATCTAGAAATGCTTCTTAATCTTGTATATTATCTTAGAAAGTGGAAGCTTCAAGATAATATACTGACAAAATTCTAAAATAATTCAATTTTATATCAATCTTAGAAAGTGGAAGTTTCAAGATAATATACTGGCAAAAGTTTATATCAAGTCAAGTTAAGTCAAGTTGAGCTTTATTGTCATTCCGTTACATTTGGGGACATACAGTGGAACGAAATGTCGTGCCTCGCAGGACCACGGTGCTACATAAATACAGACATACAACAATGAAGTAAAAAACACTATAAACCTATACACAACTAACCTACTGACAGATTTTAACTATAAGTATACTATATATAAGTATTTACCCTATACAAACTAAAAAATAAAAGATAAAAAATACAAACTATACGAATGCTTCACAAATACTGTACATGTGCAAAGAGAAACATTTTGAGTCAAGCAGCTGGTTGGGGAACAGTGCAGGATGATTTGTAGTGCATGAGCATGTAAACATACATATATTGCTGAGTCTTTTGTGGGATTGTGTAGACGCAGCAGTGTGTGTAAAGTGTCTAGTGCACATAGAGGAGAGTGTGCTACTACAGGTGGTTTGTACAGGCCCACTCACCTGTGTGCAGCACACTTCAAATTGCACAAAAAAAGTTCCATACAGTTTATCCTTTGGTGTGGTAAGGTTGGGGCGGGGCGGGGCGGGGCGGGGTGTTCCATGTTTCAGGAGGTAGGGGTTTACATGGGGTTTCAGAGGGTAGGAGCTGGAAGAGACTGTGGGAGGGATGGGTGGAGTCCTTCAGGATGCTGTTGGTTTTGCTGGAGCATCGTGTAAGGAAAATGTCCAGGATGGAGGAGAGAGGGGCACCGATGATCTTTGCAGTTGTGTTCACTGTCCGCTGGAGGGTCTTGCGGTCAGCAGCACTGCAGTTCCCGTACCAGACAGTGATGCAGCTGGTCAGCACACTCTCATTGGTGCCTTTGTAGAATGTGGTGAGGATGGGTGGAGGGAGACTTGCTCTTTTCAGCCGGCGGAGAAAGTGTAGGCGCTGTTGTGCCTTTTTGGAGAGTGACATGGTGTTGGTGGTCCAGGTGAGATCCTCTGTGATGTGCACCCCCAGGAATTTAGTGCTGCTGACTCTCTCCACAGTCGAGCTGTCATTGGTCAGTGGGGGGTGGTCAATGGAGTTCCTCCTGAAGTCCATCACAACCTCCTTTGTCTTCTCCACATTGAGGGACAGATTGTTAGTGCCACACCATTCAGCCAGCTGTGCCACTTCCTCTCTGTAGTGCGTTTCATCGTTGTTGCTGATGAGACCTACCACTGTTGTGTCATCAGCAAACTTGATTATGTGGTTGGAGCTGAACTTGGCAGTGCAGTCGTGGGTCAGCAGTGTAAAGAGCAGCGGGCTGAGCACACAGCCTTGTGTTGTGGCCAACACGGACTGACTGAGGTCTTTCGGTTAGAAAGTCCAGGATCCAGTTACAAAGGGAATTGTTAAGACCCAGCAGGTTTAGTTTATTTATGAGCTGTTGTGGGATTATTGTGTTGAATGCCGAGCTGAAGTCAATGAACAGCATTCTAACATAGGAGTCTTTATTTTCTAGGTGGGTAAGAGCCAGGTGGAGGGTGGAGGAAATTGCATCGTCCGTAGAGCGGTTTGGACGGTGGAGCAGGTCGAGTGTGTTGGGGAGGCTGGTTTTGATGTTATGCATGACTAGCCTCTCAAAGCACTTCATCATGATTGGAGTCAGTGCTATGGGACGGTAGTCATTTAGACAGGACACAGGTGATTTCTTTGGTACCGGTATGATTGTTGTGGATTTGAGACATGTGGGGACGACTGCCTGGCTCAGCGAGGTGTTGAAGATATCTGTAAGCAAATCTGTCAGCTGTGCAGCGCATGTCTCTGAGAACACGGCCAGGTATGTTGTCAGGACCTGCAGCCTTGCATGGGTTAACCCTAGATAGGGTCTTCTTTACATCGGCTGGAGACAGACAGAGCGCCCGGTCGTTGGGAGGTGTGGGCAGTTTTTGTGCAGGTGTGTCATTCTGCATTTCAAACCGTGAATAAAAGTGGTTGAGTGCATCAGGGAGGGATATGTCCTCATCACAGGCCTGTGGCAGGGGCTTGTAGTCAGTGATGGTCTGAATGGCTTGCCACAGGCTCCGTGTGTCTCTGCTGTCTGTGAAGTGATTGTTGATTTTTTTGAGCATATGACCGTTTTGCATTTTTGATGCCACAGGACAGATTGGCTCTTGCTGTTTTGAGGGCTGCTTTATCTCCTGATCTGAATGCTTCATCTCTGGCCTTTAGCAGCCCACGAACCTCTGCTGTCATCCATGGCTTCTGGTTTGCACATGTGGTGATGGTCTTGGTGACTGTCATATCATCAGTGCACTTTTTGATGTAAGCAGTCACAGTTTCAGTGTACTCATGCAGGTCTGTGTAGTTGTTGTAGGTGGCTGCCTCTGTAAACATGTTCCAGTCTGTTCACTGAAAGCAGTCCTGTAGTCCTGAGGTGGCATTGTCTGGCCATACTGTGATCTGCTTTTGAACCGGTTTGGCAAGTTTGAGAAGTGGTCTATATGCTGGGATTAGCATAACAGTGATTTGGTCCAAGTACCCGAGGTGGGGGCGGGTACAGCCTTGTAAGGTTCTTTACTGTTGTGTAAACAAATGTTGGTAGAACTTTGGCAAAACTGTCTTTAAGTTTGCGTGGTTGAAGTCACCGGCTATGATGAAAAAGCCGTCTGGGTTATTTGTTTGTTGTTCACTGATGGCGCTGTACAGTTGTGTAATAAGCAGGATAGTGTACTGCTTATTATGGCAACATAATCCTCAGAGTGATATGATCATATTGTTTTCAATAATGGACTTTTAATAAAGTGTTTAGTGTATGTTGTATTTGGTGGTTTTGTAATGTCAATGGTGCAACTGAGTTTGTAAGTTACTGCTTATTGTTTTGAGAAATTTGTTACAGGGATATACAGGGATATTGTTTTGGAATTGTGTCTTAGCAAATAAGGAAAACAGTAAAACTCTTGAGACACCACTGTGATGGTTTCAGGTTTGGCTGCTTGCCAGCAGCATTATTAAGAATATAACAAGAAAATAACATGATTAGTTACATCTCTGTCAAATTAGTTGATGCACTATGTCAGTACTCATAAATCCCAAACAATCATTGAGAACAGACACCACAACAAACACGAAAATGCTTTTTGTTGCCACTTTGCTAATAGGCCTATCTCTTCCATATTGTCCTCATTTTGTGCATTTGTTAGGTAAACGCTATTTGCCTAAGGCTGAATAAAATATAATATTTTGCACATTCATGATTTGGTTGTGATCACTTAAGTGCCTCTCTCCACAAATTAACTATTTTAATAACATTTTTGAGCACTAATATTTCACATGCATATGTATGACTGAAAAATATAACAGGCTGCTAAGGGATTATGGAAGAAATATTGTGCATTGAGATTGAAATTAGGTGAGTGGAGGGCACACATCTGAACATCTCCAGCTTCAGGGTATTGGTAGATCAAAACATCTAACCATTCAAGCAGGAAGTACTCTCATTAGTTACACTGTGAACATCTTCAGCTGTATGTGCAATTTCTGCTAGATATACTTGAGAACTTAAAGGGATAGTTCACCCCAAAATTAAAAATGTCATCATTCTGGTATCAAATCTGTCATCATCAAACTCAAACCTGTATGAATTTCTTTATTATGTTGAGCACAAAAGAAGATTTTGAAGAATGTTGGCATCCAGAGTTGACGGTACCCATTGATTTCCATAGTATTTTTTTATGCTATGGAAGTCAATGTCTAGCATCAACTGTTCCTTGGAATTCACTTTCTCAGGTACTGTAGTAACAAATACAATTTTCAGGCTGAAACAAATAAACCAACCAAATGGAGAAGTATGCAGATAACTCTGGATGTGTGTATGAGATTCATACTTCTTCATTTTCTCATGACATTTTTGTGTCCTGAGATTTTAATTTGATGGACACTAAATTTCATGGTTTCAGAATTCATTTTCATCAAAGTCTTGCAATGATTGCATACATAGCCAGTTTTTACCTCAGCAATATACCATCATCCTTCTTTCAGCCTTCTGACAAAACCAAATGTACTGAATTTATCCATTAATGTCATCAACAAATCCCTATAGGATATGTTTGTAGCTGAATGACAGGTGACAGAAGGAGCTCTGAATTTAATCAATATGGCCCCTTTTGTGGTAAGACTGTTTTCAATTACATCCCAGATGAGATCTGTCAGGGTCCTGACAGCATTTGTTTAGGCTGAGAGAGCGCTGTGTTGTGCTAAACGAGATTCAGGAGAGAAGGTCACAGTGTTCCAGCAAGACGTTGCCTACAGTATATATTTCCACTTAGATCCACTCTTTACTGTTCATTTATGCTGGGGACATTTAAGTCGAACTGTAAATAAATCCCAGATAAGCAATTATTTATTACAGCTATTCGCCTTAAAGAGGACCTATTATTTTTTTCTAGCTTCCAGTTTTTCTCCTGCATTTGATTAAAAAATGACATATAATGCTCAGGCATGTAACAAAAGATGAGAGTCAGAATGAGCTTCATTGGCCAAGTATGTTTCCATACGAGGAATTTGTTTTAGTGACAGAAGCTCCTCAGTGCAACAGAAAGACTGCAACAGAACAGGACATAGATAATGAAAGAATCATATCCAAATAGTCAATGTACAAAACAGCAAAAACACAATATATAATATAGACAATTATGTGTGTACAGGTCTGATATCTGCAAATTTTAAATAAAAAAAAATATATAAATAAAATAAGTGTGGTGAATAAATAATGTATAATAGTTGTGTGTTCTGCGTTTATTGTCAAGTGTTCATGAGATGGATTGCCTGAGGGAAGAAACTGTTCCTGTGTCTGGTCGTTCTGGTGCTCAGAGCTCTGTAGTGTCGACCAGACGGTAACAGTTCAAAGAGGGAGTGTGCTGGATGTGAGGAGTCCAGAGTGATTTTACCAGCCCTTTTTACTCTGGATGAGTACAGTTCTTGGAGAGTCGGGAGGGTTGTACCAATGATTCGCTCAGCAGTCCGGACTACCCTCCGTAGTCTTCTGAGGTCAGATTTGGTAGCTGAGCTGAACCAGACAGTTATTGAAGTGCAGAGGATGGATTCAATGATGACAGAGTAGAACTGTTTCAGCAGCTCCTGTGGCAGATTGAACTTCCTCAGCTGGCGAAGGAAGTACAACCTCTGCTGGGCCTTTTTGATAATAGAGTCAATGTGATTGTCCCACCACTTCAGGTCCTGAGAAATTGTGGTACCCAGGAACCTGAATGACTCCACTGCAGTCACAGTGCTGTTCATGATGGTGAGTGGGGGGAGAGCAGGGGGGTTTCTCCTGAAGTCCACGATCATCTCCACAGTTTTGAGCGTGTTAAGCTCCAGGTTGTTAAGACTGCACCAGACAGCCAGCTCCTTAACCTCCTGTCTGTAAGCAGACTTGTCACCATCCTGGATGAGGCCGATCAGTGTGGTGCCGTCTGCAAACTTCAGGAGCTTGACAGAGGGGTCTTTAGATGTGCAGTCGTTGGTGTAGAGGGAGAAAAGCAGAGGGGAGAGAACACAGCCCTGAGGAGCTCCAGTGCTGATGGTGAGGGTGTTGGATGTGAATTTACCAAGCTTTACTAACTGCTGTCTGTCTGTCAGGAAGCTGTTGATCCACTGACAGACAGAGGTGGGGACGGAGAGCTGTGTCAGTTTATTCTGAAGGATGTCCGTGATGATGGTGTTAAAAGCGGAGCTGAAATCCACAAAAAAAAAAAAAATAATGCTCCTTTTTACAAGATTTAAAATAAGTCTCTGATATCCCCAGAGTGTGTATGTGAAGTTTTAGCTCAAAATATTTTAGCTCAAAATAAGATATTTTTTTATAGCTTGTCAAAATTGCCACTTTTAGGGTATGAGCCCAAACGCTCTGATGTTGAGTATTGTTGCTCTAATACAAATGAGCTAATGCTCCCGAAGACGAGGGCGGAGCTTCAAGAGCTCATGCTCTGCATTAGCAGTGCTAGCCTTTGCAAATAAACATTCCACTATTAATACAAGCCAGTTCTCTTTACAGAAAACATACTCCATTTCAAAGTCAGTCATCTGATTGTACTGTGCATAATAAATTCGCGTTTATGAATTACACAGACGGGAGCACAGCGAGATAAAAATAACAACATAGCTGGTCTCATGGTGCATGGCATGCTATCACAAACTTTATAAGTCCCACTTGTGATTATGAGCTCAACAAACTGAAGCGATTGACTCACATTGCTATCATATGCAATTTTTAACTACCACATTTCTATTCACGATCATTCATGAAGACAGCACCAGTGAGAACAGACAGACACAATGGTAGCTTTAGCATCATTAGCCTTACAGAGTGCCAAGAAGCTCTTTCAGAAGAGCAATTTGATAAACAAACGCGTGATACTTACTCGCGCACGAAGCGTTGGTATTGATCCCTACACGTTTTGGAGACTTTACCGATTCTTTTCCGGGACATTTCCTTAGACAATGAAACTTAACCACAGTGTCCTCAGCAGCTCAGATGGAGGGAGTCTATGGAGACTCCTATGTTCGTTAGTGCATCCCAAAACACAACACTTGAAAATCCTTTTTGGCGCTGACATTGTATATCTCCAGCATCTACAGTAATCAGTAACTAAAACAATTAAAAATTGGGGAAAATTTTTTCTCAAATACTTGTTGGACACAATTATTGGTACCCCTAGAAATTTTTATAAGCAAAATATCTCTGAAGTATATTCCCATTCATATTTACAATTTTGAGCACTCCAGGGGGATTATGTACATGAAATTATCCAGCCATGGCCTCCTGTTTCACAGAAATATAAATAGGAGGGGAAAAAAAGTCAAAATTCCCTTAATCATCCATCACAATGAGAAAAACCAAAGAATATATTTCTGATGTGCAGCAAAACATAATTGAACTTCATAAATTAGTGAAGTGGCTTTAAGAAAAGAGCTAGAGCAGTGAAAATGGCCATTTCTCAAAATTCCCACCATCAGGGCAATAATTAAGAATTTCCAATCAACAGAAAATGTTACGAAACTGCCTGGAAGAGGACGTGTCGATATTGTCCTAATGCACAGTGAGGAGGAGAATTTGCGAGGAACCACAGCTGGAAAACTGCAGCGAAAAGTTGAATTTCAGGGTTTAGAAAACCTTTAAAAAAATTGTCAAACAGCCCCTACTGTCACGGTTTGGTTTCTGTTTAGTTCCTGTTTGTCCTTATTTGGTCGGTTTCCTGTCATTAGTTAATCATCATTTATTCCTTTCACCTGTCTTGTATTAATCATCTTGTTTCCTCATTAGTTTGTGTTCTTTATAAGCCTTGAGTTCAGTAGTAGTCTTCGACGTGTCTCAAATTAAAGTTATGTTCATGCTGTTTATCCTGTTTGTGGCAGAGGGGAATATGCCACCGCCTTGTGGGGGAAATATTAAGCACTTAACTAAGGAAGACTGGGTGAGAAACAGGATCTTAGCCCCCCCACCCAATGCTTTTAGTCTTTGTACAAGTGTCACTTGTATGTTGTGCCTATCGTGTTGCAACATATGAATGCTCAAGATGTGGCGAGGTGGGCTTCAGGATTCATTTAGTACACGGCAGCCACCTGAAGTGCATGTGTGTGCAGAAACTCAAGAATGAATGTGAATAAGGGTTCTGGAACCACTAATTGACAAATTTCTTCTCCGTCCCGGGGATCAAAGATAGTACGGAACATCATTCCTTTTTTAAGCTTGAGTCGTATGAACTGTCTAGCAAGCTTTTTTAACTCTAAATCCATGTTTCGATGCTCAACTGGACTCAGATTCTTGTTAGTTAGTGCGGCACGGTAGATTGGCGCTATATTAGGGTTGATCTTTTGTTACTCTTCTATATCACTCCAGCTATATCCAGGGACTTTCCTTGTCACCGACACCTGGACCGATGCTTGTACTTTCTGCTGCTGTTTGGCGACTGGCCATAAACATGCACACACTTCTTCTGCATTCATCTTTATAAAATCTTTAGCAGAGTCCTCTTGCTCAGGCTCCTCACATGATGGAATCCTCGACAACACATCTGCATTTGTGTTTTGTCGTCCTGGCTTGTAGTACACCTCAAAATCAGACTCCGACAACTGAGCCATCCACCGCTGTTCGACTGCTCCTAAATTTTAAACTTGGAGTAGATCAAGTATTCTTTGAACTTTTCGGTTACAGCCCATTTTAAGACAAGTAGCTCTAGCTTGAAAGCACTGTAATTTTGGTCGTTCTTTTCTGACCCACGAAGACCTCGACTTGCATACGCGATCACACGCTCAGCACCTTCTTGTCGTTGACAACACGGCTCGAAGACCATGCAGGCTCCCATCGGTTGTGAGTACGAAAGACTGACTGAAATCTGGATATGCGTGGACTGACATTAAACACTGCTTGAGTTTGTCAAATGCAGTTTCACACTCTGTTGTCCAGTTAAGAGGTTCAACGATTTTCCCTTTCCCTCCCTTACCAACCAGGGCATGAAGAGGGCGGGCTAACTGAGCAAAGCCAGGAACAAATCTCCTGTAATAACTCATGAATCCAAGGACTTGTCTCAGCTCTTTGACATTCGTGGGTGCAGACCAGGATTCTAATGCCCGAGTTTTCTCTCCATCCACCTTTTATTTATCTAAATTATCTAAATTAGGTGACCCAAGAATTTCACTTCGGGTTTCAAAAGGAAGTACTTGCTGGGTTTTAGTTTCAAACCATGCTGTCTCAATCGGTTGAACACAATTTCTAGCCTTTGACAATGGCTTTTGAAGTCTTTCTAAAAGATGATAATGTCATCAAGGTAGATGAGCAATATGTCAAATGTTAGATCACCGAGTACCACCCCCATCAGACGCTGAAATGTTGCTGTCTTTGTTCTATCCTCCTTAGTCATCGCCACTTGAAAATAGCCGGAAGTAAGATCAAGGGTGGAGAACAGCTGCGCATTTCCCAATTCTCCACGCGAGGGAGAGGATGAGCATCTTTACAGGTCACTTTATTCAGCTTTCTGTAGTCGCAGCAAAAACATACGCTGCCATCCTTCTTTATCACAATCACAGCTGGAGATGACCTGAGAACAGCTTTCTCTGAGAATACCTTGAGACACCAAATCTTGAACATGTTTTTTCACTTCCTGAAACACCTGAGGTGGGATTCTATGATTCTCACTTGTATGTTGTGCCTATCGTGTTGCAATATATGAATGCTCAAGATGTGGCGAGGTGGGCTTCAGGATTCATTTAGTACACGGCAGCCACCTGAAGTGCATGTGTGTGCAGAAACTCAAGAATGAATGTAACTGTCTGCAAAAACCCACCCTCCCCAGATTTAACAGGACAGGTAAGACGCCCCCACTCCTTAGTATAAGTGACTCAAAGCAACAAACACTTTCAACTTGACTAATAAAATGTTTATGTAAACTGAATGAATGTAAATTGGTTTTGTTGTTTTGTGTTACAAAACGAGAGAAAAAGTACAAAATCAACAAATTTGTGTAAGTGTCAATTAGGGGTGGCACGGTACACAGATGTCACGGTTCGGTACGTACCTCGGTTCGGGGGTCACGGTTCGATACAATTTCGGTACAACAGGGGAAAAAAAAGACATCTACTTTGCTCAGTTTCTTTTATTTTTATGTGAAAATGCTAAATATTATTACGTTATATATATAAAATCTGTTTTGTTTTCATTGTGAGTGTACACAAATAAAAGCAGACATTTAACTACAAGCAACAGCACAAATAAAAATACAATAGAGTAAAGATACAAATAAAATAATCAGTGATTTTCAGGGGGTTTTTTAGGTACAGAAATTGAAGTACGATTAAAGTAATCAAAGGTAAAACAGCATTGCATATTTGACTGTATAAATTAAAGATTACTCTTTATTAAAGTTACAAAAGCGATTCAATCAAGAGCAGTGAGTGATTTCTTTGTTGTTGCTGTTTATTTAATATTAACTGTCACTTTAAGAGAAAGCACTGATACTGTACGCCCAGCCGGCTATGTCTGCTATAGGATACTTACCAAGACGGGCATTTTGACAGAATTTTGTGTGAATTTATCCATTAAAACACAATACTTCAGAGAGAGCTTCATATTTGCGCGCGTTCTGAGGCGCAGGTTTGTGCGCTTCTGATGAGCGCACGCACAAATCTTCTCACTGCGCGCGCGAGCTCGCGTCCTCTGGCTCTTAAATATTTGAGCTGGCAAAGCTTACATGACTTTAGTCTAAACACCGATATCAACGTGTGCTGTTCAGGTCTCACCTGTGCGCGCGCTATCAGCACCCGGGTGATGACGGAATAAATGCTCATATTCCAGCATACGGCACTCGCATTGAACAAGAGTGAATGATTTGTCCACTTATTTTTTTTTTTCTCTTTCTCATCGCTGTTGTTATAATGTACTGGGAAGCCAGAATGCGCATCCATTAACAGAAACATACATTAGCCGAACCCTATTTGTTTTACGTGTTATTTATAACAAACCACATGCGTTGTCAGAATTCAGTTGAACCGCGGTCCTAGCGCGTGCCGAACCGTGTGTGGAGAACCGTGCGGTTCGGGTTTTTTTCCGCGAACCGTGCCACCCCTATATCATATACACACAGAACTGTAAAGGTATTCCCGGAAACCCGTCAAAATAAAAGTTCGGTTTAACTTGGAAGACACTGCGGCAGAAATAAATTAATATTGTTCAGCAGAGTGTACATACTGCTACTACTAGGCTACTATTAAATTTATTAAAACTATTATTTTTTAACTAATGATCACACAACATTTCTTCCATGTTTTAATTTTAATAGTACAATTTTGTTTGCCAAAATAAATAAATAAAGTTTTATTAGCAATAATTTAAAAGAAAAATGAAATTAATGCTTTATGCCTTCATTTGAAAACCAGATACAGAACACAGAATTTCTGAGGAAAAAGAAAACATTTCATAAGGCTGTTTTAAGAATAAATTTGAATAAACTAAGTAGTTTTTATGCATTGAAATAATTAGACATACTACAACATAGAATTTAATAACAATAAAACATATTGTGAAAGAAAATAAAACATCCACTTATGAAAGTGGATAAAGATTTTAAATTTCTTGAAGTCTTTAACAACCTAGAATAAATGAATAGAAATGATGATTCTGTCTGAGCTATGCGTTTAAAACGAGCACGCACTAGTGTAAACTGAAAACTATTTGAGCTTTATTAAAATTATTTGTACTGATTTATTGTGTTGGCTATATTTTGTTCCTTTGTGCAGTGGCTCAGGAGATGAGTCTTTGAGTCTGTATACATGTGAACAAGCTGAAAAAAATAAAACCAAAGTTTTTGAGATAATGTAATCTTGTTAAAACTGTTTTCATAAAATTGGTATTGAAAAAAGTATCGTTCAGGAACCGGTGTCGAACTCAAGGTATCGGTATTGGTATCGATATCGAACATTTTTGAACGATACCCAGCCCTACCCGTGAGAGACATTGGAACTGCGTGATGATGCTTTAAAGTGTCTGATTGTGCTAACGAGACAGTTATTGAAAGCAACAGAACGAGTTTTCTTCGTGTTTGCATGTGAAGCTGTGAAAAAGGCCTGCAAGTGATTCGCCGTAGGAGTTAAATATTCTCGTGTTTTCTTTGTATTTACATTCAGTTTTTGTTTCATTTGTTCAAACGAACTTGAAACGCAGTGAGTGCTGTTACTGAGCGTGTGAAGAGGATTCGCTGTATCGTCGGATAGGGCTGTGTATTGTTCGTCTTCTCAATACGCCTCAGTCAACTGGGATTGCTGCCTCGTGAGATCAAGCTGCCGCCGTTAGGATCTCGGGGACTATCGCTGAGAGTTATTGAGTAAAGAGACATTACCCTGCCATCCACGGGACGTCATTCTACACCTCGTCCACAAACTAAGAGTGGTGATGTGCACTATTTTTCTCTTTTTCTACTTGAACACTGGTAAGCAAACTGCTGTTTTCTCTCAGTGAGTAATCAGAACTGAACTGCTGAATAATACAACCATCGTTCATGGAACTGTGAGTAGTGAGCTTTCCTGGAAAGAGGTTCATAGACTTTCTTCTGTGTGCATTTGTGAACTTTTTGATACTAGAGCACGAGAATGGACAGAGTCTAACTTTTTCCTTCTTTTTCCTGGATTTCTTATTTTGAATTGGACTCTGAACTTTTTGAACAGAATTGAAGTGAACTTTAAAGTGAACCAACTTTGAAATGTCCACGTTACATTACACTTGTGGAACAGTGTTGTTAAAAAGAAGACACTGATTGTCATTTTGTTGTTGAGACTGGATTGACACTAGGGGTGGCACGGTTCGCGGAAAAAAACCCGAACCGCACGGTTCTCCACACACGGTTCGGCACGCGCTAGGACCGCGGTTCAACTGAATTCTGACAACGCATGTGGTTTGTTATAAATAACACGTAAAACAAATAGGGTTCGGCTAATGTATGTTTCTGTTAATGGATGCGCATTCTGGCTTCCCAGTACATTATAACAACAGCGATGAGAAAGAGAAAAAAAAAAATAAGTGGACAAATCATTCACTCTTGTTCAATGCGAGTGCCGTATGCTGGAATATGAGCATTTATTCCGTCATCACCCGGGTGCTGATAGCGCGCGCACAGGTGAGACCTGAACAGCACACGTTGATATAGGTGTTTAGACTAAAGTCATGTAAGCTTTGCCAGCTCAAATATTTAAGAGCCAGAGGACGCGAGCTCGCGCGCGCAGTGAGAAGATTTGTGCGTGCGCTCATCAGAAGCGCACAAACCTGCGCCTCAGAACGCGCGCAAATATGAAGCTCTCTCTGAAGTATTGTGTTTTAATGGATAAATTCACACAAAATTCTGTCAAAATGCCCGTCTTGGTAAGTATCCTATAGCAGACATAGCCGGCTGGGCGTACAGTATCAGTGCTTTCTCTTAAAGTGACAGTTAATATTAAATAAACAGCAACAACAAAGAAATCACTCACTGCTCTTGATTGAATCGCTTTTGTAACTTTAATAAAGAGTAATCTTTAATTTATACAGTCAAATATGCAATGCTGTTTTACCTTTGATTACTTTAATCGTACTTCAATTTCTGTACCTAAAAAACCCCCTGAAAATCACTGATTATTTTATTTGTATCTTTACTCTATTGTATTTTTATTTGTGCTGTTGCTTGTAGTTAAATGTCTGCTTTTATTTGTGTACACTCACAATGAAAACAAAACAGATTTTATATATATAACATGTAATAATATTTAGCATTTTCACATAAAAATAAAAGAAACTGAGCAAAGTAGATGTCTTTTTTTCCCCCTGTTGTACCGAAATTGTATCGAACCGTGACCCCCGAACCGAGGTACGTACCGAACCGTGACATCTGTGTACCGTGCCACCCCTAATATGATATGAAGCAAGTTTTACTCAAATCAAACGGTAAAATGCTCATGAAGTGACTCTCAGAGCAGTTCTGGAGCTGTTGTTCATGTGTTTATGTCCTCATTTAGTGAGACGGCAGACGCTGAAATGTCACGCGAGCTTCAGTCTGTGTCAAGTAAGCGAAACTGCGCGATATAGAGAGCAGACTGCTCCGTACGCTTTCGAATTGCTCTCGCGGATGTCAAACACTGATCAATCAGCACCGCGTCACTTCTAGTCAAACACACCTAGTGCTGCAGGCTTATTGGCTCACTGACGTTAATGAGATTAACCCCTTAGGTATCAAAATTTGGTACCGAACGACAAGACGTTTTTCGATACTCTGTGGTATCGAGGCAATTCGGTCGGTGCCTAAAAAGTATCGAACTCGATACCCAGCCCTACTCACGGGTCTAAACGTAACTTTTTCCCGTTAAAAAGTATCCGAAGACCAACACATTCTTCCATGTGTTCTTCCAGCCTTTTTTTCCCGGTTTCAAAAAGTATTGAATAAAAGGGTGCCGTTAATTGTGGCCAATGTGTATTAGAGAAAAACATTTCCTAATGATATTTCCTCCAATTTTAAATTCTTATTCTCCAATGAAAGGTTAGATTTATGTGATTTTTTAAAATAAAAGATCAAAAAGATTAACATTGCAGATTAATTTTCACAGCCTTCTTTGATCATATTTACCAAGGAGGCCAACAATTCTGACCACGTCTCTAGATAGAGGACTTGGATGTGTTGTGGAAGCAACAGTTTGAAGTTCAAACATCTTAATGATGGGTTTGTTTCTGACAAACACACAGCTTTTCACTTCACAAGACGTTGGTGGACTGGAGTCTTGTGGATTATTGTTGTGATGCTTTTATAAGCTGTTTGGACTCTCAGTTTGACAGCACCCATTCACTGCAGAGGATTCATTGTGAGCAAGTGATGTAATGCTAAATTTCTCAAAATTTGTTGTGATGAAGAAAAACTCATTTACATTTGAGTGTATTTCAATAAATTTTAATTTTTAGGTGAGCAATTTCTTTAACACTAGAAACACCATAAACTAGCTTTTTTGATCCATGGTTTCATGCATTCACACGTCATGCTCTGTGATAAATGACCTTATTTAATGTAAAATGGTGGTTTGTTGGTAAAGAGATATCTAGATTGATGTGCTACTGGCACACTGGCATTAATATAGACATGTCCCCATAAATCCTGCTCCATCCTGAGGGCACTGGAGAACAGCAGCTTATCATTAGATGTGTCGGTGTGTGTGAGCATGCATGTCTAAGTGTATGAAAACATGCTTGCCCCCAACACTGGACCCATACCAGTTTGCCTACAAATCCAACAGGTCAACTGAGGATGCCATTGCCTCAGCTCTCCACTCTGCCCTGACGCACCTAGACAGAACCAACACATATGTCAGGATGCTATTCATTGATTTCAGTTCCACCTTCAATACAGTTATCCCATCCACACTGATCTCCAAGCTCATTGATCTTGGCATCAGCCCCTCCCTCTGTAACTGGACCCTGGACTTTCTCACCAACAGACCACAGTCTGTTAGGATCAATAACCACACCTCCTCTGTCCTCACTCTAAACACTGGGGTGCCACAGGGCTGTGTGCTGAGCCCAATCCTCTACTCCCTTTTCACCCACGACTGCATACCTGTATATGGCTCTAACTCCATAATCAAGTTTGCAGATGACACCACGGTGGTAGGCCTGATCAGCGACAACGATGAGACGGCCTACAGGGATGAGGTCCAGCATCTAGCAACGTGGTGTGCCAACAACAACCTTGCACTCAACACCCAGAAGACCAAAGAGCTGATTGTAGACCACCGGAGGACTAAGAAGGACCACACACACACTCCCATCTACATTGATGGGGCCGAAGTGGAGCGTGTGGCGAGCTTCAAGTTCCTTGGTGTCCATCTCTCTGAGGATCTCTCCTGGACCCTCAATACCTCCACCCTGATCAAAAAGGCACGACAGCGCCTTTACTTCCTTAGGAAACTAAGGGAAGATCACCTGTCCCCCCACATCCTGCTGAACTTTTACCGTTGCATTATTGAAAGCATACTCACAAACTGTATCACAGTGTGGTACGGCAACTGCACTGTTTCAGACCATAAAGCCCTCCAGCGGGTGGTAAAAACTGCCCAATACACCACTGGTGTCATGCTACCCTCCATCAAAGACATTTACCACAAACGCTGCCAAAGGAGAGTGAAAAGTATCATTAAAGACTCCTCTCACCCCAGTCACAAACTGTTCACTCCTCTCCCATCTGGAAGACGCTATAGGAGTCTTTGCTGTCGCACCAACAGACTCAGGAACAGTTTCTTTACCTTAGCTGTCAGCCTACTGAACTCCAATCTCAGGCACTAAACACTACACCCAAGATGGACCACCTAATGGTTATAAAAAATAAAAAATAAAAAATAAACTACTGCACTGTTCAATAACCTGTCTGCACTCCTCACTCACAATGTTCTTTTATTCCTGCTGTTTTGCACATTTTCTGACATTTTGCACATTCCCTTGCACATTTCTACCTCCGGAGGCCGTTATGGTCATTGGCCATATACAAACATATGCTACTTACATACCTCTCTTTATAATGCACCTTCTGTTTATATTCCCTTCAACCTAAGTTGTATGTACAGTCATTTGCACTGAGCTAGTCTCTCCCCATCTACCTCATAACTTGCACTATATGTCATAAAAACTTAATGTATATACACATTTTTATATCTATTTATATACTTTGTTATTTGCACTTCTGGTTAGATGCTAACTGCATTTCATTGGCTCTGTACTTGTACTCTGCACAGTGACAATAAAGTTGAATCTTATCTAATCTAATCTTTGTGCTTGAGCATACACAAACGTAAGCATTCAGCAGACAGAACAGAAGGAGGCTGGGTTACTCTCCATAATCACCAGGCTTTGATTTGCATTTCAAATGGAGTTTGCAGTGCAGGAGATGGAAGAGGAATGCAGGGCCAGCAAGTCTCAGCATAAAACAAGTGAAGTGAAGTGACGTAGTGAAGTGACATACTCGGACCCATACTCGGAATTCGTGCTCTGCATTTAACCCATCCAACGTGCACACACACAGCAGTGAACACACACACACACACCGTGAACACACACCCGGAGCAGTGGGCAGCCATTTATGCCGCGGCGCCCGGGGAGCAGTTGGGGGTTCGGTGCCTTGCTCAAGGGCACCTCAGTCGTGGTATTGAGGGTGGAGAGAGCACTGGACATTCACTCCCCCCACCTACAATCCCTGCCGGCCTGAGACTCGAACCCACAACCTTTCGATTACGAGTCCGACTCTCTAACCATTAGGCCACGACTTCCCATAGGATAAGAGGATAAGAGACTACAGCTAAATGCATGACTTTGTTGGGGCTGCAAGTGATCTGAAGGTCAAACATATATTTGGGGGCAGTGAGGCAGTAAATAAACAGCTACGAAGATTACAAAAAACATTATCATCTGAATTAAACAACATTGTCAACCAAACAAGACACACACAACCTTAAAATGTGCATTAAACACATACTCTTTTGTTTTTTTTTTGGTCCAAATTTTACAGATTTTACCCACTTAGAAACATATGATTATATCTTTTGGTAACACTTTAGTTTAGGGACCAATTCTCACTATTAGCTAGTTGCTTATTATCATGCCTATTATTAACATATTGGCTTTTTATTAGTAATTATAAAGCATATATTCTGCATGGCCATATTCTAAATCCTTAATTCTATATGAACTCAACTCCCTTACTAACCGTTAATAAGCAGCAAATTAGGAGTTGTGACCTATCTTTCTTTCTTGTTGAATTATTACCACAAAGAAAACAACATACTAATAAAATATTATTTTTTTCTTACAGTATAATATCTCTATATACTATAATGTTCAAACGTTGTAACAAGGAGTCCACTGAAGGCGAGCGTAGTGATGAACCCAAGTGCAGTTTATTTACAAAATGACTTAACATGAAACAGGCTTGGCATGGCATGAACAAACTAGACTCACCGACAGCAGGTTACAACTTCAATACACCACAAGAAACAAAGGCAAGGACATGGTTACTTATAGTAAACAATGAGGGTCACATGACAAGAAACAAACCAATGGGAAACAAGACACGACCGACAAAGAACATGGATGAACGAGCCCAGTTCATCGAAATGGCTCACACCATTCAAGAGCCTCTTAACTATGCACTGGCTTTCGTACCGCTCGCCCTCGCCAGCTCCCTCGAGGGAGACGAACTCATGACTCTGTTCTGGCTCGGGATTTCGTTCCATCAGCCACTGGAGCTCCCAGACACCTCCAACCTCAACTGGCCTAACAAAGTTTGTGGCAGTAAGATTTTAATGTTTTTGAAAGAATTGTATTTATTTATTTATAATATGTTTTACAATGTATTTTATTTCTGTGATGGCAAAGCTGAATTTTTCAGCAGTCATTACTCCAGTCTTCAGTATCACCTGATCCTTCAGAAATCAGTCTAATATTATAATTTGCTGCACAAGAAACATTTATTATTATTATCAATGTTGAAAAAAAAAATCTATGTCAATCACGCAATTTTTGGTAGTATACAGTGCCTTATGAAAGTATTCATACTCCATAATTTTTTTCATGTTTTGTTATTTTGCTGCCTTATGTTAAACCGCTTTAAAGTAGTTCACAGGGTTGTCTGTAAGCCACTCTTGCTGTGTGTTTAGGTTCATTGTCATGTTGGAAGGTGAACCTTCAGCCCAGTCTGACGTTCTGAGTACTCTGGACTGGGTTTTCATTAAGGCTATCTCAATAGTTTGGTGCATTGAGCTTTTCTTATACTCTAACGAGTCCCTCAGTCCCTGCTGCTGAAAAACAGCCCCACAGCATGAGGCTGCTACAGCACACTTTACTTTTGGGTTGGTACTCTTCAGGTGATGAGCAGAGCTGGTTTCCTTCAAAAATAATGCTTAGAATTAAGGTTCCTCAGACCAGAGAATCTTGTTTCTCAGAGTCTGAGAGTCCTTTAGGTGCTTTTCTGCAAATTCCAAGTGTGTTTTCATGTGTCTTCACTGAGGAGAGGATTGAGTTTGGCCACACCACCATAAAGCCCAGATCGGTGGAGTGTTGCAGTGATTGAAGTGCAGTCCTTCTGTAAGTTTCTCCAATCTGCATATATGTTAATGGAGCTCAGCTAGAGTGACCATCAGGTTCTTGGTCACCACTCTAACCAAAGCCCTTCTCCATCAATTGCTCAGTTTGGCCAGGAGGCCAGCTCTAGGAAGAATCCTGGTTGCTTCAAACTTCTTCCATTAAGGGTAACAGAGACTACATGCATTTGTGACCCTTCAATGAAGCAGACTTTTTTTCTGAACTCTTCCCCAGATGTGTGGCTTGACACAAACCTGTTTCTGAGCTCTACAGGCAGTTCGTTTGACCCCAGGGCTTGTTTTTTGCTCTGATATGCATTATCAGCTTTTAGACCTTTTATTAAGACGTGTGCCTTTCCAAATCATAGTGAAGTGAAGTGAAGTGACATACTGCCAAGTATGGTGACCCATACTCGGAATTCGTGCTCTGCATTTAACCCATCCATAGTGCACACACACACCGTGAACACACACCCAGAGCAGTGGGCAGCCATTTATGCTGCGGCGCCCGGGGAGCAGTTGGGGGTTCGGTGCCTTGCTCAAGGGCACCTCAATCGTGGTATTGAGGGTGGAGAGAGCGCTGGACATTCACTCCCCCCACCTACAATCCCTGCCGGCCCGAGACTCGAACCTTTGGATTACGAGTCCGACTCTCTAACCATTAGGCCACGACTTCCCCAAATCATACCCATTCAATTGAATTTGCCACAGGTTAACTTCACTCAAAGTGTAGTAACCTCTACAAGCAATATGAATGCTCCTGAGCTAAATTTCAATTGTCCCAGATAAGGGTATGAATACTTATGCAATGGAATCATTTAAGTTTTTATTTTTAATAAATTTACAAAGAAATTTTTTGCTTTACCATTATGATGAATGGAGTGTAGATTGATGTTGAAAAAAAAGCTATTTAAAGCAGTTTAACATAAGACAACAACATAACAATACCTGAAAAAAATTAAGGGGTATGTCTACTTTCACAAAGCACTGTATATACATATATATTTGGTATGGAATCCGTCGAAAAGGAATAATCATACTTTTGTGTTTTTGGCATCAAAAAGTATGAAACTCCCTGTTGTATAATTTAAAGATTATCTTAAGCACATTTTATGATGCTATATATAAGATGGAAAGTTTGCCAAAATGTTCATATGTACAGAAAATTAAGCATTAAAGAATCATAAAACTATCATCTAGGGCTGAATAAATCATTGAAAAAATATTAGATATTATTATTATGGCTGCCGTGATTAACAAATTGTGAAACACAATGATTACAGTATTCTATTTAGGTTCACCCCATTTTTTCCACCCGCAGTTAAGCTGTGTAACCAATCACTGAGATTTCCATTGTTCACATGAAAAATCACAATGAATAGCGCATTACAGTGACCAAATCTGTCCTCATATGTATCAGTATTTATCAAATTCCCCTCTGCGTATTCCAAACTTTGATTTAGGTGGGTGCACTGGCCCATGCAATATTCCCTGTCTGTGGATATTCAGGGGTAATATGTCCCATCTGTTCTCCCTCCCACCCTGTGAGCCACCACCTGTAATAACGGAGCTCTCAAGGTCAACAGCACAGTACTGCAGCTATTAATCACAGGCCATAGAGGAAGTACCTACCTCTACACACACAAACACACACACACACACACACACACACACACACTTAGACACAAGTGAGCCCCACTGTAATCAGAAACACTGCTCTCTGACCTTTGAATCTCCACTTCACGCTAACAATTAAAAATAATGTGTTTCGCAAAGTGTAATTACAGAGTGGGCAGGGAGCACAGAGGGAGACAGAACAAGAAAGAGAGAGCGTGAAAGTGAGAGAGAGAGAGAGAGAGAGAGAGAGAGAGAGAGAGGGGTGGGGCATGTGCTGAGATGCTGGCAAAGGTAGTCTTTATATTATATTAAAGCATAGCTTATAATATAAATCTATTATAAACATGTTGGCCATCTGGAATACTTGACTTGAATATTTCTGCTTCATAACTGCTTAAATGTATATTTTGCCATTGTCATTGGCACCAGTGCTATATCACCCTGTGGTCGCTCTCTTTTCATAGCAATGCAAGTTGGAATATCTGGTCCCACTTTATATTTGATGTCTTTAAATACTATGAACTGAAAAATAACATAATGAACTGCTAGGTACAACTATTAGCTACTTTCAAATATAAGTACAATGTAAAAACATATGAAAATGTAAAAATGAGAGGACTGTATCAAATGAGTAATTTAAATGTAAGTACACAGTATAGTCAAAAACACATGATTACTCTTTATTTGTCGGTGTCCTTGTTACAGTGTAATTATTGATTGAAGTAATGAGTAATATTAATTAACTACATGTACTTACTATATGGTATAAGAGTTAGGATTAAGGTTTGGTTTATTTGAATGTAATTATGCATAATTTATTGTTATTATAATATTAAGTGCATGTAACATAAAATAACTGAACACTTAATATATGGTGGGTCTAAATATCTCATTGATGAAGTAGTTACTGACCTTTAGTGAAAATGGTGGACTTCTGTATTAATTTTATCGATAGCATAAACTTTTGAAAGAGGTAGTTTCCTTAAAAAGCAAAAAATATGTCATTAAAATATGAAACTGGTAAGACACACCCACACGTTGGGTTTCCATGTTTTATTGGGAGATTCCATGGTTTTTATAATGTACAAACTGTTTTTTATACCCTTAACCTAACCCTACCCCTCACACAAAGCTTTATGGAGTTTTAGATTTTCATTAAAAAATAAATAAACTAATTCTGTGTGATTCATAAGCTGTTTTCCTCATGGGGACCAAAAAAAAAAAAAAACTGTCCCCACAAGTTCAAAATTTACAGGTATTATTATACTTGTGGGGATATTTGGTCCCCGTAGTGTAGGGAATAGCAGGAACACACACACACACACAACCACAACAAGACCCCCTTAAACTCCAAGACATTCTGATAAAGTTTATCAATACACATTTGAGTGATTCTCAGAACGTGAAGCTGATGAAAAAAATGGTTCTAATCATTCATGTACAAAATTATTCAACCGCCCAAAGTTACATTTTATCTTTTATTCTTTATAACATCAAATAGACATTGCCTCTAAGTGTTTATAAGCTTCTGAGATCTCTCCACTGGAATCTATGGCCAATTCAAAACTTTTCTGATAAGCTTTGTTTTTCCTGTTGTCACTGATTTCTTCAGATTTGGTTTGTTTTGGTTTGAAAGTTATCATTTGACTTCAGAAGACAAATCATAGACAAGATTCCAAAGACAACTTTGTGGGTTTGGAAAAATAATGATAGAATTTTGGATTTTTTGGAACCACCAAACTAATCATGACAATAAAATTAAAAAGTAAATAAATAAATAAAATACTGCCCATGTGGTCTGCTACAGCTCGCATTCTTGATAAAACTTGCTTTCACAAGTAAAAAGTATTTGCATTGATTATAAAGTCATGATGACTCTTGATGCTTCATTTTCCATGTGAGTGCTGCTATGTTTCCTCTGATGGTTTGAAGGAAAACTGTGCTAAAGGCATCAATAACCAATCTGAAGTTGCTGAAATTACATAGAAATTGCCTTACATTTTCTGCTCTTATAAGGTCAACCCAATAAAAAAGCAATATCGTTTGAGCAAAATAATCAGTGTTCAAGCTATTATTCGTTTCTCCAATAAGCAAGTCCACAGTGGGAGACAGCCAAGAGCAAATGAAAGAGGCGATCAGCATCTGCGTTATTTCAGTAGAATGGAGAAGATCACTATTACCTTACCGAAATGGGAATCGCCAAAGATAGCACGACTGCAAACAGCTGGATTGAGGGGCGGTTGAGCAAGTGTTGAAAGCGTGGTGGTCACATTCTCTGACCCTGCCTTAAAAGACACACACATACTCACAAACATTTTGACAGAACTGGAAATAGGATGAGGCCTTTGAGTTACTGTGTGATTGCTTTGTAATACAGTCTATTTCCAGTCTGTGTGCAGAGGCTGCTCTTCACGTCTACAAGTTATCTACAGTGCACACATTTGGTGTTCATTAATTCATATTTATAACATGGTTTGCCTGAATACTTGATTTTGATTGGATGGAAGGTGTGCATTAAATCTGTGTAATGCACAGATAGTTCCAGTCTGTTCAATCGCATTCTGTATTAATGCACTGCCTTCACTGAAGCACATACACACTAACTCTCACAAAGAGCTTGAAGATCGTGCTGCACACAGAAACATTCAGGAGCACAGAAACTTGTTGTCGTGACTTTTATTAATAAAGTTTAATTGCTACAGTATATTTCTCATAAGTCAACTAGCTTTAAAATCAACCATGTATGAGGACTTGAGGATCCTAAATGGTACTTCCATGATCTTGCGATTTCTATAGGAATAACAGAATTTTCCCCACAAAATTTCATTGAGCAATAGTGAATGTTAACACACCTTTTAGTAGTAGTGATTTTACATGCTTTTCTTCTGCATGTTACATTAATATGCCAGTAGGTGGCAACTAGTGACTGTCTTTATGAGTTAGTTTAATCATCCACTCAACCAAATTATTTTGTTAAATAAGAAAAATGAATTGATGAATGAAACAAAGTTGTCTTCATGATCATTCCCTTAATCAAATTGATTTGTTTACAAACACAAAATTGACAATATTGTGTACAAATATGAGTTACTCAGTATTCATTTATTGTTCATTGAACTGTTTATTTAAGCAATGTCATACCAGAAACTGAGTTGTTGATTTGGCCAAGCTGCTATTCAGGGGTGTGTTTTTCAAAAGAATCGTTAGCTAACTATGTTTGTTAGTTCCTCTGAACTCTATTGGTAATGATGGAACCTGCGACCATAGTTGCTTTTGGGAAACGGACCCCAGATCAGCAGCCCTTTTGCTTGTGATATTGTTTAAATAACCTGCGTTTGAATTGTTTTATTTATTTAGATATAAAAGTTTACAACTAAAATCGTGTCAAAATCAACTGCCCTTGACTCACAGCTTACCTAAGACAGTGATATATAGGGATGTGTACTAAATTAGTGCACAGTGAATAGCAATGGCTCAGCCCTCATTGTCTTGCACCGCTGCATGATGATCACAAAAAGATGATCCACAAAAATCATCCATTACAGAGGATTTTGTAGCTCCTTATTGCGAGAAAATGTAATGTGCCTGGACACATATTTGAAGGCTGGACTCCGTATGGTGAAAATGGGATTTGTCAGCGTTGAGGGAATAGATATATTCATCATCGCTGGCTGACTGTCACAGTCTCGTTGGGGTGTTGAAACACATATTAGGGTGTAACAGGCCGAGCCAGCTTCATCCGTGTGTGAGCCGCGGAGACACCGAGAATTATCAGTATAATAAGGTCTTAGTTCTCCCTGCTGCCAAAACGGTAATCCAGATTTTGGATCATTTTTTTTTTTTTGTGAACTAACAAGCTTTGCGCTATTTTTGGATGTCTTGCTTTTCACTGTGCATGTGAATGATTTGTGGTATGTGTAACCAGCATCTAAAAAACAATCCTCAAATTCTGAAAATGTGGATTTAATGTCAAACTTTAAATGCTGTGGACATTATCAATTTATGTAGATCAAATAACCTTAAAGGTCAGTTCACATCTATGATGACAACTTTAGTGATAACTGTAATTATAAAGTTTTAATAATTGTTCTAGGAGAACAGTGAAGTCTATGCCACAATTAACATCACAGAGGAACAATGTCATTTTTCCAGCTGATGAACAATAAAAACATTACCAATCTCTTAATGTTATTATTAGCAGCAAGCTTATAATAAACAGAAGGTTATTGTATGTTGGCAGACTCTAATAATATTTTTCTTTATAGTGATCATTCTTGGTGTGAACAGGCCTTAACACCCTCTTTATATGCCCCCCCCACACACACCCGAAAAAAAAAAAAAAATCCCTTCTCAATTTAAATTACAGATACAGCATTTAGCAAAATTTTATGTCTTTTGATTTCTAATATTTTTCATTTTATATACTTTATATACAAATTAATCTTTTTTTTTTTTTCGAATTTTCCTTTTTTAATTCAATTTTGTTTTCATATTTACCTGGGTGTCAGTATATAAACTTTAATTTTATTGAATGGGATTGATTAAAATAGCAATAATTGTCTTATAGCAGCTGCTCTCTAAGTAAGCAGGTTATACATCAAAGTGTATACATCTTTTAATTGAAGAGATTAATATCTTACATTAAATTTGTTTTACGGGAAAAATAAATAAATAAAAAATCAATAAAGCCAAGAGACCATAACTGAAAAGGCTTCTTTCTATATTTTTATTTTATTTTATTTTAATGGAGAAGCTTGTTTCTATGCTAAACTTTTATTATAAACTTTCAGTTTGACAGATCTGTGCAAAGAAGATAGTATGTTTTTATTCTTTGTATTTTTTTTTTAAATGCTGATTAATTGTGCATTTTCAAACTTTTAAGAAAAGAAAGAGAAACTCACCAAGACATTTCCAGCCCTTTGAGACACGTTTGTTTCTTTAAAGAATTTGATTTACAACAAATTTATTTGCCATTCTGCTTTGCTTCATTTACTGTATATTCTTGGAATAAAAACACATATTTTCAGCGCAGCAAAAAGAGCAGCGCCTGACAGCAGAAAAGAAATAAGCAAGTTTTCAGTGATTTGCTCGAAGACCGAATGGTAGATGAGTAATACCACTGGAGCGAACCGTTCGCTTTGCCCTGCCTCTGTGTAATTAGATTGTAATTGTATCACAGTGAGATGCCCAAAGGAACCAAGTCGTCAAATCAATTGCACTCTCCTCATTCATTGCCAATTTTGTTAGCTTTCTTTGGATGAATAATTGAAACATCTTGAAAGTGACAATTGGCTAAGCTTCTTAGTGAATGATGAATTGATTTTTGTGAATGGATGAAAATGTAGCCATCCTGAAATGTCTAATTTCAATTTGGCAATACATGCTCTTTAGTTAATACAACATAGAGACATGGTAATTAGGCCATGCCCTTACATGCTCCTTCAGAAAAAATGCTGCAATATGTCATGTGGGAACATTTTTACAATTCTTTATAAGAAGTTGAAAGAGAAAACAGACAAACAGAACAGAACTTGTAACAATAAATGTGTTCTTCTATAGTATTAGCATAACAGATTTCTTTTTATATCTTTCACTATCTGGATTTTATTTTATTTTATTATTTTGCATTGTGAATATTAGTTTTTGTTGTTGTTTTTGTTGATTTGGTGAATAGAACAGAATATGTTTCCAGAGATTTTCTCCTAGACTTCATTGTAGAAATGTGAGAATAGAATAGAACAGAAAATGTTTACAGATATTTCTCCTAGACTTCAATTCATAGTAGAAATGTGAGAATAGAATAGAATCGAATAGAATGTATCCAGATATTTTCTCCTAGACTTCATAGTAGAAATGTGAGAATAGAATAGAATAGAAAATGTCTCCAGAGATTTTCTCCTAGACTTCAATTCATAGTAGAAATGTGAGAAGAGAATAGAATATGTTTACAGATATTTTCTC
The DNA here is from genome assembly GCF_936440315.1 of Barbus barbus. Classification (NCBI taxonomy): domain Eukaryota; kingdom Metazoa; phylum Chordata; class Actinopteri; order Cypriniformes; family Cyprinidae; genus Barbus; species Barbus barbus. The sequence goes on along the minus strand of NC_136735.1, from coordinate 17,545,987 downwards.
CTAGACTTCAATTCATAGTAGAAATGTGAGAATATAATATAATATGCTTACAGATATTTTCTCCTAGACTTCAATTCATAGTAGAAATGTGAGAATATAATATAATATGCTTACAGATATTTTCTCCTAGACTTCAATTCATAGTAGAAATGTGAGAAGAGAATAGAACAGAATATGTTTCCAGATATTTTCTCCTAGACTTCATAGTAGAAATGTGAGAATAGAATAGAATAGAAAATGTCTCCAGAGATTTTCTCCTACACTCTAAACGCATGCTGGGCAGGACGTTGGGTTGTTTTAACCCAGTTTTGGGTTGAAAATTGGTCTTGATCATAACCCAGCGAACGCAGACGTGAAAGAGAGCACGCACATCACGTTAACATCGGACGACACCACTGCGAGAAGCCGCCATTTTCTCCGCCTGAAAGAAGCGAGTGAAAGACGTTATGGTAAGTAAAGATTAAAAATGTAAAGTCATAATTCATAGTTTGTGTCCGGGAACATTTTGAGGTTTCATGGAAGGCGGAAATAGTCCGAAAAGAGCTTAACGTTATATTGAAAAATACACGGACGCGGTTTTCGCCTCAGAAACTGTCTTAACGGCCTTTTTTTTTACTGAACGGAAGAGATACTTTTAATATAACGTCCGTGAGTGCCTTAAGTCATATTTACATAAGAATTTACATTATCTGCACCTTTAGAGGTGTTAATAGACGGTTATTAACACATTTACATGTTAATTCATTTTCTTATTTTTCACGGTTAAACTGAATGTAGTTTCCTAAAGGAAACGGCGTTATGTAGTAAAGACTAGCTTCATTATTTTGAGGCTGATGAAGTGATAATTGTTAAAAGTAATGTTTTTCATGTAATTTTTCAGACTTGTTGAGCTTGTGTGTTAATGCCGGCGCCGGGAGTTAACGACACAGAAGCCTGCTCGTGTGAGGATGCGATATTCTCAACTTCTTCAGAAGAGAGGGAAAGATAAGGCAAGTAAACTTCATAATCCCATGTTCTCAAAAAAAAAATTTGTTTGTTTGTTTTTTTTAAACTAAGAGTAAAATAATGTTTGTTTGTTTTTTTTTGTAGATGTTGAAAGCCAGAGACATAGGAGAGCATTATTCTTTTGAGATTGATGTAAATAATTTTTTAGAAAATAAATGTTTCTGTTGTCTCCTGCCTGTTTATTTCACATTTTGATGCAACAACAGTGTGTTTACGTGTTCATATTTTATGTAAACATTGATGTCTGTGTTTTTCATTGCAGAACTCAAACCAACTTTGGAGTTGTCTGATTTGGAGAGTCATCATTCTTGGTCGTCCTTTCTTAAAGGAATAGTTCACACAAAAAAATTATTTACTTGCCCTCATGTCATTCCAAACCTATAAAACTTTTGTCTGTCTTTACAACACAAATGAATATCTTTTTAATTTTCTTTCATAATTTTTTGTTAATCCATTGAGAGTCTAGATAATCTGTATTTTCAAGCTTCATAAATAGTTATTGTTGAAGTAATCCATTCCAATATTTATATAATCCTTAAATTATATGATAGCGAATGTCTGTTCAGAAAATTTGTTCTGACACAGTTTAACTTGGAGTTCTTGTAATATTTTATTAGCATTTTCTAAACTATAGCGAATAAAATGTGAGAAATGTTGAAGGTGTCTGAATAAATTTTGGTTTGACAGTATCTATTTGATAAATGAAGTTAATCAACTAACATTTTACATACTCATTTGTTTTCTTTACAAATGTTTTCTTTACTGTTTTCTTTTAAAAAATGTAAAAATACAATAAAAATATCGGTACCGGTACTCGGTATCGGCAAATACCAAAAATTAAAGTATCGGTATCGGGCGAGTACTGGAAAAAGTGGTATCGGTGCATCCCTAGTAGAAACATGAGAATAGAATAGAATGTTTACAGAGATTTTCTCCTAGACTTCATAGTAGAAATGTGAGAATAGAATAGAATAGAAAATGTCTCCAGAGATTTTCTCCTAGACTTCAATTCATAGTAGAAACGTGAGAATAGAATAGAATAGAATGTTTCCAGAGATTTTCTCCTAGACTTCAGTTCATAGTAGAAAAAACATACAGATCACAAGGACAAAATGGACAACAAACACTGCAACATCAGTCCATCCATACTGGCAGTGGAGTTCACACTTCATTTACTGTTTAATGTATTCTGTTTAGTGTCACATTACAATCAGTCTGGAGTACCTCACTGCCTAAGAAGAACAATCAAAATCCAAAACAAATCAAACAGACAGGGTCATGAAGTTAAATGTGTGAGAGAGATGAGGAGGGAGGTCATGCCATTACTACCCCAAAATCCTTCACCAGAGCATCAGGACACAGCTGTATGAGTGCAAAAGCGATCACACCATTCATTTAAATAACGCTTAATGAGATCTGATTAACAAATGACCAGGTGCTGAAACAAATGAAGGCAGCATGTTTAGTAATTGCCTATTTTGTGCTTTGGATTTTAAGAATTTTCTTTTCTTTTGGATCATTGGTAGTTGGGGGGGTATTTTTTTATATTTTGCCTTTGAATCCATTATTATTATTATTATATTTAGCATAGTTTTCAATCGAATATGTGTCTTACAGAATTTTAGAAACATGCATTCAAAGACAAAACTGCTAAAATAAATTCCTACACTGCCAAACTCCTAAAATATACTTACTTATATTTACATTTAGTCATTTAGCAGACGCTTTATATCCAAAGCGACTTACAAATGAAGACAAAATCAACAAAAGAGCAATGATATGCAAGTGCTATAAGTATCTATTTATTTATTTTTTAAGAAAACAAGCAGTTAGTAAATGAATAGAGGGCAAGTTTAAAAGGGGCACGTTTTTTTCTTTCTTTTAAGAATAGAATTAGAATAGAGAGTGCTAGAGTTAGAGGGTCAAATAAAGATGGAAGAAATGTGTTTTAGCCAATTATTGAAGAACAGATTATATATTTCTCTTAAAACGTTAGTTCACCCAGAAATGAACATTTTGTCATAATTTACTCACCTTCATGTCATTCCAAACCTATAAGACTTTTGTTCATCTTTGAAAGACAAATAAAGATATTTTTTATGAAACCAGAGAGATTTCTGTCCCTTCATTGAAAGTTAATTCCACCAAAACTTTGACATTTCAGAAAGTTCATACAAACATGGTAAGAAATCCATAATTAAGGAGTTTAATTCAAGTCTTCAGAAGAGACATGCTCACTTTATATGATGAACAGATTTCATTAAGACTCTTCTTCACTTATAAACATTGGTCAATGCACATGTAGAGCACATCAAACTGTAAACAGAAGGTCAAATGCTTGATTAATATGGATTGCTTTTATGATGCCTTTATGAACTTTTTGGCAGAATTTCAGTAAAGGAGACAAAAATATCTTCATTTGTGTTTCAAAGATGAACAAAAGTCTTATGGGTTTGAAACAACATGAGGTTAAGCAGCTGATGACAGAATTTTCCTTTTTTTCCTGGAGAAGCAACCTTTTAAGAATATTGTGTTTTTAATAGGATTTGATTGTAATGTTTCCTATTATATTCTCTTATTTGTTAACAATGTACAAGACAGAACAGAAAGGCAGGTGTGGCTTACTCTGATTATTATTAACTTTATATGTACTATTTATTACATTTCAGCTAAAACATTATTTCTTTTTAGAGTGACGTTAAACACATTTATTTATATAGTGTCACAGATCGACCAGGCTCTCAGTCCACCCAATCACAGCGAGCACCCTCACCAGAGTACAAATGAGCACACCTGCACTGAATTTTCACCTCATCACCAGCCACTATAAAACCACACACCTCACAACCGTCAGACGTCCGGTCTCGTTCAGACGAAGTGGACTCACGTATGCTAGCTCGGCTATCGACCTATTGCCAACCTGTGTGTACTTACCTCTTGTGTGTGTACACTTACCTCTTGTGTTTCCTCTAAGTGTTGTCGTCATCCGTGTCCAGGATCCAGATCCTTCTCCCGAGTCTATGTCCAGCCAGAAGTGAGGTGTGTGGCACCATCGATATCCACGAGCTCCTGCCAAGTCACCAAAATCCGTCATTCAAGTATCCAGTCATCTCAAAGTATCTGCTATCTGAACTCACCATCAATCACCGCTCATCAGCTTTAATAAATCTTACCTTTTTACAATCTCTCTTGTGTTGAGTCCCCTTCCGTAACATATAGGCTACCGCCTCTACATCTTTAATGGCCTAGACAGAAATAAGCAAAGTCGTAACTTCAAGGCAAATAAGATCATTAAATTCTAGACTGCAGTGCTAATTACTGAAGTCTATAATCATTGATCTTAGAACATTTTAATTTAAGCCTCATTTTGCTTTAATGGCAATCAAACCCCCAGATTCATAGACAAGGGATTGAGATAAAGGCTTACCCCGAGGGTCCGTTTAGCACCATTTTGTACCCTAATGTGTTTTAAGAACAAGTTTGCCTGTGGCCACTATCAAAGACTGCTGGAGACCTTGATCACTGAGCGTGAAGGTAAAACGCTCTGAGTAACAGAACACAAGCAATCGGGGAGCTCTGTGCTGTTCTGTTGCAAGCAACGCCACAAAGCAATCAGTTGTTCTCAAAGCAGAAAATTGAGATTTATAGAATACAATACTTTGTATTATGCTGTTTAGGCACCACAGACGATGTCATATGCCTGTTTTTAATTTACACAAACTGTAGGTGAATGAATGGTTAAAGCAGTAAGGTATCTTGCTTTTTCAATTCATTCAGCTTCTCACGATAAACAGGGTTTTAGCATTTAACCCAATTTTGTGTAAAAGTTGTTAGTTACTTCCAGTTTGTTTTTCATTCTGGAAATGTAAAGTTGAAGTTAAGCGCATTTCATTGTGGTATACAATCTTGTTGCAGTTTACTCTCTTTTATTTTGTTGCAAATAGGGCATCTGGATATTATATGCATGGCAGATGTGCATACTGAAAACAATATGCTGTTCAAAAGTTTGGGGTCGATTTTGTAATGTTTTTGAAAGAATTCTCTCACGCTCACCAAGGTTGGATTTATTTAATCAAAAACTGTCACTTCGTTAAGGGATAATACAATTCACAATAATTATTTTGTTTTAATGGTAATATAATTTTTAAATATTGTAGATTTTTCAGCAGCCATTACTGTCACATGACCATTTAGTAAATATTCTATATGTGGATTCAGTGTCCAAGAAATATTTCTGATTATCAATTATTCTTCTGAATAGAAACTTAAAAAAAAAAAACATTTACTTAAAATTGAAACTGAAATATTTTAATATCTTTACTTTTTAACCAACTTAATGCATACTGGCTGAATACATGTATTAATCTATTAATAATAATAATGAAAAAAATCATACTACCCAAACTTTTGAACTGTACTTCTTCGAATAGTAATTCTGCAGCTATAGCTAACCAATAATTACAGACAGGTGTGAACTGGTTTGAAATGGACTTTGCAGGTCTCCAAGAAGCAGGACTGAACAACCCTGGACTGAAGCGAAGATTAAATAATGATATTTAATCTTCACAAACATTAAATGCAAAATAAAAACTACCTCAAAACATTTGATTATGAACAGCTGCCAAATATATAATTGTTGATGAAAGACAGCACCAGAATGCTTTTTAACTGATTTAGGTTACACATAAGCAACATATCTTAAAAATACAATACATAATCCCCCTCCCAAAAAAACCCCCGGAAATGTTAAAACAAACAAAAAAAAGCTTAAAAATAACATTTACATTATAGTTGTGGACAGCTACGTTATAGCAAAAGACAGAAGAGAATAACAATAGCATTTTCATCACTGAAATGTGGAACAAAAGAAAATAAAAAACAAAAACAAACTAACTTTTCCACTGATCAGAGATCAATTTGTATATCAAAATCATTGCCCAAATTATAAGGGACTCAACACAATTAGGCTCTGATCAGTGTAGATGGCACCAAAATGACCTGTAAAGTCTGGCATAGATGAACAAATTCCAATATATTACAATAGAAGCACACCTGCAAGTTAAAAAATGATTTTCTGATTATGGGCTATCAAATGCTCACTGAAAAATCACATAGTTTATATCATTTACTTTTTTACAGCACTTTATCAAACATCATCATCATTTCATGTTTGAAAGCATCCACCTGTTTTTGTTAACAAATGTGACAGAGTCTTTTCCTTATAGCACTTAATCTTATAACAAAAGCAACACTGCTTTAGAAAAAGTAGACAATGGCACATTCTCTACCAATCCAAGTTACAACAGAGACATACACACACACGTATATACATATATATATTACACACACATATATGTGTGTGTGTGTGTGTCTTTATAAGAACAAAAATATGAGTATATGTATTAATAACAGAAGCAGTAAAACAACAGGAGAGGGCACAGATGATTTAATCTCAATCATTAAAGCTGCAAAAGTGAGAAACTCCATCCCTGTTTGATCATGCTCGCAGGCAGCGCCATCAACAACTGGTGCAGTGTGGGAAAGTCTTTCAAATGGGAACCTCAGAGTGACAGGAGCAGGTCTCAGAAGCAGCACCCTGGGCTGTTTCCATGATAAACCCACACAAACATTCACTCTCTCTCACGGTTGCAGCTGAAAGGTGCTCTTTATGGTTCACAAAGCTTCTTAAATAGGGCAACGTGTTTGATAACAAAACTGTACCCTGCATTTCATTTTTTTTTCTTCTGAAGAGAAAAAAGTAAATAAAGTTTACACTTACAAACTTACAATGTATTCCTGATAACTAGATTTTTTTTTTTTTTTTTACAGAAGATAATATTTAAAAAAGAAATAGAAATGAAAAGAGACAGAGATGCTGTGCAGGTGCCTATGTTACGTTCAGAGTCTCTGTCTCTTGAGGCACCAGAAGAGATCCGTTCAGGATGTATGTGTGAGGGCCATTATTCAGATTTGTGACAGTAAAGGTCCTTTAGAGCTTTGAGCTCCTCGATGAGCGTTTTGTTCTGATTCTCCAGCACAGCCACTCTGTTTTCCAGACATTTAACGTACTCTTTCTTTTTCCTGCGGCACTCCCGTGCTGCCTCCCTGTGGTGGAAACATATTATTACAGTCAGGCGATTACAATGAGTCACTCAAACTAAAAATGCAACATTTACTCCACATTTTAATGATTTAATTTTTAATTGCAACAAAAATCAAAGGATTCATTGTTAGGGTTTTAAGGAAGAACACAGAACAGTGGTGCTATATAGTCATAGCTGAAGTAAAATTGCAAGGAAAAATATCTTGTAATAATATAAGGAATAAATATAAGCTAATATAAATGCAAACGTTCTCCTCACTAAGATAAAAGTTTTTGTCTTTTCCTCGCTCAGAGTTGCTCTCAGATTGTTCCTGAATCAATTTTAAGTTAAGACTCCTAGTTAGACATTTTTAAGCTAAATTAGGAGCTCTCTAAAAGGATTCTTAGAATCTTTAGGAATACTCTTTAGACTTGCGCGTTCTACAGAGCCACTAAAGGGACATGGTTAGCAGCTTGCTAGCGGTAGTCTGTTACATTAAAGTATATAGCATTTCACTTATCACATAAACAGGGTAAGGAGAGATGACTGATAGGATGATGGAGAATGATTTGCAGATCCTGAGCACCACTGACAAACATCTAATCTTGTAAAATGTGTGGTAAGTACTGCCAAGTGCCGCTCCGTACGTGTGATCACGAATCTCGAAAGTGAAAGAATATAACAAGCGTGCGTTCAAAAGTGATTTCAATGCCCCGCATATTAATAACGGCTCCCTGATGCCCGCAGTTTACATACAGTATAATTACCCAACAATATAATTGCGACAGAAGATATTGAAGTATATTTTTTTTTACCATCTCGTATCTATTTCCTTCAGTGGTTCCAAATTGTGCCCTCATTCGGTTATGTTTATTATATTATATGTTTCAGCACATTACAATCATTATATAGCTTGAGTTAAGGTAGTCTGTCCTCTGAATTAAAGAGTTTATCATACAGATGGAAAGCTTGAATCCTGTTTCTCTCCCTCTCTCTGTTTATGGGTGTTTGAGCATGCATGCGGGGGAGGGGTGCGATTTTTGAATAATATTTTTGCTTGGAATGCCCATCCCTAAGATGTACCTCAATACAGAGCAATTGTTCTCAGATTTACGTAATTCACCTGGGTCATACTTTACAGTCCAAAATGAGCATGTGCATTAATTGTGCAGATGTGTTTTTTATCGTACCTGTTCTTCATTAGCCGAACCTCCCGCTTGCGTGTGACCTCCTCAGCTCCTCCCTGGCTGGGCAGTGCAGGAGAGGAGGCCATGACCACCCCTGGAGCAATGGTGCTAGCAGCTGTGGTGCGGATCTGATACGCCTGAACATCCCCTGAGGCCGCTGGAAAACACAAGCAGCACAGATTTACGTTTTGACAAGGAGACATTTAGATGCATTGTGTAGTTGCCTGCTGGATACAGATTAAGCCTAGCCTAGATTTAAATCAAAATGTCAGAAACTAGACCAGTACACTTATCTCTCTTTATTGTTTAGAACTGAAATGGTGGAATCTCACCTTGTACAACCACTTGATTGCTGGGCACCAGTATCTGCTGGCCGTCGCTGGTCTGCGCATACTGCAGGATGGTGGTGCCATGCTGAGCGCCTGCGTTCGTCATGGTCAGGGTTTGTAGCCCTTGAACTCCATCTGTTCCATTATTGGCTAACTGGATCGCCCCACCCTGAGTGATAGCAACTGAGGGAAAACAAATGACATGAGGTTGACTGTATATTTAGGGAAACTGAACTGTGTCAAGCTACTTTTTCAAATGTTGTAAAGTAGTAGTGCATTTGTACTAGAAAACAAACAACTAACTTACTGTACTGCCCGCTACTTGTCTGGTAGATAGGTGTTGGCATAGTAACAGTTGTTATGGCTGGAGTGGAATCCTCCTCTGATTTCTCTTCTTCTATCCGTGGGACTGCTGGAGCATCAGATGAGAGGTCGTTCAGGATCTTTCTGTGTTGCAAAATATCAAATCAAGCTTGTAAACAATGGATTGTGCTAAGGTACAATTAGAACAATAGGATTTCAACAAGTAATGTTGATATCTGGACATAAAGGACTGCAGTAATAATATTCAATGCAGTGTTTCCCACACCACAGAGGGGTGGCCTTTGTCCACATAGGGGGATTTTGTACATTCGTAAAATGGGTCAATGTAGTGTGCTATGCAAAATTAAGAGCTCCAACAGCTTTTTTAGACACTAAACTGAACAGTGAAAACTCTTTGCATTTACAGGGCATCTGCAGGATTTTTAAAATCAAATTTAAGACTTTTTAAAGACCTTTTTCAAGACCTGCACAAATAAAATGAATACCATATGAGCGGGGTAAGGCAATGTGTATGATAACATTAAACCGTAAAATGACTGTAAAGCATGATTTACAGTTCAGATACAGGTTTTCAAAAAAACAAAGTTTTACAAAATGAAAAATGTTTTTTATATATATATGTTTTATCTATCTCTCTCTCTCTATATATATATATATATTTAACAAATATGAATAATCAAATATAGTAACAATATACAGTATAAAATAAAATGTTAACCAAACAGTTTCTGGTAGCCATTGACATTCATACTATTTTTTGTCCATACCATGTATGAGGGTGAATAAATATATTTTTTTAAGCATTGCAAATTTTGTCTCAATTCCTTCACTTGCAAGAGCTAAACCGCAGAGCTGTTATTTTGGCAAAAAACTGAAGTTTCAGTGAAAACAGGTTTACAAACACGTCTCATTACAAATCTGGTGAAATACTGTAATCACCTGTCCACAAAAATTTTGGGAAGTATGCCAATGTGAAAACTCGCAGTGCATGTAAAGATGAAGCTTGCTGCATTCAAGGTGAACGGAGACGCTGTAATATGATGTAAAAACCGTATTGTGAGCTGCTCGCATAAATATAGTGGCGCGCTTCGCTTTGAAACACAGCCTGCAGCCTTTAGTGATTTAGTAAGTAAAGGCATTTTGCGATATTGATTTTAGATGTTTTGCCAAAGCAATGGTGCAAAACACAACATTCAATAAGATCTTTGAAGTTATTAAGTAAAATATTGTTGGTTCATATGAAACTGTGGTTCCCTGCCAGAGTCTACATAATTAACTGGAAACACTGCACCGAAACTACAAATCCATTCAGGTACCTGTATGAGGGCCGTCTAGACAGGATCTCTCTTCTTTTCTGGCAATCTGTCACACTGTCCACTGACTCCTGTGAATCATCACTCTCAGCAATGGTAGAAATCTAATACAAAGACAACAAAAGAACACTTGAATATTGATAGCAAAAAACTTCAGGTATTATTTCTAAACTATCAAGTCTTCTAGATCAGCAAACAGAAGAATATACATATTAAATTAAGGTTATTTAATCCTCTGTGCATTCTGCATATACTTTGGTGTCTGCTAAGACAGACACAGAATTACGTAATGAACTTTTTTACAATTTTACGGTTTTCCCAGAAATGAACCATCATGTCAGGCTTACTTGTACAGTTTGCACCTGTGGGGATTGTATGACGGAGGGCTGGGCTGCCTGGATGACACCGTGAACTTGCACCGTTTGCCCATTGGGCAGCTGAACTAAGGTCACAGTTGGTGCAGTGCCTGATACCTGTGCTGCAGCCATGGAAACCTGCGTGACGGAGGCACAACAGGGTGAGACACGAGACTAATCTAAGCTAGAACTGGATTTAATTAAATTATCAACCCAACTACATGCATAATTACTGTAACTGTTCCAATTACAATCAGCCTTGCAATGCTAGTAAATGTGCTTTGAAAACCTACGATCCAAGAAACTCACCTGTGCCAAGGTGGCAATGTGCTGAGTGTCTATCTCTGAGACTGCAGTGTCGCCGCCCTGCTGGACATCTGCTGCTGCTTCCATGGTCATTTAGATTGCCTGGAGATTTAATTTAAAATCTTTTACTTTGACAGATACTCAGGATACTATAAATACACTGTGAACATACAGAGTAGGTCACCGATTTCTCCTGACAAGAGAAATGGTATCTGAAACGTTGTGACCACAAAAACACCCTGCCCACAAACTGGGTTTGTCATGGTTTCATTTTGAGTATTCAATTGTGTAGCCTGAAGGGTTGTTCTATAAAGCATTTATGTATTTATAGGCATTACATTTTAAATGAATAAATGTATATAATAAATAATGCAATGCAATATATTATATAAAATTATTTTTGACATTGTTAGGGATATGTTTGCATTTATATAGTCTAAATGTATTTACAAGACCAGAATATATGGCATTGCAACATTAATGTGAAAAATACAGATTGCAATAAAAAAAGTAGGCACGTGCGCCAACACATGCATGAGATATGCTTAATTTCTATTAACGAAATTCATTTTGATAAACCCCATGTCTGTTTTGTAATGAGTAATAATGTAAGAACTGACATATTAAGCATCGTGCTCAACAAACCATGGACAACATTTGCCGCCTTTTTTTTTACTTCTGTATACAGCTGTCAGTCAGATTTGAGCTTTGGTTTTTAAGGATTTATGGACGTAGTTAAAAAAAACACACACACACAAACAAGGTGCCATCAAAATGACTTGTGTTTTTATTTTTAAATGCCTATTTATGGCTATTTTTTAGGTAAACCAAAACAATAAACACGAGTGCTTGCATTTTCAGGCGTGTTTCGACTTGTACAACAGCGCTCCAGTTTGAATGAACACAAAATCGGTCTGTTTTATGGTGCAATTTGAAGAAAATAATACTCAAGAGCAACGAATTGGTCTCTGATTTTATTACCAATTAAAACCACAATTGATTACAGAGTTTTAGTGGTAGGCTACAGAAAAAGCTCTGCATGCGCGAGAAAGCATGTAACGGACAGCTTCGACTGCTCCAATGCAGGAGCCAAGAAAAAAAATAAGCATTTCATGAGCTGTATTTCCATCAAAGGGTGCCGGACGGGCGACCGCATTCATAACTCAACGCGTCTCCTATCCTTTCCATAAACGCATGTACTTTGCACAACCGTCGCGCTTTTCCTGACTGACTCATTGTCTGCAAGCAAGTCTGAGCTGTTGAGAAACATGCCCACCGCCGCCATGATCTCTTTGTTACAGACGGATCGAGCATTGCGACACGTCCACTAAAACGGCAAGTGCCTTATCTTTTTCCCCCACGAATGCGTCTCTTCTTACCCGTCACAGACTCGCCTCGTCACTCCCAGGCCTCCGGAGCTCCACTTTTATTTAGTCCGACACGTAAGAGACCGCGTCAGGCTACACCTCCGTCGCGTCACCGAGGACAACAACACAGAGAACGAAAGGGGACGAGATACAGCCCTAATTCAAGATCGACAGGATCCGATGTGTGGGCGGAACATTCCGAACTCGTACGAAGATGTACGAACAGCTGCCGAGCGGAGACGGATTCACACGAGCGCGCGTCAAATCTCTGGCTGCGCTGTGATTGGCTGCCTTTCGTCGTGAGGTATATGAATGCATCTGTTCAAATGTATTAGAGACGGGGTTTTCAATCTTCTAAATGCAACGGACCCCCAAATATGATCATCCTCATGGGAGGGGCCTCAATTCTATAAGTTAAAATGCAGCTATTTGTTTTCATGTTCAATATTCATGTTCATTTGTAAGTCGCTTTGGATAAAAGCGTCTGCTAAATGACTAAATAAATAAATAAATATTAAAATATGTAAAATATTGTTTGAAAAAGATTTATACATACTATATTTTTTTTCTACTCTATAATACTGCACTGTTATAAATATAATATTATTTATTTATTTTAATTAAACAAATCAAATTTTAGCTTAATTAATAGATTAATCAATTATGCATGTATTTAATAAATAATACAATGATATAAAATAGTTTTCTGACATTATTAGAGGAGTGAAATGTTTGCAGTCTAAATGTATTTACTCAACACAAATATATGGTATTGCAAAATTAATGTGAAAAATACAGACCAAAAAAACAAAACACAGGCGCTAACACAATTTAAAATGCAACTGTATATGTTCATGTACAGTATTAAATGATGCCAAATATATTTTTGGAAAATATTCAGTTTATATTTAGTTACATAATTTTTTTTCCTACTCACTATACAGCACTGTTATAAATATAGTATAAATTATTATTACTTTATCAAATATGTATTTATTTTATTTATTTTTATATAAATCATTGAATATGAATTTTTATTATGTTAGTTTCATATTTGTTTATTTACTTATTTAAAAATGTTTTTAGTTATTTATTTTAATCGATTTGTTTATTTTGATCTTAGTTGTATTACTTAATTCTTCTTACATTTTATATTTTCTGTTTTGTTTTTTCTAAACATCTACACGGACCCCCTCCACTCCCTTGTGGCCCCTGAGGATCAACGGGCCCCAATTCGAAACCCCCTGTACTGGAGGATTATGTTTTAAAGGCAAAGGGAAAATCCAATCCGTGTTTAGTTTGTTTTGCAGTCGCTGTGGGCGGGTCTTGTCAACATGAATGTTACGATTGGATAACTTGAGTGCAACGTCACAACAATGTTCACCAATCAAAATTAAATAATCACTGCAGAAGAAGACAAGTTAACGCCTACTTGCCATGAACCAGGAAATAGTTATGATATTTTGATAGGCGATTCACACTTGATTTTAGTCATTGTGATATACTCACTTTCTATTACTTTCGTGGTCGACGAAGTTTGCTGCAGTTATGGCGTCGTTATTCAAGAAAAAGACCGTAGATGGTAAGTTTCTAGCTGCTGCTCTGAAGGCTTGTTTGTTTGGTCAAAACCGCCCAGCAACACTCTCACGTCAATCATCGGATGGTTTCGTTAATACTAACACTGTGAATTTGTTTAATACATCAAATCTCTTAAGAGATATGTTTGTGTTAATTAACACAGACGTGTCTTTTACTCAGGAATGTGTGTTTGGACATCTGCAGCAGAAAACATTTAGCATTTTCTTGATCTTAACCTGAAACTAAGAGCTAGTACTTAAAAATATGGGGTCAAAGATGGTCTATAAAACAAATTTAGTAGTTTGTTAAATCACTGGGCCATTCCTGTAACTTTAAATGGTCTAAAATGACTTATTATTGAAGTAGTCCCCATACATTAATTTGTTGTCTGACTCAGACATTTCAGCAATGATCATTTAAATGGTGACAGATAACTATATCTCCTCTCATGATACAGATGTTATTAAAGAACAGAACAAAGAGTTGCGGGGAACGCAGAGACAGATTGCAAGAGACCGGACAGCACTGGAAAAACAGGAAAAGCAGCTGGTGAGAATCCCCACCCGTCAATGTGACGTGCATATGATGTCAAATGTTCCCCTTTCTCTCCACTGAGGTGTGTGAGATCACGAGGTTATGTCATTAGATTATGACTAACAGCTCGTGATTCTGTTGGAGTTTAGATGAGGCTCTTATTGTGACGGTGTATCTTTCAGAAGTTGCTGGTGGAATCTTTTATGCTTTTCTTAAAGCCGCCACCCTTCATACCATACACACTCATACCAGTGTAAGCATAACTATCATTGTTAAAAAAATCCAGGAAATTGTACTCTAAAAATCAACAGATGAGGTTGCCAGAAATTCAAGTTTATAAAATACTGTGACAAGTGTTTTAGGTATTAGGGAATGACATATTGGTGACTCTTTATTTTACGTCCACATATTTCATTAAGAGATTTAATTTGCATTAATTAATCTACTTGAACAACCAAAATCTGCTTTTTAGCTTTAAATGTACTGATAAACATCATAAAAATGTAGGTTATTATAAAGGTAACTATAAAGCCATATGATGACTGATAAACCTTTTGCAGTTCACTATATTTGGTAAGGTAACCAAACCAACAGTTTTTTTTGTCCTCCTTCTTACTGTAGCATTTTTATGGTCACAGATTGTTTTCGGCTTCTTGCACAAATGTACAAAAAAAATCACATAGAATTACTTCAAAGTCACATTGAAATCATCAATACACTAGGCCATTTCACTTTAATATTTTCTGTTCTCATCTGTGAAGCACTTTAAGCTGCATTTTATCTAATAAAAGTATTCTACAAATAAAACAATCTTCTTCTACTCTCACCAGTAAGTCTCATTCTGGATAACTGTGTAATTCAGTTCTAATGCTAGTAGGTCCTTTCCTAACTGTTTTCTACTATTTGCTTTCTTTATCACAGGAGATGGAAATCAAGAAAATGGCAAAGACGGGGAACAGAGACGCCTGTAAAGTTTTAGCCAAGCAACTTGTTCAAGTGAGGAAACAGAAAACGCGTACATTTGCTGTCAGCTCTAAGGTCACCTCTATGTCAACTCAAACCAAGCTAATGAACTCTCAGATGAAGATGGCTGGTGCCATGGCCACAACCACCAAAGTAAGACCCTTCTGTCTTTTTAAACTCATGGTAATGTTCATAAAAGTTTGTCCCAAGCCCCATGAATTGTAGCTCAGTTAATTTTAAGCAATCCTGACAGTGATTTAAAGCTTAACTGTTAACTTCGGTTGAAAATTGTGTGGAACTGCTGTGATTTCACATTTAAGTAAATAGGGCTGTTCATTTTGTAGTCCTAAAAACCAAGGAGAATTAGCATTTTCGAGCTATGGTTTCCCTCTGGAATTTCTAATGGGTTTTTTGAGTTATTGTTTTGGATTATGAGTCAAATATGGACTGTGGTAAACATTACCAGAAGCAACTTTCCTATTTTGTTTGTGAAATTCTCTTTAATGTGAAAGGATCTTAAAGTATTCTTAACCTTACTCATAAATGGAAAACCACTTTTCACAAACCCCATTATAAATTCCCAAAGGAAGTCATGGCTCGATAATGCTAGTTTGTTTCCAGCTAGGGCTGCAAATTGACATTGTGCGCAACTTAGCAGCTCTATTAATTATGTATGTTGCGACCTGTGTGGTTTTGGTTTTATTAGAATTTGTACTAATTTGAGGGTATATGTTGGTCTATAAATGCATATCTGGCACAGTATAGTGTCGATACAAAGCAATAATTTTTTGCAGAAGTAGCCTAAAGTGCAAAATTTACAAATGGACATGAATCAAACAGTGACTCATTTGTTTGTGTCTCTGCCTTTTCTCAAAACAACTTACAGACAATGCAAGCTGTCAACAAAAAGATGGATCCGAAGAAGACAATGCAGACCCTGCAGAACTTCCAGAAAGAGACAGCAAAGATGGACATGACAGAAGAGATGAGTAAGATGTTATTTATTTATTGTTATTGTGGGTGATTTTGTTAGTGAGTTTTATAAAATAATGTCTTTAATAATATAATACTTTAATCCAAATGATGGGTGTCCTGCTAAAGAGAAAAGCAATAATGATCACGCAACAGAAGTGTGCAAGAGAAGTCTCTCAGTCTCTCTCTCTCTCTGTCTCGGTCTCTTCTTACCGTTAAGTAAATTGTGCATTGGTTTACTCGCTCGGTTTTTAACATATCTGACCGAACTACAAGCTTTCCAGTGATGTCTGTCAGAAAGGGATACTTGCTCAAAAAGCTCACGCATCTGCGCCGCCATGCACTCAATCCACTCTGCGTGCTTTGCTTATCAGCTCGAGGCCATCAGATATACAGGCATGAATACTGAATGTTCACCATTATTTTAATTGCATATATATACCTCCTAGACAATTCTTAATATTTAATAACTCCACTCTACTCTCTGTTGTTCTGTTATCAGTGTTTCTTAGTCTGGATACGGCACTGTTCACGCGCTGTGTGGTATTGGGGCATTTTAACGAGTAGCCTACGAGTACAGAATCACAGTATCTGGCCCGATATTGGTATCTGTATCGGTGCATCCCTAATTAGAAATGTTTCTTGAAATACAAATAAATCTGCATATAATATGAAAAAGTACTTTAGTAATTTATACTAAATACTATAGTGTTTTTTAACCATATTATAGTAAAGTGTATTATACTGTATATGTTATAGTATTTACAACACTGTTAATGAATGCTAAAGCATACTGTAGGAGTAACTATAGTGAACTGATACACTGTAATAAATACTGTAGTCTACTTCAGTTTTTACTACAGTAAGCTGTAGTGTATTGTAATATAATATACCCTATAGTTGTAGAAAACTTACAGTGCAGTATTGGGTAAAGTAATTTGTTATATTACTATAGTTATATATTACCACAGCAACTATAGAATTACCACAACAAATGAATTCAAGTACTTTACTATGGTATGGTTCAAAAACACTATAGTATTTACTATACTATAGTATTTTTTCATGTGGGTTCTGAAGGGTCATGTAACACAGAAGACTAGTAATGGCTGCTGAAAATGTCACTTTACCATCACAGGAATATTCCTAGGAATAAATTACATTTTAAAATATATTCACACAGAAAACAGTTATTTTAAATAATAATAATATTTCACTATTAATGAAGCCTTAGTGAGCATAAGAGCCAAAAAATAAATAACACTTTTGTGTGGCAGCATAATACAAATTATAGCTTTTTAACATTTTGGTTTCAGGTGTCCCCTTTCTTACATTGTTTTCTTAACCTGTAGCCAACTTCAGTTGGATGTGTGCACTGTTTTATAATTTCCCATTGTTTTTGAACAAACCACAACATAATTTGATTGTAATGCATGTTTTTAGACCTGTTTTTAGACCTGTTTTAGACATGTTTCTGTCTGCTTACAGTGAATGACACACTGGATGAGATCTTTGAGGATTCTGGTGATGAGGAAGAATCTCAGGACATTGTTAATCAGGTGTTGGATGAAATTGGAATTGAGATCTCAGGAAAGGTAAGAACTGAAAGATTATATGGGCATCAATCAAGCCATGTTGAGGAACCAGATTCAATAGCCAGACTTATTACTGTAGTGCATTAGTGTTGAAATCCATTTGTGTCCATTAAGGCTGCACAGTATATTGAATTAAAAAAATGCATTGCAATATGATTTCAGTGCCTTAATCCAAGACTTAAAGGAGATAATACTTGGAATATAATTGTGTAGGTGTATCATATGTGAAAACTAAGCAGCAGTGATGCAGTGTGATTCAGAGAACCTACAACTGATCCTACAAGTGTTTTGCATTCAAATAAGGCCAAAATGAGGAAGTATCGCGGTTGTGTGGGAGTGTTTTTGGCTTTAAATGTGATGACCATGCCTAATCAAAAGTGGTTACAAAAACCTGTAGACCACAGTGGATGTGTGTAAAAATACGCCATACCTCTTTAGTCTGTCTGAGCACGAAAAAGCCTGCATGCATGGTTAGATCTAATCCTCTTCCCAAACAGCACCAAAGCAGCATTCCAGTGGTGCAAGTTTTGATCTAATTAAGCTTGCACTTTGTTCAGAAGGCCTACTTTTTCGGATTGATGTGTAACTATATTTAAAGAAGCAATATGAGAAAAGATCATGTTGAAAATGGAGCCAAAGTTGCAATCTCCCCATAATTGAAATAAAAAGCCTATGTTTAAGCCTTCATTTAGATTTTGCATTTGATTTTCAGTAATCCTGGTTAACGCTTTTTTTTTCAGAACCTCACTTCAGCACAAGTACATTTGCTGTTGCTGGAAAGAAGAGATATCAGTCTTGAACGAAAAAAATATATATATTTGAGACACTAATCTTATATCGCATCAAATATAGCCATCAAATTATCCAACAAGTTTTTATATCATGCAGCCATAATATTCATGTAATTATAAAATCCCTATCCACCAATGTCAGTGGAAAAATATACCACACAACAGTAAATTTAATTAAGTAATATCTATACACAAGTGTTGTTTATGTAAATGTTTAAGTCAAGTTTTTAATGTAAACTTTACATGGTATATATGTGCATAAATTTGTTCTGCTTCTTAGTTTGCATAAAACCAGCCTCTATCTCCATATAAGGGTATTCTGCACAATGTCATATAGCTAGTTGTCACTCTTTGCAAATGTTTCCTTATGCTCTGCACTCTTGCCTGAGAGCACACTAAGCACAATCTTTAAATAAAACCCATTTGCTCATCCGCACAGCATGGATAAAACTTTTATTCCAGTGGTGAATGGGTTAAATACAGAAACTCCTGTTAGAATCACTGAAGCAGAACTCAGTAGGCTTGCGCTGAACAAAAACACTGCTGTTTTCTGTGGATTGAGTGGGTTCTGACTAACTTAAACGACTCTGATTTGCGTTCATGTACTGTGAGTAGCTCAACTGGAAAAACATAAACAGAAACCTTCACAGAGCTCTCAAACTGATACGCACTGCAATATTTAAAAGCAGCAGCTTGTGGACATGAACAAAATTGTCAGTATTGCAAAAAGACTGGTATCATTCATTTTTGTTAACATTTCAGTATTGACTTGGTGCCGAAGTACTAGTACTTTTTAGACAACACTAAATTAAAGTGTGAACTTATTGATTAATCATAATTTCTATATGAAAACGTTCTTATATTTTTTTTTATTTTAGAGAATAAAATCCATAAAGAATACCCTACGGCCTACGCATTGAAGTGTCATGACTATTGAGTCTTGGATGGCAGACACACTATCCATTTCGCATTTTTATCCGTAATGGATTTTTTGTTTCCCCTGCAGATGGCTCATGCCCCCTCAGCTGCCCGAAAGCAACCAAGCGCCGCTACATCCAAAGCAGATGGGATATCAGATGAGGAGATTGAGAGACAGCTCAAAGCTCTTGGAGTGGACTAGTGCTCACACACACACACACACACACAAACACCTGATTACTGCCTGGCACCAGGAGGCGATGGCAACACACAAACACACATTAGAATGCATTCATACCCAATACAAATACATAGACACAGATGCTGATAAATGGACAGTCCAAAAGCTTACATTCACAGTCACGGATCTGCCTACTCTGGGATAACATGCCACAGATGGCAAATGCAATTTTCTTTTTCTTTTATTATTTATTTATGACAATGAGAGATGGCTATTGAGGTTGATTAGGACTCTTTCAGGTGAATCGCTGTTTCATCTGGCTTTAGAAGGATGAAAATAACAATAAAAGGTTTGAATACACATGTCGTAAACGAATACATACAATGCCTTCCAGACTAAGGCGGATGCGTTCCCCTGAAATCTACAACTTCTGTCTCTTTGATCCATAACTCAGAAAATCACATTGGTGTAAACAAGTTTGACAGGAAAACTCTACCTCTGTAAACATAAGAAGCGACAGGGCTGCGTCTTTAGTCTTGCCGTGTTTTGTCTTGTCCTCACAGTACCTTGCTCTTCTCCCGGCGCATGATAAAACACTTGTGTGAGTCACACCTTTAGTTTCCTGTTTTCACCTTCACGCCGTTTATGAATAGGAAATGATTTGGTTTGTCTTCTAGGTTAATTTTGGCTATTTTGAGGGTGCATATGTTATTCAGCTGCATTTCAGGGGCGATGCCAAATTGTGAGAAGTGTGTTCCTGTTGAGCGCATTACTTGAAGATGGTTGCTCTCCTTCATTTCTCATGTGCCTGAGGTCTTGGGTTGACAGTGTGTGTGTGGAGTTTCTCTTGAGGCTGTGTAAGTGCATTGATCAAGACTTCAGAGATGCTCGGAAGGTTCCTGTTAATCGTCAGTTGTGACCAAAGTAAGGGTTATTGTAAATGGCACGAGAAAGCGGCATTCTGAGCTTGATCTTTGGAATTATCCACAGAAGTTGTATTTACGCTGATATGGTTATGCATTGCAATATATCGTAAGGATGTAAATAATGTAGGCATGAAAAGTTGATAGTTTATAGCTTAATCCACAGTGAGAGTTTTGGAATATGGGTGAGGATTTTCCTTTTTAGAATTTGTTCACTGACAGGTATTGTTGAAATATAAGGGGATTGTATACCCCATTAATCATAAATAAAATTTTTAATGATATCTCAGTTGTTTGTGTATTGTTTTTATAGACAAGCGGGAAATTAAGTATTCATTTACCACTAGAGGGCAGAGCCAAAACACTCTTTAATAAAGTTTGGGGTCAGTCAGGGTTAGGTTTTTGTATTTATTTTTTTTAAATACTTTTATTCAACAAGGATACAAGAAAAAAAAAAAAAAGTGGCAGTTAAAAATTGTAACATTTACTATATACATGTGTGTATGTGTACGTGTATATTAGTATAGTTAGCTGCTGTTTTTAGTTATTTTTTTTAACCTAGTCAAAATAACCCAACTGCAGTTTAATTCAGATTAATCGAAATGCACAATGAAAAAACATGATTTCTGAGAATTGTTAAAAACAGTTATCAGTTTTTGCAAATGAACTCTTCATATATATGAAGATATGAATAAATATATATATGAATAAATAAATATGTATATATATTTTTTTTTCCACAAAAATATTAAGCAGCACAACTGTTTGCATTAAGATTTCAGCATATAATGATTTCATGTGACTGAAGACTGGCTGCAAAAAATTCAGCTTTGTCAAATATATTATCTTAAAATATATTACAATATTACTAATAAAACGTTATTTTAAATTGTAATAAAATTTCTGAATATTACAGTTTTTATGGTATTTTTAGACGAATGCAGCCTTGATCAATATTTTTTTTTTTTTTTGTTAACAACTGTTTTTATTTTATGAAACGGTAGTACAAAACAAAAAGCAACTGTACAAATTTAAAACCCACCCCTTGGTAGACTTAGAAAATAAATAACACATTAATATTAATAGCTAAACAAATAACAATAAAATAATTTTTACAAAGATTTTAGAAAAGACACAACATTAAAAGCTGAATGCCATGAATTTACAGCTTTCCCATTAGATTCATGTAAACGAGAAGTAGAGAGTTCCATTGAGATAATGTCCAACAAATATTGGAGGATTCCAACGGTTCACTAGCAATTTTTTTGCTGCTGTGAGAGCAGCTAACGTTAAAGGTCTTTGTTGGACGGACAAGGTGAAGTCCCAAAAGTCATTCATGAAAAAAATGGCGCGGAGTCAAACATATCTCTGTACCCAACAAATATGATAGGTCCTGTGAGAGCGGAGTCCAAAAAGGTGAGAGAGAGGGGCACACAATGCAAAAACGTGCCTAAAACTCCTTGGGAACGGAGATTACACTTAGGAGAAGACGACAGATTCATATAAAAACGTTTAATTGGAGTCAAGTAAACCCTATGCAACAATTTCCAATGAATCATTTGGTGATTAGGGTTTTTAGAAGACAATTTAAACATACCCCATACCTGATCGGAAAATAAAACATGCACATCCTCAAGATCCTTAGCCCAAACAGTTGTAATAGATAAAGGTTTGTATGAATGCTCAAGAAGAAGAGATAGATGACTGAAGCAGAGGAGGGAGATTCCTCAAAAGGAAGGATTAGTTTGTGCAAAGGGTGAACAGGCAGTTGAGCGTTCCAAGGCACCCCATATGCCCGTAGGGCCGATCTAATGCGCAAATACATAAAAAAAGGAGGTGCCTGGCAGATTATATTGAGTTTTAAGATTCTGGAAGGATTTTAAACCACTATCATCATAGATATCTCCCAGAGTGTTTACTTTACTATGAGTCCATTGCGGACAATGAAATGGAGTACTGCCTGACAAAAGCTTATTATTGTGGAAAATAGGCAAATTCCTATGCCGTTTTGTAACTAGTTGTGAACGTCTTTCAACATCCATCCATGTGGAGAGGAGGTGGGTTACAATGGGACCAAACCGAGATTTACACTGCCTAAGCGGAACTCCCGAAAAAACAAGTACTTAAAGTTTTGAACCAATGGAATAGATATGGGGACATGGAATCAGTTTTAGAATTGAGGGGAAGTAAACATGACTTACTCCAATTAATTTTAAACCCAGAGAGAGATCCAAGATGGTCAAATAAATTCTACACATGAGGAATAGAATGTGACGGCTTCTCCAAAAACAATAGGATATCATCAGCAAACAAAGAAATATGATGAGTATTCCGTATAATTATGGGAGAAATAGTTTCAGATTGTCAGACTGCTTGAGCTAAGGGTTCCAAGGATAGGGCAAATAACAAAGGAGAAAGCGGGCAACCCTGACAAGTACCTCGATGTATAAAGAATGGGTTAGAGCGAACAGCACCTGTGAGAACAGTGGCTGCTGGATTGGCATACAGAACTTTTATCATATTCCATTCTAGCTGATCGAAAGCTTTCATCGCATCTAGAGATAATACTGCGCAAGGGGAGGACACACTATTATTTGAATTAATAATATGATATAACCTGCGTAAGTTATCCGAAGCTGAGCGAGATTTTGTTGGTCATGATGAACTAGTTTATTCATAAATTTCTCTAGACGACGAGATAGTACTTTAGCATGTAATTTAACATCAGTCCCTATCAAAGAAAGTGGATGGTAACTAGAACAGGAAGTCGGTTCTTTATCTTTTTTTAACAAGAGAGAAATAACAGCTATATTAATAGATGGGTGAAATGAGCCCATGATTTTACTGAGTGTATTGTCTGAGAAACAACGCTGATTATCTCAGATTCTGGAGCTGTGATTCCAGTTCAACTATATTTTTGTATCTATCAGTTTTTCTGAAGGAAAGAGGCATATGAGATTGAGTTATTCCTTATAAACCCTTTAACTGCATTCCAAAGCGTTCGAGGATCATCCACTGAACCTTGGTTAATTCCAATAAACTCAGTAAATTTATTTCTGAATTGACTGCAAAAATTTCCATTTTGTAACAATTTAGGGTTAAATCGCCATCTAGTGGCACGAGATGACCGAGGGATCAAAGATAATCTGCACAAATTTCCATCATGATCCGTCAAAGATAAGGAACAGATATCGGCATCACGAACAGCTGAAGATAAAGAAGTAGAAATGAAAATCTAGTCAATTCGCGAATAGGATTTATGAATAGCAGAAAAGAAAGTGAAAGACTTAGCAGGAAGGTTTAATAAACGCCAACTATCCACCAACGACGATGAGGTTACACGTTGCCGAAGTTTGTCAGAACACAAAGCTTGAGAGTATGATTCATTTGGTCCAGATCTATCTTGGATATGCGACATTACAGAATTCATATCTGCACCCAATACAATTTAAAAATCTGAAAACTTCAAGAGATAGGTTGACAAAACAGAGAAAAAAGTAGGGTCAGAATCAGAAAGAGCTTTATTGCCAAGTGTGTTTACACACACACAGAATTTTTCTTGGTGTTAGGAGCTTCCAGTACAGAAGTACAAACATAGTGCAGACAACATATAATTAAGGTAATAAAAACATTAATAATGAAGAGAATAGACAATAAATTATAAATAACAACAGTTATAAAATTACAAATATACAGAAAAGAAAAAATGTCCATAGACAGAACTGTGAATATGCATATGTTTTATGTACGGATGAGGGTTTGAGGGGTTATTTACAGATGTGGGTTATGTGTTGTTCAGGTGGGATATGGCCTGGGGGAAAAAAACTGGGGGGCATAAACTGAGAGAAATACAATATTCGTATTCGCCACTATTGTTTTTATAAGTGTTATTCTACCATCGAAAATAGTAATATTTAAAGTCCTCCGGATCAATATTAGGACACCCTTGGTTTTAGTATCCGAAGATGAGTGAGATAACACTTCATAAAACTTATTACACCTGTGTATATCCTCCTCTTACAAATGGGATTATTGAACTAACACTATATCAATTTTGCTTCTTTGCAAAAAATCAAGAAATCTTGTATGTTTGTGAGGGCCATTTAGCCCATTAATATTACATTTCAGAATATTAAGGTCAGTAATAGCTATCAAACTACATTACTGCATAATAAGACAATATACAAGTTTGAAAATAAAACTGTTACAGAAGTAGACTCAGACAGAGAATCAGATTAACAACAGGTATTTATTTTAGGAGCAGCAGAGCAGTGGTGACTGAAAAAGGGGAGTATGATATCCAGTTGAAGTTGAGATTATGATATGAGATCTTTGTCTTGACAGGATGACTTGGAATGAGGACGAGAACACACACCTCACACAGGCTGAGTAGCAGACTTCTGGAACAGATCACTGGAGCAGACAGACTACAGGAGCCACAACGCTGGAGAGAACACAGGAGGTAAGTATACAAGGAGGTAAGTAGTAGATAAGTGGATTTGTGGAAACTGTGATTTCTAATTATTGTGATCCAACATTTGCCTCGCATTTCAGGATGAAAAGAAATTTCAGGTGAGGGATAATCCACTTCTTACCTCCGAGACTCTGTTATGATCTATATGACCTTATTATTTTTATTGTGAGTATTAGGCTTATCATTATCGCTGATCACTGTTGTTGTGCTATGATATTGTAATATTTACTATTATATAATCAGAGGAGCATAGAAACATTTATGAAAGTGTCACTCCACAATACAATAGCAAAATATATAAATATGGATAGTATTTTTATGTTACATTAATCAGTGTCTAGCACACCTTCCTGAGGAAAGGATATGGACCAGAAGACATTGCAATTATTACATATTTAGACAGACTTAAAGAAGATCCAGATCTATACTTGTGCTCTTATTATTTCAGTTATTTCGCCTTTAATGTAAATAAACGTGTGCAAACAATATACTTGCTCTTGTGAATTTATTTAGATGTTAATTACATTTACTTACAAATTCATCATCATCAAGTTGATATGCTATGTTACTATAAAACTCTTACGACAAACATGTCTTCTAATATCTTCAATTGTTGTGTATACTGAGCTACAGCGGACACATATTAAATGACTTCACTTGGACCCATTGTGTGATTTGTCTCTTTAATACCGCGTGGTTTATAGACACGTTGCTGCTGATTGGGCTGACATTTTTGACACACCCACCAAACAAGAGAAAACGTATCTCAAACCCAGTTGCACACCGTTTCCAGGAAACAAGTCATTCAACCCGGAAACCGGAGCAAAACGTTGGGCACCGGTGTGAGCCTGAACGTGCCCCAGTTGAGTCTACCATTAAACCACCCTCCACCCTCCCTGTTACCATTCAAAAAAACATAAGCACAATCCCATGAACTATGGCAAACCTTGACCTGCCAGCACCCCTTAAAGGGCATATTGCAGGTTAGAGACTCCAGTGAGTCGATGTATAGAAAAATACTGCAGGAACTAGATTTTCTTTAAAATATACTTTAAAATACGCTATTAAGACTTCTGGAGTCGTTTTTGTGAGAGAATTTTACTTCCGCATCTGAAACGCGCCAAAACCGGAAGTGATGCATCAAAAGGGAGAGCGGTCCATTTAAACCACAGGAAAACAATGGATTGCAATCACAGTTCGGAAGCTGAGGAAATTTTAAATGTGTATTTATACTCGTATGACGGACCACAGATAAAATAATGAGCCTGCTATGCAGCCAAGAGAGCAGGACAGGCCAGGATTAGAAAGAACAACGGTCAGAGAAGACAAATTGAGTTGATGTGAGGAGAACAGGGCAGGTGTTTGGTGAGAGATCAGTGTTAGCTTACAGATATACACACGTTAGCTAATGTAATCAGGCAATAGCAATGCTAGTATTGATACTACCAGTAATAGAAACTAATAAGCGTTGATCAGGCGTGTCACACTCGTTAATATCCGACACTGACGTTATGTGATAGTGGTTTCTTATCACCGCAGGAGAGAGGATTAACACGTTTTTGATTCATAGGTGCTTGTGTGGGAAATGCGAGGCCATGGTCACAGCTGAGGAAAGTCAGTGCTGCAGGGAGTTAGGTACGTTACATACTGGGTCTTCATGGAGAATGTGACCCCCACACTTGATGTGCAGTGTCTGACTCTACACCCAGGTTTTGAGGCTTGCTGTCTGAACCCATATGTGCTACAGACAGGAGCATAGACCTCTCCAGGCCAGCAGACACATGTTTTAGGGCAGAAATTATTTATTACTCTAAGCTAAATACTTGTATACGTGTATACATTGTTAAAGATTTTAATATTAAAACAGTCTGAATAATTTTGATTCTCAATTACAAGTTAACTCTATTTAGGTCATGACTACCTATAAGTAACACTTTTTGATGCCATTGGTATAACACAATCAATAATGATAGCATACAGACAAGTTGTCCGCTGGGCCTATGATGCATGTGTTGTGTCAGCCATTAGAAGATAGTTTACAGAGGAAGGAGGACTTTATAAAGGTTTTGAATTGCCCCATTTTGTTGACAATCAATAAAAAAATAAAATCACAATCAAGCAGATCTGCATTTATGGTTAATTCAATTCAGTTTTATTTATACAGCACTAAATCATAAATATTATTTCATAGCACTATTAATACCCAACTCAAAACACAACATTTCAACTGTTTTTATATATATATACATATATATACATGTACCAAACATATACTACTAAAAGAAATGCCATCTGACCCATTTAAAAACATTTAACAATCTTTCAGTCTGGGTATCACACTAATGTGTTGTTAAAGTGTGTTAAATGGTGAAGGCTGTGCTAGATATACACCAACAGCCTCATCATGTTGATCCTCTGACTGGAGGGATCTGGAGAGAGGAGCAGGTGTAGTAGACATGACAGTGCTGTGTTCTCCTGGAGCCTGTGGTGACCTGCAGTATTCCTCTCAGACGGCATATGCTGGGAGAAGCAAACACAAGTTTAGATCACATTCACTGCTGACCATGCTTTTCCACTTGGCCTCATCATATCTGTTAAGTTACACCACCGCGGTGTTTGAAGCAGATGCATTAGTGAAGTCCAGTCTCTTCAGCTGCACAAACGCACCGAGGCCCGGAAGATATCGTCCTATTTCTTGTTAGGAAACCTGTGGACTCGATGTCCTGACAGGCTAGAGTTTGTGCAACCTCCACAAACACAATAATTTACCATGACAATGATAAATTAAAATAAAAATAACTACAGAAAAGAAAACACACTGACTCGCGCGTGCTCAAAGCAGAGTGCGGCACAAGACTCCCTTATGTGACCTAATATGACGCGATGTTGAAAAAAGGCTGTTTTTGAGAACTCTGTCAAGGAAAGTGTCACTTTTTCACCTAAATTTGTGCCCTCGCATCTTGTAAAACATTTTAAAATCCTGCATTAACGGTTCATATGGTATTTTCATAAAAGGTTATGTATTCATTTGAATTTTTTTTAACCTGCAATATACACTACACAACAAAAACCCGCACATTACTGAAGCACCAACTTTTGGCCCCATAGTCACATATTGATTACCTAGTATTTCTATAAAAAAAATAATAAGAAAGAAAATATAGAAAGAAAGAAAAGAGAGATGTAGAATACAACTAAAACAAATTAAATATCATAATCAGTAAGCAATACTGTTTTCACAATGAACTATGAATTAAGAAGTGAACATTAAAGTGAACAGTGAAAGACACCTAACCATTTATAGCATCTCTTCTCCGATTAGACAGCAAATGTCCAGCTGGAGTTCACTGAGAGTTGGTGGATGAAAAGGATCTGCTTCTGGGGAGTGTAGCATTTCACCTTGATTGAGAATGACCTTCAGTGTTGCAGGATAAAGGAGAAAATTCTGGATGCCAGCGTCTCTCATCTCCTTCCTAACTGGCGCAAATGCACTTCTTTTTGCGGTGACCGGAGAAAAATCTGGAAAGAAAAACAGCGTTGCTCCGTCTGAAGTTTTCACCGGGGCATGAAGTCTGGCAGCCCGCAGAATGAGCTCCCTGTCCGTGTACCGCAGCAGTTTAAAGATGAAAACCCGTGGTTTAGCGCGATCTGAGGAGAGCCTTGTGTAGATGCGATGTGTTCGCTCCACTTCAATCTCTTTGCCCGCCAGAGAAGGGAGCCACGTCGGTAGCGATCTTTTCAAAAAGCCCAGAGGATCGTCCTTTTCGGAACCTTCAGGCAATCCAACCAGATGCAGATTGCTGCACCTATTGTGATCCTGTAAGTCCACAACCTGTTGCTCAACGCGTCTATCGTGATCTGCGACAACTTTCTTTTGTTCTCTCATCTCCCCTGTAAGAAGATCCAGTTTAGAGCATAGCGACTGAACAACTGACAAGTGAGAAGCGAACTCATTCCGCATCGCCGTCAACTCGGTTCTTAGAATGTTCTCAAAGTGTGTTAACAGTGTTCGCCAACTTGTCCATCATATCGCTCGTGGTCGGTGGCTTGGATTTCTTCTGAATCGGAGAAGCTGACGGAGACAACTCCTGCTGTTTACGACTGTATGCCATCAAGTAAAGCACCACCAATGAATAAAACTTATAACAAAACGAAAAAAAAAAACAGCAAAAAGAGGCCAAACGTATGGAGCTCTACTCAAGTGCGACTAGGTTCATGAGCACGTCACGTGACTCTCCTTGATCAAGAACTCTTACATAATTTTTAATATTTAATATATATATAAAAAAACGTACTGACCTGAACTTTTGAACAGTAATGTACATTGACCCAGGGGCGTAGATTACGCGGGGGACATGTGTCCCCCACTTTTTATAAAAAGTAAAGTCGTCCCCCGCACTTTTTCATCGGACAGTTGTGTTCTCGACATGTTGAGGTTTTAATGGAGCAATGTATATAAATGCAGAATGATTTAAAATTCAAAGAGACAAGATAATTTATACATGACGTTTACGTTTCCATGGCAATCAGTCACTCAGTTTGTCAAGTCACTACACGCCCAGGCTCGCGCCCGCTGTCCATCATTCATTAGAGGTTGAGATGAGTTCAAAGCGACCAAAAACTCTTCACTCCTTTTTTACGAAGAAGTCAAGCAGCGTAAGTTGGCATGTGGGATCCGAATAGTGTTGCACAATGTTGAGTGACTCTGCCTATTGCTCTTGTTAAATAATTAGCACGTTTTGATGTTCATTATATGGAGAAAAAAAAAGCTGCCTGGACAAACATGCACGTATTTATTTTCAGTGTATTTTTCCGTAACTCTTTTGTAACATCTTTTATTTTAACACGAATGTATGTTATCAGAACCCTTCTAATAACAATAAAGATAATGTTGAACTGAGATTGTACAGCGTTTGCAGCATCGTGACACGTTTAACTCTGCCAAATCTACATGATGTGTTTCAATCAAGTATGCAAGCACTGATCTGATACAGGACCGATCTTCATTTAGGGGTGCTCTGTCATTATTGCACTAATTTGACGTTTTTATGTGTTCAAGAATGAACAAGAAACAGTCAGCCTAAGTTTGTTAGCAGAATCAGGACGACACACAAGAAAAACAAACTTCACAGGTGAGAAGAACTGCTAGAGTGGCTTTTAACACTTGGCTGTTTTTACATTGTATAAAATCTATTAATACACAAGCGTTTGTAGGATTATATATGGACCAATCATAGAAAACACATAATTAGTCAAATATAGAAAAATAAAAAATAACATTAGTATGATGAACAACTTCTCAGCTATCATTTTTAACAACAGTAGGTAATTATTAGCTTGCATATTGGTTGTTTATTAGTACTTAAGCACATATTAATTCTGTATTCTTCATGACCATATTCTGCCTCCCATAATCCTAAACTTAACAACTACAACGACTACCTTACAAGCTATTAATAAGCAGTAAATGAAGAGTTTATTGAGGCAAAAGTCATAGTTAATAGTGAATATGTGTTTATCATTCTAAAGTGTTAAAAATTAATTTAGGATAAAAATGATTGGTTATTGTCCAGCAGTGTACTTAATTTGTCATTTTCTTCTGTATGTCACTATTCCCTGTATGTATATGTTTCAAACACTACTTTATTTGCTGTAGACAGAGGCAGAAGTGAATACAGAATTGAGAGTGAATGAGGCAGAAGGTTTCAGTGAGGCTTCAGAGGTAAGATTATTTACAGCATTGTCTATGATAAGATATTTCTTATACCTTTTAACATAGACTAATCAGACTAATGTATAATAGAACAGAATAAAGAAGTATGTGAATGTGCAAGTATCCATTAATGTGTTCCATGCACTCTACATACAACACACACAAAATACAATCTGAAATATAGCTGCAAGCAGCGATTCCGGGGCCAAGCCTGCGAATGGGCTGTAGTGTGGTGCAGAGCGGGAAGAGCAACAATATACTAATAAAAAGATGGAACAAACTGAACGAATGTGAAAAATTGCCACTTTGTAATTATTGGTGAGAATGAACTTACAACAAACAGGAATTTAAATAAAAATGATGACAGCATGGATAAAAACATGCATTTCTAATCCAGGAGCAATAAATATTTGTACAATGCTGGTCTGGATAAGAAACTAATCAAAACAGCACAACATTACACAAGTTTTTATAAAGTTGTTCTATGTGGGATTCGAACCAACAACAAAGCAACCCCTGACCTTCAAAGGGAACAGCTTAGCAGAGTGCACCACTCAGTTGTTACACATTTGAGAGGCTGCCGAGGAAAGGTTAAGGTGTTAGAATGAGCTGACAGAAAAGTTATTTAGCATTTTAAGCAGCATAACACAAAGTAAACTTAATTGTAACGCAGTTTATGGTTAATTTGATAGCCGAAGAGTCACTTTAAACAGAATGGTAATTGTTTAGCCTGTAACTTAGGAGAATCCTAAGATCACTAGTATAAGCCAACAAATTTCAAAGTGGCGGACACGTGGTTCAGCCAATCCTGGCAAAATTGACATCCTTATAATTTTCTGACTGACTGTTCAAAAGTTATAAGTGAAAATGTGATTTTTTTGGTATCTCACGCCCCATAGGTGGCGCTGTTCCCAAATTTGGCATGGACCCTCAGATCATGGAGTTGAAGAAGTGTACCAAGTTTTGTTTTGATTGATCAAAGCTTGGCTGAAATACAGCCTCTAAACCAATTTTGGTCGACCTCATGAAGTTCACAACATCATAACTTTTGAACAAAGATGAATAAAAACAATCTGTTCAGTCATCTCTGTGCGGCTCAGTCAAAAGATCATCTGAGTCAATTTTGGGAAGAATTTAATCAATTTTCAAGGAGTAGTAGCAAAAAGACAGAATACTGTACTTTTCAAAATGGCCGCTACTGTAATGGGTGGAGTCTTACTGTAAGCTATTGAATGTGATGAGCATGAAGAGAGTAATAAGGTGTACTAAGTTTAATTTTTTTACAACAAGGGGTTCAGGAGTTATTACCATTTCAATGTTGAATTTTTGAACTGGTGGTGGCGCTATAGAGTTGGTTCTAGAGACCCCAAAGCTGGTCAGATCACTATTCATGTCCATCTCTACAATTGTGCCAAATTTAATCATTTTCTTATGTTCCCTTCATAGGGCTGCCATAGAGCCCCATGGGCCAAAAATAATAATAATAATAAAACATACAGATACAATAGGGGCTACAGCCCTTTGGGCTTGGCCCCTAAATATGTAAACAATAGTACCCTTATAAGGACATCTTTGTAACTTGTACTCAAAAAGGTGCACATTAGTACCTTAGAATACCAATATGTACCGTAATGACTTTTGTACCGTTTGACTTATATTTCACTGCTGGTTATACTCTGTATAATGGTGTATGTGACGAATAAAAATCTTGAATCTAATGCACAACTATGAAACTTTTTGAGGTAAATAAGGTACAAAGATGTCATTTTAAGGGTACTGTCCCAGTGACAAGCTGTTGTATTTCTTTCTTTTTCTTTTTTCTCTCTTTCTTTCCTTCTGTTTTATAATCATATATAATAATATAATCATAAAGCATATTAAGCAAAAAGGTATGATTAAAAATAAAACCTGTCAATTAGACAAGGGTTAACTGAAAAAAAGAACAGGTATAACACTAGACATTCCGTCCCCCCCACTTTTGAAATTATGGCTACGCCCCTGCATTGACCTGTATATAAAAATGTATGTTTTACTTAGCATTTAATACAACATTTAAGGTCAGTGTTGTCTAGATTTATTTGTGGAAAATATCCAAAAATTTGTGAAAAGTTTATAATATAATAATTATATAAACAACCTGATATAACTAGAAATTCCTGTGATTGAAGTCTCCGGTAGGTCAGAGTTGACAGTACACTGCCATATTTAAAAGGAGATGGTTTTTTACATATTCCTTTGGATATGTTTAAAAACAAAAGCTGTTTCTCTGACCTTAATCCTGTCTGAAATGATATAAACTTTTTTGGTTCCGGTCGTTTGGAAGCATTTATCTCAATTTTGACTTCAAACCCAAAAACTGCCACTAGTGTAGGAGTCCTTTGAGGATTACTGAAAAATGTGTCACCCTCACATTTTCACTCCATTTCACAGAGAGACACAAGATGCACATAGTACAATCCTTCCAGCCTCCTTGAACGTCTGGAGCTGCAATGACAAGTGAGCTTGCCACTCGCAAATATTTAAATATTCCTTCTTATTCAGGTCATGCCAGACTAGTGTAACCCGCGGACTTTTCCTGAATGCAGGGATGACCACAAAAAAACAAACTAATACTTAAACTAATATCACGCACATAAATTTATTAATACAAATCAATTTATAACAATTAATATAAATCAAAATACATCAGAAAGCAAACTAAATTCATTCCCTCTCCAAAAAAGATGATATTAATGGCCAGCCAACCCTTTATAAACTCCGATACACTTACAGCTTTTCCACACAAAGTAATTACACCCTCCACTTTCTATACATGTAAAACACCTGACTCAAAATAACCACACTCCAAATCAACCATTAATTTCACTGCAAACATAACCCTCATGCAAATGAATACTTGGTGTTTAAAGCATCACATGTATAAAAGACTACAAAGGTTGGCTGGTAACACGAGGCTGGGAAGTGATATAACAAAACAAACAAACAAACAAACGAAGAAAAAAACACTCAGCTAGCCAGTCTGATTCACAACATTCATCACATCTTAATTGCGCTGGAGGCATACAGCGCACACATGTCGAGACCAGCTAGCTGAGAAAAATGTAACGTAACAAACACTGGAGGAACAGCGATCAACTACACCTAATAAAAAACAAAACACAATCAACAGTATTCAAAAGGAAATTACAACAATTAATTTTTATTTTAATCCCATTAAAATAATAAAAACACTAATAAATCCCGTATTAAAAACCTCTGCAATTACCTGCAAAACAGCAAGCAATCCTAAACTATTTTCCACAGGTATTCCAGATCAAGGAAGAATGAGCGTGACCGTCGACCAACAAAGCCACGATGTTTACATCTACCTTAAAAACATAACACTCTTATTTAATAAAACCCATCTTTGTTAGCAAAACAACCAAATGTTTATTTAGCATACCTGCTCACCCAGACCACATACATAATTAGACACGGAGGTACTACCAGACAGCACGATGTTTACATCTGCGTTAAAAACAAAATACCCTAGGTTAATAAAAAACCTTGTGAACGTGAAGCTAAACAATCAATATTTACTTAGCCTACCTACTAACCCAAACCATGTTCGTGCACAGCCAAACAAGGACGTGCCGCCCGACAGCACGCGTCCACACAACAGATCGGACCCCGTCTGCAGGCCTACTTTCAAATGCCTGCTTAAAAGATGTACACTACCTGCATAGCCACACCCCCCATTATTAGCCACGACCCCGGCTACACTAGCCATGAAGAAGAATCACACTCAAAGTCCAAAGGTAAAGTTAAGTCAACTTTCAGCTTTAAGTTAACATTTACACTCTGTTTTTACAGTCTTTTTTGTGATATTTTGCAATATGATTAAACCGAGTAACAGGGATGTCGACTTGTGAAGTTTAACTGTGCAGCTTCTGGTCAGGCATGGTCAGACGGGCCCAAGGCTACAAACTGTGATTCTGCAGACATGAGTTAGGCAGAAGCGATTGATATTGACTTTTCTTCAGAAGATTACATTTTTATTTCTATCTATATGATTTACTCAGGCACCGGAGGCAGTTGGTTTTTCATCCTAAATAACAATCAAATGCTAGACAGAAATGATGGGGAGATATTTCTGTGTCAATATGAAAAGATGAAAGTCTATCTTATTTTGTGGATATGGATATATCTCAAGTCCTCTGCCCTTTGCATGTTTGTTTATAAATATTTTGGCAAAACAAATTAAGAGTTTATTAGCCCCAGCTACATTTTTTGATATATATTTACAGTATCTCACAGAAGTGAGTACACCCCTCACATTTTTGTAAATATTTTATTATATCTTTTCATGTGACAACACTGAAGAAATGACACTTTGCTGCAATGTAAAGTAGTGAGTGTACAGCTTGTATAACAGCGTAAATTTGCTGTCCCCTCAAAATAACTCCACACACAGCCATTAATGTCTAAACCGCTGGCTACAAAAGTGAGTACACCCCTAAGTGAAAATGTCCAAATTGGGCCCAAGTGTCAATATTTTGTGTGGCCACCATTATTTTCCAGCACTGCCTTAACCCTCTTGGGCATGGAGTTCATCAGAGCTTCACAAGTTGCCACTGGAGTCCTCTTCCACTCCTCCATGACGACATCACAGAGCTGGTGGATGTTAGAGACCTTGCGCTCCTCCGCCTTCCATTTGAGGATGCCCCACAGATTCTCAATAGGGTTTAGGTCTGGAGACATGCTTGGCCAGTCCATAACCTTTACCCTCAGCTTCTTTATCAAGGCTGTGGTCATCTTGGAGGTGTGTTTGGGGTCGTTATCATGTTGGAATACTGCCCTGCGGACCAGTCTCTGCTTCAGTATGTCACAGTACATGTTGGCATTCATGGTTCCCTCAATGAACTGTAGCTCCCCAGTGCCAGCAGCACTCATGCATCCCTAGACCATGACACTATCACCACCATGCTTGACTGTAGGCAAGACACACATGTCTTTGTACTTCTCACCTGGTTGCCACCACACACGCTTGACACCATCTGAAACAAATAAGTTTATTTTGGTCTCATCAGACCACAGGACATGATTCCAGAAATCCATGTCCTTAGTCTGCTTGTCTTCAGCAAACTGTTTGCGGGTTTTACATTGACATTTACATTTATGCATTTAGCAGACGCTTTTATCCAAAGCGACTTACATTGCATTCAGTTTTTACATTTTATCAGCTCTTGCTTTCCCTGGGAATCGAACCCATGACCTTGGCGCTGCTAGCGCCATGCTCTACTATTTGAGCTACAGGAAAGCTTTCTTGTGCATCATCTTTAGAAGAGGCTTCCTTCTGGGACGACCAATTTGATGCAGTGTGCAGCGTATGGTCTGAGCACTGACAGGCTGACCCCCCACCCCTTCAACCTCTGCAGCGGCTGGCAGCACTCATACGTCTATTTCCCAAACATAACCTCTGGATATGACAATGAGCACGTGCACTCTACTTCTTTGGTCGACCATGGCAAGGCCTGTTCTGAGTGGAACCTGTCCTGTTAAATCCCTGTGTGGTCTTGGTCACCGTGCTGCAGCTCAGTTTCAGGGTCTTGGCAATCTTCTTATAGCCTACACATCTTTATGTAGAGCAACAATTCTTTTCTTTTTTTTCAGATCCTCAGAGATTACTTTGCCATGAGGTGCTATGTTGAACTTCCAGTGACCAGTATGAGAGAGTGAGAGCGATAACACCAAATTTAACACACCTGCTCCCCATTCACACCTGAGACCTTGTAACACTAACGAGTCACATGACAGCAGGGAGAAAAATTTGCTAATTGGGCCCAATTTGGACATTTTCACTTAGGGGTGTTCTCACTTTTGTAGCCAGCGGTTTAGACATTAATGGCTGTGTTGAGTTATTTTGAGGGAACAGCAAATTTACACTGTTATACAAGCTGTACACTCACTACTTTACATTGTAGCAAAGTGTCATTTCTTCAAAGTGTTGTCACATGAAAAGATATAATAAAATATTTACATAAATGTGAGGGGTGTACTCCTGTGAGATACTGTACTTGTTAATGCAGAAAACTGCACCCAAACTTGGTACTTAAATCAAATATGACTTACACGGAAAACTATTCAAAATCCATTCATTTGATCAGGCATAGGTCTTAAAGGGAAAGGAAAAATCTTTTTTATCTTGTCTCAAAGTGTAATGTAATAGATTAATAGAATGTAATAGCATGTAATAGATTTTTTTTTTTTTTTTTTTTTGAACTTTATTGTGAATACACACAAAAGAAACAAGAAGAGAAAAAAAAAAAAAAAAAAAAAAAAAAAAAGAAAAACCTCAAAAAAAAACAAAAACAAAACATGAACATTGTCCTGAGACTGGGCTTCATACATTATTTACAATCAGAAACATAAACAATTTAAGGCATAGGCTTATGTCCTATTTCAGAAAGTCAATAGCAGGACCCCATCTTCTTTCAAAAACTGGAGTCTTTAATTGCAGTTGTGCTGTCAACCGTTCCATTAAATAAACTTGTCTTATCTTTTGTGTCCATTGCATAACGGTAGGTGGCTCAGGTTTTAACCAACATATTGTTATCATTTTCCTTGCCGTCATTAAGAAGAGATGGAGAAGAAATGCTTGGTCTTGAGAAAGATTATCTGGAAAGATATCCAGTAAAAATGTTTGGGAGTCAAAAGAGATGTTCACTTTTAGTAGATTTTCCAAAATGCCCTTAATGTCCCTCCAAAAGTTATGTATGATGGGACAATCCCAAAAGATGTGAGTTTGATCACCAACCAATCCACAGTTTCTCCAACATTTGTCACTCATACTACTCTTGGTGAGGAAAGATTTTAACGGAGTCCTGAAAAATCTGATTTTCGTCTTCCAATCAAACTCCCTCCAGACCTGACTGCCCACACCCTTATGACAGCCAGAGCAAATGTTAACCCAAACATCGTCCTCCAAGGTAACATTCAGCTCCATTTCCCATTGTTGTTTTATGTGTTGTGTATTATCTGACATGTCAATCAACAGTTTTTTGTACATCACGGACATTTGTTTTTTCATTACACCACCATTTTCAATCAAATAAATAAAATGCTTCTCTATATTTGTAGGCTCTCTTCTGATCAATTCCCAATCATTATGTTTTGTTACATAGCTCCTTATTTGAAAATACTTGTATAAATCACTTGAGGGTAACTTGAATTTCGCTCTTAATTGGGCAAAGGTTTTAAATACATTTCCATCAAACAATTGATTCACTGTGAGAAGACCCCTCTCAGCCCATCCCCGAAAGCCGCTGTTGTCTAATAAAGATGG
The DNA here is from genome assembly GCF_936440315.1 of Barbus barbus. Taxonomy (NCBI): domain Eukaryota; kingdom Metazoa; phylum Chordata; class Actinopteri; order Cypriniformes; family Cyprinidae; genus Barbus; species Barbus barbus. The sequence continues at coordinate 17,507,751 of NC_136735.1, read as the reverse complement.
AAGGAACTCAATATTTCCATTAATAGTCATAGCTCGAGATAAAGCAGTCTTTCCCTTCAACTGCTTTTGGACTTTATTCCAAATCTTTAATGTATGTTTGACCCATAAATTTGCTATTTTTATTCTTTTCTGAGACTGCAGGTTGAAAAATGGGAGTTGAGAGAGAGAGACTCCCGGCACCGAATATTCCTCCATAGAAACCCATTGTGACTCCGGATCCCGAATGATCCATGCCACCACAGCTTTTATTTGGGCAGCCCAATAGTATAATTTGAAGTTTGGTAGATTTAAGCCCCCATTTTCCTTAGGCGACATTAATATTTTTAGGCGCACTCTTGGTCTTTTGTTTTGCCAAATAAATTTTGACATTAATTTATCTAGAAATTTGAAAGTAGATTGTGGTATAACAACAGGGAGGTTTTGGAACAGAAATAATAATCTTGGAAGAATATTCATTCTTATACATTCGATTCTACCCAAAAGAGAAAGCGGTAGTACATCCCATCTGTTTAAATCAGTTCTGATTTCCTTTAACAATTTATCATAATTAGATGAAAACAACTGCGTAGTCTTGGGGGTAAGAATTACTCCAAGATATCTAAACCCCTGCTTGGAGTGTCTGAATGAGACAAGATTATCCAACTGCAATGGCCAAGTCCCAACAATCATTAAGGCTTCGGATTTGTTTGTATTGATTTTATAACCTGATATCATACTATACTCCTTAAGACTGTGGAGCAAGGCTGGAACAGAAGTGATAGGGTTTTCCAGAAATAATAAAATATCGTCAGCGAAAAGTGACAATTTATGCTGAACATTTGATTCATCTCTTATTCCCTGTATGAGAGGATTGGATCTAATCAGTTCGGCTAACGGCTCTATGCTCAAAGCAAATAGTGAGGGTGAAAGAACTTCACCCTGCCTAGTGCCGCGTCCCAATGGAAAAAACTTTGAGCAGTGCCCATTAACCCTTACTCGTGACTTTGGGTTTTTATAAAAAATTTGGACCCACTTTATAAACGTCTCATTAAAGCCCATGTGCCTCAATGTCTGTTGTAGGAAGCCCCAGTCCACCCGATCAAACGCCTTCTCAGCATCCAAGCTGAGAAGCATTGATGGGGTGTTCCCTTTCTGTGCCACTATTTGGAGGTTTAAAGCTCTTCGAACATTATCAGTCCCCTGTCTATGGGCGATAAAGCCAGTCTGATCGGGTTTCACAAGTTTTCTTATACATTTTTGTATTCTGTTTGCAATGATGGCAGTCAGTATCTTTAGATCAACACAGAGGAGGCTGATGGGGCGATAAGACGTGCACAGAGTAGGATCTTTACCATCTTTATGAATGACACTAATAATCGCTTCAGACCATGACTGAGGAGGATCCCCCTCTGAAAGTGCATAATTATAAACTTTATCAAAAGAGGCGTAAGCTCCTTTTCAAATATTTTATAGTATTCACCTGGGAGGCCATCCACTCCTGGAGATTTATTATTTTTAAGTTTTAAAATGCTGTTTTTTATTTCCTCTCTTGTAATTGGGCGTGTCAATAGATCGGCTTCCTCCTCAGTCAATTTGGTAAGATATATTGAGTTGAAAAAATTCTCTGTTTTTTCCCCCTTATTTTGACAGCTCTCTTCCTTGTACAATTCTTGGTAGTAAGTGGCAAACGCTTTTGCCACATCCTTGGGTTGTGATAGCATTTCACTAGAATTTGGACACCTTATTCTATGGACAACTCTGCTTGATTGTGCTTTTCGCAATTGAAATGCTAACAGTCTGCTTGCCCGGTTACCAAATTCATAATACTTTTGATTTGTGAATCGAAGCTGCCCCTCTGCTTTATAAGTTAATAAGTCATTTAATTTCTGCCTATTTTCTTTCAACATATTAAATATGTAATTGTTTTGTACTGCTTGGTATTCTTTCTCTAATTGTCTAATTTTGTTTTCCAGTCCTAATTGTTCTGCAAGCCTCTCTCGTTTTAATCTGGATGAAATCGCAATAATGTTTCCTCTCAGGACACATTTGGCTCCCTCCCATAATACTGATGGACTTACAGTCTCATTGTCATTAAATTGAATATACTCTAGTAACACTTTCCTAATTTGTTGTTGAATCACTTCGTTATTTAGAATAGATACATTTGCTCTCCAGTACTTGAAATTATTATTTGGATTCAACTTTAACTTCAAAGAGACTGGAGCGTGATCTGAAATGGTAATTGCTTCAATAGAACACTGGGTCACTCTATAGGAATCTACACCAGTCATCAAAAACATATCTAATCTTGAGTGACTACAGTGTACATTCGAAAAAAAAGTAAAATCTTTTTCCTTGGGATGCAGTCGACGCCAAACATCTATCAAACCCAACTCATCCATCAGTGCACAAAGAGTTAAAGACTTCCTGGTCCTTGGACCAAAGTCAGCAGGGAGCCTATCTACAGATGCTCTCAGAACACAGTTAAAGTCTCCCCCTATAAGAATAATCCCTTCAGCTTTGTCTGCTATCAATGACGCACTATTTTTGAAGAAAATAGGACAATCCTCATTTGGAGCATACAAATTTACTAGAGTCATTTTAATGCCCCCTACACATCCAATCACCATCAGAAATCTCCCCTCCTTGTCACTGAAAGTTTTCTCATGGCAAAAATACACTGACTTGTTGAAAAGAATAGCAACTCCTCTTTTCCTCCCACTTTGATGTGAGGAGCTATATTGCTGGTCTACCCACTCTCTCCTCAGCTTCATGTGTTCCTTATCTGAGAGATGCGTTTCCTGTAGCATTGCTATGGCACAGTTAAGTTTTTTCAATTGATTCAGCACTTTTTTCCTTTTAATTGGGCTACCTAAGCCTTTAACATTATAAGTAACACATATTAGATTATCCATCTGTTATTATGTTGTATATTTTACAAAAGATAACAGTATAATGGCCCATCAAAAGTCTCAGGACAAAAAGAACACTTGGAAATGAACACATAACTACCAAATTGAACAATGTAGGCTTCCACATACCCGACTGGATCAAACGTGAATCTTTTAACTAGTTCTCAAACCTGAATAACCCAGTCCCCGGAGTGTCTTGGACGGAGTCTGGTGACTGATCCTCCGCGGGAAAAAAAACACGTCGTGTGCGGTATCGCTGTCGCTCCCAGAGCGTTTCGTTTGCGACTTGGCTGTGGATAAGTGGCCCTCCACTTAGTGGTCCTCGCTCCTCGTCCATATTGGAAATCTTCACTTTTCTTCTCCTAACTACACTGGTTTAATTAGATAGATGACCTCGGCGGAGGTATAAATTACTTATCAGTGTTGAAAAAGGCTTTGATTTCGGCGTTGGTGAGTGTCGCTGGATTTCCATTGGCTCTCCTTCCCGCTGTATTCCACCCCTCTCGGCACAGCTCCGTCTCCAGTCGCTCCCTCTCGTCTACTCGGGTGTGCACCCCCAACTCCTCAAGTACCGGCACAGCGTCTGTCAATGTCGGGTAGGTCTTCACGCCCTCCTCCATAAAAACTCTCAGCTGTGCAGGGAAAACACACTTTGCCCTAATGTTCTTCATCTTTAGCTGCTTTACTGCATCACGCACCAGCGCTCTTTTCTTCTGCAGCTCGGGAGAGAAGTCGTGATCAAAGTAGATCTGCTTTCCTTCGTACATAACTTTTTTCTGCTCCCAGGCTTGTCGTAGTATGGTTTCTTTTACTGAGAAGTCCAAAAACCTAACTACGAGCGAACGAGGGGTTGCTTCAGGGTTCTTGGGCTTGGCAGTGAGCGCTCTATGTGCCCTTTCAATGACGATGTTAAGTTCAGGGGGAAGTCGAAGAACAGATTTAAGCAAATCATGTACGAAAAGTTTAACTTCTCTTCCCTCGCTCCCTTCAGCCACGTTATAAATTCTCAGATTGTTTCGCCTTAGACGATTTTGCATATCTTCACATCGTGCATTCAAATCCATTTCTCGGTGCAGTAAGTAACGGAGGGCTCGCTCATGGCGCCTAGCCGTGTCTTCATTAGCACTAATACGGTCCTCCGCCTCTGTAGTTCTCTTTTGCAGTTCAATAAGTTCTCCTTTCAGTTCACCGAAGGACGTTTCCAGCCGTGTTAAAGATAGCTGAGTCTGAGTGTGCCCATCTTGGTTGTCTTTCCTCAGTTTCTCGAGCTCTGCAAGTATTTTTGACTCTGAGTCACGCATGCTAGCATCCGATTGCGCACTCTGCGCTTGCATCAGAGTTAGCTGCTTCAAGTTTTCGCCTTTTTCCTTAGCTGAGTCCTGTTTAGATTGTCCTCTGCCTCTAGTTGTCGACATGTCAAATTTGATAAGAATCGCCGAGGTTTATACTGGTTTTGTTAGGGAAATATAATTTTTTTTTGGACGGAGCGTGTCCCTCAAACTGCTGCCAACATGGCGTCACCGGAAACCCCCATAGATTTTTTTTTTAATTGCATATTGATTAATTAAAATAATTTGACCCTTTTGTAGTCATTTTTAAGCACGTTTTATAATTTTTATATCAGTTTCTGCAGGCGTATCCTTCAGTCCAATAGTACCCTACCATTAAGGAAAGTAATATTTGAAAATCTAAAATATTTTAAGGTTTAATTCGATTAATAGATTTGCAAAAAAATATTAAACGCTGCATAACATCCTAAATTCTCTATAGCTTTTATTATTTTCTGAAGCTGACAACAGTAGAATTAAATCTCATTTAATCAAATATAAATTAAAACAGAATAAAGACATCACTCAGGGTATGAATTTTTGGCAGGAATGAAAAAGGCTGTGAGGGATAGAAGTACAGTGCGTTCATTGGATTGTACCACATACCAGTTGTTCTGCTAACAAAACATGTTTTCCAAGTAGACAAAACTTCATAAAGCAGTTTTCAGCTACCTCTGTACATGCCATTGTAGACTACATCTATTCATCACAGCCTCATTTCAATCGTGAAAAATTCAAAATTAATTTATTTTCATTTCAAATGTCTTACCCTCTTATATACAGCAGGTAATGAAGTCATTGAATTTGTTTGAATGAATGGTAACCAGTTACAATAAGGACACTGTAGCGTTTGGACCAATCAGACACACATTTATTCATTATATTTAATCATGAAACCCTCTCATTCAACAAAGAATCTGTGAGGGTCTATGGACCCTTCCCCGAGAGAGCACCCTAAAGTGCACACTTACCAGGGAACCATCTGATAAAACTGTTTTATTGCTCAAAAGTATGTGAAGTAAGAACAGACCCTTCTGAAACCCATGCAATGCCTATAAAATAGAACTTTCCTCCTTTTACTCATTGACAAACCTTTCTACGAATGAACATGCATCCCAGGACAGGACACTGTGTGTATGATTTTAACTGTCTTGTATAGTGTCCCTTGCATTGTATTTTTTTGTATGCCTGCTTTATGAGTGAAGTACTAGTCAATGTAACCCCACCTATATCGTGTCTCCTACCAAACTAATGCTCATTTGATGATGCACACTTTGGTGTACACCACCTTCGCATAGAATGCTATGTGTGTTTGTAATTTAATGAAAGTATAGATTACCAGAGCCATTCGAACCATGCTCTCAGACAAAGGGTCATAAAACCCCCCAATATTTCCAGCCTCCCGCTTGTAAATTCAGCCTTTCTCATTGGTCAAGCCCATCCTGAGAGGTGGGACGCTTCCCTTACTTTAAAGGGCTCACACACAGGTCCGTGCTCTTTTCTGCTAAATCTCCCAATTGCTGCCCGTGTGGTTGGACTCACGGAGAGCCTGAGCCGGTGCGGGCGTGCCCGGCAGGCCCCAACATATAGAGCCATGTGCTATCTCCCTAGCCTGTGGCGATGGCTCTTGACCACAAAGAGTCAGCCTAACACCACTGGAGTTCATCTTCATTCAACCCTGGAATTCACCATCATGGAAATGCCCTTGATCAGACATTTCTCTCTCCCTGCTCCTGGTAGCCTTTGCATCTTCGGGTGCTTTCACATCTGTAGTTCGGTTCTTTTGGTCCGGACCAAAGGCAAAAAAATTATACATTGTAGCTATTTTTAGCTGTTTTGGTTCCTTTTCACACCACACTGTTTGCTCTGGTCCGAACCAGCTGAAACGAATCAAAATGCAGTCACGTGACAACATCCGCTTCACTTGTTGGCTAGATGTGTCTTTGAACACATTCCCTAAACTGCTTTTCGATTGGTCAGAAAGAGCGTGCGGGAAAATTCCAATGGTGCTCCCGGAAGTAAACAAAGACAGGAGTAAAATGCAGCAGACAGCACACTGCTATTTTGAGGCTCCGCACCTCCTCACAACCCCAAGTTTGTCCGCGACCTGCCATGCTAAACTGCAAACTGTCAACAAACACTTCCTCATCCTATAATGTTTAGTCCAAAAATGCACAGTTCTTTTTGCGGTTAGGTCTGTTTAAGGTCGGATCGCGTTCTCACCACAAACGAACCGTTCCAGGGTTCGTTTGAAAGCGTACCGAGACCACCTCTTCAAGGAGGTCTCGGTACGCTTGCTTGGTCCACTTTTGGTGCACACCCGAGTGCGATTGCTGCTTTCTCACCTGCCCAACGAACCGCACCAAGAGGGAAAACGAACTTTAGTGCGATTCAACCGAACTAAATGAGGCAGGTGAGAAAGCACCCTTCATCTCCGGATTGCGGCCTGCAGTTCCACTGCATCCCACAGGGCCAGTAGGCCCAATTTTACAGCCACCACAGAGTCAAGAACAACCTCTGAGTTTCAAGAATTTGCAACTTTGGCCATCGAAAGGAACCTTCCAGACTTTCTTCAGAGGCTTCACGAGACTCTCGTTCCACAGTCAAATGCAAGTATCGTTCCTTTCACCACACAGAGGTTTGTTGTAAGCTATCGTATACTGTGCTTTGAATTAGAGACTGATGGTTCTTTCAGATGGTCAACTCAGCCTCATTCCCCCTGTTTCTGTCCGGTTTCATTCATGCAATATCACCTACCCTTCCCATGTGCCACGTATGCATGATTTTGTGTGTGCGTGCGTGTGTGTGTGTGTGTGTTTAGTTATGCGTTTGTGATTTAGTTAATAAAACTTTGTGCACAATACATATGAGTATTGGTTTTACGATTATCTGCTTGCAACAAAGTCAATTTAACGATTTTGATCTTGTTACATGCTCTGAGTAGTACAGTACCTTGAAAAGGGTATTTCCCTTACCCTGGAAATTAAGATTTCTTTGAATTCATGAATCAATGAATCAATACGAGTGTTCGCTAGACAGCCTGGTCAATTAATTGTACTGTAAATTCTGCTTTATCAAGCTAATTCTATTAACTCATCCAAATATTGCAATAAATTATAACGAGTTATGATTAATTATTAATATTCCCCTTTTAAGCTAATTTTCTACAACACATTTAATGCGCTAACAGGAACTAACAATGAGCAATGTGTGTTTTGCAGCTTTATTTTATACTATATTACTTATTGTTAACATGAATAAAAATGCTGTTGTTCATTGTTCATGTTTGTACACAGTGCATTAACTAATATTAAGGGACAACTTCTGATTTTGAAAATGTATTATTAAATGTTGATATTGACATCAAGATTATTAAATATTGTAGAAGTATTGTTCATTTTTAGCACATGTAATAATGTAGTGACATAATGTCAACAAATTGAAACTTATTGTAAAGTGTTGAATTAATACATTCTAGCATCCTAAATGAAAACTTCCAAATGACAGGAAATTATGGGTCATGGAGGTCACATGGATCAGACATCTTCAGTGTTAGAGAGATGGTTACAATAGGCCATGTCATCACAAGCATTTCAATGAGGGCTGTGAAGGGGGTGCACTCATGTGATGCCACTAAGTGAAGGAGAAAAAAAGCCTAGTGGGGACAGAAGTAATTAATGTTTAACAAAACACTCCTTATAATTCACTTACTGCACACACCTCTACTTATTCATGGGAAAGGATAATGGTTAAATTAAATTGCTGCAGAACATTAGCAACCATGTTTTTGTTCCTTTGAATGTATTATTTAAAGTAGTGTATTATTTAAAGTAATTTATGCTGTTTTGCATGCAACTTGAGGGTCTTGGGGGCGCTCTGGAAGCGCGGGCTCTTTGGGGCGCTCTGGAAGCACGGACCCTTGGGGGCGGGCGCTCTGGAAGCATAGATCCTTGGGGACACTCTGGAAGCCTGGAGCTGGACGGGACCAGCGGAGACGAAGGAGGGCTGGACAGGACCAGCGGAGACGAAGGAGAGCTGGACGGGACCAGTGGAGACGAAGGAGCGCTGTACGGGACCAGCGGAGACGAAGGAGGGCTGGACGGGACCAGCGGAGACATAGGAGAGCTGGACGGGACCAGCGGAGACGAAGGAGAGATGGACGGGACCATGCGAGGAGCAGGCACTGGAGGGCACTTGCGAGGAGCAGGCACTGGTTTGGAGAGAGTTTTTGGAGAGGGCTTGCCATACTCTCTGCCGGAGGCCGGAGGGCTTGCCATACTCTCTGCCGGCAGGCTTGCGTTGGCCACGGACGGTGGTGGGTGTGTGGTGGCTGCGAACGGCGGCGGGCTTGCGATGTCCGCGAATGGCGGCGGACATGAGGGAGCCATGGACGGGATTCCGGCTCAGGATTGGAGACTCTCCAGACACCAGATGACCGCCTCCTTCCAATTAAAGTTGGAGGTGTCTGGGAGCTCCATTTGATGGTCGTAAGAGATTCCGAGCCGGAACAGTGTCTTGAGAACTTCATCGTTGAGGGAGCTGGTGAGGGCGAACAGCACAAATGCCCTCGCATAAGTGAATGGGTCATGGCTCGCATGAGCCACGGCGATGAACTCTACTCGTTCATTCATGTTTTCAAGGTCCGATCTTCTGTGACGGTGTGTCAGGAAATCGCAGGAGACTCAGGAATCTTCAATAGGAACATTTAATAGTCAGAAACATGGAGAACACACACACTAAACAGAATGCTTATAAAGAACAGGAAACAAAAGAGTAAATGAGATTATTAATAAGCACAGGTGAACTAAATGAACGAAGATTAACTAATGACAAGAACCGGAACAAAACCAAATATGGGCAAACAGGAACTAAACAGAAACTAACACGTGACACATATACTGCTAATACCTTTTTGGCAACGACTTGAGTTTGAAATCCTTGTTTGATCTCATAACCCTCAGCTCACAGCACAGACAATGTTTTGTGTCTGGGCTATAGTTTATAACATTGTCAAAACTGACGGTCCATGTGCATTTGTCAAACTCACCCTGTTACTTCAGACAGTTCTGCTGTATAATTTTCGGAATAGCCCAACAAATTAGCTATATATTTAAAGGAATACTTCATTAAAAAATGTTTTTTGAAAATGTCCTCACCCTTTAGGACATTCAATATGTGGATGAATTTATTTCTTACTGGGAACAGATTTGGAGAAAATCCTCTGCAGTGAATGGGTGCCGTCAGAATGAGAGTCCAAACAGCTGAAAGAAACATTAAAATAATCCACACGACTCAGTTCATAAATTAACATCTTGTGAAAAGCATTAAAGCATTTTAACTTCAAACTGTTGCTTCTGGCTAAAACATGAGTCCGCTATCCATAATACTGCTTTTTTCCAGTGAGAAAGTCATCATCTTTGAATCAGGAGATTCAGATCAAATACAAGCCAAAACAGTCCAAAACCGTTCTAAAGAACATCTTGGTGGATTTTGATGTGACAGGACAACAGAGGACAAACTTTTGACTTATATGGACTTTGGCCAGAAGTGACAGTATAATGTTAGCCATAGTGATGGATTTGTTTCTTACAAACACACAGTTTTTCACTTCCTGAAATGTTAATTGATAAACTGGAGTCATGTGGATTATTGTGATGTTTTTTATCAGATGTTTGAACTCTCATTCTAACGGCACCCATTCACTTCAGAGGAGTCACTGGTGAGCAAGTGAGGTAATGCTGAATTATCCAAATCTGTTTCTATGAAGAAGCAAAATGATCTACATCTTGGATAGCTTGAGGGTAAATACACTGAAATCTCCAAGGCAATGTTACTGGAAATAAGCAACAATAAAGGACTTAAAAATTCAATAATGAAATATCTGTTTCTCATGCTGCTTCCATTTGCATCAACACCGCCTGCAACAATGCCTAAAATCCCCATATGATATTATCTTTCATAAGGTATGGACAGTTCCATTTTATTTTCATGGATTATGGCAATGGCATCCAATCATGAACTCTACAAGCACTTGTATTGTGTCAGAGGTAGTAGGTGTAATGTCAAGTATGGGTATTTCTGTATGTTGCTATGGTTGTTGTAATAATATACAGCTGTGATCAAAGCAGCAGGATATTTTCACTCCAGTGCAAGGACAATGTTCGTCTGCCTGCATTTGGTAAATAGGGGGTAGCAGATGCTGGGTAAATTCATTGCATTTAAATTGATTTAACACACCCATGGCCGATGTTCCCTCTAATTTGTGTCCTTACAGAGCAAAATCTGGGCAGATCCTTTAGGCACCTGAGCAGAAACACCCCCATGTACCAGCCATTATGTAATGCAGGACAGATGTTTTATTTATTTATTTATTTTTACATTTTGTAGGCCCCTTCCACTCTATTTTAAAATAGTTCAACCAAGGCATCAGTAAACTGCTATAGATGATTTAAGTTTATTAATACACATTTGAGTGATTTTGAGAAGGTTTTATTAGCAAATTAATGACTAAAGTCTTTGGGGAAAAAAAGCATGTATAATTTTAAGAATTGAAATGCCATTACGTTGACAGTGCTTGCATTTTAATGCTTTCTTCTAATTCCACTAAATATTTTTAATAAGATTTAAATCTGGAGACTAAACAGGCCACTCAATAACATTCGATGACAATCCCTGAATCAATCTTAAATAGATTTGGATGTATAATTTAGCATGATTGTCTTGATGGAAAGTCCAATGATCATCAAACCTCAGTCTCTGAGGTTTCTCAAAGGCATCACAATATTTGCCAAAATGGCCTGATGCATGATTCAAAGAATCCATGATACAGTCAAGATTTCCACTTCCTGTAATAGCAAAGCACCCCATTAATGAACAATAGAGTATATAAAATATGATGCTTATTCAGTCATTATAGTTAGCTCTATAAATCTTATTGTTTTTTTCCCCAACACATTTAAAGCCTATTTTTCCTCACAGTTTTTTTTTTTCTTCTGTCTACACAGGAGCAAGATCAAAGTGCCGCTTTGGTGTGTTTTTTAGACAGAGAAAGTTAGTTCAGAGAAGAGATGGAGGTGTGGTGTGGTGTGTGGATCTCTAGCTGTCTGGGTTGTGTGAAAGAAGAAAAAAAAAAGTATCTACAAAGTTATGACTGTTCACATTTGGTTTACCCGAGAGTGAGAGAAAGACAAAGAATGATGAAAATAGACAGATGACACTGGCAGAGTAAGTTGAACGAGTTTTGAGCGAACTAGCAGTTCGTCTGTAGAATCAGCTTTGTGAACTCATTACAACAATATGTGAATGCTAAGAAAAAAAAAATTTAAATGCAGAGATGGATGTCAGATACAACACTTTTATCTCTAACTTCACATGTCAAATGGTGTCACCCAAAAGGCAGAAATCCCGGCACAAAAACTGATCCATTGGGACTTTCCTTCCCAGCTTTTGTTTTCAGTTCCATGTGGTATAGCATAAAAAGTATGATGCATTGCTATGCTATCCGACCATGCTGCCTTATGGTTAAGATATTGCTTGGTTATTTGTCATTTCGTCACAGTACTGACATCTTCTGGGTGTGTGACGTAAATATCACAGGTTTGGTTCAAGATAGAAGTGACCTATGAAAGAAGGCACTTAAGCCCACATTGCACCAAGTTTGTAGAACTAATTTGTACCAATTTGTTTTTCAGTCTACTTAACCTTGTCTCAGCCTCAGATGGCCTGCCCACGGGGCGCTCACCAACCATCTGATGAATATTACACACAAAGCTGCCGATAAGGGGCCGAGCCAGGCTTAAGGGAGCCTGCGATGACGGTTTTGTAACGGGCCCAAGAATTGCCATCCTGATTACATAAAAACATGGCAAGTAAAATCCCAAGCAAAAATCTGTTTGGCTGGCTTCTATGCAATTTCATTGAGTCAGTATATTACAGTTTAAAAAATAACTTTTTGTTTTTACAATATATTTTTTTCTGTGATGGCAAAGCTGAATTTTCAGCAACAGGGTCCTTTGATGAATAGAAAGTACAGAAGAATAACGTTTATAGGAAATAAAAGTATTTTGTAACAAATATCTTTATGGTCACTCGTGATAAATTGAATAAAGTCCTGTTTACAAGGTAGCAGACTGAGAAACAGATACTTACTGAATGTTACACAATTTAGTTCAGATTCAAATGGCATTGAATCTTTAAAAATGAGTAAGTACATGTAATATCTTTAAAAACAGATGTGTCCTTGAAATAATATCTACATTTTTCTTTGATAAACAGAAATTCTGACAAAAAGTTTACAGACATTTTTTTTTCTTTAGTTTTGTCTGTAACCATTCATAAAGACTGCTATGCTATGTGAAATATTGGAATCAGCTGCCCCTAATATTTTGGAATCATCAGTTTTCATCGGTTTTAACTGTTAAACATCATGTTAAAAAATAAAGTGGTTGGTTCCTCAGGTGGCACATTCTTGTCTAAATGAGTAACAAAGTAAATCAGATTTCATGTCTAAACTCATGAAATCTGAGAAATCTGAAAACCTCACTTATTCATAGCATTCCAAACTTGTATGGCTTTATGTCTTCTGTTGAACACTAATAAAGATATTTTAAAGAATTTTTCAACTGTTGTTGTCTGTACACTATGAAATTTGATATTTGGTTTGTTGGCATATATGTCACCATATTTGATGTAGTCTGTGTATGTGTGCACAAATCAGTGTTTTGATTTGATTCAAGATTATATTTTGACCTTTTCGTCTTGTCATTTCAGAACAAGTAGAACAAGTACACGTTCATCAATACAAGCCTAAACAAATCCATTGACTTCATTCATTCATGAAACATTCTTCAAAATCATCTTGTGTTCTACAGAAAAAAAAAAGAAACTATAGGTTTGGAATGACAGGGTGAGTAAATGATAACTATTATAAAGTGATAAACCCATAATAGCATTATATATAAAAGACACCAAAGGGATTCACAGGAATATCACAAGTGTCTTTATGGATTGCATTTTCTTGTTTCTAACTCAGTGACGCTTGATTTTGGCACTATGTCTGCCACCTCTCATGACTAATACTTGTCTTTGTGTGAAGATCAGTCCTTAAGTGAAATATTCCAACTACAAACATGTGAAGCTAGAAAACATAGCATGAACATGAGCGGCTTTCTTTTATGAAAAGATACAAGGTAAATCTCACCTATTTTGACTTTCAGGGAATTTATCCATTTCACTTTAGAAAATATGGTGCTGTAGGCTAATGTGGTATCATGACACAAAGAGAAATAAGAAGGATCAGAGACACATTTAGGCAGATATACAGTTTTGTATGGTCAAAAGGCCACAAATCCCACAGTGTAACTGTTGACATTCAGTCCAGTCATCACTTAAAAGCTTAGGTATAGGGTTTAGCAAGGTAAAAAAGGATTTGAACCTTATAGACATTATAATTTTTCCATTTTTACACAGTATGGGTCCTTACACATTGAAATGTACAGCTTCCTTTATATTTTAGGAAGGGTATCATGCTGTCAGATTTGGGGAAAGTTTGAAAACTTTCTCTTTGTGGAAATGAGCTTTAAATGACAAGAGAGTGAGTAAATAATGAGACAATCTTCTGTTTTGGGTCAGTAATTTCTTCAAGAACATTCCCAAGCTTAAACGTTCAAAAGACATCCATTCTAGCAAACAAAAATAATGTTTCCATGTGGGAATCTGTGCATTTAACATAGAGGCAAAGCTAAACCTACACAATTTCCTGACATAAACAGTAAATCCTCCACAGGTTAAATGAAATGACTTGACATCTGCTATAAACAAAGCCTACAGAAACTGCTGTTCCACTAGAGAAATTGTAGCTTTGGCTTTTATACGGGGTTCAGATGAATGGGGTTTTTATTTCCGAGATAAGCTATAATGACGAATCTCTGCTCCAGGGAAAGACTGACAGAATGAGAGGAAAGTGACAAGCCGTGTGAGAGAGCATCATCACAAAGGTTTCCCATCTCTCCCCCCTCAGTAGCCCACCTGTTGGTGCTGGTTTATATCCTGCACTCACTCATTTTTGTCTTGCTCTTTTTTCCCCTGTCTTTCAAGAAAGCCTTGGCCTTGTTACAGAGTCTCATCCTGTTCAGATCCCAATCTCTGTCTCTGCCTTATTAGAAATCCAATTCCCTGCCTCTCTGACCTCCCATTCTCTACATTTCCTCTTTCAACATTTGCAGCGAAACTTTTGATGTGAGCAAAATATCCTGACCAATCAGGGTTTCGTTTGCCTCTATTAAGACGGAATCTTCCCTCCATCTTCACTCTGGGTAAATATGCACATATATTAGAATGCATTACTTCCATGTGCTCTAGACCTACCAGAGTTTATTTTTATAATATCCACCGCTGGCTGTCATGAGGCACAAACCCTATCATTTATTGAGTGTGCTGATATTTGGCGGGATCTGTTCTGCTTGTTGAGGTATGACTATCTGAGCTTCACCGTTACATAACAGCTAGATTGCAGGTTTCCTGGCTGAAAATGAATCATAGCCTATTGAATCACCCTGGAGGACCTTGGATAGCATCCTCCAGTCCTCCACAAGGACCCAATCACGACAACAATATATATCTTATCTTAGCACACTATGTCCAAAATACACTGTAAATTTGTTTAGGACACTGTTAGGGAAGCAATTTACCTAATGGAGAAACATAACCTAAATTTTAAAAAAAGAAAGAAAAGAAAAGAAAAAGAAAGAAAGAGAGAAAAGGAAAAAGTAGTAGAAAATGATAATTAAAATATCACGTGTTCTCTTTAAACCGGAGCAATTCTTCACTCGATCATAAAGCAGTGCCTCCCTCTCATTAAGCACCTGTCAGGCGCTCCGCGGCGCGCGGCTCCCACGCACTAGATGAATCTCTCGCGCTCTCATCAGAAGGATTCCACTACAGCAGTCGCGCGCAGCTCCGAACACCGACGTTCTGTCATTTCCATCAGTTGTAGGGAATTCTTTATCGGGGAAACCGCGCAGAAGCAAAGACGAATCACCAAACGTAAGTACTTAAGTCAAATTACTAAATGAGGTTTTGACCACCTGTTTGTTGAGGTGTATTTGCGTCTCATGAAGTGTAGGCTAATGGAAATATACTGTTTTGTGAATGAATGTGTGTGTGATGCGGATAGCACTTTTTCAGCATTTTTAATATTTATTTATAATTATTATTTGGATTTATTTTTGTATTTATTTATAGTTATTATTTATATTAAGTAGAGACAGACATTACCCCCATCTTACTAACTTGAATAACCCATTTTTAATTTAAACATACCTAGTCTTCAAGCAGTAAATGAATCCATGAGAATTTCTTGCTCCAACCAGACAACGAAAGCACAGTGTGAACACAATTCCCAAATAGTGTTCTAGTCCAAGAGAACCCAGATAATAAAAAAAAAGGTACAAAAGCTGTCACTGGGCTGTTACCTTTTAGGTACTAATGTGTGCTTAAGGTACCTTGGATACTTAAGGTAATATGGACCCTTTTGAAATTGCACCAGTGACAGCTTTTGTACCTTTTTTTCTAAGAGTGTGTTTAATTATTCCATTATCTAATGTAGGTCAATATATAAAATTATTATTTATATTGAATAAGTGCAGACAGACGTTACTAACTTCAATAATGAGCTTAAAATGCAGTTACATGGCTTACATCAGAATACATAAATTATGTATTTTCTCCAACATGGGTTTTTAGAAAATATTAATACTTCAATCAAATGCATACCATGTTCTTTATTTTTTAAACATTTTAAGTAAAAAATGTATTATAGTAAATGAAATATATTTATAAAATAGCATATATATATACATATATAAAATACAATAAATAAATTATTAAATTTGTATTCATCTAAAGGATAAGACTGGTTAAGGTACTTATATAATGTAAGTATTTTAAGGGTCCCCACAAATCAGACATAGCTGCAGGAAAATGGAAATATCCAATAAAGTATATTCAGAACACCAGGGGGATGCTTGCAGATCAGGCAGGGGAAAATACTCCCCCAGAAAACAATAAAGAGGTAGTATAACGACAGACGGTATGATTCATCAACATGTCTTTGAAAATATAAACAACAGAGCTGACGGTGTTTTGGTGATCCCCGTGAAGTTATTTCGGAGTTGCGCTGTGACTCTCTGTGATGAAAAAAACAAAAAAAAAACAGCTCTGGGGCTGAATGCATGATAAATTGTAATGGCGTTTTAGAGCTTCTTTAAAAAAAAATGCAAAGACCTACATTTGCAGCACATGAGAATGCAAGTTATGATTACTAAATTGATAAATCTCAGACGTTTGTTTTTAGGTTTTGCAGATGAGTAAAGAGCCTGATGTATGCTGAGCATATTAATAGACTGAGCGGCATCCTTATCTTTGCCTGTCCTGCCCCTTTGGCCTATAGCCAGATGCCCTATGTTGTCTCATATTTTATTCAGGCCCAGTCAGGTACATTTTGTTCCTTATACTTCAGCCATTATTATGTGCATACAAGGCCATTATAAAAGATATTGATTGCAATTTGCCAGACTGTTCAAAATAAAAAGTTTCAAAAGATGATGATAATAATCATAGTAATATGAAGATACTGATTGTTATTTGTGTGACTGTTCAAAGTAGTTTTAAAAGATAAAATATATATATATATATATATATATATATATATATATATATATATATATATATATATATATATATATATATATATATATATATACAGTATGTTGTTAGGGGTGTCTGGTGTGTAGAAACAATGAGCACGACGGAGTACAAAAATTAGTTCTTTTAATTATCCACTGACTGAGAAGGGCACAACCAACCATGAATCCAAAATCATAGCAGACGAAGGAACATGGGAGAACACAGGCTTTAAATGCTGAGCGTAATAATGGGGAAACAGAAACAGGTGAGGAGCTAATTAACTAATCGGCAACTAAGGAAAACTAGGTCAACGGAAGACATGCCAAAACACATCAACATGTAACGTGTATATATAAATCCCTTCAATAAAAAGACGTTCATTTATGGTAGTTGCCTTTATATGACTAAGCATGGCACCTGGACGTGGACTGATATAGCAGGTATCTACAAAATGTTAAACAGATATTCACAGGGCTGATAAAATTAAGCATGACAGCAGGTTTCATATGTATAATTGAGTTTTGATTTCAGACTAGTAGAACACCAACTTTCTGAAGATATCAATCACCAACAGACGCTGTATTTTTGCACAACATGATTGATATTTAGTTCTCATTAATTCTATGAATGCACACCCAATGGAGATTCAATTACTGGATGAAGAATAGTGTTTTGATAGTGTGACTGTGTGCATGTAGTGGAGTATGAAATATCCCATGAGCCAAGTAAACAGTGAAATTAAAACAAAATGAAATTCCTTCTAAGCAAAAACAATTGTTTGAATCTCCTATGGGGTGCTTTTGGTGAGCAAATAAATGAGTTTGAATAGGGGGGATTGGTTTATTTTTATTTATTTAATTTGCCATGAGGTGACATCTTATATCACATTATATATGTGGAGATGTATAATGAAATATTTAATTGCTTTGGTGTGTCTGTTTTATTGCTTGTCTCCATCTTAATGAAATATATTCTCATCTGTTACAAATAGCTGGTTTGGGCCATTTTTATTGTGAATGAAATCCTATCTATCATAAATGTCAGAATAACTAATGAATGGTTAGCTCTGATTTGTCCCACAAAAATCCACTATCCATGAGTTGATGTAACCAAAACTTCTCAAATCTTACTTGGTACCTCACACACTCGAGTTAATTGGACATCATTGAGAACCGTCAGCTGTGCAAATTAAGGCAATTACGCTTTGTTTCTGAAGGTGAAGGACAAGAATGTGTTTGATGCGCTTCCAGCTCATTTCAGAAGAGTGCGGCGTTATTGATTGAGGCCATGTGGTGAGACAGCCCGTAATGGTCTTGTGATCGTGCCCATAAAGATTTTAGTGCCCAGAAGCATTCCATCTGTTCACTTCCATCTGAATCAATATCAGATGATACCTGTAGGTGACCCAGGTGACCCTATGTGTACAAACATCCACACCATGCCTTCATTTAGCAGGTTTTATAGAGACAGTCTCACCGCACCAGGCTGAGTCTAATCCTACTCTTTGTTCTTTATGCCCAAGACATGAATTTTGATAGAGTAGCAGTGCCTTGAGCAGAATTAAAGTAATAGTTCACCCAAAAATGAAAATTTGCTAAAAATGTACTCGCCCTCAGGCCATCCAAGATATAGATGAATTTGTTTCTATATGGGAACAGATTTGGAGAAATGTAGCATTACATCACTCAACGAAGATGTTCAAACAGCTGATAAAAAACATCACAATAATTCACAAGTAATCCACATGACTGCAGTCCATCAAGTAACGTCTTGTGAAGTGAAAATGCATTAAGAAAAACATTTTAAACACTCAATTCTGGCCAAAATATACAAGTTTATCATCCATAATTATGCTTCTTTCAGAAAAAAAGTCCATCACATAAAAATTTACCAACATATTTGTTTTCATCTGTGCATATTTCTCTCCTGATTCAGACACGAATTTTCATGGCAGAAAGCAATATTATGGCTAGAGGACTTGTATTTTAACCATTTATTTTAACAATGGTTTGAAGTTTAAACACATTAAATATGGATTTGTTTCTTACAAGCACAGCGTTTTACTTCACAAGACATTATGGACTATGGAGTGTGGATTACTTGTGGATTATTGTGATGTTTTTATCAACTGTTTGGGCTCTCATTCTGACGGCACCCATTCACTGCAGAGGATCCATTGGTGAGCAAGTGAATGGTAAATTTCTCCAAATCTGTTCCCATTAAAACAAACAAACAAATGCATCTATATCTTAGTTGACCTGAGGGTGAGTATATTTTTATTATTCCTTTAAAGAAATATCATTGCAACCAGGCTGACTCCAACCTGAAGTGCCATCACCAGTCCATCAGCCAGGATTTTTGGCACAGTCAGTGCTGGAAGTTTGAGAAGGACAGATCTTCAGTCATTCTGCATCTGGCAATGTGTTCTGATATCGCTCCGTGACAGTCTGTTGTTGTTTGCTCTCTGAAGCAGAGATGGCAAAAAATCGCATAACCTCTCGAGACGTGTTGCATAAGATTTATGTAGCCTACTCTAAAGTTCTTTATTTTGGTTAAAAATGAGAGAGTGCTGTGTGAAATTCCAACTTCCAGGTGGTTACATCAGACCTTGGGATGAATGGAAGTTAATGTGTAAAACTTTCTTTTGAGGGAATTGGAAGTCAGTGTAGCTACTTCAAATGGATGCTCTTTCATTTTTTTAATGCACAGCCCCATCTTATTGTGAATAATCCATTGTTGCATGCAAAAGAAAAAGTTTCTGTAATCTTTAATCTAAATGTAATAACTTGCTCTTCTTCTAAAATGACTTTCCTTTTCCATTGATGTCAATGTGAATAGCCAAATGCACTAGTTTAAACAATTCCCCTTTACCCTGGTTACTGCTAGCTACAGCCACCACATTAAACTAGTGTAGCGAATGACTATGAGAAGCTGTGTTTTAGTTGTTTCTGTCCCCAAACCTTTTTTCACTTACCTTCAAACCACCGGCTTGAATTTGGGCCTGATAGGATGAATTTTTCCATTTGGCGGAGATTGCTTTCATTTTTCATGTGTTATGTGTTGGTAAATATTGCTGTTTATTGGGAAATACTTTTATATGGGTATTGTATTGTGCTTTGTGGCACTCATTTAGTAAAAAGCTGGAAAATATTAGAAAAATACATTTTACAGAGTGTCTATTAAATGTAAATAGCCCGTCTTATTGGCAAAGGCATTAACCCTGTCCTGTATGTCTATAGTAGGAATAAAGTATTTAATAAGCCTTTAAATGAAATTGGATGTAGTGTCCTTGCATTGAGCAGACTGGCAGATGAGCTGCTACATGTGAAACTCATATTATCACCATGCTCAGAACTGTGGCTCCCAGACGTAGGAAGACACCTACAGTAGGTTCAATATGATTAGGGTTATGGGTAGGTGTAGGCTTTAGGGACAGGTCCCAATCAGGCAGCATCCATTTATGATTTTAATAAATATACACTGACCATGTTATTGCATACTGTTTAATAATTTGCTATAAATATAGTGTAGTACAATAGCATCTAACACTTGCACTTAGTGCTTAGTACACTGATTGTAAATAATATGCTTGGCTAAATTCTAGTTATATATCTCCCAGCCCCAACAGTCAGGTATCATCCATGTGCATTATTCCAACTTTAAAAAAAGAGATGAGAGAAATGGTGGGGTGCCAGTATAGAATCAAAATTGACCCTAGTTACATTTTTCATATGCAGTGCTGGTGTTATTGTGCATGATTCATTTGCTTCGGAATCTTTTATCAGAATGTAATAACTTGCTCTGAAATTACTTTCCTTTTCAGCTGTTTTCATTAATCCATTTACTTTTCAACCCCTCCCCTCCAACCACCTGGCTTCATTCCGATTTGAATAACAACCATTTCTCTTGAGCCAATCCAATCAAACATAGATAAAATAAAGTCTCGCCCTACATTCATTGAATTTCCTGTTTCATTTGGAAATATGTCACATGGTTTTCTCATTAAATGCTATGAACCTTCATTTAGAGCATCCACATAACAAAATGAATAAATCCCACGTTTTCACATGTGTGTTTTCTGAATCACCATATTTGTTTACTTGTTTCTGATTTTCTATTTTATACTGAGAACATGAAGCCGCAGCACCAACAAAACAGTGACGAATCTGCTGCACCATATTAGAGCTCAGTGAATTAACAGAGAAGGTCATTTGGGAGGGAATTGTTAGACCTTCAAACGCTTATATATTCACTGAAACTCGCAATTACCTTTGGTCTTTTGAAATTCTCTGAGGAAGGGAATTGTCATCTAGCAGGTAACCCAGGCAGGGATTTAAAAGTCCTCAAGGCATATCACAAATGCAAATACTTTTAATAGAGTATAAATCAAGAAAATATTGGTGTGAGAGATATAGTCCCTATTGACACGCACCTAACGGATCCTGTCATTTGTTTTCTTTAGTAGAATAGGGCTTTTATCTTGCGTATTACTTGTAAGTAAATATTATTTCTGCATTCTCAAGAAATTCATGTTTGATAGTACAGCGAGTAGATGGTCTTTAAATGCATAATGGCGAAGAAAGTTGGATAAAGATCAAAATTAAAGTGAATTTGTACATTATTAAACACTTGAAAATGCACTGCTTTACATATTACTGCTAATCTGACATTCAGCTTAACCTACGCTTTGTTTTAAAAACCTTGTGAGCTGTCTCTGTTGGCAGCACTTTTAAAGCATTATAAGTGCATGAAGGTTGTCCCAAAAGGTAGGCAGCATAATTACACTGCCTCCTAAGATACTTTATTTTGGCCTGATTCCAAGGCAGCTTGACCTGCAATTCCAGGCTGCACTATGAGGCCTGTGAAAACAAGTGGTCATGCTTAGCTGAGGTGCATTTGCCAAAAGCATTGTTAGCCGACTATGGTTAATATTATTTCTGTTGTTAGCTGCATATATTTCAGCAGTGTTACCTGAAACCATAGCTCCAGTGAATAACAAGTGACGTGACATACGGCCAAGTATGGTGACCCATACTCGGAATTCGTGTTCTGCATTTAACCCATTCAAAGTGCACACACACAGCAATGAACACACACCCGGAGCAGTGGGCACTGCGGTGCCCGGGGAGCAGTTGGAGGTTCGGTGCGCTGTACATTCACTCCCCCCACTTACAATACATGCCGGCCCAAGACTCAAACCCGCAACCTTTGGATTACGAGTCCGACTCTCTAACCATTAGGCCAAGACTTCCGAATGCAAAGTTGTGTGGTTGGCACTATAGCTCTCAATCTGTGGTGAGAAGCATACCCATATAGATATGTAATGTATGACACATGTTGTCCAACATCAAGAGTGATATTGCCATATATATTACTTATAAGATAAAATAGAATTTTCATATGTACACTCGCTGGTAGATTTGTCAAGGTTCTGTCACTGTGTTCTTGTTTATTATTGATTGATAAAGATGGAGATATAAGTTCAGAAAATATAAATTGCATATATGTTAAGCAAATTTATTAAAACAGCAAAACAACAAAAAACTGCATATTATATGTATTATTGTCACACCCCATTGGACTTTTGAGTTTTCATTCTTCATGTGTTCTGTGGCCCAGGTTTGATTTTGTTAGTCAGTACACCTGTGTCTTCATTAGTTGATCCTCCTCACCTGATGGTTCCTCATTAGCACCCCTACTTTAGCTCCTGCTTTAGTCTACTATGGCTGTGTTCGAAATGCCATACTATTACTATTTCTGCAGTATCCAGTATGTATGCTGCGCATAGTATGCAAATCTTCTGTATGCATGGAATACCCAGATGACCTACTATATTTGCCAGAATCTGCTAAATATAACTCAAGTATACTGACATCAGTATAGAAGCTGTGTTCCGAATGGCATACTATCATACAACTCCTACTATATTGCAGTATGCTGTGTGAATATTGTGAATAGTATGTGAATGTTCTGTATGCATGGAATCCCCGGATTACCTGCTACATTTGCTGAAATTTGATGTATGCATCTGAAAACGCTACGATAATAATATTAATATTGCAGTAATATATAAATAAAATTAATATTTCAATTAAGCAAACATAATTAAATTCCGCTGTCAAGCAGCTGTAAACAGAAACGGAGTGTACTCTAAGGCCCACCAATGCCTGGCTGCGATAAACAGCACTGCAAAAGAATCAGTGGTGCAGAGAGTAAAGGACGTGAGATGTGTGCTGTTGATGCGAGCGATCCGAGTTCGATTCCGGCTTTTGTCAAACTCGTGCAACTCCTTTTCCCATCACATACCAGATCAGAAAGGCATTTACATTCAATAAAAAATTAAGTAAATATTTGAAAAGTGGAGATTAAATGCCTCATTAATAATACAGTGTGCTTAGCTGTAGGTAGGTTTTTGTCCCAATAAAGAGGCGTTCATCAAATCAAATTTGATAATTTACACTCAATATGTTATTGCATACTCTTTTATAATGTACTACTGAAGTAAAAATGTCACCTAACGACTATTTACACACCTGTTGCTAAAGAAAATGCTGCTATTTTAGTGTAAACAGAATCTATCATTATTTGCACTGTGTAACTAGAAGTTATCACTTTTCCCAATTAGCATAACTGCTAAAAATATTGCTTTTTCAGTTAAAGACAGCTCAGTGTTGATTCAGTTCTGTCCAATATGTAAAGTTCTAAATTTATGAAATGAGTTCAACTGGGCAATATAGCATTGTTTACTAATATGAAGCCTTATTAACAAGCCTTTGTAAAAAGAATAGTTAGCACATTTGTTTGTAAGGTAACAACCTTGACAGCTGTGCTGAATTAATGTTTGTGTTTGTCATGTGACAATTAAGCATACTACTCTGAAACATTTGTTGCTTATTGTATACCGTTTCACACACTATTCTTTTAAAATAGTAGGCAGTATGCACTGTGTACTGGGCAGTAAGCAAGTATGCCATTTCGAACACAGCCTTTATCACTACATGTGCATCCTGCCTGTCCATCCTAAAAACTATTTGCATTGTTCATCGTCTTTGTGTTTCATTTACGGAAGCATAACAATTGTTTAGTGTGTGTGTGTGTGTGTGTGTGCGTGCATGTTTATATGGTTTATGAGGACACAAATTTGTATAATGACATGGGTATGACAGAGGTATTACAATATGAAGGTGGTTTATGAGGACACTGCCTATGTCCCCGTAATTCAAAAGGCTTAAAAAACATACTAAATGGTGTTTTTTTGAAAATCTAAAAATGCACAAAGTCTCCTGTGAGGGCTAAGTTTAGGTGTAGGGTTGGTGTAGGGCAATAGCACACACAGTTTGTTCAGTATAAAAACCATTACGCTTATGGAGAGTCCCCATAAACCACAAAAACCAACGTGTGTGTGTGTGTGTGTGTGTGTATAAAATTACAGTTGCAAAGGGGTGGAAAATTTCCAGTAACTTTCCAAAAATTCCCGGAAAGTTTCCCAAATTTACTAGAAATTTTCCAACTTGTTGCAACCCTATATATAATATAAGGGGACAACTGATTATCAGCGCCAATATTAAATATTTTTATGGTTATCGGTAGCAGTCATTTTCAAAAAAACGGTTTGCCGATAAAATAATTTAAAAGCATTTAAAGAGTTTGTCTTTTGTTATCATTAATTTTGACATAAATTTTCATCTACCAGACATATGCAGAATACCAGCTCAAAATATCAGTTATCTGTCTACTTGATCTGTAATATTCGGCATCAGCCCTGAAAAACACATATCTTATCAAGATGTATTGGCAGGTTTTAGGTTGCATACATATACATGACATGTCCAAAGCTACTGCAAACATACAGTTCAGACCCAAAAAATACAGTGTGAACCCTGTTGAACTCAGTTTTTGAATCAAGTGTGAAAGCAACCTTATCACAGTGTTAGCTTAGCAACATGCTAATACCAGAGTCTTTCAGAATCAATTTTGAATCAAGGTTTTTATGCATGCTGTGTGAGGAGTGCTTCCTGTATGATGTATAAAGCTGGTGTCTATGAAAAGTTTTTTAAATTGGTGACTTTATTCTTTATAAGGACAAAAACAGACCGCAAGGCAGCTTACTACCTTTAAGCAATGTAAAGCTGTATTTATAGTGCTAATCTTAAAAATATCATTAGAGGGCAGAGTGCTAATAGTGTTTAAACAGACAGTCTGATCCTGTTCTAATCAACTGTAGGAAATGAGAAATGGCTGGCAGGAGAAAACAGCTACCTGGGATGATCTTAGGATCACACTGACTAGCATGGCTTAGCATTGAGAAAGACAGGGTTGGCCATCTATTCCCAGTTTTTTTGTGAGCAGTCAATGTGCTCACTGGTGTGTTTCCACTGCACTGTGAAAAATGAATCACCAAAACTTGTGTGGAGCATATTAGATTGACAGGGCGGCACCAACTTCTCTAATGTGTTGTCAGCATCTTACTGCCAGGCCAGATTACAGCTTCACCAGCAGTGACGCAAATAGTAAACACTTTAAAATGCTTTCATCTGGCTTGGCATGCATAAGCATAAATCCTATTACCCCAAACAGAAAACTAAAAAGTGATAAGTACCTTTAAGTAATGTACCCGGCATATTTTTAAACATGCCGTGTAATGATGAAAACCATCTTGTGCTTATATAAGGTGGTAAATTTGGACAAGAGGGCGAGCAAACAAAATTGCCACCTTGAGAACTGCATAGCAAACTGTGGCTTAGTTCACACTGCAGGTCTTAATGCTCAGATCGGATTTTTGCTGAAATCTGATTTTTTTATTTTTTTTATTTTCTGTTCACATTGTCATTTTAAATGCGACTGCCATCAGTCTCATGTGTGAACCGAATATAGCCCTGAAGTGACCCGCATTCGCAGAAGAAGACGTGACGTCAGACGCAGCGCACTGTGTTTGCGGAAATAAAAATGGATGCTGCTCATGTTAGCGTGTGTTTAGTCATTTTTAAGTTAATGTGCAATCGGAGCCTAAATAACGAAGTTATATTATTGTCTATATATTGTCTGCCATTATGATTTTTAATCTTCCCGCCTCCTCCAGCACAGAATTGTGATGTCTGTCGCATTTCAATGACGTAAAAATCACATGAAATGCCACATGGCCGTTCAGACTGAAGTCGCATTGCAAAACATCGACTATGTATCCGATTTAGAACCACATATGAAAGAGTCCGGATTTGTGCTGTTCAGACTGTCATAAGAAAATCAGATATGGGTCACATTTTGGCAAAAAAAGTCTGATTTGGGCCACTTTAGCCTGCAGTGTGAACTAAGTCTAAATCAAATAGAGCAACTGCTGGAGTTTACATTTGAAATGGACGTACCTCAAAAATACTGGGGTTTCCTCCGGAATGGCCACTAGAGCATTCAGTAGATTCTGTAATTTGTCCACTAACAATGTCCAACAGTGAATATCACAGAAGAATTCTGTCTTTTTTCTTAAGTTCACCTAAAAATGAAAATTCTGTCTTTTTAATTGCACCCTCCTGTCATTCCAGTCGTGTAAAGCCCTATTCGGACGGGACTAGTTTTACAGGGGGTCGATAGAGAAATTTGTTTCACAGACGTACTTGGTGATTTTAATCCCGTCCGAATCTGCCACGTCTGTTTTTCTCACACGACCTCTGTAATAATTCCAGAGCAAATTACCCACTGTTTTTCAGCAAACTCTATCTGTCTGTGATTGCCGGTTCATTTATTTATTTTATTTATTTATTTTTTTTTCACAACGTGCTTCCTTGTGTGTTTTGGCCAATGCTCTTACCGTGTGCACATTTGATATATTTTCCTCCCGGCAAAGAAATAAATGATTAAAAAAAAGACAATAATAAAATCAAGAGTCAGATCACGCTCCGATCACTGTTAAGACTGGCTATTTTAATATCAGCGTCAGGTAAAATTAACCAAAAAAAAAGTAAACGTAACCACACATTAACATTGTTTTGCCATTTAGCTTCACCATGGTATTTGTGTGATTATGGTAATCAATCCGAATGACTATACGCAATGCATGCATACAGAGCGCGTGATCTCTGAAACGCCCAGATGTCCAAAACAGCCCCTCCCACCTCTGTAATAAACACAGAGATGTCCCGTCCGAATTGATACATGAAAATCGCAGACGTCAGGTGATAAGAATCGAAACTCAAACGTAGTTTAGAAAACTAGTCCCATCCGAATAGGGCTTAAGACCTTTGTTCTTCTTCAGAACACATGGACTATTTTAACAATGTCCTTACTACGTTTCTGGACCTTGAACATGGTAGTTCCCTTGCTGTCTGTGCAGGGTCAGAAAGCTTTCAGATTTCATCAAAAATATCTAAATTTGTGTTCTGAAGATTAATGAAGGTCTTTGAAACATGAAGGTGGGTGAGTAATTAATGACAGAATTTTCATTTTTGGGTGAACTATCCCTTTAATGTCATTTTTAACATTTTTGAAATAGAAATTCCAAGATAGTTGTAATATATCAAAAATTGATTAAATTTTCACTCTAAGAATGTTGAAATTATTTGTTTATTCTTGAAGCAAATGCGATTTTTTTTTTTTTGTTTTTTTTTTTTTAATGTAGTAATTCATATTTTTATTAGTTTAAGATTTCATAGTTTAAGATTAAAGGTCTGGAACAAAGTTTTAACAATAAAACAATTGAAAATAAATTATAAAGACTAGCTCCCCATATTATATTGCATATAGTTGCTGTTAAAAAAAAGGGGGAAACAGTTGGAAAATCAAAGAGATTTATATGCAGGATTGATGACATGCATATCTGGTAACAATATTATTGTAGATAATATAAAAATTTATTGAATTAATAAATAATAAAGGCATGTTTCCATGTAAGTTTTACTATTATCTATGTTTTGATATCTGTTTGCTAGACTCCTTTATAAAAATAAACATGGGAAATAAATTAAAGAAATACCTACTAAAATAATGAGGTTATATTACACACATTGTCTAGTTGTGTCATGGTTTGACTGATTTAAGACTTGTGTTGGTATTTTTTTATTTATTTCACACTTCATGATATCAATGTAAATTGCAAAGTCAATGTGTTTTCTTTTGCCGAAGGAAATTAGTTTTGCTCATACTTTTTCTTTATCCATCCCTTACAGGCCACAACCTTACTTTCACCATGGACCCCATCAACTGCTCATCAGTGGGTCTCTCTGATGTTCTGGCCAGCAAGATGAGTCCCAGTAAGATCCTCCTCTCCCTGACTCTCTCCTTCCTGGCTGTGGCGACCACCACCATCAACTCCCTGGTCATCACTGCTATCCTGATCACCCGCAAACTCCACCAACCAGCCAATTACCTCATCTGCTCTCTAGCTGTGACGGACCTTCTGGTAGCTGTTCTGGTGATGCCCATCAGCATTGTGTACATAGCAGAAGAGACGTGGGTTCTCGGTCCGATCGTGTGTCACCTTTGGTTGGGTGTCGACGTTACATGCTGCACTTGCTCAATTTTACACCTAGCCGCCATTGCGCTTGATCGATATCGTGCCATTACCGATGCCGTGGCCTATTCCCAGAAACGCACATATAAAAGAGCAGTCATAACCATTTTGGCCCTGTGGACACTGTCTGTGCTGGTGTCTCTACCGCCTTTGGTGTGGAGGAAATTCCCTGTGGAACACAAAGACGGGGAGAGGGAAGTCATGGACTGCTTGATTGAGCATGACCATGTGGCTTTCACTGTCTACTCCACTTTCGGAGCATTCTATATTCCACTAACCCTCATTTTGGTTCTTTACTACAAGATCTACAAGGCGGCAGAGACGCTGCGTAACCGTCGAGGGAGCAGCCGATTAGTCAAACAGACAGTGAGCAGCGTCATGCTTCCTGGAATGAGCTCCGATAAAGATATCGCCCTCAGTCCTGAAACATTCTGCCCAGCCGAGAAGTCATTTTCCGATCCGTCGACAGATGGGGAAAGGGTGCGTATTACTTCTTCATCAGGTAATCTCATCAAGGTCCGCAGGAACCCAGGGGCCAGGGAGAGACGGGCGGCTTTTACGTTAGGACTAATCCTGGGAGCCTTCGTGATTTGTTGGTTGCCGTTCTTCCTGAAGGAGGTGATTGTGAATATTTGCCCGAACTGCAGCACTTCTGCTGTGCTCGCAGATTTCCTCACCTGGCTTGGGTACCTCAATTCCCTCATCAATCCGCTAATATACACCATCTTTAATGAGGACTTTAAGAAAGCATTTAAAAAACTTATGCCCCTCTGCTGCAGCAATATCCTGTGAGACTGACTGGGAGGGAAAGAAAAATGTGGTTTTAAGGGACAAAACTTGCAAATAACAATGACAATCCTGTCATACTGTAAATCACTGGACTTCTGCAAGAATATCACATCTTTCAGAGACTTTTCATCTGTATATTGTTTATATAGAGCTTTGGGACATGAGTGCATGTAAAAAACAACTCATTTGCTCCACTTAAAGATTTCAGTATTTTTTAAATGGAGGATTTTATATAAAATTAAAAAGTGTCTGATGCACAAATGTTATGTAAATTGACTCCACCAAAGGGGAAAAGTTGGTTAGCATGGTCCAGTTGCCCCTACTGATATATTGTAACTACACCATCTAGATCCCAAAATATTTTTTCTTCATTAACAGCCATTAAAAAGTTGCTGTGTATACTGACAATTTTTTTTTTTAAAACGTACTGTATAATATTCAGTATTTTAGTGTATTTACATTTAAATGTTTTGTCAGTGAGCGATTTTTGGAATAGTTCACACAATTTAAATTCTGACCCTCATGTCATTCCAAACCTGTAAAAGACCTTCGGGACACAATTTAAGATATGTTTGATGAAATCCAAGAGCTTTCTGACCCTGCATAGACTGCAACACAACTGACATGTTCAAGGCCCAGAAAGGTAGTAAGGACATCGGTAAAATAGTCCATCTGACATCAGAGGTTCAACCGTAAATTTCTGAAGCTACAAGAATACTTATTGTGTGCAAAGAAAACAAAGCTTCATTCAACAATTTCTTCTATTCCGCTTTGTAACATTAAGGTTGAACCACTGATGTCACATGGACTATTTTAAAGATGTCCCTACTACCTTAAACGAGAAGTTGTGTTGCCGTCTATGATGGGTCAGAAAGCACTCGATTTCATGAAAAATATCTTAATTTGTGTTCTGAAGATAAACAAAGGTCTTACAAGTTTGGAATACCATGTGGGTGAGTAATTAATGACAGAATTCTCATTTTGGGGTGAGCTATCCCTTTAAAAGTGTGAATGCCTTCACAGTGCAGCTGTAGTGAAGGGCTTTAGATTGCAAGTTCGTGTTTTGTCACAATGTCATTTTCCTCTTGCTCCAGAGTGATTATGTGATCAAGTGGAGTTGGAAATATCGTAATTAAGAGTTCTGATGACTGAACAAAGCTGTATTTGTGGGTTGGAAACTAGTAATTCTAAATTATACACAAGCTACAGAGTTGTGTTGGAAAAGGTGTGACGATTTGAAACGTTCTGGAAACACTAATTTATACTATAGATGCTATTATACACTAGTCAACATTTGAAGTGGATCAAAACCTTTCAAAGTTGTCCTAAAACCCAAAAGCTTTCTTGTCTTTGGGCAACTTTGATTAACTTTTTTGATCCACCTCAAATGTTGACTGCAGTATAATGTATATCATTAAAAAAGGAAAGCATTTCACAAATTGATTGTACACATGCTGTATTTGTCATTTGTATAAAAGTTAAACAAGTGCAAAGTTAATCATTCAACTTTCATGTAACATTTAGTTTTGATACTATATAATATGCATACGTGCTTTTAATAAGTATATACATTTTCAAACTTTTGAATTCAGATGTAGCTATTTGAGTTAAAAACTTTTTTTGTTTCCATCTTGAATGGGTGGCGTGTAATGAATTTCACTCAAAGGTGCAAGTTTTCCAGGTGCACTTGAAGGCAGCATCAGCCAAATGGAAGCAGTGGCTCTTGGGATTAGGTTCAAGAAAAATCTGGGCGCGGAGCACCCACAAGCAAAGATGGCAGTCACAGCTCTTCTCCCAGGGGGAACCTCCAATGCAAAAAACGGATCCCGAGAGAAAGGCAAGAGGCAGTTCTATCTGGATGGAAGTCAGATCGCTGCATGAACAGCTTTTGTTTGGAAACACATAAATGGTCACAGTTGACCGACTAATCTTCAACTCAGAATTCACTTCGAAATGAGCTATATTTGGGGTCTAATTAGAAGACGAAAGTTATTAATTTATGCCATCACAGTGTTTGTAAACAATGATGGAAAACATTAAAAACCTTGAGTTTCTCTTCCTCCTGAGCTGGAAGTTATACCTTCTCCTTTAGTTAAAAAACACATTTAAATCACTTTGTCATGTGGCATAGACAAATTGCCACAGAGACGACAGCGTTAATGTTTTGCCTTGCCCAGGCATCTATGGTGTGTGCCAGTTTCATTCATTTCTGAAAATGAAAAAGAGATGCAACTCAGAATACTGGCGTGTCGTCAAATTTATCAATGCCATAATTTATCCCAATTAAATAGGTCACTATAGAAGTAATACTGCCCTCTGTTGGATAACAATTGTATTTTATTAGCTCAACTGACAGCAGTTCTGCAACAGGTTGAAATTCCCATCACAAAATAAATACCACACACAGACGCTTAAAAACCCATCCACAAATCAGTTCTCAGAATAGTCAAACATCCTGCAGTCACACATAGTCCAAGCGCTCCCTTCCATTTTGAGGAGCTGCCATATACCGACCCCCACCGGACATTCTTCCTTTTGGGCAAGAGCTGCAAAGGAGTCCTCCACCAATCAGCATGAGAACCGCTGCCCCCCAACAGATAAAGATGGCTGCTCCCAACTCCCTCTTCTGAGCATGGGCCACTAGAGGATTGTAAAAGTCCCCAGTTACCTGATGGGCAGTCCAACTAGATGGCACCAAACCCAAGACCCCTGCAGTGACAAAGAAGGCCCCTCCTGCTACAGCAACCCGCACCTTTGAGAAACCGTCTGGCAAGCAGTTAGTACATTTACAACCTGCAAAACTGGCAAATATTGCGATCAAACCAACAAGGGAAGCAATGATAAGGATTGCTCGAGAGGCCTGTAGGTCTTGAGAAAGAGCCAGCATGGAATCATACACATCACATTTGGCCAGTGCTCTGCACCACACAGCTCATTCACAGCCCTTCCCACATAATCTGCGCCATCACAATGTTGGTTCCAATAAAAGCTGTCACGCGCCAGAGAGGAAGGGCACATGATATGATGATGCCCAGCCAGCCGAGAATGCCAAGCGTAGTTCCAAGGAGCTGTAAGCTGGTAGACATGTCTGCAAAAAATAAAAAAAGGAAAGTGAGAAACCAATAAACTTGAGGAAAGTATGCAGGTAACGGTCTCTGAAAATTAATGGAGCCAAAAGGCAATGTTTTTGTAAAACAATATGAAGTGGAGTCAAAAGGAAGCTAAATAGTTTTGAAAGCAGTGTTGGGAAGGTTACCCCATCTAAAACGTAATTAGTACTTATTTCTATTAGTTTGAAGTAACATTACATTTGATTATTTCCCCAAGTTTCTGATGTTTTCTGATGTTTTCAACTGTTAATCATTTTCAGTTGAATAGCCTACACAAACCCCCCCAAAAAAACAACCTTACCGAATAAGCATGTGTCCTAAAACTCCTAAAACATTGGGGTTTCATATTTTAGATCAGGCAATGCAATTTCTGAAAAATCAATTAAATTTGTATGTGGATGTGTGTGAAAATGTAACCATGTAATGGCACGTGATATGTGTGACAAATGTAATGTATGAGCTTGCAACTACACCCACACCAGTCCAAGCACAAGGGTTTCCACAAAGTCATGAAGCAAAACCAAATAAAATGTACTTATGTGCAAGAAATCAGAACTCTTTTAAAAGATTTGTCATGCCAACAGCAAAGGCCTTGTGCTCTATTCACTTTTAAATTGCTCCAGTGGCTTGAAGATGCTGTTCTCTGCTGTTACTCGTGGAAGTCGTGGCCTAATGGTCAGAGAGTTGGACTCGTAATCCAAAGGTTGCGGGTTCGAGTCTCGGGCCGGCAGGAATTGTAGGTGGGGGGAGTGAATGTACAGCGCTCTCTCTCTCCACCCTCAATACCACGACTGAGGTGCCCTTGCACCGAACCCCCAACTGTTCCCCGGGCGCTGCAGCATAAATGGCTGCCTACTGCTCCGGGTGTATGTTCACGGTGTGTGTGTGTTCACTGCTGTGTGTGTGCACGTTGGATGGGTTAAATGCAGAGCACGAATTCCGAGTATGGGTCACCATACTTGGCTGAATGTCACTTCACTTCACTTAATGACTATCCATCAGTGATTGGCTGATTATTAATCAATGAAGCTGTACTGATAAGGCTGATAATCATTACTCATTATCGGGTTACACATAACAAAAACAGATTTAATTACCAGTTTATTCGATTATTCTTTTATTTAATCAAAAGGGCAAGATGAGTGATTGAGTGATGAGTGATTTTAAACGTGCTGGAGGCATAAAACAAGAAGACCGAAGTGCGCCTGCTGGGAAAACTTAGTTCATTAAGAACACAATTAATGTGATTTGACAACTTATTTGTTTTTGGGATGTTCGAGACCGATAAAATATTAATATTCCAGACCAACCAATAAAATGCTCAGGATGAACCTACGCCGGGACCACCATTTGATTGAATGGTCATCGTCCAATCACAAAAAGGGAATCTGACCAATCAGATGGTTCCGATGGGCGGTTCTTAGCTTCACGGTAACAGTCGTGGTCTCTGTTGTACGCGCTGGTTTAGACAAGCAGTATGGCGGAAGAAGAGAGTGAACTGGAGTTAGACAGGTTTAAGAAAGAACTGGAGACTTTGTTGAACACTAGTGCAAGCGACGAACGCGGACTCCAGAGTAAGACGTACTGTGAAAGATTCTGTGAGGTAAGGTGACAGGCTGGACGAAAGCGTTTGCAAGCTTTATATAAAAAGCAAACAGAGATTTGCTAACCAGTGTTAGCAGCATGTCAGCAGATTCCCCTCCCCCAGTGTACAGCCACCGTGAGCCCAAATCACACTGTATTTTACCTCATTAACTACGGCTGTCTTCAAAATACTGTAGGAGTATATCTCAATAGTCCGAGAGTTCATTTTTAATCACGATTTGTGAAACTCGGGCTGTCACTTTCTTTCTGTTAGCTCCATTAGCCTGGAATGTGGCTAACGGTTAGCATTCCCAAGTTGCATTCCAAAACAAGCAGGCTGCGAAAGATCAGCTTATGCACACTTCATCAGATTTTATTTGCCAGCGATCTTGTGAAACAGAAAACGGACCAGCCGACTTCGATAAATCCTTATACACGACTATAGGGTGTTAAATGATAGAATAACTCGATGCTGTCAATGTTAGCAATAGTTGATGTCTTATTAGCCAGGCTCTGCAAAGGCTGGTTAGTTTCAGCGGTTACTAAGCAGCTTTTCATAGTTAATGAATCCATCCTCCTTTCTGTAAAAGTAAACTCTCTTATAGTGGTTTACGAAAGTTTGATTGACGTTACCTAATTTGTATCAGTAAGTTCATGTACTGCCATTAAGTGCTAGTGACTTCCATGACTATAAACAAACATCAAAAGTCGCTTGACAGCAGTGTTTTCTGGCTTTGGGAGCGTAATATATTCTGTCAATATTTTCTTTTTCTATTAATTGTCTCTTCTTTTTTTCTAGTTGGTGGTGGAGCAAACCGGACGATGGCAAGTGCCTCTTCCCCAGCTCCAGGTGTTGCAGAGTGCCCTGTGCTGTTTTGTCCATAGTGTGGCATCATTCCCTCCAGAGTGTGAGCATGTACGCTACACTCTGAGTAGTCTGGCCCTGTGAGTATATACTTCTGCTTTTGTCATTAAATCTTACTTAAAAATGCTGTAAAACTTGTAGGAAGTAGAGCACACATTTAAGTCACCAGACTGTCGCCATTGACTCCCCCTCATGTCATAAACCCGTGTGACTTTATTATTGATATTTGATATTTTGAAGAATGTTGTTTGCCAAACAGACATAGTTTACCAAAAAAGAAAACAAAACACGGAGGCATTTCTCAAAATATCTTTTTTTTTTTTCACAGAAGAAAGTCATACAGGATTGGAATAGGGATGTGCGGGGTGACTAATTTCTTTAGCGTTTAAACAGAGGTGTTGTAACCGACCAGTCTAACAAACCCCCAGACAGTTAAAAACTGTCTGTAAAAGTGACTTGAAATATCTTACTGCGTCATACAGTCAAATGTAATACTGAATGCTAATGAAAAATAGGTTAATACTGTGTGGTACTGGTATTGTCCCTCATTACCAGTAGTATAACAAGCCTATAAATGTGACGTGACCCATACTCGGAATTTGTGCTCTGCAATTAACCCATCCAAAGTGCACACGCACAGCAGTGAACACACACACACAGTGAACACACACCCGGAGCAGTGGGCAGCCATTTATACTGAGGCGCCATGGGGAGCAGTTGGGGGTTCAGTGCCTTGCGCAAGGGCACCTCAGTCATGGTATTGAGGGTGGAGAGAGCGCTGTACATTCAATCCCCCCACCTACAATCCCTGCCAGCCCGAGACTTGAACCCGCAACCTTTGGATTACGAATCCGACTCTCTAACCATTAGGCCACGACTCAAGGTTAGCAAGGTTACTGTAATATGCCTATAAGCAATTGTTATATGCCAGTTTTGATATCTGGATGTCTGTAAAGTTAATTCTCAATTCATGGGTAAACAGTGTGTGTTAAAATTGCTGAGGTTGAGTTGACAATAGTAATTCAAAAAGACAGCGAATGCAATGTACATTCCAAATCATCTTTGCCCACCTCCTAATATACAACTAATCCTCCTGTCTGAATAGGACCTAAATCCACTGGAAGTTATAAAAGTCGCTAAAAGGGTTACAGTGTAATCTATTGGAGCAAGAGGTTGTAAAAGTAAATAATTACAGAATAACTTTTTTGTTATTTACAGGAGTATCTTCGAACTGCTGTTGTTCTTTGGAAAAGATGAATTCATCGAGCATCCTTTAAAAGACATTCTAGACTCATTCCAGGTAACTGCATTACCTCAATCCTATTATTCTTGGGGGAAGCATCATGTTGAATTCTGCTTACTGGACTTTGAGGGCTTATCGTGATGTGTTACTCATATGTTTCCATGTATATGATTTGATGTTTTAAAATGGTCTTTCTGTTCTATTCTAGGATTGCTATGCGAGCCTGGTAAGCCACCAGAATGTTTACCTTCTGCAGGTTAGACATATTATGAAAGATGGCGGTCCTTGGGCAAACCCTGTTCTTCAGGCCATTCTCAAGGATTCAGAACTACCACAAGAAGAAGGTCAGTCAATCAAGCTTTTGTTTAAAAACAGAGTCTCAACAAATGAACTATATGCGTTTCCTGAACCGTTAAAGGAATTGATTATTATATGACTCTTATTTATTGTTTTTGTTCACAGTGGACAAATATCTGAACTCAGAAGTATCCATTTTCTTTGAGCTACGTGTGCGTTATCTGGTGGCATGTGAGAGGCTTCCGGAGGCGTTGGCACTGACAAGGAGATGTATCCGGCACTCTGTTGTAGGGAGGCATCTCTATTTCAAGCAAGCCTACCTCATCTGCCTTTGGAGGGCTTCTCTTCTTGAGCACTTGAACAAGGAGGTGAGCGAGAAGTTATTTAAGTAATAGCTACACCAAGACCTGGGCACTAAAACGGTATCATTATTTATCGACGGTACACCTTCATTGATAACGCTAGAAAAATGTCTGATATACACGCAGGTTTCATGTAATGGCACGTGATATGTGTGACAAGCAGACAGCACATATGAACACCGCTGAAATGAGTGCGGTGCCTTCGTGTGGTGAGGAGATTGTGACTAAAAAATTTATATTAGCCGAATTTAAAATAAAAATTTGAATGCAAAAACGGTGCAATCGAATGTTAGGTGTGCTTAGGGGAGCCTTATTAGTAGC
Source organism: Barbus barbus (assembly GCF_936440315.1). Lineage (NCBI taxonomy): Eukaryota > Metazoa > Chordata > Actinopteri > Cypriniformes > Cyprinidae > Barbus > Barbus barbus. The sequence continues at coordinate 17,470,777 of NC_136735.1, read as the reverse complement.
GCACGAGATGCGGTGATAATGTAAGTATCATTGTTGCATTTGAATGTTTTGTTAGTCTATCCAGTTGAACCCATGAGATGTGCTGCTACTGCGTTATTCTTTCAAAATATTAAGAGAAATATAGAAACTCAATTCGGAGATGATCTTGATCAGGTTAAAGGAACACTCCACTTTTTTTGAAAATAGGCTCATTTTCCAACTCCACACGAGTTAAACAGTTGAGTTTTCCCGTTTTCTAATCCATTCAGCTGATTATTCTGGCAGTAGCACTTTTAGCGTAGCTTAGCGTAGATCATTGAATCTGATTAGACCGTTAGCATCGCGCTCAAAAATGACCAAAGAGTTTTGATATTTTTCCTATTTAAAACTTGACTCTTCTGTAGTTACATCGTGTACGAAGATTGACGGAAAATGAAAAGTTGCGATTTTGTAAGCCGATATGGCTAGGAACCTGAGAACGCATTTGGGCGCATACAAGAGACAGAGAGAGAGAGAGAAGCTGTGACATGATGTCACCACTGCAACTCTTTAAAACACAACACACAAGGCAAACCGAAATGTTCTGAAGTGTGCTTACATTTCTAGGGTCATATGGTTTTATGAGTCCATTCATAAAAACGGAATTTACTCTATAGCGCGGAATGACACGGAATTCATATGCCATGGAATTTTTGGATGAATAAAAGGTCTGTCACTTAATTCGAATCGCGATATGAACTAGTGTATGTGAATATTAAAATGCAAAAAGACGGTTTAAATATGAATTCTGTATGTTCCGTTAGCCTCGGTATGTATGAATGACGGAGACGTGGTTTTGTTTACTACACAAATACTGAAGCACACGTGAACTTGTGGTGATTTTTGGCCTTTGCATCTCACTACATATGACATGAACTTACAGGCTTGTGAGTCACTTCATGAGAATTTTACCATTTTATTTGAGAAAACTGGCATCATATACTGTATACACAGAAACTTCATGGCAACCTGTCAAAATAAGTGCGGTTTAACATGTAACAGAAATATATTATTCTTGTATTACTTTTGTACAGTATAATGTACATCTTTATATATTCCATTTACTGTCAAATTTAAATAATTATTTTGATCACTTAATTGTTTTATTACAACCACATTAACCACTTAATTGTAGAAAAAATACAATTATTATTAAAACTTTTTAAAAGGAATATTTACACAATTTTTCTACCATGTATTAATTTTAACAGTAAACCTCTGTTTGTTTGCCAAAAAAATAAAAGGGTTTCATTTTCATTTGATTAAAAGTAAATAAATGCCTTTGTTTGATTATCAGAAAAAATAAAACGCACTAGAATTTCTGGAAGAAAAAAAAAAAATTGTAGGGCCCTATTGTTCAAAATTTTGAAATTGAGAGTTTGGGACTTATTTTTTCTCTGAAATGTTTTTGTTATTACGCAGAGAGTAAAGTACCGAAAAAAGGTACCGTTGAGTACTGGTACAGAATTTCAGGTACCGTACCGGTTTAAAATGTGAACTGTACCGGTGGCGGCTGGTGAAAAAATTGAGGTGGGGCTGTGTTCACAATAAATTCACAATAAATCAAAGCAATATGATTTATTGCAATGCAGACAAAGTTAACAAAAAGTTACTTGTTTATTCATTAAGTCATCTCCGATCAGTTATTTACCAGTCTCAATTTTTTCCCAATTTATCAATTTTGGATACTTTCATGACTGATTTTTAGTTAAATTTTGGATACTTCCATGACTGATTTAGTTAAATCTTGGATACTTCCATGACTGATACAAATCTGAGGATAACATGTACTCTTGTACATCAATGTGGTGAAAAAAAACCTGCATTGTCTTTTTTTTTTTTTTTTTTTTTTTTTTTTTTTTTTTTTTTTTTTTTTTACTACTTTGTACAGGAATGTTGCTTTTCTCTCCTTCTGATTGACAAACTTCTCAACTACTTTCAAGGAATGAAGTCAGGAATGTCTTTGACCAGTTTCTTCTCAATAGAAAGCATTGTCAGAGCATTAAGGCGATCCTGGGTCATTGTATTTCTTAGGAAAGTTTTGATCCTCTTCAAAGTAGAAAAGCATCTCTCTGACTCTGCTGTTGTCATAGGCGTGGTGATTATGATCTTGAGAAGACTGACAGTCTCTGTGAAAGTACTTTGAAGATTGTTCTCAATGAAAAACTGGTACAGAGGAACTGCACCACTGCCAACCCTAAACTCCCTAAACCAGTGTCCTCGGTCACTTGCTGCTGGTCAGATGATGCATTGTCCCCACACAGAAAGGGAATTAGGTCCCTGGTCCAAAAGATGTTAATAAATAATAATTAAAATAAATAGATGTGCTCTATGGCAATCATTCATTTTGATGGCAAGGCACAATTAAAGACTTCACAGACAACAAATCTTTCCAACAACAACAGCTTTATCAGCCAATAGTAAAGGGTATTTACCTGATTGCTAGAATGTTGTTTGTGAATCCCTGGACAGCTGCTTTAATGTAGACAGGGTCGATGTTCCTCTTCTGCAGCTGGTTGAATAGCATGTCTACATTTGGCATGATCTTGTGAAACAATGCCAGGAAAAAACAGAAAGCCTCGTCTTCAAGCATCCTCACAAAACCCCCTGACTCTCTGACAGTTGAGGAATCAAAGTTCCCTGAGTCTTTGATGATCTGAAAACATTTTAAAAGGTCATCCTTGTGTTCGTACACAGTGTTTACAGCACGACTTTGGAAGTTCCACCGTGTTATAGAGGCCCTGGGAAGTCTGTGCGCAACCACTTGGTCAAGCACGGCGATTCGCTTGGGTGACCTGGAGAAGGCGGCAGAAAATCCACCAAGGTCAGAAAAAAAAGTGCCGATTCTGGGGATGTGTGTCCTGCTGCATGATGAGGTTCAGCTGATGCACGTAGCAGTGAACGTAGTGAGCATTTTTGCAGACGTCCATTATCTTATGCTGCCGGTGCTTCCTCTCATCACAGTAGCCCCGTCATAAGTTTGGGCAATTGCTTTGTTTTTTTGTCCATTTGGTAGAATGGTACTTAGACTGTCCAGAAGTGCTGTAGCAATGGAGTCGGCGTTTGCATTCTGGATGGTAAAGAACTCCAAGCGCTCTTGGATGTTACCATTGGAATCGATGTAACGTAGCACAAGCACCAGCTGACAGCGGGTGAAAATGTCAGTCGTCTCGTCAACTTGAATGGCGATGAAATCAGCGGCAGTTACTTCCTCCAGAATGTAATCCTTTACCACTGATAGCATGGAGTCCAACAGCTCGTATTGTACCGTCTTTGATATGCCCTTAAAAACGATTGCTGTCTTAAGGTGCTCCTCTAGCACATTGTCTAGCGAGGCAACAAAATCCACTAAACCCCTAAAAATGCAGGGTTGTCTGACGAGTTGGTCTCATCGGGCCCACGCAAGGCCAACTCAAAAGCCCCACAAAACTTAACACAATAAATTATCTTGGATAAAATATACCTGCTTTTTATCCACCTCCTCGTTGCGTTTTCTTATCGCAATCCTGTGGCCGTCGTCTAACTGAGTAGCGATGTTTACTCTTCCCAAAATGGCTAGTTTGACGGAATTATCCATGTGTGCCCTGGTGTTCTCGTGTTTTCTTAGTTTCTCGGACAGGTGCTTCATATCTCTCACTCCCGCAAATGTCCATGCTGGATCTGCCCCAGTTGCTTTAAACAGCAAGCACGGAAAAAAAATAAGGCATTAGCAGAGACTCATCCACATAGCCAGGCCTTTTTGGTGTACCAACGGGAAGAGTAGCTTTGCATGTTGTACTTCCCTTTTTCACTTGTCTGCTGTCTGATTAAGAGGTCAGGCTGATCTGGACCCAGCTCCTTTACCTTCAGTTTTTCTGCCAAGTTCTCCTCTCAAACGGACATTGGAGTAGAGATTGTACAGAGTTAGGTTCGTGTCTGGAATTACTAACACCTGAGTCCGCCATTGTCACGTAATTGAAAATTGCACCACTACAGACCAGCCTTGATTTTAGCAGCTTGGGGCGACAGAAAAATCGCCCATTTCAATTAAGATTTGAGGACGCTGATTGGCTAAATTTTGTCACATCTTGAATCAGCATTTGACTAAATTCTACAAAGACTCGCCTCCTGTGGGCGATTTCTTGATCTTTCCTCAGCTGAAATTGAGACATGCTGACAGGCAGAGAGGTCATATGGTGATGGTGAAAACATATTTTTCACAGAAGATTTTCTAATATATCACATCATACAAATATACATTTAAATAATTTATATAATTATTATTTTGTGTGTGTGGTTCAGGGAGGGCGGCGCCCTCTATTGGCCAGCTGCCACTGAACGGTACCCAACCCTATATATCGCTGATATTTTTCATCAAAAAAAGTAAAAAAGGATGAGAGCCTTTTTTTTTTTTTGGTGTCCATGGCAAGTGCGTCTTTTTCCATTGAGCTTAAGTTAAATATATAAAAAAAAGAGGGATTGCAAGTTGTATGAATAGTTGTATATTATATAATTAAAACATTTTCGTCCTGCTTTTTTGCAGTATCTGGACTGTGTAACCTGCACTGCAAACGATTGGTGCAGAAGACTGGAATGCCTCATTTATAATTAACGAAGCATAGATGTGGTGTAAATAAGAGACTTATTGTGCAGTGTTGGCTTCATTGATTAATAATGGTAGCATTCTTGAAAGTCTAGAACTCTGCACATAGTCAGTGAACGTTTGCTGGGCTGAAACGGTGAGGTGTAAGGTAGAACATTTATTAAAAATTTAGTACAATTAAAAAAATAAATAAATTTATGTGCAAAGAGGGCCAGTGTCAATTTGGCCTCTTAAAGTCCACATAAAGAAAAGCACATGCATTTGTCTCATGCAAAATAAGTATTTTACTGTAAAATAATGCAATATTAGGGCTGTGACGGTGGCTTTTTTTTAAAACTACTGTTCTAGTAAAGGGGCCGACCACAGCAGTTAGCGGTTGATGTACAAATGACACTTTTGATGTGATTCAGACTTTAAAAGCGCATCAAAATACAAAGTCCTTGAACATGGAAAGCAGAAATGTAATATCTAGAAATTTAGAGGGCTGTGGGACACAAGCAGGATAGAGGCCGTCTCTTCTCTCATGTATTCACGTTTCTCTCAATATTCTAATGCAGTTGACTCTGTAAATGGACAAAAGTTAATTATATTTTCCACAGAAGCAAGACATTTAAATTGGATGTTGAGCTGCTGGGGAAAGCAAAACCGAATTACCAGCATTTATCTAAAAAATAGATATTCAAAAAAAATTCCACAACTTGTTCATTTGTGCCTTTGGCTTATTAAGTGCCCCAACTCAGACATCACAAACACAGCTTTTACGGATCTTTAAAGGTGAAGGCATGTCTCAGCAGTTAAAACTAGGCTACTTTCAATGAAACATCCAACATATTAGGAATGCTTTTAACAAAGTTTAGCTTACCTGTTGAGGAGAAACTCTGTAACAGTTGAAACCCAGACATTCCATCAAATTTCTCCATCTTTTAAAAACATTCCCTGTGTTTATCCTTGTTATGAGGAGGAATCCTTAATTTAGTGGCACTGCAGTGGGGTGATTGTCATGCAAACTATACAATATCACATTATAGTCTGTTCTTGTGTAGGACAGCAGTGTGTTTTTTATATATATATATATATATATATATATATATATATATATATATATATATATATATATATGTGTAAATAAATAAATAAACCTGGAGCTTTAAATAACCTCAAACTATACAATATCACATTAGGTTGACTTGGCTTACATTTACGTGGTTTGTTCTGTTTAGTGGTCTTAAAAAGATATTAAAAATGTCCAAATAATTTTGTTTTAATCTGTTGGATTATATTGCAATATATTGTTTTAAAATATTGGAATATGATGAACAATGTCATAGATCACACTATTGTTTTCTTTTCTAAAGATGGCAGACATCGATGGGAAGGATGCTGCAGAGATACTCTGCATGATGGAGAATGAAGAGAAAGATGAGACTGTTTTGATGATGAGTAAAGGCTTCCTATCTCAAAAGCTCCAAATTGGAGAAATGTATTACCTTTGGTGGGTCTCTCGTGCTCTATGAACATTTACAAGGGGAATTGTTCAGTGTATTGCCCCTCTTTGTAGCATTCAATATTTTTACACAATCATCGTAACAGCCTGACCAGAAGATAGTACTGAAGCCGCAGAGGATCACAGTCTTATTTCACTTTTTTTTTTTTTTTCTCCATAAAGGGATTTGGTCTTCATATGGAGCAGACTCTACCTGCGATTGAACCTCTCCAAGCAGGGCTTCCTAGAGGAATGCAAAATAATGATCCTGTCATCCACCAACATTAAAGCGATTTTCCCATTTATGAAGGTGATTTTGGCAGAGGTAAGATATTTTGTCATTGTATTAAACGTAATTGTAGACAGACACAAATCGAACTGAACACACATTTATTATTTATATTTGTACTATAATATTTATAGTACAATAGTTTTTATGAAATGTTCTTTTTAAGTGTTTTTTTATTGAAATGACCACAGCAATAAAATTTGTGGTTTTATTTTTTCAGTTTGGAAAAGATGGCCTGGGGTTTTGTGTGGAGCTTTGTGCACGAGCCTTGCAGACTGACGTTAGGAATGATCCAGTCACCAAGTCTCTTATCTACAAAACAATTGCATACCTGCTCCCTAATGACCTTGATGTCTGTAGGGCTTGTGCACTGCTAGTTTTCTTCCTAGAGAGAACTGTTGAGTCATACAAGAACGTGTTCCTCCTATATACTCACCCTGATCAAGAGTACCATGCAGACAGCAGTCTTGTGGGTAACAGTGTACGCTTTGAGGTTCTCCAGATCCTGAAAAAAGACCTGCACTTTGACCCGGAGTTCTGGAGCCTTCTCAACATTGAAACAAACTGTCTGAAGCTAATGAATGATAAAGTTGGTAAAGCAGCTTTATGTGAAATCATGCAGAGGGACAAGTGGATGCCAAGCTGCTGTGTGAAAGGATGTTGTCAGTGTTATGCAGAAAACACATATGGGACTATCAGTAAAGCAGAGAAACATACCAATCGAAAAAAACAGGAAGGGGAGTCAGTGAAAACTTGGGTTAATTCTGCCTCAGGGGAAACATCCTCCAAAACTCCAGGCAAAAGGCGGGGGAGGAAGCCAGGGACACGGCTTGTAAAAGATTCAGAGGCCTGTACCATTCGACGTTCATTTAGGCAATTGGACTCAGCAAAGAATCATGCCAGGCAACTTAATAGTAGACGCCAGAGACACCTTTCGCGGCAGACAGAGATGAACACTCTGAAGCGCAAGGGAAGGAAACCACAATGGCTTTTGGACCAGTTGGCTGCCCAAGCAGAAAACGGTGAACCTCAGCAAGACAAGAAACCAGGAAGGAAACCAAAGCAGTCAAATCTTTTAAAGGATATTTCAGTTGAGGTGCCATTAAGTGAAATTACAATGACATTTTCCTACCCTGATAATGAAGTTGACCTCTCTTCTGATGTCCAGGCCTCACTGTTTTCCATGGAGACCCCTCATATGACTAAAAGCAGTACTGACAAAATTGCTTCAGAAGATAATTTGAAATGGCCTGACAGAGCTACATCTCTTATCGAGTTACTATCAGCAGAATCTAATCCATGTAGGAAAAAGGACTTAAAGGTGAGGGAGGAGATTGTTTTCCAAGAGCAAGGCCTTTCTATGGTTCGTAAATTCCACACATATTCAAGACCAGTTGAATTAGAAGGAATATCAGTCAACAGTTTACCCAAAGATGAAGTTAAGGTGGACCATAATGAATCCAAACAAGAACGACAGTCTGCTGAGCAACAGTGTGAACCGGCAGAACGCCTTGAAGCTGCTGCACAGGATAAAAATGCTGTGGAAATCAAGGCTACACCAGTCCTAGTTACAAATGAGGAAACATCCACTCCTGCTGAAGCCATTCTTGAGCCAGTTAAAGAATTCATTGAACATCCAAAAGTTAATGAGTTATCAAGTCCCCAAGATGCAAACACCAAATATCCAGACTATGGTCCTTACAGTCCTATTAGTCCTCCAGAAAATACTACTGTTGATCTTCCACCAGAAGTGACTATTCTTACCACAGCTGATGCCATTCCTATACCTGAAAGTACACCAGAAAATGTCACAGATCTTCATGAGGATGCTCCTCCAGTTCTCACTGAAGTGACGATGCTCCCTAATGCTACAGTCACTACTTTGAATGAAAGCGAGATTGCCACTTCTTGTAAAATTGAGCATGAGAGCATGGAGATGCCAGCACTGTCACCAAGACCTGAGGAGACATCACCGGAAATGCACGCAGCTGTTGATGGTCTAGTGCCTGACCTTATTCCCCCAAGTGATGCAAGTTGCCAGCTTTCAGTTAACTGCAGCCTTTGCAATAAAGAAACCAAATACCAATACATTCTGCGGCATGCAATGTGGCATCATCGGATTGACAGAAAGTGCATGTTCTGTCACAAATGCTACACTCATGGGCGCAGCCCGTCAGTCCATTTTAAAGTGCATATTCAAGAGCTGAAAAAGTCTAATGGGCTTATTAATGAAAATATTTGTGAGAATGCCACTGAGAGCACCTTGCGACGTTCCCAGACAAGACTGTTTAAACGTGTGAATCCGGCCATGAAGAATAGATTTAGAAACATCAAAATGAGGTTAAACTGTACTTTGAACATTACAGATTTGCACAGGGAAGGGCAAAGTTCAGAGCCTAAGGTGAGATTGCGGGCAAGGTTAGTTAAGAATTCAGATCCCCCAAGTACATCGGAAGAACAAAAGGAGAAAGTTTGCAAGATGAAGAGAAAACGTGTGTTAGCAAAGAGATCTCGGTCCACAGATGAGAACAAAAAGTTTTTCAGAATGGGACTAGAAAGGAAGAGAGCAAAGACTATGCAAACACTAACCCCAGATGACAACCATTCAGATACCAAGGGCAACTTGGCTCATAGGGTAAATGGAGTAATCAGAAAGAAAAGAAAAGTGAAGAGTGAGCCTGAGAAAAATACCCTTGATGGAAAGGTTCAGACATCATTACCACAGGACAGCAAAGTGAAAACTGAGAGTGTAGAAAGTCAGAAAGTCAATGTCAAGACTGAATCTGAGAATGTAGAAGTGACAAAAGACAAGAGCAAAACAAAATTGAAAAGAAAAAATAAAATGCTGGACTCTGGGCTGAAAAAGAAGATTACTCATGGAGATCAAAAAGACGGTGGAGAAGATGTAAAGAAGAGGAAAATAAACAGTCCGGAAGGCAGTTCTGAGAATCAGGAACCCAAAGACAGTAAGACTGAATTTAAGGAAATGAATCCAATGGGGCATAAGAATGGGACTCCCCCAAAACCCAAACAGCCTTCCACACCATTCCAGGGAAAAAGAACTGGAGCATCTACGCAAGTCAGATGCCCTGTGGAGATATGCACATTTAGTGCAAAGTCAATCCTTGTCCTTTCACATGTGCTGTCTCACCACCATGGTGACAAGAAGGCGCTTGTGTTCTTTTTCAACTTTGGAAAGGAAAAATGTCTTTTCTGTTGCAGAAAGATATTCAACCCTCAGCATTTTTTTGACCATGTGATATGCCACAGAGGTGAGCTGAAGTTCCCATGCAACCATTACGGCTGCAAGGAAAGGTACCAAACACGTATGGAGCTTAGTGAACACATGTCAGGCCATCATCCCTTGAAAGCGATGTGCTGCTTTCCTGGCTGCTCTATGCAAGTTGAGAGCAGTATGCTCCTGTATAAGCATGAGAAAACACATTATCGACCCGATACAAATTCGGGAAAAAATTCATTCCCCAAAGAATCTGAACCAACAGGGCACGGAGCCCCTCGAAGCCAGGAAGATAATATGGAGGCACAAGCAAATTCTTCAGTCAGTCAACAAATTCTGGGTGCAGCCAATTCAAAGGGTCCTGCAAATCAAGATGATGATGGAAAACCTTTGGTCCTCAATAAAGGTTCTGTAAACTACAGTAGCAAAAACCATAGCCTTGTTAATGGGCATAGCGAGGGTGACAAAGTTCATTCCAAACCTTCAGATCCAGTCATTAAAGAGCAGGAACCAACGGTTTTAGGAAAACCTGTAACTAAATTCATTCGACCTCTTCCCTCAGCCTATCTGGATGAGTCTTACATTAGCATGCCAAAACGCTGGAAGGAACCCCAGGTGGGCTCAAACTTATTAGGCTCTGTGTCAAAGCCAGAAAATCTGCCTACCAAGCAGCGCTGCTCTCGATGCTTTCAGTCTTTCAACAGTGAAGAAGAGCTGCAGACACATAAGGATAAATGCACATCCCTTTTTGGTTTTGATTCGGATGATGAAAGTAAGTACCTTTTTTTTTTTTTTTATGAATCTCACGTTTATTTAATTTTTGTTGTTGAATACTTTGTTTTTGTTTTCAACAGGTGCCTCGTGAATTTGGAGAAGCAAGCCTCTGTACTGAGAACATTGCTAAATGCTGCTGTGGGCAATCAGCGTTCTTACGTGTTTGCTTAACATCTTTGTCAGCATCTCGAAATGGATCTAGTTTGAGAACTACATGGGAAATAAATTGTCCCTCGTAGTCTTCTATACCGGTCTGCTGCTTTATTTTAGAGCGAAGGTCTTTTAATTCTTCTTTAAAAAAAAAAATCTGACATTGTCATTTTTTTTTTCAAAGCCTTTTGAGACTTGGGACTTTTTTTTTTACTTGATTGTCACATTTGCTAGAAAATGAATAAGTTCTTCTTTCTATAAAATGCACAACAGATGCTTTTGACTCTCTCCCTCACTTCCTGTCACAGAGCTTAACCTGGTCTCTCATTTTTTTGCTTGTCTTTTCAATTCCTGGATATGAGATGCCATCAAGGACCATGACACTACAAGACGAGTTGGTCTGTCTTTCTGTTCAGGGTAAATACCTGCTCTAGAAAGCACAAAATGTTGTGCTAAGTGGTGGTTAATGAAAGGTTTAACTTGGCTGTTTTGAGACAATGGGTCAGGTATTTACCAGTGTTACATTGTGCTTTATGAGCTGAATTACTGGATGCAAACTCGTAGGCCACTCTAAGTATTGCAAGCACACTCTAAATATGTTTTTATTATTTTTTAAAAGACTTAATATGTGAACCTTTGTAAATTGTTACTAATTGCATATTTTGCAAATGTTATTAACTTGCTTATGTTTAAGTCAGTGGACACTTGGGAAGAATTAGAGACATAAAGTCTTTAAATGAAGGACTTTGACTTCGGTTGAGAAAGCTTAAAGAACTGTCGGCCTATAACTGGTGCTGCTGGAAAGGCCTAGTCTTTAAGACTGCAGATTCTCCTGTTAATGGAGGAGTGTATATGTGCCACAAAGCCTCATTGAACATTGTCATGACATATTCTAAATGACTTCTCTTTAAATTCAAGAAAATTGTAAGGGGAGGACTAATTTGTGTCTCAGACAGAGGCATGTTTATAGCTGATGAACCGTAACTGTCTTATTTATTTTTTTTGTATCTTCTGTAAATGTTTGAAGAGTTTAAATAGTATATGGTTGGATTGGGTGACTGGGTTTATATATCAAGAGCTTTTTTTGTCCTGATTAATAAACAAATTTGAAGGAGAGTTGTTTGTTGTTTTATTGTATACGATACAACGGCTGTATATTGTTAGCGCACAAGATCATGTTTTAATGTTCTCATGCCTATTTTCTCATAATTTTGTTATGTGGTAAAAATGAACTAAAGTTTGCTGCGTCTCCGGGAGGCGCTGTTCACTGTTGGGTCAAGTTTATCATAGCTGTTGCCAAATAAATGATTTTTTTCCTTTGGTCGACACAGTACCTCTTTAAGTGCCGTTGTGTAAAATTATAAGCTGTATGAGTACAGGTGCAGAATATCATGAAAAAGTTGATTTATTTCAGTAATTCCATTCAAAAAGTGAAACTTGTATATTAGATTCATTCATTACACACAGACTGATATATTTCAAATGTGTATTTCCTTTAATTTTGACGATTATAACTGACAACTAATGAAAGTCCCAAATTCAGTAACTCAGAAAATTAGAATATTGTGAAAATGTTCAATATTGAAGACGCCTGGTGCCACACTCTAATCAGCTAATTAACTCAAAACACCTGCAAAAGCCTTTAAATGGTCTCTCAGTCTAGTTCTGTAGGCTACACAATCATGGGGAAGACTGCTGACTTGACAGTTGTCCAAAAGACGACCATTGACACCTTGCACAAGGAGGGCAAGACACAAAAGGTCGTTGCTAAAGAGGCTGGCTGTTCACAGAGCTCTGTGTCCAAGCACATTAATAGAGAGGCGAAGGGAAGGACAAGATGTGGTAGAAAAAAGTGTACAAGCAATAGGGATAACCGCACCCTGGAGAGGATTGTGAAACAAAACCCATTCAAAAATGTGGGGGAGATTCACAAAGAGTGGACTGCAGCTGGAGTCAGTGCTTCATGAACCACCACGCACAGACATATGCAAGACATGGGTTTCAGCTGTCGCATTCCTTGTGTCAAGCCACTCTTGAACAAGAGACCGCGTCAGAAGCGTCTTGCCTGGGCTAAAGACAAAAAGGATTGGACTGCTGCTGAGTGGTCCAAAGTTATGTTCTCTGATGAAAGTAAATTTTGCATTTCCTTTGGAAATCAAGGTCCCAGAGTCTGGAGGAAGAGAGGAGAGGCACGTAATCCACGTTGCTTGAGGTCCAGTGTAAAGTTTCCACAGTCATTGATGGTTTGGGGTGCCATGTCATCTGCTGGTGTTGGTCCATTGTGTTTTCTGAGGTCCAAGGTCAACGCAGCCGTCTACCAGGAAGTTTTAGAGCACTTAATTCTTCCTGCTGCTGACCAACTTTATGGAGATGCAGATTTCATTTTCCAACAGGACTTGGCACCTGCACACACTGCCAAAGCTACCAGTACCTGGTTTAAGGTCCATGGTATCCCTGTTCTTGATTGGCCAGCAAACTCGCCTGACCTTAACCCCATAGAAAACCTATGGGGTATTGTGAAGAGGAAGATGCAATACGCCAGACCCAACAATTCAGAAGAGCTGAAGGCCACTATCAGAGCAACATGGGCTCTCATAACACCTGAGCAGTGCCACAGACTGATCGACTCCATGTCACGCCGCATTGCTGCAGTAATCCAGGCCAAAGGAGCCCCAACTAAATATTGAGTGCTGTACATGCTCATACTTTTCATGTTCATACTTTTCAGTTGGCCAACATTTCTAAAAATCATTTTTTTTTGCATTGGTCTTAATTGATATTCTAATTTTCTGAGATACTGAATTTGGGACTTTCATTAGTTGTCAGTTATAATCATCAAAATTAAAGGAAATAAACATTTGAAATATATCAGTCTGTGTGTAATGAATGAATCTAATATACAAGTTTCACTTTTTGAATGGTATTGCTGAAGTCAACTTTTTCATGATATTCTAATTTTATGACCAGCACCTGTAAAGCACATGCCAAAAGCTTAAAATAATAGTTTTATAAATTTTTTTTCGCCTCAATGTCATTCTACCATACAATTTCTAAACACTTGGCAACCTCGACCCTCGACGTAATCTCGGCTGCAGCCATAGCAGCAAGAGTCAGTTTGGTAAACAAAGCGGACGACTAGCGAGCTAACCGTTATGCCAATACATTTTTGTTTTCTCTCTCGCAAAAAAAAAAAACGTTCTAAAATTGAGAGTAAAGCATTTGCGGGGACAGTTTCAAAGCGGTATACATAGTTATTATCTAATGACATGATATGCAATTTAACAGTTTCATGGATCGTATGTAGCTAACCAGTAGCTAACTGGTTAGCCTTTCAGTGAGACTACATTGATTTGGGTAACGTTAGTGAGCAAAATGAAACTAAACTGTATGGTCAGTATTGTAAGTGACCGTCTGCTAATTAGAGGATGTGTCTTAGTTTACAATTTTTAGTTTATTTCGTCCTTTTATTCTGTTCTAGAAAACATAAAATGTCTGTAGTCAAATCTTTACGAATCACTCGGATAGGCAGATAAAAGCGTGCTAGCAAATAACGGATTGATTGAAAACACGAAGAAAATAAAATCAGTCAGTAATCAGCCAAAACGGCTGTCATGAAATAAGTCGTCCCAGTTCAAGCACTCGCGGTGAAATGTTCAATCTGATGGCGAACTGCTGCAACTGGTTGAAACGATGGAGAGAACCTGCAAGGTGAGTCTAAGTTACAGCTTTCATCTCATGCTTGTGCCAGAGAGACTGTATTTAGTAACTTGTTTCTGAGCAGAAGGGTCAGTGAGCTCTTACACTGTGCATTTGTGTATGTTACCTGGATTTGTGCAGTGGTCCCAAACTCAATAAGCCACACTTTTGGCATAGTTTTGACCTTAACCTGTGCTACTGCCCTCTTTATATTTTATATCACTGATTATTGGCAACAAACAACATGGTTTGTATTTGGCTGAAAAATGAAGAAAGAAAAACACATTATGCCAAGTGTAACGAAACAAAAACAATTTAACGTTCTGTTCTCTCTCTGGTGAAAGTTAATGAAAATTTACGGTAAATAAATGAACGCAACCCTTAAAAAAGTAATTTCTAAGAAATGTCAACTTTAATTTATTTGTATTTGACACATGGTAAAAAAAATGTATGCAATGTAATATTTTGCATAGATTCATTCATACTTAAACATAAAATTTTATTTTGAAACTTTCAGTAAATACATCATTAAAGATTGTAGGTTTGCATGTGTGTGTTTGTGACTGATCAGGACAGAAATTAAAAACATAATTTTAAGTATATATACGTTTTAGTTACGTTATGCTTTTGGCATTTTTATACATTTCTGTTTAGCTTTAATCATTTCAGTACTTCAAATTTAACTTAATTGTAGCCAGCCAAGGCAATATTTCTTAATTTGTAACGTTTTTTTTTTTAAGTTTTACATCTAATATTTAAAAGTTACGCTGGTGACAAAAGCAGTTCTGCCTATTGAGTTATTTAGCACATTATCCACACAGTAGGTTCATCTATTCTTATGAGGTTGCATTAGATCTGGTGTCATTTTTAATTTTAGTATTTCCTTTCTCTGTGGGATTTTAGCCCTACCTGCGCCTCTCACTGTACATGTTTGAACGTGTCTCACAATTAGTCATAGGCTTAAATCCAAGTGTTAAATGTCTGATTACTCGCATCACCTGCTGTGCCTGAAACAAGATGCTTGATAAGCCTAAATCTGGGTCAGATGGTTGATCATAAGACCCAAGAATCGGTCTGTATGAACTATGAAGTGTAGAAGTCAGGCCTTAAAAGCACCAGCGATGTTATGGAGACTGTTACTCTCCACTGACAGCTCCTGGGCCCAGAGGTGACGGATAAGTCTCTAAGTTATTGTCTTAATTTCATTGGTTGAACGTAGCGTGTCCTCTAGCACCCTGTCACTGATCTTGTTGGGTAAGTCGAAATCCCCAGCTAATCCCTCAGATATAGAGCTGACCAGAGGCCAGGAAATACAAAAGTGTGTGTGTGTGTGTGTGTGTATCGACAATAACAACTGAAGTCAAGGGAAAGCTAGCTGTCATCTTGATCTATTTCCCAGTCTTGATGAAGGCCTCCTGGTTGCAGAGAACTGTCACCTGGATAGTGCGCTTGATGTCCCTGCGGCGCAAATGCCGCAGTTAAGTATCTGTTTGTGTGTGTGTGTGTGTGTGTGTGTGTTGGTAGCTGTAAGGACTTTGTGTTTTCATGTTCATCCGTGGTGACTGCCGTGTTTGTTTACGCCGCCTGGCTTTTGTGTTCATCTGGCATTTTTTAAGAATTAAGCATAGGTTGATGATGGTGAGCAGAAATCCCATGTCAATTTAGGGTATTTGTGTTACTCCACAGATGTCTTATTATGCCTCAAAGCCTCCACTGGAAGCCTTGTAGTTTAAACAGCTGTGACACTACAGCCCCGGATAGATTATCATTGAATTTATTCAATATTTTTGACGTCATTAGTGCTGGAAAAGGCCACATTATTTACTTTGTATTTTTGTGCATGGTGTGCTGTATCATCCTCTTCATCCCTGCGTGCTTTTGCCAGTCAAGAGATGATGCATTACCATGCAGGCTTAGGTTGAATTAGCTGACAGCTGTTCGTAATATGCCAAAAAGTTCCAAGATGCCTGTATGAACTCATTAATGAGTGCAACTGAATACACCTTTTCTGTGCTTTGCATGTTTTTAATTTCTGTATTAAAATTAATTTTGGTATTTTTAAATCAGCACGTAAAGTAAAAATAAAAGGAAAAAAGATGACCATCATGCTAGCTAAATAATAAATTAATTAATAATTGGTGCAACTCCTCAAAAACTTTGAAATGGTGAAACATTTCATGATAAATAGGCAACAAACAAATAAATAAATAAAACGTACTTAAAAAAAATAATAATGATGAAGTCATATGTATTAAAGGGATAAAAAAATGTTAGCCTATTACTTTTAACTTGGTGGTTACAACACATGGCATTTTTTTAGAGTTATTTTAAACTTTATACACTTTAAATAAACTTTTCTTGAAAATGGTATAAAAGTTTTATTTTTTTAAATCTTGAATACATAAAATACTTTTCTATGAACTTGACTGTTGTTTTAAACTAGATAAATTTTTTTCTTTATCATGTTCTCGCTTGCTTGACATTGACCTTAATATCGCATTCTAACCTGAGTGTACCTCAAGTGTTTGACAAGAAAAACATTTTTTTATTAGAAGGACCGCCTTGACCTTAATGAGGTCTTTTGGAGACACATAATGAAATGAAGCTGTATCTGTGCTCTTGCAGGAAGGTGACATTAGTAATGGTTGGACTGGACAATGCTGGAAAAACAGCTACTGTCAGAGGAATCCAGGGAGGTAAATATTCATCTTAATATTTTTGGAGTATTCTTTATGTAGTCCCAGGTTGATCTCACAAGGTGTATATTTATGTGACTGTCATAGAAAGTCCTGTAGATGTAGCACCTACAGTGGGCTTCTCAAAGGTGGACCTGAAGCAGGGGAAGTTTGAGGTCACAATCTTCGACCTGGGTGGCGGGAAGCGTATCCGCGGTATTTGGAAAAACTACTACTCTGAGTCTTACGGAGTGGTGTTTGTTGTGGACTCCAGTGATGTTCAAAGGATCCAGGAGACCAGAGACACAATGGCTGAGGTTCTCCGACACCCTCGTATTGCAGGCAAACCTGTATTAGTGTAAGTTTTCAAAGCATGACATGTTCTTGCTGTTGAACATAACTTAATGTCTAGACTTAACATTACACTACATTTACATTAAATTGACATTTAGTCATTTAGCAGACGCCTTTATCCAAAGCGACTTAAGAATGAGGACAATAGAAGCAATCAAAAACAACAAAAGAGCAACACTACCTTGGAATTAGTAGGATTTTTTATGTTTTTCAAAGAAGTCTCTTACGCTCATCAAGGCTGCATTTATTTGATCAAAAATACAGGGTAACACTTTATAATAACGTCCAGTTATAAGTCATTTATAAGTGATTAGTTAATGATTAACTAATCGTTTACAAAACATTCATAAGCAATTAATAAGTGATATGCTAACAATTTGTGTATGTTTTGTTAATTCATTTAAAAGTCATTTAAGTAATTAGCTAATGATGAACTAATCATTTACAAAACATGACTATGCATTCATAGATGATATAGATAAAATAAATTTGCCCTGTGCTTTCATTTTCTATTAAAAAAAAATGAACAAAAAAACTATATATAAGCTATTTATAAATCGTGCTCATATTGGTTTGTTTATAAAGGTGTATGGACCTAATAATCTTAAAAAATAAAGAAACTTGGGCCAGTTTAGGAATTAGTGATGTATTGTCATTATGTATTAAGTCATCATAGCTGGTCTTCAGTGACAAATGCAAGTAACTTTAATGCTTTACACCAGTAAATGACAAGTATTTATGCTGATATTGTGCAAAATCCTTGCCTAGGATAGCCAAAATTAAAATACCTTATATTCACATACCACATTAAGTGTTTGGATATACAGGGGAAAATAATGAAAAAGGACGTTGTTTAGGAGGCTGAGATCTTTAATCATTTGTTTCTGGCTTTAGTCCTATTCTACCTGACCTACCTAAAGTTTGCATGTTGGGCAGCACATCCTTTTTGATACATTTATCTTACTACACCAGGGCTCGCAATATTTCAAAATCCCTGGTAGCCCTTCGGGCAGGTACTCTTCAGATTTTAGCAGCCCGAAAATTAATTTAACTAGCCCAAATAAAATAAAGACCATAAATGCCAATCAAAAACATTTTCAATACACAAATATCAACGAATATCAAGGAAAGAGTTTTATTTTACTATTTACAAGGTATCTGCAGAATTCTTAAAAATCTATTTAAGGCAATTTGAAAAATAATTTCTTATACCATTTAACATTTTTAAGGCCTTAAAAACTCTTCAATTTAGTTGTATCAAATTTAAGGACCCGTGGGAGCTATGTTCCCTCTTCTGTTTTTTTTCTTTCTGAGCAAAACTTTTCTCTTTTGGGCGGACATTTCAGGCACCTGAGCAAAAGCATTCTTTATACCAGACCTGTACAGCACGCACAAAAAAGTTTGTAACTTTTAACTTTAATGTGCTATTTATATTTGATTTGACCCTTGATGTAACTAAATGATGTACGTTTTAGGTTAAAGAGAAAACATTTTTACTGTACAATACACTGCAGTTCAAAAGTTTGGATCAATAAAGTTTTTTAAAGAAGTTTCTTACGCTCATCAAGGCTGCATCTATCTGATAACAAATACTGAATATTATTTCACAAAATAATATTGTGAAATATTATTGCAATTTCAAATAAATGTTTTCTATTTTAATATACTTCAAAATGTAATTAATTCCTGTGAAGCAAAGCAGTATTTTCAGAGTCACATGATCCTTTAGAAATCATTCTAATATGCTGATTTTTAATCAATGTTGGAACATTTGAACTGCTTTTTTATTTAATTTTTTTTATACTGTATTTTTTGGGACCTGTGATATTTAAAATAAAAAGTTAAAAAGTCAAAATAGAGATTTTGTGTTACAATATAAACTATTCAAAAGTTTGGGGTCAGAAATGTTTTTCTTTTTTAAAGATACTTTTAAAAAGTTTAAAGAAAGTTAAATAAACTTTATTCAGCAAGGATGTGTTAAATGGATAAAATTGATAGTAAAGACTTCTATTGTTAGAAAATATTTCTATTTTGAATAAATGCTGTTCTTTTCATTTTTTTTATTAATCAAAGAATCAAAGAAAAAAGAAACACAGGTTCCAAAGAAATATGAAGCAGCACAACAGTATCAACACTGATAATAAATCAGAATATTAGAATGATTTCTGAAGGATCATGGGACACTGAAGACTGGAGTAATGATGCTGAAAATACAGCTGTGATCACAGGAATAAATGCTATTTTATAGCATAGGTATTCAAATAGGAAACCAATATTAGAAATTGCAATAATATTTCACTATATCACTGTTTTATTCTGTATTTTTGAAATGAATACAGCCTTGATGAGCAAGAGACTCAAAGTCAAAGACTCAAAAACAAGGTCAATTATTTATCAGGTTTATAATATAGCCCTAACATAATATATTATCAAAACAAACTATTTAAACTGATAGAATAGAATAGAATAGAAACTGAAGCGAAACTTAAGCTGAGATCTGTAAGTTAAATATATATAAAAAGGTGAACATATGAATTCTTCTATAGCTGTCTAAACATGGTTATGAAGTGCAGTTTGTACAATACTCTTGTGTGTGACTGCACATGTTTCAGAGTTTTGCCCATCCTCCGCTATTTCCAGCACTTAATCAAGCCACTCTTCTTTAATACATGAGGACGTTTTATTTCATATGTCATTGCGTTTGCGTTGTCTCTCGTGTTGAGCGCACCGCAACCATTGAAGTATTCAGTTTCTACAGCGACTCATTTAGTGCATATCGTTCTTTCTATGAAACCAGTTCTAACTCTGTCGTGACATCAGCTCTATAGCGGTTTGTCCGAGCATTGCTATTCTTTCCCTTTCACTGCGGCATTCAATCAAATGGCTTCCCAACTCATTTTTGTGTGCGCGAGGGACATTATTTCTTCTGCGCGGCCGCGGTGGAAGAAGCAGCTTAGAGGGAACATTGCGTGGGAGACCTGTATTTAAGGTAGCCCGTCGGGCAGGGCAGTGATACATTCTGGTAGCCCGACTGGAAAACACAATAGCCCCGGGACATCGGGCTAGCGATTTTGCGAGCCCTGTGCATGCCTTGACAGTTTTGCATTAGTCCAGCACTTCTATCAGGAAATAATACTACCTGACAGAATGATTTCAATGGTACACCAGTAAAAAGATCTCAGCACCTGAGGGCAGATTCTCAGTTTCCCCTGGTGCTTGAGATAATAAACCTATTCATGTGCTTTTCTAAACAAGCTGTCTGTGGTTCATGTTCGATTGGGTCCTTGTTCTTGTTGGTATTTGGTAATTATACCAACACCACCATGTTGGATTCTTTACTATTTCATCACTCTTAGCAATCTGTGGCCAGTTGCATAAAATGTTTAGACTAGTCTTACAAGTTAATCAAGTAATAAAGTTAATAATTTTTTTTTTTAAGACTGGTTATAATTAAGTCAGTTACATAAAAATGTAGATTGGTCTAGACTCATTACAAGGGCTGTCCAAAAAAAAAAAAAAAAAAAAAATCAAATCAAATTTTGAATATTAATCTAATTTAAACTAAAAATCCATATTCTTATATCCATAATTTTAGGTGTGCGTCAGGCAGCCTTATCAGTGGTGCACGAAATGCGAGGACGATGTAAGTGTCGTTGCATTTTAATGCTTTTCATAGCTTATCCAGTTGAACCCACTAGATGCGGCGCTGCTACATTGTTCATTCAAAATATTGCGGAAAAAGAGAAGATCCATGCGGAAAAGATGTTTATGTCAAAACTGAAACCAAGCCGTTCACACAGAATGCATAGTTTTAATTTCATTTTCTAGAGGGACATCTATCACCGTTGCACTCAGGTCTCGCAGAAGAGAGCTGCATGTAGGGCTGTGCGATAAATATCGTCTGTGATAATATTGTAATTGTTGTTTGACGATGTGCAATTTGACATTATCGAGTATTTTGCAAAAACCAAACAAAACACCTATGGAGTGCACGCATACATTAGCCTACGTGATGAAGTGGGTTAAACAGTGCACGTGCGCATTTAGTGTTCTTTCACTGTCTATTAAAATGCATTAAGAATGATCACAAAATTCAAGATATGGTGGCAGAAAGCGTATATATTTACATCATCTCATATAGTTAAAATCACACAAAGAGTGCCGTTTTTTCTTCAAAAAAATAAGCATGATTACAAATGTGATATTGATTTTATACAACAGTTCAATAGACAATAAGTTAATATTATGAGACTTACGTTTTAGACCCCATATTGCCTGTTTTTGCTCCATTTTGCCGACAAAAAATAATTCCAAACAGCTTCATCAGTAGCTGGGTGATAAAAACACCAAATTTCGGAAAACAAATCCGTTAATTCGCAAACAACTTTTTACGCTCGCTTGAGGTGATTTTTGTCTTGTGCAAAAAAGGGTTAATGCGAATAAAGGGAGATGCAAACGCATTTTGCGAATAACTTCCAAGCGCATCAAAAAAGTAATGTGACTTTGCGCTATGAGACGGGATTACTTGACTAGCAGTGGACTGATCTCGTTCCACAGCATCTGAAATGTTGTTATGGTCGTTCTGAAATGCCTGACCATTAAGTCTGTCATCAAAGTATTTCTGTATAATTGTCTTACACAACTGTGTTCCCAAACAACAGCATTCACCTCCAAAAGCAATGACAGCATTTATTGTGTTTCGTCTGCTCGCTCTGGCACAATTAATTTGTCATATATGAAAATTATTACATTCAGTAGCTTATCCTAATTTTCTTTAGGCTATTTAGTGCCGATTTTGTTCTCTTTGATTCGTTGGATGGAAACGGTGCTCGTTTGCAAATATTTTATGCAATATTCTTATTTTGCGCATAAGTTAATTAATAAGTTAATAAGTTATTTGCAACTTTGGACAGAAACACTGCTACTCTTTTGCGTCTCTGAGCAACGTGACGATGTTTCGTTCCTGAATGAATCAACCGTTTAAATGATTTGATTCAGTCACAGTGACTCCCTTATTACCAGTGACTTTCTGCCACCCACTGGCGGTTTTAATTGCACATTTAAAGTTTAATTTTTAAAATAATTTCAGATATCAGTATTCAATGTTTTATGTTTAAAATGTAAAAGAATTATACATTTGTAACTGGTTAAAACACTCCATGACCCTCTGAGCTGCATTAAACTGTGTAAATACATCTAAATGCCACTTCAGATGTAGTCTCAGCCTCAGACGTCACGCCCACAGAACGTTGGCTACACGTCTGATGCATATGTCACACTTTTCTGGAAACACTTCAGGAATGTCGAAGTCGTCATCTGACTGGTTGAATTAAACCGGATTTCTGGGAGATGCGAGTGTCGCGTTTATTTTCTGTCCGCCGGGAAACAAAGATGCCGTGGCGCCAAACCCCCTCACAAAGAAGAAAGCTGTCGTGTTTACAAATGTGACGACGAACGCTTATCAGGGTCAACTAAACGCTGGATTTTCGAAAGTATGTGAAATATTTAAAGGCATAGAATCTTTAAAATACATCCGAGAGTTTCACACACCAGTTTGTTATTGTGGCGACATTTCCACGCCTCGAAACGTGACGCTATGAATGAAACTAACTATGATTGGTTGTTTGACATGTCGGTCAAACGGCCTCATGGGCGGGCCATGGCCAATGAAACCTGCCATAGATTCCAGACCTTCAGCCGTCAGTCTGAAGGTTTGGCTATGCGAGACTACTTCAGATGCAACTTTTGCAAAGATTAATTTTGATTATACTGGTCTCATTTGTTTAGTAACAGCCTAAATGGCTTATTATGTTAATTGACTGATTAAATGTAACAATTGGACTCAAAAGACTTTTAGAAAAAAAGGCTTTAAGGTAAAAAGCAATTTAAACTTATATGAAAAGATTTCTATCAATTTCTATGATGTGAACTGACCACACAGAATATGAAGAATATCAAAAACTGCAGCTGCCCACGGTAGTCAGATATCAGCACAATAACACACTCTGCAAAATATCGTCTAATTATCGTTATCAAAAAAATATTGAGATATAATTTTTTTTCAATATCGCACACCCCTAGCTGCATGTTTAGAAAGCCATGTAAAGTGAATGTAAGTTCAACTTTTAAAAAAACATGTCTCGAGACTTGATGGGGATTTTTCCCCATCCCACTGCATCTCATGTTTTTAAATAAAAAAGCACTTTTTGTGATTGGTTTTCAGTCCTTTGTATTAAACTAGGCTATACATACATGATCCTGTAAACATTATGCATTTTCTTCAAAGATAGTCCTGCCAATTTATTGCTTTGAAGAAATGTGCATTAGTAACAATTTGCTCAATGCGCCCTCTTGTGGCCTCGGGAGAGAAGCCAAAAGGCCCCCCCTCCCCAACAGAAATTATGCCTTTTAAATTCTAATATAATTCAAATATTGATAATATAAAGTACAAAATTTGAATTTAGTTTTTCAGCCATTTTGACAGCCCTACTCATCACACTCTTTGGCTGCTTGGTTGTCAGACTACTGCTTAAGACACAGTTCTAACATGGAGGCTACGTTTATGCAACTAGCCTTAGACCCACCAAAACTGTGTCATCAGCAAAAATCATGATGAAGCTGGAACTCCATAAAACCGCAGAACTGTGTGAGTAAAATGGAGAATAGAAATGGGATCAGAACAGAACCCTGGGGAACACCCATTTTTAAATGACTGCTGATAATGTTTACAGCGCTCCTTCACCAACATTGCCTGCCTGTCAGAAATACGAAGGAGTTTAGAGCCAGGACCTTGAGTTTGCTGATGAGCCTTGAGGCTTTGATGAATGTCAAGCTGTAATCAGTGAAGAGCATCCTCACATAATTCCTGCCTCTAGTCCAAGTGGAACAGGGCGGTGTGCAATAAATGTGCAATAGATCATCTGTATATCTGTCGGGGCATTAGACAAGCTGCAGTGGGTCCAATTAACTGAGGGAGTGAGCAGCAGATTAAGTCCTTGACTAAATATAGCTTGTTAAGTGTGCTAATAAGTCAAGAGTTTTCTTTAACACAAGGCTAATTATTCAGTCCACCTCAAGTGCCAACCTCAGGTCATTTGTTTGTGACAGCTTACCTAGTGACCTGCACACCTAGTGACCAGCTCTTTCCTTATTCTGATTGGTTTGTAGACTGGCTAATAAACAGGACCGAGATGGGGCATTGGCTGAAGCAGATATCATTGAGACCCTGTCATTGGAGAAGCTTGTCAACGAGAATAAATGCCTCTGTCAGATTGTGAGTTAATATTTCAGCACAGTTTATATTTATCAGTCTGGTGAGTTTCTAATCACAGAGGAAATCCTGAGTCTTTATTTATTTATTATTTGCTTTTAACAGGTTCAAATTTGATAAAATTCAGAATGCAGAAATATTGCAAACCAGTCATGTAAAACTGAGCTAAACATTTTTCCTCTACTCTCAGGAACCCTGCTCTGCAGTACTAGGTTATGGTAAGAAGGTTGACAAATCCATCAAGAATGGCCTGAACTGGCTCCTGAATAACATTGCCAAGGACTACGAGGCAATTTCAGAGCGTGTGCAAAAAGATACAGCTGAGCAGAAGGCTCAAGAAGAACAAGACAAGAAGGAAAGAGCAGAGAGAGTCCGGCGGATCAGAGAGGAGAGGTCAGTGAGCTGACAAGACTTTTCACTCAGATTGTCATCCTGATCCCTCTTGTCCAGATCAGAAGTGTATGAAGTTAGTGGCATAGTCATTGAAAATAGTTGAGATACTGTAGTCTAGTTCTGAAATGATGTCATGTAAACTGAGCTGGTTTTATTTACATTTATATTTAAAGTGTTTTTTTTTCACTTTTTCTAGTTATTGCAAAGTAACTAAAGTTAACATGAAATGTAAATTCGCTATGTGTTTTGTATTTTATGGATCTTATTGTGAATTATTCATCCGTTTATATGTTTATTTATTATTTATTTATTTATTTTGTGCAATGTTTAATGGTTTGTAATGTTTTGTCGTAATTTTTAATCCAAACTTGATCTTCCTCTTGAAGGTGACAGATTTCTCTCTGGAGAGATATGCCAGACTTCTCTAATCTTTTAGTCTGCTTAAACCCTGCCCCTTGAATAATTGACTGTAAGTTCACATCTCAAAATCGAATGAACAGCCAACGAACCAAGTCCCCGCCCTGCATTCTTGCTCGTATTTTATAAGAGAATTGCATTGCTCTTAGCAATCATGCCCAACAAAACTGCATCAACAGTAGTGCTGGGTGATATACCAGTTCAAACGGTAAACCAGTTTGAATTTCACAAAGGGTATGAATTAAAAAAAAAAAAACAGCATACTGGTACAAGTGCCTAAGCAACATAGATAGTGTTGTGAATTGAGAGGAGATCCCTGTTGACTGCATACACTTCTGACTTATGGTTGGAGAACTTCTACCTCCGGTTTCACAGACAAGGCTTAAGTTAGTCCCAGACTAAAATGCATGTTTGAGCTGTCTCAACTGAAAATATCTTGCTCTGACATATCTTAAAATATGCCAGTGTCATTGTTCAGTGTCAAGATGCACACCTTAATGTTTTCTTCTAAGGTATTTTTGTAAAAGTTGATTAAATATCTTAATTTAGCTAAGGCCTAGTGCTGGCTTAAGCTAAGCCCCATTTGTGAAACCGGGCCTAGAGCTATTAATAAAACACAACTTACTCTTTAACTCTTTAACTTACTTTTTAAACCATCTCTAAATGGCTTTTAACAGAGGCCAGAGACGCTGAAGACAAACACAACGAGGAGAAAATACATATAGTAGCAATCTGATCAAGCTCACTGTTCACGATGCACAAAACACAGGAGTAAAATTGTAAATACTGAATTGGGGGTGGGGGTTTATATGAATGTATCTATGAGGGCAACTGACTCTCTTCATAAACGTTTCTTTTTATCTTAACTCCATATAATGCATATTAATATAGCATTTAAAAGTGTAGTGCGGCTTTGTTTACAGCAGTAAACAAGGAAACGTTGTATCCTTGCTGTTCCATAAGCACCACCTGCTGTCAGAGAGTGAATTTGCATCTCATTCAGCCCGTCTGTTCTTTTTGTTTCATTCAGAGATGTATTATGTAGCATAATTAATTTCACAAATCTAATGTGAGAAAATTCTCTTTTTGCTTTCAATTTTGAAACTATAGACTCTAAATTACATTAAAAACTACTCATGCTATATAAATATATTTGTTTGGATCATGATTAAAATTAAGTTGTTGTGCAACTGTTTCATGCATTCTGATTAACATAAAGGCACAGTTAGGGAAACGTGATAAACCGTGAAACCACAAGAATCCTAAAAAAAACAAGAACAAACCATGATACAGATTTTTGGTCAAACCGCCCAGCACTATTCAACAGTAAAATTCTCAACGGATTTGAGAGGCCACAGAGTTGTGTGTGTAAAATGGAGAATATAACCGGGCTCAGAACAGAACCCTGGGGAGCACTGATTTTTAAATGGTGGCTGATGATGTTAGTAGCCCTCCCTCACCAAAATTTCTTTTTTTTTGATAATCTGTTTCACTCAGACATGTTACAATATTGAAGAAAATAGCTGTCTCTACTTCCATTTCATCATTACTTTTAAAGTGTTCAAAATGCAAACAACAGTTTGTTGAAGATGTTTTTCATTGACAGAGACAGACAGGAGCGAGAAGAAGCAGAGCGAGAAGGAATGACATTAAAAGAGGAAGATCTAGATGATGTCGACATGCCCAACCCTTTCCAGCCAATAACCAATGTTTTTAGTGAGGTTAGTTATCACTATGTTTCTTTTAAATGCAAGTTGGATGAAATCTTTATGATGCAAATACTAAATTCATATAAAAATCCCAGAATGAAGACAGACTAAACAAAGAGAAAGAGATGCAAGGACAGAGAGTAAATGGCCAGCAGGGCAGTGCGCAAGAACAGACAGTCCTTCAAGATGAGGATGAAGAGGAAGAGGAGGAGGATGAAGAGAGCGAGAGACAGACCCCGGAGAGCACAGAATCAGGTATTATATTTTATTCCTCAAAAGGACTCCATCACGCCAAGAGTAATAAGTGGATAAAGGTTTATTTGAGTATTGTTAGTTACTTTCAAATACAAACTTTTGCTATTATAACACACGAAGAACCTATTTACCTCTGCAGTTTGTTGGAGTGGATGAAGTGATTTCAATGTCTTTCACCTTTGGTCAGGAGCAGTGGACCAGAACAAAAAGAAAACTAGGAAATTACGATTGAAACGTAAGCACAGAGTCGACCCTCTCAGAGTGGAAGAAGCAGCACCCAAAAGCCCAACCCCTCCTCCCTTACCAGGTAGGAATGCGTCTTTTAAAAGGTGTTTCTCATACATGAACAATGATCAACTAATTGGTGTAATTGATCAACTTTCAGTGTAAAACAGTCTTTACACTGAGGACCTTTGTCAGTGATGTCCATTTGCAATAGGAATAAGCATTCCTCTTGAAAACAAACTCACGTTTTAAAAATAGCTGAGACCAGGGGCTGGGCGACAGCAGAAAAAAAACTGTACAACACAAGCCACGGCGGTACTTTATATTAAACTCTTCAAAGAATGCTATGAGAATACAGTTTCATGTGACCTCATTGCCATGTCAACTGCTTTGACAAAGTACTTGTGCCCAGTGTGTTTGAGAGGTTTTCGTCAAGACGTACCTTACATATTACTGTTATGTAATACAGTATTTCACAGAAGTGAGTACACCCCTCACATTTTTGTAAATATTTTATTATATCTTTTCATGTGACAACACTGAAGAAATGACACTTTGCTGCAATGTAAAGGACTGAGTGTACAGCTTGTATAACAGTGTAAATTTGCTGTCCCCTCAAAATAACTCCACACACAGCCATTAATGTCTAAACCGCTGGCTACAAAAGTGAGTACACCCCTAAGTGAAAATGTCCAAATTGGTCCCAATTAGCCCAAGGTCTCAGGTGTGAATTAGGTGTGTTAAATTTGGTGTTATCGCTCTCTCATACTGGTCACTGGAAGTTCAACATAGCACCTCATGGCAAAAAACTCTCTGAGGATCAGAAAAAAAAAATTGTTGCTCTATATAAAGATGGTGTAGGCTATAAGAAGATTGCCAATACCCTGAAACTGAGCTGCAGCACGGTGACCAAGACCATACAGCGGTTTAACAGGACAGGTTCCACTCAGAACAGGTCTCGCCATGGTCGACCAAAGAGGTTGAGTGCACGTGCTCAGCGTCATATCCAACGGTTGTGTTTGGGTAATAGATGTATGAGTGCTGCCAGCATTGCTGCAGAGGTTGAAGGGGTGGGAGGTTAGCCTATCAGTGCTCAGACCATACGCTGCACACTGCATCAAATTGGTCGTCCCAGAAGGAAGCCTCTTCTAAAGATGATGCACAAGAAAGCCCGCAAACAGTTTGCTGAAGACTAAGGACATGGATTACTGGAACCATGTCCTGTGGCCTGATGAGACCAAGATATACTTATTTGGTTCAGATGGTGTCAAGCGTGTGTCGGCAACCAGGTGAGGAGTACAAAGACAAGTGTGTCTGATGGTCATGGTCTGGGGCTGCCTGAGTGCTGCCGGCACTGGGGAGCTACAGTTCATTGAGGGAACCATGAATGCCAACATGTACTGTGACATACTGAAGCAGAGCATGATCTCCTCCCTTCGGAGACTGGGCCGCAGGGCAGTATTCCAACATGATAACCATCCCAAACACACCTCCAAGACTGGTGATGGACTGGCCAAGCATGTCTCAAGACCTAAACCCTATTGAGCATCTGTGGGGCATCCTCAAACGGAAAGTGGAGGAGCGCAAGGTCTCTAACATCCACCAGGTCCGTGATGTCATCATGAAGGAGTGGAAGAGGACTCCAGTGGCAACTTGTGAAGCTCTGGTGACCTCCATGCCCAAGAGGGTTAAGGCAGTGCTGGAAAATAATGGTTGCCACACAAAATATTGACAATTTGGGCCCAATTTGGACATTTTCACTTAGGGGTGTACTCACTTTTGTAGCCAGCGGTTTAGACATTAATGGCTGTGTTGAGATATTTTGAGGGGACAGCAAATTTACACTGTTATACAAGCTGTACACTCAGTCCTTTACATTGCAGCAAAGTGTCATTTCTTCAGTGTTGTCACATGAAAAGATATAATAAAATATTTACAAAAATGTGAGGGGTGTACTCACTTCTGTGAGATACTGTATGTTGCTATAATATTACTGTTCTTAAAATGAATATATTTCCATTTTGTAAAACAGCTAATCATTGTTCCAAGTCATTAAACATGAAATACTTCTGATACTTCATAGACTGCACATGAATGCCACATGGTTTGAAAGACACACATGCCAAAGCGAGTGCAATCAAACATTGTTGTACATGAACTTTTGGTTTTAAATTACCCACAATATCTGAAACCCAGTACAAATAAAGAGCAGCCCATTTATTTGCCCATTAAAGACAAAATGCTATTAATGGAAGTGTGCAAAAAATCTATTTTACAAACAATGTCATTACTTTACCCAAATACATTATGATATAATGATTTATATATTAGAGCTGTCGAGACAGACTTTGCAAGAAATTGTATACATACATAATTCGCCTATGCAAACCACGTCAAATTTGTACACAGAAAAAAAGTAGCACTAGTTATGGTTAGTGTGATTGCTTATTTGTATACTGATAAGATGACCTATATCCGTACACTGGTGCTTCGAAACACATTGATCTGTGCAGAGTAGCAGAGCCAAAGCACAACCAAAAAAGAGCATTCTTTAGTAGGAACATGCAGTTTTATTATTTAACCCTTAAAAGTTACATAGTGTAGCTTTAACTATAAGAAAACGCATAGTAAAACACTGTTATATTCAGAAGAGGGAATGCGTATGTTCCTGTGGAACATTCTACATCTAGGGGAAGTCGTGGCCTAATGGTTAGAGAGTCGGACTCGTAATCCAAAGGTTGTGGGTTCGAGTCTCCGGCCGGCAAGAATTGTAGGTTGGGGGAGTGAATGTCCAGCGCTCTCTCCACCCTCAGTGGTGCCCTTGAGCAAGGCACCGAACCCCCAACTGCTCCCCGGGCGCTGCAGCATAAAATGGCTGCCCACTGCTCCGTGTGTGTGTGTGTGTGTGTGTGTGTGTGTTCACTGCTGTGTGTGTGTGTGTTCACTGCTGTGTGTGTGCACGTTGGATGGGTTAAATGCAGAGCACGAATTCCGAGTATGGGTCACCATACTTGGCTGAATGTCACTTCACTTCATCTATTTGCATTTTGCTACTTTTTTCTGATATATTATTAAGACTTAATTTAAGATAATGAAAACAACAGATTAATTAATTACGTAGTATAGTAAACTGCAGGCTTGCTGTAAACACATTGCAGTGGTGTATATGTTCTGTAGTTCAGAGAAGCTTTTTTCTATTATTTGCTGTTGGATTTTGTAGTCAAATGTTTGCAAAATGCCTCATTTTAACCACTGATTTGTTCTAGTTTTTCCTTTTGTTGCTTCACATTAATGACTCTAACAGCTAATCCCTACTTCTTTCTCTTTTAGTTGGATGGGCTACTCCTAAAGCTTCTAGGCTCCCCAAACTAGAGCCTCTTGAAGATACAAGACATTCTGGTAATTGCTGGTTCATTGCATCTGTTCCCTGTCCGGCATGTCGACAAGCATGCACATCACTAACATTCTTTTTTTTTTTCCCCCATTCTGTTTCTTAACCATGTAATCATCTCCCATAATTCTGTTCTTAAAGTTTTTTTTCCCTCTCCATCCACACAGCAAGCCTCAGCCACATCCTTCCTGTACAATCATCTGTCAACAGAAATACCACAACCATCCACCTTAATATTGTGCCTGATAAATGCTACTAGCATGATCTCCTTAACACCTCACTTCCTGCACTGACTAATGTGTGTTATTTGTTTTCCTGATGCTTACAGGAAACATTTTGGACATTTTGATTGCTGCATGTTATGTTCTGTGTCATCTTCTGAATGTTAAACCAGGCAGTGTGTCATTTTGATCTATAAATTTAATGATGTAGGGTAATCTTGTAGTATTTAGAAGTTAGCTGATCCTTGATTTAAAAAAAAAAAAAAAATGGACATTGCTGACCTAAATCTTTTTTTTCCCCCATGACTCTCTTTCATTGGCAGATTTCTATGGCAAACCTCTCCCACCTGTAGCTATTAGGCAGAGGCCGAACAGCGATACTCATGATGTAATTTCCTAACACTACCTCTGCTTCCCCCCCTGACTGGTTTACAATCCTCAAGGGTCCCAACCAATCAAAGTATTGTTTTGTTCTTATCTTCAAGTGCAGGCAGTGTAGCAAACTATGCAGATGCATTTGCCCAGAAGCGAGGAACTGCTACCCAATCGACAAACCCAGACGGACCACATGACCTCGAGCCCCTATTGACTGGTGGTCAGCAGAAGCTGTGTTTAAATGAGATTGGGGACATGGACATTTATGTTCAGATAATGTGCTCAAATTTCAAACGGTTCAACATTTTGATTTCTTTCCGAGCCGTTTGTCTTGTTTTAATCAAAATACTTAAAATCAGTATTAACAGACATTTGAAACACAACTGAGACTTCTTGTTCAACAATATATCAGACCTATTTTTTAAGAGAATTTAAATGTATGTAAATACATGAGTTTAAATTTGTGTACTTGAAATTGTACAAACATGTTTTTATGGTCCACATGCATATCTTAAACTCTTATGTAATGTGCAGTTGATTGTGACACAGTTTTGCCTTTTAAATATCAGATGGTCTTTTTTTCAGCAGCATTTATAGGTTTATACACTACGCGGTCTTAATTTTGAGAACGATATTCATACTCTCAGATAGAACCAGCAACAGATACAGAAACCGTGAGAAAATTAACTCTTGAATGTGATGGGAAATGTTTGTGCAAGCCCCATGTATGGTACATTTTGCTTTATCGGAGGAAAACGTTTGCCATCTGAAAGATGATGAGTGGGTAATTTCATGATTTACTGTAAATGTAACAATACTCAACATCCTATATAAATTCATATTTTAATATATGATATCATTTATTGTAAACGCTGCTTTTGTATTTATTTGATGCTATTGCCATTTTTATAAT
Organism: Barbus barbus; assembly: GCF_936440315.1. NCBI lineage: Eukaryota > Metazoa > Chordata > Actinopteri > Cypriniformes > Cyprinidae > Barbus > Barbus barbus. Next base: position 17,438,349 of record NC_136735.1, on the reverse strand, counting down.
TCACATTGTTTGATTGATGTTTTGTTTTGTATTTTACCCCGCACACTAATATTTAGTTGATGAAACGTTCTGTGCATCTTCCAGTTTGCTCTGCTTTCGGTACCTGCGCCTTTTGTACCCAGTTTACACTCAATATGAATGTCAAATAAAAAAAAAAAAGAAAAAGTTCTCTGTTATGGTCTCTCTCACATTAGCAGCACCCTCTGCTGGTCGATGGCGTAACTGCATCATCATGGGATCATGGTTTGTTTTCAACTAGACCAGGGGTGTCAAACTCCAGAACCCTGCAGAGTTTAGATGCAACCCTAATTAAACACCGCTGATCCAGCTAATCAAGTCCTTCAGGCTTATTTGAAAACTACATGGTTTGTGTGTTGGAGTAGGGTTCGAACTAAACTGCAGGTCTGCAGCCCTCCAGGAACTGAGTTTGACACTCCTGAACTAGACGTAGTGTAGATGTGTAGATGATCATTGTATGATGAAACAAAGAAAGTTTTTATTTTTGCATGAATGATTTAAAAATTCAAAGGAAAGCTTTGTTACACTTTGTGATTTGGAGGAGATCTGAAGCAGATATGCGATATTAGAATATTGCTCAGTTGATTTTTGCTTTGATAGCCATTTTGTAACAGACAAAATAGAGATGAGTAGTGCAGGCTTCATCTCTCCAGCGGAGCGCACCTGTGAAATTTCATAGGTGCATTATTTAGGAAATGACATGGCAAAATATGCTTAAGTGCAATCAGAAAATGTAACAATGTGCATGGTTTGAAGTCTTTTTTGGTACAGTTACCCTGGGTATAGGTGTAAAATGTTAACAACATATATATTACCTTTGTTGGCTGCTGCGAGCACACATCTTTTTTGTTTCTTGCGATGACAGGCTTAGCATTCCAGTTAGTGTAACCAAACTTTGATCCATCACTCCAGGTCCAGGCAGCTTTCTAAAGTACAGCATTAAAATGACTGAATTAACGTATCATGGTTCTCTCGTACTTATATATACATTTTACAAATACTTTTACACAAAGAGACTTTATTTTATAGTGTCCTTGTTACATGTGAATTTACTATAATAGTCTATAACAGTAAATTATGTATAATTGCAGTAAGATAGGAAAGATGTCCTAAGAAAAAAATTTGGATTTACTTTTATATTGTAACATTTGCTAATTGTTGCCAATTTAGTTGAATAACTGATGAGAGACAAGGCAGAACTTTCATACAGGCATATCAATATTTACATATTTAATTGTCTATATTTAAATTGAAGGTAGGCTATGTCATAAGAGCAACACTGAATACAAATTTAATGATTTCAATCAGTTAACCTATAGGTTTCAATGAAAACAAAGATGTCTGAAATGTACATCTAATCAATGGGAATATCAAATAGGCTAATAAGCCCATTAATTACAATAAGTATTACATTTAAAATAATAACACTAACCCCAAAGTAAGTAGGCTACGTGTTGAGTAAATAATATTAGTTAATACTTACTTGTGATTACACTGTAACCAGTATAAAATTAACTCTAACCAACTTTAACAATTTGTTATTTGTTGTTAAACCAGTGTATATGTGGTGGTGTATTACAACAATATAAGCACTATTTTAATATTGCATTTTTAATTGCACAATATGATCTGTTGGAAAACAGATCATATTGTGAGAAAAAATTTATAAATACCTGAGTTGCATAATAACCACCAATCCAGATTTGAGGAACTCGCACAATGTTCTTTAGAAAAGCATTAACGGCTGGTTTGTGGACAGATGCAAGATGTCCTTTGCTTACAACACATTGTTTCTGCAAGGATAGCAATTTAAAATAAATAAATAAATACCATACTGCATCAGTAATGAACATTAAGACAATATTTATCATCAGTAAAAATGTGAAAATTTGGGATTTTTTTTTATTTTATCAAAAAGTGAAACTTTCATAAATAGTATATTAATTTCATGTAAAGAGAAATATTTCAAGCCTTTTGGTTTTAATTTTGTTTTATTATTATGATTTTTCCTTTGAGATTTAGCCTGCAATTATCAACATGAAAAAATAGCTTGAAACATTTTTGTTTACATATTATGAGTCTAGAATATATTCATATTTTTCACTTCCTTTCTCAAGTAACTGATGGAAAAAATATATAATAATTATATATATATATATACACACACACACACACACACACACTTATCTTATATTATTGTAAATATTTTGTGACCCATAGGAAGCACTGCCTCTGCAAGAACAAGTTAAGTAACAAACCTGAACCTCACCTTGTAGTGTATTACAGGACATAGAACACAATCATACCTCTGCCTCATTCCACGGTTTTCTTATTTTGAAAAGTTTATAACATTGCCTTTCATACTTCTTCCAGCCAAAGGGACAGATCTCTTTAGACTCTGCAAAGAAGGATCAATTATAGTAATTGATGAGAACTGGAAATATAAACCTCCTCATTTTCTACAGTTCGAATAGACATAAAAACAAAAGAAAATTGGTTCATACCTTTCGGCTTCTTCATCTCATTTTCTCCATTCACAGCCAACAACACAAAGAGAAGGAAAGCTGCAGTAATCTTCCACATGTTGGTAACGTCCTATGAACATCCTATAAAAATAAATATTATACAGTAATAATGTAAGCAATACATGTATGAAAATGTTTTAAAACGCTAATGGAAACATTGCACAAATGTCATACCAAGATCAAAATCAACCGCAACAATAGTGTTCCCACAATGGAATGTTCAGATCAGTATGAATTCAGATCTATTTATACCCAGCTGCTAACTCACTAATGTGTGTAGCTGTTTGTTAAAACACCAATGAAGACAGTTTATGCGATTTCTCGTACCTTATTAGGTAAACAAGACCTCACATTCCTAACATCCTCATTTATGATGTTTTTTTTTTGTTGTTCAGTTTTGTTTTGTTGCATGTGAACATCATAGTCCTGTCAAAGTTGATGAGATTAATTCAAATGTGTATTCATTTTTAAAGACATTACAAAGACAAATTGATTTGATCAAGTTTTATTTTAGAAGATGGTTGGTCATATGCAAATATATGTACATATATTACATATTTTAAATATATCAGAATCAGAATCAGAATGAGCTTTATTGGCCAAGTATGTTTACACATTGTAGTGACAGAAGCTCCACAGTGCAACAGAAAGACAGCAACAGGACAGGACACAGGTAATAAAAACAAAATGACAAGAAATAGCCAATAACCAATGTACAAAGCAGCAAAAAAAAAAATACACAATATATAATATATAATATAGGCGACTATGTATGTACAGGTCAAGTATGTGCAAATTAGAAATGATAAAAATAAAATAAGTGAGTGTGGTGAATGGATAATGTTTTAGTTGTGTGTTCCACGTTTATTATTGAGTGTTCATGAGATGTATTGACTGAGGGAAGAAACTGTTTCTGTGTCTGGTCGTTCTGGTTCTCAGAGCTCTGTAGCGTCGACCAGACGGTAACAGTTCAGAGAGGTTGTGTGCTGGATGTGAGGGGTTCAGAGTGATTTTGCCAGCCCTTTTGCTCACTCTGGATAAGTACAGTTCTTGGAGAGTGGGGAGGGTTGCACCAATGATTCGCTCAGCAGTCCGGACTACTCTCCGTAGTCTTCTGAGGTCAGATTTGGTAGCTGAGCTGAACCAAACAGTTATTGAGGTGCAGAGGATGGATTCGAAGATGGCGGAGTAGAACTGTTTCAGTAAGTCCTGTGGCAGGTTGAACTTCCTCAGCTGACGAAGTACAACCTCTGCTGGGCCTTCCTGACAATGGAGTCAATGTGAATATCCCACTTCAGGTCCTGAGAGATGGTGCTGCCCAGGAATCTGAATGACTCCACTGCAGTCACAGTGCTGTTCATGATGGTGGGGGGAGAGCAGGGGGGGTTTCTCCAAGTCCACAATCATCTCCACAGTTTTGAGCGTGTTAAGCTCCAGGTTGTTGAGACTGGACCAGACAGCCAGCTCCTTAACCTCCTGTCTGTAAGCAGACTCGTCACCGTCCTGGATGAGGCCAATCAGTGTGGTGTCGTCTGCGAACTTCAGGAGCTTGACAGAGGGGTCTTTAGATGTGCAGTCGTTGGTGTAGAGGGAGAAGAGCAGTGGGGAGAGAACGCAGCCCTGAGGAGCTCCTGTGCTGATGGTATGAGTGCTGGATGTGAATTTGCCAAGCTTTACTAACTGCTGTCTGTCTGTCAGGAAGCTGTTGATCCACTGGCAGACGGAGGTGGGGACGGAGAGCTGAGTTAGTTTATTTTGAAGGGTTTCCGTGATAATGGTGTTAAAAGCAGAGCTGAAGTCCACAAACAGGATCCTCACATAAGTCCCTGGTCTGTCCAGATGCTGCAGGATGAAGTGCAGTCCCATGTTGACTGCATCATCCACAGACCTGTTTGCTCTGTAGGCAAACTGCAGGGGGTCCAGTAAGGGACCAGTGATGTCCTTCCGATAAGCCAAAACCAGTCTTTCAAATGATTTCATGGCTACAGACGTTAGGGCCAGGGTCTGTAGTCATTAAGTCCAGTAATTTGGTGTTTCTTTGGGACGGAGATGATGGTGGAGTGTTTGAAGCATGAGGGGACTTCACACAGCTCCAGTGATCTATTGAAGATCTGTGTGAAGATGGGGGCTAGCTGATCAGCACAGATTTTTAGGCAGGCTGGTGACACACCGTCTGGACCAGGTGCTTTCCTTCTTTTGTTCTTCCTGAAGACCTGGCACACATAATCTTCACTGATTTGAATTGTAGGTGTGGGGGAGAGGAGGGTTGCTGGAGGTGTGAATGGTTGTGTGGAGGGGTGTTCTGGGTGGGTGTGGGGTGATTGTTCAAAACGACAAAAGAACTCGTTCAAGTCGTCTGCCAGGTGTTGATTCTCCAGAGTGCTGGGGGTGGTGTTTTGTAGCTGGTGATGTCCTTCATTCCTAACCACACTGAAGCAGGATCACTGGAAGAGAATTTGTTCCTGAGCTTGTCAGAATAATTCCTCTTTGCCACTCTGATCTCCTTTTCCAGTGTGTATTTGGCCTGTTTGTACAAGACTTTATCCTCCTTTCTGTGAGCATCTTCTTTGGCCTGACGGAGCTGTCTGAGTTTGGCAGTGAACCATGGTTTGTCATTGTTGTAGAATAGATGAGTCCTGGTAGGAATGCACATGTCATCACAGAAACTGATATAAGATGTTACAGTCTATGTGAGCTCGTCCAGATCATTTGCAGCAGCTTCAAAAACAGTCCAATCAGTGAGGTTGAAACAGGCTTGTAGATCCTGCTCCGTTTCGTTAGTCCATCTTTTAACAGATCTTAATACAGGCTATGCAGACTTAAGTTTCTGCCTGTAGGATGGAATAAGATGAACCAAACAGTGATCAGAGAGTCCTAAAGCTGCCCGTGGAACCGAGTGATATGCATCCTTTATTGTTGTGTAACAGTGATCCAATATATTACTGTCTCTGGTGGGACATATGTGATGTGCTGTCTGTATTTTGGCAGTTCACGGGAGAGATTTGCTTTATTAAAGTCCCCGAGAATGATTAAAACAGAGTCTGGGTGTTGTTGCTCACTCTCTGTGATCAGATCAGCGAGTTTTTGTAAAGCTGAGCTCACGTGCGCTTGCGGTGGAATGTAGACACTCACGAGAATGAACGAGCAGAACTCCCGCGGCGAATAGAACGGCTTGCAGTTAATGAAGAGCGTTTCTAGATCTGAGCAGCACATCTTCTTTAACACAGTTACATCTGTACACCACCTCTCATTGATGTAAAAGCACGTCCCGCCGCCGCACGATTTCCCCGTTGATTCCGTGTCCCGATCTGCTCTGATCAGCTGGTAATTAGGCAGATGAATCGCGCTGTCCGGTATGTCGCCATTCAGCCAGGTTTCCGTGAAACACAGAGCAGCAGAGTTAGAAAAGTCCTTGTTTGTCCGGGAGAGCAGAAGGAGTTTGTCTGTTTTGTTGGGTAGAGAGCAGAGATTCGCCAGATGGATGCTAGGTAAAGCCGTTCGAAATGACGAAGTTTCACGAGCGCGCCGGCTCTCTTTCCCCATCTGCGCCTCCTGTAGCGTTTGACCAGAGCTACGGCTCCGCCAACTACAATGTCCAGCAAAACGTCCGAAAAATCAAAAACCGGTAGAAGATTTTGTGGTGTGTTCTGCCGAATGTTCAGCAGATCATCCCTGGTAAAACTGATCTTATTTGAAAAACAAAAAACAGGAAAAACAAACAAAAACAATACAAACACTGAAGAGCAACGCACAATAGCTGCCATCAGCGGCGCCATTTTTTATAAATATATTGTCATAAAGTTAAACAAAACATTTAGTTTATGTTAAACTGTGGCAGAAGCTTAATTTTGTGCTCATTGACCCAGTTTTGTGTTTATTTTGATGTTTGAAGATGCAGCCACGGCTCGTTATAAGATTTCTAACAGGTTTAGATTTTTTATCTGTTGGTATTTGATAGAATCCATGATGCCATGTATCTGAACAAGATATCGAGGTCTTCCAGCAGAAAAACAGGCCCACAACATTAAAGACCCAGCAGTATATTTAACCGTGGGCATGTCCCTGTTTGTACTAAACCCATCTGGTGGGTTTTCTGCCAAAAAGCTCTTTTTTAGTTTCATCTGATCATAGAAGCCAGTGCCATTTGAAGTTCCAGTCATGTCTGACAACTGAATATGCTGGAGTTTGTTTCTGGATGGAAGTCATGGCTGCACAATGTCACACTCCTACTCACCTTATGCTGAAAAAAATGTGAATATGAATGGGAATATACTTCAGAGATAAGAATTTCTGGGGGCACCAATAATTGTGCATGGTCAACATGCATTGGATAAAAACATTTATTTCATCATGAGATTTTCACCCCACTTTCAGTTGTTTTACTTCAAAGGATATAAGTTTTGTGTATTTTTAGAACTAAAGTTCAAAAAGATCAATGATGCAGATTTCACAAGCAGCATCCTTTGCTCATATTTACCAAGGGTGCCAATATTAGCGGAGGGCACTATTTATATATGTGTGTGTGTGTGTGTGTGTACTTGTTAATGCTACATTGTAGGGACAAAATTCCCCACAAGGATAATAAAACCTGACATTTTTTGACATTGTGGGGACCAGCCTGCAGTCCCCATGGGGGAAAAATAAAAAAAATAGTAAATTATGTTTACGTATCTGAAAGTGTAACAATACAGGTTTCCTGTAAGGGTTAGGGATAACAGATATTGTTTGGTCATTATAAAAGTAATAGAAGTCAATTGAAAGTCCCCACAATTGAAATATGTATGTTTCTCTATGTGCAATGCATATTTGGACACACACACATTTATTTTATATATTTATATTCATCCTAAAACCTGTCAATGCATGTTGATATTATAGTGAAGGATCTGGGGAGTGTCATTCATGACAGAATGACAATGTGACAGTACATCAGAACTGTATAATTTTTCTAATTAGTTTTATACATACATAGTGTCATCACTCTATTTTGTATATACAGTGGTGTGAAAGTGTTGGCCCCCTTCCTGATTTTTTATTTGTTTGCATGTTTGTCACACTTTAATGTTTCAGATCATCCAACAAATTTAAATATTAATCAAAGATAACACAAGTAAACACAACATGCAGTTTTTGTAAGAATTTTTTTATTATGAAGGGAAAACAAAATCCAAACCCACATGGCCCTGTGTGAAAAAGTGCTTGCCCCCTACACCTAATAACTGGTTGGGCCACCTGTAGCAGCAACAACTGCAATCAAGTGTTTGCGATAACTTGCAATGAGTCTGTTACAGCGCTGTGGAGGAATTTTGACCCACTCATCTTGGCAGAATTGTTGTAATTCAGCCACATTGGAGTGTTTTCGAGCATGAACTGCCTTTTTAAGGTCATGCCACAGCATCTCAATAGGATTCAGGTCAGGAATTTGACTAGGCCACTCCTAAGTCTTCATTTTGTTTTTCTTCAGCCATTCAAAGTTGGATTTGCAGGTGTGTTTTGGATCATTGTCCTGCTGCATAACACAAGTTCGCTTCAGCTTGAGGTCACGAACAGATGGCCGGACATTGTCCTTCAGGATTTTTTGGTAGACAGCTGAAGTCATGGTCCCATTTATCACAGCAAGTCTTCCAGGTCCTGAAGCAGCAAAACAGCCCCAGACCATCACACTACCACCACCATATTTTACTGTTGGTATGATGTTCTTTTTCTGAAATGCTGTGTTACTTTTACGCCAGATGTAATGGGACACACACCTTCCAAAAAATTCAACTTTTGTCTCGTCAATCTACAGAGTATTTTCCCAAAAGTCTTGGGGATCATCAAGATGTTTTCTGGCAAAACTGAGACGAGCCTTTATGTTCTTTTTTCTCAGCAGCGGTTTTCGTCTTGGAACTCTGCCATGCAGGCCATTTTTGCCCAGTCTCTTTCTTATGGTGGAGTCATGAACACTGACCATAACTGAGGAAAGTGAGGCCTGCAGTTCTTTTAGATGTTGTTGTGGGGTCTTTTGTGACCTCTTCGATGAGTCGTCGCTGCGCTCTTGGCGTAATTTTGGTCGGCCGGCCACTCCTGGTAAGGTTCACCACTGTTCCATGTTTTCGCCATTTGTGGATAATGGCTCTCACTGTGGTTCGCTGGAGTCCCAAAGCTTTAGAAATGGCTTTATAACCTTTTCCAGACTGATAGCTCTCAATTACTTTCTTTCTCATTTGTTCCTGAATTTCTTTGGATCTCAACATGATGTGTAGCATTTGAGGATCTTTTGGTCTACTTCACTTTGTCAGGCAGGTCCTATTTAAGTGATTTCTTCTGTTTTGAAATTGGATTTTGAAATTGGGTTTAGATTTTGTTTTCCCTTCATAAAAAAAACAAAAAAAAAAAACATTCATTTAAAAACTGCATGTTGTCTTTACTTGTGTTATCTTTGATTAATATTTAAATGTGTTTGATGATCTGAAACATTAAAGTGTGACAAACAAAAAAAATAAAAAATCAGGAAAAAGATCAACACTTTTTCACACCACTGTACATACATACATATATGCTGTATATATATATATATATATATATATATATATATATATACAGTGCCCTCCATAAGTATTGGAACAGTAAAGACAAAATTGCTCTGTTGGCTGTGGAGTCAATACATTTTGAAATATGATTAAAAGATGAATATGAGACAAAACTACAGAATATCACATTTTATTATTAGCCGTTTCAACACATACATGTTTTACCAAATAAAAAGAACAGCACTTTTAGAGTTCATCCCACTCATTGATGTGAGCATAAGTATTGGGACAGTTGAACATAAGGCAGATATAAAAGATTAAAAGCTATTATTTAGTTGCAGATCCATTGCGCACAATCACAGCAGTGAGTCTGTGACCCATAGACATCACCAGACTCTTGGTCTCATCCTTTGAAATACTTTTGCAGCCAATTCCAATTGTAGCTTGTTTTGGGGAGTTTCTGCCTTTACTCTCCTCTTCAGCTGGTGAAATTCATGTTCAATTGTATTTAAATCTGGAGATTGACCGGGGCAATCTAAGACTTTCCATTTCTTTGCCCTTATAAACTCCTTGACTGAACTGGCAGGGTGTTTTGGGTCATTGTCCTGATGCAATATGAAGCACTTCCCAATGAATCTGGTGGCATTTTCTTGAATATTGGTAGGCAAGATGGTTTTGTACCCTTCCAAATTTATTCTGATACTGTTATCATACATTGAGTCATCAGTAAAGTTGAGAGGGCCTGTTCCAGAGACAGTCATGCATGCCCATGCCATGACACCACCTCCACCATGCTTTACAGATGAGGCTGTATGCTTGGGATCATTTGCAGTTCCCTTTTTTTCTCCACATTTTTGCTTTCCCATCACTTAGATAAAGGTTCATCTTTGTCTCATCGGTCCATAAACACAGTTCCAAAACTATTCTGGCTCACCTTTGTGCTTTTTTGCAAACTCTAATCTTGCCTTTCTATTTTTGGTGCTGGTCAGAGGTTTGCATCTTGCTGTGTAGCATCTGTAATTCTGTGTCAAAGTCTCCTGAGGACAGTAGATTGTCAGAGCATCACCCCAGCTGTCTGGAAGTTGTTGGTGTTTTTACAGACACGTCTTTTATGGTCCATTTTCACAGCTTTTATGATTTGTCTGTCATCAACTACTGTTGTTTTCTCAGCCGATCAGGTAGTTGTTGGTTGCTGGTGTCGCTGGTGGTTTTAAAACTCTTTATTTCTCCATGCCCTTTGTTTTTGCTATAGCTCTAATTTACTTCCTGTTTTCTTTTAGCATCCAAATTGCTTGCTTTTCTCTCAGAGTCAGCTCCCTCGTCTTCATCCTGGTTTGTGTGTGTCATCATCGAATGCAAGATTCTGAGTGAGTTATATGATTTATTGAAAAAATAAAAACAAACAAACAAAATAGATAAGACATTGATAAGAGCTACAAAAGAAAGGCGAGTCTCGAAATATTATGCAATTTACATTTCACATACACACCTTTTGATGAAACCCAGTCCTTTTGCAACAAGTCTGGACCACAAGTCTGCATATGAAATCTGCACACAACAGAAAGCATATCTGGACTGTGAGAACTTTGGTCTGAATAGAAGTGGCTTACGATGCCAAGGGGGGATTTGTAGGTTGAAAATGAAAAAAAAAAAAAAAAAAATATATGGTTACAACCCACTCTTCCTTATTAATAAGACCATTTGTAAATCCTCAAGACACAGAAGTGCTGATAGTGTTTAAGGCCTATAGGCTGAGATGTTTATTCATCAGGGGTCTTCTATTTGTCACAGTGTAGTTGGGATGGCTGGAATCTGCTGATTGGCCATTTTGAATGTCTGACTTGATTTTGGTCATGGTCAATAAAAGGATAAAATAAATACATTCTAGGTTCAAATAACTGTACATGCTTGATTTTGTAACAATCTCAAGTGTAACCTACTGTTATTAAATGCTTTCGGTTATAAACTATGTGCAAACAAATTTGATATGATTGCAATACAACCACATTCAATGCTCTCCCACATGTTTTGCTACTCTAACTGCATATATTTCCATCGTAAATGGTAAGTAATAGTATAGTAACAGAGGATGGTAATGGAAAGGATATGCAGTTGTAGCCTATATGCTTATAGCTTTTATTCAACCACACTTTCTATATTTCTCCTTTGATAGAAATTCCAATGTAGCCGTTTCTTATGAAATAACTTTTGCATGCTTTTGTTCCTTGATGGTTTATAAGCAAGGTTTGTAACACTGGCAATAATCAATTTGTCAAACAAACAAATTGTTGTAAAAAAGGAATTGTATGGTTTCTGAAATCTTTTGTTTTCTTTTATAGAACAGTTTTCAATCGAATATTAAACAATACAACACCAATGGCACAAAACTAAATGAATAATGTTTTTCAACAAGGCAAATTTAAATTTCTGATAAAAAAAACAAACAAAAAAAAAACGTGCAAAACTGGAGGCTAATAGCTAGTTTTATATGGTGTAGGCTACAGTTTTAAATCATCTATGCAAAAACAGTCAGAGCGACATGAGTGAACGAGGATGCCAGTTTTGGGATGAAAGCAGAGATTTGAGGCGAACAAAAAGACATAAAATAAAGTAACGTTAGGCCTATAACCTACGTATACTCAACGAAATCGAAAGACAGAAACAAAGTTAGCTTAAATAGCCTAAAACATTACGATGTTTACAAACAGTTGCTTATTTACCCCATATGTAGCTAACAGAAGCCGCACAATAACACAATAAATTAACTAAAAATTAATACGTATGGGTAAACGAAAACCGACTGTAAGCACAGAAAAACGGAACAACTATCATAATCCACGTTTCTGGGGGAACTCAATAAAAGGCGGACCGCGGAACAAAAAAGAAACTCAGAAATACCGGTATAACAATATCGATGTTTTCGACCAGTTTATGCTGTATTAAGGGATTTTCCAGCAGTCCTCTTCTCTCTCTGAAGTCTTTTAAGTGTGTTCTACCCTCCTTGTCTCATGGTCAATATCAGTCACTAATACAGTGAGCGGTTTATATTACTACTGTATAAACCTGTTTAAAATACTGAAAAGTTTCTAGTTATAATCATCATCATTAAAAAAAATAATAATAAAAAAAATATATATATATAATATATATATTATTTTGTAAACATTTTAATGTATTTTAATTGAAATTTTGTTTAATGGGTTCATATAATACACTTTTAAGTATATATATATATATATATATATATATATATATATATATATCATTATTTTAATGTGTTCCCAACAGCTTGAAGCACAGTGTAAATCTAAAACTCGGAAGCAGGTTTGTAAGACTGTACTGAAGCATTTTGATGCACAATACAGTGAAGAGCTTGGAGAGCAGTGGCATAATGCAAGGTGGGATATATGATTTTTTTCTTTTAAATGGCCATGCTGTAAAATACTGTAAAAATGGTTTAAGATGTGCTTTAAGCATGCTTTCACTTAATGTATGATATTACGTGTATGGCATTACCACAGTACTTTTTTTACTCTAGTCTGCACAACCTACATACATGTTTGATGTTTCCAGGGATGTGCTTCTGAATCCATTCTCATGGCAGTATGGTGTACTGCTTAATCGCTTCAGTGACCTTACAAACCTCAAGCAGTGCCTCACAGAGCTTGGATACACAAACCTCCTTCCACAGACGCATCCTGAATCACACTCCCAAACGGCACCTGCAGACCCTGCAGTGTTTTATTCAGATCCAGTGCAAATTCCTACCCAAAGCCACCACCCCGGCTGGTTAAAACAGCTCTACCTCCTAAACGCAGCCTCTCTTCTCCGAGTACTGAGTTTGAATGTGAAGGAAGGGGAGCATGTGCTTGATCTTTGTGCAGCTCCTGGAGGGAAAAGTCTGGCTATATTACAGACAGCCACTCCTGGTAAGTTCCATACCTAGTCTAGAACAATCAACAAAATGACTTGTGTATGTGAAATGATCTGTGACTGAGACAAACCTAATGATGAACTACTGTATGTAAAACTGTTCAAAAGTTTGGGGTTGTTAAGATTTTTGTTATGTATTTGAAAGAAATGTGCACACCAAGGCTACATTAATTTGATCAAAAATACAGTCAAAAATACAGTAATATTGTTATTTATTATTACAGGTTAAAGTAACTGTTTATTATTTTAATATAACATTCTTAAAGGGTGCCAACAGGGCTTTGAGGTAAATAAAAGGACATAAAATAAAGTTTAAAAATTTTTATTCAAGATACGAACAAGGATTTGGGCAGAGAAACGAGATTTCAAGTGAAGTCCACTGGAATAACTTATGGGATATTACTCATGAAATTAAGTGCCAAGATCACAGCATCATCCCAGTCTGTCAAAGTCAAAGATAATGATTACAATGCAACTATTTGCTGCTACCAATGAAAAACAATACTTACTTGAGGGGATCAAGTTTATTATCAAGTCATTTGTACAGTAAGAGAAAGTTATACTGTTCTGGTAAACTTACAAAAAAAATAACAGAATCAGAACAACTATTTTCGACATTGGTAATAATCAGAAATGTTTCTTGGGCAGAAAATCAGCATATTAGAATGATTTCTGAAGGATCATGAGATACTAAAGACTGGAGTAATGGCTTATGAAAATTCTAATTTACATCAAAGGGTTAAATCATTTTTCACAATATTGCAATTGAAAGCAGTTATTTTAAATTGTAATAATATTTCACAGTACCTTACTTAACTTACCTTCCTTTTCACAATACTTTACACAATGCCAGAATCTTACCAAGTGTTCTCCATTTCTTTGACTTGGTGACTGTTAATTTTTTAAACTTACAGTACATTTCCTAGTACGTGGAAATCAGTTTTTCATTAAATGACCCCTTTAAATTGTTGTACCCTACAATTAGATTTTTCTTTTTAACCTCTTATAAAATTGAACTCTTAGGGCTCATGCACTGTAATGAAGTGGATCAGCACAGACATTATTGGCTACTGAAGACTCTCCAATCATATGTTCCTGCTATGCTACGACATCTGCTTTCAGTGACTCACCTGGATGGCCGGAGCATTGGGAGCATGCAGCCAGGGGCTTATGACAAGGTACCACACTCAACCTCTGCTCATCTGTCAGAGCCATCAAAATGACAACATTTAAGCCATCATTTGGCTATTTTAAGTGCTGAAATTTACACAGAATGAATCATCAAATGACTTCTTCATAGGAGAGAACATTACCTAACATTTGTTCGAGAGAACATTACCTAACATTTGTTCGATTCCGTTAACTGCAGCAGCTAAATTCACTGAATTAACCTCCCCTGAATGTCATCCATCCAAGTGTTTGGGGGGAAAAAAAACTGCTTGTTTGTGAATGTCAAAGTGACACTCTTACATGACATCAATAGCGATGCTGCCTCCAAACTACCTCATTTATCACTGTTGGTGTAACTGTTAGTGCAAGCCCTTACTTTCCATCTCAAAGAAACCAAAAACCTGCAAGGTGGAATAGAGGTTTTCTGCACACTCAGTCATTTGATATGTTCACATTTTTTTCCCACTCATCATGAGGTGACGAGACACTAGGCAGGTCACTCGCAGCCCTCCAGGCCAAACATGCCAATCAAGTGGTGAATATGGCGCTTTTAAAGTTCCCAGATACTGCTGACTGAGTATTATCCTCTTCTGGGGGTGAGGAAAGAGTTTGGCCACTGAGCAGAAAGATAAACGAATACACAATGTGACAGGAGGTGTCGTGATGGTTTCAAATGAAAGCAGCTCAGGGTGAATGCGTTGGTAAAAGAGGTTAGCTTTTTCTTTCTTTTTAAAACAACCCTGTGGTGAGATTTCTGTAAAACAATAGATATTATGTTGCCTCTTGCATGTTACGCAACAATTTAAAAGAGAAATGACCAGCATGTTTAGTTTTATCTGAAACGTATAAACAGGAATCTGGCAACGTTTTATGTTGGTTGTTGTACGTAGCACTATAGTTCAAAAATGAAATGTCTGGTGAGTGGCGCTAAAAGGCTAATGCCCTGCAACATTTGAAAAGAATGTACCACCTGCACTAAACTTTTTTTCCATATTGTTTTTTTATTAGTTTTATAACTACAAAATTGAACAACAACATAGCAAGAACACAAAACGAAGTACATAAAAAATTAAAATAAATAAAATAAAAGGGCAGACTACATTACAAATGGCACAAGTGCCTAGAACAGTTACAAAGAAGAAAGATAAAAAAAAAAAAAAAAAAAAGGGGAGATGAAATCAGCATGGAAACCACAGTATGAGAAATAATTTTAAGTCCTACTGTTATTTAACTGTTGGAGGAAAGGACCCCAGACTTTAGAAAGCACCTTCACTAAACTTTATCTAAACTTATAGTGAACAAATAAAAGCAAACATAAGATAAAAATGCCATTTATCTTGCTTCTACAAGTGTTTGAGCTTTTTTATTATTATAATTATCTTTTGGTGTTTTGCCTTTTATTATGATACGACAATGGAGAGCGGACAGGAAGCGAAGTGGGAGGCGGGATCAGGGAAAAGTCCCCCAGCTGGGATTCGAACTCGGGACGCCCATAACATAATGGCGTTGTATGTTGTCGCACTTGCCCACTAGGCTATCCTATTCATTGGATTTATACGAGTGCTCTGAATCGCAGTTGCGGTGTTTAGGTGAGCTCCTGAGCAAGTTTACTATGTCAGAAAAGCTAATCATATGAATCTAGTTATGTGATGCAGACTTAAAAAATGTGTTAGTTTATAAATCTTGCACGATACTAAATGTATTTTGAGATCAAAACATAGTATGTTTTGTGTATAATATGTAATAATAGTCTTTATTAAGTCTTTATTAGTCAATATTATGCCCCTGTAATCATAATTTGTGTGAAAAGGAATACAATTTGTTGTTTTACAGTCTCTAATGCTCATTTCAACCAAAAACTGCAGTGAATTAAATGTATAGGTACTTTTTTTGGTACATCATTTTGCACAAAAGTATAGGCACTTTTTTAAATTTATTTAATTTTTTTTTTTTTTTTTACAGTGAGTCTGTTGTTTTTTGTATAATTCATTGAATATAGCACAACCACACATGGCTGTGATACACCCATCCCACCAGAAGGTGGCAGTATTGTTGTTTTACTCTCACTGACCTCCATTCCATACATTGGACAGATGCTTAAGATCCCCTGGACCCACAATGGAGGGGACACAGGTATGCATTCAAGCTCTAATGATGAAAACTCCTGTCCCGAAATGTCAAATGAATATGTCTCAGACGCCCATAATCGAATCACTTTATCAGCACTGGCACTTAGATGAGGGTAACAGGTATGGCTCTTCCTCTTAAAACGTGTCGTTGTTCCTAGATCACATTGTCAGGCCCACGGAGGTCTTTCTACACCATCATGTCCTTTAGTGACGTCGGTCTCCAGAGTGCCCCCCGGCGTTCTTTTAGCCAGACAGGCAGCAGAGCTAAGAGAGGGAATTAAGAGGCTCTAATACAAAGCTGGCAGGGAGAAAAACAGTGGGGCTTAATTGTCAGCTTGACAAGGCAGTCTCAGCCAGTTCTAATGAGGAGCGAGCAGTCTCAAAGGAAGCCAAGAAAGACAAGCTTAGCTAGAGCAAGGAACGATGGGTTTGGTGGGTAAGGGACTGCAGGATTTCCTGAGAGAGATCCATACCAGAACGAATGGCTGGTATTTTTTTTTTTATTCAGTTCTGTCTGTTGCTCATCTGAATCTTTCAGGGAGATTCTTACTGCTTGCGTTGGTTGTTTGTTTAACCACTGTAGAAGATTCTAGCTCAGGTGCGTGTTGTGATTATTAGCCCCAGGTGTGTGTAGTGTTTCCACTCTCTCTCTCTCTCTCTCTCTCTCTCTCTCTACTTCAGCCGCTCTCTCATTTGTTCAGCCAGTTTCACAGAGGACGGTGTGAGTGTGTTGGTTCTTTTAAAGAGCTAATGAGGCCCATACCGGCAGGTCCCTGCTGTCCTTCTGCTTTCCTCTTTGTGTTATGTTCACCATCCCCCAGGTGAACATGAAATATTCCCCTTCAGTCTCCTACACTGTTTTTCCCTCCCTGCAGAGTTAGAATCTGTTCTCTGATGTGTGTTTGTCTGTGTGCGTTGCTCCGTCCCTCTGTGTCAGGTGCTTGTAGATGCCCCGTGCTCTAATGACCGGAGTTGGCTTTATACTCCTGATACCCACCAAGGGGAAATGTGGCTGAAGGAGAGAACTCAGCTACCGCTCTTACAGAAGGAGATGCTCTGGTAAATATCTATGATGGGAACCCCCCCCCCCCCACACACACACACACACACACAAACTCACAAACTTGTGGGCAAGCAGACGGCGCAAAACAATGCTGCTACATTTTTTTTCTCTTGTTTCATTCTTGATTTGAGGTCTACAATTATCTTCTTGACAGTAACTAATAATTATTCTAAACTCCTGGGGTGACAAAGGTTAAGCTTTTATTAATATTTTGAATCAACTTTTATTTTATATTTCCAGTTTTAATTTTAGATTTATTAGTTTTATGTGCTTATGTCAATAATAGTGCTGTCAAATGATTAATCCAAAATAAAAGTTTTTGTTTGCATAATATATGTATGTGTACTGTGTATATATAAATACACACACATACAGAAAATATTTACATGTGTATACATTTATATATTTATATTCTTATATTTTATATTATATATAAATATGTTTAATATATAAACCTTTTTCTTAAATGTATACATGCATGTGTTTGTATTTATATATACATAATAAATATACACAGTATACACACATATTTAATGTAAACAAAAACGTTTATTTTAACTGCGATTAATCATGATTTTTTTTTGTAGTTTTAACATTAAAATAACTTTTTTTTTTTTTTTTTTTTTTTTTAGTTTGTATCCAAAGCAACATTTCTAACAAAAACAGCTGTTTTTTTTTTTAAATGTAATATTTATATTTTATGTCAGCTATATCACAAATAGGATTTTTAATAGCTTTACTTAACAATTACACCTCTCCTTTTTCTAATGTGGTTTTACAAAGTGCCAATTCGATGATGTCTATTTAATGTTGATAATGGCTGGTTGTGTTTTGTTGTTTGTCAGTTCGGCCCTAGCAGCAGTGCGTCCTGGAGGAGTGGTCGTCTACTCCACATGCACCATGTCACGAGCTGAAAACCAATCAGTTGTGGAGGCGGTGCTTGCATCTAATCAAGGAGTGGAGCTTCTGGAACTGCAGCAACACTTAACTGACTCTCTGTCTGATCATTTCTGCTTTGCTCACTTTCATCCTTCCGTGGGACAGTTAGTGATCCCACAAAAGGGTAAAACTTGGGGACCTATGTATGTTTCTCAACTACGAAGAATATATTAAAAATGTCAAAACATTGTGCCATGGTGCAGTGGTAGTACTTTAAACACATCAGAGCTGGGGTGCTCAGATGATTGATTCAGGTTTCAGTCTTAACTGGCTATCCTAAAAATTCACAATTATATTCATTCATTCATTCATTCATTCCATAGGAGAAATTACATTCTATGGTGAAAAAAAACTGAAATAAAGTGAAATATTTTTGCATTTTAAAATAGCTGTTTTCTATTTAAATATGGATTAACATGTGATTTATTCCTGTGATGGCAAATCTGAATTTTCAGCAGCCTTTAATTAGCCTTCAGTGTCACATCCTTCAGAAATGATTCTAATATGCTGATTTGCTGATCAAGAAACTGTGAACTTGGAATGTACATGCCTCAACAAAGGCAAAAACAGCCCAGGTTAGGCAGGAATGCTAATCTCCGGCGACCCTCCATCTGAAGCGCCACTTAATATGATCTCTCGGAAGTGAAAGCTGTTTTGAAATCTCAGAACGCAACACTTGAACAAGGTTTGAGTAATGAATGTGGGCTCGGGTCTTTTCTCTTTTGCATAAGTGTTTTTAAATGTCTCAGCTGAACTGTTTGAGGAGTTTTCCTGAATCATGGAAGAGCACACTTTAAACTGAATTCAATGTTTTGAAAGCAGTCGTCACCAAGGCTGAATTTGAATGAAAAATACAGTGAAAAACAGTAATATTGTGAAATAGTATTACTTTTTTTTCAGCAGCCATTACTCGTCTTCAGTTTCACGTGATCCTTCAGAAATAAATTTCATATGCTGATTTGCTGCTCTAGAAATATTTCTTATTAATATCAGAGTTAAAAACTCTGATATTAAAGTATTAAAGTATTTTTGTAGAATTGATTTCTGAAGGATCATGTGATGCTAAAGACTGGAGTAATGGCTGTTTTTGGCTTTGACACTACAGGAACAAATTACATTTTACAATATATTCAAATTGAAATTGTAATAACATTTCGCAATATTACAATTTCTACTGTATTTTTGATCAAATAAATGCAACCTTGGTGAGCAGAGAAATCTAAATTTTCAGACATTTGACCCCCAGTATTCAAGTATTCAAAGACTGAAGCTGATTGGACTGACTGCGTAGCCTCAAAGTCTGTCGGTATTGCACATCTTGATAATGGAATTTGTGCTCATTCTTTCAGAGAAATATTGCTCAAGCTCTGTTGCGGTATGTTTTAGGTCATTGCCCTGTTGGAAGATGAATTGTCTTCCAAATTTCAGTGCTTTTGCGGATTGCTTCACGTTGTCCTCGGGGATTCTACTGTATGTAGCTCCATCCATTTTTACTCCTAACTTTATGAGTTTTCTAATCCTTGCCGCAGAGAAGCCTCCCCAAAGCTTGATGCTGCAACCACCATGCTTCACTCTGAGGACTGCGTTCTTCGTGTGATGTACTACTAGGGTTTTGCTTAACAGCATGGAGGTCCAAAAGTTCACTTTATCAGACCGTTGTGTGTTCCTCTATACAGCTGAGCCCTTCACTTGCTTTCAGATGTTGAGCCTATCATATTTTTCTTGCCACGCTCCCTTGTAAGACATGAATTTTGCTGTTTTTGTATGAATGGACACCATGTATTGCCATCAAAGACTTTATCTTATTTAGTCATGAAAGGCCTTTTGGTCTTGCTTATTATAGATCTTCTTCTGCTGACTTTTTAAAGAATGAACTTGGGTGGATTCAGATAATTCCTTATGTCAGACATCTCATGTAGCTTCTCATTTCAGCATTTTTTATTTTTAATATAAAGGTGACGAAAGATGTTTTAGATATATTTCTCTATACTTTCATCATTGATATCTGCTACTTTTCAAATGATTTTTATTTATAGATATTGATTTATCTTTGTACCATATTTATCATATACCTTTAAAATAATGATGCAATCAGACTCAAATAACCATTTTGATATGTGTGAAATTTGTGAAAATAATTGAATTATATTCTCAGTTGTAAATAAGAATTGGAGTGTGGTTTGCTAGGAAATACTATTTCAGTCTTTTTACTACTTTATTTAACTATAGGCTGCATTTGAATCAAGTAATACTAATTACTTGTTACTGATAATACAGAATTGTTTTTTCTTATGTCGGTCCCACATTTTGTGGAATAATAATAAATGTATGTAATATGTGAAGAAAATAGTGAGATTAATTACTGTAATATGTAGAGACGGTTCTAACAGGTTAAGCACATTTCTCTTCCAAAACTTTATTTATTTATTTAAATCCATGTAACCTTTAAAAGTGAAATATTTCAGAAACTGGTACTTTTGGTTATGCATTATCCATCAGTCTCTATAGTGAAGTTACGTACTGTATGTATGCACAAATCGACAGTTTCATTTCTATTCAGTGGAACATCAACTGGTGTTAACAAATTCTCAGATTGTTGCTCTTTATTTCCAATAATACCACCTAAAAAGTATTTACGCTGTCTATAGCAGCTCCACCTGAATATGGAAGGAGCACAAGAAGGAGAAAAATGTCTCAGTGTGAGTTTGTGCTGGGACGGCGGGTGTCTTCGCCCTTCCATTTTCTGCATTGGGCTCCGCTTGCCCTTTCAAATCAGTGAGCGGCTCACTCGCTCAGGAAATGAATTATTACCTCTCAGAGGGAGAGGAAAAGAAGAGAAAGGGAGGGGTGAGAGATTGGCAATGTAAAAGCATACTCAGTAAAGATCGCACAGAGTCCATTGCTGGTCTGAGAAATGGGCCCCGGCTGGTGGAAAATACTTTAAAATAGCCGCTGACATTTACACTAGCTCCCCACGTCTGCTGTTTTAATAATGCCACTTTGAGAAGGACAGAAAAACGTGCACACCTGTGACAAGTCTAGAAATTCTCCACAGTTATACAAGGAAATTGAATGAGTGAGAGAACGAGTTCAAGCAAATTTAAGCTTTTACTTTTTGCTGATGTGATAACCTAAACTGTACTCTCCAGCGGCTTCCTTCATAAGTAGTTCCCCTCTGAGATGGTCTTTCACTCAAAAGTCTCGAAAAACAATTGACAGATATGTAATTTCTTCATGCTTCTGAATCTGCTGCTCTATGGTGGAAAGACTTCAGATTTGTGCTTAACTCTCATGTCGTGTTCTGGTCATTTTTGCCAGGACAGGATTGTTTTCCCAAAATTGCTTGCTGAATTTGCTCACATGCACAGGGTATAGCAACTTCCCCAAAAATGTATAATTTTTGCACATTTTTGAGATTGTTTTTAAGTTTTCAGTTTTTGAGTGTACATTTATTACATTATAGTTTTTGAGTGCCAAAGTTATCTACAAATAAGGTTTTTTTTTTTTTTTTTTTACTCAAAAGCTGAGGAGCATAAGCTCAATAGCTGTGTTTCCATCCAAAGTTACAAATTAAATTTTGCGCAAAATTGGAACATTGCATAAAACATTTGTGACTAAAGAACCGTTTCCATTCAGTGAGTTGAAGAGAACAAAATCGTAACTTCCTGATTAACCTGCGCTAAATATCATGAAGAAAAATTACATTTGCTGCAGTAGGAGAATGCACTGTATATAATAATTTATGTATATAATAAATTACGAGCTTCAGAGCGTGCAGATCAAACGTGGTCAGGTTATCTTATTTTTGGAGCCTGCTGTTTGGGAATGCAGTTCTGGAAGTTAATTATAACGAAGCACTTTGATGAGACTTTGCTCAAGCATTTTAGAATGACAAAACTAGCATTTCAGATGCTGTGCAATAAGATCAGTCCATTGGTTGGTCCAGTTTTATGCTGTTCGAAATCTTTATGCAGTTTTAAGTCAAATGTCTTTTTCATGTGCATTAAGGAATTTATTCGGTAAAAGAGTTTCCATCGTAGTTTATGTGCATGTTTTCTTACCGGATAAGAAATTTATCCTTAGTTGAGTGCATACGTTTTTTTATGTGCATTTTTAGAATTTATGCGCATCTTGCTATTTCCATCCAACATTTTTTTTATGCGATATCCCAAAATGTGCATAAAAATAGGTGGATGGAAACATAGCTAATGAAGCCTACAATAAATCAGTTTAAAAAAAGAAGTACAAAACCTGTCCTAACTGAATGAAAACAAGTTGATGAAAAGATTGATTCCAATATTTGGTAATAGAGCTTTACAAGAAATTGTAGGGAGGGCATTTTGACCAGGAACACCAAATTATGTAAAAGATTTTTAGCACAAGGGGTGTGGGATAGAACAGAAGTCTTTTAACCCTGTTCCTGGGGACCCACTGTCCTGAAGAGTTTAGCTATAGCCCTAATCAAACACATCTGAGGTAGCTAATCAAGCACTTCAAGATTGCTTGAAGATACACAGGAAAGTGTGATGAAGCATGTGGGAAATAAACTTTTCAGGAGAGTGGGTCCCCAGGAGCAGGGTTGAAGACATCTGGGGCAGAAGGCATGAATCTGCCCTGTGTAAATGTCACTTATCTAGTGGTTTAGACCACATATGTGGAACTACGACATTCTGGGCCAAGAGAGCTTAAAGAGACCAGAAATCTAAATCGGCTGCCACTGGAATCATGACTAAATTGAAGTTGGTATAGTTGCATACAGCATGGGAAGTACTGTAGTAAATTTGTGAACACATTTATCTATCCAAGTGTAAATGGAATCTGCGAAACCAGCTGGATAGCAATGCAAAGGATGCAGGAAGTGACTAAATGCTGGAATACACTACACAATTTGTGCCCCTATTTACAGTTTGGATAAGTCAATGTTAGTTGCTAAAAGTCAGAGACAGTCTGCAGATTTGAGTTGACAGATTTCATAGAAAATTGTGTAATTGTGTATAATGGTCACAGACCCTGATTTTTTAGCTTCAGACTTTGATTGCATCCAGTCGAAAGATATCAAACACCCCTATGTCATCCAAGATATTCATTTCTTTATTTCTTCAGTCGAAAACAAAATAAGGTTTTTAAATAAAACATTCCAGGATTTTTTTTCCATATAGTGGACTTCAATGGAAATCAACAGGTTGAAGGTCCAAATTAGAGTTTCATTACAGCTTCAAAGTGCTCTACATGGTCCCAGCCGAGGAATAAGGGTCTTATTATAGCAAAATTATCTGTCATTTTCTAAAAAATAAATTATATACATTTTAACCACAAATGCTTGTTTTGCACTAGCCCTGTGATGCTCATCACGTCTTCACACATTATATAACCATGTTGGAAAGGTCACGTGTGGTTAGTTCTTCGTTTGTGTACTTCGGTTCAGAAAGGTAAGGTAGGGAGAAAAGCTCCATCTCATTTTCTCCTCCAGCTTCAAAATCATCTGACATCATTGCTTCACCTTTTTTGTAAAGGGTGTTTGACTTTCTTCGCACGTTCGCTTTGTAAACACTTCCGTACTTCAGTACTTTCGCCTACTTCATTCGTGACCTTTACGAAGTGACTACGTAATGCGTGATGTTGAGCTAGTGCAAGACAAGCATTTGTGGTTAGAAAATGACCGATCATTTCGCTAGATAAGACCTTTATCCCTCAGCTGGGATCATGTAGAGTCATTTGAAACTGCAATTCGGACCTTCAACCTGTTGGCTCCCATTGAAGTCCAATATATGGGGAAAAATCCTGGAATGTTTTCCTCAGAACCTTAATTTCTTTTCGACTGAAGATAGACAGACATGAAAATCTTGGATGACATGGGGGTAATTTTTATTCTGGAAGTGAACTAACTATTTAATAAATGACACCTTATTATAAAGTGTTACCCAATTGTTACCCAAAGTTTTGCTTTTAGTTAACAATAAGATCACTGGGTCCAAAGATAGTGGCATCATTTAATAACTACTTGTTCAGTTCGGTTTTGTGCACTCACAGATTTTCTGATGATTCAGTTATCATTTCTTGAATTTTGACATGTAGTCAATCCAGTTGTAAAATGCAGTTGTCAGTTATGTTAATAACTGAACTCTGTGTGTAGAGAACGGGATTAAGCACAGTGTGTACATAGCCCTTTGTTCCACTTTAGATCGTGTGTTGCGGAACCATCTCGGCTAGGTCCTTATGTAGGTGGCAGAGCACTGGCGACCCATACTGATAACTGATTTAATCTGGTTTTGCCCTTTGCTCTGCCTCTGTCTTTCTCTCGCTCTCTCACTCTCTCTTTCTCTGTGTGTTTGATGTTCAGATTGCTAGCCTGGCCTGCACAGCAGATACCAAGCCAACTCTGCGGGTTGCTACACAGTACCCAGTGTTAATGGGGGTCTGTTTATGACTGGCCTGGCTCTGCTTATGGAGGAAATATGGTCACAATGCCAACAATATCTGTGTGTGTGCCTATGCTTACCGAGGCATAGCATATATTTTTGATGTTTTTGTCTTCTTTTATTGTAGTTATATGGGACCCTTGTTATTTTCCAAACAATGCCCTATTAGAAGGCCTTGTGATTTTTTTTCTCCCACTCTGATCTCATTAGTGTTTACAGTAGGTATTTGTGAGTAATGTTTACACATCAGTTACAATAAAAATTAAATAATGTTTAAGTAACTGTCACGCAACGGTATGTGGGATAAGGCAGGATGACAAAGACGAAGAATTCCAATAACACTTTAATAATTCCACAACAGGTAATATCCAGACAGGTCAGGAGCACACACACACACGAGGTAGCAATCACATAGGGACGTAGTAGACTGGACAAGGGAAGAATGAACAGACTAGATTTTAAATACTGGAGTAAATTACGATAACTGACAAGATACAGATGAATGGAAGTTAACTAATGATGACACAACGAGGACAGGAACAGGAACGACCAAACATGGGCATATATATATATATATATATATATATATATATATATATATATATATATATATATATAGTTCAGGCTTTAGTACATTTATCAAATCTTTTGAATACGGCATCAGAAATCACATGTAACAATTATGTAAATATGTTAAAAGATTGTGATAAGATTTTACACATTTGACATACATTTGAAAATTCTTAAACATCTTTAGGTATTTAAAGTTGTTCAACAGTGTATACAAATGTAATTCTTTAGTTTAATGACCTTTACTAGCATATTGGCTGTTTATTAGTACTTATAAAGCATATATTCTTCATTAACATATTCTTCATCTCTAATCCTACCCAATACCTAAACTTACTGTAACAATTACCTTACTAACTATTAATAAGCAGTAATTGTTCATAACAATTCGTAGTTGGTTAAAAGTGACAATTGGTCCTTAAAAAAACAAATTTGACCAAAAAAAGAAAAAAAAGTAGATTTTACATGCTGTCGTTACCAATACATTAATGATGTATATTTCAGTGTCTGTGTAAATGTATGAAAATATTCATATTTTACATATGGATGCATACAATTACTAATAAGATTATTTTATTTTATTGACCATGACAGTGAAACAGTAATTACAGTCATTCTTAGCTGATCTAAATAGATGTCATCTGTCACCCTTTTATTATCTTTATCAGATATCTGAACCACCCAGGATACAACGGATCAGTTTCTGCGATAACAGACGTGACAGAGAGCACAAGCGAAACAGCTGTAATGAGTCAACTTGATCTCGCCTGTTAATTACTTCATACACATACTGCACTGTTGCGTATGGGACTAATTATGAGGCAAACAGGCAAATATTTCAAAGTGTCTCTCCTCCAGAATGTTGAAATGTCAAATGGGAGTGTATTCACAGGTAATGGTGCACAGAGAGACACAGAGGAAGTTCTTCTCCATGGTGTTGGTTTGCTTTGATGGTTAAATTTGAGGAGCATATAGCACATTATCCTTAATAGACTATGCCATAAAGATCTGTGTCCATTCGAAACAATGACTGTTTATGTGCTTTCCTGCAATAGGCCTCATCAAGCAATGTGTCAATCACCTTTATTTATTGAACCAAAGCTTCTTTTCATAAAAATGTATAGGGTGAGAAAAGCAAGAGTGCCTGACCAACAAACAATGTGATATGAATCACTGTTTCTGGTAAAAGAAAAAAAAAAAAAAAATTATAAATATATATTCAAATGGTGTAACCATCAAGTAAAATATAATATTTTACTTGAATATAATATCAAGTAAAATATAATAATTATAAATGTAATACATTTAATTTGAATTTATTTTTAAATATTTAATATAACATATTTTTCCTTATATGTTGAATACAGAGTGAACAAAAAGTAGTAATTGTTTTCAAAAATATAAGGAGAGAACATTCTTTTATTTAATAATTTTTTCCATCCCCTGTTGTTCTCTTACATCAACATTTCCAGACATATAACTGTTTTGGTCTGTTTTCACTTGTAAACTGTGTTTGATCTTTGCAAGTTTCTCTCCTGAATATATATATATATATTTTTTTCTCACTAGAGCCTGTCTTTTTTCACTTGAGAAAGCAATATTATGGATAGAGGTCTTCTTAGCCATACACAATGATTTGAAGTAAAACAAAACAAAACAACAACAAAAAACAAAACAGCAACAGAAAACAACTACAAAAAATCATCATGATGGATGTGGTGATTACAAACATGCAGATTTTCACTTTATAAGAAGTTAATTGATGGATTGATGGAGTCGTGTGGACTATTGTGATGTTTTTAAAGTGCATTTCAATTGATTTTAAATGTATTATAGATCATAAAATTGTGGTATCTTAATAGCCTGGAAAGGAGTTTCTTTGGGATGTCAGGTGCCTTCATACACAAAACCTTGCCTGTTAAGTCATTGACTGACTGAGCAGCTGCCAGCTGTTTTGGACACAGTCTTTACAAAATCAGCATTTGCAGCATCAGCTGACCTTGACCACGGCAGCCATTTTGTTGACCTCCGCATGAACCCTGTCTTTTTTTACTTGCTTATTTTGGCAGGCTGTCCCTGAGGCAGCTGAGCTGTGTCGAGCTTCACCCCACTTCAAAGCGAGAATATAGGCCTGCTTTGCATAATCAAGCGGAGAGAAGAAGAGCGAAAAGCTCAGCAGAGAAGCTACAGCTGGAACATACAGCGTTTGATAATCTCTCCCCCACCACAAGTCGCAGAGCTGCTAACATCCCAGCACAAAAGAGAGAATACGTCTTGTCATGGAGTCTGGCCGTGATGATGGCCATGTGTTTATTTTGTTTTGTTTCACTTGATCTGAAAATCCAAGCTGCTGGAGCCTATAGGCTGTTAAAAGAGGCAAGGCCGTCATGTTCAGAAAATGTTGACTGATGATTAAATGCCATACAGTATATAACATTTTGACTGTTTTTGACTATATCAGTTTTGTTCATGGCACTTATATTGTAAGCTTAAAGGACACAAACCTTAAAAAAGGCTATTCACAATGAACTCAGAATCATACAATAAAATATATGATTCCCTTCGAGGCTTTGTAAACAAACATTTCACAACTGCATGAATAATTCACTCTGAAGTTTTCTGTTACCCAGTCAACTTGAATATTATATTAGAGACGCACCAATATTAAAAATTTAGCAATATACCGATAAGCTGATTTCACTCGTTCTAAACTATGTTGTCTAAAATAATAATAATAATTAATATAACAATCTTATTATTATTATTGTATAGTATTAAAAATGGATGAGATCTGCTAAAAATGAAATTTAATAGTGTTATAGTCTAGGTTATTTTTAAAGATGAAGTTTTTAACTTATTGACCATTAGATGATGGCAAAAATAATCTAAATGTAAAAACAGGAAATGAACATAGTTAAATATATAATATTGAGCAATATTGATTAAAAAAATGTCTAATATGATACTGATATATTCTCTCTAATATTATAGTAATATATTATTATTTGTTATTATTATTTGTATGTCTTAGAGAGACCTTTAACAATGTGTCTTTTAACCTTCTAAAGCATATACGGTATCAAATTAAAACACAAATTTCTACATAAATAAATACACAAAAGGCCTCTAAATGATCAACATCAAAATCATATCAAACTTTGCTTTAAAGTAAATGTAAGAATAACATTTATTTAATTATTCAAACATTATTTTTATTTATTTATTTTAGGGAAAAACATGCTAAAATGTGAGTATGAAATATCATCCATCAGGCTTTTGAGGAACATTTATTTGTTTATCTCTAAATCATTATTGCATTGCATTATATGTTTTACCCCATGAAATTAAACCTACAGAGCTTTGATCATGAAACTAAACATTTCAATACACTAAGACATAAGACTGATATTTGCACACGTTTTATATAAGTAGTCTGTAGGCTACGCTGTTCTCTCTAAGATCTCAGTGATTTGCATTACAGTTTCATGTTTTTGGCCATATAAATATTAGCATCTGCACTTCACCAAATTGCATATTTTTGCTCAGTTTGGGCCTCTGAATAAAACTGAGGTGTTTTGCGTCCTCAAGTACGGACTCCATATTCTCCCTATGTCATATGGGCCATAACAGCCTGTTGTATCAAGTATGATAATCAAATAAACACATGCAAACTTAATATTTTGTCTAAATTCTATTTGAAAACATTAGATTTTTCTGATTGTTATTTCATAGCTTTTACAGGGTTAAACTGCTATATTCCTTTACAACAGCAATATGTGACTAGAATTTCAAACACAATAATCTCCACTGACATACTAAGAGGTAATAAATCGAGCATGTAAATCTGGCTTACATTTTTACATTTCCTAAACTCAATCTTAAAATTAGAAAACAGATCAAACAGTCATGATTAATCTCTTGACTTTAAGCTGTCATACTTTATTTCTTTAAAAGTCACGATGATCATCTTGAACTAGCAGATGGACTTGATCTCATTAACCTCATTAAATCATTTCTGCTCAGACCCAGCATAGATGTGCAACTTTTTTTAAATGACTTTAAAAAAAAAATACTTTCCCGTAGTGCACTGAGCTCATAACAAAACTTTCTGTCCAAATATCCTGCCTGAAAGGAATGCTGAGTTAGGTCTGGCCTTAGATCGTGTGAACTCCTCATCAGCAAGGTCAGTCACAGTCCAGCGTGGTTTAATGTCCATCACTTGAAAGTAATGGGTTGAAGCAGTTCTTTTGCTGATCTGAGACCGGTTTTAAAGTTCTGTCATGGGCATTTTTCCTGCAGCAGATTCAGGAGGTGGTTTTGAGTGTAAGGTGGCATGAAGACAGAAACCATCACCCTTCAGCTGCGGCCATAACGGTCTCTCCTGCTTTATGTAGCTTATTAAATATGATTTTTATTAAAGCTGACTATATTAGCTAACTGACCAACCTACCATTAAAAATGAATGAATGGTGCCGCATGATGCAAGTAGAAGGCTAAGGGACTGTGTATGTGTAGGGGAGGGAAAGAAAGTATGGAGAAGATATTTAAATGCCTCGTTAAATTGCCTTTTTAATAGCCAGAGGTCTTATTTGTGAGAGTCAGTGGGCAGTATGACCATTTTATTCATTTTTATTAGATAAACATATTCTGAATTTGATCTGACATACCCAATGTGTTTAAAAGTTCCATATTAATCAAGTACAGGCAAATAATTACTTTCTACTTTCTTATATTTAGCTGTAAATTGACAGCAAAGTACTGTATTACAATACTGCTGTTAAAAAAGTTTACTGTATACTAATCACGTGTATTTGTTTACATAATTAAACTTTTGTCTATAATTCATATTTTTTACATGGTAATACTGTAGTTACTGCATGCTTTTCTTACAGTACTTACTGTAGATTGAATTTGTCATTTAATAATAAAAATCATACTTTTGTTATTTTTCATAACAATAATGGCAAAAGAAAATGGAAAATAACACTCTCTGAAGCACAAATGTGCTTTTATGAACAGCGTAAGCTGAAATGTCAGCTTCATTTTAAACCATCAAATATGAACATATTTATGTCCCCATGATAAATGCTAGCACTTATTTTCTATTTTAAATTTAACATTATAATAAAAGTATTTAGTGTGTACCTCAAGTTGTCCAGTCTTTTTTGTTTTACTAAAGTCACTTCAGATGAAAGCTGGCAAAATGAAAGTACGATTAAATCATAAAGCTGACATCACTTCCTTGCAGAGAAAGGTAAGCTTTTAAATGGACAAAGGAATATGAGTTTCCTGAGATAATGTTCACAATGCCCATACATTAAAATCACAAGTCTTTTAAACTATTGTTCATTTTTCCCTAACAGAGTGGACATTTTGGTGTTACATTTAATAGATTTTGTTTAATCAATTCTTAAGTTTATTTACATGTGCTTGACCCTAATAATTTTTCAATCTTTCATGATGGCACAAAATGTTGTTTTGAAAACTGTTTGAATTTTTTAAATTGTATGATGTTCAAAAGGCACCGAATAGGGATGGCCTAAATATATTTCACCATACTGCCCTTTCTTGCACAACGTTGCCAGTCGTCTTGAAAGTCACTTTGCCTTTTTTGGTTCTTGAGTCATGTTCAGGGTTAACGTACATACAGGCAGGAAAGAAAAGGAGTACATGCTTATGTAAAGACAAAACAGATTTGCAATCGTTTTTGTAAAATCAGATGGCTGTTTCAATTATTTATTCGATCTGAATTTGTATAAAACTGGCTGTATAAATGTAAAATCCTCTATAAGTGTCAAACAACTACACTTTTAATGAAATAAATATGTGTATTATTATACCTGGCTACACTAATTTCTCTCTGAAATTAAATGCTTTTTTTGGGGAAAAAAATCCTCTTTTATGTGGAATATTCTTCTAATTAATCCAGCGGTGTCAAATTCAATATAAGTCGAGGTTCGGATGAGACAAAATTCCCCCTTGTGCAGACCAAAATGACCTTTTATTAAACTTTAGTTTTAATAGTTTTAATATTTTTAAACTTTAGTTTTAATATTCTGGGTTTCCCCCTAGTTTTCTTGCAAAAACACTGCTCCAGTGAAAAACTGCATCTAATTACTTTAACAAATAAAAAGTAGTCAATTAGCTAAAAGAAAATGCTACAGATTGCATTTTGTCACCTTGGAATTATAATGTTCTCATATTTTTGCCAAAATTGAGTTCTTCGCATATTCTTATTCTGTGACTTATTTACATCGTGATGCTTTATTTTTCTTCATTTTGGGACTTTTCTTTTAATTTTTATAAAAGGTTCTATTTACAAAGTATATGGAGTGCAAAAACTTTGAAGCTTAATTTTTCAAAACCACCCAGAATGCAGATATAACTTTATAATTACAAGGTGCCGATTTGTGTGCAGACAATTATTAATATTCAATATAAAATTTGCAAAACATTAACACAGTTATTCCTTATGAAAATTGTGGTCAAATAATGGCAATCAAAACCTTTTCTTTCCACTGAAATCAAATATGAAATCAAATGCACTCAAGTAACAAGAACATTCTGTTAGTAAAAATGCAAGAAAACCATTCGTAATGGAGTTTTAGATCATGAAACGCAGGCATTTTGCATTTAAATCCTGCTTCCTGACACCTGACATCTCTTTTCTTCAACCAGTGCATCAACATCAGCGACCAGTTTTTGTGCAGTTGCAATTGTCATAATGTCATTTTAGATGTCTGTGTGAGTTGGAGTGCAGGATGGACTTGTTAATGTTCATTATGGAAGAAGTCTACTCACAGAGATATAGTCCTGAACTTGCTAAGAGTTTCAGAGGCAAATGCTGTAATTTTGGGAAACGTCGGTTTGAGAAAAATACATCCACAGTGACTATTGCAAATGTATCTTTCGAAGGTATGTTGTACTGCAGTTCGATTAGTTCCATTTGGAGTTCCTCTGGTAAAACGGTGAGCAGAAGTGTGAGAATTTCTTCTCAAGTTCATTGAAGACCTGGAAGCGATTCTGAAATTCATTCTGTTTATGTTTGTATCTCTCTGTGTTGTTTTTGTCATGAGCAGTGTGCACAGATTTTAAAGTGGGGAAATGAGCTGGGCTACCTTGGGGGCAGCTGTATCACCCACTGATCTAGTTTCATTCGAAATGTGTGAATGCATTTGTAATATTCAGTCACGACTCTGTTGCGGCCTTGAATCTTTGCATGGAGCACATGTAAGTGCTCTGTTTTGTCCACTATAAAAGCAAGATCACGATCCCACTCCAGGTCATCCAGCTCAGCCACTGGGTTCTCTTTGTCTCTCATGAACTTTCTGATTTCTGAGTGCAGTGTGGTAGCGTAGACTGTGGTCGTCTTTTTTTTTTCAGATAAAAAAGCATCAAACTGCAAATGGTTGAGCCCCTTTGCTAATATAAAATTAACCATTTTTATCTCTACACTCATTGTGTTGTTTTGCTACAATGCTTCTTGACGTAATAAACAATTAATATTCTATAATGTTTGTGTTGGATTCTATTCTCTCTTTTAATTTCCTGCCTTTTTGCCGACCATGGATGGAGCACCATGCGTTGCCATGCAAACAGCGTGAATCCAGTCAACCTCCAGTCTATTCAGAGCACCAAAAAAGGCTGGAGTAAATGTCGTCGGAAGGAGTTGCGTCTGTCATTGGCACCAACTCAAAAAATTCTCTCTTGACCTGGCTACTTTGTTTATTCAATGGAACCAAATACAAAGAGTGATTCATTTTTGTGTATTGGACAATGATAGTTATGATTCTAAATAGCCAGCAAAATATACTGTAGTGGGCTCAAGACTTGATTGCTGAAATATTGAAATGGAAAATATCTTGTATGCCCTCACTTTTTGCTTGTGCAGATTATTGAAGAGGAAAAATACCCACACATTCAGTGAGATTGCTAACGAATAAGCTTAATTTAAAAAGCTTGTTATCATGGTGTGCGTTCATTTGAGCTTTTCACATATACCACTAATAGGTGCAATAATAACAATTAACAACATTAACTTTATATTGCTGTTTCTTACAAACACATAAGTGTTTTATGACTTCTAATAAAGAAAGCAATTCAATGGCAACTGGCCTCTTTGTTGTTCACTTTTGAGTAAGCAGAAGTAAATACCAACATGGAAGAACATTCTCATATTATTCTGATACACATCAAATCAAATTTCCCTTCTGGTGTGTAAAGCTTGTTACACCGTACAACCCTGGCAAGAGCTTCCCTGTGCCCTGGTTCATCACCTGCGCAGAGTGCCACAAGACGTGTAGTTCAGCTGTCTTTCATCATGTGTGAGATCTTGAGGGCATCGTTGCTATAATTGATGGCTGTCACATAAAGGTCCAGAGGCCAGGCAGTCATTATGATTACCTCAACAGCTTTAGCATAGCTTCAATGGGTGCCATTGCGCCAACAGACACGATTTTGGAATACTCAGTACAGTGTTATGATTAGTGATATTATTTTATAAAAAAATTGGTTGTTGCAAATGCTTAAAACTTTTACTTCTTTAGTCTTATCATAAATTATGCTGTGAAGGCTATAGCAATAGCCATAATTGGGTGTGAGCTCTTTTTTTTTAGTCTGAATGTCTAGAACTTCTGCTTTCTTGTCAGTAATGACTATAATTAAGCACCTTTTAAAATACCCTCTTACATGCGAATGCTATAATGTACATTTTTAGAATCCTAATGAATGTAGGTATGAACTCTGTGGGAGTACAAAGTTCATTCAACACAGCAATGAATTTTCAAACTGGTTATCTTGTTTAGGAAGAGCTTTTCTTGTTTCATCCTGAATTTGTTTTCGAATGTGTTCACACTTGGCAGGTTTGGTTTGATTAAAACAAACTCTTTGTGTTTATATGAAAAAGTGTGAACGCTGACACCCCTGAAAAGGTGGGTCTCAGTCCGCTTCCAAACGAGCGCTTGTGTGTTTCGAGTGATATACGAATGACACATGGACTAAAGATATTTAAACAAACCAAAAACAGGACCTGGTGTTAAAGGATGCGACCCTAAAAAGGACAAAAGCATTCCTGGTTCTTTTAATATAGGAGCTATGTTGCTCATTACAGTTTGGTATAAACATCAAAACTGTTGTCTTCTTGCAGCAGACCTCTATCCAATCAGATTGTGACTGTATCTGTATGTTTTTTGTTTTATATCTTTAGGTTTGGTGTTAAAAAATGACAGTGTGAACACGAAGCGGACCAGGATTTAATGTCTTATTTTCTTTTTTTGGTCCAGACCAAGAGAACCAGGAGAACAAGAGAACCGAACTAAACGCACTTTTATTTCTTTCCATTGGACAATTGAATAGACAGCATAAGAAGAGTGGCATCCATTTAGGGTCAAGAGGTCGGAGGATGAAACACAGCAGCTGAATGCCAAGAGATGGGAGATGGCTGAGTTGGTCCAAGATTTTTGAAAGTGGGAATTAAAACTGTTCAGTTAATTTCTGGGCTCTGACTGAGCAAAATAACATCTTCTGGCCCTGTGCCAAGCTCTGACAAGCGTTTGGGAGCTCTGCCTCATTGCTCATGATATGCTGACGCATCAGGTCAATTAAAAACAGAGTGTGATCTCTGCTGAAGACCTGATGAAAAGGCAGATTAGAGGCACTAAGGAACAAACGATTGGCAGCTATAAGTGAACCAGGCTGGTCATCTGGGATGTGGGGCTGCTGTAAATCAATATAAATCTATGACTATTTTTTTGTGAGTTGAATGTTTTGTGTTCACTTGGATAGTCATGTTCTCATCAATATACATTGCTGAATCTATTTTAGATTGATATAACAATGGCATCACTAGCCTGGTCAGGTCTGGACACCAAAATAGCTGCATTGAATCATCTAGGAACACTACAGAAGATAATTACTTCATGCTATCTGTTCATGTTTTATTATAAAGTACCTTGGCAGACCTCTATGGGAGTTTTGGTAATTAATAAATCCCAATAATAATAAAACCCAATAAGTGCTTCTGAACTGCAATGAAAAGATTTCAATCACTTATTTATACATGGCATCTGGTGAAACTGGTCCATAATAAACAAGAATACTTATCATCAAAGTCTTATAGTCCTCCTCAAAAATATGTTTAACATTTTCTTAACTTTTGTTTTTATTTACTTATGTACTGATGTGATATGCAGGTGCATATATTGTAAAAAAATGCAGTAAGAGAAGTTGAATTAAAATTGCTTCCTTGCAACATTGTGGCATACATGTGGTCAAGACAATGTGAATGTAGCCAAAATATTGATGACATGTCAATTATTAAGGGATCTCATAACAAGAAAGACTGGTTTAATTAATACTAGTTTACTATTATAGTACAATACTATTTTTCAAAGAGAAAATAGACCTGTCAAACTATGTTGAAAAATTGAAAACTGTCGTAACCTCGATCCCTGAGATACGGAAAGATTACTATCTTGTTAAAGACGCTATGGAAAAAAGCCTTTTTTCTCCTGAACTGAAGTCTTATTCTATCACGCAGTGAAACTGCACGGCTATTGGTTCGTGCATTGTGTGTAAAACGAACCAATGGGTCGGCAGCGGAGCTGCATGAGCCTATGGCGACGAAGCTCGCCAGATCCCGCCAGAATGGGGGGGGGGCTATCTTGCTATATAAGCGGCCGATTCACCATAGGATCCTCAGATTACTTCGACTGAAGCGACGACGGAGTCGTGCAGCTACCTGGCACGGCAAAGTACGCAGTACTCGTTACGTATCTCAGGGAACCGAGGTTACGACAGTAACCGAATACGTTCCCTATCGATACTCCACTCGTACTGCGTCTTGTTAAAGACGCTATGGGAACACAATTCAATCACGCTATGCCAAGGTAGAGGAACGACTGCCCAATGCACTTCCATAAGCATGTAAAGGCTTCTAGGGAAGTGCAACAGTGTACTCCAGGCTAAAGCGAGCTAAACTCATCGAGGTCATACTCGGCCTGAGTGATCGTTCCATGAAACTCTTACATACTAGGTACTTCTAGGACCGAAGTATGCAAGGAACCCTTCAGAGAGCTTGAGCGCCTCACGGTCAAGGATTCTCTGTCAGGAGTATTCCCACAGCGTATAATCTACGCTCATCTAAGCAGAGAGGACCCTGGCCTGTAAGGCCGGTACATCCAGGCTATAAAACCTAGCAAATGTGGACGGTGAGGCCCAGACGGCCACCGCACAAATCTCTGTAATGGACACACCGCTAGACTAAGCCCATGACAAGGCGATGCCTCTAGTCGAATGGGCTCATACTCCAATGGGGCATTGTAGGCCCAAGGAAGAGTACGCCAGCTTAACAGCATCCACTATCCACTTAGAGAGTCTTTGCTTCATGACCGCAAGCCCTTTGCCGCGGTTACCGAAGCTAACAAAGAGCTGTTCCGTATGCCTAAAGGAAGCGGGATGCTCAAAGTAGATCCTCAAAGCTCTGACAGGACATAACAAGGACATCTCCCGGTTCTCCTCAGAGGGAGGAAGCACGGAGAGTGTAATGACCTGGGCTCTGAACGGAGTCAAAACTACCTTAGGTACGTATCCATGCCTTGGTTTCAGGACGACCTTGGAGTCGTTGGGCCCAAATTCCAGGCAGGCAGGGCTAATAGAGAGCGCCTGTAGGTCCCCTAATCGCTTAACCGACACTAGTGCTAATAGCAGAGCAGTCTTCAGCAACAGTGACCGAAGGCTCGTAGACTGTAGCGGCTCGAAAGGAGGACCTTTCAGGGCCCTCAGTACAGTGGGTAGGTCCCATGTAGGGACGGTAAGGAGCCGATGCGCATTCAGCCTCTTAGCTCCCCTCAGAAAGTGGACAATTGTATTGTCTCTGCCCACTGATCGGCCCACTATAGGGGTGTGAAAAGCCGCTATAGCTGCTACGAACACCTTGAGTGTAGAAGGAGAACGTCCTTTATCCAGCAGCTCCTGCAGGAAGGACAGAATCACCGCTAACTCAGAGGTAGAAGGGTTTTCACCACGGTCCAGGCACCAAGCGGAGAAAACCGTCCACTTAAGGGCATAGAGGCGTCTCGTAGACGGGGCTGTAGCCTCAGAAATGGTGTTTAGCACTCGCTCTGGGAGACTGGTAGGCTCCCATTGAGCGGCCAAAGGTGAAGGGCCCACAGTTTGGGCTGGGGGTGCCATATTGTACCGTTCGCCTGAGAGAGGAGGTCTCGTCTCAGGGGTACGGGCCAGGGGGCTGCAGTCAGCAGCTGAGTCAGCTCCGACAACCAAGGTTGGTTTTCCCATAGAGGAGACACCAATAAGACCTTGTGTCCTTGTTCCCTGATCCGCCTGATGACCTGTGGAATCAGGGCGATCGGAGGGAATGCATAAAGGAGGAGGTTGGGCCAGTCGTGGGCCAATGCGTCCTTGACCTTTGAATAATAAGTTGGGCAGTGAGAGTTGTCTTTGGAGGCGAAAAGGTCTACTTCGGCCTTGAGTCCACTCCAGAAGGCGCTCTACTAGAATGAAGAGGCGCTTCGAGGAGAGACCTCCCTGGTGATTTATATAGGACACCACAGACATGTTGTCTGAGCGAATCAGCACATGGCGGCCTATTAGCTCTGGCAGGAAAAACTGGCAGACTCGACATACTGCTAGCATCTCCAAGCAGTTGATGTGGAGGCCTTCCTCCTCCTTTGACCAAAGGCCAAAGGTCGGTTTGCCTTCGCACAGCGCCCCCCAACCCGTGTTGGAGGCGTCTGTCGTGACAACTTTCCTGTTGCAGACCATCCCCACGGCCACACCCTTTTCCATCCATTGTGGGTTCTTCCAGGGGGCCAGGGCTGTCACACAGGCCTGGCTCACCCTGACATGCTGGCGACCGTGCCGCCATGCATGAGGTGGAACCCGTGGTTTCAACCAGCGCTGAAGGGGGCGCATGCGGAGTAGGCCCAACTGTAGCACTGGCAATGCTGCGGCCATGAGGCCCAGCATTCTCTGAAACGCTCTGAGGGGGCGAGTGGTGCCGCTCTCGAAGGAGGCCGCGAGCTTTTGACTGGCCAGAGCGCGTTCTGGCGCTACCACAGCTCTCATTTGAGCTGAGTCCAGTACTGTCCCCAGGAACGACCCCCGTTGGCTGGGGAACAGTGCGCTCTTGGCAAAATTGACCCTGAGCCCCAGGCGCTCTAAGTGGCTGAGGAGGAGGGTTCTGTGCAAAGGTAGCTGCACCTCTGACTGGGCCAGAATGAGCCAGTCATCGAGGTAATTGAGAATGCGGATTCCCATCTGTCTCAGAGGGGAAAGAGCCGCGTCCATGCACTTCATAAAAGTGCGGGGGCCCAGAGACAGTCCAAAGGGAAGGACCGTGTACTGGTAAGCGACACCCTCGAAGGCGAATCTCAAAAATTGTCTGTGATGGGGGGCTATCTGGATGTGAAAGTATAGGTCTTTCAGGTCCAGAGAACAGAACCAGTCCCCTGTGCGAATCTGCGAGAGGATCTGCTTCAGCGTGATCATTCTGAACGACCTCTTCATGAGGGCTGGATAAACCCGAGCGATCGGCTGCACGGAGGCAGGGCGCTCGTGAGGGAAGGAAACGGAAGTCTGCTCTCTTTTTGAGAATGTTTGTGTTTTATTTTTTCCACTATCACAGCGGATGGTTGCATGGGCGCTTGTACTGGCTCTGTATTTGCAAAAACACAATTTCCTCTGCACCCGGCAATGAGCGGGGTGAAAAGAGGCTCAAGAGCGACTGTTTGGCGGGCGGTCTGGTCGTGGCGGGACTCGGCCCTTTCCTCTTCCTGTCCTGAAGATCAGGAAGACGCCGGAGGCGCAGGGTCCAACGCTATCCTGGGTCGGGGGCCCTGGCGCTTCAGAAGGGGGTGGCGTCTGGCCGAGCGAGAGTGTCCTCGCAGCTGCTGAGTCTCGGCAGGCTGAGGAGCGGAAAACGGCAGGTGCAGGCATCGTAGGCTGCTGAGTCGGCGCAGGTTTAGGGCAACTATTAACAGCAGCAGAGCTCAAGCGTTTGGGCAGGAAGTGTCGCATGGCCTGTGACGCCTTCTGTGCCTCCGTGAAGCACTCAGCGAATCCTTCCACCGCTGGTCCAAAGAGGCATCTAGGAATGGGACCTTGTCTGCGTCCGTGATCTCCGTCAGCGTGAGCCACAGGTGGAGCTCGAGCACCACTAGGCTGGCCATGGACCGTCCTATCGCCTGGGCGGTGGTCTTGGTGGCGCGTAGAGCCAGGTCTGTTGCACTTCTCAGTTCCCTGAGAGTCGCAGGATCAGGTTCAGACTCGTCCACAGCAGAGAGGAGTTTGGCCTGATAGACCTGTAAAACCGCCATAGAGTGAAGCGCCGAAGCCGCCTGTCCAGCTGAAGCATAGGAGCATCCAGCGAGCGCTGAAGTGGTCCTGCATGGCTTGGACGGGTGGGTGGCCTTTGCCTTCCAGCTGATGGCAGTGGGTGGGCAGAGGTGTGCAGCCACTGACTCATCCAGCTGGGGCATCTGCTCGTACCCCTTTTCTTCAGTGCCATCAACTGTAGTGAGGGCGGATGAAGCGGAAGTACGGAGGCGAGCAGAGTAAGGGGAGCACCAAGATCTCATGAGCTCGTCGTGAACTTCAGGGAAGAACGGTGAGGGTCGCTGACGAGGGGCCTGACGGCGCCCTTTACACACAGTCTTATGATTATGACTGTGTGTACACAAAGCATGGCAAGACTTCATCAGAGAAGAAGAATAGTGGGTGATGACCGAAAGTGAATAATAGGGACCCCTTTGAACACTAAGAAAGATTGTATCCAAACAACACATAACTACTGCAGAGAAAATGATAGCAAACCTCAATAATAAGCAGATTCCGTCCTCCAATATCTTTGAATCAACTGGCATGTTTTTAAAGGGGTCATATGATGTTATTTTAAAGATCATTATTTTGTGCATTTGGTGTAACAGAATAGATTGGCATGCTTTAATGTTCAAATAACACATTATTTTTCAAATACTGTACATTATTGTAGTTCCTCTATACCTCGCCTCTCTCAAACACGTCGTTTTCTACAAAGCCCCACCTTCCGAAAAGCGCAGTCTGCTCTGATTGGCCAGCTGACACAGTGCATTGTGATTGGCCAAACTCCACAAGCGTGCATCGCTAGACTGTCATAGCAAAGTCGGAATTTACCCTTTTTTTATTTTTTTTATTTTTTTTTAGAAATAGCCTTTGTGCACAGCCAGCCTTGTACTCTCTTAGGTTCACGAAACTGTGATCCATAAAATGTATTGCGCAAATTCGAACATTTGGGTTGTGCTGTTCTGTTGTAAACAAATCTTAACAATGATTCCTAATTGCATTTGTTTTCGGAAGGCCAAATAAAGTGCTTTTGCTTTCGCATAGAAACACACAGCATCTCCCTGACATAGCTGCATCAACGCTACTGCGGTTACTGAAACCACGCCTTCTTTCTTTGGTGCACATTTGGGGCAGAATTATGCAAATATTTCAACATCGTGACGTAGACATGTAGATGCGTGTTTTAATGAGGTGTTTTAGCCCGGTCTGGATCTGCCTTCTATTTTAGATAGAGTAAATCCTTTTGTGGGAGACTTTGAGCTTTGTAACTCAGCAGATCTTATACATGCACAAACAGCTACATAACACACTAAAGAAAAGGAAAACAAGAAATCGCATCATATGACCCCTATAAAGAACATTCAAAATGCTGTATGAATCTATTCTAAGTAAGCTGTATTAAAGGCAAATGCTGGTAGAGATGTTCACATTATTTTGTCCAAGCCCTATATTTTTAATTTATATATGTGTTTATTTGACAGAAAAAATGCAGAGTAACATTGTTATGTAATGCAGAAAATGCTGTGTGCATAGACTTCTAGCTAATAGCTAATTTGCCAGCCCCTGTCCTTGGCTAGACTTATTTAAAATTTAAAAATACAGTTTTAATTTTACATTTAATATGAATCGATGTGGATGTGAGGAGGAAGTGGATATTGTTTTTTCACGGGTCTGCTGCCACAGGGCAAATTTGACAGAAAGACTGTGTAAAACAGACATAATCCCATTTTAAACTCTACACAGCTTTGTCTCATTAGAGTCTGCACTCCGAGCTCCAGTGTGCTGACTTCATTAGCTAATATTGGACAGCAAAATTGGCTGTTGAAAAAGGCGAAGACATCCGGCGCTGCCAAGGAGGAGTCCAATATTAGCTAATGAAATTGAGCTAAAATGAGCTTACAACAGCACAAAATTGCTACCATTTTAAGCTAACATCCGTGCAGCACCATAACTTTTGTTAGTCCCCCCGAGTGAGGAAATTGACGGTTAATATTAGGCTTATATCTCCTTGGAGAATTGTCGATTTGTCCTTCAGCTGTAGCTTTATCAATGTTTTGCTAGTGTAAGATAAACCACATTCACATTTATTACTCACTCACATATATAGACATCAGAGAGATACACTTTCATTAAGGCTTTCCAAAGTGACAACTGTATAGCGATCAGATAAAAAGAGCAATTGAGGTTTGTTTGTGTGTGCTTTTTTTCTACACATATACCTTGATGATTCTTTGATCAAGGTCTTTGTCTCCTTCATCAGCATAGCAAACGCATTCCTTGTGTATTCAAAGAGCTAGCGTCTCGATCACGCAACTCCGAGTATGCATTGTGCAAGTCGTGCTAACATAAACTAAGCTTCATAACGGCTCGGTCTCCAGGGGGATTTGTGTATGTAAAGGGAGGGAGAATGTGAAAATGTCTGAAACATTAATATTGCTGTAATCTGATATAGATTTCACTTGGGGCGAAGACATTCATCACGCTGGGAGAAAATGACTAATGAAGGATTTATGATATGTGGCGTATCTCAGTAGACACTTATTACAAGTTTAGAGGTTGATATGTGCCGGTGTTTGCGTGTGCACTTTTGAGCATATCTCTGTGTTAGTACATCTACAAAGTTTGTTATGACTGCCTAAAAGTTAATGTTTGGTTAGGGATAAGGATCTGTAGTGTCTTTAGAAGCTCGTGCAATTTTTCAAAGCGCAATCAGACCTGTCAAACTATGTGGGAAACTGTAAAAATATTAGAATTGTTCTTTTAAAAATAAATTACGTATGTTATTTCAAGCATAAAAATAGCTCAAGCCTGCATATTATGACCTGTCATAATGTCATGAAAGGCATTCAGTAGTACTACATTTGTGCAAAACTACAGTCTGCATTAGTAAATGTTGACATGGTCTCTTTGTGAGGTTTTAAGTTATAGCTTTAGCTGTGAGGCCACAATAATTTCTGTCTAATAAGACTGAATCTCTTTAAACTCACAATTTTGGTACACGTCGCCATTTACCTTAGTGACTGTAACTATGATTTTGTACTCACATGTACAGCAATGTGACAATTTAGTCTTTATGCAACACAATGGAGTTATTTTTGCACTGACTGGCACGGAACGAAAATAATAAAAAGATCTGAAAAAATAAGACACTTAAGAAATCTGTTTATCTGGAGACAGACCTTAGTTTCAGTAGTCATGTCAAAGCAGTAACTAAATCAGCATACTATCATCTCAAAAACATTGCAAGAATTAGATGTTTTGTTTCCAGGCAAGACTTGGAGAAACTTGTTCATGCCTTTATCACCAGCAGGGTGGATTACTGTAATGGTCTCCTCACCGGCCTTCCCAAGAAGACCATTAGTCAACTGCAGCTCATCCAGAACACTGCTGCCAGGATTCTGACTAGAACCAGAAAATCTGAGCATATCACACCAGTCCTCAGGTCCTTACACTGGCTTCCAGTTACATTTAGGATTGATTTTAAAGTACTTTTACTTGTTTATAAGTCACTCAATGGCCCAGGACCTAAATATATTGCCGATATGCTCACTGAATATAAACCGAACAGACCACTCAGATCATTAGGAT
This sequence comes from Barbus barbus, assembly GCF_936440315.1. NCBI lineage: Eukaryota > Metazoa > Chordata > Actinopteri > Cypriniformes > Cyprinidae > Barbus > Barbus barbus. The sequence goes on along the minus strand of NC_136735.1, from coordinate 17,395,146 downwards.
CGAGTCAGTTAGAAATACCAAGGGCTCACACAAAACAAGGGGAGTCTGCTTTTAGCTATTATGCGGCCCGCAGTTGGAACCAGCTTCCAGAAGAGATCAGATGTGCTAAAACATTAGCCACATTTAAATCAAGACTCAAAACTCATCTGTTTAACTGTGCATTTGTTGAATGAGCACTGTGCTATATGTCCGAACTGACTGCAATGCATTTTAAGTATAATCATTTTCTTTAAAATTATTTTAAATCAATTTCTATATAATTTTAAAATTCCTTGTTTTTATTATTTTTATTTCCATGTTTTTATTGATTTGTAATGTCTATTTCACTTTCTTTTATGTAAAGCACTTTGAATTACCACTGTGTATGAAATGTGCTATATAAATAAACTTGCCTTGCCTTATTTTTTGGTTCTTGTGCATTGGTTTCTATTTCGCATTCTCATTGCTCATTGCAGCTCACTGGGCAATGTGCACATTTAACAACTGAATGGCCAGATATTTTAAACCTGCTTGAAATCTGCCATAATGTCAGCGACTAGTCAGTTTGGTTACCTGGGACTTAGTTAGTTCACCTAAAAAAGTTAGTTAATTTCTTAATTGAAAATCCATGCTAACTCTGACGCTTCAAAAAGTTAATCAAAATATTGTAAAAGCCTTTACAATATTTCAAGCCTTCTGAAAAGACAAATTTGCTTGATGCAAATCTGCTCATTACGTAAATGATTGTGTCCCTTCAGAAAACTTGAATTAAACCACTCGATTCATACGGATTGCTTTAATGGTGTCTTTATGAACTTTATGGAGCATTAAAAATAAAAAATTAAATGAAGTTCTGAAATTTAAGTCCCAGATTGTAACCAAAGTGACTAGTCACAGATGTTATGCGACGTTATGGAAAATTTCAAACAGGTTTTAAAACATACAATTGTCAAATATGCAAATTTTTCAAAAGAGCAGCAAAGAGGAACAGTCAATGAAACTGAGGGAGTGGAAGAATGCAAAAGAAAAATAAAGTCTTAAACAAGTCTTATATTTTCAGCTTTTTTATTATTTTCCCCAATCTGTGCAAATCACTGCCACAATTACCACAGGTCCTCCATGTTGCTGTGCACATGAGTTTGTGCAAGAATATTTTTTGATCATAGTTACTGCCAGTGAAGCAAATTATCTTGTAATTGATGTGTGCACCAAAACTATGAATCTTTAGAACTGTATATTTCAGTTTTTTCTTTGTATAGATGGTGCCTTTAACAACCAATGTTCTTTCAAAGCAGCTTTACAGATAATCATGTCTGAATGTAAAACAACAACAACAAAAAACAACAACAGCTGGGATTGCTCCTCTGGCATTGCAATGAATGTATATATGCTAAATATTATCTAGTTTCATATTACGTGTAATACATCAAAAGGCAATGATCATCAGTCTTGTAATGTGCATCTGGCTTCAAGTTCTCATTTTGTTTCCCTCCCTTGCTTATTTGCTTATCCTGCCAAATACGCCACTGATAGGCCTGTGATAATTCTTTATTCTGCTCTGTATATGTATGTTACAGGGGTGTTAATTTGTAACAGCTGGTCTAACAGAGATCTTCTACGAGTCACAAAGTGTTATGAGGCAAATTGGTGTCTGCATGTGAGTGTTTGTTGTGGATAGATTCATTTGCATGATTTGTGTCAGATTGAATTAGAAACATAAACTTTAAATGGGATTAGGTTTGACTGTGACTGCCACACAAATCCAGGTAAACAAGGTATTTCAAGGTCTCTCTGTGTGTGTGTGTTTTTGAGAAAGAGAGAGAGAGAGAGGCAATCTCTTGCAGCCAGCAGACAGGACAAGGCTTGACATGATACAAATTTCCACCTGCCTCACTTGCTTCTGGCTGATGTAGTGTGTGTGTGTGTGTGTGTGTGGTATAACACAGTCTCTTTAAATGACCCTGAATTTGTTTGTTGACAGTATTTGTTGACACATGCCAGAGGAGACCTTTAATTCTTTCTAGTAATTCACAGCAGTAAACCAAACTATGAAAATCAGCCCAAGCGAGTGCAACCATTTTCTAATAAATAAACAGACTTGCGACAGAATAATACTTTGAAAATGTAAATCAAAACATTAAATCAGTAATGTGTTGGATGGCAAATAATAAACCAATTTCTAGGTTTTATTTTTATGTGAATGCCTATGTAAAAATGGACCCCACAAAGCTTACATGGTTTGGGTTGTTGCTAAAGTGTCCTGATTGATTTTTGGTGAATGTCCAAAACAACGAAAAGCAAAACTATTTTCTAAATTGAATTTAAAACAAGTTAGAAATGTTATTTTGTGTTTTTGTTGACATTTGTTTTGAAACTTTCATATCATTTTCAACAAAAGAATCTAATCACTCTACAAATGTCATGTGGTATAACCATCAAAAAGCAATACAGTTTAATTTCTGTTCCACATGGCATTTTACCACCTGAGCTAACCTTGCCATGCCATCAAAGATACATTTTTTTGAAGTTTTAATAGACTTATATAGCATATTATTTATTTATTTTGATTTTGTTCCTGCATTTTGTTTGCACTGCATGACATGAGTCCTTTTATATTTAATTGAAGAAAGAAATTTAGATGAGCTTGGAAAAAAGAAGCCCAAAAGTCTAGTAATATTTTGCAAATCGGTTATTTTAGCAACACTCAAAACACTTATATAAACAAGAGATGTCCAATCCTGGTTCAGAGGGCCAATGTCCTGTAGAGTTTAGCTCCAACTTGTCCCTGATAAAAAAACTTTATAACTTTAAAAAGATTGTAGTATTTCTGAAGACCTTGATTACTTTGGTTCAGGTGTGTTTAATTGGGGCTGGAGTTAAATTCTACAGATGGAATATTTTTTTGTTGTTGCATGGAATTAAGCCAGTGAGGAAATATTGAGATAATTGTCATTTTGGGGTATTTCTTTGCAAGATGAATGAGTTAATGAGTTTATTTGTATGGTTTCAGCACAGTTGTGCCACCCTGATAGTTTTGTCTTTATTGACCCATAATACTTAAGGTTGCAGGTTTGTTCAAATCCTTAACCTTAAGTATGAATAATAGTAATAATGATGTTTGTATTAGCAAATAACACTGTAAGAATGCACCTGCCAGTCCAAAAGCGGAATGGTCGAAGGTTTAATGCATGTTCGGTCTTTTACTTGCGCCTCTGAATTTGTCTGGATTTAGTTTCAATTTTAGTCTATCTCCGTTCTTAATCTGACTACAATTTCAAGTGATCATTAAATTTAGGCAATATTCTTAATTAAAAACTGATCACAGATATCGATTGCACATTAATTTAGATATTTGATTTTTCTGGAAATCCCATACTTTCAATTCTTCGTTCATGAGGGACCAGGTATCGCTTAGCAATTCACTCGGCCAACAGTGAACGCACGGACACAAACTCGTCAGTTCTGAACTTACTCAGAGGGTGCAGAGTGGTTATAATACCTTTAAGTGATCTGCGCCTGCATACTCATAACAAAAAGTGTATTTCTTCCTATAACCATGAGAGCTACACCGTGTTAAGCCAGTGACAGTCAGAAATCCAAAGTCTCCCTCATGGTGTTCCCAATGGTTCATCCATTGGTGCTTGGTGTGATCTGTCCTGAATGCAGATTTGCGGAAGTACCACTACACATTAATCATCTGAAATTATTTCAGAAGAGATCAGAATAAATCAAATATAACAATTTATTATTAGTCAGATAAAGTTGTATCATGCCAGTTACATAAAGATACATAACATTTCTTTGAACATAAGTTGTTCAAAGATTAATTTAAGGATAAAATATATACCTGACTTCAAGAAGATACATAGTATGGAACATATGAAATACACTCCACACTACGGGCTGATCTGGCTACAGAATCGCGCCCAGTAGTGTTTTTTCACTTCCCTTATATACCCAAATAACAAAGCTTCAGATCAGTTGTAAAAACCTTTTGGTAGTTTTGGTTCTAGTGCTCCAGGGTCGCACCTGGATGAAGATGGATAAACATTCCCGCAGACCTCTAAAGGGGGACACACCCCCTCCTCAGTAGAACACAATTCTACAAAAGTTTTCAATATTTCCCATAATATAAGTGACTACTGTGAAATTGAGACCAGTTTACCAATCTCACAGAGACCTTTAAAATGATACCAAACATGAAAGGGAAAAAACAACATTGAACACTTGTGGCATATGGATATTCCTGCTTTTGGGGGAAGAAGAGTGATGGAGGAGGGGAAAAGAAGGGTGAGGAAGGGGGTCGTAAATTATTATTATAGTTTAAGTTTGGTCAGGGTGGTGTTGTTTGTTCTCTTTGGAGATATTTTCTCCAGATTTCCTGAGTTTTGGCTTCACGAGGAGTTAATTTCATAAAGGAAATAATTCCACTCCCTACAACACCAATTATACTAGTATCTGTGAAAATGCTTCTATAAAATACTATATATTTGGACGAAATTGGATGCTGTTAAGTTGTGTTGTAGCTAATGAAGCTTCCTTCTGTTTCGCTTGTCTCTTGTTTCTCACTTTTGGTCCACCTCTCTGTGACCCTCTTCTTCTCTGTCTGCACATTGGGTCAAAAGAGCAAAAACGAGCATGTTGAAATTGATACTTATTGCTGAAAAGCAATTAGTGAAGTACAAGACCTTTCAAGTTAATGATAACAAGCAGTGGTGTTGAAGAGTGCACTCTCGGCCAATTCATCCGGTCAATAACCAGAGAGGAAATATAGACTTTAGTTTCTCTCTGTGTGTGTGTGTGTGTGTGTGTGTGTGCGCGAGTTACTGGACCCATTCAAACACAGTAATTGAATCTCTTTCCACTAACTTTGTCAACCTTGGCCTACCTAAATAAGACTTGCCATGCAACCTTTGATAAATGAAGTGAGTCTGAAAAGGAACAAAATATGTCTGGAAAAAGTCAAAGGTAGGATAGTAATGATATAGAAAAGTTAGCACGAAGGTCACACGTCCGACGAAGAGAAAAGCGTCTTGCGCACACTCTTGTCAGGGCGCATTTAACTGGTGTGAAAAATTGCATCGCCAATAGGCAGCTCTATGTTTAGAGTCTGGCTTTCTCTCGGACCTTCACTCTTGATATTCACGTTGTTTTTGATGTTCATCGGCCAGAATGATTGATGGCCTGCGCCACGCCTCCAAGGCCACCTGACAGTCTCATTGTCTGTGTTCCTTCATCAGTCTACCCTCTCTCTCTCTCCTCGAGACCTGTTTGCATTCATCCTCAAGGGCAAAAAACCCTCATTCAGCATCTGAATACACCACAAAGTAGCTAAACCACAAGTGACACATTTACTTTAAAGGGAAAATGAATCAAGCGAGTCCTGGCGGAAGAGACGGAGCCCCAACGGTAAAGCCGAGCATCACACTAATGCGAGTCTCCTGTACCGGAGCCAGACACGGAGCAAAGGTCAGACGCACTTGTATGAATTCCAAGTAAATTACAATAATCACAATGTTTTAGCCAGAATCCTAGATCTTTATGTACAGGCTTCTATATTCTCAAAACAACTTTTGTTGAGACGCTCGAGGCCCTGCGTTATCAGCGATGCAGGGAGAAAGGCCATTGTGTAAGCGATATAGCAATGTTTCCCTAGACATTAAAGGCTCAGTTATCTCTCTCAGTTCAAATCTATCTGTCCTGGCACGATCCTGCAATAACAAAGTTAAAATAACCTTGAAAAGAACAGTGTACTGAAACAGGACAAACATTCAGAGCAGACAGAAGACTAGCTCAGTCGACTCTGAGCTTTTCCTTTCAGGGCTGGAACATTCTATCCTACAATGACACAAATCCACAATTTCTGCAGAGTCTAGTCTGGATTTTGAGAGGTGAGCCATGGGGATCTGTGTATGTGTGGACTTTGAGAAGCCACACTCCAGGTTACTGCGCTCTTTTCGTTATCTGAAAAAAATCATCAACAATTATGATTTAAACTCAAATCAAAGTCCGCATTCAAATAAGATTTTAGTTTTATGATGCATTTTTGTGAATAATGACTTGTGTATTCCTCATAAAAAATGTGTGTGTGTGTGTATGTGTAAACTTGGTAGGGCTGAATGATTTTGGGGGGAAAATACCATCCATCCATCCATCCTTCCTTTCTTCCTTCCTTCCTTTCTTTCTTCCTTCCTTCCTTCCTTCCTTCCTTCCTTCCTTCCTTCCTTCCTTTCTTCCTTTTTGATGGGCTTGTTGGTAGGACAATTTGGTCCAAAATGTTGTGATCTGACTATTATTATTATTATTATTAAAATATTCAATAGATTAAGAAATATTATTACTGTAATATTTTACTGCAAAATAAAGCAAGACTTTCTCAAAATAGGGTAACAAACAGGTAAATAATAACAGTAACTTTAAAATATTAATATTTGTAGCGGTCTTAATTTATTCATTATCAAACATTATTGTTGTAAATTTAATTTAATTTAATTACATTAATTTTATTTTATTTTATTTTATTTTATTTTATTTTATTTTATTTTATTTTAAGTGCTTGTCATTACAGGTTTTGGAATACGGTTGGCCCATGTTCTGTTCTTGCATTTTTTCTTGCATTTTATAAGTGTAAGTTCATAATGAAAAACACAGTATATATATTTAATTAAATCGGAGCAATCTCAATGTGATAATCACACATAACCATATTGCAATTTTTGTTTAATTTTGAATAATAACGCAGCCCTAGAGCTTGTTCACCATATGCTTTCGTTGTATTAAAAATAGCAAGCATGAATGTTTCTTTTTCACAACCTCACTTTTTATATTTAATTAAAGAAAGAAGTTATATGTGCTTGAAAAGAAGAAGCCTAAACGTCTAGTAATTTTTTTGCAAACGGGTTGTTTTAACTACACTCACAATACTTTTGGTTCATTTTTAGCTTGATTTGAATCATAAATCTGAAACTGCTCTTTTCTTTGACTATAAAATAACCCGGAAGTGTTGCCACCGAACGTTTGTTTGAAAACAGTAATTTCATCAGTTCAGTCCTATATGACCTTGCTGGCTTTGGTTCAGACGGCAGGAGCGGAGCAGGAGCAGTGTGGAGTGTTTTCTGTGGAGTGTGTTTGATTTAGTCCAGCGAGTAGTTAAGAGCCCAGACCTCATCCATCAGGCACTGACGGGAGTGCTGAAGTGTATTAGAGCACAGAACCGCTGTCATTATCTCTTATGATTCCCTCCTGACACTCAACCTATCATGTAAGCTGTCTTCTATCTCCTTTTCTTTGTTCTGGCTTTCTCTCTCTCTCTCTTTCTATATTCTCTATAGATTCTCTCTATATATTTCAATTTGAGATTAAATGCTTTATATTTCTCACTTTCTTCTCCTTGTTACCCTTCCTATTACAGTTTCTGTCCAATCCAATGTCTCTCTTCTCTCCTTCTAACACACAAACACACACTCACATAACCTAAAATGAATCCGTCTTTGTAACTCCACAGGACACCTTTGCCTCCTGCTGAAGTTACGCTGTCTTTTGGATTCTTTAGCATGGTCCCCACAGAGCAGTTGATTTACATCGTATGGTTTGAGGCCTCGGAACTCACTCCTGTCACTCAGTCACTCACTGTGGTCCATAGCAAGCTTCTGTATAAAAATAGTTAAACTAAAGTTACTCTTTTGAGAAAGTAGTATGTTACATTGTAAGTTATATAAAGAAGTGATATAGTATATTATATCATCCACTGTAAAAGGGTGTAGAAACAATTTTAAATCAGATATTGCTAGTAAATTTCACAAAGAAACAGCTAGTAACAAAATGAATTTAAAAATTAAATTTTAAAGTAGAAACAAAGTTGTTAAATTGAACTCCCTCAGCTTCCGCGGTAAAAATAATATTTGGTTTGCTTTTCTTACAATTAAGATTCACATTACCTGAGAATTTCAGTTTACTGTCAGTCGAGGTCCCCGGATACTTAAAACAATTAACAGTTATCTATTGACTAACCACATAATGTAATTCAGGGTTTCAAAGAATCAGGTATTAAGAAATTAATAACTTTACTCTTCATTGTAAAACTTTACTCTTTATTGTTCATGCATAAAAGTCTGAAGAGGGATTGGAATGGATGAAAATCAGTTAGGATCACACTTCCGTTCAAAAGTTTGGGGTCAGTATGATTTTGTAATGTTTTTTTTTTTTTTTTTAAGTCTCTTATGCTCAACAAGGCTACATTTATTTGAACAAATACAGTAAAACTGTAATATTGTGAAATATAATAATAGTAATAATAATAATAATATATTTAATTTATATAGCGCCTTTCTCAGGCTCAAGGACACTTTACCAAAGCAGTAACACAATGGACAGTCATTTCACATAGTCACAAACAGTCAGCTCAAATAATAAATTAAGTTGGACAGTAGACATTTGCCCAGTCCAGAAACAAAATGAAAACAAGATGAATACAGTTGGATATCATGATATGGCAAAGACACATATAAACAACATAGCAGCAAATAACAACATACAAAAATGGATAGTATTAATAAACAAACACGAAGAGCAGCAAATGCAGGACAGATACACATAACAAAAATACTTCGAAAAAGCATTACAACTGGTAGTGCAGAAGTTGGAAAGTGTCTAAAGTAACATAATTATGACTGGTAGTTGGGTAAACAAGTAGGCTTTAAATTGTGTTTTAAATTCAGAGTGTGAGGTTGTTGTCCTTAGTGCCAGCGGCAAAGAGTTCCATAGCTTAGGAGCCATGACAGAAAATGACCTGCCACCCACTGTAGATAGACAAAATCTAGGTAAAGTCAGAAGATTACACCGTGAAGATCGAAGTGATCGAGATGGAATGTAAGGAGCAAGTAAGTCAGAACGGTAACAAAGAACAAGGCCATTGAGTGATTTGAAGGATTTTATAAATAATGCGAGATGACACAGGTAACCAGTGGAGGTTAAATAAGACAGGGCTTGATATGAGCAGATTGTGGGTTAATATTCTTGCAGCAGAATTTTGAATGTATTGTAACCGATATGCTGGCTTACCGAGTGTGCAGGTAAGCCAGCAAAAAGAGCATTACAGTAGTCGATGTGCGATGTAATAAAAGCATGCACGAATGATTCTGCATCTTTTGGGCTAACATAGGAATGAAGTTGAGCTGTGCTGCGAAGCTGGAGAAATGCAACTTTGGAAAGTTTATTAATGTAAACATCCAGGGTGAGTGAGGGATCAAGAGTGTTACCCAAATTTCTAACGGTGGCTGATGGAAAAATTGTTGTGGCATCGAGTTTAAAGTTGGGAACATTAGTTGTATTTTTTGTTAAAGTTGGGGGGCCAGTAATTAAAATTTCTGTCTTGCTCAAATTCAAACTTAGAAAACTTAAAAAACATCCGTGTGTGTGTGTGTGTGTGTGTGTGTGTGTGTGTTTGTTCACTACTCACTGCTGTGTGTGTGCACTTGGATGGGTTAAACGCAGAGCACCAATTTCGAGTATGGGTCACCATACTTGACAATACGTCACGACTTTACTTTTTTACTTTACTTTTTACTTTTAATTAATAGATAGTGATGTAGTTTGGTGGATAGAATCTGGACGGCAAGCAGTATATATTTGAATATCATCAGCATAACAGTGATAATGAAACCCATAACCACAAATACTATGTCCAAGAGGCATAATGTAAATAATATACAGTAATGGACAGAGAACAGAGCCTTGGGGAACACCCTGTCTAAGTAGAGCAGTGGGGGATTTATAATTGTGCATAGCAATGTAGTATTGTCTATCGGTAAGATAGGAGGATAACCAAGATAATGCAGCACCTGAAACACCTATCTCTGAAAGGCGAGAGAGCGGTAATTTGTGACAGACAGTATCAAATGCTAAGCTTAGGTCGAGTAATAAGAGAATGATGATTAATAATAAGAGAATTATTACAATTTAAAATAACTGTTTTCCATTTGAGTATATTTTAAAATGTAAATTATTTCTATGTCATGTCAAAGCAGAATTTTCAGCAGCCAATATTCCAGGATTTAGTTTCACATGATCCTTCAGAAATCATTCTAAGATGCTGATTTGCCACTCTTTGAAACATTTCTCATAACGTTTAATTCTTGTGAAACCGTGATACATTTTTTAAAGATTCCGTGATGAGTAGAAAGTTTAAAATATCAGAGTTCAATTGAAATATAAATTTTGTGTAGCAATGAAAAAATCTTTACTGTAACCTGATCATTATTTAATGCATCATTGTTGTTAAATAAAAGTAAGAAATCAATTAATTTCTTTAAAAAATAATAAAAATAATTAATTAAAAAAATAAAAAGTATAAAAAATTAAATAAAAACATATTGACCCTAACTTTAGAGGTAGTGTACATCAATAATCTTGATCAGATAAAATATGTCGCCAAATGCTGCCAGAAACTTGATGCCATGTAGGGATTTGCGCAAAGTTAGTAGAGTATAACTACTTTTAGTTCATTTAACGAAGGGAAAAGGGGGTGTGATGGGTTCATTAAATCACAAACTTAATAAAAATTTAGTTTTCCTTTTGATTACAGGGTGGTGTTTTTACTAATTAAAATAATTTAACATCCTTTTAAAAATTCTTACACAGACCAGAGGAAGTCGAAGTGGAACAAGCCACAAATTAATATTCTTCTTGAATGAATAAACAAATTTAGCGTCATTGTAGTACACCTCTGAACCTGAACGGTGGCCCGACAACCATAAATTTGACTGTAAAATGAGTTGTTTTCCTGGTACCTGGGTAGAAAATAAATAAATAAATAAATAAATACGTAAATAAATAAATGAATAAAAACAAGTTGATATTTGTTATGCACAGGGGTCCGTGTCTAATTTCCCTCCTGTTTGTCAAATTAAATTTGCAACTTTTATCGAGACACAATAAATGTTAATGAGGCTCTGGATGTTTGGTACAGGCTTTATTTATGCGCAGAAGGGATTGAGGGAGATGCTTTATTTAATGAACTGCTTTCAAAGAAGAATGTTTTTCAATGTGCAGCCCATTTTATAATTTCTTACATAAGACAAACAGCTGTGAACAATAAGAAGATTTAAACATCACTTTAGGTCGCATATGTTTTCTTTGCTCTTGGCCATGTCCCCGTTTCTCCCTCAACACCTAAACGCAAGCTGCTGCTATTATGAGTACGGTCCATCTTGTGTGTTTTGTTTCATCACTCTTCTTGTCTTGGTGACAGAGAATTATGGGCAAATGATGGGATTTGATGAATGAAGATCTTTTTTCCTCTCCTGTCAGACAATACTGATGGACTGACAAAAGTATGAGATGTTCTTTTTCTGCATTGTCCTTTTTTATGCCACTTTCATTTTACATGTCATTACAGGTGAAATGAGCTCATGCTCACTGGGACACCGACCCAGACACTCAACGCTATTTAATTAAAAGAGTCAGTGAATACGCTTCTTTTGTTTTTTAACCATTTAACCCCATTTTGCTTGGAAATAATACAACAGCATCATAATGGGTGAGAAGCTCTTTAGCCTTGGGCATTAAACAGCATTCAAGCAAATTTGCTTTGTATGTGAGCTGGAAGAACATAATTCATTGAGTTAGCAAGCAATGTGTTTGCTGTTTTTCCTACAATTTAAATAGTTTTAAAATTTATCTCAGTATGAGGCATACCCTCTCAGGGTTTTAACTTAAATTTTTAATTCAATATAGATTAATTTATATTAATTCCACTTTCAATTATATTTACACATTTTCTGGTTAAAATCATAATTTACCTTACAACTAAACCAGTGCTATTTTTTTTCTATATTTTTATATAAAAGGATAAAAATTATAAAAATTAAATAATGGTAACAAACAGTTGGTAACATCCAACATTTTTTCAAATGACCTTTTTATTCTTTTATGAAAGTAAAAGTAAAAAAAAAAAAACAGCACTGGTTTAGTTGTAAGATAAATTAAGATTTTAATCAGAAAAGGTGTAAATATAAATAAATATAAATGAAAGCAGAATAAATTTGAAGTTTGAAAACTGTTGGTAACCAAACCACTTTTCAAAGTGAAATGTCCAGTGAGTGGGGCTAAAACATGCATTCAATATATGACCGTGGCCATGTTTTTATTACATTATTACATTGGTACAGGCACATTGCTGTGTTTTTAGTACATACCCCCTACACCATACCTAACCCTAAACCAACCCGATGGTGCTAACAAAAGAAAAACTGATAGAAAAACACGCTTGCTGATGCAACTTCCTTCTACACAGGTTTGAGCTGTTTTATCAAACTGTAGTTTCATTGGATTCATACCAAAGCGCTTCACTTAACAAGTGTAATGCTGTATTGCGTGAGTTACTGAGCAAACCTACTTTGTTAGAAAACCCATACAAATGAAACTGTATATGCGTCGCTAAAGTTAAAAGTATACATTTTCAAATATCTCAGCATGTTAAAATTGTTTTGAGGCCATAAGTAATTGTGCAAGACTTAGGCTTTTTAAAACGAAACTCTGGCCCTGTAAATCATAATTTGTGTGAAAAGGAAGGTTTTAGAGTTTTACTGCCTCTGATATTCATTTTAACTGGAAACTGCTGCAATTTGCGAAAATGTTTTTCGCTTTTTTGAGTTTTTCAAATATGTAGGTAAAGGCACATATTTACAATAAGCCTGGATAGCTTTTTTTTACCTTGTGAATAGCCCATTAATACATATTTCTACTAATTTGTCTTTATAATGCACAGCAGTCAGCCAATCACGGTGACATGGCTTCTCACATGACTTTTCCCATGTATTTCTCAATGAGAATGCTATGAGCTCAAGGGAATTCCTCTGAAATGATGCTGGTGTCACAATTGGACAGTAATACTTAAGAAAAATGTTTCCGCTGCATTTGTTTTGCTTTATTTTTATGCTGTCGAATATTTTCCTATCTAAATTCTTTTGAGGAGGCCCTGCCTCCTTCGTCTCCTCAGAGTTACATGTATACCAGCACTGTTTTCTCTGTGTTAATATTTCGAATGTAACCTGGCAGCGGAAATGAGCAGCCAGTAGCCCCCTCACACACACGAGTGCCAGGGAGGTAGCAGGTGGTGTCATTAACAGTACAGTGGAGTGCTATGATTGCATTTAGTGTGGTTGATGTAGGTGGAGGGTAATACAAGTCATTTTGCCCTTAGCCAGTCACCCTCTCCCTACAGAGCCCACCATCATTACCCCGAAACCAGCCTCACTGATGGATGCATGCACTGCATTTACTGGTTATTATAGAACTCGGATGACTTTGCTCTGACCCGATCCCGCTCTCACTCTCTGTCTGTGCTCTAATGCAACGTTGTTTTACTGTGTGCTGATAATGCTGTCCTTCATTAGATTGTCATGAAACAATTTTTATTTTGGTTGAAGTAAATACCTCCTTGTCGACCCCTGAGAGAATATCCTGTAACTGAATTGATCTGCAACTTTAGCATGTGGGTCAGTGACAATGCCCATGATACAGAAACCAGAAAAAAAGAATTTTATAAATCTAGTTTAACACACCCCTAGTAAAAAAAAGTATTATATTTAAAATACATTTATTTCATATTGGGTAGAGTTCAAATCTATTTACTGACATGATATGAAACTGATACTGATATAAAAAATTATAATGAAACTTTATTTGGATTATCACTTGTGCGCAATGCACAAGTCTTAATATTAAGTCTAAAATGTGTTTTAATATCACTATTGATGAGGATTGTAAGATCTTTTAATAATATCGGTCTTAAAATGAAAGATATTTAAAGTGTACACTTGCAATAGTTCCACTTTATCACAATCAAATAGACTTCAGTATATATTTAGTTGGACTTCAGCACTACTTCTGCACAATTAAAGTGCATTAAGTATAAAATTAGTTGTTCCAATTTAGCAGACTTTAAGTATACCAGTTTAGTATACCAAAAGTACAATTGCAGGATATTTTTATTATGTATTTAAATATGTTGTATTCTTATAGTATACTTATCATGAAATAAATGTATTTCAAATACATTTTAGTATATTTATTTTTCACTAGGGGCATGTGCCAAAATCATAGTAATGCACTCTTTGTATTGGCATGCGTACAAATTAAAAAGTAGCAACATACTTTCCTTACATCTTGTATACATGTGAGTGTATACATATTATGTACCATCATTTAAAAAAAGTGAAATTTTAATCATCAATATTCTTTTTCTTCTTCAGGTGACCCATACTCGGAATTTGTGCTCTGCATTTAACCCATCCAAGTGTATACACAGTAGTGAGCATACACCTGGAGCAGGGGGTAGCCATTGCTGCGGCGCCCGGGGAGCAGTTGGGGGTTCAGTGCCTTGGTCGAGGGTCTCACCTCAGTTGTGGTATTGAGGGTGGAGAGAGTGTTGGTTATTCACTCCCCCCACCTACAATCCCTGCCGGACCTGACACTCGAACCCACGACCTTCGGGTTACAAGTCCAACTCTTTATCCATTAGGCCACGACTGCCCATAAGCCCATAACTACATACGAAGGTTTTTTCTAAATTATTTAAACTAACCCCATTGGAAAAATGTGCTGGTGACAACATTTCAGCAACCTACCACTTACATTAATCCTTACCGATAGTGTTAATAAAAGTAAGTGTGAGATAAAAATACATTTGCTGAAACAATTATGAAAATTTAGCATGTTTGTACAAGTCTTTGAGCTCATTTGGAGAACAACCCGTGACCCTTGTTTCATGGTACTTGTACACAAGTGCAGTGCTGTACCAGGTGAGCTACAGAGCAAGTTTACTATGTTAGAAAAGCCATACTGTACATATGGAGCTGGTTAATGCAAAAGTCAGTGTGTATTAGTTTATAAAGCCTCCACTATGGTAAAAGTATTTTGAGGTTAGACATAGTACTGTTCAAGTAACCGAGTCATTAATAATCAATAATCTGCTCATGTATTTGTGTGAAAAGAAATTAAATTTGTTGGTGTTTTGCTGCCACCAGTGTTCATTTCATCTGAAAACTGCATTGAATTGTATCTACAGGTAGAGCACGATACGCTTTTCTAATGAGCCTATGTTAAAATATTTATTTAGTTAATATTAAAATTTAATAGATTTGGATAAAAAATTAGTGTTGTATTATTGACCCATAAGCTGTAAATGCTGATATGATCTGCATCTTTAACATTTGCAAATCAGGGGCCTTCTCTTCTGAATTATGAACGAAAACCTAAAAATATGAGTCTGATTAATGAGTCTGAAAAGTTTCTTGCCTCTAACTGATTTGCATAGTCAAATATACAGCATAACTTTTTCATAATCATTGTTTGTACAAAGTGTCTCTATGCATGGCGTTATTTACTGCAGTCTCGCATAAACTGCACGCAACACCTCGAGTTGTCTAAAACTCATGCAGCTAAATACATTGAGGCGAAATAAGACTTTGCCAGTTTGACAAGAGCGCAAAGAAATATGCAGATAGGAGCTCTATGGGCAGTGATGTTCAGCCAATTATAAATGATGTGTCCCGGTTGCTTGTGATTACAATGTTTTTCTGAGAGTTATCCAGGGATGAGATTAAAATAAACTCTGGAAGGGATAAAAATATATCTGACTATATTCCTAGTTTGAACTGTCTGTATTTCACCTTTAACCGATAGCTTCTGGTGACCTGAATATGAACTTTGTGGTGTTTAGGAAAGAGTGAAGGGCGCAAGGGAATAGTGTGATTGAGTTCTCTGGTGTTTATTCTAACACACTCATGCAGAGAGACTCTAGCTTCAGCATATTCCCTAGAGGCAAAAAACTGTTCCTCTTTCCCTTCGGCCATATACTGAATGACAGCTTGGAAATAATGATGTGTAAAAAGTATGGCAGACAAACAGGGCACACACACACACAATTTCTCGTGCATCCACATACACACGCTATTTGCATACAGCCAGGCTCCTGTCACTTTCAGACGACCATTATATCGCACCTTTCTCTGCTGCTATATTTGCTCTTTTCTATGCATCTGTTGCAGGTGGGAGTTTGGAGACCATCAGAACAAGAGTCACCTTCAGCAAGCTGTCACCAAAGGACACGCTCATCTCTTTCCTCTCCTCATTCCTGTCACACCAGAATATGTGTTGCTGCATATCTGTATCAATCTAAAAGAAGTTGTTTGGAAATGTATTTATTTATTTTTTTTATTATAATTTTTTTGTAGCCAGGCCTTTAAGTACAGTCTGTACCACAATCTGGCATGTATAGCATATGCTGTATGTGGAAGATATTGTCTGTAAAAAATAAATCAAACAAAGAAACAAATCAAAGTACATTTTCAGCATCTGCCAAATTAATGTAATATTTCCAGACATTTGAATAAAAAAATATTAGTTTACATTTCTATTAAATTAAATAGTTAAACTTAGCAGTGCCTTTGACCCATTTAAGACAAACAACCATGTATGTAATTTAAAATTACTTATAATGTCTTTCAAGTATGGTATATAAGTGTAAATATTATTGTTAATGTACTGTACTGAATGTGCTAAAAAGCATTTATGGTAAGCTAAAATATAATTCAGTGTCATTTCTATTGTATTTAAATATATTTGTTATTACACATTTGTAATGATGATGTTGCAATTTAGTAAAATATACTACAAATGTAACATTGAATAAAAATTAAAAAAATCAAGTTTTTAAAATATACTTAGGATTGGAAGGACACAGTCAGTACATTTAAGCACTTTTTTTCTTCACAAGTAGTATGCAGTGACATGACGTGTGGCCATGTATGTTGTTCCATACTCGGAATCTGTGCTCTTCATTTATCCTATCCAAGTACACACACACAGTAAAAAAAAAACACACACACACACACACACACACACACACACACACACGTATGTTTTTGTGAAAAGTGGGGACATCCCATAGGCGTAATGGTTTTTATACTGTACAAACTGTATGTGCTATTGCCCTACACCTACCCTACACCTAAACTTAGCCCTCACAGGAGACTGTGCATTTCAACTTTCCCCCAAAATAATCTCCCTCTGTATGATCTATAAGCGTTTTGAAAAGTGGGGACATGGGTCAATGTCCTGAAAAGTCACCTTCACCTTGTAATACCTGTGTCATACCTGTGTCATTATACAAATTTATGTCCTTTTTTGTCACACACACACACACACACACGCACAAAAGTCGGGTTACAAGTCCGACTCTCTAACCATTAGGTCATGACTGCCACAAATGAGAGGTTTTTCAGATATAATCTACTGATTTTAACCACAGTTTTCACAAATGGTAGTACAGAGAACAAAAAAATGTGTATAGAGTCTATAGTTAGAATATCCGCCAAAGTATATAACGGTAGTATAGGCAAATATACAGTTCTGCCCTTGAATATCTAGATAACTAACTTCTGTACGCCCCAGACTAATCTCTGAATATGTTTATGCAGATGTTGCACAGAAGCAATTAGATTAAAACTTCTGATCCTGAGAAAGTGGTTTCCTTTTTTGTGTGCAATATGCATCATCTGGTCAGTGGGCGATCTGTTGGCATGACGCCTCAGGCAGAGACTATCATTTTTTTTAAACAAATTCTCCTGTGATAATATTGATGACTCACTTTGGTTGGCCTCTAGTACTCATTTCTATGACTGTGTCTAATTTCTATGAAGTGGCGCATGCTGCTATGCGGGTATGAAATAACATCTACTCTGTATAAAGGGGAATATGAGAGAAGATTCTCTAAAGAACAATGTGCATTTACATTACCTTGTAACAAATGACTTTAGCATATTCAGAAGGATGAGGATGAACTTTACTTTTTTGTTCAACACTGAAAAGCATTTTTGTTGTAAGATTAATCTAACAATTTATCTGTAATAAAGAGTGTTATTAATTTCAAACACTAAGTCATTTTTTAAATGAACATTTATGCATTTTGGCAACTTTACACTTTAAAATAAAACAACATTCATTATTTTATGATTAAAAATGAATTGATTGTTATATCCAGTAAAATAAATTTACAAATCACTATTAACCACTGACAAATAAATCAACCATTTAGCATCAGTATGGTTTAATAGATGGAATAATGGTCACAAATGTTAATGTTCATATTAATTTAAAAGTCAAGAATAACAAGTGTATAAATATGCTGAGATATTAGACCAGAGAGTGACGGCACCACTACTCCAAAAGTGGTGGGGCAACATTTCATACAGAGAGTGACTGGCTCTCCTCGGCTGGCAAACTGTTTTCCTCGGTCTCTGCATGAGGAAAGCAAGTCACCAGCTGAGGAAAGCCAGTCGCTCTCTGCTCGAGGAAAGCAAGTCACCAGCTGAGGAGAGTCAGTCACTCTCTGTGTGAGGGAAGTGGATCACCAGACAAAAATAGCCAGTCGCTCGCTGCGTGAGGAAAGTGGATCACCAGCCGAGGAGAGCCAGTTGTTCTCTGCGTGAGGAAAGCGGATCACCAGCCGAGGAGAGCCAGTCTCTCTCTACGTGAGGAAAGCGGATCACCAGCTGAGGAGAGCCAGTCACTCGCTGTGTGAGGAAAGCGGATCACCAGCCGAGGAGAGCAAGTCACTTGGTGAAAAGTGCAATGCTGGCATATCAGTAGGAAACTGATCCACTGGGAAATGCAAATGAAGACCAGATGTCCCACTAAGCATGGCAACATGTGCCATTGGCTTCTGTGTGACAGATGACTTGTCATTTAATGTTAATACTGCCTCTCCCAAAAAACAATGAGCTTCATAGATTTCCTTTTTCAAGTTAATGCTTCAGAAAATACCAAACATGTCTTTCCTTTTGCTGTTTTTGAGTATGAAAATATTGCCCACATTTCTAAGATCAATGCCTGAACTATGATCATGGTGTGTGTGGAGGATTGCAATGCTATTTAGCCTCTCTGCTTTGGTAGTGGATCTCAGGTATGTTTTTAGTCAAGCTTGAGAATGACCTCTCAGCCGATGCAGAAGATTACAAGAAAGAGGCGAATAAGTTTGCCAACTTCACTGTAGAGTCGACTAGCTTGTCCAAGGCCTTTGATTTCATTAATTACATCTTGCATCGTAGCTGTTTGCTGTTTCTTCATCAACTCAGGTAATGCATTCAGTTGGTTTTGAAGGTGTAAAGCATCAATGTCTGTGTTGACGTGAGCGGTGACATTCTCAAAATCTTGCCGGGACCATCCACCTGACATTGTGGCTGAGAGGATCAGGTTCTCGATTGACTGATAGAGCTTAAATGTCTTCTGATCAAACCTCACCTCAATTTGAGTGATCAGAGCATCAATGATTTCATAGTAGCCCTGTCTGTAAAACTCCTCAGGTGAACTGAAACTGTGAACTGTATCAGATGCTGCATCAGTTTTCTTTGGTGATCGAATAACCCTAGGTCTGAGGCTCTTTGACATCAAGATCTGCTAATCTTCCCAAACAGTCCTGCCAAAGAGCTGCAACACTTTTTCATGTACGAAAAGCAGTGAGAATTTTTGTGACATTAGCCACTGATGATTTTGGTTCATTGAGAGACAAGTGGGGGCTTGAGCTAAGGGCCTCAACAGGCTCCAAGACATTCTCAATCAACATCAGGTCAAAAAAAAACTTAAAAGTTGAAAGTACCTTATGCAGTCCACTTGCCTTGCATCCTGCATCTGTGCTCTCTGATGAGCAAACACTCAAGGCATATTTCACTGTTTTGTGGTGTCGCAGTAATGATCTCACTGCCTTTCACGTTCTGCCCACCTTGTTGGATTAAGTTTGCTGAGTTTTCCAGAGGCAGCAGAATGATCTGCTTTGTTGCTTGCTGTCAGCATCAGCTGTGCTTGACTAAAAACATCCTCTCTTACACTAGATGTCAGAATCCACTGATTTCTTTATTATAATCAATGGCATCTCTTGTAAGTGAAATGGCCCGCACAGAATCTTGTATTGCCAAATTCAGAGAGTGGGCTGAGTGGGCTTCAGTTTTGGCCACCGTTGTAATTTCAAGCAAAACACAAAAATTGTCTCAGGTTACGTATGTAACCCCGGTTCCCTGAAGGGAACGAGACGCTGTGTCGACGACGCTACGGGAACGCCTTCAGCGTGACCGCGCTCTGAACTAGAGTGTAATCTGTCCAATGGATGGGCGAGACGTCATAGGCGGGTGACGTCACCGACCGGGAAGCATAAAAGCACGTGCGGTGGAGCCGGCGTTTGCTTCTAGGAATGAAGCAACCGCTCGCAGGGTTGCAGGAAGTATGGCCTCGAGACGCAGCGTCTCGTTCCCTTCAGGGAACCAGGGTTACATACGTAACCCGAGACGTTCCCTTCCAGGAACTCGAGCTGCGTCGACGACGCTACGGGAACGAGATGCCCACGCCACCAGACTTCCAAGTCCCTGCCCTGTGTGTATCCCTCAGGAGCACTACGAGGGCGAAAGAACAGAAGACCCGGGAGTGGCCCTAAGATCAAGGTCATAGAACTGAACAAAGGTGAGGGGTGTGGACCAACCCGCAGCATTGCAGATATCCTGCATCGAAACCTCTGCCAGAAAGGCCTTGGAGGTCGCCATACTCCTTGGCACATACAATTAAGCTTCTGGTCGGGCTCCCCAAAGGGAGGAGGACTGAAGGCCTGCAGCACGACAGGCTGTGGTATAGAAGAGGGGATCTAGGAAATAACCCGCTCGAGGGTAGAAAAACGCTTTGGCCAGACCAGGGGCAAAGACGAGATAAGAAGGGGCCATGAAGGGCCTACAAACTCCACTCTCTTAAGAGAAGATATCGCCAAAGGAAGGAAGTCTCAAAGTGAGAATGCGATAAAAAATATCTTCAATAGGCTCGAATGGAGGTACAGAGAGCTTCTAAAACCACAGCCAGGTCCCACGTAGGGACACGGGATCGTACTGGAGGCCTCAGCCTCAGCGCACCGTGGAGGAAACATGTAACCAGGGGCTGTCAACCCACTGTAAGGCCACCGAGAAGGGCGTGGTAGGCCGATAAAGCCACCACGTAAACCTTCAGAGTGGAGTGAGTAACCCCTGCGGAGAAACGGGCCTGCAGGAACTCCAGCACTGTACCAACCGGGCAGTTAACTGGGTCAAGGTGGCGGTCTCCGCACCAAGAAGTGAAAAATTTTCACTTCAGGGCATACAGTTTCCTCATAGAGGGAGCTCTGGATCAGAAGATGGTCTCAGCAACCTCGGTTGAGAGACCAGAAGCTATGAGCTGCGCCCCCTCAGAGGCCACAGCCACAGTTTCCCCAACTCCGGGCGGGGGTGAAGGAAAGTGCCCCCCGCCTGTGAGAGGAGATCTCTCCTGATTGGAATCTTGCACGGAGAGCCGTCGACGAGAGAAATCAGGTCCGAGAATCATACTCGGCCCGGCCAGAACGGTGCTACCGAAAGTAGGCTGACCTCGTCCTAGCGTACTCTCGCCAGAACTCCCGGGAGCAGAGCGATCGGGGAAAAACGTAAAGACGAAGCCTCGGCCAGGTCTGTACCATAGCGTCCAGTCCAGAGGATCTGGAGGAACTAGAGGGGCATAGCGCTGACTCTTGAGTCGCAAAGTCAAAATCCTCCATATCTACTTCACCACCACGGGTGAAGCATCCATTCCCCGGGCCTCGGCCCATGTCTCGACAGGATGTCTGCTCCCTGAAATACCCAGGGATATAGTATGGCTCTCAGAGAGCGAAGTTAGCCTGGGACCACACGAGGATCTGATGCGCCAGCCGTATAAGGGGCACAAGCGTAGACCTCTCCGGTGGTTGATGTAATAGACCACCGCTGTGCTGTCGGTGCGCACCAACACATGGTGATCTCTTATGTCTGGGAGAAAGTGCTTGAGTGCACGAAACATGGCCAACATTCCCAAACAATTGATATGCCACATTAGGTGGCGACCGCTCCACAGACCGCGGGCAGGGTGGCCACTCATGAATGCTCCCCAACCAGTGAGGGATGCGTCCGTCGCTAGCATTACGCGGCGACAAGGAGCTCCCAGCACCGGGCCCTGAGACAAGAACCAAGCTTGGCTCCACATGTCTAAGGCACGTAGGCATCGCCGCGTGACCTTGATCATGCGAAGCGGGTTTCCCCTCGGGGAGAACCCCTTGGTCTTGAGCCGCCACTGTAGGGGCCTCATGTACAGCAGGCCAAAAGGTATCAAGTTGGACGCAGCTGCCATGAGCCCCAGCAGTTCTGAAACTGCTTGACAGTGAGTGACTGGCCCTCTTTCACTCTCTTGACTGAGGTGAGGATCGACTCGATCCGAGCAGGAGACATACGTGCCTGCATCGTGGTCGAATCCCACACCACGCCTAGATAAGTGGTTCTCTATACTGGAGAAAGCACACTTTCTTGGCGTTCAGTCTCAACCCCTTCATGTGCGCGAGAACGACATCTCGATGCCGAATCGCCACCTGCTCTGATCAAGCTAGAATCAACCAATCGTTAATGTAAAAGTGCGGAGTGAGAGTGCAAGCCCAACGAGAAGAACCCGATATTGGTAAGCTTTGCCCCCAAAAGCAAACCTCAGGAACCTCCCGTGAGGGGGAAGGATGGAGATGTGAAATATGCGTCCTTAGATCTATCGTGACAAACCAGTCCTCGGACTTGGCCTGAGACACGACTGAAGAGTGTAAGCACCCTGAACTTCAGTCACATGACTAAGCGGTTCAACTGACGCAGATCTACCATCCTTCTTTGGAACAATGAAGTACCGGCTGTAGAACCCGGGCTCTCTTCCGTGAAGAGGGACCACCTCGATGGCCTCCTTCCTCAAGAGAGTGTCTACTTCCTGTTCCATGATCAGAGCCTGCTGGGGGCCCACGCACGTGGAAATCACCCCGGTGAAAGGCGGTGGCGGAGCGCCGAACTGAATACAAAGGCCTTTCTCTACAGTACGCAGGACCCAATGAGATCCATTTGGAAGTAGTTTCCACACTGCCTAAATGGTCTACTAAGGGAACCAGTCTCTCGAGACTGGCCTCTGATGTACTCAGAGCTGCTGGCACCAGGAGCTCTAGAGACCCCCGCAGGGGTGGCGAGCTTCTCAGCTCCGCTACACTTCGGGGCAGAAGAAACTGAGAACATCGCTCGCTGGAGCCAGCTGCACCCTGGAACTCTGGCAGGGTTGACAGACTGGTCTCCCGAGGGCACTGGGGGGGGAGACGGACACCGTATAATGAGGTGTAACCCGCTCTGCCCCAGAGGGGTCTGCCCTCTTAAGTCCTGGCCATAGCATTAGGACTGCCTCAGCCGAAGCCCCCTAATGAACAACGGTCCTCAGACCCGCGTCATTCCTAGGAAGATCAGGCTGATAGAACCAGACCCTGCAAGGCAGGACCCAAAGAGACACATTGGCAGTAGTTTTCACGGTGCCTAAATGGTCTACTAAGGGAACCAGTCTCTCGAGATTGGCCTCTGTTGTACTCAGAGCTGCTGGCACCAGGAGCTCTAGAGCTTCTCAGCTCCGCTACACTTCGGGGCGGAAGAGACTGAGAACATTGCTTGCTGGAGCCAGCTGCGCCCTGGAACCCCTGCAGGGTTGGCAGACTGGTCTCCCGAGGGCACTGGGGGGAGACGGACACCCGCTCTGCCCCAGAGGGGTCTGCCCTCATAAGCCTGGAGACTTACACCCGTAGGGCTTATTGGCCGAGGACCCCTTAGACTTAAGAACGGTCCGCAGATCCGGCTTAGCCTTAGAGGTCCCCGACCCAGAGCGTTTGCTACCACGGCCCCACCTCGGTGGGGTACGAGTAGCCATGCTCTGTTTTGTGCCTCTCTGAAGAGGGGCTGGCACGCGGCGAGGGCTGCTCCCACCCAGCAGCCCCCTGAGCTAGAGATAAGCGAGGGAGAAACCGCTGAAACGCCGCCGCCTGTATACAGGCCTCTTGGTACCTGTCGACGACGGAAATGACGGCGTCGCCGAACAGGCCAGAAGACACAAGCAGGGCATGCATAAGGAAGACCCTATCTTCTCCTTCATGTCAGATAGGGTCGACCACAGACAGCGTTTCTAGGGAGCTCAGAGATCATCTTATATTCCAGTCAAATTGATCCCCATCCCTCGTCCAGCTCTCTAAGCAGGTACGTCAGCTTGGTGCGCCTGTAACACTGCCATGGTGTGCAGACACGCAGCAGCCTGGGCGGGAGCACCCCTCGCCGTGTGCCAGCTCCTCATACATGGAGGCACAAAAGCAGAGCGTTGCGACCCGTACCCCCCCTGCCCTCTGGGTCGGGAACCTCTAAGGCTAAGCCGGATCTGCGGACCGTTCTTAAGTCTAAGAGGTCCTCAGCCAAGAAGCCCTGACGAGCGTGGCCCAGGGCTTACAAGGGCAGGCCCCTCTGGGGTAGAGCGGGTTACACCTCAATATACGGTGTTCGTCTCCCCCCAGTGCCCTCGGGAGACCAGTCTGCCAACCCTGCCAGAGTTCCAGGGCACAGTTGGCTCCAGCGAGTGCTTTTCTCAGTTACTTCCGCCCCGAAGTGTAGCGGAGCTGAGAAGCTCGCCACCCCTGCAGGGGTCTCTAGAGCTCCTGGTTTGGCCGTCTCCTGCCGGTCCTCCGCTTCAGGGCACTGAGCCAGCAGCTCTGAGTACATCAGAGGCCAGTCTCGAGAGACTGGTTCCCTTAGTAGACCATCTGGCAGCATGGAAACTACTGCCAAATGTGTCTTAGTGGGTCCAAAGTTCCAAAGAAGGATGGAGGGTTGCGTCCCATTTTAGATCTGCATCAGTTGAACCGCTCAGTCATGCGACTGACGTTCAGGATGCTCACTCTCAAACTGGTCGTGTCTCAGATCAAGGCCGAGGACTGGTTTGTCACGATAGATCTAAAATATGCATACTTCCATGTCTCCATCCTGAGGTTTGCTTTTGGGGGCAAAGCATACCAATATCGGGTCCTTCCTTTCGGCCTTGCACTCTCAACCTGCACTTTTATGAAGTGTGTGGATACTGCTCTGGCTCCCTTGTGACTCCAGGGCATCCGCATACTCAACTATATCGACGATTGGTTGATTCTAGTTCAATCAGAGCAAGTGGCGATTCGAAAAAGAGATGTCGTTCTCGTGCACATGAAAGTGCTGGGGTTGAGAATGAACGCCAAGAAAAGTGTGCTGTCTCCAGCTCAGAGAACCACTTATCTAGGCGTGGTGTGGGATTTGACCACGATGCAGGCGCGCATGTCTGCTGCTCGGCTCGAGTCGATCCTCACCTCAGTCAAGAGAGTGAAAGAAGGCCGGTCACTCACTGTCAATTTGAACTGTCAGTTTCAAAGACTGCTGGGGCTGATGGCAGCTGCGTCTAATGTGATACCTTTTGGCCTGCTGTACATGAGACCCCTACAGTGGTGGCTCAAGGCCAAGGGGTTCTCCCCGAGGAGAAACCCACTTTGCATGATCAAGGTCACGCGGCGTTGCATACATGCCTTAGACATGTGGAGACAACCTTGGTTCTTGTCTCAGGGCTGTGTTGGGAGCTCCTTGTCGCCGCATAATGCTAGCGACGGACGCATCCCTCACCGGTTGGGGAGCGGTCATGAGTGGCCACCCTGCCCACGGTCTGTGGAGTGATCACCATGTCACATAGCACATCAATTGTCTGGAGATGCTGGCTATGTTTCGAGCACTCAAACACTTTCTCCCAGACCTAAGAGATCACCATGTGTTGGTGCGCACCGGCAACACAGCAGTGGTATCTTACATCAACCACCAGGGAGGTCTGCGTTCGCGCCCCTTGTACAAGCTTCCTTGTGTGGTCCCAAGGCAGACTTTGCTCGCTCAGAGCCGTCTACATCCCTGGGTATCTCAATATGGGAGCAGACATCCTGTCGAGGCAGGGGCCGAGGCCCGGGGAATGGATGCTTCACCCCGAGGTGGTGAAGCAGATATGGAGAGCCAGGCACAGGTGAACCTCTTTGCGACTCAGGAGACAGCGCAATGTCCCCTCTGGTTGTCTCTAGTTCCTCCAGCTCCTCTGGGACTGGATGCTATGGTACAGACTTGGCCGAGGCTTCGTCTGTATGCCTTTCCCCCGATCGCTCTGCTCCCAGGAGTTCTAGCGAGAGTGTGCCAGGACGAGGTCAGCCTACTTTTGGTAGCACCGTTCTGACCGGGCCGAGTTTGGTTCTTGGACCTGATTTCTCTCCTCAACGGCTCTCTGTTGGAGATTCCCGTCAGGAGAGATCTCCTCTCACAGGCAGGGGGCACTATCCTTCACCCCCGCCCAGAGCTGTGGAGGCTGTGGATGTGGCCTCTGAGGGGGCGCAGCTCATAGCTTCCGGTCTCTCAACCGAGGTTGCTGAGACCATCCTCCAATCCAGAGCTCCCTCTACGAGGAAACTGTACGCCCTGAAGTGGAAACCTTTCACTTCATGGTGCGGAGACCACCACCTTGACCCAGTTAACTGCCCGATTGGTACAGTGCTGGAGTTCCTGCAGGCCCGCTTCTCCGCAGGGGTAACCCACTCCACCCTGAAGGTTTACGTGGCGGCTTTATCGGCCTACCATGCCCTTCTCGGTGACCAGACAGTGGGTAAGCACACCCTGGTTACACGTTTCCTCCGCGGTGCTGAGGCCTCCAGTACGATCCCGTGTCCCTACGTGGGACCTGGCTGTGGTTTTAGAAGCTCTCTGTAAGCCTCCATTTGAGCCTATTGAAGAGATCTCTGATTGCCTGCTTACTATCAAGACTGCCTTCCTTCTGGCGATATCTTCTCTTAAGAAAGTTGGGGATTTACAGGCCCGGTCAGTGGCCCCTTCATATCTCGACTTTGCGCCCGGTCTGGCCAAAGCGTTCCTCTACCCTTGAGCGGGTTATGTCCCTAAAGTCCCCTCTTCTATACCACGGCCTGTCGTGCTGCAGGCCTTCAGTCCTTCTCCCTTCCGGGAGCCCGACAAGCGGAAGCTTAATTGTATGTGTCCAGTGCGAGCACTGGACGCATACGTCCACAGATCTGCCCTGTGGAGAAGGACGGACCAACTGCTGGTATGCTTCGGTCCTCCGAAGCGGGGTCTGCCTGCCTCTAAACAGACCCTTAGTCGGTGGATCGTAGATGCTATCTCTATCGCTTACGAGTCCTCTGGTCTCCCCTCGCCTATGAGGATCAAGGCTCACTCCACTCGGAGTATGGCGGCATCCAAGGTCTTCTTGGAAGGTGTTCCTGTGCAGGACAACTGCAACGCTGCGGGTTGGTCCACGCCCCTTACTTTTGTCAGGTTCTATGGCCTTGATTTGCGGGCCACTCCAGGCTCGTCCGTTCTCTCGCCTTCGTCGTGCTCCTGAGGGATACACACAGGGCAGGGACTTGGAAGTCTGGTGGCGTGGGCATCTCGTTCCCCTAGCGCTTTCGATGCAGCTCGAGTTCCTGGAAGGGAACATCTCAGGTTACGTATGTAACCCTGGTTCCCTGAAGGGAATGAGACGCTGTGTCTCGAGGCCATACTTCCGGCATCCCTGCGAGCGGTTGCTTCATTCCTAGAAGCCAATGCCGGTTCCACCACGTGCTTTTATGCTTCCCGGTCGGTGACGTCACCCGCCTATGA
Source organism: Barbus barbus (assembly GCF_936440315.1). Taxonomy (NCBI): domain Eukaryota; kingdom Metazoa; phylum Chordata; class Actinopteri; order Cypriniformes; family Cyprinidae; genus Barbus; species Barbus barbus. The sequence continues at coordinate 17,367,601 of NC_136735.1, read as the reverse complement.
CGTCTCGCCCCCTATTGGACAGATTACACACTGGTTCAGAGCACGGTCACACTGAAGGCGTTCCCCTAGCGTTTTCGGCGCAGTGTCTCGTTCCCTTCAGGGAACCAGGGTTACATACGTAACCTGAGACGCTTTGATTGGTCTTTCAATCAAACGAGTTGAAGCGGCACTGCACGGACCAATCAGTGTATGAGTTTAAAGTATCGTGAGAGAGCGATTCAAAGCATATGGTGCCGTCTGCTCTATAATTGTTCTCGCAGTACGTTCATGTCATAATCCGTTTAGTTTCTGTAGTGTTGCTTCAAGTGAACCTGCCTGAAGTGCTGGTGCAGTCCCCTAGTAGTTTGAAAAGTGGTGGGTCAAATGCCAGCTCGCCTCTGTTGCCCCGGCGGCCCTGGTTCAAGAGCATAATAGATGTGGAAGGGATCTTATCCTTGGGGCATCATATCCCATCTTAACCTGCATATATGTTTTTCCTGCCATAGTTTATTTGCACTAAAGTGAATAACTTGTTGATTTATCATGGCCCAATGCAAAGCATATCTCAATATTGGTGCACTACTATTTCATTTAGTATCTGCAACATATTGTATATATTCACCTGTCTAACTCACTTATACTTGGCCCCTAATTGTGTTTGTTGTATTATCTGTGTTTAACCCTGTAAAGCCTAACACTGTAATGGGATACTAGACTTGGAGACATAGATATTAGTGAACAGGAGAAGTAGCTTCATTGCACAGAGGAACGTTTGCAGGAAATGGCCGCTGAATAATAGAATGTTTTTTTTCTCTTTATCAGGTTTCTTAAAGGAGAATGAGAGATATGATACTGATGTCTGAGCACACACTTCAAGGAATGGAGATCTGTGGATTCCAGGAAGTGGGGAGAGTTAGGTGTTGCAGGTGAGTATGGGGAGGAGTAGACAGAGACACAGATCCTCACAGGAGGGAAACAGAAACATTTGCCACTGGAGAACAGGTAAGAGCTCTCCAAGCTTTGAAAAGTCGCCCATGTTGGAGACCAGACAAGGAAGGATTGAGAAGTGTATGTTCTTATAGTGATGGTTATTGATGCTGAGATTAGAAGCAGGTGGCTGATTAAAGCTCAGGAGATACTGAGCACTGAGTGACGGTGGAGCCTAGTTAAACTGTAATAGACATAAGAAATAAAGCTAGTATTCTTTATATATATATATATATATATATATATATATATATATATATATATATATATGTGCACTGTAATAAATGCACTGTTCATTGTTAATGTTTAATAACTGTCACCTGTCCCCTCAGAGGGCCGCCTAAATTTACTTCACTACATTACAATTAAATCCTAATCTAATCATGACAAACTATACATCGTTGGAAAAGTCTAAGACTCCTAAATAGATATTATACCACTATTTGTTTGTTACAAACTATGTAGGAACAGTAATAGATTAATTTATGACAAGAGTGCACCTCAAAAATGTACATAACAGGAGTTGTGACATTTGTAACCAAAAATCTTTTCGTTGTCTTTTTTTCTATCACATTTTAGTAATCATCATGAATTATATATCAATTGAAAGCCTTAAACCTCAACATTCATCTTGTGAAAATCTGCCTTACCATAGAAATGGTACTACAAAATCATGTTGCAAAATCTGTTCGTTTATGTATTATAATTGTATAGTGCACTTCACGTCTATGTTCAAACATGTAGGTGACAGTTAAGATGCCGTCTAATGTAAGTGTATAAAGTCAGTAAAAAAAGTCAGTATACATTTTCTGTAAGCAATGAGGACCATAGACATGTTTCTTATGCAGTTTATTGTGGAGAACATTATCTAGCACAATAATTATATGTTTCTGCTTTCTAGAAAAGACACATCTAGGTGATAAAACACTTTAAATTAAGGAACACATTAATGCCTTATACTATATGACCATAAAGGATCTATATGGCCATATAAAATAAGTCATTAATATGTGCTTTATAAATAAACAGCCAATATTCTAGTAATATGCCTGCTAATAAGACACTAGTAAATAGTAAATATGTGCTCCTTAATCTAAAGAGTTACTTCAAACACTAAACAGCCAATATTCTAGTAATATGCCTGCTAATAAGACACTAGTAAATAGTAAATATGTGCTCCTTAATCTAAAGAGTTACTTCAAACACTATACCTAACATGATGCTTCAAAAACACATTTGAAAAGTTGGTAACACTTTAGTTTAGCGACGAGTTCTCACTATAACTGGTTGGTTATTAGCATGCATATTATTAACATATTGGCTGTTTGTAAGTACTTATAAAGCACATATTCTGCATCCCTAATCCTGCCCAATACCTAAAGCAGAACATTAGTAGTTTATTCAGGCCAAAGCCATAGTTAATGGTTTGTTAATTGTGAGAAATGGACCATAAAATAAAGTGTGACAAAGAAATTTCCAATCTATACATCCATCACGTGGTCTGGATTCATAAGACTCGATCAGTCTATACTTTTTAAAGAATCAAATGATTGGTGTTTGTTTCACTATTCAAATTCAACTCCATAAATGCACACATTTTCAAATGATCTCACGTTGTAAAGATAACATTGTGGCTAAAAAAAATTGTGTATAAAAAAATATGATACAGTAGGCTTTGGGGTTAACATTTTAGATTAAATGTTGTATTTATGTAATTATTTGAAGTATAAATGTTGGCTGTTTTTCTTTCTCTCTCTCTTCCTCGCAGGAGAGAAATGGCAATAACGTGCTTGGCTTGACTTTGCAAAATCATTCTTTATTCAGTTAAATTTTAAATTGCGATAAGGACAAATGGCTGTGGTAGGTTATATACTGTATGTGAGCTTGATAAGCCGTTGGTGGTCGTTGAAATGAATGTCACACTAAACCTCCTCTCAGTGATGAAAAGAGATTTGTCCAACGGGTCTCAAAGGATTGATCTTACTCCAACGGCATGTGTGATATTTAAAGCTGCAGCAACACCTCAAGTTGTCAACAACACAGGCTGCTAAATATGTTGAGGCGCAGAAAACTCTGCCACTTTGACAAGATTGCTGGGAAATATGCAAATAGGAGCTCTATGAGAAGTGATGTTCAGCCAATTATAAATCATGTGTCAGTTGCTTATGCTTCCCGTGAATGTCGAGGGTTGTCCAGGGTGAGTTTAAATAAGCTCAGCAGATATAAAAATATCCCATGATATTCAATGTGATGGACAAAGATTTGACCGAAGACCCTGAAAGAATTGATTTCACTCCTAATGACCATCTAACTGTCTGTCCCGACTATAATGGTAGTAATTCCCCTTGATATATTTTGCTCGTTTCATTTTAATGTTTTGTCTTGGCACACGTCTTTTCCATAGGATTAGTGCTTGACTCATTCTAGTCGTGGGTAGGAACCATTGTCTATCATTTTGGTGAATAGCAGGACACTTGGAATAAACAATTCATACTTATCAGATTAGGAGGTGCGAAGGAACTAAAACAGACTGCAGCTATAATAATCATAACATTTAAACTAATTTAATACAAGCCTTCATTTAAATTTCACCCTTTATATTTGATGTACTGTTCAATTAAATTTAATTCAAGTTTATTTGTATAGCGCTTTTTACGATACAAATCGTTGCAAAGCAGCTCTACAGGAATTTAAGTTTCCACAATATATTTATATATTGCAGAACCTTAATATGTTTGACTTATGGCAAAATTTGGTAATTCTGTATGTTGTCTGAGCATTGGCATCCTCCGAAGTCCTCTGAGGGGTTGGCATTATCTTTTCTCAGGTGTTCGGTCATCTCAGATCATTTAAGGGTTGGATCCAGACTGAAGCTTCTGTCATTCCTAGTTACCACGGGATGTTAATGCCGTGGCAGAAACAGAGAAACAAATAGAGACATAATTAGCGTAGCTGCTGTTCCATATAAGCAAAAATTATTTGTTCAACCCAAGCTAAAGAATAATAATAAATATACATTTGATCAGATATAACTGCAGTACAAGATTATAAGATACATTATGTGAATGCTTGGCTAAAGAGATGTGTCTTTAATCTAGATTTAAACAGAGAGAGTGTGTCTGAACCCCGAACGTTATCAGGAAGGTTATTCCAGAGTTTGGGAGCCAAATGTGAAAAAGCTCTACCTCCTTTAGTGGACTTTGCTATCCTAGGTACTACCAAAAGTCCAGAGTTTTGCGACCTTAGGGAGCAGGTTGGATTGTAGCGTGGTAGAAGACAAGTTAGGTACGCAGGAGCAAAACCATTTAGGGCCTTATAGGCAAGTAATAATATTTTGTAAATGATACGGAACTGAATAGGTAGCCAGTGCAGAGACTGTAAAATTGGGGTAACATGATCATATTTTCTTGACCTGGTAAGAACTCTAGCCGCTGCATTTTGGATCTGTAGCTTGTTTATTGAAGATGCAGGACAACCAGCTAGCAGTGCATTACAATAGTCCAGTCTAGAGGTCATAAATGCATGAACTAGCTTTTCTGCATCAGAAACAGGTAGCATATTTCGAAGCTTGGCAATGTTTCTAAGATGGAAGAATGCTGTTTTTGTAACATGGGAAATATGATTTTCAAAGGACAAATTACTGTCTAATATAACACCCAGATTTTTGACTTTAGAGGACGTGACAATGCATCTGTTACGGGAGTGACGAGACGTGAGACGTGCGGATCCATTTGCGACGCTTTATTAAAAGACGTGGTCATACAGGCAGGGTCGAGAGACAGCAAACAGGTATGGCAGAGGCAAGACAGAGCAATCCGTGGAGCAAGCGTGGGTCGACGATCGGCATACCAAATCCAGACAGGGCAAGGCAGAGAGAATAATCCAAAAACACGGGCAGGGTCAGACACGGCAAGATAAACCAGACAAGACTACTAAGGGAAACGCTTTGTATGCAGACTAGGCTAACAATACTCGGCGGTGAGCAAGAGCAAGTCCCAGGCTTAAGTAGAGAGTGGTGGTGATTGTGAAATGGTGATCAGGTGTGGGTGTGATAATTGAGAACAGCTGTGCGTGATTAGGGAGTGCAATGGATGGTGGGAAATGGAGTCCAATGTTCTTGTGAGTGAAAATAGTCACTGTGGTGAACGGGTGACCTCTGGTGGTGAGTAAACTGAAGTGCATGGCCAGGATTCGTAAAATAGCCCCCCCCCCCCCCCCAAGGAGCGGCTTCTAGACGCTCCGATACAATCAAGGAGGGCGGTGGAGCGGAGGCGGAACAGGGGAAGGGATGGAGGGCCAGATCCCTGCGGAAGTGCAGAGGCCGGGGATCGAGGCAGAGCCAGCAGGGCAGGAAACCAGGGTGGAGCCAGATGGCATGGGAGCCCACCAGGGCGGAGCAGGCGGAACAGGAGCCCACCAGGGCGGAGCAGGCGGAACAGGCGAGACCAGAGCCCACCAGGGCGGAACAGGCGAGACCAGAGCCCACCAGACCGGAGCAGAGGACCGCCACGGCGGAGCAGATGACCACCAGACCCGAGCATAAGACCACCACGGTGGGGCAGACAACCACCAGACCTGAGCAGAAGACCACCATGGCAGGGCAGAGGACCACCACAGGGAGGCAGACAGGGCAGGAACCCATGACAGAGACTGGGATCTGGGGAGAACAAGGACAGACAACACAGAGAGAGCAGGGACAGACAACACAGAGAGAGTCCTTGTTGCAGGGCAGGACGGGACCAGAGTGCAACTGGGCGAAGCAGGAGACCCCCAGAACCAGACAGCTGACCACCACCGCTGAACAGACAAAGCCGGAGCCCACCAGTGTGGCGTAGACAGGGCAGAGGCTCTCCACGGTAGAGCAGGCTGTTCAGGAAGCCATGGCAGGATCAGGGATCTGGGGAGAGCAGAGACAGACACCACAGGGAGAACAGAGACAGACAACACAGAGAGAGTCCCCATGGTCCCAGGGGCCGTGACAGGGCAGGTCGAGAGTTCGTAGACGGTCTCTATGGCCGAGACTGGGCAAGACGAGGATTCACAGACGATTTCCATAGCCGTGACTGGGCAGGACAAGGATTTACAGACGGCCTTCATAGCCGTGACTGGGCAGGACAAGGATTTGCAGACGGCCTCTTTAGCCGTGACAGGGCAGGGCGAGGATTTACAGACGGCCTCTTTAGCCGTGACAGGACAGGGCTTGAGTTCACAGACGGCCTCTTTAGCCGTGACGGGACAGGGCGTGAGTTGACAGACGGCCTCTTTGGCCGTGACTCGAGCTACAGGAAGTTCTGGAGTGATCTCTGTGGGGTGCTCAGGCAGCACGGACTCTGAAGGATCGGGAACGGCACTCCTGGTCGTGACATGAGAACTGGATTCTCGGGGATCTGGATCGGCACTCCTGGCCGTGGCTGGAGAACTGGCTTCGGGATCGGCACTCCTGGCTGTGACATGAGAACTGGATTCGGGTGTAGGTGCCACCATTTCGGGAGGTTCTGCAGCCGAAGCCGCCACCTCTGGAGGCACTGGAGCAGACTCGTGGACAGGAGAGGCCTCAGGAGCACAGTGTGCAGCCCACACACTCAAAATGGCAACCGCCATAACGGGAAGCACTGAGGTCAGGGGAACAGTCTCTGTAACTGCCAGGGTTGAGGCCCTGGGAATGCCAGCTGCTCGCACCGATATCAGTAGTGGGTCCCTTATGCTGGAAAATCTCTGGGTGTGACAGACTCTGGCAATCCGGCTGAGGCGTGAAGAGACTCTGGCTGAGGAGCTGAGACGTGGTGTGACTCTGGCTGGAGCACTGTGACGTGCTGTGACTCTGGCTGGAGCACTGAGACGTGCTGTGACTCTGGCTTGGCAGGCATGACGTGAGCGGACTCTGGCTTGGCAGGCATGACGTGAGCGGACTCTGGCTTGGCAGGCATGACGTGAGCGGACTCTGGCTTGGCAGGCATGACGTGAAGGGGTGTTGTTGTTGCCGCCATTTTGCGAGTGAGTGCGGTGTCACGTTCCTCCGCGACACCCACAGTAAAAGAAGAGCCCACACACAGCAAAGCATAGTCCATAAATTGACTGAGAGATGAACGGGGACCCTCGCGGATTAACTGTGACCGGAGCGGCTGATTAATGCCCTCACAAAAAAAATCTATTAACAGATAGTCCGGTAGATGGGAGTCATTAGCCAAAGCCAAATACTCAGCGATGTAATGCTCTAGGGATCGTGTGCCTTGCTTAAGGGTCAATAATAAGAAGGCTACATCCATACCTGACCGAAGTTCGTCAGAAAAGCTGCTGGATCCATGTTGGGCCGAGTATTCTGTTACGGGAGTGACGAGACGTGAGACGTGCGGATCCATTTGCGAAGCTTTATTAAAAGACGTGGTCATACAGGCAGGGTCGAGAGACAGCAAACAGGTATGGCAGAGGCAAGACAGAGCAATCCGTGGAGCAAGCGTGGGTCGACGATCGGCGTACCAAATCCAGACAGGGCAAGGCAGAGAGAATAATCCAAAAACACGGGCAGGGTCAGACACGGCAAGATAAACCAGACAAGACTACTAAGGGAAACGCTTTGTATGCAGACTAGGCTAACAATACTCACAAGTTTAAGTCACCATTATAGTGATCAGTAAATGTTTAAAGTTAGATTTTGTTTGGCTGTTATAACTGAGTTATACCAGAGAGACAAGCAAAGAGAGAGAGAGAGAGAGAGAGAGAGAGAAAAAGTATTGTTTTACCTGAAACTCTGAACTCATTCAGAGCCTAATCTCTGAGTTTTACATTTACATTGTTGATTATAGCAGCCCTGTGATTCTTCAGCATAAGCTTCCCAGCATTTTCAATACAGTCTGAGGGATTACCTAAAAGTTGTTTGTTCAAAAATCTTTGAAAAAATTATTTTATTTAGACACACAAACATCATCAAGAATCAACCTGTGAATCTCAACAACGGTGACCACCAATAAAAATTCATCCATGGTCCCCATTATGCATTGCAGGATGAATAAATTATTAACTGAATTGTCTTAGTAATTTCCTTTATTTTTATTTATTATTATTATTTTTTTTTTTTTGTATGTGACTTTTAGTAGCTTGTTTTCTGAATATGCTGTTTGTCACCATTGTTGAGATTCCTACGCTGATTCTTGATGTTTGTGCGTACCTAAAAGAGCTTTTTTTTAATTGTCAGAACAACTTTCAAGAAATCCTTTTAACTAGTGGATACTGTAGAATCACAGGGTTGTTATAATCAACAAGGTAAATGTAACTCTTTTAGGTTTAGGCTCTAAATGAGTTTGGTGATTCAGGTCAAATGATTGTTATGCAAAAACACAACCAACATCACAAGTCACTTTTATCTTTTTGCGTTTCTGTCTGTTATAACTCAGTTATAACAGCCAAACAAAATCTAACTTAAAAAATGTAAGGGTCAAGAGCCCAAGTAAAGCAAACACTGACCACTATAATTGTGACATTAAAGTTTTGATTTTCGTTTTCGTTTTTGGCTTGTTAACATCCGGCGTCTTCAATAATGGTCAGTCATCACTCAATTAATCACTTAATTATCTCATTAACTTTAACTCTGCTTCAGTGTTAAATTAACACTCTTATTTTAACACTTTCACACTCTTGAGTATATATCTATATAGCCAAACTAAATTACCAAAAACTAATTACCAAAGAAAAAAGGAAAAAAGTGTAGGATGTAGGTTGGGGGTTTTAGTCATTTTTTATTCATTGATTGTTGATTGGATGGAGGCAGATCCAAATGTGAGATTGCAGCTGATTGAGTGGACTAAATTATTTTGGCATACATCACCATATGTTAATCATTTTGATTAAAAATGCATAGATGACTCATTTTACAGTTTCATATCATGTCCAAATGTTTTTGGTGGCTGCTTTATTCAATAAAAATGAACAGTCTTTTGAATTCTTAAACTGAACTCTGTGTATTTCAAGATTATTTGATAAAACATCCAAGGTCCCTTTGTATAGTTGGTGAATGCATGAAAATCACTTTTACAATTGCATTTGAATTCCCCACATACAATTTTAATCAACAAGACAGAACTTTAAAATATACAAGAGTTGGGGGTCGCAGGTGTTACAACTGAATATTCAGTAAAAAGGGAATAAAAGAGGGAAAGAAATGTCTCTGTTATATTAAATTCTGGAGTTTTACTGTTGAACTGCTTTTCTGATATAGAAAAGTGAGGGGGGGGGGGGGGGGGCAGAAATAGCCATATATTTTATCATCACTGGAATGGTTATCTTAGGTCATATCAACCTTTGTGGAGGTGACACAATCTCTGTGGAGTATAGAGTGGAGAAAGCTCTGCAAATATTGAAAAATAAATAAATAAAAGAACTTTATTATTTTTTGGACTTTATTCTATCTGTGGCAAGTCTATTTGGGGAATAAGAGTTCTGTGAATGATATGAGGCGTGAGCTAGACGATCTGATGAAAAATGAGTTACAGTGATGGTCAACTGAAGTGCAATCTGAGCTTGGCCTACCTTTGGCTTTATGATTCCAGGCCATTTCTCTATTTCATCAAAGGCTACACTCTCCCTCTGATCCATCACTGTCAAAGATGACATGCACTGGACAGCCTAATCATTCCTTCATCTCCAAGAATATGGAGAGCCATCGCTGATCGGCTGGAAGATAATATCAGCTCTCCCGTGGACACAGTATCTGGCTTTGACCAGTCAGAGTGAATCAATTGGGGAATCAATTTCGAGGTGACTGGCTTGTCTGAAAGTTGAAGTCTTCCTCACTAGCCACACATATGCATGCTACTTGTTAACCTGGAATTGGCTTATAATTACTAGCCTTGTGAAAGATCAATTATCTGGTCATATTTTAGACAGTTTGCTGTTTTGAAGGGCTCTTCTTGTTGTTTTTAAATTACTGTAATTAGCATTGGAGTTGTGTACTACAAGATGTGTCATATAAGCTACAGTATATGCAGAGATGGGCAGTATTTCAATTAAATGTATTTGAAATACTTATTTAATTACTAAATACGTATTTTGTATTTTGCTAGACAAACAAAAATCAAAAGTAATGTGTAATTAAATACTTTGAGAGACAGTATTTTGTATCTGAAATACTCAAAATACATAATCAAGTAAGTCTAGTTAATTTTTTTTCTCAGATAGTACAATATCTTTCTTCAAACACACACACACACACACACAAAAAACACTATTTATACATTATTTTACACACCAAGCTTCTTATTTACATTTCCTTGCATCACTTACATTTCACTGCTGGTTATACTCTGTATAATTGTGTATGTGACGAATAAAAATCTTGAATCTTGAATCTTGTACATAACACACCTGTACACACAAATACCATATAATTTTTTTATTTTGTATATTGTGGTCTTCAAAAAAATATATATTATTATTTCCTATTTACTTATTCTATTTTTATAATCTTTGTCTTGTCGTGTAACTGTCATTCTGTTTGTGCATGTCCTCTTGCATCCAGGTAAGTTCACCCAAAAAAACAAAAAACAAATCTGTTGTTAATACTCACCCTTGTGTCATTTCAATCCTGTAAGACCTTCATTTATCTTTGGAACATATATTAAGATATTTTTGATGAAATTCGAGACCTTTCTGTTCCTCTACAGTCAGTCATGCAACTTAGTAATTCAAGGTCCAGAACGGTAGGAAAGACGTCATTAAGTAAAACATTTTATGAGTGCTTTTTTTGCACAAAAAACATAATTTACCACTTTATTTCCAAAAATATTATTCAAACACGTCTTGTGGTACTCTAGTGAAGTCATGTGCTTTGTGTTGACGCAAGTCTTCTTTGGCATGAACACAGCACAGATGTGTTTTAATGCTTTTGTGAACACAATGCAGATCAATATTTTCATAAATAAAGTTGTAAATTATGTTTTATTGTGCAAACAAATTGGAGGTTAAACCACTGAAGTCACATAGAGTACTTTAAGGATGTCTTTCCCACCATTCTGGGCTTGGAATGTGTAAGTTGCGTTGGTGCCTATGAAGGGAAAGCTCTCGGATTTCATCAGAAAGATTAAAGAAGATCTTACAGGTGTGAAATTACATAAGGGTGTGTAATTAATGACATAAGTTCCATTTTTGGGTGAAATAAACCTTTAATTTGTCCATTGTTCCGACTGGAATAAAATGAAAGAAGCTGTTTTGGTGCTTAGTGCAAAGTGGCTAAGTATGTATTAAAATATATACTATCAGATATTGCTTATTGAATGTTCCCAGCCAGCAGACTTATGTGGGGCCAAGATGGGTGACACCTGGGCTATCTAACTGGGGCCCAGCCAGTTTTGTCCTCAGTTTCCATGAGGGCCCCACATGGGTCAGCCCAGATGAAACAATGAAATGAACACTGCTCAGTATGCATACTACAGAGTGCTAAAAGAAGACTTAAGCTGCACTGCAGTTCATTAGATAATTAAATGATTACTCTAGTACTGATTGAGCATTAGTGATGAACACCTGCTTAAGAAAAAAGAGACAAGCAGAAACACAACAGCTACTATTGACTTCCAGCCACAGCCTGCAAAACAACTGCAAATAAAAGACATTAAATCTCTGACGATCTCAGCAGAGGAGGATTAAACAACTCCACAAACAGCATCACCAGCTTCACTTATTATTTCAGTCAGACGTCTAGAGAAACTCTTATTGAGAAATACAAAGGTTCAGATGTTGATGTTTTTTGAATAAAATATTTGGACTTTATATTTAAAAAATTACCTCAAGTTAGCATCAGGTAGCTAGTTAGGTAGCCCGTTTTTTTTTTTTTTTTTTTTTTTTTTTTTTAAATAGACAATTTTGTAATTCATATTTATTGATTATATTCTTGTTTTTAAGCTAAAACTTCCTGTATTCTTGTTTTTAAGCTAAAACTTCCTGTACTCTAATTTTGTTGTAAATGTTTAAAGCAAATTGCTTTGTCAGACTGGGGGGAATTTTACCCCACCCATGGGGGCGTTTTGTCCCATAGGTGGGGTAAAAGGCCCCCTTGGAACAAATGTCATTTTTGTTAAAATCTAATAACATGAAAACTCTGGATATTTTTCATACTTGGTTTATAATTTATGCCTTTGTCACTAAAACTATGATAACTTTTCTGAACACATTTAACTTTTGTTTCACTGAAAAAAAGACAATCCTAAAGGGGGGCGTTTTCCTCCACTCTACCCTACAGTGTATTTTAACTTTAGGGGTTTTGAGGGTTTTTTTTTTTGTCTATTTATCTATTCATTAAAAGGGTCGTGCCAGTCATGGGATTCCTTTTTTTTTATATTTTTTTTACTGTTCTCTGAGGTCCACTTATAATATTATCAAGATTTTTACATAAAAAAACATAACTTAGAAGTAATTTACTACTTTCTGCTTTTTGACCCCCCTCACCGGAACGCTCTGGTGTTTGAATAGGCGTGGCGGATTGTAGACTCAGAAGGAAACACCCACTACTATGATTGGCTAATAGTTGTGTATGTTTGACAGCCTACATGCTTCACAGATGGACACTGCTGATTTAGGATAAAAATGCATCAATGCTCAGTACATATCAAATGACCTGTAATCAGTGTTGGGTGTAACGCGTTACTAAGTAAAGCGTTACTGTAATTAAATTACTTATCCACTGAAAAAGTAAAGTAAGGGATTACTGTTCATTTTTAGGTAATTTAATTACAGTTACTTATAAAGTACTTGCGTTACATACAGTAAATAATCTCAACAGTTCTAAAAGCAATATTGAATTTGAAATCTAAATTTACCGTCTAAAGATATTGAATGCAGCGGCTTTAACCCTCCGCGTGCGGGTGCGTTCACTTTCAGATTTTCCTGATTCACAGAGAAACCTTAAATACTCAAATCAGGGCCGGCACCAAGAGGGGGCATTCGCGGGCAGAGTTACGGTGCCCCCCACTTTCCATCCTCTCCCCTTCTTGCTGAACGTGATCGTTTCGAAAGCGAAAGTGAAACGGTAAAACAGCGCACATAAGAAAGCGATTGCACGCTTTAGCGAGCGTAAGAAACTGCACGCAATCACAGATTGCACGCTTCCCATCCCACTCCGAACCCCCCCCCCCACCACCACCACCCACCACACACACACAAAACGTGATTTGTGCCCCCCCCCCCCCAGAAATTCAAATGCCCCTCTGATGGAGGTGCCCTGGCGCCGGCTCTGACTCAGATACATATAAGACTAAAATCAATAGAATCTAAAAATCTTGAAGTGTCTACTTGACACTTGAACGAATTCAAATTAAAAACTAATGTTTCTGATTATGCAATTCGTATGAAACTAAAGCAAGGTACAGTCTTTCCCGTGTCTGAGCTCATTATATGCAGTCACCTGCGCGCATATGCCCTCACCTAGATACAAAAAAAAAAGTTAAATATTAAGAAAAAAAAAATAATCTAATATTCATCATTTTTGAAAGAAGACCTGCTATGAGAAATTTACCTCATAAGAACAGCGCGATCTGACATTATGCAGAGAAGATCATTTCTGTAATTTATTCTTTCCTACATTAGTTAACGTGTTATTTTGACATAAACTTGTACAGATTTTACTAGTTGGGCTTTTCCTGAACATCTTGCCAAACTGAAATGTATTGTTTAACTTTTAAGCCTTTTTGTTATTCAGATATTTTGCAGAGTATTTCTATTTGTTAACCAAAGGTGGTTACAATTTTTTCATAAAAATGTTTAAGTATTACAGTTGTTTTAAAGCTAAAAGGCTAAACTATTCTATGTTTGACTCGAATTGAAAGAATATAGAGTTTAATTTCTATTAAGGTTTATAGGGATTTTAAGATGTAGCCTAATTAGCGATTTGAATAATTAAGTTACTTATTGAGTAACTAAGTTACTTTTCAGATAGAGTAATTAGTAAAGTAATTTAAATACAATATTGATGAAGTAATTAGTAACTGTAATTAATTACTTTTTGAAAGTAACTTACCCAACACTGCCTGTAATACAGTTTTTCTCAGTCGCTTTGGTACATTTCTCAGATCAGAATTGAAATTCTCAAAACTACCTGTTCAATCTTCACATCATTGTGTCGCTTGTGCAAATCAAAAAAGCAGTTTCTCATTTCTTTGAACAAGTTGCAAATGCTTTGGTACATCCATGCAAATGATTATGTACAATTCTCTGCTGTTTCCTACATTATCAATTGCTTATGTCATGTTGATCAAAATGTATTGTAATGGGTCTCTGTTGAATAGTCTCACCCCCCACAACATTTAGGCATTAGTTCATAGCATAAGTCTTTACATGCAAAATGGTTGAACAAGTTGTCATAATATGTCAAGCATATTTCTATACATTTCCATTAGACTTTTTTTCTAGATTTGTCCTGAATTGGTAAATTGCTCCCAGGTGAATTTCTCTAACGAAGGTGCATCTCATGAACCATCAACTGGCAAGTATATATATAGCCACAACACAATGTTACAATGTCTGACAATGGAAAGACAAGGAATTGGACGGGGTCAACAACCAGAGAAAAGAAGAAGAAGAAGAGGAGTAGTGAGGCTGTGTGGCAGAGGAGATGAGAGGCAAAACAGAGGAAGAGGCCGAGGACATATGCGTGTTCCTGATGAGATAAGAGCCACACTTGTAGACCATGTTCTCAATCATGGGCTTACAATGGCCTTACAGACTTTTCATTGACAGAACAGATGTGTAATCTAACAATAGGCACTGTACTGTAATACTGTATACTTTCTGTACTGCTTCATACAATATTACAGTATTCCACTTGCATTTTACAATCTACAGTAAGTATACTTTAAACAGTGACATTTTATCTTCTTCAATTTTGTGTTTTGCATTACTATATTTTTTCCACATAGGACTGCAAGACAACTTCACAGGGGTGGCAGAGGGCCCCTTTTTACACCTGAACAAGAGGAGGCTATTTGCACCATGGTTGTAGAAAACAATGCCATAAGACTAAGGGAGATAAAGAGTGCCATTATAGAGGACAACAACATCTTTGAAAACATCCAACCAGTCAGCATCTCAACCATTGACAGGGTGTTGAAAAGACACCAAATGAATATGAAGCAGCTGTACACTGTTCCATTTGAAAGAAATGGTGAAAGAGTGAAGGAGCTGCGCTACCAGTATGTACAGGTAAAACATGTATGAGTATGCCGCAACTGTGCCTCACAGTAAATAGTACAACATCGTATAGTGATATACAGTACAGTAAGTGTGACCTTTACACATTTGCTATGGCTGTAGAAAAAGATGCAATATGTGCTGTATACATTTGATGTAACTGTATCTTGGCCAAAATGAAAATGCATGTAATTCATAAAACTCATTTTGTGTCTTCTGAATATAGGGTATAATGGAATTGGAAGCAAGTGAACCACCGCACAGCTTCATCTACATGGATGAGGCTGGCTTCAACCTAACAAAGCGCAGAAGGCGTGGTCTAAAAATCATCAGCCACAGAGCTACAGCTGATATGCCAGGCCAACGGGGCGGGAACATAACCATGGGTGCTGCTATCTCTGAGAATGGTGTGCTAACGCATATTCCCATTATTGGGCCATACAATACAGAGCGTCTTGTCACCTTTTTAGACACTCTCTACAGGGATCTCATCCCTGAACAAAAGAGGGGTCAGATTGGAGATGACCTGCCAAAGTACGTGATAGTTTGGGACAATGTCAGTTTCCATCGCTCCAACATCATCAGGCAATGGTTTGCAGCCCACAAGAGGATGCTGATGGAGTTCCTCTCACCCTACTCTCCATTCCTTAACCCCATTGAGGAATATTTCACAGATGACCCTTCTGGCTGCCATGGATGCAGCGTGTGATGACATCACAGCAGATGCCTGCAGAGGCTGGATAAGACACTGTAAAAGATTCTTTCCACGCTGCATCGCAAGAGAAGATATTCGTTGTGATGTGGATGAGAATTTGTGGCCCAACAGACAGGAATGTCAGGAGGTGTAGGAAGACTGCACTATAATTCCTACAGCACTGCTTGTACAGTTTTCCCTAAGGAGATTGTCCTATGTTCACATTTCTACTTTTATTTTATTTTTTTTGTGCTGTGCAGTGCTGTCTTTTCCTTTCTGTATTGCAATGACATGGTCTATCAACAAATTACAATACAAACAGTAAAAGTATAAATCTGAATCTTGTCCAGTCTCTTGCAATCAATCTCCCACATACACTAAGGTGTATCCTACAATTTACAATAATTGTCATCAAAACTGTAGCCATAGTTTACATCAGAACATCCCTCCAGAGTACACTATATTGACAACATGACTAAGAAATTTGACTGTCTTATCCGTACACAATGACACAAGGACTTGTCATTCTGATGGCACTGACATGTTCATTGACACAAATAATTATTTTTGAGAGATGAACTAAGTATTTTGAGCAAGAGACTGACTTTTGCAGGTAATCCATGGTGTTTTGCTATTTGTACGAGTTGTTTTGAGAAATGAACTTACTGTTTTGCAAATGTCAAGGATAATTTGAGAAATGTACCAAAGCGACTGAGAAAAACTGTAATAAACAAAGCAATGGTGATCACGTAATGCAAACAGTTACTCACACTTGTGTGTTGTGACATTACTGTCGGATCCAATTTAGTCGACACAGCATTGTCTTTTAGTTTAAATCTTTCTGAAAATCCTGCGTTGAATTGTGTCTTGTTTGTAAACAAATCCACAGTAAAATGCAGTGAACAAAAGGACAACGTTCTTACTGACGTGATCTGGATCTGCATTAAAAATAAAGTTCAACCACTCTTTCATTATGTTGGAATCAGAAGGAAGGCAATGCAAAGACTGTTTTTCCACAATTTGGAACTGTAAAGCATCTTATTTTTGGCGCCATCTTTATCCTTTGATTCCTGCATAGACCTGCTCTTGCCTCTACTTATTTACCCTACGTGTGTGAATCGGTGGCCGGGGCTAAACAGGCAGCGATGTAGAAGCAGGAGTTGATCTTCTTCTGCGGAGGTGATGCTTATCCACACTATTGTGTCATAAAGTAGCACATTCCACAACCTGTCATTTGCACAGACTGGCTTCAATGCTATCTGTTTTGTAGAGTAACCAGAAAGTTTTGAGTTTTGAGAAACTTTTATAGTACAATGATCTCTTATGTCAAAAGATTAAGGGAATTTTGATTTCTCAATTCATGACCCCTTTAATAAATTTAAAATGTAAATCATACACAAAATGACTTGAATGCACCCCATTTATAATGAATTTCTCAATTAAAATTTATTTATATTTTGATATTTTTAGAGGCATACAGTACATTGTCAGGATTAAATGTTCTGATTGTCATGGTGCACACACGAGGATGACACAGGAACGAGGATGTAAACTCAAATAATAGTCTTTAATGATTCCAAACAAGGATGACAGACAGGAACACCAGGGAGTAACGAGTAGACCAGACAACACAAAACTGAACAGCCAGGAACTTAAATACACAGGTTAATGACTAAAACACAGCTGAGCTCCGGAGGCCATGGTGGTGCAGGGAGCTCAAGAGGCCATGGCGGTGCAGAGAGCTCGAGAGGCCATGGCGGTGCAGGGAGCTCGGGAGGCCATGGCGGTGCAGGGAGCTCGGGAGGCCATGGCCAGGTGGTCCTTGTGGCTGTGGCCTCGTCCCTCGCCCAGGCCACTCCAGCCGGAACCCTACTACCCACCTCCAAAATTTCCATGGGGCAGCTAGGGGGTATCAGGAGCCCTCTGGGGCTAAACAAACAGGACAGAACAGGACAGTCCACTGGGGCTAGACACACAGGAACAAGACAGGACAGCCCACAGGAACAGGAGCCCTCCTAGGCTAGCTTGGAAGCTGAGGCTTCTTCTGGGCATGACAAGGAGTCAGGGGCCCTCACAGGGTCCCTCAGCAACTGCTTCCACTTCAACGACAAGGAGAGGCAGTCGACAAGTCTCCGTAGACAAGACCGACATGACGAGGTTATTAAAATGTTCCTGTGGGCACAACAAGACTTAAAAACCATGACTCCGGGGACATTGCACGTCACTCCTGGCCGTGATGTGGACTGGATCCACAGCAACGAGTCAGCTGGAGGTGGGCTTGCCACATGCACTGCAGGCGGGCTTGCCACATGCGCTCCAGGCGGGCTAGGGTGAGCGGGCGGCGGCGGGCGTGGGAGAACCACGGACAGCAGCGTCGATCAGACAGGAACACCGGAGAGTAACGAGTAGACCAGACGACACAAAACTGAACAGGCAGGAACTTAAATACACAGGTTAATGACTAAAACACAGCTGAACAGAATAAACTAATAATTGTATTAAACAAGGACAGGAAACAAACCAAATATGGAAACAAGAGGCGGGAACACATGGCACACACAGGACAGAGGACTGACACTGATAACATAATAAAGAAAAAAAAGCTTTTTCAGAGTTCATTGATTATATAAAATTCAGTGAAGGTTGTGTGACAAACGTCCCGAGCGCCTATCAGCGTCGCCCTGGCAACAGAGCAGGAGCACCTGCACACAATCGCGGGCTGGTCGGCTACACCTGAAGCTCGTCACGAGAGAGCTTTATAAGCAGACCAGGCAACCACGACGGTGAGCAACGACTCCAATGGTGGAAACTCTAACCGTGTGTCTCTCTTGCTCTCTTAGACAGCAGTGGCTAACCGACCAGCCCGACACCTCACTCACCGAAGCGGCACGGATCACGGAGGAACGGGGCACAGGACGGATCACTCATCACGGGACAAGGACACGGACCTCATCGGCCCTTCCACCCCTTCTTTGGCACCAATTCTTCAATAAAAACACCCTCCGGGAATTTTTCTTCAGCCCCCCTTTGTCGTGTGATTCTTCAGCCCGCCACACTGGTGGAGAATGCGGGCAGAAACGCTGGAGAATCACCGACTTTTTTTTTTTTTTTTCGAGCACCGCTATTTTTGCCCGAGGGGTTTTCTGTAGCCTAATTTTCCCTTTTTGTTTTTTTTTGTTTTGTTTTTTTCCTTCTCTTCCAGGCGGCGAGTCCTTCCCAGCCATGGAAGACCTTCTTAAACATCTTACGGAGATCAGCATCCGCCAGCAGCAAATTGTTGAGCACATGGCGGCCCGACAGGGAGAAACCGAGCGCGAGGTCGCCGCCCTACGCTTCGCCACAGCCCAGCGGGTTCCGCTGCCCGATCCTCGTATACAGGCTGCCCAGCTGCTGCCGAAGATGGGGGTCCACGACGACGCGGAAAACTTTCTCCGGATGTTCGAGACCATCGCGGAGGACTGGGCAAGAATTCTGGCTCCTTTGCTAACTGGCGAGGCACAACGGGCTTACTTTTCCCTCCCAACCGCACAGATCGACTCCTACGACCATCTCAAAAGTGAAATCCTGGGCCGAGTGGGGTTGTCACCCATCGCAGCGGCACAACTCTTTCACTCGTGGGAGTACAACAGCCAGAAGCCGGCCCGAACCCAGGCCGCCGAGCTCGCTCGTCTTTCCTCACACTGGCTACTCGTGGGACATCCTACCGCTGCCCAGGTAGCTGAACGCGTCGTCGTGGACCGTTTCCTCCGCGCACTGCCCCGCCCACTTCGACAAGCCACCGGCATGCGGAACCCCCAGACCACAGCGGAGGTGGTCGAGGCTGTTGAGCTGGCGGATGCAACACTACGGCGAGAGGCTGGGGAGTGACCGCCGCCACTTCCCCGGAGGGTGTTCCAGGAGCGACGCACGCCGGAGGGCACCCAGCGCACAGGCGGCAGACCAGCGGTTCCCAGCGTCCAGGACGAACCCATGCCCACGGAACCACCACGCTCGCCTCCGCGAGTTTGGCTGGCAGGTTGCCTGGTTCACCAACAGCCGCCTTCAGAGGAGCTGCAGGTCAAGGTGAAGATAAATGGCCGGCCCTTCCGGGCCCTCCTCGACTCTGGCAGCGCCGTAGGTTTGGTTCAGCCGGCCGTAGTAACCCCGACTCCCGGGTCCAAGGCCCGTCTCCCCCTTAAGTGCGTCCACGGAGACACCCGGGAGGTACCCACCAGGCAAGTCACCATCTCTGCAGGCCCGGGAACCTGGCCCCTGGAAGTGGGCATTGTGGACGACCTGCCCGTACCGGTGTTAATTGGCCGTGACTTCCCAGGGTTTAGCAAGCTCGTCGCCGCTGCCGGGCAACCTGCCAAGCCAGCTGGGAACCGCCGAAAAAAGTTCGTCACCTTCTTAACCTTTAAGTTCGTCCCCGCCAGCGCCCAGCCTTGCTTTCCACGGACAGCGCAAGAGATGGTGAGTCCCCCTCCCCCATACTGCTAACCTATTTTTTGATATCTTCCAACAGGTAAAAGGGGGGGGGGGCCTTCGCCAAGGAACAACTCGGGGACGACAGGCTGAAACATTGCTGGAAACAGGTGAGGGTGATTGAAGGGAAAGAGGTCCAGCCGCCGCCGCACCCAACCCCTCACTTTGTTGTCCGAAGTGGTCTGCTGTACTGTGTAGCCCATGGTCCAGCCCCATTGTGATGGTCCCAAAACCGGATGGCACCCTCCGGTTTTGTAACGACTTCCGCCGCCTTAACCAGGTCTCCGACTTCGACGGTTACCCCATGCCCCGCGTAGATGAGCTGTTGGACCATCTGGGGAGAGCCCGGTTTGTCTCCACACTAGACCTGACTAAGGGATACTGGCAAGTCCCCCTCTCCGAGCAAGCCAAACCCAAGACCACCTTCTCCACCCCCAGTGGCCACTGGCAGTACCGGGTTCTCCCCTTCGGGCTTCATGGGGCACCCGCGACGTTCCAGTGGCTCATGGATATCCTACTCCGGCCCCACCAGGCGTATGCTGCCGCCTACCTGGATGACGTGGTAGTCCATTCGGAGACCTGGGAGGATCATCTGGAGCGGCTCCGGAGGGTGCTAATGGAGCTACGACGGGCAGGGCTGACCGCCAACCCCAAGAAATGCCACCTCGCTCTACCTGAAGCCAAGTACCTGGGCTTCCAGGTGGGCCGTGGCCTCATTCACCCTCAAGAGAAGAAGGTGGCAGCGATCCTCTCGGCGCCACGGCCCACCAGTAAAACTCAGGTACGAGCTTTTTTGGGGTTGGCGGGGTATTATCGCTGCTTTATTCCCGACTTCTCCTCCTTAGCGGCGGCCCTGACAGACCTGACCAAGAAGGGACAGCCAGAGAAGGTTCGCTGGGGAACCCCTGAGGAAGAGGCCTTCCGGCGAATCAAAGAAGCGCTCACCTCGGAGCCGGTACTGCACGCACCCGACTTTAACTGTCCCTTCTTGCTGCAGACGGACGCCTCCGACACCGGGTTGGGAGCCGTTCTGTCCCAGGTCCAGAACGGTGAGGAACACCCGGTGATGTACATCAGCTGAAAGCTGTCCCCGACGGAACAACGATACGCTGCGGTCGAGAAGGAAGCGTTGGCCATCAAGTGGGCAGTCCTGGAGCTGAGGTACTATCTTCTAGGCCGCAAGTTTACTCTAATCACGGATCATTATCTCTTTAAGTAATAATGAAAAAAAAAAAAATGCAGATGTTCTTTAAAATTAAATTTTACTATTAAAAAATGGGCAAAAATATTAATACTTTTGAGGCAAATTATATATATATTAAAATTACCTAACTAAAAAGTGAGCAATATTACGTGTTTAAAAAAAAAGAAAGAAAGAAAAAGGGTTCTACAGTCTGGGGTCTGCCATCAGCAGTTAATGGGGATGTTATGTGACATTTCTTTTTTTCTTTTTTTTTCTTTTTTCTTTTTTTCCCTATGGCATTAAAAAAGCGGGAAGGGGATTCAAACCACTTTTTACACTCCTGATGAGTTTGTATACTTCCGTGCACAAGCTAGAAATTAGCTTTTGGTCATTGACTTGCAGAAAGTGTTCTGCACGAGTTAGTATTAGGGGCTACTAGAATACAGGGGGGCGCCGACACTGATCTTGCATACCCCTCTGGAAATGTTCAGTTGTGCCCCTGGGTAAACTACATTATAATTTTTAGAGTCATTATATTTAAACATTTTTTGAAATGCATCTTTTTCAAACAATTTGAAGCCAGTATGAATACTAAGAGTACACCTGGCAACTGTGTCTAACTCTAGATTTAAAAACAAACAAAAAAAGATTATTCTTTGTATTTATGAAGGACACCTTTAAACAATGAGAAACTGACTTCTTAACCTTTAAAACTGTTCATTGTTCTTCATAAGTCAGTACTTTTTTCCAGTTTTTCTAGCTTTAATGATACTGTATGTCTAAAGGGCGAGAAGAGCACAGCATCTCCAGATGACTTGCTATGAAGCTATTGTAGATGGGTAGACAGGTCGATGCTTTTTATTTTAGTTTTACAACATTCCGTGGTGTCAAACTCTCTGGCTTCAAAGCCTGTTAAAGTTAAAATGACACTTCTGGAGAGGGAAGAGGACATAAATATTCTATGAAATACCCATAGGGAAGGCAGAGAGAGTGAGAGAGAGACAGAAAAACAGAAAAGAAGTTGGTAGGGCGAGGAGGGATGGAGGGAGGGTATGGTTGCACTGCTTGCTCATGTTATAGAAGAACAAAGTTCCATGACTGCGTCAAACAGACCAGTCTTTGTCCAGTTTGAAACTTTGCATATTTTTGCCTTGACCAAAACTAAGAAAGTTTGGAGAGAAGTAGTGAATCATTATTTTCTTGAACTGATTCACAGAACTGGTTAGTACACAAATAAGATTGAATTGGTTCAAGTGGTTTAATAGTCACTAACTCACTCATTGAATTGGACATCAGACTCGCGATGATGTGCAAACAACTTTCCAATTTGTTGAAGAGATGAAATGAAAACCTTTACAATGCAAAATATGTTCTTTTTAAAAAACATTGTTTTTTTATGTTCCTGAAAAAAAAAAAAAAAAAAAAAAAAGATAAGCCATACCGGTTTGGAACACCATGAGGGTATATAGTATATGAAGACAAAAATTCAATTTATGGGGAGCAAACGATACCTAAAAAAAATAAAAAAATAAAAAAAATAGTTAAGTGAGTTGATTAGTAGAGCTTAATGTGGGATATGTATGTGTGGAAGTTTCAAGTGAGACCACACATGATTTTCCATTATTGTCTGAAATGACCATATGCTTTTAGCTTAGCAAACAATTGTTGTTATTAAAGAGCATGAAAACAGACCTTTTCAATATAAGTGCCTCATCCATCTAGAGCAAATTAATTTTTAAAGGTTGATTATCTTGAATTAGGATTAGCCCCTATCTCTGCTTTAAAGAAACTGTTTTTTCATGGCTTATTTTCCTCATGAAGCCCAATCAGTAGCTCATCCAACTTCAAATGAAGTTGAGTTTTAATCAGAACTATGCCATATTGGCAGGGTCTCCATGGGAAGAAGCTGTTGGTTCACGCAAAGGTCACTATTTTGGAGGATCAAAGGCTTCTAGCTCAAGCTCTTTCACTTTTATTCTCTCTCTCCCTCTCTCTCGCTCCGATCCCTCACTCCCCTTCTCTTCCTCTCTCTTTGATCTCTCCTCTCATTCTCAGAGAGCAGAGACAGTGGTCCCTCCCGGCTGTTCCTCTTCTCTTTAAAGCATTCACAGTAGCTATACTTGATATCCTCATAAAGCACGACACCACACATGCACACACACAGGCGCACAGACTCGGTGTCGGCCTCTCAGGGGTTAGTTGTGTGGCTGTGTGGGTGTTGAGCTGGCGGTTTGAAATGGCAGTGCTGGATGAGGAACGGGAATGTTGCAGCAGAGAGCTAATTGTGGCTATAACGTGGGCTGGTGTGTACAATGGGTGCCAATGATAAACACACAGAATATCATTGACACTTCACTGAGGAATATATATAGATTTGGGTATAATACAGTCATTACATGCTAAGCTATGAGTACCCTGGTTTGTGCAAAAAAAAAAACCTCCTTGATTCAGTGATTACAGTCGCTAGTGGTGAGTTTTACTGAAAAAGGCTTAGTACATGGAGAGAAAATGTAGGAGTGAAAGAACATGATCAAGTGGACTCAAGTCCTCAGGAACACCCTAGCTCAAACATGTCGCAAATCGAGAGCATATGGGCTCCTGGTCTGACAGTTTTATTGATTTTATTGAAGATCTATTGAAGACATTGGGAAGCGGCACAGGCCAGCCTTAAACCTACACTTCAAGAAGACACCTGTACATAGACTACTGCTGCACCACAACTCTTAACAGTTTTACTGATTGTCCAAAAAATAAATAAAAAATCAAATTCACACAAACAATGACTTGAATACACTTTTATATGTTTTTAATTTATGAATTAAAATGCAGTGTGCTGTAAATATCATAGATACAACTGTCTTTATTCTGTATCATAAGAAAAAATAAAGAATGCAATTATTGAAAAGAAGACATACCACCTTCCTGTTGTTTTCTCTTCCTACATATAGAGGGAGGAAGGTGTTATATTGTCATGAAATGAATGCAGAGAACACAGGGAGAGTAGAATCCAAATGCAGATTTAATAATAATAACCAAAGTAAAGGACAACAAGAAACAGAACTGAATCCAACAATGTAACATCCATAAAAGAACAAGACCAGACAATGAAGACAGGAAACACAAGGACTGTATCTGAAATCGCCCCCTATACCCTCAAATAGTGCTGAGGGGACAGCCATTTTAAGTGGTGTTCGAAACCATAGTGGATATTCTCGAGTGCACTCATTCAATCCCACGATGCACCGCAAAAACGAGTGTACACCGATGTACACTCAATGGCTAGAGAATCCCCAGAATGCACTGTGAAAGACGCGTGCCGAATGAATTCCCGCATCTCGCCAGAAGATGGCACCCGAAGCTGAATCATCCATTCATTGATTTTAGAAGCGCTCGTCCATGGCGTAATACTGTGTAATACAACAAAGGTACAAAATTAATTGTAAATTGACTATTAGGGTTTATACATAATTTCCGTGACAGAGTTCAAGATAAATTCTTCAATCTTGCTACTGAGCTGTCCGTTTCAAATGATTATTAAACAGCAAGCAAACTACGCAAAAGCAGCAGTCCTTCCGGTGCACTCAGTGTCTGAATTCACTCACTCGTTTTCATTCACTCCTTCAAGTGAACTGTATGAGTGGACTAATGTAGGGAATAGTGAATGAGGGTATAGGGGGCGATTTCAGATACAGCCAAGGGCTTAAATACACAGGGGTTATTAGACTAACAAGACACAGGTGCAAACAATCAGAGTAATGAGAGGGAAATAGAGGAAACAAGAACAGAGCAAAACTACAAATTAAAAGTCCGCAAAATCACAAAGATAGCAACATAAAAAAGGAAGGTAGTGCAGTGAAGGTGGACAAGGGGGTGGATGGAAGGTCAGGCATGTGAGATGGAAGTAGGCCTGGAGATCATGGCAGACCAAGGTACCAACGCAGAGTGGGTGGAATTGGAGAAAACCAGGGCTGAACTAGGGGGTCAAGGCAGGTCCATCAAAACAGGGTGTTGGGGTGGAGCTGGCACAGTGGGAGACCAAGGTGATGTCGATGGAGCAGGGGATGACAAAAACACAAAATTCATATAAGCATGGCGCCATAGTGGAGCAGAAGACCATCACAACAGATTGAAAGACCACCACAGTGGAGCAGGGAGACAGAACCAATCAAGCTCCATTGCTGTAACAGAACAGGAATAGACAGACTCTGTGGCTGAAACAGAACAATCCAGAGGAGCTGCTGTGGACACTGTCATCTCAGTCAAGTAAGTGCGGCCTAAACACACAAGATTGTAGTTGCCATAGCCACTATGTTGTGTCTTAAGAACTAATCTGACCAGTCACCCAAGATGTCTGTCTTTTTTGGCTTCAAACCTACTTTTTTATGCAACTGACTTTAAAAAAGAATAATAATGACTAACTTGTAAGACTAGTCTAAGCAGTTTATGCAACCGACCACATTTAATTAAGGCTGAAACTCTGCAGGGCTGATGCTCCCCATGCAGGAACTGAGTTTGGCATCCCTGGCCCAAAGATTTAATGAAAAGCCAAGATGTCTGAAATTTAATTTATGGAATTACTGAATAATAACCCCATGTATTACATTTGTGAATATAATGATTAGGATGATTACACCACAATATTTTTAAAGTAATTACATTTAAACCCCTCTTGAAAATGTTTTCAAAACCAATATATATATATATATATATATATATATATATATATATATATATATATATATATATATATATATATATATATATATATATATAATTTTTTTTTTTTTTTTTTTTTTTTTTTTATTTTAAGAACTGCCATCACAGGAAGTACAGCAGAAGGACTTAAGGGACCTCCGGATTTGAGACCACCAGGCTTGGCACCACTGTGCTTAGGAGTGCTGAGACCACTTGGCCTGGGACATCATATGTGACCATTTGAACTTTTCTTAAAAATGGTATAACATTTTTTCAAAACCCTATAAATCCAACACAAATAGCTTATATCTAAGAATTGGGCACATTTAAACCATATTTGTAAAATATGTTGCTTTTCTTTATTATGTATTATTTTGTCACTGACCCATTTATGATTGAAACACTTTGATGGATCACAAACATTTAACTGCAAAAGCTTTATTAACGTGGTTTGTATATCAAGTGGCTACAGTGGACTTAATAGTGAAAATCATAATCTGTTGTTCTGAAATACAGATTCATCTGAAATTTCAGTGTGTGTGAGGAAGCCACTGATTTCTAAGTAAAAAAAAAAAAAGTCTGCAAGTAGGAGGCAGAAGGGCAGGAAAAGAGAGAGAAAGGAATACAAAAGCCATTGAGGGGTCTTGGTTTTTAACCTTCCATGACACGAATGCTTAGTACATCAAGAGAGCATTATTAAAATGAGCTGAGACCTCAGGGGAGAAAGAGAGCAAGGTCTCAGGAGTTAAAGGGGCTAAGCACTAACATAAAAGCGCTCCGATATCTCTTCCCAGTCCTTTTGTTCCTTTTCTCCACCACTCTCACACACTCTCACTCTTGGTCTTGCTCTAAGTCTTACAGAGAATGATGGCTCAATTTCTAATCTCTGAGTTAGGTAGGGAATACTACTCAAAAAACGTAAATTTCATAAAAAACACACCAGACATACTTTCTCACTTGCCTCAGGAGCCTATCTTGGCTGCTGAGAGCTTACAAAATGTAAATCCGTCAGCTAAATGCTTATATCAGTCTTAAGAAAGGATACAGTGCACTGTATGCTGCTACTGAATTTCATTTTTAAACTGTTGCTCAGAATTGTGAATTTGTGTTCATAGCTGCTAGTTGCTGCATGCAATTTAATTTTTACCGTAGAAGTTATACTGTTCATTCTAATTACATTACAAGAGTATACTATAAGTTCATTAGTATACTATGAGTTCATTAGTTTTGCTTTTTATTGGTCAGATTTTTGTCAGTGATCAGTGTTGGGAAGTTACTTTGTAAATGTAGGTTACAGATTACAGTTACAGTATTTAAAATGTAATAAGTAGTGTAACTATTTCAAGTACTTTATTAATGTAGCTGAATACATTTGATTTATTTTTCTAAATTTCTAACTAATGTTTTGACCTGTTAATCATTTTAAAACATTTAAATCAGGGTTAACCTTACAGTGATACTCAACACTGATTACTGTCAGACGTTCAAAATCCTTCATCACTGGAATAAGTATTACAATCAATTAATTTTAAAGCACAGCAATCCACAAAATCAGACTTGAGCACCTCTTTTTACTCGGAGATCGTTCTGAGGTTAAATACAGATTTAAAATCATAACAAGAATGAGTAAATATTAAGACACGAAATATTCGGATGTAATCATTAACATTTTCATAAGTAACTGTAATTTAATTACACTTTTTTTCTCAGTAATTGTAACTGATTACAGTTACATTTATTTTAAAATTAAATTACATAATTCTGTTACATGGAACTAGTTACTCCCAACACAGTCAGTGAATAATAGTGATGTGGGAATTTTTTGTTTTAATTTATGCTGGTTATTATAACTTTAGTGTAAACGAGGTGTAAAGTTAGTATGCAAAACTAAAAAAATACACCTTTACCTTTTCTCATGACTCGTATTCATCCCAGTTGTGTCAATAATCTTAGGCTTTATTCTGACAAATATTGTATAATATAATAGCATGGATGCTTTTTTTTCAGAATATCTCATATTGTGTTCTGCAGCAGAGAGAAGGTCATATGAGTGAATGTCTTAATTTATTTGTTCCATGTAACACAGTGCAACCACTTGAGTCATGTAACAACTATTACGCCAGCTGGGAGAAATTAATCAAAAGTAAATAAGGTTTCCAGGGTACACTAATCACCAAAACTGACTTCAAATGAAACCGTTATTTTCACAATATAGTTATTATTATGTATGGTGTTACAACAGACAATGTCCAGTCTCTATTGATTTCACAGTAAAATGACAGTATTTTTAATACAGTATTTTTGCAAAAAATTGCTGTCAATTGCTTAATCCTGACAATATTTTACAGTGCACTTAATGCACTTACAGACATTCGATTCTATAAAAGATATTATGCTGGTAATTTCTCCCCCTATGTACATGCATAGTGTTGTACTGATTGTTAATCAGCTAACAGCATGAGGAAGACGAAATACAAAAATCTTCTGACCAGAAGATTTTGATGCATCCCTGCATAGAAACTCTCTCATGGGAGTTACTGACAAGAAGTGATCTCTGAAAAAGTTCCTCTTCTTTCTCATAGTATAAGTTATGAGCTCTAAAAGAAGCAACAGTCTGACACTACTAGCCGGCCATGATGCCTCACACACTGTGACTGACATTCCTGCGATAACCTTTCAATTCACTATCAGTTCAACCGCCTTTTGGCTATTTAGGATAAAGTGGTTCCAGAGTCTATGTTGAAGTGTCAAACATTTTTTTCAGTTTTTTTTTTTCAGTTTTGTGATAGATATGTTTTCCACTCAGGTGAATGGCAGGGAAGTTTGCTAATTAGCAAAAAGACGATGGCAATTCATCAAAGGGGATGAAGCTGAACAGTTGGGAAACGTGACAAGGTGCTGTCAAAGAAAACAGTGGGTGGCCAGATTGAATAAAACGAGAACGCTACTTTGTGCTGGTTATTTTTTCAACACTCTTCAGAAATAAAATGTTCACAGAATCTGAGGCAGTGAACTTTGCAAGGACAGAGCCAAGAAAACATTGAGCATAAAGTTTCAAGATATCTAGATGGCCAGATAGAAAGAGAGGATTAATGCAGTTCTTATATAACTCACCCATGGGTTTATAATATACTGGAAGCCTTTGGCGCAGCAAAACTTGAGCTTTTTTTTTAAAGCCTCTGTAAATTTTGACAGCATTCCCTGTTGGACTACGGTGAAGGCTTTATACAACCTGAGAAGACTCAGATAACCTCTTCCGCCGTTTTAAGAGCATATGATTGCACTTTACTATGCAAAGGTCACTTTATTTATTCATTTCTTCACTTCTATTTGAGGCGAAACGAGCGAGGAAGAGCCATATACTTTATAGAGAACTCTCGGCTTTAGGCTCTTAGAATAAAAGAAAGACCTATTAAATTCATCTTTTATGGATGATATTTTGTTTGTTTGAAATCAAGTTTATCCTTATCAACAAACTTAGCATCTTAATGATGTCATACATCACTTTATTTAAAGTTACAAATAAATTGGAGCAATAATTTTGAGTTGATTATAGTAATGAACATTAACATTAATCTGATATATAAAAGCAAACTTTTATATCAGTGTTGTTGTTAATTTTGTGGCTATTTCAGCAAAAAAGGTTTTCTTTTTCTTTTTGCTATACTGTAATGTGTAGCTTTGTTTATTTTGGCGGCTTTGGAGCCCCCTATGAGTGGAATTCTTTGTCATAAAGATATTGTAATTACAGTACATATTACTAGTGGCATGTCCCTATTGTCCCATTTAAATTCTGTGTTCTTGTTTCAAAGAAAATTTAATGCACAGAGCTGATATGAACGTTTTTACACATGAATTATAATTTGCGAAAACAATAAACTGTCATCTATATTAATATATTTTAAAGTGTAAATTATTGATTGTGATTGCATCAGGAATAATTTACGGGAAACATTTCATATTTGTCACGGATTTAGTGGTTGTACAATGAAACAAAAGGGTCAGGAGAACGAAGTAGCATCAACACACATTTCCCTGGAGGCTGGAGCAGGGCCAGAACAGGGTGGAGACAAGGGAAGCCTCCAGGGCGGACCTGGGGATTCAGGCGGCTATGGCGGATCAGGGGATTCCGGGAGCCATGGCGGATCCGGGAACTCTTTGGCTTTGGCCCTTGGCCCGGCCACACAGGCATTGGTTATATGGCCGCCCCCCAAAATTTTCTTGGGGAAATCATGGGCTAGGGGGTGCTCTGGAAGCGCGGGCTCTTAAGGGGGCACTCTGGAAGCACGGGCTCTTGGGGGCGCTCTGGATGCGCCAAGCAGGACGGGGTCAGTGGAGACGTAGGAGACGATGGAGGGCTGGATGGGACCAGCGGAGACGTAGGAGACGAAGGAGGGCTGGACGGGACCAGTGGAGACATAGGAGGTGCGAGCAGCGGGCACTGGAGGACGCTTGCGAGGAGCGGGCTTTGGGGAGAGGACAGGAGCAGAGAACTTTGCCGCGGATGGCGGCTGGCTTGTGTTGGCCGTGTACGATGGCGGAATGGGCATCCCTGCGGATGGCGGGCTGGAGCGAGCTGCATTCGGCGGGTTGGTTCTGGATCGGGGCAGGACACTCTCCAGACACTGGAGGAACCCTTCCCTCCAGCTGAGTCCGGTGGCATCTGCGAGGTCCATGGGGGCGATGGTAATTAGTCCCGATCCAGAACAAAGAGTTCAACGTGGCGTTGTCAAGCCCTGTCCACACAGCATTGCCGCAAAACTCGTGTGCGAACTCCCCCAACGGGAGATCCTTACAGGCCAGGGCAGTTAGGCAATCTGCAAACTACATTTTCGGTATGGTCTCAGTTTATGTCACGGATTTAGTGGTTGTAGTAAAATTAAACAAAAAGTCAGGAGAATGAAGTAGCATCAACACACGTTTTCCTTTATTAACATCAAACTGAGACAAAGACTAGGGGAGAAATCAGGACTTATAAAGGAATGGAAATAATTGAGCAAACAAGATGATTAATACAAAACAGGTGAATGGAATAAACGATGATAAACTAAACTAGAACAGGAAAAAACTAATAAGGGCAAACAGGAACTAAACAGAAACCAACACGTAACAATATTATCAATTTTGAAACCCTTTAAAAACCTGTAAGAATGTTGCTATATCAACCTGACTGAAGTCATTTTTATGGAATAAAGCAGTGCATCGGATTGAAATAACAATTGCAGGTTAGGCCTACTACTTTTTTTCACTATACATTTTAGTGTGCCACCCTGGGATAGTTACTGCCCCACATAAACGTAATATTTCATAACATTACAACTTGTATCTGTACAAAATGCATGCAAATGCACATGCTCACTTGAAATGACATGCTGGTCATAATGTGTAAGTCACGTTGTATTTGATTGAATTTTCATCAAGATGTCATTTCAGTGATTAGAGTAGAACTAAAAAAAGAAAAAAGAAAAAAAGAAACAAAAAAACTATGACTAAAAAATAAATGTATTAATCAACAACAACAAAAAATAACACTGTTTGAAAGGTCAAACATTTTTAATGAACTACACAGTTATTGAGATTAACTCAATCTTTTCAATGTAACCTTAAGGCTGCTATCAAGTATTCAAAGCATATAAATGCAAGGAAATGTGAGTCATCCGTTTTTCTCTCCTCTCTCTGTCATTCTCTATCTCTTCTCCAGCTGTACTCTTGAGGGCTCAGCCAGTCAATTGTGTTTTGATGTTCCTGTGAAGCTTACAGCTGCACTTAGCACTCAGGAGCCATAACATACATTAGCCTTCCCCATATCCCTCCCCTGTCTCTCCTCTCCTCCCCTCTCCCTCTCTCTCTTTCTCCTCTCCTCCATCCTCCAGTAATCTCGACTGCTTTCCACTCAATCGCCCGTATTGCCTAGTGCACGATTCACGGATGTGCACCCGTGGCCGTCAGCTCCCGAGGTCAGCCGCCAGTGAGCGCGTCACGCATAATTACCGTTATTTATGGACCTCTCGAGCCCCGCCAAGCTCTTCTGTCACCGCGTTTGTTTTCAGAGCCACCGCTATGCTGTCGGGAGCCTACCTGCATATGACGAGCCACAAACAGAGCGAGTGTGTGTCCATCATGTCCCTTTTGCACCGTGTTTTGCCTCTCATAGTATGAATTATGGAACTGGGCATGTATAGTCAGTTTCTCAGGAGTCCTTGCTGTTTGCAGCTGGTGACAACTGCTAAATTTCTAACTTTTAAATGTCCTATCAAGCATGACGGAGGTTTATGTGACGCTCAACAACCGTACAGGCCAAGGGTAAAGGCTCTGTGACAATTACCCCATCAACCACTCATCTGATTATAGGCAAGGCAAGGCAAGTTTATTTATATAGCACATTTCATACACAGTGGTAATTCAAAGTGCTTTACATAAAAGAAAGTGAAATAGACATTAAAATCAATAACTTATAGGAGTGCAGTGTAGTTTGACACCTGAGTTTTGATACCTCCATCTTTCATTATTCTGGGTGAGTAGGTAATTCTGTTGAATAAGTAACTTCTTTACCGTTTGAAAAGTACACTTTGGACATACTATTTTAAGCCTGCTATACCCTGTATAGTAGGGAAGTATACATATTTGGAAGTAGCCTCTTTCTTTTTCTTCATCTCTCGCAGTTTGCTCTAAACCAGGAGTGTCCTTTTAGGTTGCAGAATGGACTAAGCAGCACCTACTGTCGCTAGTTGGTAGATCTGTGTTTGGATATGAATTCATTCATTATGGATTTTTAAATTATATTGAAAATGTAGTTAGTTGGGGATTTCACATGTGATTGGCTTAACAGTGTTTTAAGAACGCTAGCCTGCCTTTCACTGTTTCTATCACTCCACTTCTTTGAGTTTGCGCTTTCCAGACGGGCTATCAGTCTATTTGGGCTGGGGATTTTTCACTGACCCTTTCTGCATGTTCCATTTTTTCACCAGTAGGTGGTGACAAATGTCATTTTGATTGTTTTGAGTGAGTCTGTGAATCATTCCAATGCTGTGTTAAAATTCGCCCCCTATACCCTCAGTCACTATTCCCTACTTTAGTCCAAGGTTGTGCTTGCTCTTAAATAATCATTAGAAAACTTATGTAATGAAAGGATTTATCTTGAACTCTGTTATGGAAACTATAGCATGTATAAAACTATTTAATTAATAAAAAAAAAAAATGTATACCTGTATGATAAATATGCTGTACCCTTATTGGACAAGGGGTTTGGAGAATGGATGAATGGATGACTGTGCTGCAGACTCCATCTTCTGGCAAAACTTGGGAATTAATTCGGCAGAATTACAGTACACGGTGCATTTTGGGTGTTCTCTATCCGTTGAATGTACATCGGTTGTAAACTTGTTATTGCCATGCATTATGGGATTGAATGATGGTTAAAACGAATGGATTGAACGTGCCCTATTTAAGGGTATAAGGGGCGATTTTGGACACAGCCCAATATTCCTTCAATACTGATTCAAGTACAGAGATGCACAACTGTTGATTGTGCTTTGACTCTGTTTCGAATGATTTTCAATATTTTGGCAGCGATTTTGCATTTGCACCATTTTGTAATTACCACAATTATGAGTATTTCTGAATTGTAAAAGGCACTTATATTTACGACTTTTTTAGACCTCTGACTTGTACAATCTCAAATTCAAGTGGAAACATTCAAAATGCTGGTGGCTTCAGCAGTAAAATGTTCTGAAATTAATAGTTAAATAATCGTAATATTTCTGTTTAATGATTCCTATAATTTACTTTTGTTAATGCAAGATTAGACAAAAATAAAGGACACAAACAAAAGACATACAGTACGTTTAATGTAGCTAGCAGACAATATAACCATTTTATGTCTAGTGTACTAAGTCTAGTGTAATAAGGCATTTGCATATCTGCTGTTATTTGTATTGTGCTTCTGTCTATTGATTATACAAATGGCTCAGATTCATTTTGGCGTTAAGAGTGTTGCCATAGAAATGCATAATTTCAAGAAAAACTCACAGTAGAATGTCAGGGTTGCCATCTAGTAATTACATCAATTACAACATGGTGTGAACTCGCCATAAAACTTAAATTACTCAATATTTTTCAATTGCTGAACAAAAGCAATATCACACTTACAACTGCGCTGTTGGTCTGAATATTAGGAAGAGACGAATCACAGCTGTGGTAATATTCAGAATATTAATCTTTATCAATATTACTTAAATAAGCTAAATATAAAATTGGCAATTAGAAAATATCACACTGGATAACTTTAGCAGTAATAAAAAAAAAGGTTCTGTCCTGTAAGATGCAAACATGCAGCATGACAAATTAAAATATTCTCCCATTGCAGATAAAAAAGAATAATTTAAATATAACCCACTATAACAAATGAACATGAATGTTTTTAGCATATTTTATATATATAATTTGCTGTTCCTCAAAGGATCTCACTGACCGGGTCAAACCCTTCCACGGGTTGTGTATTTGACATCCCTCCACCATACTCTACAATGCAGGCTTGATTTTTAATGACAATGTGATTTCTCTCTGCACACCTCATTGATTATTATTGTTGTGAAAGATCAGACTGGGTTGGATCCATTTGCAGCTTTATTTAGAATGGTCAAACAAGCAGGGTCAAACACCAGCAAACTGAACAATCGAGGCAAGGCAGAGACAGAGTCGAGAAGCAGGCAAGAGGTCGAGGCAGGCAGCGATAATCAAGGGTCCAGTAAACAAATCCAAGTCAGGGCAGGCAGAGAACAATCAGTAACGTTAAACAGTCCAAGGATCGAGAAGTACAAAACAAACACGGGTAATAACACTCAGAAATGACAGCCAGGGCAAATCAAGACTTCGCAGTGTGGTGCTGTGTGTGAATGGTTTATATGTGTGTGTTAATGAGGTGCAGGTGTGGAGTGCAATCAGTCCCAGGAATGAGGCATGATGGGAATTGGAGTTCATGAGATGGCTAATATTCGGGCGATGGCTCCCTCTGGTGATGTGAGGGAGGCGGTACAGGAACCTTTTCCGTAACAGAGCCCTCCCCCTGCGAGCGGCTCCTGAAGCGAGGAGGCAAACGACGCCGGGGTCTTCCTCGAGGTCGGGGGGCTGGCCTCTCTGGATGCGTCCGATGAAACTCCTCAGTGAGAGTGGGGTCAAGGATATCCGCTGCGTTGACCCAGGAACGCTCCTCCGGACCGAATCCCTCCCAGTCGACCAGGTACTGCAGTGTACCCCCCCGGCGTCTGGAGTCGAGAAACTCGTGAACACGATACGCCTCCTTGCCATCAGTTAGAATCAGCGGGGGGGTCTGGGGTGCGGTTCCTTCCTCCGTCGCTCCACTAGCGGGTTTGAGTATTGAAACATGAAAAGTAGGAGAGACACGATAGTTAGCGGGCAATTCTAAATTAAATGATACGGGAGAAATTTGTCTAATGATTTTGAATGGACCAACATACCTGGGATGGAGTTTCTTGCAGGGAAGTCTTGAGTCGTAGATCCCTAGTAGACACCCAGACCCATTGACCAGGGGCATATTCTGGAGCGGGGCGACGATGACGGTTGGCCTGTTGTTCCTGACGCCTGACGGCATGGAGAAGGTGGGTGTGAGCCCGATCCCAGACGGCTTCGCTGTTTTGTAGCCATTTTGTTACTGAGGGTAGCTCGGTGGGCTCGCCTGACCAGGGGAATAATGGTGGTTGGAAACCCAGAATACACTTGAACGGGGTCATACCTGTAGCGGGATTAGTGAGGGAGTTCTGTGCGTGTTCAGCCCAGAATAAGTATCTGCTCCACTCAGCTTGTCGTTGTTGACAATAAGATCGCAGGAAACGTATGCCATCTTGATTAAGGCGTTCTGTTTCTCCATTGGATTCTGGGTGATAACCGGATATGAGGCTGACATTAACGTTGAGATGTTTGAAGAATGCTGTCCAGACTCGGGAGGTGAATTGTGGTCCTCGATCTGAAACGATATCATCGGGCAGGCCATAGAATCTGAATAGATGGTGGGTTGAGTTGGCTTTCCCCACGGACGGCGGATGATAACTTCCACGACAGACAGACAGGAACAAAATAAAAATGAGCAAAACAAAACAAGGTGAAGGGGCGCCGCTTACTGTTAGGTCTGGTCTTCTGTCATGGTGCACACACGAGGAGGACACAGGAACACGCAGACGAGGATGTAACTCAAAATATAGTCTTTAATGAAGACATCACGGCAGGGTAAGACAAGGCAAGGCTGACACAGACAGGAACACCGGAGAGTAACTGAATCTGAATCAGACGGCAGGCCTTGGAGAAGCGATCGATGATAGTGAGTATGGTGGTGTTACCTTGGGAATTGGGTAGGTCCGTGATGAAGTCGAGGACGATGTGTGACCAAGGTCGTTGTGGTGTGGGTAGTGGTGTCAGAACTGGTAACTGTCGGGGCGTTTTTGAGGTGTTGCAGCTAGTGCAGTTGCGGATGTGCGTGGTGGGCCACCAGAAGTGGTTTCGAAGAAGTTGTGTTGTGGCTGTGATTCCAGGGTGACCTGAGCTGGGTGCTGTCTGTACCTGGTTGATGAGTTGTTTTCGGAGGGTTTCGGGGACATAAGTGAGATTGGCAGGGCATTCGGCTGGAGGTGGTTCTTGACCATTCATCTGTTCGATCTCCGTCATGATGTCCCACTGTACTGGAGCCACGAGCAGACTTTCAGGGATAATATTTTCAGAGAGGGTGGTGTGAGTTGATTCCTCGGTTTGGCGGGATAAAGCATCTGCTTTAGTATTCTCGGAGCCCGGACGATAAGTCACCGAGAACTGAAATCTGGTAAAGAAAAGCGCCCACCTGGCCTGACGTGGGTTTAGGCGTTTGGCTGAACGGAGATACTCAAGATTTGTGTGGTCAGTGAGAACAATGAAGGGGTGCATGGATCCCTCTAACCAGTGTCGCCATTCCTCGAGGGCCCATTTCATGGCGAGCAGCTCACGGTTGCCCACATTGTAATTGCGTTCGGCATCTGACAATTTGCGGGAGAAGAAGGCACATGGATACATTTTAGCCGGCTGCCCATGACGTTGCCATAAGATTGCCCCTACCCCCATGTTGGAAGCGTCGACCTCGACGATGAACTGTCGTTCGGGATCTGGATGACGTAGGATGGGTGCTGAGGTGAATCTAGCCTTCAAATCATCAAAAGCCTGACGTGACTCGGTGGACCAACTCAGATGGGTTTTGTGACGTTTTGTCATGGTGGTTAATGGTGAGGCAATGGCGCTGAAGTTCCTGATGAAACGTCGGTAAAAGTTTGCGAATCCTAAGAAACATTGAAGTTATTTCACTGTTAGAGGTAAAGGCCATTCCAGCCCCACACTAACCTTCCATGGCTACCCCCTCCTGACTGATCATGTACCCCAGAAACGACACACTGGTCTGGTGGAACTCACATTTATCAGCTTTGGCGTAGAGTTGATGTTTAATGAGATGCTTTAGCACTGACCGGACGTGATGAACATGTTATTCCATGGTGTTGGAATAGATCAGGATGTCGTCGATGTATACAATCACCCATTTGTTGAGCATATCCCGGAAGACGTCATTCATAAAAGATTGGAATACTGACGGACTGTTGGCTAGGCCGAAGGGCATAACGAGATATTCGTAGTGCCCACTAGTGGTAGAGAAGGCGGTCTTCCACTCATCCCCCTCACGAATGCGAATAAGATTATAAGCATTGCGATGGTCTAATTTAGTTTAGAATATGGCCCGACTGAGCTGTTCTAATGCGGCTGGCATCAGAGGAAGTGGATAACGAAACTTCACAATGATTTCGTTCAGGCCGCGATAATCAATGCAGGGCTGTAATCCCCCATCCTTTTTCTTTACGAAGAAGAATCCGGCTGAAGCTGGTGAGGTCGAGGGTCTGATGAAGCCCTTGGCTAATTCCTCTTCGATGTATTGCTTCATGGCTTCGGATTCTGGTTGAGATAGAGGGAAGATTCTTCCCTTTGGTGGTGTGGTACCGGGCATTAGGTCAACAGCGCAGTCTACAGAGCGATGTTCAGGGAGCTGGGACACCTTTTTCTTGCTGAAGGCCTCGGTTAAGTCGGAGTATTCAACTGGCACGTTAACTTTGTCAGAGACTGTAACAGGAGGGTCAGGGAGCTTACTGTGGATTCGGGTAATCTTGGTCAGACAACGATCTTGACAAGAGGCATCCCACTGGATAATTTGATTCTCTCTCCAAGAGACGTGAGGGTTATCAGTGCGCAGCCAGGGTAGCCCAAGGATGATGGAGTGAATGGGTGAGTTGATGGCGTAGAATTGAATGGTTTCTGAGTGTAAAGTTCCAATGCGAAGCGTGGCCTCTCCCGTGATCTGCAGGATCCTTACCTCGCCGAGGGATCGTCCGTCTAGGGCCTCCACTGTCAAGGGTGAGTTACATGGGGTCAGGTTCAACTGGCATTGGTTAGCAAACTCACTGGAAATAAAGTTCCCAGCTGTCCCTGAATCTAATAATGCTGTGGTAACAAATACTTGGCTTTGATTAATTAACTGTGCTGGTAACTTAAGGCAGGATGTGGAGGAGATGTTCTTGGTTTGAGAACTCACCGTTTGAGGCTTTGGTGACGGGCGTACAGGGCACGAAGTTGTCATGTGTCCCGGTTGACCGCAGTAGAGACAGAGGTGATTTTGCATGTGACGTTCGTGCTCTTCAGGGGTGATATGGGTGGTTCCTAGCTGCATGGGTTCGTGAGCTGTGACAGTCTCTGGGGTTGATGGAGTGTGGCTCGTTTCGGGTGTCGTGAGCGGATCAAGATGTCGATCCGAATGGCGAGATCAATGAATTCATTCAGACTCCTCCCCTCATCGCGGCAAGCCAGTTCAGACTGTAACTCGGGCTTTAATCCTCTTCGAAACAATAATTTCAGTGTGTCTTCAACCCAGGTGGTTTCAGCAGCGAGGGTGCAGAATGAGAGAGCGTATTCTGCAGCCGATCCTTTTCCTTGGGAAAGGGTTAGTAGTTGCTCACCCGCATCTCCCTTTTCAGTAGAATGTTCGAAGACCTCACAAAACTGCTGAAGGAATGCCGCGAAAGTGGGGAATGCGGAACCATCAGTCCTCCAGATTGCTGTAGCCCATTCCAACACCTTCCCGGTAAGCAGCGAACAAACAAAAGCTATACGGCTGGACTCGGTGGGATATAACAATGGCTGTTGATTGATGAAGAGTGAACATTGCAATAGGAAACCCTTGCATTTGGTAGGAGTTCCATCGAACCTTTCGGGGAAAGCGAGGCATGGGCTAACAGGTGCGGGGGGTTGCGGGGTCATGGCGTTGGTCGCTGACTGACAGATGCCTTTCAATGCTTGAACCAGTTCTTCTGTTAGACTGGTTAGACGGTTCAGCTGGTATTGATGTGATGCCAGTTGTGAAGCTTGGAAAGATAATTCGCTGGAGAGTTGCGTGAGAGCCACTGGATCACTGCACGGCGAAGTCTTCTGTTGTGAAGGACCAGACTGGGTTGGATCCATTTGCAGCTTTATTTAGAATGGTCAAACAGGCAGGGTCAAACACCTGCAAACTGAACAATCGAGGCAAGGCAGAGACAGAGTCGAGAAGCAGGCAAGAGGTCGAGGCAGGCAGCGATAATCAAGGGTCCAGTAAACAAATCCAAGTCGGGGCAGGCAGAGAACAATCAGTAACGTTAAACAGTCCAAGGGTCGAGAGGTACAAAACAAACATGGGTAATAACGCTCAGAAATGACAGCCAGGGCAAATCAAGACTTTGCAGTGTGGTGCTGTGTGTGAATGGTTTATATGTGTGTGTTAATGAGGTGCAGGTGTGGAGTGCAATCAGTCCCAGGAATGAGGCATGATGGGAATTGGAGTTCATGAGATGGATAATATTCGGGCGATGGCTCCCTCTGGTGGTGCGAGGGAGGTGGTACAGGAACCTCTTCCGTAACAATTATACTCTCAAATTACAATATTAATAAACCTTGATCAAAAAGCAAACACTCATTATCTCCAAATGTAAATGATTTCTTTCAGAGAGTTCCTAGCTTTCCCTATTATTAAGATACAATTAGAATAACATCATAGGAAATTAAATGAAAGGTTTATAATATTAAACAATGACTGATTCTGCAAGGGAGTCCCCAGCTTCATTCTTAACCTCCATCATGCTGGCAGAGATAAAAGCATATGTGACTCCAGCATCTATTTACTGCTTAGCATTTTGACAGGAATGCAAACAGCTTGGGGGGTGCTGTCAGTGTTCATTAGTTTGCCAGTCCTTCCTTTTAAAGTGTTATCCCTGTCTGAGGGTTTGGGTGAAAGTGTGTGTGTTGATGGGAGGCGTCCAATAACACGATGACTGAATTCTAGCCACCACTCTTCAGAGTTCTCCATTATATAGCTTAACAAATCTGGAATGTCAGAACATTCGTTATTTCAGTGCTGGGAAGAGAAGTGCATTCTGGGTGATTCTAACACTGGTAATTGGGGAAGCTGGCTGTCATTTGTGTCTGGCTAAGCAACAAAGTCGAAATCACAAGATATGTGAGGAAACAACGTTCCCACACTGTGAGGGGGATTGAGTGTATGAGTGTGACTGTATTTATGAAGGTGTGAACATTTCATTTTTTTCTTAGAAATGTAAACTTATTTGTTGGAGTAAACTTGTTGGTTATCTATTGTTATAGATATCATAGCAGATGAGGATTCTCTTCTGCCAGTCTGACCAGCAGTTAATATTTCTGCTTACACAATTTTATTGAACCGTCAACAAAACAATATTTATATTTAAATGTATTTTCACCACCAAACATCAGCCAGACATGCATGAACATTTGTGCTTGTTTTCTTGTGTGATTTAATTTTTCATCCTTTTTTTTCTCATTAGTAGCCTATGTGTGTGTGTGTGTGCGTGCGGAGAAGGAGTTTTCGCTGGTGAAATTGCCTGTTATTGACCCCTCTGTACTGTAATGCCTCTATACTGTAATGCCAAAATTACAGTGTCTCCTATTGACTCATTGACTGCATCTAGAGATGCCGCGGGCCCTCCATTAACCTCAATGCTAAATCAACATGGTTGGATAATCACATATAGTACAAACAATGTACTAAAGTTGTAGCAGATTTCTTGTTTCCAGTATGCTTTGCGTCAGACTGTAGATGGGGAATATACTGTATGTTGAAATGAAGCATTATTTTGTGTGCAACAATTTTTGCACAAGATTTATATAGGGAAATATGTTAGTGCTTAATATTCTTTTCTGTTTGGATTTGCAGGGATTTCTGTTATGTTTATGTTTTGTAGGGTTACCATTGTGGTGAAGAGTAGAGCCTGTGGTTAGGCCGAAGATGGGCTGTAAACTTTCAAGGCTATATATCCTGTATTAATATGATGTTAATGCAAGCAATGTGTATGAGTCAGTTTATTCAATATTTTGATTATAGTCCCCATGAAATCAAAACTGAAGTTCTTTGGCTTTTAGTATAGGAATATGTTTGCCATTAGGTTAACTACAAGCTAGTGTGCTCCAAAACCATGACAAAATTCACATTTAGGAGACATAAGCATTCAAAAGTTACAGTCTCTCACTTTTGCCAATAGTTTCGCTCCCAGCCCCTACACTATAAATAGACGTTGAAGCTGTGGCTGAAATCGGTCATGTGTTTACAGAATTACTATTTCCTTTATGGTGAATGGTACGTAGAGCACTATATAGGAGATAGGGAACAATTTAGACAATGTAGCTTTCCATTGGGGCAAATTAAGTCTGGTTTTGTGTTGTATAATGCAAATCACCGTGGCATGCATACAGTCTATTCCGGTCCAGAGTTATGCAACCCACCCGTTTGAATTCTACACAGAATGATATATTTTTAGTGATATGGATGAAATTAGGAGGATAAACTGTTAGACAGACTCTGTATTAGAAACAGCACTGATGAGTAGAAGAGATGGCGATACTGGTGCCATTCACCAATATATTACACACTTTTGAAAGTACTCATCCTCAGCCAGGGACGCCACTATGGTTTCTGGGTCCCCTGAAAAACATGTAGACTTTAGAAAGTCTAGGTAGAAATCACGTACAGGCCCCCTCTCCCTCGTCGGGCCCTTGGAACCCCCACTCCACCACCCCCCCGTTACAGCACCCCTGTCCTCAGCATGATTATGATCGCTGTTTTGCTTTAGTAACAGTTTCATATAAATCTAACGGGGTAA
Organism: Barbus barbus; assembly: GCF_936440315.1. Classification (NCBI taxonomy): domain Eukaryota; kingdom Metazoa; phylum Chordata; class Actinopteri; order Cypriniformes; family Cyprinidae; genus Barbus; species Barbus barbus. The sequence goes on along the minus strand of NC_136735.1, from coordinate 17,325,192 downwards.
TCTATTAGTCTGTGGCTGTCACAAGCTGTCAAATGCGGCTTTACCGAGCAGATACAAACTAAATGCTATTAGCCACTAAAAAAAGGGGACGGGGCTTCTTAATATGTCCCACTCTGTCTTCCTGTTTTATTGAAATTACGTCACCACATCGAATAATGTTGCATGTTTCAAGGCACTTCAGTGGACCTTAAAATTGAAGTTAACATGTTTGTGTAGAACAAAATAGAAATGTAGTTCTACTAACTCAATTTTAGAGTTAGTTAACTTAAAAAATGAGTTAGTTTACTTAAATGTTTTGAGGTCACTGGTTTCCGAAATATTTTGGACTTCAGGTTTTACAGTTTTGTTTGCTCTTTATGACTAAAACAGTAGTATATATAAATCTATAAAAATCACTGTTATACTTTTACAAAAATATAAATTTTTTTGATTATTAAAATGACACTTGAACATTGAAATTATAAAAGCAATTTTGAAAAGATTCTGAAAGCTTCTTGTACAGTTTGAAGGTTATCCCTGATGCATTTAAGTAAAGTGTAATGTAGTACATTCGGCTGGTTATTATCGCAAAATAAACCCAGACAGTATGATCAGAACTTCGACCTAAATCATATGTCTTGTATCACCCCGAAGGTGTTATTTTACAATGGTATAATCTCTGTGTGTGCTGTTTTTATTTGATTTGAGAGTGGGGAAAATAACGTACATTTTTGCATCTCTTCAGAAGACTTATAATATTCTATCTTGTAATATACTAACTATCTTCTTTTGGGTTTCACATAAGAAAGGAAATTATACAAATTTGGAAAGACATGAGGGTGAGTAAATTACAGATTTAGCATTTTTGGCTAACCTATTCCTTTTATGTTGCTCTTGGCAAGTTAGCATTTCTGAGACACTTAAAATAAGTGGAAACTGCAAATAAATCTATATTTCCTTATACATCCATTTCCAAATTCAGTATTCGGCTTCGGCTACATCCCTTGCCTTTCAGAATTCAGTTTGGATTCGACCAACAGAAGTTGAGCAGTGGCTGGTGAGGCCTATAAAAGATAATGTCATTTATTGTTCTGGCAGGCTAAAGGCCAAGCTTATGGGTCCTTCGACTTTAGTGTTTCCACACCATTTCTATTAAGAGCTATTAACCTGCTTAAAACGAAACTATATCAGCCACCTTATATTTCCAGATAGTGCTTCGAAATCACTGCGTTTGAATGTTCCCTCATTTAAAGCACCTTATTTCACTGGGAAAAGGCCATGGAGTCAGGCGGCCGTATCATGAATAATTGGAATAAATTTGCTTCCTTCATTTCATATTTCATGCACCATACTCCATCGAATAACTCAGGCTGTAATTGTAATTGCAAAGTCTAATAAGGAGTAACATGGTTTAAATTAAGAAAGCCACTGACCGTGAACCTTGCAGTAATTCTTAATTCTCTTATTTAATTTCTAATAAAGCACCCTCTTGGAATTATAGAGCACTTTCTGCTTTGATCCGATCCACATGCCTCTCATTCTCTCTTGTAATCCCTCAGGTAAATGGGGATTTAAGCTTGTAATAACACACACACTCACAAAACCCACCACAGGTCTTCAGTCATCAGCAGTGATTGACGGAGATCAGAAAAGCAAAATTATTAGAGAGGAACATGTTTGTTTCCATCTCTTTGTTAGAGCTCATGCAGTCTGCTTCTTGTACATTCAGTATGAGGAACCTTAAACCAGATACACTGTTTGCAGTGACACATGTTAGAAATCTAACCTTGCCTCTGTTTTTAATGAAGCGTTTCTCAGAAGCACAAAGTATGAAATCAGTTTTCCTGGCAGTTTCAACCTTCCTCAAACAACAGCTACACTCCCTGGTGTTCTAACAATGCTGTTTTATTAGTTTTACATCTTTAATGAAATTCATACATTCACAGAGCCACTGTTGGATTCGGACTTACAAGCGTGCATATAGCCTGATCGTATAGTCCCTAAACCCACACAGATACCTTTGCATCTATATAAAGATTTCTCTCTGTAAGTATAAAAGAATCTTTGTATACATTTGTTTAAAGCTGCCACAGCTTGTTACCTAAATTTGCAGATAAACATCTGTTGCGAAGGAACATTGATGTCAAACTTCACATCTTTATGTGTCTTAACAGGGCTTGAGCTTTGTGCTTCTACTGATACTAAGGTGAAAAAGTGGAGGATCTGTTACTCTTAATGGTAGGTTAATCTCTCAATGGCTCTAAATCTGAACACTGCGGTTTGTCTGTTGAGTGCTATTCATTATGCATTGACCGGGTGAGATGAATTATGTAGGGGATGGAAATGTTTTACAAAACTAGTTAAATCATCAGCATGTATTATTGATGATGCTGAAAAGATGGCCAGAAATCCAAGTCACGCGAAGAGACAGCGTTTATACACCAATAAGGAGGGCCCCATGGCCTGGGGACATTATCTCGATTTTCTGTGATATATTCCACATTGTTTTTGCAAATTTTTCAGATTTGTTACCTGTCATATACCAGACCAACATAAATGAGGATTGGTCTAACTGCAAAAATGACTTGTGCTGGTCTTGGCAGCATCAGAAATAATGTATTGAAAACTATAAACCCATCTGTAATGTTTGGTATCATATATCATCTTTTTCCAGCAGATGAGTGTATGAATTTATGAAGTGAAATTATAGCTTTATGATTTTTTAAAAATGATTATTAACTTAATGTTGAGGGGAAAAAAAGAGTAAGGAACCTTAGCATTTAATAAAAAAAGAAATATTTCCACCAAATACTTCTGCACATCGGTGACATAAATGAAATGAAAACGAATAATCAATGTAAATATATGAAAAGTTTTACATGTTAAAATGTTGCAATATGACAACTGAAAAATGTAAGACTGCACTGATTCTGCATTTGATTTGTGCAAAACAAATATAGCACTTGAACAGCTCTAACACAGCATAAGGTCAGAACTAACATATTTCAGAATTAATTTATGGGGTATTCATTTTACACAGAATTTGAGCTGGCACTGAGGCTCCTCAGAACAGCCTTCAAGTTGACATGAAATGGAAATTCACCCTAAGATCCACCATCTGTTTTGTAAATGAATTTTATTGATCTTATAGCGGACGATTCGTCCATGTATGTTTCTTTTTTGACCTTGTAATTACTAGTTAAAATATAATCTTCTCGATCATTGGTGAAACGACAGACTTCCTTCTGGTGATATACGCTGAACTTCTCCAATCATGTAGCCTGATTAAACCCCGCCTCTTTCATTCAATCAACGGCAAGCTGACATTCATATCCACCTCAATCCCATCAACAACTAATGGATTGAACCAAGTTCCCGCCCTGCATGTTTTCATTATTTGATAATACATTGTGATATACATCACAATACGAAAGAAAATAAAGATTTATTGATTTAGTTGGCCTTCATGTTGATTTTCTGGAGTCAGAGTTATAGAATCAGAGTCATATATTTCATACAAACATACAATCTTGTACTTTTCCCTCTCATTGTAAACACACTAGCTGGATGTATTTTTTTTGTTTTCATTGTAAACACACTAGCTGGACCGCTGTGCTCGTGTATCATGTTTTTAGCAGCGTCTTGCTCATGACATCTAAAAATACAGCACTCAAGTTAAAATTAGTTTAAAAAAAGTTAAAAAAAGAAAGCATGTTGAAACGCTTCCCTATTTTCCACATGTAAAATAATTACAAACCTGTATGACTGTCAATGCTCATCAAAATTATTTGGTTACCAACATTCTTCAAGATTCAAGATTCAAGATTTGTATTCGTCACATACGCAATTATACAGAGTATAACCAGCAGTGAAATGTAAGTCAGGTCCGCTCCAAGGACAGTGCAATTATATAGAATACAAATATTAAGAAAAAGAAAAGTAGAAAAAAATTTAAATAATAAAATAAAAGATTAAAAAAATAATAATAAATGTGCAGGTCAATATGTTGTTGACATAAATAGTAATATAACAGGAATGTGCAAAAGAATGTGCAAAAAAGTTGTACAGGGTATTTAAATAGCAGCAATATGAGGACCAGCATTATGAATAGCTTATTGATATAGTGATATTTACATGGAGTCAAGTGATGTTATGACACAGAGTTAGAGTTTAGGAGCCCGATGGCCTGGGGGAAGAAGCTTCTCCTAAGTCTCTCAGTTTTTGCCATCAGGCTACGGAAGCGCTTACCAGATGGAAGCAAAGTGAATAGATGGTTACCAGGGTGATTTGAGTCCTTGAAGATTTTGACAGCTCTATTTTTGCCAAAAGCTCTATTCTCTGCCAAAAGAATTTCAATGGGAGTTTGACAGTGCAGCTTTAAAATGGCAGAAGCACATTATTTTCACAATTAAGTGCTTATGAAAACACAGACAGAGATGTCGAGTCATATCTCAGATCAAGTGAGGCTTACATTTGTCTGTACAAATAACAATTACCTCGATTTTACACTTTCAATTTAAACATGGCCTCAGTTTTGGCCTAGCAATGAACTGGCTGGGCTTCTTAAACACCACAGGTTTGTCACTCCCCAAAAAAGCATGTTATTTTACTCCAGAGCCAATATCTTGGTAATTGAAAAAATCAAATTACCACATCTTATATGAATTTGTTTTTATCCCCTTATCAGTTCAATGTCTTGTGGCACCAATAAATGCAATGGTGCTGCAATAACGATGATGTTGTAGAGTTGTACGAGATCCACTGGGGTGAAAGTGACCGTATGAAGCCGAGGCATTAGAGGTGGAAACTTGGCAAGATGATAATTGCTGTTAAAGTGGGGTCAACCACCAAAGGGACTTAGACGGCTCAATTACAATCTATTATGTCCTCTGAAGCAAGCTCAGTAGATAAGAAGCTCTTGTCTGTGAGGACAAAAAAAGCCTTGAAATTGGAAATTGTGGTAAACATGACACAGCACAGCATGCTGTGGCTGACAGAGAGACGGCTGTTACACCATTCCCTTCGTGTTGCTGTCATGAAGAACATGCCGTCATCATGCAGACATTTATTCCAGTTTCAGTACATAAGGACTGATGCGTGTGATAATGTCTTTTGTGTTTACATGTGCATGTTTGTTTGTGTGAGCAAACATTTTGTCACAAGCCCTCTTCACACCACTGGCGCTGAGCTCAAAAGGGACGTGAGTGTAAATTAGCCTGGGTAGAGTTTTCATCTTCAGGCACTTTGATCTGACATTTTCTTGGGCGGTGACTTCCTGCACATCTCAATAATATGCTAATTACACAGCACTGTTGAAATTTGTTTGTTAGGAATATTAATCTGCTGGAGCATGTTTTCACAAGTTTTAATAAAACCTGTGTTCGGAATGTAGATGTCCCTGAATTCCCTGCTCGCTCATGCACTGGTGCTTCTGCAGTTGTATTTTAGTATTGTAGTATAACAAAACATCAGTGGCACAAAATTATGCATCCTCGTGCATATGTGTACAGTGAGAGCGGATCCAAAATTCAGAAACCTAACTAAGCATAACTATTTACAAAGCTACAATTTCCAATGAATTTTGATGTGAAAATACTGTAAAAATGGAATTGTTACCCCCCCCCCCCCCCCCAAAAAAAAAAAAAAAATATATATATATATATATATATATATATATATATTGTATGCAATCCGAGAGGTCTCTGACCCGCCCATAAACAGTAAGGATCCTTACATGATCAAGGCTCAGAAACATAGCAAGAAGATCGTTAAAATAATGTGACATCAGTTGTTCGTAATTTTACGAATCCTCCGCGTCCTAACAGATTTCCTGTTCAGCAAATTTTCAATTAGCTACACAATAAATTTATTTGGCATAGAAGGTTGCACATACACTTCAACACTTGACACACAAATCTCAAGAAAGGTGACAATGAACAAATATAAAAAGATAAGCTCTTAACAACATACATAGCTAACAATAATGATTTAAAAAAACAAAAACAAAGAAAAACAATCAGCAATCAGTTAAACAATCCTATAATAGTAACCGCATGATAAATTGAAGCTGCAATGCATGTTGAAAACAAAAACCCTTAGCATTTCAGCAGAATTTTTCAATGTGAAACTCTATAAACATTTGGACAACATTCAAAATGATGTAACAGGTTTTTAAGTAGGTTTAGTTTTTAAATAATTTACATTTCTGAGTGTTTGCGACATTTGTTCAGAAATGTGTGATTTTTAGAAAAAACATAAGCTTGAAAGTTCAAAACCTATTCGAAAGTGAGGCATAAGCAGATGGTAAGAAAATGCATGAATAAAATTGTAGAAACTAATATAAATTAGCCACTAATTTACCAAATTATGAAATAGTTGAGAATTGCCAGAGAGTGTGATGGGATGTTGAGATTGCGTGTTGAGATTTAAAATCTGAGTTAAACCTGGAAATAAAATAAATAAACTATCCTTTTAGTTTAGGATATAAAAAAGGATTTTATGACATTAATTAGTGAGAAATGTTTAAGACTCTGAACTAATTATACCCTACAATGTGAGGCGTAGAATATAAAATCCTTTACTTCCTTATGTAATTCATTAATTTATAATATAATTAACATATTAACAATTTGAAATGTAAAATATTTATTAAACTAGAAAACAGTGTGAAATAGAATCATTTCTGTTGGTGATCTCAGACTTTTGGACACCATTATACATTTCTCGTAAATATTGAATGAGATTTTCATTGTCTGGGTTTCTATTGTTTGTTTTGATCAGGCTCAAGGCCTTGTTTCCATAGCTGTCCTCTCGGTTGATCTCTGGATTAGAGCGTGCGATACACACTTCCTCCTCTGAAGAGTTCAAATCATACACCATTGCAACCTGATACTGAAAGTCAAATCCAAAATTCCGTTTTGAAACGAAAGGGAGAAGAGTGAGAGAGAAAGAAGCAGAAGATGAGCTCTGATGAAATCTGTGATGTTTGGAAGGACGGAGATAGGAATCAGTGAGAGATGGCGATGTGGAGAGAAAGAATGGAGTGATGGAAGATGCAGGGCGTCCTCTTTCCTCTCGTCACGCTTGTGTGCACTAAGTGGTGAGTGAGCTGTAGGCAGCAGGCAGAGGGTCTGGAGGGAACACGTGGCATGCTAGTGGCCTCAACTCCCCTCCACTCAGCTAGGTAACACTCTCTCTCTCTCTCTCTCTCTCTCTCTCTCTCCATCTCTCTCTCTTTCTCTATCCTCCATTCTGTCCCTGCAGGGAACACACAGCGATCAAAACAGCAGCAAACAAAGTCTACATTCACAGCCCAGTCAGCCACAACAGGGCAAAGCAAACACTGGACTGACTCAGTCACGCACACACACAAACACACACACATATATGCACACAGCACTCAAGCAGACATGCACAGGGATAGAAATGCAAACACTTTGCAAGCATTAAGGACACAGATGCAGCCAAAAACATATTAAGTCGCTGTGGATAAAGGCGCCTGCTAAATGAATAAATCTGCTTTACACTCTTAAGGCTGGAAGACACTACACAACTTTAAAACTCTGGGCATCATTCACTTACAGACTTTATAAACAGTCACACTGGAAAAAACTGGGCATCATAGACTAAATTACTGAGGGTCATAAACTACCAGACGTTAAAGTTATTCTGCAGAAATGTGCACCTTGTTGCTAAGAGAGGAATGAAAAATGAAAACAATATGTGTTCTAAAATCAGCTCAAAATATCCAACATGTTTGATATCCTCTGACTGGATGGAATCATAGTCTGAAGCTAAAAAAATGGTTTGTGACAATCATACACTACATGATTTTCTATGCAATCTGTCAACTCAAGATCTGCAGACTGGCTCTGACTTTTGCCAACTAGCGTCAACTTCTCCAGTCTCCGAAATCCGGGCAAAAGTTGTGTAGTGTATGCCGGCTTTCAAAAATGCTCTTAAAGTTGTTCTTATATGTTTAGCAAAGAACTCCCTTTGTATCAAGTACCGTTTTTTAGTGTTTACAGTTGCAGAGTTGGTTCTATGAAGAATTTAAAAAAAGTATTAATATTATTATGTGCGTGTCCCCACAAGTATATTAATGCCAGTAAATGTTGACCTTATGGGGACATTTTTTGGTCCCCATGAGAAAACAAGTTTATGAATCATATAGAATTTTATTTTTTGAAAATCTAGTTTTGTGTGAGGGGTCCGGTTAGGGGAAGGGGATAGAAAACACAGTTTGGACAGTATAAAAACCATTACATCTATCTCACAACCAATTTGTACATATTTTACGAGGTGGCTAATTCGTACGAATTTGTATGACCTCACTTGTATGATTTTGTACGATTACTGTGAGGGGTAGGTTTAGGCACAGGGTTAGTGGTGATCATTCATACGAATTCCTACGAATTTGCCACCTCTTAAAATTTTTTCACAAATCATACGAATTCCTGCAAATTAGCCACCTCATCAAATATGTATGCATTGCTGTGAGATTGGGCTGGGAATGCCCTCATGAAACATGGAAACCCAACATGTGTGTGCATTTTCATAACACCTATTGAGTACATGTTTATGCCTTTTTCTAGCAAGTTTTATTAGAATCGAATTTTATTACATTTTGGAAAGGTATTAATGTTATGACAGAATGAATTGCATCAGTTGTTGTTTTTTAATTCTGTGGATTTAACTGCTGTCCTTGACTCTATGGATTATTTGAGAAAAACACATCCGTAGAAGGTTCAAATGGCATCTAGTTTTTGATTCTAATGGGAACCTTTGTATTTTAGAGTGACTGGAAACACGCATTCAAAAGAGAAAAACATTTTTTTTTAATGTCAGGTTCCATCAGACTCCATGAGGTTAATAGCATTAGCATTAGTATGCTGCCTCTAATTAATTCTCATAAATCATCATTGATGTTCTGTACAGACATTGACTAAAAGAACTCCACAGCACTGCACCCTGCCTGAAAGAGCTCTAACATAATCAAAACTCATGCAGATATGAAGTGTTAAAGGCTTCTTTCATTTCATGTATATTTCACAACAAATATGTCAAATTATCCACCGTCGGGCCATTTATTTAACATTACATCTCAAAATCAACACAAATGTAATTAGAACTTCAGTTGAACATGGGGGACATATTTAAATGGTACATCTGACACAAGCTAAGCCCCTTTTTTCTGTTTGATTTCATTTAATTTGATTTGGGCTCACTTATACCATCTGCTGTGTCAGGCCTTTCTGCATGGTCTGTAACATCATTTCAGCATTCTCCTCTTTAACGGCATTCATAAATTGTGCTCTGTCTGTTTAGTTATTACTATCGCTGCAACATTTACAGTACAGGGAGATTACTTTCAACTTAGTATAGCACATGAAAAACTCTATGATTTTAATGGCTGGAGACAATATTTGATTCCATATTAGATAAATTTATCATCCGTTAACGGCGGTCCTTGAATGTCATAATGTAACCCTAAGGCGAACCAGTTGCACATTTTGAAGCAGAGTAACACAAGTCAGTAAATACTATGCTTTACAAATGTATCTCAGATTCTGTCACATGTTCAGTATGTTTTGTCCTAGTTTTCATTGTTTTCAGTTGGCCTGTTGGCCACGTTTCCTTAGTTGCCCTGATTAGTTCGTTCTGTTCACCTGTGTCTAGTTAATTACCCTCGTTTGTGTATTTAAGCCCTAGTCTGTTCAGTCTTTGTTTGTCCAGTCACAGTCAAACTATGTTGTGTTCTCCATCGTCCTTCTGCTTTTTTTGCTGTTATTAAACAGAGTTTGGATTGCACCAGCTGTTTCCTTCGCCTTCCTCCTGACACAACCGTGACATATTCCTTTTTTAAGTGGCATTTTTATTCATACATATCTCACATGAGAATATCTCCTTTAAATATCTCTTGATAACATATTAAATGGTTCCTTGAAATCATACAAATGTTCATTCAAACATATGAATGTTCAATAATCTGTTTGCTTCATAGATCCATATCTTTGCGTAAATAGATCTGAAGACAGCAAGACATAAAATATACACAGCTTGACTCACTTTATAATTATATTTAACTGCAGTACTATGTAATGAAAAAATGAAAATAATTGTTGTGGTCTTTACGCTTTAAGTAATGACACACATTTTCATTTGAACAGTTTCACTTTACAAGTTTAGGACAACTTTGATAAAACAACCTTAATAACATATGTACTGTTAAATTCTAATTAAAACACATGGCACTGCCAACATTCTTAAAATTCTGTCATGTGCAAGTTATGCAGGAACTTTTCTCTAGAAAGTGACTAACTCTAAAGCAGAACATCTGCAGTGTTTTGAGAGTGTTCTCATTCACAAGGGCGCTAATAGAAAATGTGACGTGCAAAGAGAAAGTTTCGATATCTGGTACCACTGAGATACCAGTGCTACATTTGCATGTTTGTTGTCTTCAGTGTGTTACATTAACATGTATACAGTGTGATACAAAAGTGGGAAACCACATCCAACATCTGGGATTGAGAATCTCATTTTAATTTAGGATTTTGAAAAATGTTACATTAACATAGAATTAAGAAGTAATAGGGGGACATGGTATTTAAGATGTTAGAGACATTTGTATTATTGCTGATTATTTAATTTTCAATAATTAGATTTTTAAATTTAGAAAAATGCAAAATAGAAAAATTAATGGATTTGCTTTTAATAGTAAAATATTTTATTGTAATGAAAGATTGCGATATTTTAATGTTTAAGGTTAGATTTAAAATAACAGTTTTATAGCCTGAATATTTTGGATCTCTGTAGTCTACAACCCCCCCCCCCCCCCCCCCCCCCTCTCTCTCTCTCTCTCTCTCTGTGTGTTTGTGTGTGTGTGTGTGAGAGAGAGGTGAGAGAGAGAGTGAGTGTGTGTTTCTTGCCACATCCTCAGTGAGACAGATGGGTTTGTGGGAAGGGATGTTGCCAATGTGAGGGAAATAAATTAAAATTATTAGAATGAAACCTTAATCAGGATTAGAAAACTTCTTAAAGTCTGTAGTCAAGTTCAGCTATAGGTGACATGTCTTTGAATTGAACCTCATTGGTCACCCTGGCAAGACTTCAGTGACCCATATAAATACAGAGAGGAGAAAGGTTCCTTCTTATGGTAATGAGCGTTTCAGTATAAGATGTGGAGAGGGTTACAATCAGCATGCAAAATGTGCTCAGGAGGGAAAATACACTCAAACACACGTTCTTTCTACTACCTAACATACATATGAGGGTGTTTCTTCAATTATGGCCACTTTTAGCCATGTGGACTTTTAGAAAATAAACTCTTAAAACACCTCTTTTTTTTAACTCTTTTTAAAAATTTTGGAATAAAATGTCCAATTTCTTTTTCTCACCAAGCCTAATTTTGACTACACAATATTTTCATGCTTTTTACATAATTTGACAAAATCATAGTTTGATTGGAATTATTCTGTTCATGCTATTTACCTAAATTGTTCTTTATCTTTTACATCATGACTTTTTTTTCCAGCTCACCTTACCAACATTTGTTTCTCCTTTGTAACCAGGTCCACAAATTTTAAACTTTATTTAAAGAACTCTTTTAGAACTGTTGGTTGTGATTGAAATGATGCCACAATAGAGCAACAGTAGAAACTTGTGTAAAAATTGATATAAATTATTTTCAAATGTAATAAAAATTAGTTTTATGATGGATTTTCTTTGACTGGATAAAGCAATAAGTAAAATTAGAATTTATTCATAAAACATTTGAAAAGTGACTAAAAAGAAATTAAGATGACAAATGGAAAAATGTTTTAAGACAGTTTTAATATTTTTTATATATATATATTTTTTTTTTTTTTTTGGGGTTGAAATTTAACACCTGAGACATGAAAGTTAAATAAATACATGCACATTCTCTCTGCCACTCTACACTGGTTTTATAACTGGTTTTATTCAAGACAAAAATGTTATTTCATATCAGTGACTCAGCTTAAATACATTAATTTATCCCAAAAAAACTAAATTTTATGGGTTAAATCAGGTAGAAATAGCTCTTTAAGGAAACAATAACAGGTCATCAATTTTTACAATGTAATACACTGTTTCTATCTTATTTTCTCTCTACTAATATAGTCTCTTCACAGTTGTAAATCTGGGATACACACATCCGTGCTCATCTCCGGGACTGAAGCTTGTAAATCGGATTTCCACTGCGTGACATGTGACATTGATCTGTGAGTGATTTCGGTTTGTAACTTATGATAAAACAGAGGATCGGAGCCTGCATTGATTGTAAGCTTTTAACGCCATGCTGATCTCTCTGGGAGGGAGAAGAAAGACATTGTCAAAATCCACTTTCACACTCTCAAACTATAAGTGTGTGTTTATGTAATCTCCTGCTAAAGCATCTATCCATATCTTCTAGCGATAGTGTAGATTGCGCTTTACAGCTTTTGTTCATTACAGCAAATAACCTTTTTGGCATCCACCAAAACTGTGCTATGGAGCTTGAAACCAGAAAATCATGTACTATACTTCTAAATGAGAGTGAATAATAAAGTCTCCTCCCATGTCTTCTGGACGTAATGCCACACTGACTATAATAAGACCCTTTCTGAAAGAACCAAAACAAAAAGAGAGAGAGAGACTTTAGCCGCCAGTGTGAATGCTCTTGGCCCAATACAACTGCTGGTTAAAGTGATGACAGCTTTTACAGGAAGTTGTAGACATCTTGCTGCGGTCACCTTCAGCATTGTCCAGCAGACTCAGCGGTAGCTGTCTCGCCCTCAAACACGGCAATATAGGGTAAATACTGAGCCTCAGTGATCCGTAAACTCATTAAGGACCCTTTAATTAAACGTCAGGTCATCAGCATGCAAGACACTGAGATCAAGCCTGCAGAAAGCTTTGGATGTCTCACACAAAGGAGACCTTTGAAGTATATAATGAAGGTGTTAATCAGAAGGGATGGATCTAATTGTGAGCCCTGCCCTTCTCACACTGTAAGAGACGTCCTTGGTTCATCCTCGGGCTGTTGAGACATACTTCAGGCATCATCAGAACCATGTGGTCAGGCCAAAGCTATCGCTTTGTCTGAGATCAAAAGAAAAACGTATTGTGGACTTAAAGAAGCAGAGAAATGCTGAGTAGCTCAAATGATAAGGTTCAGATTTTTTCGTAGAAGTTTCTTGACTGATAAAAAATAAGTGGTTATTTGCAACATTTAACATAAATGGAACATTCTGGGTTCAGTTCAAGTTAAGCTCAGAAAAAAAACTCATTCCTTGTTTTGTTTAAAAAATAAATAAATAAATAAATCTGGGTTACAGTTAAGCACTTAAGAATGAAGTGAATGGGACCAAACCATAAATGTTAGAATACTCACTGTTCAAAAGATAGAGACAAGACACAAAAATATGCATGACTTAAAAAAAAAAGAAGAAGCTTGCTGACAATCTCTGGTAAAGTCTTTTATGCTGACCAAGGATGTATTTACTTTTTCGACTGAGGTTAACTTGCATTGAAGTCATAATATTCCTTTAAAATTGAGCTTTTTCTTAACATTAAATCTAATTTCCCTCTTCTACATTAAAAATGATTGACAGGAAGGATTTTTTATGTGCCTGAAATCTGTAAAAAGCTCCTTCAATATATATAAAAATAAAAAAAATCAATAATTAGAGGGAAGGGTAATGAAGCAAACCCTACCTATATCATAGAAGCTGAGTCAGTGCAATAGAAGCAATTTAATGAGTTTGTAGCTCCAAAGTCAATGAGCCACTAGAAAACGAGAGAGGGGTTTAAAGACAGAGAGAAGGAGGAGAGAAGGGCAGTCGGGGAAACTCTGCACTCTGTGAAATTTTAAAGGGCTGTAAGACCATCATAAATATTGTTTGAGAGTCTCTTGCTGGAGTTCTGTCATTTGATTGCTTGATAACAATTTAAAGCCTGCAGATTTATTTGAAATGATCAAACGAGAACTTTGTGGGTTTTCTGATGGGCATCCTAACATAAGGTCCATGTGACATTTATATTTATTTGTTAATATATTCCTTCATTTATTCAAACTACAAACTAAAAGACTCAGTGACTCAGGCTTCATAAACTAAAGCATAATGCTATGTTAAATTCACATCTGTTCTAACACAATAACATTGTTTTTTCATAGACAATCATGTTTTAATCAATGTCTGTGTTGTATTTCAGTTGTTTATTGGAGGCCTGCAGGTGTAAACATTAAGGTAAAAAACGAATATAATTGCTGTTTTGTTCCTCCCTGGTCATTTGAGAAAGGTCAGAGCAAAGGAGGTTTCTAATTAGGATGCTCCATTAAACCCGGAGCCATTTTGTCTTTCATTGCATGTTACATGACACTGAGGAATAATGGCGACAGATTGTTGTAAATACTGTTTGCTTTGTTCATTGTAAAACACCTCAGTCATATTTTACAAGGTTTAAACAGTCTGCAGCTGCGATAAACGACTGAGAGAAATTAACCTGAATTTCAGAAAGTTCTTTCTGAAGAACTTACCCAAACGTTCAGCCACGGTAATTCTGTTTATTGAATTTCTTCAATTCTGTTTCTTTGTCAAATGAGGAAATTGACACAAGGACTGTGTAACTGGGTCAACGATATGATTGTTTTTTTAAACTAAAAATTTTATTAGTTTATTTAACTTCAAAAAACTTAAAATAAACATAATATACATACTATTATACCTCTTTTACGTTTTTAATTTTAGCCTATTAAAATTTTTTGTTGATTCATTACTGTTACGTGAGTACAGATCTGGACACAGGGGTGAGTACGAACAATTAATGGTTTATTGAATAGGTTGGTCAGAAATGAAGACGGGGAACTTGAGGTGAGTAATCCAACACTGAGTTTGTCCAGGGAGGTGAATACTGGGAGTAACAGGAATCCTTTGCCTGCACACACCTCAGCGTGGAGTTGAGAGCTGCAGATGACATGCACAACTGGTGGAAGATAATTCAGGTAAGTAACACAGGTCAGTCACGTATCAGACGATAGTACCAGTAGGTTGAGTCCACTTCGCATTAATGAGATCGGACAATGGATGAAGCTGAGGTGTGTGCTTATAAACAGTGCCTGATTGGTGAGGTGACGAGGGACAGGTGCAGGTGATTAGTATTCAGGAGAGGCTGTGCGTTGTGACTGGTTGAGGGGTGAACCTGACCGACTTATAACAGTACCCCCCTCTCCACGGCCCACTCCTGAGGGCCGAAACCGGGGTGCTGGACGGTTGGGGTGAGTTGTGTGGAATTCTTCGAGAAGGGCAGGATCAAGGATATCATTTCTAGGAACCCATGAGCATTCTTCCGGACCATAACCGTCCCAGTCCACTAGATATTCTAAGATACCACCACGACGTCGGAATTCCAGGATCTCCTTTACCCTGTAGACCACGCCTTCCTTCACGATCAGCGGGAGAGGGGGTTCTTCTGTCCGGTCAGGCTCTGGGGAAACAGGAGGAGAGAAAGGTTTAAGTAGTGACACGTGGAATGTGTGGTGAATCTTGTATTGTGGATGTAACTGGAGTGACGGGGTTGATTTGTTCCAGAATGGTGAAGGGGCCAACAAATCTGGGACTGAGTTTCCGGCAAGGCAGGCGCAGTCGGATGTCCCAGGTAGATAGCCACACCTTCTGTCCCGGCTGATACACGGGTGTGGCTGATCTTCGGACGTCTGCTGTGATTCTTTGTCTGCGCACTGCCTGCTGCAGCTGATGGTGGGCTGCGTCCTGACTGAAGAGGAGTTCTGCTGTCTGGAGTGCGGTGGGAAGACCTTTGAGGGGAATCAGTCGACAGAACTTTGAAAAACGATCAATGATGACAAGGATGCAAGTATTGCCATCAGAAGCGGGTAGATCCGTTATGAAATCTACTCCTAGGTGTGACCACGGACGGTTAGGTGTGGGTAATGGTAGGAGTTTACCGGTTGGGAGTTGACGGGGACTCTTTGACATGGCACAGTCAGGGCAGCCCTGCACAAACCTTCTCACGTCCCTGGCCATATTGGGCCACCAGAAGCGATCTTTTAACAACGAGAGAGTGTTGTTGACCCCTGGGTGGCCAGTTCCCAAAGAAGTGTGAGTGGAGTGGATGAGGGGTGTACGTTGTGTCCGTGGTACGTACTGATCAGTTGGGGAGGCGACTTGTGGAGACGTCCACTGGATCGGGCTGGAGATGAGCTCTGCGGAACTTATCTTCTCTGTCTGTTCTGGGGATTCTTCGGGTGCATGGATACAGGATAGGGCGTCAGCTTTGATGTTTCGTGGGCCTGGGCGATAGGAAATCTTGAAATGGAATCGGGTGAAGAATAATGCCCATCGGGCCTAACGGGGATTGAGTCGTTTAGCATACCGAAGATATTGTAAGTTCTTATGGTCGGTTAGTACTAGAAAGGGATGTGCAGCTCCCTCCAACCAGTGCCTCCACTCCTCTAAGGCTAATTTAATGGCCAGGAGTTCACGATTGCCAATGTCGTAGTTTCTCTCCACCGGGCTGAGTTTCCGGGAGAAGAAGGCGCATGGATGGAGTTTCGGAGGAGTCCCCTGCTGCTGAGAAAGCACCGCTCCTACTCCCGTGGTTGAGGCGTCAACTTCCACGACGAAAGGGAGTTCTGGGTTGGGATGGACAAGGAGAGGTGTGCTGGTGAATGCCTTCTTGAGAGTATGGAAAGCTTCTGTGGCAGTGGGGTTCCAGGACAGAGACTTGGCTTTTCCTTTGTGGAGGTCGGTGAGTGGACTGGTGATGGTACTGTAGTTCATAATGAAGCGGCGATAGAACTTGGAGAAACCAAGGAAGCGTTGTAACTCTTTAATTGTACTGGGGACGGGCCAGGATGTGATGGCCTCCACCTTCCCCTCGTTCATGCGAATGCCACCACTGTCAATGATGTATCCCAGGAAGTGAACTGGGGGTTGGTGGAAAAGACATTTTTCAGCTTTGAGGTACAAATGGAACTTGCTTAACTGCTTGAGGACCTCCGCAACGTGGTGGTGATGTCCGGCCAGGCTCCGGCAGTAGATTAGGATGTCGTCAATATTCACGATGATGAAGCGATGGAGAAACTCCCGGAGCACCTCATGCATGAAGTCTTGGAAGATCGAAGGAGCATTGACTAGTCCATACGGCATTACCCTGTACTCATAGTGGCCAGTAGGGGTCACGGAGGCAGTCTTCCATTCGTCTCCCTGACGAATGCGAATGAGGTTATACGCGCTGCGGAGGTCCAACTTGGTGAAGATGGTGGCACCGCGTAGATGTTCCAGGGCTGCCGGGACGAGGGGAAGAGGATACCGGAACTTGATAGTGATATCGTTGTGTTTTCTGTAGTCAATGCATGGGCGCAAGCCTCTGTCCTTTTTTGCCGCAAAGAAGAAGCAGCAGGGGATGTCGATGGTACGATGTAACCTTGCTTCAAGGCCTCCTCAATGTACTCCTCCATAGCCTTCCGTTTGGGAATGACAGAGGATAGATCTTGCCGCGGGGCACTGACTCACCCGGAATGAGGTCGATAGCACAGTCCCATGGCCGATGTGGTGGTAGCTGTGCAGCTCTCTTAGGGCAGAAAACGTTGCAAAAGGGGGTATAACATGATGGAATCTCGACAGACTGCTTCTCGACGGGACTCTCGAATGAGGTGGAGTGAATGGGTAATGGAACAGGAACCGAAGGCAAGGGCTGAGGGAGATACGGGAAACATAGAGAGAAGCAGCTGTCACCCCACTTTAGGACCTCACCCGTGCTCCAAGAGAAGATGGGATTATGCTGCACCAGCCAAGGACGTCCGAGAATGATATCCACAGTGGAGCCCTCCAGAACCAGCAATGTAGAGTTTCGACGTGAAATAGCCCTATCTGGAGTTGAATGGGCCCCACCCTGGTCTTGACGTGACGTTGAGTGAGCGGTTTTCCAGTTATGGATTGGATCTGATAGGTGGTTTCAATGGCCGAAGTCGGGAGTCGGAGCTGGCGGCAGAGACTTCCGGCAATGAAATTGCCCGCTGAGCCGGAGTCAAGGAGGACACACCACTTTTATATCACTGCTTTCAGAAACGGGGAAAAAAGACTATTTATTCAATCGAAAGTTGAATATTTATGAATGAACAGTAAAATATACTTGAAATACAATAAATGAATAATATAATAATACTTTTTACCTTCAAAAGTATATTTATGAATCTTTTTGCTCTGAGAGATATAATGGAGTAAAAATGTTACAACTAGCCCCCAGTCTCATAATTACATGTCAGAAAGGATTTTTTTTTTCTTCAAAATGTTATTGACAGATTTTCAATCACCTTGCATTACATAGCCTTCACCCAAGTAAGCTTAGTGAGAATTTCTAGAATTTGGTTCTGGCCACAGGTGTGTGGAAGTTGTCATATTCCTGGCATTTCAGTGCCTGTCAAATATGACCCCGTTTTTGTTTTCATAAGACTGAATGTGGCCTCTGAGAATATGAGAAAAATGTAAAAATGTCAGATTGTTTAACACTGCTCTCACTGTCACACAACACACAGAATCAAATGGGAAATTGGAGTATTGGTGTGTGCAGTGGCGGAGTGGAGTTTATGATTTCTGGAATCTTCTGTGTCCTTGGGGCAGAGGCGGATTAGCCCCTGACTCAAACAGGATCATGAGTTAAGAGAGAGGGACCGTGACAAATCTGGAAAATGGGAAGAGGGGAGCTCTGCTGCCCCTCATCTGTCCTTTCTGTGACCTCTCTCTTTCCCGCCAACCGCTAGGAGAAAACCCATTATATTCCACAAACCATGATGGGTGTTTGCTTGATGCTGCCCTTTTGCACTGATCTGAGACCTGCTCCTCAGCTTTTCTTACAATGGTAATGGATTTGGCCAGGATCATGATTTGGTGGATCTTAGATCAGGTAAAATGAGCTTTGTGATGTGTTGTCAGTGTCAGGCAAAACAGCACGCATGGCAGAATGTGCAGATGGAATCGATTAAGCGTCTACCTTTAATCTCCTGAGCGGGAATTTATTTGATCATTGGAACACTTGTCAAATTAGAGAACACTGTAATTATTGTATTCCGTGGGCTTACAGCTTGTCTGAAAGCGTGTGCTGAAATATTATTTTATGAGGGTGTCATCCGCTGACTCGATGTTCTTTTTAAAGATTCCTATCTTTAAATTTGAGCTCTTCTTCCACTTCAATACTTCAAAAGTGCTTAATGTCACTTCTGAATCAGGACTATACTGTATCGAGCTGGTATACACTTAAATGGGCTGATCATTCTGTCATTTACTCATTTTTGTGTTATTCCAAACCCAATTCATTCAACAAAAGGAGAGATTCTGAAGAATAACCTGGCCTCGCTTTTCAGTATAATGGAAGTAAATGAGGCATTTAAAGCTGCAGAATGACATAAATGTATCATAAAATAATTTAATTTTATTTATGAGCTATAAGGGCCTAAATTTATTTTTTTCATTCAGTGCTTTAAGTTCAAAATACCTTTGCAGCGGTATACTGGTAGCGAACATCCTGATGCTGCCCACACTGCTGGAAGTGGCTTCTAGATGAATATGTACAATGAATATGTGCTGCGCGTTGAAATCAACCAGAGAATTACGTATTATGTATTGCCTTGGACCAATGGTAGTGGTGTTTACCAGCCAGAGCAAACTTTTCCAGAAACTGTTTCGAACTACTGAAATAAATTCCAAATGTACTTCAATTTAGCCTGATTTTGTTTGGAATGAAATTGCATCAGTTAATTTTTTACTTCGTTTGATGTATATAGGGCTGTTAGTCATACAAAAGCTTTGTGGGAATGACAGCTTTGAGGAACAGATTGAGATTTACAGCGTTATTCTCAAAGTATTGTGAGAAGCGTCCCGAGCACCTATCAGCGTCGCCCTGGAAACGAAGGAGGAACACCTGGCCGCCGTCATCATGGGCTGATCGGTCACAGCTGACACTCGTTACCAGAGAGCTACAAAAGCCTCTCTGCAACACACGCCGGTGAGCAACGACTCCCAACGAATGGTGACTAACGCTTGTGTCCAATCTCTCTCTACCCCACAGATAGCAGCTAGTGACCGATCGGCCCATCACTTCAAACACCACGCCACTGCACGACAAGCACCCACGGCCAAAGGAAGGGATCACGCGGCACTGCCTTGGAGCACCGGACACGTTAGCACCCACCTCACCACACTTGTTTGTTTGAATAAACACCCCTCCGGGGCATTTACTGCACCTGCAGCTGTCGCGTGATTCTGAGTCGACTGGTTTGGAGTGCTGGCGAAACGGATTTCAAGGCATACGAACTCACACGAACTTACACATACACACACTCATACACCTCCCTAACCCCATCCCACGCCTTCGTCGCTTCATCCTGTCAGGCGTTAACGGGTCCGTGGGTTTGCGCTGTAATGGCGGCTGGCCGGATGGCTGTTTCGTCTGAACTAGGATTACTATGCAAGTTATGTTCCTGTGTTGACTGTGCTCTATGCTGAGGTTTTTTGTCTGTTCTCGCGCTGCGTTCTCTTCCAAGAACGCAGTGCGAGGACACTTTTTTTTCTCCTCTCTTTCCTCATGTTATGCTGTATTTCTTCTTCTCTATTGCATTTCGTTGCCTTGTACCTACATGTGCAATGACAATAAATTGAATCCAATCCAATCCAATCCAAAATTCTTCAGCCCGCTACACTGGTGGAGAATGCGGGCAGATTGCTGAAGAATCACCGACTGTCACGACAACCCCAACTAATTTTTTTCCCCTCTTTGTCTTTCCTCGCCCAGTCACGCACAGGCGGCAGCTACTCCCCAGCCATGGAAGAGTTATTAAAGCATCTCACCGAAGTAAGCATCCGTCAACAACAAATTGTCGAGCACATGGCCGCTCGACAGGGAGAGACGGAGCGTGAGATCGCCGCTCTGCGCGTTTCTGCTGCCCAGTGGGTTCCGCTGCCCGACCCCCGAGTTCAAGCCACCCATCTCCTGCCGAAGATGACCGCCCACGACGATGTAGAACATTACCTCCAGATGTTCGAGGCCATCGCGACGCGGGAAGACTGGCCAAGGGACGAGTGGGCACGGATCCTGGCGCCGCTATTGACTGGAGAGCCGCAACAGGCTTACTTCTCGCTGCCAACCAGTTCCGTGGACTCCTACGACGACCTACGGAAGGAAATCCTGGCCCGCGTCGGCTTGTCCCCGATTGCAGCAGCCCAACTGTTCCACGCCTGGGAGTACAATAGCCGGTTGCCATCCCGCGCCCAGGCGGCCGAACTGTCACGCCTCTCCCAGCACTGGTTGCTGTCGGGAGATCCTAGCGCCGCTCAGGTGGCCGAGCGAGTGGTTGTGGACCGTTTTCTCCGGGCCCTCCCCCGCTCTCTTCGGCAGGCGGCCGGCATGCGGAACGAACCCGCAAACCATCGGGGATCTAGTGGAGGCCATCGAGCTGGCAGAAGCGACGCAACGACGGGAGGCTGGGGAGCGAGCGCCGCCTTTTCCCCGGAGGGTGTTTCAGGAGCGACGCGCGCCGGAGGGCACCCAACGCTCAATCAGCAGGCCCGCGGTTCCCGGCATTCAGGATGAGCCGATGCCCACGGATCCCCCGCGTTCACCTGGCAGAACCTGGCTGGCGGGTTGCGTGGTACACCAGGAGCTGCCGCCGGAAGCCCCGCAGGCGCGGGTGAAGATCAACGGCCGAACGTACCAGGCCTTGCTGGACTCCGGGAGTGCGGTGAGCTTGGTCCAGCCAACAGTATTACCCCCGAGGACGGGCACCAAGGCCCAGATTCCCATCACCTGCGTGCACGGAGATACCCGCCACGTTCCAGCCCGTCAGATCTACATCACGGCTAGCCCGGGCACCTGGCCCGTAGAGGTGGGGGTCGTGAAAGATCTGCCCGTGCCCGTCCTCCTCGGCCGGGACTGGCCGGGGTTCGACCAACTGCTCGCCGCCGTTACGCAGCCTGCCAGCCCAGCCGGGAACCGCCGACGAGGGAAGCTGAGCCGAGGTCCCCGACGGCGACAACCTGCCCTGATGACGACCGATAGCGCCAGAGACGGTGAGTCCCCCTCCCAGTCCTCTAACCTCTTCTATGATGTGTTTCAACAGGCCAGGAGAGGGGGAACGTTCGCAAAGGAGCAGCTCGGGGACGATCGGCTCAAACATTGCTGGGCCCAAGTGAGGGTGGTTGAAGGCAAGGAAACTCAACCACCACCGCACCCAACCCCTCACTTTGTGGTCCAGAGAGCTACAAAAGCCTCTCTGCAACACACGCCGGTGAGCAACGACTCCCAACGAATGGTGACTAACGCTTGTGTCCAATCTCTCTCTACCCCACAGATAGCAGCTAGTGACCGATCGGCCCATCACTTCAAACACCACGCCACTGCACGGCAAGCACCCACGGCCAAAGGAAGGGATCACGCGGCACTGCCTTGGAGCACCGGACACGTTAGCACCCACCTCACCACACTTGTTTGTTTGAATAAACACCCCTCCATTTACTGCACCTGCAGCTGTCGTGTGATTCTTCAGCCCGCTACAGTATCTTAAAATCCTCCCTATTCATCTCAGTGTGTTAATGAAATAAAGTAGCGACATTCTATTTGTGAATGAATCATTTTCACAGTGTTGTCTTTTCAAATGAATCTGGTGAACCAGTTCATGAAGTGATTTTTCATTTAGGAGTAAAATGATAACCCTAGTATAGTTAACTCTATTATAGTTCACTTTCATTAAATTAAAGAGTGGCCTTTGAAAAAAAAATATATATATATTTTTTTTCCAATAATTCTTGGGTAAACACTTTAAAGTCACCATAAAATCAAAATTGTATAAAATCAATAAATACATATATGTAAAAAATAATTCTATACAATTTGTGTGGAATTAATAAAACTTTAACTTCTCGTTAAGTCCGGTCCTACAGTTTTATCATTCAAGAAGCCATTTCACTCTTTTACAATTACAATGCTGACTTTAAAAAATTATTTCTGCTGAACTTAAACCTTAATTATTTTCAGCAGAAACGCTAAGTTTTGCTTTCAAAGTTCACATTTTTACTACAGCACTTTTAAATGCCTTGTTGGCCTTGTGTTTGTTGTATTGTGCCAGCTTCTGTCATGCTGTCCTCCTCAAAAGCCTTAAAAGGAAAGCCAGCTTTCCACAGTCTTAAACTTGCATAGACTTTTTGGAGGTTAAACCCAATGACAACCTACCTCTTGCTTTTTCCTTATCTCTCGCCGTCATTTCTGACACCCACAGTGCCTTGCTGCAGCTCCCTGTGGCCCCGTATCTAATATTTCTGAAGAGCGCAAGAGGCCTTTCAATACTCTCCTCACCTGCCTCCTTTAAAATCCGATAGCAAAATCCGTCCGCACAGCCCCCCCCCCCCTTGCGTTCCGGATCAATACTGTCAACAGGAGCCCAAGTGTGTGCCGAGACACTTTTATCGATGTGCTTTCCCAGCTTAAGCACCAGAGGAAATCACGGTAGCGGGGGGTTCTTGAGTTTGAAGCACCCCAGGACGGAGAGGGTTTCTCTGGGTCAGGGAGGTGCAGTTCAACCCCTGTAAGCGAGAGTGATTGAATCCCTTACAAAGGTCCGGAGCTCTGGGTGATTGTGATTAAGCACTGGAGTCATGTCGAGGGCCATTTCTTGTCCTTTTCCCAGCAGTGGTTGTTAATGTTGCTTTGGTCTTTGATGATGAAGCGGCGTGGGGTTGAAGCCGGATATCAGTTCTGACCGAGTAAAAAGTGATTTTAGACTTCCAGTGGATTCGACTTAAGGCTCGCTGCTCTAGACATACCTTGTTGTAACAATTGTGTAAACTGGGCAATGAACCGCAAAAGGTTTTTGAGATATAGATAGGCTGTTAGTGCAAAGTCCTTCTGACTTCTGACAGATAAATTAGGGTTACTGATGTGATGCTCATTTTGCTATCTATGCATTTGTTCAAAATACATACAAATTAGGGGAAGTCGTGGCCTAATGGTTAGAGAGTCGGACTCGTAATCGAAAGGTTGCGGGTTCGAGTCTCGGGCCGGCAGGAATTGTAGGTGGGGGGAGTGAATGTCCAGCGCTCTCTCCACCCTCAATACCACGACTGAGGTGCCCTTGAGCAAGGCACCGAACCCCCAACTGCTCCCCGGGCGCTGCAGCATGGCTGCCCACTGCTCCGGGTGTGTGTTCACGGTGTGTGTGTGTGTGTGTGTGTGCATTTGTTCACTACTCACTGCTGTGTGTGCGCACTTGGATGGGTTAAACACAGAGCACCAATTTCGAGTATGGGTCACCATACTTGACAATACGTCACGACTTTACTTTACTTTACTTTACAAATGTAATTCAGACACACAATATCTTCTGTCATAAGCACATGTATTAAATATCTCTATTAAATTTCATTACAGTTTAATTTCCTAAATTGCAGTAAAAAAAACAGTACAAGGTTATCGTATAAATTACCATTGCAGACCCATTAAGATGCTCATAAAATATAATCAGATAATTTGATTTTTTTTCATGACAAGGCAAGGTTAGTTCAGCTTATAAAATGTTATGTGGTAAAATTAATAATTAATCCAAATAAATAATTAGCAATATTTGTTTAATAAAACAGTACATGATATAATGTATTGATTGATTGATTGATTGATTGATTGTAATTCAAAGTTAAGGAAGTTGTGTCAGCTTTTTACATGACAGTTACACAACATTGTTAAATTTAATATTTTCTTTTTGTAATAAATATTTAGTAATAAACCATATGTAACCAATGTGAATAAAAAGTGTTCATAAAAAAAAACTGTTTAAACTATAGTTTTTCAAAGATTTTTCTATTTCTTTATCATATATATTTATCTATTTTTTAGACTTATTTGTCATTGAACTGTTAATTATTGAAATGAAAGAAGTAATGCAAACGTTTCAGTATAACTCTAGTATTGCAGTATTACTTTTGTTGTTTTTTTATGTGGAAATTTGAAGGTGATTATATATACGTCAAATCTTTCTTTTATAATTTGTCTTTAAATCCTACTCATCTTTTAAAGCCCACACACATGAATATCCCCTGATCTCAGGAATGGGCAATGTGGAGGAGTTGGCTGACATTACATATATGTGTGTTTTTACTGAAGTGCTTTTCATGTTCAAGTCAACAAATCCACTTAACCTTGCCTTTTTTTCTTTTCTTGTAATTCTTTTTTTTCAGAAGCTTACTGTGTTTTTTTTTTGTCTGTTGAGTCCAGAAAAGTGAGCAAATGTTTTTGAAAAAGTTTTGATTGTCTTTGGAGTATAAAAGCTTACAGTGCAAAGCTTCCAGAGTGTGTCTTTGTGTGTGTATATATCTGTCTGTCTTTGAGCACTATTTCAGGGAACTGACAGCACCGAGACAAAATAAAGAGATGAACTGATGAACTCTGCCAGAATACAAAAGGCAAAGAAAACAAGCAGTGTTATTTTAGCAATGGCATAAGAACAGTTTACACTAAGCAATTTATAGAGCTTCAAGTCTGGAACTCATGTTGAGGAATAAATTTACAACAGGACGATGTGCTCGTGAATAAGAAAACTCTTAATATTCCCTCTCTGACGCGCAGGGTTTGATTAGTTTGGCATGTCTTTTGATTAATAGACACCCATTTCCATTTCTTTTTCTTCATCAGACATTAGAGATAGATGTTTTATATTAAGAGAAAGCTTTAAGCTGTGTAGTTTTTCAGTGGTGTCCGTGAAGCTTGTATCTGGGCCATCCTTTGATTTAGCACTTCTGTTTTATTCATGCTAATATGTGTGTTAATTCCTTTTCAGGAGCACAGAGCTGCGTTTATTTCAGTACTGCTGTAAACATTTCAGTGATGTTGACATTAATGTGCCTCTCCCAGCTGATAAAACAGAGGAGCCACCAGCTTTGGGACTCTCAAGAGCATTTATTCATCAAATGGCCAGAGGAGAGCAGGGCTTACCACTCAAAGAGAGAACAGAGGTCAGCTCCATAAATATAACACACACACACACACACACACACACACACACACATACACACACACACACACACACACACACACACACACTGGCTTAGAGCTGAAGCGTGAGCCTAAGGCAGGGCTTGCTCTCCTTATTGTAAAATGTGGTTGTATTAAACTGACTCAGAATGCTTTCAGGACTTCTGGGACAGTGGAGAAGCCACAGTTAGAAAGACCTCTTATGAAACCTTGTTTCAGATTCCGCATTCACAAGCATGGATTTCTGTGCTTGCTCAGGCCTGTTGAGTGAAAACAAAGAAAATCTTTTCTCAATATTTTTTTCTTGTTTTTCAAGAGAAAAAAAATGCGTAAGATATTAAGACTTCTTTTCAGAGAATTTGTATATTTTTGTTTAAGGCAAGACATACTGGCAAAAAAAAAGAAAAAAAAAAAAAATATATATATATATATATATATATATATACAAATATATGCATATTGTTTAGTGGAATAAAAATGTCAAAGCTAAACATATAGATAAAAGTGTTTATTTTATCACTTTATCTGTTTGCATCTGTAGATTTCAATAACAATACATATCTTTAAAGTTTGTTTTCTCAAAATAGCCAGGAAACTCCACTTCAGCAGCACTTCTGCAGCACTTACATGCACCAAACTGTTTTATTCTATATGATTCTCCCCTCTGTAAAAATTGTTAATTCTTATATACCAACAAAATAAACAGATTTTATCCGATGTTCAGATTTATGTGCCATACATTTATGCAAATGAGTGAATATTTTTTATTACGCAATGCCTCATTTGGTGCAAAACAATTGTCTTAATGTACTGTAATTAATCATCTGGGGAAAGTATGGTTATATCTATTAGTTAACATGTTGTCATGCCTTAAGATTTTTTTTTCTACCCCCAATGTAAATTGTTTTTCATTTTAAGGATAAACACAAGATAATTTAGTGATGATGATGCTTAAAACAAGAAAAAATAAGGTTGGGAAAAAAATCCAGTTTTTATGATGTTTAGAGGGGTTTTTAGCTGGAAAATAGCATACTTGTTTTATAGTCATCTATGTTTTACCTTAAAATTAAGATGAATTCAGATGTATTCAAGATCACGTATTCAAGGTAAGGAAAATCTTTCAGTTTTACTTGGTTGTGCCACATGACAGTTTAGAGCCAATCAATCAATCAATCAATCAATCAATCAATCAATCAATCAATCCATTAATCTTGCTTAAAAACAGTATCAAAGTTTTTTTTTTTTTTTACTTTATGGATGAGTAGTTCCCCCATTTTTGTTCCCTTTTTTATTCCCTTAACACACTTATTTGTCAGTGACCAGTTGACGTTTTACAATTACTGGTAAAGCATCAAAGATTTGACAAAAATGTTATTACGAAAAAAACTTTACTTTTTGCCTTTGCCATGGACTGAAGGTGTGAAAACAAATGAAAGCATTAAACATCACAGTTACACGCAATACATCGTTCACATGCCAGCCGTGCCATGTCAGTGTTTTAACAAGTTCACATGAAGCAAGTGAAGTATAAAGCTGAATATACAAACAACAAAACACTTTTCCAGCATTCATTCTGCCAGCCAGCAACCAAATAACACAGCAGAAACTTTGCAGATTGTTTTCAGAAATCCAGGGCATTAAATACAGAGGAAGTTTCTAAACAAAGCTGTAAATAACACAGAATGGTGTATATGGGCTTGTTCTGGTGAAAAAACTGAGTGATCAGACAGTCTGGCCTTGATTTAGTGCCTGCTCCAAACTCCCCAGCAATTCCCAGGCTGATTCAGAAACAAGCACAATAGATAATCAAGTGCAATTTATATTCATGGCAGCATGTGTATGTGTCATGAGCATGGGATATTACTCAAGTATATTTGTGTCATACAGGAAGTCATGTTTTGTGTTTGTGTGTGTGTGTATGTGTGTGTGTGTGTGTGAGAGAGAGAGGTTGTTGCATTGAAAATAGATAGAGAAAACTGATACATCTGTCTTTATGTTAGACCTATATTTCACCAAACATCTGTGTCAGTGCATATTGAATGATATGGGTGCCTTAACCTTGGTCTGTCTGTTCAATGTTAAATAATGCATAGGTATCAATGCAAACAATGTAGCTGCATGGACCTTGGCCTGTCTGGTCATGGTTTGGATGAAAACAATACCTTTCAAACCCAGTCTAGAAGAGCTTCCTGTCTTCCCAGCCACCCCAACAATACAGCAAAACATCACCATTCAGCTCTACAAATAATTGCACTTTAAACCTTTCTTTGCATCACTGGCTGCTTTGTTAGAGACTGTTAGAGACTCTAATACATAGAGAACAACTCCTGTCTATGCAACTTCCTACCTACAGTACCGTAATTGCAAAATCTGCATTCCCTCCAAAAGCCAAACTTTTCTGAACTTTCACTGTTTCTCACTGATGGAATGATCATTTAAATGCACCCAGAACAGCCGGGTCCCTTGAGATATTTAAGAAATGTCTAAAGACACATCCCTTCTGGGAGGCCTTGATTTAGTGCTTTTAATAACAAATTAAGTAAAATTAAAAAAAAAAAGACAAAAGTAAACAAATTATTATTCAGTTCTGTAATAAAAAAATGTAAAAATTTAATTATTTTGTTGCAGTACAGTACACTTTTTTAACAGTTGCTTGTTAAAAAATAAATACAAGAAGATTCAGTCCTGTTAAGAAGGGAAAAAAATTCAATTATTTATTATTTATGTATTATTATTATTATTATTATTTATTTTTATTTTTTATTTTTTGCATGGTATCCTTAGTACACACTTTTGTTTTGCAGAATAAATGAAATGAAATGAAATGAAATGAAATTAAATTAAATTAAATTAAATTAAATTGGTCAGATAGAATCAGTAGATTTATTTCCTGAAACAGTTGTTTGTATTAAAAAAGTTTTTTGAAATACTGCAAACTTTTAGAGTTTTCATTACCATCTCTTGCTTACATTTTTGCTTTAGCTGGTACTTCTCTAAGCAATTGTATAATTTAGAACTTTTAGAACTAGTTTTCTTAGAAATGGAATGCTTATATTATATTACATATTGAAGTCTATCTGAATAACTCGTCTCTGCAAGATGAATGAATAAAAATGTAACACAAAGACATGAAAGAATGCATGAAAGCACTTGACCAGCAACACAATGTTCTGCTCAGTTTGGTCTGAAAGGACTTCAAGGGCCAAACCAGTTAATTCAAGGTCGAACCTAATTCACTGCCTGAAACTTATTCAAAGTTTCCTACACAGGAGAGAACCCACCAAAGTATCAAACTTAATTAGCGCTCAACCCCCTCAACTCTTTAGATGAAAGACGATAATTTAACCTGTCTGGAACAGAGCGAGAACAAAATGTTGGACGCCTACACACCTGTGAGAGATTCCCAAAGCTCTGATCTAGTTAAAACCCGTTTCTCCATCTCTCCCTCTTTCCCCCTCTATCCTTTAATCCTTAGTCCTAAATGATGATGACAGCTCAAAACAGATTTGAAGGAATTCATAAGATGAGAAAAAAACTGAGACAAATTTAACACAGTTGGAGCATTTGTTGTTGCAGACATGTCGCAGAACGGCACTGTTTGTTCTGCATACTGTTACAGATAAAAGCTGGGATTCTCATCAAGCTCAGCATCTCCCATAATCCTTTGCTGCGGGATGATAAACCGCTGTAGAGTGTTTCTAGAATACGTGGATGTAGTTTCTAGAATACTCGATTGGGGAGCGGAGGAATCAAGGGTGCTATATGGTCTCTTCAGGGCAGTTCAGCTTGTCATAACAACTCACATCTTCATGCTCTTTTTCTTTCTCTCTCTCCATCTCTCCCTCTCTTTTCCTCTGTCTCTTGCTTCATGTCAGTCGTTAATTGTGTTTTGATGTTCTTGCAGACTTGTGATGGTGCTTCTACCCTTTCAAGCCCAAACACAGCAGAGAGTTGTCCATTCACACAAACACTCACACACTCACACACACACACACACACACACACACACACACAAATGCAGTTGTCTCTTCAAATATACATCAAACCTGCTGTCACCTAACAGACATGCAAGTATGCATGCTCTTTTGCATACATCCATATTCTATTTCACTATTGTCCGTTAATATTTGGCCCACCGATTTCCGATCGCTTTCGTCCTTCTCTGTTTTTTCCGCAACCCCTGATCTCATAGACTCACCCGACGCCACACACGCACACACAGTCAGCCAGTGCTTATGTCAGATGCAATGATGTCAGACGAGGTCTTTGCATGTGAAGCGTGTGCATGTCTTTAGCGATTCCCCAGCTCCTCTGCCCCTGACCCCACCTCGCACTGCTGTGGAAGTAAATATTTGCACGCAATCTTGAACTGTTGAGGGTTGCCTGTGACCCACAAGCCCTTGCTGCATTAAATATTAAACTCCTTAGATACAAGTAGGGATGGAGAGGGAAAAGTGTGGGAGGAAGGATGGAGATGTACGCGCCTTGTTTAAAGGGTATAGACAGGATGAAGGCACAATTTTAATTATATTTACTGTATATACAGTGATGGGTAGTAACGAGTTACATGTACTGGTGTCATATAATTTAATTACAAAAATGTAACTGTAATCAGTTACAGTTACTGAGAAAAGATGTGTAATTGAATTACAGTTACTTATGAAAATGTTAACGATTACAAAGGGGGTTACATTTACAACCCGAATTACGGAAATGTTGGGATGTTTTTTAAATTTCAATAAAAATAAAAATAAAAGACTTTCAAATCAGAGCCAATATTTTATTCACAATAGAACATAGATAACATAACAAATTTTTAAACTGAGAAATTTTACAATTTTATGCACAAAACGAGCTCATTTCAAATTTGATGCCTGATATAGGTCTCAAAATAGTTGGACAGGGGCATGTTTACCATGATGTAGCATCTCCTCTTCTTTTCAAAACAGTTTTAAGACATCTGGGCATCGAGGTTATGAGTTTCTGGAGTTTCGGAATTTGGAATTTGGTTCCATTCTTGCCTGAGATAGGTTTTCAGCTGCTGAAGAGTTTTTGACATATTTTTCGTTTAATGATGCGCCAAATGTTCTCTGTAGGTGAAAGATCTGGACTGCAGGCAGGCCTATTCAGCACCCGGACTCTCACGCTGTAATAGCTGCAGTATGTGGTTTTGTATTGTCCTGCTGAAATACACATCATCTGGAGGGGAGCATATGTTGCTGTAAAACCTTTATATACCTTTCAGCATTCATAGTGCCTTCCAAAACATGCAAGCTGCCCATACTGTATGCACTTATCAAGTCAAGTCAAGTCTGCTTTATTGTCAATTCTTCCACATGTACAGCACATACATACAGAGAATTGAAATTGCGTTACCCTCAGACCCTTGGTGTAAACAGTTAACATTAAACACGTTCAAATACAGATAATACGGTTTAAACATATGTACATACAACTCTATAGCTATACAAGTAAGGACATTGTAGAAAAAAAATAAAGAAATGGATAAAGTGGCATAAGGCGCATGGCAGATAGTGCAAACCAGTTAAATAAAAACAAAACTGTGCAGATATATTTGTAGTGCAAAAAGAGCTTATCAATCTGAGAACATTGTAGAAAAATAAAAATAAAGAAAAGATAGATAAAGTGACATAAGGCACATGGTAGAATAGATGGAGTGCAAACCAGTTAAATAAACCAAAACTGTGCAGATATATGTATAGTGCAAAAAGAGCTTGTCAGTCTGAGGACATTGTAGAAAAATAAAAAAAGATAGATAAAGTGACATAAGGCACATGGCAGAATAAATAGAGTGCAAACCAGTTAAATAAAACAAACACTGTGCAGATATGTGTGTAGTGCAAAAAGAGCTTGTCAGTCTGTTAAGTTGACAGGAGAACAGTCTTTTTATGAGACTATCCGAGGAGGTAGTTTGCAGTCAATGCTGGATGAGGTAGTGATCAGTCCAATGCTGCACAAGTGAGAGGTGCTGGTCACAGTTTGTAAGTAGGTGGCTGGTCCTGGGGGTGTGGGGAGCCGTGGGGCGGGAGGGGGTTCTCATAGTGTCAGAGTTCAGTGTTGTATGGGGTAAGAAGAGGGGAGGGGGGGCAGGGACGGGAGGGAGTTCAGCTTCCTGACAGCCTGATGTATGAAGCTGTCCTTCAGTCTGCTGGTCCTCGCCTGGAGACTCCGCAGTCTCCTCCCTGATGGCAGCAGACTGAAGAAGCTGTGTGTCGGGTGGGTGGGATCACCTGCAATGCGGAGGGCTTTGCGGGTGAGACGGGTGCTGTAGATGTCCTGGAGGGAGGGGAGAGAGACACCAATGATCTTCTCAGCTGCTCTCACTATTCGCTGAAGTGACTTGCGGCAGGATGCATTGCAAGCGCCATACCACACAGTGATGCAGCTGGTTAGGATGCTCTCGATGGTGCCTCTGTAGAAGGTGCACATGATGGGGGTCGGGGCTCTGGCTCTTCTGAGTTTGCGGAGGAAGTAGAGACGCTGCTGTGCTTTCTTGGCCAGTGCTACAGTGTTGTTAGTCCAGGAGAGGTCCTCTGTGATGTGCACACCCAGGAACTTGGTGCTGCTCACTCTCTCCACAGTCGCACCGTTGATGGTCAGAGGGGCATGCTGAGTGTGTACTCTCCTGAAGTCAACAACAATCTCCTTCGTCTTCTCCACATTCAGAGAGAGATTGTTGTCACTGCACCACCCGGCCAGGCGGCTCACCTCGCTCCTGTAGTTTGTCTCATCTCTGTTGCTGATGAGACCCACCACAGTTGTGTCATCCGCAAACTTAATGATCAGGTTAGAGTTGTGTGACGGTGTGCAGTCGTGGGTCAGCAGAGTGAAGAGGAGGGGGCTCAGCACACATCCTTGGGGGGCCCCAGTGTTCAGTGTGATAGTGCTGGATGTGTTACTGCCAACCTGTACTGCTTGAGGTCTCCCGGTCAGGAAGTCCAACAGCCAGTTGCACAGAGAGGTGTTGAGCCCTGATCCTGCTGAGCCCTGGTGTTGAGCATTGATCCTGCTGAGGGACCTCCTCACGCTGTCCGGGGACAGCGTCATCACCTGGTCGCCGGGAGGAGGTGGAGTCTTCTGTGCAGTGGTGCTGTTTTGTGCCTCAAAGCGAGCAAAGAAGGCATTCAGCTCGTTCAGCAGGGGGATGGTGCTGTCACAGGTCTGTGGTGGGGGCTTGTAATCCGTAATGGTCTGTATCCCCTGCCACAGGCTCCGCGTGTCTCTGCTGTCGCTGAAACGATGGGCTATCCTCCTGGAGTACTGTCTCTTGGCCTCTCTGATGCCGCGGGATAGGTTGGCCCTAGCTGTCTTCAGGCCCTCCTCATCTCCAGCTCTAAAGGCAGCGTTCCGAGCCTTCAGCAGTCTGTAGACTTCCCCTGTCATCCACGGCTTCTGGTTGGCCCGGACAGTGATGGACTTTGTGACTGTTACATCATCAATGCACTTGGAGATGTAGGCAGTGACAGTCTCTGAGTACTCTTGGAGGTCTGTAGTGTTGTTGTATGTGGCAGCCTGTTTAAACATATTCCAGTCAGTGGTGTCAAATCAGTCCTGAAGTGCCTCTGACGACCCTTCCGGCCACACTTGAATCTGTTTGTGTATTGGTTTGATGACTTTGACGAGCGGTCTGTATGCAGGCATTAGCATGACAGTGATGTGGTCTGAGGCTCCGAAGTGGGGGAGGGGGAGGGCCTTGTAAGCTCCTCTCTGGGTGGTGTAAACAAAGTCCAGGGTATTTTTTCCCCTTGTTGGAAAGTCTATGTGTTGATGTATTTTTGGGAACACACTCTTTAAGTCTGCGTGGTTGAAATCCCCGGCCAAGATGAGAAAAGCATCTGGGTGGGCTGTCTGCTGCTCACTGGTGTGCTGGTACAGTTCATTTAGTGCCTCACTCCTGATGTTGTTGTTGGAGCTGGGAGGGATGTATACAGCAACTAGCAGTATGGCTGAATATTCCCTCGGTAGATAGAACGGCCGGCACTTAATAATCATAAACTCCACCAGGGGTGAGCAGTGTTTGCAGACCACAACAGCGTCGCGACACCATGCATCATTGATGTAAACACAAAGCCCGCCGCCGCGGATCTTACCTCCCTCGACGAGAGCTCTGTCAGCTCGATAGCATGTTAGCTGGTCGAGCTGTATGGCGCAGTCCGGTACGCTGTTGTTAAGCCAAGTTTCCGTAAACACAAAAACACAACAGTCTCTTACAGTCCTCTGAGTGGAGCGGAGTAGTCGGATGTAGTCCAGTTTATTGTCCAAAGAGCGTACGTTCGCCAGTACGATGGTGGGGATAGCTGGCTTGTGTGGGTTGGCCGCTAGCCTAGCTCGGATACCTCCGCGCTTACCCCTCTTCTGCTTCCTCTCACGCCGCTTGTAGCGCCTCCGCTGTGGGCGAGATGCAGTAGTGGGGGTCGGTGATGTAGTAGGCTTTCGGAACAGACCGAGGTCCCGCAGCTCTTCGGCGTGTGCTGAGTTTAACTCAAAAAATGTGATTCTGCCGACATCGAGCAGAAACTCACGACTGTATGCGCGCTTACAGACAGGTAGACGAGACGAAGATGTGCAAAAACATTGCGACTTACAAGACAAAAAACACGAAAACACCGTTCTGTCGGGAGAGAGAGAAGCCGCTGCGATTGTGCGCGCCGCCATTTTACTTAAGTATCCCCATGCTATCATAGATGCTGGCTTTTTAACAAAACGCTGATAACACGCTGGAAAGTCTCCCTCCTCTTTAGCCCGGAGGACACGACATCCGTGATTTCCAACAAGAATGTCAAATTTGGACTCGTCTGACCATAGAGCACTTTTCCACTTGTCAATGGAAACAGTCCATTTTAAATGAGCCTTGGCCCATAGGACACAACAGCACTTCTGGGCCATGTTCACATATGAATTCCTTTTTGGATGATAGAGCTTTAGTTGGCATCTGCAGATACCGACAGTGGTTTCTAGAAGTATTCCTGGGCCCATTTATCAATGTCAATGACAGAATCGTGCCGATGAGTGATGCAGTGTCTGAGGACCACAGACTTCCAACAAAGATCTTCAGCTTTGTCCCTTACGCACAGAGATTTCTCCAGTTTCTCTGAATCTTTTGATGATGTTATGCACTGTGGATGATGAGATTTGCAAAGCCTTTGCAATTTGACATTGAGGAACATTGTTTTTAAATTATTCCACAATCTTTGTACGCACTCTTTCACAGATTGGAGAGCCTCTGCCCATCTTTAGTTTTAAGAGACTCTGCCTCTCTAAGACATCCCTTTTATGGTACAGACCAGATGTCAATTAACTTAATTAGTTGCTAGATGTTTTCCCAGCTGAATCTTTTCAAAATGTCTTGCTTTTTCAGCCCTTTGTTGACCCCTGTGCCAGCTTTTTTTAGACCTGTAGCAGGCATAAAATTTGAAATGAGCTCATTTAGTGTGTAAAATTTATCTGTTTAAACATTTACTATGTTCTCTATGTTCTATTATGAATAAGATATTTGCTCATAGTGATTTGAAAGTCTTTTAGTTTTCATTTTATTTAAATTTAAAAACATCCCAACATTTCTGAAATTTGGTTGTACATTTACATTTAGTAATTTAGTAGACACTTTTATGCAAAGTGACTTAAAAATGAGAACAATGGAAACAATCAAAATCAAGCAAGGAGCAATGATACGCAAGTGTTATAAAAAGCCTCAGTTAGGTTAACAAAGAACACATAGCAAATATTTTTTAAATGATATAATTTATGTATATGCTTTATTTTTTAAAGGTGTTTATAAATATATAATTACATAAATTCATATATTCATATATTTACATATACAATTTTTATAGAGTGGTACTTAGTTGTCATTTTATTAATTTTGTATTATATTGCATATACTTTGTGACTTTATATATATTATAGTCACTGTAATGTCTGTTTTGGGTTTTGTTGTTTTGATTGTATGTCTTATCTTGTAATTTCATTGTGTATGTTTGCCCTGTCTCCCTAGCTTGCTTGTTTGTTGCTATAGTTACCCTTAAGGGGGCCCGCCCCCTCGTTACCTTGTTAGCCTGTTTAGGCTTGTGTATTTAAGCACTCATGTCCCTTTGTCTCTGTCCCAATGTGCACACTATCAATCCTAAATTCTATGTGAAATTAGTAATTTTATTTTATTAGTAATCAATACTAGGGCAGATAGGGTGGATAGTATGCACACTGGGACGCAGGGTCCAGTGTTGCCAATTTAGCTATTTTGTAGCTAGATTTAGCTACTTCCCCACCCCTTTTGAGAATTTTTTCAAAAGATCAGGGACAAATATAGCAACTTCTTGGACAAACCGTCTCAAATAGCGCTCACGGAAAGCGCTTGAGAAACTGCGTCTCTTCCACGGTTTCCACTCTTTTTTTTTTCTACTTTTTTTTTTTGTCTCGAGCAAGACACTGTATGACTTTCACGTTACATGATTTGACTGATTTTTACGTAGAAAGGGCGACACATTGCACCGCATTAAAATAAATTATCATTCGTGTTTTCAAAATCAAAATCAAAATTCAAAAACAAAACTAAAATTAAATCATCTTTGAGAGCAAGGGGGCCCCCTGGTGTTTCGGGGGCACTACGCAGCTTGCATATTTTGTGTATAGGGAGAATCGGCTCTGGTTACAGTTACCAAACAAATGAGGACATCCAGCTAACTGCATAATTCAGATTGCTAAATAAACATCCTAAACTTTTTTTTTATTATTATTATTTATTAAACGTAAAAATGCAAACCATTTTCTGTGAAGGTTATGTTTTGGGGTGGTTTAGGGGATTGGAAATATAATTAGCTCAGTATAAAAACCATTACGCCTATGGAAAGTCCAGTAACACTTTATTTTAAGGTGTCTATAAAAGTACATTTTGTTTCATGCAAGCACAATGGCTACTACTAAGTACTTAACTAGGTAATTACTCTGTATCATGGAACAGCCTGTAATTACAGTTTGTAATTATGTAGATGTAATAGGCAGCTACTGTTACACATATGTAACAGACCGAGTCTGTTACACAGCTAATTATGTAACCAAAACATTGTTGCAGACTTCATACAACATAATTATAAATATGAGTACAGAGGCATAAGCTACTTAAAATAAAGTGTATCAAGATTGTACTTAAGTGTACTTCATGTGTATATATACTGTACACCTTATCCAGCTGCACCTTAGTTTGATTTAACCCACCAGTACACAGCTAAAATACATGTAATACATTTCTAATTACATTAAAATTACAGAATATTACACAGGCATAAGCTACTTAAAATAAAGTGTATCAAGATTGTACTTAAGTGTATTAGTAGCTGTGTAACAGACTCGGTCTCTTACATATGTGTAACAGTAGTTGCCTATTACATCTACATAATTACAAATTGTAATTATAGGCTGTCCATAACTTAGTTACATGGTAAGTACATTTTGTTTCATGTAAGTACAATGGCTAATAATTAGGTAATTGCTCTGTATTATGACACCTTAAAATAAAGTGTTACCAGAAGTCCTCATAATAACAGGTGCAGCAACATATATATAATATATATATAGTAAATGAAGTATATACAGCAATGGAGTGCCAGTGAACAACTTCACAACATAGGAAATAGTGTAGTGGAACTACAGAAACTCTCCAGAGGCAAACTATGCAGTTTCTCATTCCTAGCTGAAGCTACTTGTTACTAGGATCTGTGGAGCAAAATAGGAAACCATCAGAATGTTCACCTCCACAAGAAATACCTCCTGAATACTTCACAGATGTATTGCATCACATGTTTCCCAGATCCTCTTAAAGCTGAGATATGTACTTGAGTTCGTCAAAAATAGCTCTCCTCATGTTCATTGGAGGAGTAAATGCTTATAGTCTCTTATTTCATCCACAGTAGGCTGAGTTCAAGTACCACAGTTTGGGTTTTAGTGCTGTGTTATCACCAACCACCTACACGAAGACTCACATATGCATATGCATACACACACTCACACACACTGTTATGCACATACACATATAGGCTCTCAGGGGAAGCGGAAGAGATGGAGAACACACTAGGGATGGAGGCAGGTGTATTTTTAGCTGTGTAGTGCAAAAGAGTTAGCAGAGAGCTCTTGTCAATGCTAAGCAGGACATTTCATCCATCTGCTGTTATGTATTGGTGTGTGTGGCTGTGTATGTGTGTAGCTGAGTGCTTTCAAGTATAATTATCTCACATTACCTGTCCGGTAGCGTGAGGATGATTGTGGAGGAGGAAGAATCAACGGGGCGAAGCTCTGTTCCAAAACCTAGTGAGCTGCCTCACTTCCTACTGCCTACATTGGCAGTATCCTAAGTGAAATGGAGCATTCACACTGACAACGATAAATTGCTGAGGTCGCTGAACCACTGTGCTATTGTTTTGTAGTAGGTGTTCCTATTTTGCTGCATTAGGTGGCAGATCCCTGTCTCTACTCCCATTGGTAGTTGTTGCACTTTGTCGCTGCTCATTTGCATCAACTTTGCATCCAGTCTCATTGAAATTGAATGATGTGCCAATGATGCTTAAATGTGTACACCCCTTTAGTGCACATCATGCATGTAGTTAAACTGCATGTTATACACATGTGCTCTGCTGTCATTACTCACAATTAGTTTCAATACAGATGCCCAGAGAGGAACAACATAATACTTTTAGTATAAATATATGTAACACACACTAATTGCATAATAAATATTTAGTTTTTAATTATTTGTGTTTTAATTATTTTTATATTATATTATTTGGCAATAGTTTGGGATATTGAATTAATTATATTTATAATACACTCAAAAAATAAATCAAAAACAATTGAGGATATTTATTAAGACCTCAGAAAAAATATATAAATAAAGGTATTGAAGTTGGTAAGTTTTGTTTTTGAAAAGTCTCTTATGATGACCAAGGCTGCATTTATTTTCATCAAAAATGAAGTAAAAACAGTAATATTGTGGAATATTATTAAAATTTAAAATAACTGTTTTCTAAGTGAATATTTTTAAAATGTAATTTATTTCTATGATGGAATGCTGAATTTTCAGCATCATTACTCCAGTCTTCAGTGTCGCATGGTCTTTCAGAAATCCTTCTAATATGCATTCTAATTATCATAATTTCTTACTATTATCAGTGTTGAAACATCTGTGCTCATTAATATTTGTGGAAAATTTACATTTACATATTTTGATGAATAGAAAGTTCAAAAGAAAAGCATTTATTTGAAATAAAAACAGTTTTGTGACATTAAATTACTTTATTGTCATGTTTTATCAATTTAATGCACTCTTTCTGAAAACAAGTATTAATTTTATTTATCAAAGTCTTATTTTTTTATTCTAAACCTTTCTCAAGTTTTGTCCACCATCTTGGATTTGTGTTATAATTTTTTATTTTAATTATATTTTGATATAAAATGACTATTATGTGATTCATTGCTCATTATCATGCATTCTAGAATTGCAATGCAGTGCTGCCTACTTTGTTATCTTAGGAGGCAGCAAAATGTTTGCCTGATTTTTGGAACAGAGTAAACGGAGTTATAGTTTTGGATAAATGTCCTCACACACACACACACACACTGAAACAGCAGCAGGTATATGCGTGCACACCTGCTCTTCCCTTGCTGTGCTTAGACATATTTGCACATCCCTGTTAGCTCAAAATTCTGTGCCGGTTCACAGCTGTCATGATCGAGTCACCTTTTCTGCCAAATCAATCTCTCCACAGTCCTTTATTCCCAACACTTCCTCACTTCAGCAGCATTTACACACCCATTAATGCTCTGTGCATACGGACACAATAGATCTGGGCCTGATGACAGGAAGCGGCACTATTCACTGTCGCAAATGTATCGCAGCTGATGAATGTGTTAATTGCTTTTCCACAATCCACTGCCATTGCTGGACAAAGTTCAATAGGGTGCGTATATGCATGTGGGGGAGAAAATGCGTGACAGAGAGTGTTTTGCATGCGTACGCTTGTGTTTGTCTTCCAGTGAGGCCTGGCCCAGAAGCTTGTGACATGCCCAAGCCAGACAGCCCTCCCAATTCAACACTTGCCAGGATATCTATATGGCATGAATGTACAATCAGGCCACTGGTTCCTCTCCAGAAAGCTCTAACAGAAATCAATAGTCATTCCCGGGGCTGATTATACAAAAGATCCCCACAATCCTCTTTGCAATTCCAATGCTTTCAGACAGCTAGACCTCAGTGCATGAATTTGTCCTTCCCACCTGACAGGGACGTAAGTGATGACAGAACAGTTGACATCTTCTTCATCTGTGTTCAATGTATGAAAAGACAGATCTTTGCATCATATTCTGTTTTATTAGATGAGGCTGAATGACCTTGCTTTGGTGATGAAAATAAAGAAGTCAGCGCAGATGTGGAGAAATGTGCCTGTGCTTGTCTCTGTAGACTAAGTGGGTTTGCATTGATTGAGAGGGAGGCATAATCTATAGTCGTGTGTCAGTGGCTGGCAAAGACAGAGAGGAGAAAACACACAGGTGTGCGTAGATGATGGATAGATGCGGCGCTGTTTTAGTCTCTGTAAAACTTAATGATGTTCAGTTTAATCTGTGCCACAGAGGAGACAGAAGTTTGTGAATACTTAAAGGAAAAGTCATGTTATCATTTACATCCTCATGTTGTTCCAAACTGATTTTCTTGCTTCTGTGGAACACAAAAGTATGGAGCCCCTAAAAGGACATGGTGGTGAAAAAAAGATTTCCCCAAAACGTTCTCTCGCAAAACTTTTGCGTTCCCCGGGAAACTTTGCATGCTCTCGCAAAGATATTTGTGTTCCCTTGCAAAGGCAATTGCGTTCCCTCCCAAAACTTTTGAGTTCTCTCACAAAGATGTTTGTGTCCCCTTGCAAAACTTTTGCATTCTCTCGCAAAGATATTTGTGTTCCTTCACAAAACTTTTGCAATCTCTCACAAATATATTTGCGTTCTCTCGCAAAACTTTTGCATTCTCTCACAAAACTTTTGCATTCTCTCGCAAAACCAGTTGAGTTCGGACAAACATTTCCTGTTTACTTTACAGCTTGCAGTGGTCCATTCAGCCTAAAGAAATACAGTCAGTGCTTAGTTCAAGGCACAGTTTTGGAGTTTATTAATAAAGTATATACTACATAGCCTAGGAAAGCAGATAAAGGGGAAGTGGTGTGTTGCCAACTATGGTGACCCATACTCGAAATTTGTGCTCTGCATTTAACCCATCCAAGTGCACAAACACAATAGTGAACATACACCCGGAGCAGTGGGCAGCCAATGCTGTGGCGCCCGGGGAGCAGTTGGGGGTTCGGTGCCTTGCTCAAGGGTCTCACCTCAGTGGTGGTATTGAGGGTAACCAGAGGGCGCTGGTTATTCACTCCCCCCACCTACAAACTCTACCAGACCTGAGACTCGATCCCATGACCTTCGGGTTACAAGTCCGACTCTCTATCCATTAGGCCACGACTGCCCCTGCAGATAAGCTCAGAATATTAACTGAAAGCGCTAAATTGCACATTAAGCATTTCCCTCTCATAATAGCTATTAAAGACACTTAATGAAGACAGTGATTAAAAAAAAAAACATGCTATACAAATTATTAAAAATATACTGTGTACATATGCAAGCAAATGAGCCTAAAATACTAGGTGAATTGCACAAGAAGTGTTTTTGTTCCATAGAAAACCACTCTTGGCTTAATATAAGAAGATATAAAAAGCCCAAATTTATTTATTTTATTAAAAATATGTACAGGCAAGCAACATGCTAATCCATTAAGCCACGTTTAAGTTTTCTTTATTTTTACTACGGGGGAGAAAACACATGAAACTTTGCGTGTTCCATTCATAATCTGGGCTCATCTGTTTTCCTGTGATTTTATGAATAAAGAATATACCAGATTTGGTCTTTTTATATTACCAGCTTCGTCCATTAGCCTACCTTCAGCATTTTCTATAACGATTTTCTTTGGGAGAGAAAAAAACTTGACATGCATTAGCATGTTGCAGTCAAATTCTGGGCTATTCTGCTTAATTAATAATATTATTAATAAGGATATTAATATCAATCATTTTATTAGTATTTGTAACAATTAATAATACCAAATTTGGTCCCCCAATGTCACTGTTTTAGCACATTAAGCCACAATAAATGTTTTAGAATCTCCCAAAACCATGCCATGAACTAAACACTGACTGTATTTCTGAGTCCAAGTTAATAAATCTCCATCGTGAACATATGTAGCTGTATGGACCTCTGCAAGCTGTAAAGCAAACAGGTGTTTGTCTGACCTCAACTGGTTTTGCAAGAGGCTGCAAAAGTTTTGCGAGAGAACGCAACATTTTTTGCGAGGGAATGCAAATATCTTTGTGAGAGAATTTAAAAGTTTGGTGAGGGATCGCAAGTATCTTTGTGAGAGAAAATCATAATTTAGAAGTAATAAGCTTTTTTTCTGTCCTGTTTTTAACCCCCCTCATCAGAACGCTCTGTTTTGAATAGGTGTGGTGGTTTCTAAGTAAATGCCCATCAGTTGTGTATGTTTGACAGTATATATTCCTCATATATGGACACAGCTGTGATTTAGGTAAAAAAATGCACGAATAACTGTGATTTAGGTCAATAAAAATGCATGAATAACGTAATAAAGGTAATATTAATATGTAATTTAAAGAAATAGTTTAATTTAGCTCAAAGGGAATCATTTATGATTTTATAGGGATTTGAACAGAATCTGTGCTAAGGCGATTCACTGAACGAGCCGTATAACAAACTCTGCACTGGATATTAAAATCCAAAATATAGTTAAAACACTATTAAATAGCACAGTAACAAAATCGGCAGATTAAGACATTAACTTGTGAGCAGAAAACACAAGATACTTCTCTTTTCAATATACATAAGATTTTATTTATATAAACCTAAGACATAAACTAATCTAACACATGAACACAAGCATTCACACATTCATACGTTGCAGAAAGAGAGAAAGTGAGGAAAGGATGAGTTTAAGAAAATGTTAAATCCCAAGTTTACAGCAATATGTTCAATTGCATAGACCTTAACAACCATCAATCACTTCTTTAACCCTCGCTTTGAGTTTCTCAATGAGGCTAAAATTTATATTAAATGCACCTGAATCAGTTAGAACTTGGAGGTGTACTTGCTTGCTTTGC
Organism: Barbus barbus; assembly: GCF_936440315.1. Classification (NCBI taxonomy): domain Eukaryota; kingdom Metazoa; phylum Chordata; class Actinopteri; order Cypriniformes; family Cyprinidae; genus Barbus; species Barbus barbus. The sequence continues at coordinate 17,281,963 of NC_136735.1, read as the reverse complement.
CTGTGTTAAGAGTTTCCTTTGAATCGTCCTTGCAGACAGGGGGTTCCCCGAAGTGTCTGATTGGTTGATAGTTCAGTAGTCTTTGAAGTGACGTCTTGGGCATTGGCTGAGGATGCGGAGTTGGTCTGGTCGAAGTTTGAAGCGAATGCAGTCAAAGCTGGACTTTGTAGCAAACTTACATTAGAACACGAAACTCCATGGAAAGAAAAGAAACTGAAGTAAAAGAATAAAAATAAAAGGATGCAACGAGACTAGGTTGGTTTTCTTTCCATCGCGGTAGCAGCTGGCACGTGGGCCAGAGCACGCTCAAAGAGCAGCACGCGTTGGCAAAAGAGAAGAAGGGCGACCAAGAGAGTAAGAGTGACTAAGAGAGCATTTTTGCGAAGAAGAGTAAGAAGAAGTTTGATGGTGTCCTGAGTTTTTAAACTCAGCTTTCAGACCATCCCATCTGGACGTCTTGACCAATTAGATACTATCCTTGCTTGGGGTATTGCTTTGTTTCTCCACTCCACTAATAAATTGTTGTTATCTGTTCAGTCAGAGGTCCGAACTTTACAAGCTCTTGCAAAGCATACTTTTGAATGTGATTTCTATAACCTGTGATGGGATGGAAGAATCACGCGACAAGGAGAGCTCAAATAAATACCCCGGAGGGTGGATTTATTAATAATAAGGGTGCTGAGTTGAGTGCGGATCGCTGAGGTGGTGCGGTGCTCTCCGTGCGTGATTTCCCTCGGTGCGGTGAGTCGGTGCTGTGCTCGTGGCAGGGCTGGATCGGTCACACGCTGGTATCTGAAATCAGCAAGAGATAGCACGTTAATTCTTAGCTTCGTGGAGACCAGTCTCACCGTGTGTTAGCCTCACGCGGGCAAATGGGCCACAGGTGTGGCCGATCCAGCCGTGATGATCGAGTGCAGGTGTCTCGCTTCTTTTTCCAGGGCAACGCTGATGAGTGCTCGTGACGCTCGTCACAAACCCCCTGGACATCTGCTGGAAAGCCTCCTCTGTCTTTGAACTCCAGGCGACGCGCTCAGGCTGCCACTTCCTTGTCAGGTCTGTCAGAGGGGCGGCTAGAGAGGAGAAGTCAGGGATGAAGCAGCGATAATAACCCGACAACCCTAAGAACGCCCGTACCTGAGTCTTCGTGCCGGGTCTTGGGGCGGCTCGGACGGCCTCCACCTTCTTCTCCTGCGGCTTGATGAGGCCCCGTCCAACCTGGAAGCCCAGGTACTTTGCCTCAAAGAGGGCCAGGTGACACTTGCGAGGGTTGGCGGTGAGTCCAGCCCTTCGAAGATCCGTAAGCACCCTCCGCAGATGGTCTAGGTGGTCTTCCCAACGCTCCGAATGAATGACTACATCTGCCGCGTACTGTTGGTGCGGCAGAAGGATGATGTCCATTAGCCTTTGGAACGTGGCCGGCGCTCCATGCAGGCCGAAGGGAAGGGTACTGCCAGTGGCCACTTGGGGTTGAAAAGGCGGTTTTCGGTTTGGCACTTTTGGAGAGTGGTACCTGCCAGTAGCCCTTTGTCAGGTCTAGGGTGGAAATATACCGGGCCCTTCCCAGGCGATCCAGGAGTTCATCCACCTGGGGCATTGGGTACCCGTCAAATTCAGAGACTTCGTTGAGGCGCCGAAAGTCATTGCAGAAGCGGAGGGTGCAATCCGGCTTCGGGACCAGAACGATTGGGCTGGACCATGGGCTGCGTGATGGTTCAATCACCCCTAACTTCAACATCTGCTGAATTTCTTCCTCAATAGCCTGCCTGACGAGCCTGTGGGATACGGTAGGGCCGCTGCTTTACGATGACTCCCAGTGGTGTCTTGATGTCATGATGCTGAATGCTAACACATCAGAGAACTGACCGACCAGGTGTTGCAGCTCAGCCTTCTGTTCCGCCGACAGACCGGGGTTGGTGTCCACCAGAACGGGTTCCACGGAGGCAAGGGCAACGGTCTGTTCTCTGGTCCCCACCCATCTCTTCAGCAGATTTACATGATACAGCTGCTCGGGGCTCCGTCTTCCAGGTTGCCGTACACGGTATGTTACTGGCCCCACTTTCTCTACCACCGTATACAGCCCCTGCCAGGTGGCCAGGAATTTGCAGGCTGCGGTGGGGACCAACACCATAACCCGGTCGCCCGTCTGGAATTCCCGAGGCTGAGCTGCACGGTTATAGTGGCGTTGTTGAGCCTGCTGGGCTTTTGCCAGGTGTTCCCGGACTAATGGCATGACGCGGTCGATCCGTCGCCTCATCTCGGTGACATGCTCGACTAGGGAAAGGTGTGGGGTGGGCTGTTGGTGTTCTCAGGCCTCCTTTGCCACGTCGAGCAGTCTGCGAGGTTGCCGACCGAAGAGGAGCTCAAACGGTGTAAAGCCTGTGGACGCTTGGGGGACCTCCCGTATGCCGAACAGGACGTAGGGCAGCATCTGGTCCCAATACCGTTTGTCTTCTGCTGCCACCCATCGTAGCATTTGCTTAAGGGTCTGGTTAAAACGTTCAACGAGTCCGTCCATTTGGGGGTGGTACACGGTCGTCCGCAGCTGCTTTACCCGGAGCAGGCGGCAGAGGTCAGCCATTAGCCTGGACATGAACGGTGTTCCCTGGTCGGTCAAGATCTCCGTCGGTATGCCGACTCGGCTGAACAGCAGGAAGAGCTCGTGGGCGATGTTCTTCGCTGTGGCTTTCCTGAGAGAAACGGCTTTGGGGTACCGGGTGGCGTAGTCGACTACGACGAGGATGTGTTCGTGTCCCCGGGCCGACTTCGGCCCTACCAGATCCATCCCGATCCACTCAAAGGGCACCTCTATGATGGGCAGCGGAATGAGCGGCATGGGGGGAGGTGTCTGGGGTGATGTCTTCTGGCAGACGGGACAAGCTTGGCAGAAGCGCTTTACTTCGGCCTCCAGGCCGGGCCAATGGAACTGGTCCCGAATGCGCTGGGTGGTATTGGTCACGCCAAGGTGTCCGGCCAACGGATGCGAGTGTGCCAACTGCAGGACTGTCTCCGTCTTGGAGCCCGGTACCACTAACAGCTTTTTTTCCTCCGCCCTCCGCTGGGCGACACAATAGAGCAGGTCGTTCTCTGCGACAAAGTGGGGGAGAGGATGAGGTTTTGGCTGTGTGTCCTTGCCCTCTAACACACAGACCTGTGTCCAACAGTGTTTCAACCGCTCATCCTCCCGCTGGGCATGACCAAATGATCCCCCTCCCGTAACCTGTTGGTAGACATCATAGAAGAGGTTAGTGCTATGGGAAGGGGAATCACCATCTCTCCCACTGTCGGAGGCCAAGAGAACGGGGCGGCGACTGGTCCTCGTCGATGGGCGCCATCCAAGGCGACCCCCTCTAGGGCTGGCAGGCTGTGTTGCGGCGGTTAACAGGACTTCAAAGCCTGGCCAGTCTCGGCCCAGCAACACGGGTACTGGCAGACCCTTAACCCCACCCGCAGCCCCACCTCTACGGGCCAGGATCCCGGGGCTGCGGAGATGGTGACGCGCCGAGCGGACATCTGTCGCATGTCCCCGTGTACACAGGTAATCGGAATTATGGTCTTGGTCTCACTGCGGGGAGGCAGGATCTCTGCCTTGACAAAACTAACTGAGCTGCCGGAATCAAGCACCGCCTTGAATGGCCGGCCGTTAATCTTCATCGGGTCTTCCCTAGGCACCTCCTGGTGCACCACACAACCCGCCATCCAAGCCCGAGCCTTGGGAGAAGAGGGCGCTGTTGGCATGGACTCATCTTGGGGCTCAGGGGCCGCCATCCTGTCTATTTGGCGCGATATAATTTATAATCTATAATCCCCTCCGGCACGCGCTGCTCTGGAGCCACCCTCCGGGGAAAAGGCGGTACTCGCTCCACAGCCTCCCGTCGGTAGGCCGCCGCGGCCATCTCAATCTCCTCTACTAGCTCCAATGTGGTGGTGGGGTTACGCATGCCGACGGCCTGGCTGTAAGTGCAGGGCAAGGCGCGGAGGAGGCGATCGATGACCACGTGTTCCGTTACCTGGGCAGCCGTAGGCAAGTCAGTTCCGTGGCTTGAGCATGTGCGGGACGTCGAGGTTGGTATGCCCAGTCATGGAAACACTGGGCCGCGCACACTGGAGATAGCCCCACGCGGGCTAAAATTTCTCTCTTCACATCTTCATATTTCTCTGCAATCGCTGTAGGGAGGCTGAAGAAGGTACGTTACGCCTCGCCGGTGAGAAGAGGGGCCAGTGCGCGGGCCCAGTCGTCTGGGTCCCATCCCTCCGTGGTGGCAGTGTTTTCAAACATCTGCAGGTAAACCTTGACATCATTATGGGAGGTCATTTTGGGCAACAGCTGAGCGGCTTGTATCCACGGGTCCAGTAATGGAACGCGCTGGCGGGCGGCCGTGCGGAGAGCTGCGATTTCCTGATCAGCCTGGCTCTGACGTGTGGCAAGATGCTCCACAATCTGGTGCTGGCTCAGGCTGACCTCCGTTAGCTGTCTTGAAGCTGACAAAAAAAAAAGAAAAAAAGGCATGAGGGTGCGGAGTTCACTTGTCAGCGAAAACTTCCACTTAATCTGCCCGCATTCTCCACCACTGTGACGGGGTGGAAGAATCACGCAACAAGGAGAGCTCAAATAAATACCCCGGAGGGTGGATTTATTAATAATAAGGGTGCTGAGTTGAGTGCGGATCCCTGAGGTCGTGCGGTGCTCTCTGTGCGTGATTTCCCTCGGTGCTGTGAGTCGGTGCTGTGCTCGTGGCAGGGCTGGATCGGTCACACGCTGGTATCTGAAATCAGCAAGAGATAGCACGTTAATTCTCAGCTTCGTGGAGACCAGTCTCACCGTGTGTTAGCCTCACGTGGCTTATATGGCCGCGGGCAAATGGGCCACAGGTGTGGACGATCCAGCCGTGATGAGTGGGGCCACGCTCCAGGGCAACGCTGATGAGTGCTCGAGACGCTCGTCACAAACCAGAATATGATACATTTTACAAATAATTAATTGGAAGAAACATTTAAAGCATGAATTTTCAAACTCATACATACCAAACCATGAATGTTAATCCTTCAGCTATTCAATATTTATTAAAAGCAGGACATATACAATGAGTGATTAAAACAAGGACACTCAAATGTGTGGATTACAAACATAATATGGGGTTATGCATAGAAATGTCCTTTTAGGATGATTTTATGTGCATATGAAAAAGAAAGTCTTTGTATAGTTCTATGGAGAACGAAGGCATGTTCTTTAGACAATGGAATTTTGGTTTGGACTCTTTTCTATGTGGGGGAGAAGTCAGTCTAAGGAAGCTCGTGAATTCAATCGTGGAACACGTGATGGCCATCTCTTTGACAATCAGTCTTGATTATTTGCAACAAATTTGACGGTCTCTTTCCTGAATTGGAATTATCAATAAGTGTTATTTTATCTCAATGTTGAAAGCTGTTTTGTGAAAGAGGCTTGCTGGTTAGGCTTGCTTCAGCTAGTTGGAGCCAGGAATCCGATTTATGACGTTGTCCTGTCACAGCTTTGAGGCCCCCTCTTTGGAATCTCAGCTTCTCAGGTTTCAAAGTTCTGATGCATCTTAAATTTTTCTTATTCAGTCTGATATCTAACAACTCAGTACATATCAAACAATCTGTAAGATAAGACAAAGCAATAGTGACCAAGAGATGAAAACAGTTACTCACACTGTACTTCTGTTGCAACTTGCGACATTACTGTCAGATCCAATATAGTCAGCAGAGCATCGTCTTTTAATTTTCAATCTTTCTGAAAATCCTTCTTTGAATTGTGCCTGGTTTGTAAACGAAACTACGGTACAATGAAGTGAACAAAGGACCGAGTTCTTACTAATGAGTTCTGAATCTTCATTAAAAATAGTTCATTAAAAAAAGAGTTCATCCAGAGTTCTCGTTCCTAACTTTGGGATCAAAAGGAAGGCAAGGCAAGCTTAGCGCTGCACAGCATCTTGTTGTCTTCAGAGCCATCTTTATCATTTGGTTTCTGTGTAGACCAGCGCGTTCACCTCTCTCGTAAACACTACATGTGCAAATAAGTGGGCGGAGCTAAACAGGCAGTGATCTCTAAGCAGGCGTTGATGTTTTGTGGAGGCGGTGCTTATCCACACTATTACATCATAGAGTAGAACATTCCAAAAGATGTCGTTTTGAAAGACTGCTTTCAATATAAGCTGTTTGTAGACTAACGACAAAGTTTTGAGTTCTGAAACGTAAAGGATGATTTATAGTATAATGACCTGTCAATGTCAAAATGTTCAAAAGATAATTTTAGTTTCTCAGTGCATAACCCCTTTAAATAAACAATTTTTAAAGGACCATGTGATACTGAAGAACAAAGCAAATTCAGCTTTGCATCACAGGAATAAAGTACACTTTAAAATATATTTTAATAGAAAACATTTTATTTTATCATACTATTTCACAATATTACTGTTTTTACTGTATTTTGCAAAACAAACATAGAGACACAAACTTCAAACATCATGATGTATGGTTGCGTGAAATGTGAGAACCAAAGAAGCATTTTATTTTTAACATGATCAATGTTTTGAGAGTGAATAAAGTGTTGTGTAAGAAGACTTACTACTAGTCATATGGATTAATTCCAAATTACTTTTATATATTTTCAGGTAAAGTCAAGCCAAGTCATGTCACTTCTGGAGCTTATAACTTTTGGACACCATTCATTTTTACATTCTGGATAAAAACTGCTGAAACAACATGTCCTTTTATACTGTATGGAGCCCCTAAAGGGACATGGTGGTAGAAAAAAATCAGGGTGGGAGGGGAAAAAAAAAGTTCTCTCGAGAATCGTTTTTTTATGTTAAAAATATTGATAACATTATAAGTGGACCTCAGAGAACAGTACAAAATAAAAAAAACAAAGGCAGTTCATGAACCCTTTCATTTTATTTAATTTTCAAACATTCACTGATGCTCCAGAAGGAAACACGATGCATTAAGAGCCGGGGGTGAAACCTTTTTGAATTTGAAGATCAAGGTAAATTGTACTTAATTTGTCTTCCAGGAAACATGCAAGTAGATTCTGTTGCTTCCAAAGGGCAGAACTAAATGGAAAAAAAAATTATATTTCTACAAAATAAGAAAAATTTGGACATCTTCATTCTGTTCAAAAGTTTTCACCCCCGGCTCTTAATGCATCGTGTTTCCTTCTGGAGCATCAGTGAATGTTTGAACCTTTTTTAATTGTTGTGTTTGAGTCCCTCAATTGTCCTCAGTGTGAAAAGGTGGATCTCAAAATCATACAGTCACTGCTGGAAAGGGTTCAAATATGCAAAAGATACTGGAAAACTGAGGAATCTGCAGGACATGGAGGATTTTTCTGAAGAACAGTGCTCAGTTTAACTGTTCAGAACAAACAAGGGACTCAAACACAACCATCACAAAACAAAAACACAGTCGTAGATCATCCAGGTAACCACACACAGTAGTAAGAACCAAGGGTTCCCAAACTTTTGAAGGGGGTTATTTTAATAATTTGTTTATCTTGTGGACTATATGTAAACATCTTTTATGTAAAATATCTTACTCAGGACAGTACTAAATAAAAAATAACATGCATTTTGTATGATCTCTCTTATTTTGTTAAAATTATTCACATTTTCACAGATTCTGCAAGGGGTTCCCAAACTTTTGCATGCCACTGTATATATATATATATATATATATATATATATATATATATATATATATATATATATATATATATATATATATATATACACAGTCAAGTGAAAGAAAATAAAAAAAATTATTATATCCTATTAGAGAGGAACCATGCAGATCTTCTGTGTGCCAAGGTCAATAAGCTTTAAAATGAATAAATAAACAAACAAACAAACAAACAAATGAATAAAGTCTAGATAGATAGATAGATAGATATAGATAGATAGATAGATAGATAGATAGATAGATAGATAGATAGATAGATAGATAGATAGATAGATAGATAGATAGATAGATAGATTATGTTTAATAATAGAACTGAAATACATTTTTGAAAAACCATTATATAAACTCCTATGTATTCAAAGTATCAGGAAAAAAAACTAGTTATTATTATTATTATTATTATTATCATTATTATTACTTTGCTTGATGGTTGCACCACACTTTTTTAATGTAAAATACAATGAGTACATCTCTACATCTCTAAGAACTTGGCACATATTTTAAACTAGATTTTTAAATTTTTTTTTTTAGACACTATTATACAGCCTGTCATTGACCCAAGATATGCATGATGAAAGAGAAAGGTGGCAGAGAGGTAGAGAAGGTCATTAAAACCTCTTCTCACCCAGAACAGGTGTTGTTTTAAGGATCCCTCTGAATGTTGAGTGGCCGTATCCTCCCCACCAGGCTGGCTGCTTGTAATTAAAACTGACCATAAAAAAATCCACCGCTCACCTCGACTCCTTTTTCCTCCTCTGCTTTCTCTCCTCCCCTTATTTATATCCTTTTCCTCCCTCTCTCCATCTCCCAGCTTGAGTTCAGGGAGGGAAGAAAACATGTGCTTGAGCTGTCAGGGCTGAAGCAGCAGATTGGAGCTTAGCGTCGTGCTGTGTGGGGGAAACTGAGCCAAAGTGTACGGCCTGCTGGGGGACACAGGGTGGGAGACCCAGGGGTCCGGCAGGATCATGACCCATATGGGGGAAAGGCTGGTGCTGGCTCCATCTCTGTGGCCGTGTCTGGAAGTAAGACGACAACATCAGTGCACTGCTGGGTTGTATGTCTTTGGCGCTGTGTCTGTCTGTGTGTTTGTGTCTCAGTTTCCGATCAATATTATTGACTGTGCACCCCTGCAAGGACACTAATGATGCTTTTATTGTCATTTCTAAAAGGGAAGCATCGCTCGGTTATCAAAGATTGGTCTTTTTCTGCAACTTGTTTACAGTTTGTCCTTTGTAAACCTCCTCGGGCCTCAACTAGATTTAACTAAAACTTTGGACCAATTTAATTTTAGCAAGCTATGATCTATCAATTTGCACTTTATCATGAATCCATTGATTTGTACTTGTGCATTTTTTTTTCTGTCAACAGGTCATTTGTCAGCGGTGTCTCCTGCCTGGTAGTGAGAGATGGAATGGTGATGATAAGCATATACAGCTTTGCTGCAGGAACAGTGGCACAGATGCAGAATGTGCATCATGTTTCTAATGGGACACTTAGAGGAACATTTGGAGCCAGATGCCGTGAGTGTATCCATGAACCTGATACAGCCTCTATCTAATGATAGATTGAAGAGAGCGCGAAATGAATCTTGCACCTACTCACTACACTGTTTAGCTTTTTAATGTATTTGCATGCTTTGACATTTAGCCTCAACAGTGACGACACGGCTAGACTCAAGGCCTTTGCCTTTATTCGGTGCAGGCTTGTATGAACAAATGTTAACAAATGGCACAGATTTTGTCACGAATGCATGAAATAGATCTTAAGAAGTGCACACACAATACGCTAACTCATTCCATATCAGCCATTTATGCAAGTATGTCTGCAGTTATTCAGAGTAGAGTTCTGTTCACTGACCGTCTGAGATACATTGCACACAAAAATTGCTTTAAAAACTTTGCAAAGTTATTGGTGTTTTGAGCTATAGAGACTCTAGTAGCAAATAAAGTAGTTCAATTTCATCTAGTACCAGAACTGTACATCCAGCTTTGTTTTGAGTTACAACTGTAAAACACTATTTACTACCAATATTTAGTACTATTACTGTTACTAATGATAAATAATATTAAGCCGAGCATTTGTGGTTAAAAAGTGTATAATTGTTTGTTTTTTATATATCAGAAATTGTGGTCACACTTTATATTAGGTGGCCTTAACTACTATGTACTTACATCAAAAAATAAGTACAATGTACTTACTATGTTCATATTGTATTGTAAAACACGTTTGCTGCTACTGAGATGGGATACGGGTAAGGTTAGGGATAGGTTTGGTGGTACGGGTAGGTTTAAGGGTGGGTTAAGGTGTAAGTGATGGGTCAACAGTGTAATTATAAATGTAATTATGAAATGAATTACAGATGTAACTACATATAGGTATTTTTTAAAATATAAGTACAATGAAAAAATATGTATGTACACAATAAGTACATTGTATCAAATGATTAATTTAAATGTAAGTACATAGTAGTTAAGGCCACCTAATATAAAGTGGGATCGGAATTGTTTTTTATTCTGGAAGTGAACTTATCCTTTAATGCAAGAATGAAAGAGAGGGGTGGGGTTAGCATTTAAAGCAGGGTTCCTTGATTAGTTTTCACATTCACTCACTCACTCAAAACTGTTCAGTCCATTTTTACATTTGAATCATCTATTTTCCGTGTCCACTTTTCTTTACTTCACACTTGCCATGTTTTTGCTGTCACATAGTATCTACACTGGACTCGACAAAACATTGCAAATCATTTGAACTTTGTGTCAGTGCATCATAAATAGAACGAGTCAGCAGTTTACTGTCCAGGATTTGTCTTGTCGCACCGCACCGCATCCAGTGCAGACAGCATCACTGATAATAAGTTCTATTGTATTTTGTTGAGTCGCACCGGTGTAGACACGATGTAAGTTAATGTCCCTTTCTGATGCTGCGTTTGAATTTTCATGCCACATTATTTGAAATTAGCTCGTGCCAAACATTTTTCTCCACATCCGGCCGTGGGCCACCTATTGAGGAACACTGATTTAAAGAGACATGAACTAAAACGGGTCACTGTGAACAGAGCTGTTTTTGACAAGGTAAAAAGGGTGTTGTTTTACACTATCATTGAGAAATTTTAACCAAAGTATGTTATAGACTTTTCATGAAGACCCAAAAGAATCATACCAACTTGAGGAAAATGGGCATCTAATGACACCTTTAAAGCTAAATAGAATGAAACAAATCTAATAAAAATAACAAGCACGTGATAGAATAAGTAAAATTAAAATAAAAAGGCTAAATTAAAATATGAATGAATGATGTAACAGTATATAAATAATACTAAAATAACACTGACTTACAAAAATTCCAAATACATTTTCACAATTTTTACTGCATCTACACTAAAACAAAAACAGAAAACAAAAAACAAAAAATAAATAAATAAATAACATCTAAGTCAACTGTTTTTTGAAAAATATGAAGAAAAAAAATTTAAATCAATGGAAGACTACATCAGATATATTTTTTGTGTTCCCATTTGCGCAGATAGATTTTATTTATTTATTTAATTTACTGTCACTCCCACAGCTGCTGTATTAGAAACACTCTTTTTTTTTTGAAGCAAAGGTAATTTAATGCAAAGTATGTTGTTATAAATGTATATACAATGTAAAAACATGATTAATTTAAATGTAAGTGCACAGTGGTTAAGGCCACCTAATATAAAGTGGGACCAAGTCTTTTTTTTTCAACAGAAAGAGCATGTCAAAAGTCTGCTATGCAAGTTTAACCTTGGCATTAAATCTATACATTCCAGGCCCCTCTGGATTTGAATGTCTCTATAGTCTTGATATGTTTCATCCTTATGCATTTTGATCATCACTGTATAGATTTTTGTCCTCCATCAATAAGGTTGACCAGGCAGTCAGCTATAGACAGTATGGGAGCTGTGGGACAGCTCTCCAATATAGAATTTATTTCCAGAACATTCTTACAGTCTTTGTGTGTCTAAATCTTTCCCTGGATGGAAATATTAGCTAGACGTTGATGTTTGTAATATTACATCTAGTTTCAGTAAACCTTCTGCTAGATTAGGTATTTACAAGGGTTTTAAAGCTCATGCATTTGTCAAGTATTGAATGTAGACCAACATACACATGAATATAATGAATACAACATGAGTGACTTCCATTCCATTTTTAAATTAAATATTTTAGTTGATTTAAAATTAATTAAAAAGAAAATAAGAAATTCTTTAATTCAGCAAGGATGCATTAAATTGATAAAAAGTGACAGTAAAGACATTTATAATGTTATAAAATATTTGATTTTATATACATTTAATTTTAAATTGTAAAATTTCACATAATATATTTATTTAGTTATTTTTCATTTATTTATTTATTAAATAAAAGCCTTGGTAAGAGACTAAGAGACTTTTTTTCATAACACTTCTGAAATCCATTTTTTTTTTTTTTGCTTGTTCATAAATTAAACAAGCAATAAAATGTTTCATGAAGACAGATATACCTCAAGGTCAAGTGACAGCACGTGTGTTGACCTTGAGATATATCTGTCTTCATGAAATTTTTTTTTGCTTGTTTAATTTATAAACCGCCTTCTAAATTCATGCCACCTTGAAATACCAGTGCATTACAAATGAAACATCTTGAATGATGCATACTGATTGAATATAGAAATGAATGTATGAATACAGAAAAAAACATCCGTCTGCATTACTCAGCTGCTCTTCCATGCTACTTGTGCATCAAGGGATAATATATCCAAATGAGTCAGCCGTTCCTCTTGGTGCTGATGTTGTGGCTAGTCCTTTCCGCAGCTGCGGGTCCAGCTGTTATGGCCACAGCACCATATTGGGAGTTTCATCATGCGAATAAAAAGCAGCCAAGCATGTGGACTTGTAGCATGACAAAGTGATCGTGCATATGTGTGCATTTGATTGTTAAAGTGCATGAGGATGTGTCAATCTGCATGTTTGAAGGTGTGCAAACTGTTTTACAAATGTTCTAAATATGTGTGAACATGCGTTAGAGTGTGCATGAATAAATTGTTGTGTAATTACACGAAGGTTTGCAGAAGCATATTGCATGGTAGTCCTTGGGGACAGCAAGAGGGAAGCAAGTTAAATCTGTTGCCATAAGTTCATTATGTTGTGGAGCGTTTGTTTTATGATAGGATGAGTGTGTGCACACTCAGATGAGAGTGGATTTCAAGAGCTAGTCATTTCAAAACTACACTGTTTAAAGTGGTAAGTACCATAATGGACAAAGGAACATGTGCAATAATCAGTTTTTAATGAGAGGTGAGTGGGTGGACTGACAGGTGTAGTATAAATATAGACTGACAGGGGAAAATAGCATAGAAACAGCAGGCACAATTCACTCAAAAAATAAAATTTGCTGAAAATTGACTTACCCTCAAACCATCAAGGGTGTAAATGAGTTTGGAAAAATTTAGCATTATATTACTTGCTCACCAATAGATCATCTGCAGTGAATGGGTGCCGTCAGAATGAGAGTCCAAACAGCTGATAAAAACATTACAACAATCCACAAGTAATCAACATGGATCCTGTTCATGAATTAATGTCTTGTCAAGTAAAACCTGTGTGTTTATAAGACACAAATCCATCAATAAGCGTTTTAACTTGATCAGAATCAAAATACGACTAGACTGTTTGGACTGTTCTCACTTGTGAACAATGCTTGATTAGTACATATTTCTCTCCTGCTTCACGTGTCGACTTTTTCAATGGAGAAAGCAATATTATGGATAGAGGAACCACATTTTAGTTGGAAGCCAGAGTTTAAATCTATTCCCATGAAGAAACAAACTCATCTCAATCTTGGATGGCCTGAGGGTGAGTAATTTTTTTGGCAAATTTTCATTTTTGGGTGAATTATTCTTTTAACGATGATGTGAAGAACTGGTTCAGATGGTGTGAGATTAGGGATTTTACAGTGTCTAAAGGAAGAATTTTGCAAGACATTTTACATTTTACTGCTACAATATGCGCACTCTCTTGCTGTTCTCACAGTATGTTACAATGGCCTTTTGGTAGCTTAGTGAAAGACAACACAAATAACATGTCGGTCAGACTGTCATTCAGCCCCGCTATGCTTTAAACTGCAGGTCAAGTCGAGAAAATCACATGCTGTTACTTTGACTTTATTAAATCTAAGAACTCCCACATATAATCAATACTCAAGTTGAATGAAGTAGTTAAAGTGCTGTGTGTAATTGCTATCAAAACATGCTTGAGCTAATTAGACGATTGTGTCTTAATACAGGTTGAGGGGTTATCTGAGGCAAAACTGTTTTTGTTGGTTATCTGACTGGTTTATTGACCTCATCGGCCACCACATACTGACAGGGCTCCTTTCAGCTGAAATCCTTTGGTTTCAGGTATGCCCTTTTTGTTGTTACATGTCAGTCTCTCTCGGAACTCTATTCTTGGTCTTTCAATCAATATACTCACAAGGCTATAAATTATCTGCCAGTGTCTGTTTCATTAAGTGCATCTGATCAGAACAGTGTATCACCTCTTCTAGTGAATCTCCCCCCTAGCTACACTTCAGCACGCCACAAAATCAATCAATACAGTAATTAATGCAAACACACCAGGTGTTCTGTCTAGAGCTGAGAACCATGAGGGGAAGTTAAAGGCTTTGTTTTATCTCCATGTTACATTGTGTGAAAATTTGTGACTCAGAAAATAGATTATTCTCATTCACTTGACAACCGTTGTATGTTGGATTGATTAGATATGGGCATAAAAACATTCAGGCAAAAATTAACTAATTAATAGTAAGTCAGAATCATTTTGTCTCCATCTGCCGAATATAAGAATATAAGAATATATTGCCGCTGCCCATGGCGCTGAAGTGATAACCGGACACTATGACAATATAATGTCGCTGTCCGTGATGCTGAAGTGATAACCAGACAATATAACAATATAGTGTCGCTGTCCGTGGTGCTGAAGTTATAACCGGACAATATGACAATATAGTGTCGCTGTCCGTGATGCTGAAATGATAACCGGAAAATATAACAATATAGTGTCGCTGTCCGTGGTGCTGAAGTGAAAACCGGACACTATGACAATATAGTGTCGCTGTCCGTGGTGCTGAAGTGAAAACCGGACACTATGACAATATAGTGTCGCTGTCCGTGGTGCTGAAGTGATAACCGGACACTATAACAATATAGTGTCGCTGTCCGTGGTGCTGAAGTGAAAACCGGACACTGGGGAAACAGGAGGTCAGTGAGCAACTCAAAAGTTAGAATCACATTCAGATCGCTGTTTTTTCGACCGGTTGTGATCTAAACGAGCATTGATTTTGCAGGGGCGCTAATAGTTGACCAATAGACTATTTAATCAGCATTGTCACTCTGTCTTCGTGGGCTGATCAAAACTCGAGTTTAGTCCAATGATGCCAAGCACACACTCTCTCCATTTATTTGCACATCCTCCCTTCTCGTTCTTTTGCGGCAGCAGATTAGAGTTCACATGCCATTAGTCACGGTGGGGTGTTGCGCGCGGATCCCGCGCCGAGAAATCTTCTTTGTGTCAGGATCGCTTTGTCCCGCCGCGGCGGCTTATCTCCGGGACGAACGCACAATTACTTTTAACGATTTCATGGCGGTTCATTACGAGAGCAGAAACCCGCGCACAGAGACTTATAAAAGGTAATCAGACATAATTAAGCTCGCACGGGTGCCTATCTTATAGAAGAATGTGGTCAAACTTCAGTGCCGTGACCCATGCTATTATAGACCTAAATACCAAGAGACCTTTTCACATTAGCGTCTCCCTATATCTCTCTTTGTAGAGATAGAGCAGGTATGTGTTAAGATAATTCACACAAAAAATCCTTTAAAGACACTATAGTACCAGATTTGGCACAAACATTTTGTAATATATGCATTTTGACCTTGATTTAGTATTGACCCCCCACAAAAACAATAGAGAAAATCTCCTTTAAAGCACACAATGTTTAAAAGCTCATTGGTTCTCTTATGGCGGCCTGTGGAAAGACAGAGTGTGGAAGCTTTCATGTAAAAGAATGAAAACTCTGGCAGGTTTAAAGAGACTGCTAGTGCAAGTACATTATCAATCTTGCAAGTGACAGCTTCCTAGATGAGAGTCCGGGAGTCTCGTGGTCTGGAGAAAACCTAACAGCTGTGCTTCTTTTAACCATCATTTGATGTTTTCTTTTCCCAGCCAATCATCCATTTTTCATCTAGGAGACAAATATTGTCGTCTTCTCAGTGTTAGGTATGATGTTCTTGAAATCAAAAGCACAAACAGGTTTTGTACGCTGCTGTGCACACACACATGCACACACACACATACACACACACTTTAATCGGTGCAGACTATTGTGATGCATTTACTGTACATGTCCTTTTGTTTTCAGCTGAGGAGATTCAGAAATATAGATCTGTGATAGCTCTGTACTTTTTCAGGCAATAATTGAAAACAGATGGCAAAATAATTTAATGCAGCCATGGTGACAGCTCGGCTCGAGTATTGTAAGTAAAAGAATTATGGAACATAAAATCTGGCCTTCAGTAAATACAGTAAAAAGATTTAATCAACAAACATTTGATCATGAGAGGCTCTTTGAGTTGTTTATCATTAAGTGATCATGCCAATTACAGTATGTCAGATCACTTTAAATATTTACTGATAAACTCTGACAGCATGCTAAATGAGATTGAAGCTCATACTGACTCTCTGTCGTGCAATTTCCTGAGTGGACTCTTAATATTCTTTTACACAAAAGCAGATCAAAAATAACTAAATGTGTATCAAAAAAGTGTAATTACAGTTTTTTTTCAACTGTTTACACACATTTTTAAAACTTTGCCTCTTTTTTTCAAAACTTTAATCACAAATCCAAGAATTGCATACATAAAATGCAAAATGCCCCACATCTCTTGCAAAATGAAGCATGTGATGCATTCAAAATATCACAAACACATCTCAAAAGCAAACATTTGCAAACACCTTTGCCATAATATTAATTCCTGTTTGATTTTTGTTTTACAGAGAATTGTGTGTTGTGTTTTGCAAAAAGTGTTTTATGAAATTGAAAACTGAGTCAAAGGCCAAGAATTAGTGGATGGTTTTACAGTTTTGGTGTGTGGTTCTGGTGTCTGAGTGTCAGGTTTCAGAAATTGCGTAACAAGTAAAGATTTTATGTATAAGCAGTTGAAAAAAAAACTGTAATAGTCAGTGTTTATACACCTAAAGAAAATAATCTTAATATTAATCATGGCAAATTATTTATATCTGAAGATCAGTGAGAAGAGTTTTGTCTGGGGCAGCAGGCTCTCAAGTGTCTATAGAAGCCAATCTTGGACTTGCATGCTTTAGAGCAGATGGGGCATGGAAAGATCTGGTCACTGCTGTTGGATAATTGGACAGCCAGACCTTTACTATGTTTGCGATTCTCCTGGGTAGTTATCATTCTGCGTTCTTCCAACACCCCAGCAGCTTTCTTTAGGATGGTCCTCTGACTGGATCTGTCTGCAGCCAATGACTCCCAGTTTTGGGGGTCAATGTCAGCCTGCAACAACTGTCGCTTTAGCTGATCCTTGTAATGCTGATGTGGGGCTCCTTGATCACGCTTGCCCTGGCAAACTTCCCCATATAGCACTGCTTTTGGCAATGTAGCGTCATCCATGCATGATCCGTGACCTATCCAGCAAAGCTTTCACAGCAAGACCCATATATTCCTAGATACCTAGATGAGAGACCACTCACATGATAGTAAAGCACTTTGGGTGTACAGCAATGCACAATAAAGTGCAATATAAATATATTAATTCATACATGCATTCATACTAAATGATGTACTTGCAGTATATTCTTTGAATAGATATTTAAAGAAAGGTGTCTACATTTGGTCCAAATGTTGTGTAATATATGCATTTTGATATTATCAATTCAACTTTGGCCTCCCACAAACAAATACAAATAGTACTTTTTAAAGGAGCACTGTATAAAAGCTTAATGGTGCTCTAGCTTAATGGCAGTCTGTGGAAAGAAAGAGTATGGAAGCATTCATCTTTTTGTAAGAGGGTGAAAACAACAGTAGTATAATGCCATAACAAAAACAGTATAAAAAAATAAAAATACAATAAAAAAAATATATACTGTTAAATCGTTTTACATGGTAGAAGTAAAAATAAGAAAAAACTTCACAATTATGACTTCTATACTTTATATTGGCAACATCTGCTTCCATGCCTACATATTGGATGTTCACACACGGTATGCATTGCTACTGCTTAGCCAGCAAAATGTAATTCAAGTCATCTCCTATATTAAAATCCTGTTTTCCTCAAAACCTCATGTCTCCAGTCAATCAATAAATTACATTCAGCATATTGTGTATGCATGATGGCATCGGGTGACCTTTAAATGGCTGCACAAAAATAACCATCCTGAATTGATTGTATGTAGGGGATATGAGGGTGAAGGGGGGAGTTATTTTCACATTTGAGACCATTAGACGCTAGTTAGATGTCTGAATTACGCAGGCATGACAAACAGATATACTATAGACTCTCACAAGCAGGACATCAGCAAGCAATAGAGTCCAGACCACAACAGATAAATCAGGTCATGCAATTGCACAGTTGCCCTAAGTGTGAATTATAACCTGTTTATATTCAGAGGTGAATTGTGCACTGTAAAACAATGTAGTGTGACTTCAGAGTGGACGAGAGCAGGAATGTAGCAGTAATCTACTGCAATGCTGCTATTTTTGCAGATTAAGTCTAATGGCAACAGCAATTTGCTAGTGACTAGATTCCCATCATGCATTGCGGCATTAATAAATTATGCGGTTACATTTTTAAACAACATGCCATTCTATTTAGCTGTTTCTGTTGTTGTTACTTTTAATTACCTGTGATGTTGTGTTTATTTTTTGTTTTAATCTAATCTGTTTCTTTATTTTCATCATTGCTATGTATGTTAAGATGAGTGTTAGAATTTGTAAAAACAATAACTCAGAATAATTCAGAAACAATAACTGGCTTACCACAGTAGTATTTTGAAGTATTATATATTTTCTGTCCTTACATGTGCAATATTCAAATTGCAGTTACAAATTGCCAGTCAGTCTTAAGTCAAAGTTTTTGTTCCACGTGCAAGTGCAACCACACTATGTTGTGAAGCACTATTGCATCAGCTGCATGAAGAAAAATTTATGAAAATAAATAAGGTCCAAGTTTCCAGACACAAAGGAGCACTAATCAACATAATGACATTATGAGAATTCAAACAAAACAACTGTTTACAAAAATACATTACAGATTTGTAGTGTTATGATTTGAAAATGAACAAATCTGAATGGATTTCATAATGAAATTCTGAATTTAGTTGTAATAAATTACTGTAAATTCTTACAAACCCCTGGCAATATTTTACAGTGCACATTCAGGTTTTGTTTTTTGTTTTCTTGCATTATTGTTCATAATATAGTTAAAGGATGATACGCTGATATTACTATAATTGCAAAAGTGCAAAATAATGTTTCAGCATCTTAAAAACAGAATTTGGTATGCATACAGAAATGTGTCAGTAATGATAAAAACGCATGAAATAACATTAACGCACAGATAACCTATGCAGATCGAGTCTCCTTACAGGTGCCGCAGACCAAAGGAGACTTACTGTTTATGGGCCATAAATACGCACGCCGGACTTCCTTGACAGGAGCGCGGGACAGCACAGCACTGAGTGGAAACGAACACCCTCTAGTGCTGATGAGCTTGGTCTTCCGTCTAGATCCGCGAAACTCACTTGTGCTTCTCACCTCAAGATCGCATTTCGCGCGCTTGAGACTGAAAGCATCGTGGAAGCTCTCGTGTCAGGTCTGTCTGCGTGCGCGAGACTGATTCGACTAGTTTAAGCGCGTAATATACGCCAGGCTTGTGTGTCGACGGCACATAGTGTGAAGAAGAGAAGCGCGTGTTAACGCGTAGAGAAGGGGAAAGCCCGTTAATGGACACTGACGACTGGAGAACACACTTAGTCTAGTTCGTTATTTCAAGTGTTGACAGCCTGACAGCATTAGGGATAACTTATCTCACAGTCTGTATCCTATTTATGGGGTAAATTCTGTAAGTTTTTTCAAGTGCCGCCAGTAGTTGTGCGTAATGGGCTGGCATTTCTCTCGCTCTGTATCCGCGTTTTCGCGGTGCGGGGAACGAGGCGGTTGACGCTCAAAATCCTTTACAATAGTTAAATGAATTTTGTTACTGGATATTTTATCTCGCACTCTTTTCTGTAGTAACTGTCACCGATCTGAGTGCACATCTGGATACAAAAATGACTTTTCAAAGATGTTTCTTCCTGTTTGCTTTACCGGGATTGGTTTTGTCGGACTCCGGGCATTCAAACCAAGGTGAGTTATAATGAATTGTGATTAATGGGTTGATACTATATCATAACCTACTAACATGCATAGTGTGTATGTATATAGTGCGTATTGTCTGTAAAGGAGACGCTATAACCGCATCCAGCCTTTCAGTTTGGTCAGAACATTATATATTTATACATATAAATATATAAATGACAGTTGTACCGACTATTCAGAATATTATACATTGTTTTGATTTGTGCAGGACAGATTAGAACGCTGTGTTTACTGTCGTTCTGCAGCTAGTCTTATGCTCAGCATCACACAAACGGGGTACCCATATAGGAAAGACCGGGGAATATTGTAACACATTTCAACGTCTGTAACTCGAGTGTTTTTTTTTATCTCTCTCTTAACTGTAAAATACTGATATGATATTCCCATATATGTCTGTTTCATATTAGTTTAGACATTTTAAACTTATCTCTACAACTGTAACTCAAGGTCAAGTATGAAGAGTGTTGTTGTTGTTGTTGTTGGCATTAATACCGTGATGGGTTGTTAAACCAATGGAAAACATGGGAATTTTACATTCTGTGCATGAATCTGTGAACATCAAATGTATTTTGCTCAAAAAATACTCTCCTTAACCTGCTTCGTTTAATTCAAAAAGGGGAAACATTTTAATTGAAATAAAGTGCAAACAAATACAGAAAAACTAAGCATGTGTTAAAAATTCTAGGATGTGAGCGCATTGGTCACTCTAACAGTTGTGACATTGTCCATTTTCTGCAATCTTTGTGGGTCCAGTAGAAATAAATAAAAAAAATAAATTGAAAAGTAGTGCTACCCTCCTTGTCAAAAACTTGTTTGGATGTTAGAACAAGAGGAACTGGTGGTTCTGATGATAAAGTGATAATAATTATAAATAAAAGGAGTACAACAGACACTGTACCTTCTGACATCAGTCTGAAATTAATTTCTAATGAAAGGAACATATGAATATCTTAAGATGTACTAAATGTAAAGTGGATGTATGTTTTAGGGTACTATCCCAGTGACAAGCTGTTGTACAGATTTTTCACTTTTTATTCATAGCTATGATCACTAACAATTTTTAAATCAGACATAAAATGAAACTTCTTATTTCAAAATTGTGTTTTGTCCAGTAAACTTGTATATTCTTACACAGAAACCTTTAGAGTTTCTTCAGGAGGGAGGTGGGCATTTATAAATGTGATGTCTAATTTACTCATCCTGCAATACAACACATCCGGTTCTCACCTAAGAGACAGAATTGCAGTGATATTATCTCGTTGCACTTGTCCCATTTCCCCCCATGCGTGTGCCCGTAACTCCTCCCTTCTGTTTACACTCGCAGTTCGCAGTGGTCATTCACACAAGGAATGAGTTAAATGGCAGTATTTTGAATACGAACATTACAAGAACAAGTGACTCTTGTGTTGTGTCTATGTGTTGTGAAAAGAGAGAGGAACAGAGCATATTTGTGTGGGATGTGCAGAAGATAGAGAGAGAACACTCAAACCATCTGAGTTGGCTTGCACGGCATTTAAAACTTTTTTTCCCAGTTATGAGTCATCCTCATTTTTTTTCCCGAGCCGGGATGGAAAGCAGTTATTTAACAGGTCACTGTTTTCTCAGTTTAAACCATCACAAATTAGGCAATAGATCTGGAGACAGTTCTTTCCAATGTGAACCTATAAAAATGTAAATTGAGGGTTTGCAGTTCACTTGAACAAAAATCCTGCCTTGTGATTAACACTGATGCTAATGTCCAATTAGTATGCATGCAGAGATGACCCTACATAACCTCGCAATATATTTATCTTTTGCACTGCCATATAAGAAAGGTCTGCTCTTTTCTGCTATATACTGTAGCGTTAGAATCAAACTGCTTTGTATTTAAGATGCTTCTGAGGAACATTTCGCAGGGCATTCATTGTAGAACTCTTCAAAGCACTTAAAAATCCATTTAAGAGAAGACTGTACTCTGAATAAGTTTATTGCACATCTTCTCTCCTCCTCGTACTCGTAGCTGAATCGTGAATGTCTCTTTGACCCCCTTGTAAAACCACCTTTTTGCGCTCATGCTTGACGGGCTGCTCTTGCCAATCATGCTCATCTTGCACCAGGAGAAACGGCATGGGCATCAGATTGCTGTAAGGTAGCAATGTTCTCAAGCGCACTTCTAATCAGTCCAGAGTGGTGCTTTAGTGTTCTACAAGGGATTTTTAACCTCCTCTTCCTCAGATATCGGGTTAGTTTTTCGTTTATGCCTGCCACTGGTCATAAAGTGTGTGTTATCCATTTAGATGTACAGCAATCTAAAATTAAAGTGCTTCAAATCACTTAATATGACTGTTAGAAAAGCAAAGAAGCAATTGAGTTATAGTTGTGATTTATATCACTGTTCTGCCAGAGTTAGTAAAAATTCTGAATTTAATAATTGGATCTCTTTCAGTTCATGACTAAATTTGAATTTAATAAACTTCACAACTTTAAAACAAGTTTTTCTTTTTTTTTTTTTTTTTAATTAAGTTTGTCTTCAAACCGGTGATATTTTGTCTTAAAGCCAATATTATGTTAGTATTCTTTATATTAAATTACAGTGTTTAATAGTAATTTAGTGTTTTTATATTTTAAATATTATTATTATTAATATTTCATTATTATTTGTTGTTTATCATTCCTCTAGCTCAAACAATAGCGCATGGTGCTAGCAACGCCAAGGTCATGGCTTCAACTCGCAGGAAACTGATCAAATCTATACCTTGAATGTAATTAAGTTTCTGTGGATAAAAGTGTTTAACATTTGTAAACATTTTATAAATGCTTTAATTTTAATTTGCTTACGTTTTAGTGATTTTATTTTGTGCTTTTGTAAATTTATTAGCTTTTTTCTATTTTGTTAATTTTAGTTTAGCACTTCAATTTCAACTTTTAGCTAAAACAACATTTTCAGTTTGATGCCAAGTCGACATTTCTTTCTTTTTTTTTCTTTTTTTTAAGTTTTCCAGCAAATATTTTATTTTATTTCAGCTTCACTGAAATAATTTTTAATAGTTTTAGTTTTAGTTAACAGTAACAACACCACTTCAAACTTTGCTTTTCTACTTTACAGTTATATGAGTTTCAATTTATTTTAATTCTGCTTCCTTGCAATCAAATTTGAATTGCAATTCTGCATGCTTTTGCTACCTTGTTTCAAATGCAGGAATTGGAATTGGAATATAAAAGTCATTCTCGATTCACTTCCGAATGGCACACAACCCTGGCAGCTACTGACTGATCTTAAGCTGTGTATGTTTGTCTTTCATTCTGATGCAGTCATGTGGCTTAGTCAAACAGTGAGTTTTGTTCTTTTGATCAGAACAAAGTTTCACTTTATTGGAAATATATGCATCTGCCTTGCTTAGCCATAGTTTAAAGCATGTTACAACGGCTCTGAAGCTGCACGGGTGTGTGTGTGTGTGTGTCTGGAAAGTGCTTTGTAAACAGTAATTGTGCGCTGTAACAGAGGCCTGTTAATGCCTGGTGCCCTGTTTGTGCTGCTATCATTGCCGCGTGGAGTGCTCTTATTGATTTTATAGATGCTGTGGAGCCGAACCTCTGAGGTTTCTCTCTTTACACCTTCAACACTTCAATGGCTCTTCAAAGAGAGAGAAAGGAGCTGGATAAGGCTTTGTGCTGCCAGCAGCGGTATTTATATGTGCGTGTATGTGTGTCTGCCTGTTTTCTTGATCTCTTCATCAGATCAAGGTCACAGAAAAATGTTGTCGTTTTTGTGTTGCTTGCATTGGTTCCACTTGCATTGCATTGACAGAGATTACATTTATTAAAGCTGAAAAAAATGTGTTATAGTGGAAGTAACGGAAGAGATGAGCTCTTTTTTCATATACTGTGGCGCACAGACCTGCTCGTGCCTCTCCATTGACTTTCTATTGTCGCTGCAATCAATTTGTAAATTGCACTTTGACATTTCCAGGGCCTGTCTGTGCAATGTGATCTTAGCCTTAACCTCAGTGCCTCCTTTTCCTACTCCTCCACATCGTCTTAGACACACTAAATGCCCAGCTAAAGACCACTAATGCATGCAGCACTGTCCTTATCAGATCAATTTATCTCAAGCGTTCGACAAAGGGCCATTTTTCTCTGGTTGTGACATTCAAATTCCAAATGTCACCTTTCTCGTCTTCATCTCTCATCTCAGAGAAAAAAAAAAGAGAGAGAACATGAGTTGCAGGGATCTAGGCTTTCTTGTCACACTCGCACACGCATCTCTTTTTCTCTTACCAACCATTATTATCTCCCTGGGCCAAGATTCAAAGGAATTGTTTAGATCGTTTAGCTAAATGTCAGAGCTTAGTAAGCTAGTACACACTGTTGGTTCTAGTCCAGAGTTTATATAATTACTTTATTGTGGCTGATGTTTGGATTTTATATTGTAAAAACAAAAAAACATATATTTTCGTCATTGCACGAATGAATTTGAGAATTATTTCTGCAGAGCTGACATCCACTTTCACCATTTTGCCTTTGAGTAAAGCACTTAACCCCAGGCATTCAGGACTTAGCTTTGAATAAAGTGGCTAAATGACAATTACTTAACTTTTTTTGTTCTGAAATTGTTCCATACACACTTAAATATTTTCAATTACACTACTTTTCAAAAGTGTGGGGTCAGTATTTATTTATTTTAAAGAAATAAATAATTTTATCAAGGACACAAAATTGATCAAATTTGACATTTTACGTTTCCACAAAATATAAAGAAGGACAATTGTTATCTACATTGATAAAAATTTATAATTTCTTCTTGAGCAGCATATTAGAATTATTTCTGAAGGATCATGTGACACTGAAGACTGGGGTAATGATGCTGAAAATTCAGCTTTGTCAGATTTTAAAATCTATTAAAAGAGAGAGCGAGAGAGAGAGAGAGAGAGAGAGAGAGAGAGAGAGAGAGAGAGAGAGAGAGAGAGAGAGAGAGAGATTTAATGTATTTTGTCACTACTAATTTGTGCTTCCTAACTAAAATAATAATTGTAAAATAATACTGTATGCTCATAAAAGGTACATATTAGTACCTAAATGGTACAGTTTAGTGCCTTTTGAAAGGGTACGGCCTCAGTGACAGTTTTTTTATACTATATTTGTAGGCTTTGGTTCAGTGGTTGAATTTGTGTTTATTTCATTCTTAGAAACAGTTTTAGTTTCTAGTAACCCTGTCAGTATTGGCCAGTACAGGATACGAACAAATATTTGATTTATAGCTTGAATCAGTCTTCACGGCCATGATTATTTAAGGACAAATGGCAGTAGCTACACCATGCTATCTAGATTCATTCCACCTTGACTGAAGATCAATGACCAATTGATAATACATCATTGCTCCCAAAGCTGAAATTGACAAGCATCCCAATCTATTCATATCCCAGAATGCTTTTCTCATCAGTGCCACAGTAGGTTGAGTATGCCATTGTCTCTATCAACAAGAAAGCCATCCAGCTGAGACTCACAACAGGAATGACATTTCAGCTAACATTGCGCACTGTTTGATGTTGCTGCTTTTTTCAATAAATTTCCTTTTGAGGATACAAAATTAAAAAATATTTTTAGAAAAGGGTTGTTGTATAATACTACTTATTCAGAATGGGTTCCATTAAAAAAAATACAAGAACTAAATGGCTCAACCAGGGTAGCCTGATTTCCGAACTAAAGACTAATGAGAAGAAATCTTAAATCTAAAGACTAATGAGAAGAAATCTGTGTTCACTCTGAATGGGTTTAGATTTAGATTTAATCTTTAAATGTGTCACTTAATGGGATGTTCTATACTGGGATCCAGTCATCAACAGCTTAAAAACACAAGGCAACAACAAGATCTTCTGATATGACACATCAAAGAAACATCTAAGGTATAGAGGCAGCCCAGATACTCAAGGTTTTTCTCCATCTGCCTTTTCTTATCTTTTTTTTTATTCTTTCCTCCTTTCCATGTGGCCTACTTTAGGGACTTCAGATTTTTACAGACAGACATAGGCGCTAGCTGCCACTTCTGATGTGTCTCTGTTGATGTCTCACTCTCCACGCTGAGGCGGAGGGAGAGAGACAACAAACATTCAGCAGCTGATTTGGTTTGAAATGAAGCTTGCGGATCTTGTCAACACTAGTTATAAAGATTCGGCTGCAGCAAGACAACCCGCTCTGCTTTTTCTAATAAGACCATCAATAATAGTCCCATCTGGAAAGCGCCTTGCCATTGGCAACATTACTCTTGCCAGCCCCATTATCTATTTCTAAGTGCTGGTAATTTGAATTTGCTGTACTGTTTTAATTTCAAGCT
The DNA here is from genome assembly GCF_936440315.1 of Barbus barbus. Taxonomy (NCBI): domain Eukaryota; kingdom Metazoa; phylum Chordata; class Actinopteri; order Cypriniformes; family Cyprinidae; genus Barbus; species Barbus barbus. The sequence continues at coordinate 17,255,521 of NC_136735.1, read as the reverse complement.
GTTGTACATGTGTCAGTGGTATTTTTTTCCCCTTTTTTACATTGTCAAATGACTTATTTAATTGACACTTGACACCTTTTTGTTTGGCAAAGTATTCACTATAAGGGCCACATAGTTTTTTATATGGTGGGGAGAATTTGTGACATTGTCAAGGATATCTAAACCAGTGGTTCGCATCCTTATTATTATGCTTACTATTTTCATTAACAGACTATCCCTACATTAAACTAATTAACCACAATTAATTGAAACTTAATGATTCCAGACTGATGGATATTTTTTTACTCAGTGATTTGTCTTGTTTTCCAGTACAAATATCTGAACATTCTCAAATTGAGATACATTTACTAACTTAATACATGAAACAGAATAACTTAATATATGACGTTTTTTCTTTCTTAAATTAAAAAGTGAATTTATAAAAAATCTGTTATTGGAGTAAGAAAATGACAGGGGAAACTTTTTTTTTTTTTTTTTTCTTAAAGGGCAGATATTTTTTTTTCTTGTTTTAAGCAGAAAAGAGTAAATGTTGATTATTTTTTCAGATAACAAGATTTGATACCTTAAAAATATCTTAAAGTAAATGTATCTTTATTGAAGCATGCTGGATTTGTCCTGGAAAGCAGAATAAGAATATTTATTTATTTATTTATTTAAAGTGCTATTTATTTATTTAAAATGTAATTTAGATTAGAGTTTATAGATAGATCATTTTAAATACTTTTAGATAGATAGATAGATAGATAGATAGATAGATAGATAGATAGATAGATAGATAGATAGATAGATAGATAGATAGATAGATAGATAGATAGATAGATAGATAGATAGATAGATAGATAGATAGATAGACATCAAAAGGACCCCTTGGAAGTTTGCTGATGCCTCCTGATGCCTCCCGGGCCCCTGGTTGAGCACCACGATCTAAAAAATTATGTATATCACCAATTGAAGCTTTCCATTTTTTTGCCTTTAAAGAGTTTATGTAGCAGTATAGTATTAATTTTGTATATATTTTGGTAAAAAAAAAAAATCTAAGACTATGATTCACGATTGTACTCAACAGTTTTTTGTTTTTTTTTCCCAGAATGGATTCACTCTCACTCTCAGTATTTGTCGTGAAGTTGGCTCATGCATGTACAATGAGCTAGCTTGTAGTCACTGCTCAGTGAGAAGAGTGTGCCCCCGTAAGAGACAATGTAGAGCCATTTTCAGCAAGGTAAAATCAGGCTCTTTATCACTGTCAAATCTGGGAAGAGCAGGTTTAGGTTTTTAATGTTGAACTAGCAATCAACATGTCTGTCTTTGAGGCTCAGATAGTGGTTGTGCTACAGGAATTCCAGGTACTAAATATGTGGGTTAATGGCATATGTCTACAGGATCATATGACCGCCCCTGTGAGATCTAGGTCCTTTTCAAAATCCCATTTTACAAAAAAACATTTTATTTAATCAATATTCATCAACATTTAATTGTTTTTCCTGTAATTTTTGTCTACACTTTTAAGTTTCAGACATTCAGATTTCAGACACTAGCAAAACATATTTGTCATTTGTAAGAATACACACTGATTGATATCGATAGAAGTGCCAATACTAATCAAAATAATAATCTTTCAAATTTAAAGAGCTAGATCACCCAAAAATGGAAATTCTGTCATTACTCACCCTCGTACTCTCCAGAACACACGCCGAAGACTTACATGGAAGAGAAGAAACTGTTGAATAAAGTAGTTATTTTTGTTTTATTTGCACACAAAAAGTATTTTCGTAGCTTTATAAAATTGTGGTTGAACACTGATGCCACATGGACTATTTTAACAATGTCCTTACTATTTGGAACGACATGAGGGTGAGTAATTAATTGTAGAATTTAAATTTTTTTGTGAACTAAACCTACCATGTGTCACGGTGCACACAGCAGGGAGGAACAAGGAACACGGAGACGAGGATGTAACTCAAAACAAAGGACTTTATTGTCGACATCAAGGTAGGGCAGGACAGGACAAGACAAGGCAAGGCAAGGCAAGGCAGACATCGACATCAAACAATTTCGGGATAATATGTCTCGAGACAGAGACACTGGGTCTAGACAGAGGTGTAATGTGATTTAGGATGAGTGTCCAAAGTGCCTAACCGAGGTGTAGCTCAGGAAGCCATGGCAGGTGGTCTTCATGCCCATGGCCTCGTTCCTCGGCCCGGCCACTCCAGCCGGAACCCTTCTACCCCCCCCCCCCCAAAAAAAATTTTTCCATGGGGCAACTCGGGGGTATCAGGGTCCCGGGACCAAACAAAACGGAAAGTTGAAAAGATCTTGGCCACTGGTCAATCCGGCGGTTGACCATCACAACTGCGGGGACCGGTGGGCTGGAGGAAGCCACAACCGGCGACGGGCCGAGTGACCGCGGACGGCGGGTTGGCCTTCACCGCGAAACAGCAACTAGAAGGGCCGCGGACGGCGGCGTGATATCCCGCGAACGGCGGGGACGGTGAACCGCGGACGGCGGCGTGATCTCCCGCGAACGGCGGGGACGGTGAGCCACGGACGGCGGCGTCATACCCCGCGAACGGCTTGCATGAGTCAGCGGCGATCCGGCGGGCTTGACTCAGGGAACCGCGGACGGTGGGTGGGCTTTCCCCACCGACCGCGGCGTAGATCTCCCGCAAACGGCAGCCTCCGTCTTAATTGGAATAGGAATGTGATATTCACTATAGTCACATATTCACTATTATCTAAGAGTTTTACCTGAGCAAACTCCTTATTTGCTGCTTATTAATAGTTAGTAAAGTAGTTGTTAAGTTTAGGTATGGGGTCGGGTTAAGGAATCTAAAACATGATCATGCAGAATGCATTAATATGTGCTTTATAAGTACTAATAAACAGCTAATAATAGGCATGCCAATAAGCAACTAGTTCATAGTGAGAGTTGGTCCTTAAAATAAAGTTGTACTGTGATTTGTTCTATAAAAAATTGGTCACATAAAAAAAAGTCATGCCAGGGGCACAGAATGTTTGAAACATGATATATTTGACATATGTGTGAAGGAGTTAAATTTTGCACATTTTATAAGTCAAATAAATAGTTTTCGAGACCTAACCTTAACCAGTTCAGTGTGCATCATAGACTGGCTTTAGGCCTAATCTGGTAAATATCTCTTAATAAAGTCATTACAATTCGATCACTCCGTCCCAATATGCTTGCAGACATGTTTAATCTCCCTTCATTTTCAGGGAGAAAGTGAGTGCGGAAATTTCGGGATAATATGTCTCGAGACAGAGACACTGGGTCTAGACAGAGGTGTAATGTGATTTAGGATGAGTGTCCAAAGTGCCTAACCGTCTAATTCACATTTTTCTGTTTGAGTGTGTTAGTAGCACAGATCCATCACTTCCAGGCAGAATTATCAGGCATTGTCAAGCTAATTTGATCAGGGCGAACAGTAGTGTTCAGCCTGTCTGCAGGCTCTCTACAGACAGGCACTCATCGAGGATCATTACATTAACTCTTTGACAACACATATGTGGATAAGCTGATTATTAGCTCAGTATTACAACACATATTCAGAAAGCTGTCTTACACACAGACCGCTTTGCTGAGTGAGAATAATGACCACTTGTTCATAGGCCAAAATCTTAAGTCATACTTACTGTCGAAGTTTATTCAACTAGAAATATGGTATTTTTTCCACATTTTAAACACTGGATTATGGCTAAAGAGAATGGCACATACCCTGACTTTGTGTCACAAGTATATTATGCCTGTGACATGCTTTTATTGATAGACATTGTAATTAAGTCCTGGTGTAGAGAGGAAATTGCACATTCATCATATCAAACTGGCATATGTGGGTGAGCAAATGACTCTTTTTTTTATTTGGAGTACTGAATCACCTGCTGGGGGCAGTGGATGTGACTAGCTTCAAAAAGGAAATTGTATTAGCATGCAGACTAAATGCAGTGTGTTCATTTCTGATTGGTGGTGGATGGTTTAATTTGTGTATTCTTCCGCTGTGGTTTTTGATATGTCTTTTGTCACTGTTAATGATGTCGAACACAAGGGATCCATTAAAAATTTTTGGTTTGTGTAAAATCAAAAGGGAAAACTCTGAAGAATGCTGGTCACTTTTGTCCATGAATTTACAATGAAACGAGACAAAAAAAAAAAATTATAAAAGTATCATAAACGTTTTCCTTACTAAATTTCTTGCACTAAATTTATAGCCTACTATAGCTTTGTGTGATGAATTATTCAGACTGCATTTTTGAATTTGATCAATAAAATAATTGAAAAGGTTTGACTTGAAAGAAGTGTTTGTTCACAACAAAGACAATATATATCTCTCATGATTTTTTTTTTTTTTTTTTCCAACCCCAGACCTCATTCACATTTTTGGATGAACAATTTTATTTTATTTTATTTTTTACATTATTGAATGTACTACATAGGGCCTAAATGTTCTTCATTTTTCGTGTGGCCATAGGGTTTTATATTTATTCATTGTGTATTAGAGACTGTTATAGTTGACCCTATTTGATATCTTTTTGTCTTTCTCATAGTGGTTCTCTTGGACACTACAGCTGTGCTAGGGGAGCTAAGCTGGAAGACCTACCCATTAAATGGGGTGAGTAATATTTCCCTGTGACCTTTTGCACTATATAAACAACTTCCCTTGCAATATGTGCTACTGCGGTTATTAAAAAAAAAAATCTTATAAAGCTCCTCTGAATATATTCTAACCATGCCTATGCTAACATTACTTATATCAGGTTAATCCAAACCACACAATTCGGTGTGAAAAAATAAGTTTGTTGTAATGAAATTTAATCAAATCAGGCCATTGAGACAGCATTAGTGATCCAGAATCTATTCAAAGAGTTTCTTAAAGGGTAATTATTGACACGGGTCTTAATAATTCAATTTTGCCCCTTTCATTTTTGTGAACACTATAGAGGAATTTCCAAGACATTAAAACCAGTCAAAAGGCTAGAAGCAATTTGAATGAAGCAACCAAGTGTGATCTCACAGCCCAGAAGAGTTTCTAAAAGTAGAGCTACTATTATTAAATCAATTTCATGATAAAGAGCAGTATGATGGATGCTCGATCACTGCCCTTTTTCTGAGGCCAACTATAAGAACCAGTCCTAGTCTTGAGCTGTACTTGAGTAAAAGTTTTTTAGTGGAGGAATCAGAGTCAGCACACAGTGTGTGTGTGTTCTTTTTTTTGAGGGGGTGCAAAATTACCTATAGCCCATAAAATGATTTCCCAGTGGAGTTGCAGTGCACATCTTCATATTAGTTGTGGTCTTACACAGGTGCTCACGATGTCAAAGAAAGTGAGTTCATCGTACCAGTAAACACCACTTGGGGTTTCTTTCTTTTTTTTCCATGCTGTAAGAGGCAGGTGCCTCCGATCAAATCAATAATTCATGCTATAATATCCTGGGTCACATACCTCTTTACCACAATGTCTTTTTTCTGGTTCTTTTTGTTAGGTCAGTGTATGTCATGTTAATCAAAGCCTTTTTCGTTCTTCTCCCAGAGCTAGATGGAACATACCTTTTCCAGTCTGGGGAGACTTTACCCGCCATTTAAATGGTTTTGTAGCAATGGGAGACCAGCGTTATTGTTTTGTTTACTCTGGCTCAGACATATCCTATGGGGTTTCTATCTTTCTACCTCTTTCTCTCTCTCTGCCACTCTCCCCCTTCTGTTTGGAGAAACAGGTTTGTTTGTGCTGTTCCATTGTTTCGTTGACTATTCTCTTGGCTCCACTCCACTGTAAGCCCTTCAGATTCTGCGCTGTGATTACCAAATGTGTCACAGAACCTTGGTATCTTCGTGTAGTGTACACACTTCTCTACCTTGAGAAAATATGATATGCTTACTGCATGTTAACCCTCATAAATATTTAAATGAACTCTAGATGTTATAACTGAAATGTTTATATGTAAATTAAAAATTATATTCTATTCAATTCAATTCTATTCTATTATGTATGAACTAAAAACACTTTCTTCACCGTATATTAGGGTTGTCAAAAAAAATCTAATTTCGAATATTCTTCAAATTTAAAATATAAATCCACATTTGAATGCAAAAACGTTGCATTTTAATTTTAGGTGTGCGTCAGGCAGTCTTATCAGTGGCTCACAAGATGTGATGACGATGTAGTTGTTATTGCATTTTAATGCTTTTTTTAGCCTCTCTCAAATGGACCATTGACACTCCTAATTGAGGTTGTAGATATAGGTCCATTTGAGAGACAGGTGGCGGTAATGCACTTATAAGTCTGCGATCCGCCGTAAAGCAAGAAGAAGACGCGTCTCGTGCCGACTGTTGTGAACGCGCTCAGGACAGCTGGAGAGTGCAGTGGATCAGAGGTAAAAAACTATATAAATACTGTTCAGTTTCTTGCACAGAATGATCGTTTCGTGTCTTTAGACCTCAATGTATCGTCACGAGCCGCAGGGTTTAATTTGGATTTGTCTGTGCATGTTTTTTTGCTCTCAAAGATTTGGTGCCCATTGACTGGCATTATATGACTGACAGACTGCAACGGTTTGAGTTAAAATTCGTTGTTTGTGTTCTACTGAAGAAACAAAGTCACCTACATCTTGGATGCCCTTGGTGTAAGCAGATAAACATCAAATTTTCATTTTTGGGTGAACTATCCCTTTAATGACAAAATTTTCATTTTGGAGTGGTGTAACCCTTTAAAAAACATATCTCGAGACTTTATGGCAGTTTTTCCTCATTCCACTGCATCCCATGTTTTTAATGAAAAAGTACTCTTTGTGATCGGTTTTCTGTCCTTTGTATTAAACTATACATACATACATGATGCTGTTTTGTTTCTAATTGTTTAAGCAAGTTAATTAATTATATATGGTTTATAAATATTATTTTAAATGTTATGCAGTTTTTTCATAGATAGCCATGTTATTTTATTGCTTTGAAGAAATGTGCATTAGTAATATTTTGCTCGATGCGCCCTCTTGTGGCCCCAGGAGAGAAGCCGAAAGCTTCCAACCCCCCCCCCCCCCCCCAATGAAATTATGCCTTTTAAATTTGAATATAATTTTAATATTGATATTTAAGTGCAACATTCGAATTTAGTTTTTCAGCCATTTTGACAGCCCTACCGTATGGTGGAAAAAAATTAAAATTTTAGGGTTGTATGATTTATCAAGCAAGAATTGTGTGCGCTCAGAACAAAAAGTTCTCAGGTGCGTAGAACAAAAAGAAGAAAATGTTTAGTCCAATAGGTAGCTGAATTTGTCCGCACACTGCACAAATTCAAACAGACCAAAAAAGGTCTACCAAAAATTTTGTTTTGTATTTATAAAAGTGACAAAAGTGCAAAGTGTATTAAAAACAGACCAGAAAGCAGACGTTTCAGCCCATGCTTTCTTCAGTGCTCTTCAGGGTTGTATTATTTTTAATGTTTTTGAAAGAAGTCTCATTTATTTGATCAGAAATACAGTAAAACTGTTTTATATGAATATACTTTTTTAATATAATATAATATAATATTTAAATAACATTCAACAGCCATTACTCCAGTCTTCAGTGTCTCATGATCCTTCAGAAATCATTAAAATATTATGATTTGGTGTTTAAGAAGCATTTATTTTTATTATGAATATTGAAAACCACAATATTTTTTTTCAGGATGAAGAACAAAATTGATGGATAGACAAAGAACAGCATTTACTTAATAGAAAGCTTTTATAACATTATACATTTCTTTACTGTCACTTCTATTTAATGTATTGTATTCTCGATTAATAAAATAAATTAATTTATTTTAATTCATTTCTTAAAGGGGTCATATGACTATATGTGTATTTGGTGTAATGCAATGTGTTTAAAGTAAAAAAAAAAAACAAAACATTATTTTCCTTATACTGTACATTATTGTTGATCCTCTATGCCCCGCCTTTCTGAAATGCCTCGATTTTTACAAAGCTCATCGTTCTGATTAAAAAGCTGTGACAGTCATCAAAGATGTTAAATTCATTGTAAATGAGCATAATTAAAAAACAGTCAGCATGGTTGCATTGCTGTAGTTACGATACAAAGACTTCTGTGTCAATCAAAGAGTGATTAATGATCTCTTAACGCGCTCTCATTCCCTGTCGGTCATTTGAAAGGTTGACCTTTTCTAAAAAGGCCTGTCCGTCTCTTTTCAAAGGGACTGCAGCACTGGGATGTGAATGATTAATACATGCTGTTTTAGAAGAAGTTGTGTCAAGATGAGACAGAAAGCCACACTTTTGAGTGTTAATTTCTTATCTGTAATGGGACTTTGAGTGACCTTCAGCAGGACAGATCTGGTATTTAGTGATAGATCACAACAAAATCTGGACCTCAATCATTGAAGCTCAGCTGGTTGGTGTTTTATACCAGTGAGTTCAACCAAGGTATCCCATGGAGTACAGGGTACCTTTAGCAGGTTCAAAGGCATACTATGATTTTGCTTTATTAGACCTATAAAAAATTAATTTAACTACTAAAAGATTAAAAATATAACTCCTGGCACCTCATTTATAAAGACATACATAGTATGATCATGAATGTGAACATACGTCAATTCTCACTATTAACTAGATGTTGATTAGCATGCATATTACTAGCATATTGGCTGTTTATTAGAACTTAGAAAGCACATATTGATGCCTTGTTCCGCTTGGGCATATTTTAGATCCCTTAATATGACACCATACCTAAACTTAACAACTACCTAAATTAGCGTTTTTTTGAGGCTAAAGTCATAGTCTTAGTTAATGAGAATTGGTCCCCAAACTAAAGTGTGACCATTTTCCTAAATGCATCATTATAAGTTATAGAGTGAATATTAGACTACTATAATATTATTTTAGTGAAGTGACATACTGCCAAGTATGGTGACCCATACTCGGAATTCGTGCTCTGCATTTAACCCATCCAACGTGCACACACAAAGCAGTGAACACACATCCGGAGCAGTGGGCAGCCATTTATGCTGCGGCGCCCGGGGAGCAGTTGGGGGTTCGGTGCCTTGCTCAAGGGCACCTCAGTCATGGTATTGAGGGTGGAGAGAGCGCTGGACATTCACTCCCCCCACCTACAATCCCTGCCGGCCTTTGGATTACGAGTCTGACTCTCTAACCATTAGGCCACGACTTCCCTATTATAGGACACAATTAATATCAGGGTCCAAACTATTTATTAATGTGATTATAAAATTATACTCCAGGTAACTGCTGAAATATAGTCATTTACACATTGGCAGTCATAACTTGTTTACATAACAGATTTATTTAATCATTAATTGAATCAAGCCTGACCAACCATTACAGGAAAATTCTGCCCCATAAAGTTTTCAGAATGCCCATGCTCTTCAGTTGACATATACATAAGAACATTTTCATGTCAGTTTGTGCCTTTATAAACCCAGATTTGTTCCTCATAATCTATTAAATTTAGGATCAAATTTGTCATTGTTTTATAAAAGAGGTATTTGATTATTCTCAGCATTTTACAGTTCTGAAACAAAATTATGTAATATTTGCAAGTTTGTGTGGATCATGCTTCCACTAGTCTCTAATTGGGCTGCACTCCCCTGATTCCAGTCCATACAACACGTTAACACAATAATAGTATTAACAGATTAATACTAATCTGATAATCTAACACCAGCATGCGCGATCTGATATCTGCGGCTGATTCAGTGGTTATTGATTGAGTTCAGAAAGTGTTACTTCTAATTCGCTGAGAAAACCAGAGCTCCCACTGATTTCGAACACCCTTTTCTTCATCATTGCAACTGACACTAAACAGCAAGCTCGATTTTAGCTTGCACCCACATCCTGACAAAATCTCTTATAACACAAGCGAGTTCTCCTTCTGTCTTACTCCTTTGTTATTTGTAGCTACAGCATTTTGCACTCACAGTCGTGATCTAAAAGTGACTGATGTGCTCTATACAAATCTGTTTTCATGATGTGATTTTTTTTAGCAGGGAATGTAAGTACACAACTGTGTAGGATAGGGCAGCAGAGTTGAATCTTTCCAATATATTTTCTTTGAGACAGCATGTTTTCAAACAGGTGTGCCAGCAGTTCAAATCTTTGGGTGGTTGTTAATGTGATGCAGAAATCAGATTAATACACAAATGGGGTTTGACTGGGAGAGCAATGTGCAATTCATGGACTCGCTTGACTGAATGGACTTTATATACACTGACATATAACATCCGTAACCTGCAGCTCTGATTCCACTGTGTGTGAAATATATGCTTTCAGTTTATGGGTTTTGCGAGTAAAATCTATTGTATTCTTTCCCATAAGTCCTTGTGTGACACATCACATAGGGTTGTATTTTATTTAAATTATTTTGTTTCTTCTCATTTTTGTTATCAGGTATGAACAATAGTGTTATATTTGTCTATTATTTAGTTAATGTTTAAGACATATATTGCCATATCAAGAGTGATGTTGCCATAAATGTTACTTATAAGGCAATATATAATTTTCATTATAACTTATAAAATCTTCATAGTAAAACTTGTGTATTTACAAGTGTTAATAATATCAATATGATTAATACCATACATGCCAAGAATACTATATAATTTATAAACAACTTGATTATATCACTTAATGAAATACTATACAGTTATAAGCTGTAATATATACATGCATAGATGCAGGAATATGTCATTCCTGTAAAACCTGAAACATTATCACCATATTTTTATGGTGAATGTATAACAACCACAGCAGCATTTTTTACTGTGAAAATATAATTGATATATTTTGTGGTTTACTGATTAACTCCATTGTCCTGAAACTACAACAACATACCACTCAGACATTTGTACTTAGTACCAATATTGCTTTCTCTGTAACACTTTAGTATAGGGACCAATTCTCAGTATTAACTAGTTGTTAGCATGCCTATTAATAACATATTTGCTGTTTATTAGTACTTTATTAGCACATATTCTGCATGACCATATTCTACATCCCTAATCCTACCCAATACCTAAACTAAACCACCTTACTAACTATTAATAAACAGTACATTCGGAGTTTATTGAAGCAAAAGCCATAGTTAACGGTTTGTTAAAAGCGAAAATTGGATGTTAAAATAAAATCTGACCGCTTTATTTTTCTATCGCCGTCCCGTCATCTCTTTTTATCTTCTCTCTCTCTCTCTCTCTCTCTCTCTCTCTCTCTCTCTCTCTCTCTCTCTCTCTCAACTCTAAAGCTTTGCCCTATATCTGTTTTCATGGTTGTGAGAGCTTTGTTTTCATAACTTGTCCGATTGGAGGTTAGCATGAGAACCTGGTCTGAGTGCAATACATCACCATCAGCCTCTGCTTTACAGGCAGTGACAAATTGCTGTTGCTTCTCATTTACATGCCCGGTCGGCCTTGACACATGTTGTATCCTGCGTTTGCGCTCAAAAATAGCAGCAAAGCTTTCCAAGTAATACAATAGATTGAACACTGAACAATCTGTTTGATTTGTGCTGAATACAAGTGACCAGAATGCACAAACAACCAAAGAGTTGGACGAGTTCTGCATGAGGTATTTCAGCGCAAAAATCTGCGTCTTGTTCACTTAGCACTTCCAGTGGAGTTTCAATTAATATTTTACCAAAAAATGAACATTTACTAAGGATGTACTTACCCTTAGGCCAGCCAATATGTAGATGAGTTTGTTTCTTCTTTTGGGGAAATTTAGCGTTAATCACTTGCTCATCATTGGATCATCTGCAGTGAATGGGTGCCGTCAGAACGAGAGTCCAAACAGCTGATAAAAACGTCACAGTAATCCACATGACTCCAGCCCATAAATTAACATCTTGTGAAGTAAAAAGCTTTGTGTTGGTAAAAAACAAATCCATCAATATATTTTTAACTTCAAACGATTCCTCTATCCATAATATTGCTTTCTCTTGTTATATTGTCTGAATTATTAGAGAAATATGCACAGTTTACAAGCAAAACAGGTTTAAACAAATATGTTAGTCGATTTTGATGTGAGAGGGCAACAGGGGAAGGACTTTATCACTGGAGGAAGCATTATTATGGATTGTGGACTTGTTGAGATGTTCTTATCAGCTGTTTGGACTCTTATTCTGACCCATTCACTGCAGAGGATTCAAGTGATGCAATGTTAAAACTTCGATGAAGAAACAAACTCTTGGATGGCCCAAGGGGTAGTAAATTTTCAGCAAATTTCCATTTTTGGGTGAACTATTTCTTTACCTGGCGCTAAATGACTATTTAATTGAAGTCAGTATACCTTCTTTCTATGTAAATTAGGTTTGCGTTTTCACAAAACTCAGTGAGATGAGGAACTGCAGCATGCAAATTGCATTCATCAATGTTTTGGGTGTGTTTGCGCCGTTAATGCATTTGCATAATTTTAAACCGATTTTAAACCGATTGCATGAAGCGTATCGGTGCTAAAACAATGCAGACAGTTTGTGCGAATACCACAGTTATTAGAGAATTCCGCTCCTTATGTTGTGTATCGGTGAAGGAAACTTTGGCTGTGGCCATTCCAGTTGTCAGTAGGGAGGGGAACCTTGATAACAGACAGAACGAAATGTCAAATGTGTCCCTTTGCTGTTTCCTTGCGATGGCTCTTGTACCGGAGTCATGATGACAAAAGAATGTAGAGATGTCGAAGGATTTCGGATGGAAGTAGGTCATTGTTAGTGTTGTTCTGGACCATCCAGAGTGACCCTGATGTCCCGTTGGCCTCTCCTGCTCTTGTTCCCTTTTACCTTTACTGGTGCATGATGGAAGGGAAACATTTTTTTTGTTATTGAAATGACACAGCCCATAAATGCAGTCTTTCATCACTGTCTACCTTTTGTGTTGCTGCTGTTAGATGTTAGATTTCAGCAGTATCTCTTTCCATCTTTATCCACTGTCCCTCTTACTTACTTTCTTTGTCGAGGGTAGATGACATTTTCCATCTCACTCACTGTCTCTCTATCACTCGCTCTCTCTTTCTTTTTATTCTTGTTTCTCTTATGAGAAACATGGTTTTGATTTGCCTTTCCCTTTTTTCATGCGGAAATAAAGTCATATCAGAATAGAGATTGTATCTGAGTCTAGGGTGTAAAACAGTCTGGGATAATGAAAGCGAAATAAGACAAAGGATAGATTAGGCAGGAGACGACCTAAAGGCATACTGATGTTTGTCTGACTTTACCCAGAGCAAAATTAGACATTTTTCATGTCCTTTTTTGTAATCCAGGCTGCATGTTCAAAATGAGATTTCAACACCTTGAGATATCTTGCACAAGAATTATTATTACTGAAACTAATCATAGTTGGCGAGATTCTAAAATTACAGTACACCATGGGATGTCGACCTTTGTGATATTTTCAGTTATTTTTTATGTGTATGTTTTATTTCCCATGGCCTGTTTGTTTGTTTTTCCTTCCATAATTATTTTTCTCGCTGTGATCAAGTAAACTGCTGTAATCTTGGCATTGGTTACACTTTAAAAAGATTTTCAATCATAAATATATTATAATAGCTCATGTACATTCAAACATAATATGTTAAAATACATTAACCCGCAAATCAATAACTGTTTAACTGTGCATTTAAATTTCAATTTTTGTATAGTTTATTTTGTTGTAATCAAATTACATGATATGCAGATTGTAAATTAATTAATTATTTAATTAATTAAATCAGAAATATTATTGTGGTAGAATTTGAATAGGCATTACAAAAAGTGGCTTTGTATGCCACTAAATTAACAATACATTTTTAATTATGTAATTATGATTGTTACCTGTGTATTATTATTTTTTTTCTCTTTATTTACTCTTAATTGTTATCCGAGTGTGTAACACAAATATGTATTTTCTGTAAAACAAATATTTTTAAATGGCTTTGAAACAATATGAGTTGTGTATAGTACTATACAGTTAAACCTTAATTGAAGAATCGAATGGTACATGATTGTCTTTATATAAAGCAAAAAAGGAAAAATTTCCATAAATAAAAATGCCATAAATGTTGCTCTGAAAAATAAACAAGAAACCAAGTAAATAAATGCAGTGTTTGAGCCACAGGCATTGCACAAGGTTGAAGAGATCCATGACACAGAAAGGAATGTTTGTCATTCATTTGGTGTTTGTATTGATGCCTTTTGAAATGGAAGTCAATTAATCAATTATTGAGTCAAAGGTAGCGCCGGTATCTCTCTCACAAAGCACTTCCATTACCCAAGGTTAATGTGTACTTAATAATTAAAAGATAATTAAACTCACACTCAAGCTTAATTGTATTTCCATTTGCCCAGGGCTCATTTGCAATTGATAGACCCCCACTCCCTTGATAGCAGACCTTTATTTGGGTTGTGTAAATTCTATTATGGAGTCTCAAAGTGTGTACTTTCAATGCAAGACGTGCAGAAAAATCAGAGCTTCAAAGTTCAATCCTAAGCTGGATCTGACAAACAGAAATCAATGATGATAATAGATGCTTTTAAGCTATTGAGCGTACATATTGACATGCTAGTCAGTTTGGCGGCGCTTGCTGAAAAGGTTCATTTACAGCCAAAGAGGCCAAATATACAGTCAGAAAAAGCTGTATTCCAAATAGAGGACCACCACTGACAGATTCCAATTCAGTGTTGTTATAAGCATATTGCTTTTCATATGCATTACTGTGTACCGACATTATCTAAAATATCCTCTGTCCTGATGTGTGCGTGCTGCTCTTGCCAGCGACTGCACCAGCGATATGCCTTTTTCACAGCCAGTTTCCAAGTGGAGAAATGATGACAGATATCAAAGGAGAGTCAAGCATCTTAGACGTCTGCTGATAGAAACCATTTTTAAACCATTTTAAAAGCAATGAATCCCCTCCTCATCCCTGAGATGCTTTTCCTCCATGTTGTCTCTATCACACCGATCTGTGCCGTTTTTGAATCCTTCTCTGTGGACCCCTGCCAACTTAATGTGATGTGTAGCCAGCGATTTTAGCTTCATCCATCTCAGCCACTTTTATCAGTGCGTGTAGCATCTTAAGCCACGTGCTGATATCTCATCCCCGCCGCAGTGTTCCTAGATGTATCTGCTCACTTTCTAGCAGGAGATTGAAAGCGCGCTGCTGCCTCCCCGTTCTTCTAAATGCCTCGTTTTACCACCAAAAAAAAAAAGCTGATGAGAAACAAAGGGCTGGAAGACAGGGAGAGGGATTATAGGATCGGGACATGTATCAAACTACCTGGAGTCGGTGTGCTGTTCTGAGGTCAATTTATTTCTTTCATGACTTTATGAATGACATTATATGGCCTGTCTGGAGATAATGTAAAGCTTGCTAAACATATTATCATCAGCATCAGTTTTTTTTTTTCTTTTGCTCATACTCCACAGGCTCCATGGTATCTTATAAACCTACGACTGCATATAACAATGAATGGTAACACTTTATTTTAAGGACTATTACACTATTACACTCACTATTACAGTTTTTTTTCAACTGCTTACACACATTTTCAAAACTTTGCCTCTTTTTTATTTTCAAAACTTTATACACAAATCCAAGAATTGCACACACAAAATGCAAAATGCCTCACATCTCTTGCAAAATGAAGCACTGCATTCAAAATATCACAAACACATCTCAAAAGCAAACATTTGCAAACACCTTTGCAATAATATTAATTGCTGTTAGATTTTTGTGTGTTACATTGTGTGTTTTGCAAAAAGTGTTTTATGAAATTGAAAAGTCAAAGGCTGAGATTTAGTTTATGGTTTTGCAGATTTGTGGTTCTGGTGTTTGAGTGCAAGGTTTCACAAATTGTGTGACAAGTAAGGAGTTTGGGTGTAAGGAGTTAAGCAGCTGAAAATGTCTGTAACTACTTACTTATTAGCATGCATATTATTACAGTAACATGTTGGCTGTTTATTAGTACTTATAAAGCATATATTAATCCCTTATTCTTCATGACCATATTTTAGACCCCTTAATCCTACCCCATACTTAACAACTACCTTATTAACTATTAATATGCAGAAAATTAGGAACAGTCGTAGTTAAAAGTGGGAAGTGGTCTCCAGACTAAAGTCTGACACAATAAACAAATAATGTTAAATATATTTATAGCCATGCCTTAATAAAGCCTGGTCACACACTCATTCAAGTTTAAAAATCACATTGATCAATAGATGGATGGATGGATGGATGGATGTTTAAATAATTATTTGTTTGGTTTGTACAAAAAAAATGGGCTTGGTGTGAGTAAGCTTTTACAGTATATATATATATATATATATATATAGACAGTGTAATATATATATATATATATATATATATATATATATTGTATTAATAACATGTAGTTTTAGCCTTCTGTTAGAATCTGCATAATAGAATTTCATAATTTACTGAAGAATAAGGGCAAACAGGGTCCAAAAAATAATTATGAGCAGGGTCCCAAATTAACACTCCACTAGTGTCAAATGTGAGTAGAAATTGGCTATGGTGAGTAAATAAAACAGTTACTTGCCAATTGGCTGGTAGCTGTGAATGAAATATTGCTTGCATTAAAGTTGCCTAAACAGAAATATAAAGCACAAAGTCATGCTGGGTCACATATGAATATATATCTGACAGCTGCAGTTCCTGGCTCATCTCACATGCTGCATGATGTTGCTAATGTTTGGCAAACACATCTTAAAGGGGAATTAATATATTAATATTGTAAATCAAAGTTGCAAAACATTATTCAGTGGCTGATAAGACATATTTAAGGGTGATACATTTTCACAATTCCTCTGTCATCAGCAGATGTGACAAAATTTTAAGTATAAAAAATACGAAAACATTGGTATTTTAGTTCTGATAATATAATTATTATTTATTTATTTGGTCACACTTTATTTTAAGGTCGAGTTCTCGCTATTAACAAACCCATTAACTACGAATTTTGCCTCAATAAACTCCTAATTTGCTGCTTAGTTTAGGTATTGGGTAGGATTAGGGATGCAGAATATGTCCTTTATAACTAAGAAACATCCAATATATTAGTAATAATAGCAACAAGTCAATAGTTGGTACCTATAGTAAAGTGTTTATTTATTTAATTATTTACATTCAGATATGTTTACATTTCTTGTCTCAGTGTGTTTATAATGTAGTTGTTCTGCAGGTCTCATGACCTGGGCATTTGTCACAAGCATTTTAATGCCATTATATCAAGTTTAAGCTACAAATGACATACAGTATAAACTAAACATAAGCTGACCTGACCTGTTTAGAAATGGAACCTTTCAGACACACTTTCAATCAAACATTTTGGTTGCAAACATTGGACTGTTGTGAGGAGCTATCGGCACACATCTGGGCTATGATACAGCAAGTTTCTGATTGAGAGGCTATTAGGGAAGGCTTAGCTTATCACTGCAATAATGAAAGTGAATAAGTGTAGGCTTTAGTGCTAATGAAGTGTGTCCTTCCTAATTAATTATCAGAGGGAGAGAGATTAGGGAGATAAGAAATAAAAGAAAAGAAGAGGAAACAGATGATTGGAGGAAGAGATGTATGCTGACAGACAGAAAGAGGAGGAGAAATAGTGAGGAAAACAGTAAAGTGTCAAAAAAGTGGGAGTACAAAAGAACAGAGTGAGAAAGAGACTGAATTGATGGAAAATAGAAATGCCAGAACCTAGTGAGAGTTTGTGAAAAAGAAAGTGAGAACATGTGGAAAAGAGAGTGAGAGTGTGATGACAAGATACGGGAAGTGTTTGGGAAAGCAAATGTGGGCAATACAACGTTTGGAAAGAGAAAGGGGAGTGTAAAAAAGAGAAAAATGGAGAAAGTCGCTCAAAGCAGAGCATCAGTGTGATGGCCAGACATCTTGTCATTACTGTTTGATTCAGCTGTAGCTTGTGGCTTTAGTAAATCTATTAGGCTCTTATGCCTCGCTGTGTTCACAGCCTCAGCATAACCAAGCATATGGGTAGCACTTCACAGCCTACAGATACTACCTAAAAAATTATGTAAGTCTATTGAAAATGGCAGTAAGGAGTCTCACGTTGCCTGGCTGTGACAGTGAAATAAATAGGCTGTGATATTTTGCTATCAGTAGGGGCAAACATTGGTCTAATTCAATAATTGTGTGTACGCACAAATGTTTGCGTGAAATCTGTACAGTACATGAACATTTTCATGAACAATGATTCATCAGTTATTTTTGTGCTAGAATTCATTCAAAATTTCCGAAATGTCACAGTTGCTACAAAAATATTAATCAGCACAACTATTTTCAGCATTGATAATCCTATTATGAAATATTCAAATCACCATATTAGAATGATTTCTGAAGGATCATGTGACACTGAGGAGTGAAGTAATGGCTGAGGAATATTTAGCTTTGCATCACAGGAATATACTGAAATAGAAAACAGTTATTTTAAATCATAATAATATTGTGCAATATAATTGTATTTTTTATCAAATAATTGAGAGACTTCTTTATATAAGAGACAGAAGAGATCTCTTTAACTCTTTCTCTTTTTTTTTTTTTGGCCAGCCAAAAACCACCAGCATTTTCACAAAATTGTCATAGCCCCCAGAATATTTTGTATGAATCAAAAGAAAGCTTAAAAAAATAAAACACACTTGAATATGGGTAAGTTTCATAAAAAGAATGCAACAATTTGAACAAAAAGCTGAGAAAATCATATCACATCATCAAGCTGCGAAGTTTCTCTGTGTAAAAGGTAAAAGTAAAGGTGTTTGAACTAGATTTAAGGATGGTACACTTGGCATTACTCAAGGATCTAGCTGCGTATCTCTCAGAAGAGAGTGCATCTTTAGAAATTGTCATGTGTTTGCTAAAAATACTGTAAATGAAAGGTTGTACAAAAAGCCCTTATATGAATTCGCTAACCCTAACCTGCTTATTTAGAATAATCCAAATTTGTAAACATTAGAACAATGTTAAGAACAAAGTGTATGGAGTGCAAGATTCTTCTTTTTTCTTTTTCTTTTTCTTTTTAAGTTTATGAGACCCAGTTTCTTATTCAAGTTATACTATGGGTTAGGAATTCAAGTTCTACATGTCATTTATCATGGAGATGTATTGTTTTGGGAACAGTAATTAGTAGTTAGAGACATGTCAAACCAAATCAGTTCAATCCAATTGATTGACAGATTCCAGTTGACAGATTCAGAATCTACTGTGTATCTGAAACTCTGCAATCCAATAAAAAAGTGCATTTACATGTTCATCACATGTATTCCACACATGCAATGAGAAGCTTGTGAGCTGTCAGTGGTTCGGTCAGAAACAGCACCCTAGTGTATAATTAGCAACTTTGCGTCTTTTTTTCAATATTCCAAGTAAACTTTCTTCTCATGTGGCTAGGATTGTTGCATAGCCTGATGATCATTCATCCAACAATAACAAGATCTCTCTGGAAGAGAGTACATAGAAAAGATGGGTTGTAGAGGGTTGCAGAACATTGCAAATCAGCAAATATGTGCAGTGACTTCCTGCTTTTACTTGCTATATTTATAATAAACATGAGTTGCCTAGTCAGAAATCAGACATGAAAAGCCTTTCAAATTGTATTTTAAAGTGGGAAACTTTGAGATTAATTTGATACCTCAGTTTCCGAGTTGGGTGGGCTATGAACTTTAAATATGGCGGAGGACAGAGCTATTGCTTTAGTGACAAGTTTAAGTAAAATTTTATTTCCCTACTTTTTCCCCTACTACATTTACATTGCTTTCTTTTGCCTTTACAATTTATATTCATGAGTATAAATAACCATTTAATGTATATTATATGAATTTTGCACAGCATTTTACCGAAATTATCAGCTAGATAAGAGAGATGGTACTTCACTTTGTGTCAAAATGGTTGATTTATTACCCTCATAAAAATTCCACCCCCCTCCCATAACTGGACACCTGTTTTGTACACCCCTAGCCCCCACCGTCTCTAAGCGGCCATTTTATTGACCTTATGGTGAACTTAAGAATTTATGACTGTGTGTGTGTGTATGTGTGTGTGTGTGGGGCCGATGTTATGTGGTTTAAACTTTAAATGATGAATTTGTGTTAAATGGGGTAAAGGGAAGTTTTTATTAAAGTGTTTTCACATACACATCAAGAAAAAAAAACATCAAACATGTACGTAAAACGTACAAAGACTGTTTATTTCCCTACAAGTGTAGACTTAAAACAGGAAAAACGTAGAAAATAAAACAAAAAAGCATTAGATACACTATCTTAAAACTAGTTGTTTGACAAAGTTAAATAGAAGAAGTGAGCGCGTTCGTTTAAACCTATTTTGCGGTTTTAAAAAGTTGTGACTTTAAAACAGATACAAAGTTAAATAATATAGATTCGTTTTTATCTTACGATGGTACGTGTGTTTTTCCCTTACAAGTGGACACTAGTCTTGTTAAAACAGTTTTAGGAAAAACTAAAACAAATAAAAAAGCATTAGATACGCTATTTTTCCTATCATTAGAATTTAAAACTAGATCGTTTGACAAAGTTAAATAAATAGAAGAGTTGCGAGCGCGTTCGTTTATCTATAACAAAAAAGAATCGGATGCGTTAGTTAAAACAATAAGATATTTATCAAAAAACTATGTCTTGCTTTAAAAAAAATAGTTTGACTTTATAACAGACATAAAGTTAAATAATATAGAGACGAGTTCTCTTACCGTGAAGTGAAATAAAAAATATCAGACCGTTAAAACACCAGCATAAGATAGCTGTAAAAATCTTCTCGCATTACAATTGAAAACCTAGCATTTGTCCCAACTTAGAAAAGTTAAACAAATGTCTATCTTACGCAGCGTCTGTTTACACAACCTCAAGCTTCTGTGTCAAAACTGAGAATGAGCTGCGGGCCGCTGTCAGGACACACCCACAGCACCGCCCTCTAACGCTGTAAGGAGAGTCTGAAGATTTGCATGTTAAAGAAATTAAAGTAATGTTTTAACATTAGAACAAAGTTATTTTATAAATATTTTACATTTCTCAATTAATGAAACCGTTCACCATTCATCATAAAACTTTTCACTTTAAAAGGTTACATAACCTTCTTGTAAACAAACGCCCCACAGGGGAAAAATGTTGTTTGTTTGTCTTATTTTATTTTAGTTATTCACACTTAACACCTTTTATTTATTTACTCTTTGATATTGTCAATCTTAAAACTTCTAGTGTGCTGCGTCGGTTAAAATACACGTGCGGGAAGAAACTGAAATGATAGCAAATGTTTTGGATTTTCAGTCATAATTAGAGGGGTGGTAAACTTTTTTTTTTTTTTTCTACAACATCTTACGAATGTAAATGTATGTCTCACACAGAGCGACCGAATGAGAAAGTGCGCTGCGCGTCTGGTCGCACGGGCACTGAAACGGTGTTATCTGATCAACGTTGTAAAATAGCTAAAGTTTCTGGGGATTCAACTCATTTGCAATCTAATGAGTTTTTGAGGGGATCTGGCGTCGTAAACTTTGTTAGAACGCGGTCCATTGATTAAAACAGACGGTGTTTCTAACATGTTCAGCGATCAAAGCATCTCTATGGCGTCTATTTTACGATGTGCACCTATGCGCGTGTGTCTGTGCGTCTCTGTCGAAGGTTTAGACAAAACTTCCCAACCCGGTCAAAGGAAGTGTAGTTGAGAATTGAGTATTTATAATGTATTTATAATCTATTCGAATGGTGGGGTTTAAATTAACGTTCAGGAAGTGATGAGATAGAAAAAGAAGGCGATAACCACAAACTTAAATAAATACAGGTCCCCAAAGATGACGATTTTAATAAGACGGTCTATAGGAAAACATTCTTTAATTTACTTCATTTACCTATTATTTCTTTGTTTCACTCATATATTTTTCAACCGTCAACACAAACACACACACACACACACACACACACAAACATTCAACATATCTACACGTAAACATCCACATAAACAACCATACAGTTAAATATTTAAACTTATGATGTCTCATACAAACCTTTTTTAAAGAACGTTTAGAATCACACTGGGTATCTTTACAAGGTGATGAAAAGCAGCATGATTAAACAATGATACAACTTTTGTTTTAACAAATAAGTTTAACCTAAACTTATAACAAACCTAAAATCATGATCCTTTAGACCAGAGCAAGGATTAGAAGCAGTCAAACGATCCTCTGAGTAAAGCAAGACTCTTACAGAGATTTTTCTTTAGGAATTGGACCTATATTAGACTGAAAATTACTTAAGGTTGTCTGCAACAAAAGTATAAGGTCCCACAAATGCTTCTCAGGATCTTTACAACAGATTAGACTTTCTTTCTCACCTTAAAAACGGTATTATTAACCGCAGAGTTTAAATGTAGCATTTGTTCACAGTATAATGTTCTATTAAAATAAAAACAACTGGTCTATATAGGTTTATCTGACTAAGATTTGATCAAATAACTGATATAAGAAACATGCAAATATTTGATAAGTCCATCTTATCACACCACAACCTGACGTGTCTGATGGTTTATGATGATATCTTACTGATGCACATGTGTTAAGTGTCTGTAAAATAGTTTAAAAAGTCATATTTTTAGCTTTCACGTAGGATTTGTGTCCACGCTCAAGTGGTTTTGTGTAACAGAATCCTGAGACAAATGAAAACAGAATGCGTGAAAGGGTTTTCTCTTTAAGATATTTGTAATGACAGACTAAAAGCTTTATAAAACAATCGTGCGTATGCATTTCTCTCGTACATGTATACAGTAACCGATGAATACACAAAACAGTATTAATACATAACCTCATAAATTCAGCGTGATTCTATCATATCAATCAATAATAAAAGATTTAATTATATACCGCATCTGACTTGCTCTTCAAAACACAATAAACTTTCTTACGACTTTTTTAAATGTGTTGAACAACCGGTTTGGGGGAAAACAGTATAGTGTTGTGTTTCTAATTTAGGATGCTTGTAGTTAATCCCGTCTTTATCTAAAATATTTTTGTATTCAAACTGTCTCACGCACACACACACATGTTGGTTTTAATGTTTTCTGGGGACTCTCCATAGGCGTAATGGTTTTTATACTGAACAAACTGTGTGCGCTATTGCCCTACACCAACCCTACACCTAAACTTAGCCCTCACAGGAGACTTTGTCCATTTTTAGATTTTCAAAAGAACACCATTTAGTATGTTTTTTTTTTTTAAGCCTTTTGAATTACGGGGACATAGGCAGTGTCCTCATAAACCACCTTCATATTGTAATACCTCTGTCATACCCACGTCATTATACAAATTTGTGTCCTCATAAACCACATAAACATGCACAAAGGTACACACAGCTTTCCCGGTCAGCCGCAAATTGCCAACAATATTCTTAACTTTTGTTTTATCATTCAGCTGTAGCTAAAACCTATAACGGAGTTATACTATAGATGCTGAAAGAGCTCATTAACCTGTTTAACTCTAAAAATGTTAACAATGTCGCTCACGAGTAGTTTAACAAACAAGGGTACGCTCATAAAACAAGTCTGGAAGCGATTTGAAGCATTCTAACAACAAGAACAACCGCTGCAGAAAATAGCACCGCAGTAGGCTAAACTCTGGATGTGATATCGACCGCCTTATCAGATGTTCAACATATTATTACAAGGCCTTGCTTATAGTTTATGATGAAGCTAGAAAAATATAAGAACACAACCAAATCCTAACGCTATTTCACGAAATAACGCAACAACGGGTGCTCCGTTTCAACATATACACGTCAAATCTGTTTTACCCTAAGTATATCCTATTCTTCTTATATATATATATATATATATATATATATATATATATATATATATATATATATATATATATTGTTTAGGCTAAATAGCAACGTTTTAACAATTCTTTTTGTTTTTACAAAGATGTTATATTGAACGCGTGTAACTAATAACTCCTTCAAACGTTGCGGCCTTTCAGGTCAGCGAACCACAATACCCAGCATACACCTCAGACTACAAACGTGGCCGTCGGGGATCCATATCCCAAAACGCTTGTGCGTGACAGCGCTCTAAACCGTAGGACTTCTGATTATACGGGCGCACAGATATAAAAAGACACGCTTTTCCACACTTTTTGTGAAGTACACGCACCTTTCCGTGTTGTGATGATGTAAACCCTTTTTGTGGTCTCTGTTAGCGACGTGAAGTCCAATTCATTTCTGCGAAACGATTCTTTCCCACAGTTCGGTTCAGTGATTCGGTTCAAATAACCAATTCTTTGTCTCATTAAGTCGTCTCGCTGTAATCAAAATGGGTGTGAAAGGTGGGATAACATATTAACGTGATGTTTTGGTACGTGTCTTACACAACTGCGCGTTACTTAACGTTTTTATTAAGTTTTAATATAAAAGGTAATAGTCTGTTAACAATTTTGATGCTTTTATTATGAAATCGTACAAAGAACCACTAAAGTACGCACTGTTTGTTAACACGGAATAATCAAAATAATAACCTACTACGAGGTTTATTTACAGCATGCCGAATGTAATACAGTTAAACAGAAACATTACAACATTTCAAACTTGTTAAACAACAGCTTCAATACATTCCTCTTATGAAAACGGTTAAAATCGAATGCTGTCAAACAGAACGTTGTCTGCAAGTTCCCGACGTGTAAATTACCAACAAGTTCTCAATATTCTCAATATGAAAATATGTTCAAAACACATAAACATCCATCACGCATATAGTTTGTGCGTCGATTTAACACGTTCTGTACACACGATCAAAAACACGACCGACAGACAGACAAAACCTCAACGATAGCTGAGATGGATCAGGAGGGAGGACAAAATTATTATTCATCGTCACAATAACATACCGGGTCCGAGAAATTTGATACCCTTACTACAGATTTTCGCGACATTCTTTATTCTAGTTGTTATTTTCCTCTTATTCAATCATAAACCTGCAAGAGTTAAATTAATTGATAACATTTGAACAAATTCTCTAAGTGAAAAATGAAATCCTGTGTTTTACGTTCAGATTTGTCTGATCGTTTTGCGATATTGCATCATTCTGTAATTCGGGTTAACGGGTTAAATTCTCAAAAGAAATACAACAACGATTAAATGACCGTCCTTCTACATGACATCGCTTAAGACTAAACAACACTAAAGGACATCTTTCTGGTCTGTCTACGATGTGTACGTTCACAAGACAGACCTCCACTTCAAATTATTTCCCTTGAGGCGTTTGTCCACTGAATCTTTTTCAACACAACGACATTAAACATTAAAGCGTGTTATCGTTCACTATCGCCATCTTCTGTGAGTCAAATAAAGCAACATCTCTGGCGTACCTAAGCATCTACAATGCGTGCATGCGGTAAACATCTTTGTTTCTCCACTTCTGTCATTTTTGTTAGATGTAATGCAAACAATATTTTGAGAACTATGATGTTCCACGCTTTTGTAAAGGCTATAGAAAGAATTCAAACATAATTTTTTACATAGGAATTATCTTTGCGCAAAGCCGATCGACTAAAAATCATTGAATTACAAAATGCAAAACTGTATACACCATTTAAGAAAAATTGCTCTAATGCCTACAGAATACAGAAATCCTCCTCTTGATCTATTGCGACTGGCATTTTACTAAGTCAGACGATCGGCATTACGGATGACGCGGCTCACATTTTGTTTGCTGGATTGCATATGCCATTACGCTGTACTGTAGGTGAGGCCCTCCCTCTGAGAACCATCAGCATTCGGTGTTTATAGAAATAAATGAAAATTAAGAAAAATTTATTGTGAGTGTTTGACTAAGTCGGTATTTCTTTTTTAGGACAATTATACATCTATTTGATGTGAGACTTCATTAAGGCGTGCTGTTTTACACTTACAGCTGCAACGTATCTCACCATCGTACTCAAAGTTACACATTCAGTAAAGTCTGAAGTTGTACGCGATCTTGAAAAGGCTACAGACACAAAATATTAAGGATTTTTTATGCTTCCTATGTAACTCAAGAGTCCGAGTCACTAAGAAAATTATCATATGAATGCAGAAAACCCACTCATGATCATCTGGGTTTATTTTTGTAAATGTTGTTTTAAATTACTTTTTTCTTATAACAAACAACTAATACTGAAATCCTCTCTTCTAAATATATTGATACCACTCTATACTTTTTCATTGTTTTTAGATGAAGACTATTCTCTGAATTCGGTCAATCATGTCGCGACTGCTTGCTGGAAAACATGAACAAATGCATTATAAGATAATAAAAGAATAATCCTTGTACAAGAGTTTGTTTAAACCGAGATTGTGATGTACTGCAGATCTTTTTCTGCTCTGTCTACAAAGCGGCCATCAGACACAAGCATTCCCCGATCTTACCGTTTCTCCGTTACATGTACATCTATGTCATTTAGAACACAAAGTTGCACATTACAAATTGAAGATGGTGTGGAAACACTATTTTCTTTGTACGCGTCTCTAAACAGGTCTTTAATAAATAAATCACAGACGTCATGTAGTTGAATTCATTGAAAGGTGCGCATTTTTGGCCGTTTTAGACGGTCTGCTCCAGCACACAGACGCGTTTTAGGTATTCATCTGACCAAAAGGTTTGATCCTGGGGAAACACGCACGACAGCGGCTGTGTTTTGTCACGATTGTCTTCATAATTGATCCGCTTTTATTAAAACAATGCAGTGCGAAGTTACTGTATTCAACAGCACGGACCCTTGAAATATTTTAGTATATTTTTTTCCCCCCCTTCTAAATATCTTAACATGTATTTAGCTTAAATATTGTTTGTTAAGCGTTTACAAAGTTGTCATGCCGGTCGTTGAATTTTATAACATATATTTCACCAAACCTAAAGGACAGAAAATTAGGTTTAGCATAAGTCCGCGTTTCAGCTAAAACGCAAGAGAACTGAGATTTCTTCACTGAGATAATCTACAGAATGTGAAACAAACTCATTAGAGTTACATTAGAGTTTTGGATTCTAGCGCATGTCGAATATTGTTTGTTACTGTTTCACAGGTATAACACCTCATTATTTGAAGACTCATAGGCTGCTGTATAAATCACAAAGTTTTCCACTGTAGTAGGGCGACTCTGAAACCAGACCAAAAATAAATAAATTAGCTTGAGACTTAGTCGTAGCAGTATGACAATTGTTGTTTTTATCTTTCTATGATTTGTTTGTGTTGTTCCGAACCACGGTTTCATTTTACCTATTGTATCGTCATGTGTGATTGTAAAAGTTTTGTCTGTGAGTGTCTTGTTTTTTTTTTACAAACAGTACTGCTGTAATGTTAGCGAACTCTTTGCGTTCGTCAATATTTATGCAAATTTGCTTGATGAAATAAATATACCCTCTTCATTCACAATATTGTATCAGGTATAAGATACAAGATCCTTTCTTATTACATTGATAACAAACAAACAAAAAACTTACTATCTGTACCGCTTAAATAGTTACCTTTAAACGTTTTAAATAATGACATTTTTATGAAGTCAGAGAACAGAACAAGGAGTTGTGACAACCTTTTATTTCAACAATATATCGTTGAGTATACAATCATACATTGAAGTAGTGACAAATTTACAAACAAGCGGTAGTAACGACATTATACCGGTGGTCTAGCCAGAAAAGAAAATCTCTGCAGACAAACATGTTTTGCTCAAATATAAAATCAACCAGCGATTCAACAATTTCACACGTTATAGAATCACAATTTTTTGCAGCCAACGACGTGCATAAATCTGTTATGCACGTACACAGACAGAGAACCTCGTTAATGTCCATTTCATCCTCACATTCGGACGTTACATCCAGAATTTTTCTGGTTATTAAAAAGGCAGACTCTTTGCCGGTGAGAAACATGCTACTCAAATCAGGCCATGGGTTATTTTTCAGGCTTCTTACAATATCCATTTCGTTCTTGAGATTTTTTACACGCTCTGTATCCCCCGCACAATCGCGATTCGGATCGCAAGCATGCTCGATGACCGTTTGCATCAGTTTGATCATCTGTCCTCGGTAATGCGGTTTAACAGCGGGGTCTATGACGTCTTTTACAAGACACGTTTTTCCAGTACCGTAGTCGGACTCCAGTCGCACATCCGCGACATCTCCAGAACTCCGGTCACGATCCATTAGCTTTTGCACAGCGTCAGACGATTTTTCAGAATTCGATTCTTTCCAAGAGACACGTTTTGTCCCCTAACCGATATAGAACGTTGTCCCCGTTTCCTAAAATCTTGATTGACCGTTTTAATCCGCGATGGTCCTGTGGAATTTCGCTTTCAGTTTCCGGTTTATGGTTCAGATCCGCCGAAGCGTTATCAGTAGAAACATTGCGGGGGGCGTCAGGCTCAGATGAATTGGATTCTTGAATCTGATTCTGTCGATCCATGTATATAACGTTTTGATTGTTTTTGGTAGCTCGTCGTCTGCACTTTCAAACCTGGTAGCAACGCCGTAACTGAGTTTGTCAGGCCAGTCATCGACGGTTTTAGATTTCGGAACCGCCCTCAACCTGTTGGCTGGTGTACAGGGTGGGGGTTGTCGCCAGGAATTCCTAAACATCGGTCTCGCCTAAGATAAGTTTTTTGTTTGTTTGTTATCAATGTAATAAGAAAGGATCTTGTATCTTATACCTGATACAATATTGTGAATGAAGAGGGTATATTTATTTCATCAAGCAAATTTGCATAAATATTGACGAACGCAAAGAGTTCGCTAACATTACAGCAGTACTGTTTGTAAAAAAAAAACAAGACACTCACAGACAAAACTTTTACAATCACACATGACGATACAATAGGTAAAATGAAACCGTGGTTCGGAACAACACAAACAAATCATAGAAAGATAAAAACAACAATTGTCATACTGCTACGACTAAGTCTCAAGCTAATTTATTTATTTTTGGTCTGGTTTCAGAGTCGCCCTACTACAGTGGAAAACTTTGTGATTTATACAGCAGCCTATGAGTCTTCAAATAATGAGGTGTTATACCTGTGAAACAGTAACAAACAATATTCGACATGCGCTAGAATCCAAAACTCTAATGTAACTCTAATGAGTTTGTTTCACATTCTGTAGATTATCTCAGTGAAGAAATCTCAGTTCTCTTGCGTTTTAGCTGAAACGCGGACTTATGCTAAACCTAATTTTCTGTCCTTTAGGTTTGGTGAAATATATGTTATAAAATTCAACGACCGGCATGACAACTTTGTAAACGCTTAACAAACAATATTTAAGCTAAATACATGTTAAGATATTTAGAAGGGGGGGAAAAAAATATACTAAAATATTTCAAGGGTCCGTGCTGTTGAATACAGTAACTTCGCACTGCATTGTTTTAATAAAAGCGGATCAATTATGAAGACAATCGTGACAAAACACAGCCGCTGTCGTGCGTGTTTCCCCAGGATCAAACCTTTTGGTCAGATGAATACCTAAAACGCGTCTGTGTGCTGGAGCAGACCGTCTAAAACGGCCAAAAATGCGCACCTTTCAATGAATTCAACTACATGACGTCTGTGATTTATTTATTAAAGACCTGTTTAGAGACGCGTACAAAGAAAATAGTGTTTCCACACCATCTTCAATTTGTAATGTGCAACTTTGTGTTCTAAATGACATAGATGTACATGTAACGGAGAAACGGTAAGATCGGGGAATGCTTGTGTCTGATGGCCGCTTTGTAGACAGAGCAGAAAAAGATCTGCAGTACATCACAATCTCGGTTTAAACAAACTCTTGTACAAGGATTATTCTTTTATTATCTTATAATGCATTTGTTCATGTTTTCCAGCAAGCAGTCGCGACATGATTGACCGAATTCAGAGAATAGTCTTCATCTAAAAACAATGAAAAAGTATAGAGTGGTATCAATATATTTAGAAGAGAGGATTTCAGTATTAGTTGTTTGTTATAAGAAAAAAGTAATTTAAAACAACATTTACAAAAATAAACCCAGATGATCATGAGTGGGTTTTCTGCATTCATATGATAATTTTCTTAGTGACTCGGACTCTTGAGTTACATAGGAAGCATAAAAAATCCTTAATATTTTGTGTCTGTAGCCTTTTCAAGATCGCGTACAACTTCAGACTTTACTGAATGTGTAACTTTGAGTACGATGGTGAGATACGTTGCAGCTGTAAGTGTAAAACAGCACGCCTTAATGAAGTCTCACATCAAATAGATGTATAATTGTCCTAAAAAAGAAATACCGACTTAGTCAAACACTCACAATAAATTTTTCTTAATTTTCATTTATTTCTATAAACACCGAATGCTGATGGTTCTCAGAGGGAGGGCCTCACCTACAGTACAGCGTAATGGCATATGCAATCCAGCAAACAAAATGTGAGCCGCGTCATCCGTAATGCCGATCGTCTGACTTAGTAAAATGCCAGTCGCAATAGATCAAGAGGAGGATTTCTGTATTCTGTAGGCATTAGAGCAATTTTTCTTAAATGGTGTATACAGTTTTGCATTTTGTAATTCAATGATTTTTAGTCGATCGGCTTTGCGCAAAGATAATTCCTATGTAAAAAATTATGTTTGAATTCTTTCTATAGCCTTTACAAAAGCGTGGAACATCATAGTTCTCAAAATATTGTTTGCATTACATCTAACAAAAATGACAGAAGTGGAGAAACAAAGATGTTTACCGCATGCACGCATTGTAGATGCTTAGGTACGCCAGAGATGTTGCTTTATTTGACTCACAGAAGATGGCGATAGTGAACGATAACACGCTTTAATGTTTAATGTCGTTGTGTTGAAAAAGATTCAGTGGACAAACGCCTCAAGGGAAATAATTTGAAGTGGAGGTCTGTCTTGTGAACGTACACATCGTAGACAGACCAGAAAGATGTCCTTTAGTGTTGTTTAGTCTTAAGCGATGTCATGTAGAAGGACGGTCATTTAATCGTTGTTGTATTTCTTTTGAGAATTTAACCCGTTAACCCGAATTACAGAATGATGCAATATCGCAAAACGATCAGACAAATCTGAACGTAAAACACAGGATTTCATTTTTCACTTAGAGAATTTGTTCAAATGTTATCAATTAATTTAACTCTTGCAGGTTTATGATTGAATAAGAGGAAAATAACAACTAGAATAAAGAATGTCGCGAAAATCTGTAGTAAGGGTATCAAATTTCTCGGACCCGGTATGTTATTGTGACGATGAATAATAATTTTGTCCTCCCTCCTGATCCATCTCAGCTATCGTTGAGGTTTTGTCTGTCTGTCGGTCGTGTTTTTGATCGTGTGTACAGAACGTGTTAAATCGACGCACAAACTATATGCGTGATGGATGTTTATGTGTTTTGAACATATTTTCATATTGAGAATATTGAGAACTTGTTGGTAATTTACACGTCGGGAACTTGCAGACAACGTTCTGTTTGACAGCATTCGATTTTAACCGTTTTCATAAGAGGAATGTATTGAAGCTGTTGTTTAACAAGTTTGAAATGTTGTAATGTTTCTGTTTAACTGTATTACATTCGGCATGCTGTAAATAAACCTCGTAGTAGGTTATTATTTTGATTATTCCGTGTTAACAAACAGTGCGTACTTTAGTGGTTCTTTGTACGATTTCATAATAAAAGCATCAAAATTGTTAACAGACTATTACCTTTTATATTAAAACTTAATAAAAACGTTAAGTAACGCGCAGTTGTGTAAGACACGTACCAAAACATCACGTTAATATGTTATCCCACCTTTCACACCCATTTTGATTACAGCGAGACGACTTAATGAGACAAAGAATTGGTTATTTGAACCGAATCACTGAACCGAACTGTGGGAAAGAATCGTTTCGTAGAAATGAATTGGACTTCACGTCGCTAACAGAGACCACAAAAAGGGTTTACATCATCACAACACGGAAAGGTGCGTGTACTTCACAAAAAGTGTGGAAAAGCGTGTCTTTTTATATCTGTGCGCCCGTATAATCAGAAGTCCTACGGTTTAGAGCGCTGTCACGCACAAGCGTTTTGGGATATGGATCCCCGACGGCCACGTTTGTAGTCTGAGGTGTATGCTGGGTATTGTGGTTCGCTGACCTGAAAGGCCTCAACGTTTGAAGGAGTTATTAGTTACACGCGTTCAATATAACATCTTTGTAAAAACAAAAAGAATTGTTAAAACGTTGCTATTTAGCCTAAACAAATATATATATATATATATATATATATATATATATATATATATATATATATATATATATATATATATATATATATAAGAAGAATAGGATATACTTAGGGTAAAACAGATTTGACGTGTATATGTTGAAACGGAGCACCCGTTGTTGCGTTATTTCGTGAAATAGCGTTAGGATTTGGTTGTGTTCTTATATTTTTCTAGCTTCATCATAAACTATAAGCAAGGCCTTGTAATAATATGTTGAACATCTGATAAGGCGGTCGATATCACATCCAGAGTTTAGCCTACTGCGGTGCTATTTTCTGCAGCGGTTGTTCTTGTTGTTAGAATGCTTCAAATCGCTTCCAGACTTGTTTTATGAGCGTACCCTTGTTTGTTAAACTACTCGTGAGCGACATTGTTAACATTTTTAGAGTTAAACAGGTTAATGAGCTCTTTCAGCATCTATAGTATAACTCCGTTATAGGTTTTAGCTACAGCTGAATGATAAAACAAAAGTTAAGAATATTGTTGGCAATTTGCGGCTGACCGGGAAAGCTGTGTGTACCTTTGTGCATGTTTATGTGGTTTATGAGGACACAAATTTGTATAATGACGTGGGTATGACAGAGGTATTACAATATGAAGGTGGTTTATGAGGACACTGCCTATGTCCCCGTAATTCAAAAGGCTTAAAAAAAAAAAACATACTAAATGGTGTTCTTTTGAAAATCTAAAAATGGACAAAGTCTCCTGTGAGGGCTAAGTTTAGGTGTAGGGTTGGTGTAGGGCAATAGCGCACACAGTTTGTTCAGTATAAAAACCATTACGCCTATGGAGAGTCCCCAGAAAACATTAAAACCAACATGTGTGTGTGTGCGTGAGACAGTTTGAATACAAAAATATTTTAGATAAAGACGGGATTAACTACAAGCATCCTAAATTAGAAACACAACACTATACTGTTTTCCCCCAAACCGGTTGTTCAACACATTTAAAAAAGTCGTAAGAAAGTTTATTGTGTTTTGAAGAGCAAGTCAGATGCGGTATATAATTAAATCTTTTATTATTGATTGATATGATAGAATCACGCT
Source organism: Barbus barbus (assembly GCF_936440315.1). Classification (NCBI taxonomy): domain Eukaryota; kingdom Metazoa; phylum Chordata; class Actinopteri; order Cypriniformes; family Cyprinidae; genus Barbus; species Barbus barbus. The sequence goes on along the minus strand of NC_136735.1, from coordinate 17,222,220 downwards.
GAATTTATGAGGTTATGTATTAATACTGTTTTGTGTATTCATCGGTTACTGTATACATGTACGAGAGAAATGCATACGCACGATTGTTTTATAAAGCTTTTAGTCTGTCATTACAAATATCTTAAAGAGAAAACCCTTTCACGCATTCTGTTTTCATTTGTCTCAGGATTCTGTTACACAAAACCACTTGAGCGTGGACACAAATCCTACGTGAAAGCTAAAAATATGACTTTTTAAACTATTTTACAGACACTTAACACATGTGCATCAGTAAGATATCATCATAAACCATCAGACACGTCAGGTTGTGGTGTGATAAGATGGACTTATCAAATATTTGCATGTTTCTTATATCAGTTATTTGATCAAATCTTAGTCAGATAAACCTATATAGACCAGTTGTTTTTATTTTAATAGAACATTATACTGTGAACAAATGCTACATTTAAACTCTGCGGTTAATAATACCGTTTTTAAGGTGAGAAAGAAAGTCTAATCTGTTGTAAAGATCCTGAGAAGCATTTGTGGGACCTTATACTTTTGTTGCAGACAACCTTAAGTAATTTTCAGTCTAATATAGGTCCAATTCCTAAAGAAAAATCTCTGTAAGAGTCTTGCTTTACTCAGAGGATCGTTTGACTGCTTCTAATCCTTGCTCTGGTCTAAAGGATCATGATTTTAGGTTTGTTATAAGTTTAGGTTAAACTTATTTGTTAAAACAAAAGTTGTATCATTGTTTAATCATGCTGCTTTTCATCACCTTGTAAAGATACCCAGTGTGATTCTAAACGTTCTTTAAAAAAGGTTTGTATGAGACATCATAAGTTTAAATATTTAACTGTATGGTTGTTTATGTGGATGTTTACGTGTAGATATGTTGAATGTTTGTGTGTGTGTGTGTGTGTGTGTGTGTTTGTGTTGACGGTTGAAAAATATATGAGTGAAACAAAGAAATAATAGGTAAATGAAGTAAATTAAAGAATGTTTTCCTATAGACCGTCTTATTAAAATCGTCATCTTTGGGGACCTGTATTTATTTAAGTTTGTGGTTATCGCCTTCTTTTTCTATCTCATCACTTCCTGAACGTTAATTTAAACCCCACCATTCGAATAGATTATAAATACATTATAAATACTCAATTCTCAACTACACTTCCTTTGACCGGGTTGGGAAGTTTTGTCTAAACCTTCGACAGAGACGCACAGACACACGCGCATAGGTGCACATCGTAAAATAGACGCCATAGAGATGCTTTGATCGCTGAACATGTTAGAAACACCGTCTGTTTTAATCAATGGACCGCGTTCTAACAAAGTTTACGACGCCAGATCCCCTCAAAAACTCATTAGATTGCAAATGAGTTGAATCCCCAGAAACTTTAGCTATTTTACAACGTTGATCAGATAACACCGTTTCAGTGCCCGTGCGACCAGACGCGCAGCGCACTTTCTCATTCGGTCGCTCTGTGTGAGACATACATTTACATTCGTAAGATGTTGTAGAAAAAAAAAAAAAAAGTTTACCACCCCTCTAATTATGACTGAAAATCCAAAACATTTGCTATCATTTCAGTTTCTTCCCGCACGTGTATTTTAACCGACGCAGCACACTAGAAGTTTTAAGATTGACAATATCAAAGAGTAAATAAATAAAAGGTGTTAAGTGTGAATAACTAAAATAAAATAAGACAAACAAACAACATTTTTCCCCTGTGGGGCGTTTGTTTACAAGAAGGTTATGTAACCTTTTAAAGTGAAAAGTTTTATGATGAATGGTGAACGGTTTCATTAATTGAGAAATGTAAAATATTTATAAAATAACTTTGTTCTAATGTTAAAACATTACTTTAATTTCTTTAACATGCAAATCTTCAGACTCTCCTTACAGCGTTAGAGGGCGGTGCTGTGGGTGTGTCCTGACAGCGGCCCGCAGCTCATTCTCAGTTTTGACACAGAAGCTTGAGGTTGTGTAAACAGACGCTGCGTAAGATAGACATTTGTTTAACTTTTCTAAGTTGGGACAAATGCTAGGTTTTCAATTGTAATGCGAGAAGATTTTTACAGCTATCTTATGCTGGTGTTTTAACGGTCTGATATTTTTTATTTCACTTCACGGTAAGAGAACTCGTCTCTATATTATTTAACTTTATGTCTGTTATAAAGTCAAACTATTTTTTTTAAAGCAAGACATAGTTTTTTGATAAATATCTTATTGTTTTAACTAACGCATCCGATTCTTTTTTGTTATAGATAAACGAACGCGCTCGCAACTCTTCTATTTATTTAACTTTGTCAAACGATCTAGTTTTAAATTCTAATGATAGGAAAAATAGCGTATCTAATGCTTTTTTATTTGTTTTAGTTTTTCCTAAAACTGTTTTAACAAGACTAGTGTCCACTTGTAAGGGAAAAACACACGTACCATCGTAAGATAAAAACGAATCTATATTATTTAACTTTGTATCTGTTTTAAAGTCACAACTTTTTAAAACCGCAAAATAGGTTTAAACGAACGCGCTCACTTCTTCTATTTAACTTTGTCAAACAACTAGTTTTAAGATAGTGTATCTAATGCTTTTTTGTTTTATTTTCTACGTTTTTCCTGTTTTAAGTCTACACTTGTAGGGAAATAAACAGTCTTTGTACGTTTTACGTACATGTTTGATGTTTTTTTTTCTTGATGTGTATGTGAAAACACTTTAATAAAAACTTCCCTTTACCCCATTTAACACAAATTCATCATTTAAAGTTTAAACCACATAACATCGGCCCCACACACACACACATACACACACACACAGTCATAAATTCTTAAGTTCACCATAAGGTCAATAAAATGGCCGCTTAGAGACGGTGGGGGCTAGGGGTGTACAAAACAGGTGTCCAGTTATGGGAGGGGGGTGGAATTTTTATGAGGGTAATAAATCAACCATTTTGACACAAAGTGAAGTACCATCTCTCTCTTAGATAGCCTGGTAATGTTTATTTGATTGTCACTGTATAGGATGCCACGTTTTATTCTAAATGTGTTGGATATTGATTAAATATCTGCAATTAATTTTGGCTTTAATTAGATTTCCCCAAGCAATAGACAAGAATGAACCTGCTGTCCTCCATTATTCTTATTCTTTCCAACAACAAAGCACTTGAATGTGATAAACTTGTTATTACAATTTTAGAAGTAGGAAATAGGACATTTCTGATAGCATGTGAAGACAGCATTATATCTATAAAATAATTATGAACATTAAAAAAAATATCTTGTGTGTATTAAATCATTAATATTATGATTATAATTGTATTTTTATTGCTTTTGAGTCTGTCAAAAAAAATAAATTAATGAATTATTAGGTTTGCATATAAACTTGTGCTGTCAAATGATTAATCGCAATTAATCGCATCCAAAAATAAGTTTTTGTTTACATAATATATATGTGTGTACTGTGTATATTTATTATGTATATATAAATACACACACATACAGTATATATTTTGAAAATATTTACATGTATATATTTATATTCATATATTTTATATTGTATATAAATATATTTAATATATAAACCTAACAGTTTTCTGAAATATATACATGCATGTGCGTGTATTTATATATACAAAATAAATATACACAGTACACGCATATATTATTTAAACAAAAACTTTTATTTTGGATGCGATTCATCGTGATTAATCGTTTGACAGCACTAATATAAACATATAGCCAGTGTTTCAATTTACAGTGAAACTGAGTTTTTCTTATGCTAATTTGATTAATCTAAATTCTTTTTTATTTCTCTGGGTTCCAGCAGCTGCTCTGAATCCCACAGATAACTCACCAAGAACATTGCCCTTCCTGAGCATTCACTCCTTTCTATTGCTTTCTCCAATTATCCCACTATCTATCTTCTCATTTTTCTGTTCTTTGCTCTCCACAGTGGGACGCCATCACGGAGATGGATGAGCATAACCGTCCCATCCACACCTTCCAGGTGTGCCACGTAATGGAACCCAACCAGAACAACTGGCTTCGTACAAACTGGATTCCCCGTCAGGCTGCGCAGAAAATCTACGTGGAGCTTCGCTTCACCCTGCGGGACTGCAACAGCATCCCCTGGGTCTCTGGTACCTGTAAGGAGACTTTTAACCTCCTCTATTTTGAGACAGATGAGCCGCATGGTGTCAATGCTCATTTCCATCCCAATGAATACGCCAAAATCGATACCATTGCCGCCGACGAGAGCTTCACACAGACAGACCTGGGTGACCGTGTTCTGAGGCTGAATACCGAAGTGCGAGAAGTGGGCCCAATAGCTCGTAAGGGTTTCTACTTGGCCTTCCAGGACGTGGGCGCATGTATCGCCCTGGTGTCTGTGAGAGTTTATTACAAAAAGTGCCCGTCTACCCTGAGAAACCTTGCAGCCTTCCCCGACACTGTACCGAGGGTGGATTCGTCTTCACTGGTGGAGGTCAGGGGAGCGTGTGTTGAGAACGCTGAGGAACGTGACGCACCTAGGCTGTACTGTGGAGCTGATGGTGATTGGCTGGTGCCACTGGGCCGTTGTGTCTGCAGCATAGGCTATGAGGAGAGTGACGGTCTCTGTATTGGTGAGTTCTAACATTAAATCCTGCTTTGTTTTCTGTATCCGCTATAGGCTTTGGCAGCAATGTTCATATAAATAGATTATATAATTATCTAATTAAAGCTGCAGTCTGTAAGTTTTGCCTCTTTGTTGCCATCTCTGTTTGAAACCTGCAATTTTAGTTATTTATGGAATTATTTTCTTAGCGCGGGTTGTGCACCGGCACAGCTCTAGCGCGGATTAATCTAATGTTTTGAGGAGTATGTGTGGCTGTCAGTCACCGCACCGGTGTGGACATTCACTGACCTTAAGAATCACAGATTCTAGCCTACGTCTTGGAAGTATGACCCAAATAAGAATTTTCACCGGATATTGTCATCTGAACGAGTAAGTAACAAGTCTGACACTTTTGTTCTGACCAACTGTGGAAAAAAGCATTACAATAAATTGTGCTTTAATGGCGATTACATATAACGATCGGTTAGCTCATATCACATCGAACCGTGCAAATTATTCTGTTATACTTTGTTCTCAAATTGTTCATGTTAACAACATCAGCATTGTGTGACTACGTGTGTATAGCGTTACATGTAGATTTCAATTTATGTACTGTCTAATTTCCAATTATCATTCGAATTTCGTTTAAAGAAATTCTTTAACCCAAAAAGCAAATTATTCTTTCTTTGAATTGGTTGTCTTTAAAATACAAAACTTGTGGAATCCCACGTAGACTATCTGTAATCAGAAGCACATTTAAAACTGGAATATAATCTAATTTCAGTCACTTTTGGTTCACAAACAAATAAAACTTTTTGGATTACAATCCACCATTAAAATGATAAGTTAATTATTCCAGATGCTGTGAGAAAAGGTTATAAGCGATCTGCCACCTGCAGCATTCACACATGCCCTCTATCCAGGACACCCTCTTTATGTTTACAGACGTGATGTAATGACGTGGTGGCATGCTCGAATTTCCCACAAATTCCTACCAGTACCTCTCAAATTAGAAAACAAATATTACAAGCTTAAAGTTGTGAATCGGGCCAAGGTAAGGAGAAAGTGTTGAACACTGGCTAGTTATGTACTCATTCAAATATTGATTTTGTATCATTTTTAATCAAAAAAGTTGGACTTCAGCTTTGAAATATTACATAATAATAAGAAGTATTTTATTCTCACTAATGCCGCATTTATTTGATCAAAAATACAGGAAGACAGTAATGTTGTGAAATATTGGTTCAAATTACTTTTTTCTCTTTTAATATATTTGAAAATTAAAATTAAATAATTAAACAGTAATACTGTGTATTATTATGATTTAAAATAACAATTTTCAATTTAAAATGTTTTTAAATGTACTTAATTTCTATGATGCAAAGCTGAATTTTCAGCAGCATTCTCCACATGATCCTTCAGAAATCAATATGCTGATTTGCTGCTCAAGAAACATTTATTATTTTTATCAACATTGACAACAATTGTAGTGTTTAATATGTCTATGGAGATTGTGATACTTTTTTTTTCTTGGGATACTTTGATGAATAGAAAGTTCAAATGAACAACATCAATCTACATCAATCCACTAGTAGAATATTTAAATATGGATTATCCAAAAGAAACAACAATGCAGAATACAGTGCAATAGTGCAATATTATTTAATGCAATATACAGTATAAAGCATTTTGAAAAATATCTGTAAAATAAAAATCTTAATTTATACAGTTTTAGCCCTCTAACCATTTTTTTTCCAGGACCACTAATATTTAGTACATAGTGAGCTATGATTTTGTTGTGTTTTTCATTTTGCTTGTGGTTTTTATGTATTTAGTTACTTTTGAAAGTTACAGTATCTGTATTTTCTCTGGCTTCAGATTTGCTCAGAAATGGGCAACCCAGAGCGGAGGTAAAGCAGAGTGATTACAGAATGATTTGAGCCGGGACGGAAAATTACTGTTACTCCATTCCACTCACATATTGTATTCCAGTCTGAACATTGCTTGCCAATGTGCAAAGCTTGATACTTGTTTAGTTTTTTTTTGTGGAAATGTTTGTGTTGGCGGAGAACAGGCCAGCTTTTGTCTGAAATATGTGTCACTCGATATCTGCTCCTGTATAAAAGCAATATCAAGGAGATATTCAGTACAACAGCACTTGCTTGTGGCACATTGCTTAAATATGAAGTTAACCAGATTTGAATAAATTTAAGAATAAAATTAAGATTTTGGTCATACCGCCCACCTCTGCTCCGTTCGTGATTGACTGAGAAAAGCCCCATTCCTGACAGCAGGTGAAAAGAGATGAGAGAATTCTGCTGTGATCCAATGATGCAAGTAGATCTCCTGTATGGAAAGAGGACGGGTCAGTTATGATAGAGACATCAGTCACTGACCCAGTTCACACTGCGGAAGCCTGTAGGGAGGTTCTGTGCACATGTGAGAGAATAGAAGATGGCAATGGGAGTCAAAGGCACCATTACATTCTCCTCATTATCATACAGTAACTGAGCATTTCAACCATTCTCCAAGAGCTTTAAAGATTCTGCAGTGTGAAAGGCACTCGTTTCCAGTCTATTTCTCAGGATTTGTAAGATGCATCAGATGAAGTATAACTCTTACGATAGCACGCTGTCTGTGATATGATTTAGACTTAGTGAGTACATCAAAAGTAAAGCTCTGCTGTCACAAAGCTCTGGCCGTTCAGTGCATCTCTACTACCTGCCTCCCCCGTTTCCTGCCACCTCTGTCTCTTTCTTCCTCTTTGCACATTATCTAAGCAGATCACTCCTCAGATTAGGGCTGCAATCGCACTGGCACCTGTCAAAGCCCTAATCAAATCCCCAGCGTCAAGGCGGCTCCTGCTGCAAAGTGAATCCATAATCAGCTCTCCCCTGCCCATCAGAGACCAGTTGCTCAGCATGGTTGTGTGTGTGTGTGTGTGTGTGTGTGTGTGTCAGGGACAGAAGCAGAGACAGAGAGAGACAGATGAATTCCTGTATTTTCAGAGTATGTACTGAAACTGATGAACTTACTGAATATTTTAACTGATGAAATATTTTCAAGTGTTTTAAAACAATAGGACTTTTAAAATTCTTGACAATGGGCTGTTTATTTATTTATTCTTTTTTTCAGATGCAGTAAAATTAGTGAAATTTTACTAATTTAAATAATTTAAATCAATCAATCAATCAATCAATCCATTTTACACCAGGCAACTTTCTATTGGTCAATGTAACCAATTCACTTGACCCACTTGAACCTAATGCAATTTACATTGGGAAAAATTCCAGCTTTACTCAAAACGTCTAATTGTGTGGATTCCTATGAAATGACTGGATTTAAGCAGCAGTAAATAAAAATCAATAAATATTACAATGTAACTATTACATTTACTCTAAATAAACAAAAAACAAAACCCTAAAATTTTAAATGAGATGTTTTAAATTCTACAAGTATTTAAAGGGGTCACGTGATGTGATTTCAAGTTTTCCTTTCTCTTTGGAGTGTGACAAGCTGTTTGTGCATAGAAAAGATCCCTGAAGTTGCAAAGACTAAAGTCTCAAAACCAAAGAGATATTCTTTATAAAATTTAAGACTCGACCACGCCCCCTAAAACGGCTCATTCAAACATGCCCCCACATGTCTATGTCATGGTGTGGGGAGATTTGCAAAACACCGCCCAAATGTATACGCAAAGAAAGGGGGCGTGATTTTTATTCTTGCTGTAGTATTGTTACTGCCGCAGTTGTCCCATGTCCTGGAGATGCTGTATTTCGTTGTGAAAACAAAACTACTTTGTTTGGGCTTCCAAAAGAGGACACAACTAGAAATCAGTGGTTAAGTTGTATTTACAACACTGTTCCAGAACAGTTCAGCCCAAATATTGCAGTGTCTGCAGCGCATTTTACGGAGGACTATTTCCTGAACCTGGGAGTAGCCTGCCAGCTATGCTCAAAGGCTGTTTCTATAAAGTGGGGCAATTCCTACTTTGCAAGGACAGTCTGGCGCTTCTGACTCACAGCCTGTAAGTACATTTTCTTATTTAAAGAATTTGCCACTGACTATTGAAATGCAAGTTTTGAGCAGTGTAGAGTAGTGCTTGTTGTTTGTCGATTCTCCGATCACAAATGCAGACATGGCAATGTTTACGTGGCGCGATGCGTAAAAAGACAGTATAAGTCATTATAATCAGTAATTATGTCCCCACTGGATGCAACAAATGCCTCGTTTATAATGGGTTTTATTGTTTTTGTGTCGTCACGCCAGGACACGGCATCACAATACTGTAAGGGGCGTAACATCTCCATCTCACGCTTGAGGTATTCGGCCAATCACAACACCCTGAATAGCTGGCCAATCAGAGCATGCCTCGCTTCTCAGAATGATGAGCTTTGTAAAAATCGACGTGTTTCAGAAAGTCGGGGCATAGAGAAGCAACAATAATGTACAGTATATGGAAAATAATGTGTTTTTTGAACTTTAAACCGCATAAACAAATTGCATTACACCAAATACATAATAATCTTCTATTTAGCAACGTCATATGACCCCTTTAAACATTGCAACATTATAATTTAAAATATAAAAAATGTAGGTAACACTTTATTTTAAGGTCCAATTCTCGCCATTAACAAACCATTAACTACTACTTTTGCCTTAGTAAACTCCTAATTTGCTGCTTATTACTAGTTAGTAGCATAGTTACGTTTAGGTATTGGGTACCTGCTGCCTACTTACGTATACGCACGCTGTGATCAGCGGCAGCTGGATGCAATAATCGCATGCCAATGTGCATTGTCTCATTTAGATACACTCATAGTGGATTGGTCTCTCTAAGCAACATCCCAATTCGTCGGTCACCAACGTGACTCGGAGTGACCGACTGATAGGGAACATTCTCGTTCACCATTCCTGGTTGGTGGAATGATCTTCCCAACCCTTATCCAGAATGCTGAATCCCTGACAATTTTCAAGCGACAGCTGAAAACTCATCTCTTTCGATACTACTTGACTTCATCCTAAATAAAAAAAAATAAAAAATAAACTTTGTATTTCTCTTTATTTATTTATCCCATCCCTTTCTAGCTTGTACTTATTTGAACAATGTCTGAAACTTGATATTACAAACACTTCCTGTGTCTGTTTGCCTCTTTAAGAAGAATCGCTTTATGTATCCCCCAATTGTAAGTCGCTTTGGATAAAAGTGTCTGCAAAATGTAAATGTAAATGAAGAAAAGCTCTAATATTGGCTGATAAGCAACATGGTGACAATTTACTGTGCTTCCCTATTCAAAAAGTTAACCACAAGGAACAACGTTTTTGGTAGCTCTTAAGCACTTGAAAATAATTAGCCAACTCACGGTTCTCTGCCAACTTTCAAAATCTGTTTCTTTTCCGCTCCGTTGGCATTATGGGACAGCAGAAGTGTTCACTGTTTGCACACTTCAGAATCCCAGCAGATGCAGTACGTCATCCTTGTATTGTTTGCCTAATGTATCATGAATGATTTTTACATTCTACTCATTTGACATTCATCTGGAGAGACTGTCTGTACTGTTGCCGGACTAATGCTCTGGGGCGCCTCCCACTGCTGTGGCGCTTTAGAATCTGGCTGCCCACTGCTAGTCTGTGTTTCACAGCTCTGCTAGAAGAGATTGTAGCCTTAAGGGTTTAAAAAGCTTGTCACGCTCTGTTTGTGTGTTTTTTTACCGAGCAAGTTGTTCCACTTAAAAGCACAGAGATAAGTCAATCGTGCCATTGTATGTTGCTAATCTCTTAAAGATGAATTGTGGCATTTTTTTATGTTAAAATATTTTATCCTATCATGGTTTAATGTTCAGAGACATCTACAAGTAAGCCATTTTATGGTGTATTCCTGAACAGTTTGAGCTGCTGAAATGTATTGCTCAAACAGACAGGACAATGTTTTAAAAGAGCTGCAAAACCACAGTATTCAAACTGTGGAGTCTGCTGGATGGAATGTAGGATGGAAAGGGGGATAGAGCGTTTCAGAAACTTTTTTTGAAAAAAAAAAAAAGCTATGTTTGGAATGGGATACTACCATATTATATACACTGTAAACTGATTACTATTTTATTACTTACTTTGCTTATTATTTTACTGCTTTATTTATTTATTTATTTTTGACTATTTTGTATTTTAATCTAAGTTTGTGTTAAAAAAGTGTTTATTCTTGGCAGTTTGATCAAACAGTGAGTCACAAAAGAGATGAATTGAGAGATGAGTTGATTATACGTTTGCATTGCATTGTGAGATAGTATTCCTCACATACCCCTTTTCCACCAAAGCAGTTCCAGGTGCTAGTTCAGAGCCAGTGCTATAGCCGGTTCTTAGTTGGTTCGACTGGCGGGCCCTTTAAGAACCGGTTGCTTTGCCACAGGTTAGAGAGCCGATACAGAGCCAGGTCTTACGTCACAATACGTTTCATGTTTCGGTTCACTAGCACGGCACAACAGGCTTGGTCGAGGTGCATCAGCGCCACGCAGATCGATCGATCGGCACACAACACACTAAAGCACCGCGAGAGCGATCCAAAAGCATAAAGCGCAGTCTGCTTTCCAGTCGCTCCCGCAGCACCCCGATATGCCTCGCACCGACCGGTCCGCGCAGCGCCGATCTATCCCGAACAAGCCTAAACAAACTATCAGCAATGGCGGACGTTGCGTTGCTATTGATGTTCATGGCTTTGCGAACCTACATCGGCATCCAAACACGGCGAATCAAACATGTTAGCGTTTAGCTGCTATTTCAAATATGGCGGTCCAAGTTTCTGTTTGTCTTGTTGGTCACGGTAACCCCGCCCCCAGCCCCTGACGCAAGCGGTTCTTCCTTCTAGCCCAGCAATGTTTTGGTGCTACTTACGAACCGCTTTTTCTGGTGCTTTGTGTGTCGAAAAACAAAGAACCGGTTTGAAACTAGGCTCTGGCTCCGAACCAGCACTGGAACTGCCTTGGTGGAAAAGGGGTAACAGTGCTCTAGTGGTTCTCTAAATTTTTTTTCAAAAGCCGCCTTTGTCCAAAACAATAGGCCCTCCTATATAAGCTGATATGTACCTTTGGCACTTCTTTTTTAATGCTAATAATAATAATCATAATAATAAACTTTTTTTTTTTTTGCTATACAGATTTTCTATACAGAGCTATATCTATACAGAGCATATCTATACAGAGCTGTCAGATTTTTCACATTAATCTCTACTCAGGTTGTACAATTAGCCAAAATTGTGTGAGCATATATGTCTAGGAAATGTAATAACCAGCTTTTGGATTTATATATTTTGATATGGATGATGGAAAACATACTCGGTTACTAATGTAACCTCGGTTCCCTGAGATATGGGAACGAGTACTGCGTCGTAAGACACTGTATGGGAAAAACTCCTTTTTTCCTCTTCACTGAAGCCTTTTCAATTACGCAGTGAAGCTGCACGTCCATTGGTTCGTGCAGTGCTATAAAAACGAACCAATGGCACGGCAGCGGCGATGAGCGAGCCTATGGCTATGCAGCCCCCCAAAGCCTGCCAAAATGGGGAGGGCTTCTGGCTATATAAGTGGCCGCTTTGCCGCCGCAACTCAGATTTCTTCGAAAGAAGCAACTGAGGCATGCAGCTCATAGCACGGCCAGGAACGCAGTACTCGTTCCCATATCTCAGGGAACCGAGGTTACATTAGTAACCGAGTATGTTCCCTGTCGATATTTCACTCGTACTGTGTCGTAAGACGCTGTATGGGAACCAATACAATCCCGCCTTGCTATGAAGGGGAAGGACTCAAACATGACTCCCATGGAGGGCCCAGGGGCGTTAAAATTACACCAACCACAGGCTGAGCCACCGGGTCAACCATGGCCTGGGTGTCGTCCCGAAAGTAGACACTTAGTGCCCATAATATGGACCTTCCAAGAGAAGGAGGGTCTTGAGCAGAGATGGTCAAGGAATCCCAGAGACAGCTTATCAAGCCGGAACGGTGAATTTTAAGCGGAAAGGACCCTGGCCTGCAAGGCGGGGACGTCCAGGTTGTAAAACCTCATAAATGTGGACGGCGAGGACCAGTCTGCCGCCTCACAAATTTCTGAAATGGACACCCCGCTGTACCATGCCCAGGAAGAGGCGATGCCTCTGCTGGAATGGGCTCTGACTGCAACGGGGCACTGCAAGCCCAAGGAGGAGTATGCTAGGGTGATAGTATCCACTATCCACCTGGAGATACTTTGCTTCGTAACAGGGCGACCCTTAGCGCGGTTACCGAAGCTGACAAAAAGCTGTTCTGATCTCCTGAACGAGGCTGTATGCTCGATGTATACCCTTAGGGCCCTGACGGGGCAGAGCAGGAACAATTCCTGGTCGTCCGTCGAGGGGGGAAGCGCGGAAAGCACTATGACCTGGGCTCTGAACGGAGTGGAGAGCATGCTAGGTACATAACCCAGCCTTGGTTTCAGGACGACTTTGGAGTCGTTAGGCCTGAATTCCAGGCAAGCAGTGTTGACAGAAAGGGCCTGTAAGTCTCCTACCCGCTTAACCGACGCCAGTGCCAACAGCAGTGCGGTTTTAAACGAGAGCGATCTCAGGCTTGCAGATTGCAATGGTTCAAACGGGGGGCCTCTCAAGGCCCTCAGCACGGTTGGTAAGTCCCAAAGTGGAACTGTACGAGGGCACCGCACTATTTCTGCCCACCGAACGACCAGCAATAGGGGCATGAAAAACCTTATGGTCTATGGACCATAAGGGCTGGTCTGATTTTGGTTGAGTTATGGGCATGCATACCCGGACAAGTTTAGGTTGAGTGCTGGGGGTGGGTCTCCGTTTACAATGTGGTAAATAGTATGTAGCAGTCACACTTAAACTTAAACATAATATCTTTGACCTGCCCATGTTATGTTATTTCTTAGTGTATTTTTTATTTTATTTTAATTCCTATTAATTCCTATTTTTCCTTTTATCCAACATTCTCTTTTTTCTTTAACTACAGTTGGAAATTAATGATTTAATTCATATAATGAAACAAGCTTAAAGTGGTTAAGGGAACTTTAAAAAAAATTCTTTATGAGTTTCAAGACACTAGCTTTGACATCTAATGACAAAACCTGATGGGCTTTTTGTGCTGCTAATTGCTAGAAGACCAGAAGAACTTGCTACCCTGGTGAGTAAACATTTGATAATCTAACATATAATATCGTTTTAAACCGTTCTACACGTATAATATCAAAGTAATGTTTATTTCGAATGAAGCTATAAATCATGGGGTAGTAGTTGGGGATGCCATGACAAAAACAGAGTGTAAGGGCCAAATCCTTAATCTTTGTAAAGTTGACATATTTAGTTGACATGCATAAGTACATATAGATTTAACAAGGATACTGTACATTTATTTATTTATTTTTATGACATTTTAAGGTAATTTTTGTGAAAAGAAAACAAATTATTCAAAGCTCTGTTTTCATAAAATAAAATTAATTTAATACACATATTTTAGAAGTTGTACTGAACAAACAAACTGTTTAATTCTGTTTAAGAGGAGTGAGTGCAAGTATATTATTTAATTTAGCAAACAAGACTCCAAGTGTAGTATTTTTGGTGGCATGATTGTGGCCCAGTGCCGGCAGTTTCAGTACCCAGTCTTGGACCAGTACTGGCTAAGTGTACCATTTTGGTTGGCGTGATTGTGACACAATGCCGGTGGTGTCGGTCCAGTTTCAGTACCCAGATTAGGGCCAGTACTGGCTAAGTGTTTCAATTCTTGTCGGCGTGATTGTGGCCCAATGCCGGCAGTTTTGGCAGCCAGACTCGGGCCAGTGTATTTGGGCCGATTCTGGGGCGTCATTCATCCCATGTCCATGCCGAGTCTGGCAACCGCAGCCGGGCCGAGTTATTTCTTCCGGCCTGCCAGATCTGGGCCATTATTGGGCCAAACCGTTTTACCTACCTGGGAAGGTACATGGTGAATTTGTGTGTTCTGACTTTAAGTTTACTTTGCCCCAGGACTGAAGGAGACAAGATGGAGACATTGAACCAATCCATTAAATGCCAGATAGCTTATTTAAATTATGCTGCAGAGTGCTGGACTCTCCAACCGTTAACATCAACTATTGTAAAATTAACCTGGTCTGAAATGTAGCTATTTTTAAACACATCAAATCTGGATGTATGCATTTTCTTATCTACCAGCCACTGTGGCAGCTGCCTTTTTAAGACATTTTGAATTGACATTTGACAAGAAATGCTTTTGCTTAGACACAAAGATGCACGCTTGAAGAAACACATTTGATCATATCTCGAAACAAGCCATCAATGTGTGTGTCTGATTGGCTGTTTTTCAGGCTTCAGTGGCACTCTGCCGCTCAAGCATGTCATGGTTTATATAAACAAGCAAATGTTAGAACTTTTACGTTTATGTTGAGCAACCTCAACACAGTTTTTGTATGATCTCAGGAGGTCCTATGAGCTTATTTTACTTTAAATCTATGGTGTGGTTTGATTGTAATGTGCAAAGTTTTGTATGCTTTTTTTTTTTTTTTGACGTCTCCTAATTTCAAATGAAAGTGAACCAAACAGAGTTGCATTTCATAGGTTCACTTCAACTCTGCATCACTAGCTGACACTATGGGAACATTAAAGCTATATGGGACCTTATTAAAGCTCCAAATTGTGAGAGTGTTGAATTACCTCAATTGGCTGATTTTAGTGAAATCGCAGGATCTAATGGCTTGTCATCAAGACAATCAGACATTTCAGCTGTGTATGGATGAATTCATGATGGGCAGGAGTCCATGTAGGCTTGTATTGCAGTTAAATGGGTCTCATGGTGTCATTGTCTCCAGTGTTACCGCTGTGTCTGGTTCATATGAGACCATTTCAGTGGTGAGTCAATGGCAAAGGATTTTGTCCCCAATGGCCTGCTTACCGAAGACTCTGAGTTACGTGCAGGTGCTGTCACACTCTGCTTTCCCTTTGATATGGTTGTTCATTTCAAAACAATTTCAACAGATGCACACTGTATCTGATAGGCTGAGGAGCGGTTTATAAGAATGGTCTTGCCTGTGGCAGTTGGAAGGATGGTGGTTGGAAGGCTTCTCAAGTGGCATGTTAATTGCCTATAGTTAATGGTGGTTCTCCCTAGCCTTGAATTACTTTCTCACAGATCTGCAGGGCTTCTATGTCATGAAGTTTGAATCATAGAGTGGATAATTTTTTGAGTCAAGGACAGACAGCAAGCTTATTTGACAAATTTCAGCAGAGGTGGAACAGTTTGCATCCATCAAGATGACACTGTGCTCCCTATGGTTCACTCGGTCTATACCAGCACCTGTGGGAAAAGATGTTTTGGTGAAGGTGGAAGTAAAATACTTCCAGCTTGTTCTGTGGAGAGTACAGAAGGACAAGTTCCAGGTTCTTGGATCTGGTCTCTCATTTGGAGAAACCTCCCTTTCTCTCTCAGGTTCTGGGCTTGCTATGGCACCCCCGTTCAGATATTTGAAGACTTTGGGTTTGGCGTCTGAACTGGGCACTCTAATATATTCAGGATTTCACCTGATATCGCTAATAATGTTCTGAATGATAGAGCCCCATCTACGAAACAGCTTTGTGCTTTCAAAGTGGCGTTTATGTATGTCTTATGCAGACAATACAGAGTGGATATTTTAATCCAAAATATTCACAAATTTACTAGATATGTCATGAAATATCTGATATTCCGTTTCTCAAATACATGTACGTGAATGTGTTTACCTTTATAATGATCTTGTGAGTTGATCTATAATGTGTGATAGGTGCCCCCATGTTAGTTTGCCGCAATTTAGAGAATTGTATCTGTCAAAATAAATTGTCAATGTAAATTCACCAATTTCTCAAGAAATACATGAAAGTGAGTAGCTGGGAGAAGAATAGAGTTAACTTTATTGTTACCTAGATAATGTATATCCAATATGAATAAAACATGTCGTCAAATTTAATTGAATGGATTGTTAATGCCACTTTCATTAGACATTAGTGGGAATTTTACAAATTGTAAATGTACTGTTTTGCTAGTATTTGTGTATGTTATAGTCTGCAAGTAAATATTGAAATAAATATTACATCCACGTCTGGCTTAGTGCCAGCCAAAGTGCAAAAAGCACATTTGAGTCTGGGAATATGTGACGTCACTGTACATTCTAAAATCCCATATGTGGGACCGTACTCCCAGAGGCACACAAATAACGATCCCACATGTGGGACCATACTGCTCAAGTGGTTAAGAGAATTGGGGACTTGTTTCTGTTTGGATTTTGCTCCCAGTCTAGTTAAGGTCTTGATGAGGCCATCTTTCCAAGGTGGTTTCTTCTTTGTTTCGCTTACAGGTTGTTGGCTTTTTGTCATCTTTCTCTCCTCCTCCCTTTGAAATAGGGGTGGCATAGACTTTGTCCTGTTAGAGCTTCAGTTAGAGGATTTATGCTGACTAAAAAAGCCAGTGGCATCAAGTTCTGACAAGTTGTTTGTCTGCTAAGGTGGCCATAGCAAAGGTTTTGTTGCTGAGGAATGCTGTTCAAAAGGCTTATTTTTTGCTTCGATTTCGCCTTTATGTATGTGTGCAAACTCTACAAGGAGTGTTGCTTCTAAAGAAACTGAGTTTAAACTGTTTTAGACATGTCTCAAATTAAGGTAACAGTGCAATAGACAATAAATAGAAAATAAACCAGCTCCTATAATATTTAGTTGAATGAGAAGAAAACCTGCTTCATTTAGTTAAGGCCTATGTTGTATTGCACCATATTCCCAGAACGTGCCATTGAACAGAACAACAAAGACATCCGACGGTTTGGAAGGATTTCAATCCATTTGTTTTCAATATGGACTTCAGAATTGTTGTGTTCCAGTTAAGTTGCAGTTGTGACTGTCCCCATTTCTGCATCTCGGCATGCAGCTACCAGTTAATTGCAGTCATTTATTAGATTCACAGCTAATTTACTTCTTTCTTTCTTTTTTCTCTCCCTCTAACTTTCTTCTTCTGCCAGTCTGTCTCTGTCTCTCTTTCCCTCTCTCTCCCTTATTGTGCATTTTAATTAAACCATCTGCTAAATAAAGCCATTCCTGGTATTCAAGCACACAAGCTTGACCCTCAGCACTCTGAATCGTTTCTTCAGAAATGACCCTGTCTGACACTTTGTTGCTTTCCTTCTAGTGTAGTTTTCACAGCATCAGACATTCCGTTCCTTTCCTCTGCGTGAGGTCGCTGAGGCTAAAGACACAATGATGAATTGTGTAAAATGCACTTAATTAAGTTTGCCATAGTCATCTGGGGCTGCTTTATTTTTAGAATTGTGTTTTTGTTTTCTTTTCACTGCATCGTTCTCTTTTTCTTTCTCTCTCTCTCTCTCTCTCTTTTTTAGACCTTAGCCAGACCTCTTACTGAATTATGGACACTACTCCACATTATACAGAGGAACAGAGGCAAAGCAGAAACTTTAAACTTTCTGTCCCTTTACTCTTTTACCCCAATTACAGAGACAATTCAGAATATTTCCAACTCCTGTCACTCAGAGAGAAACTTAAGAGTACCAGACTTCCTTTATTTCTTCTTTTTGTCCCCCTCTGCTGTTTTTTTTCTTCTTCTCTATTACTGAAACAGTAGATGAGTGGACACCCGCACAGCAGGAGATTCCATGAGAGTGTTTCTCTCCTTTCCTTCCCCCTCCTTTCTTTTTGCTTAGTCATATCAGGCACATGAAGCTTCAAACACTGCTCTGAATCTGAAGGTGGGGAGTGGGGACATTCTCTTTTAAAATATTCTTCTAAACTTTTTTCTTTGTTTAAGCAGTGCAGCCAAGGTGAAGGGGAATAAGGAAAAGCTTACCGTTTTAGTAAGTGGCAACACTCTAGAGATCTGCAGCAGACAGTATTTTATGTTAGAGAATTTAAAAAAAAAAATCATCAATATTTTGAGATTATTGCATCTACATTATGCCCATGTACCGTGAGAAAACCGACCACAGCATTGATTGTGCCAAATGCAATGTAGTCATTTTACTGTCTTGTCTTTAGCAGGATGAAGAGAGCTGTATTAAAACTGTCTTCTACAAATCTAAAACTATAAAATATGGCAAGAGATGTCATAAAACTCCTCTAACAATAGTGACAGTTATTCCATGGAGTGTCCATCAGTGTTGGGGAGGCTTGTGCAGTTTACCAAGCTAAATTAGTTAAACTACAGTCAGGCTTGAAAACAAACAAACATAAAGAGTAATACTTACAAGGTATTTACTAATTACATTGAAGCTTCTTAAAACCAAGCACACCAAAAGCTTATTGTAATCTGCCTTTAGTTGACAGGCACAAAACCAGTCTTAAGTCGCTGGGGTATATTTGTAGCAATAGCCAAAAATACATTGTATGGGTCAAAATTATTGATTTTTCTTTTATGCCAAAAATCATTAGGACATTAAAGATCATGTTCCAAGAAGAGTAAATACATTTCTTATCGTAAATATATCAAAACTTCATTCCTGATTAGTAATATGCATTGTTAAAACTTCATTTGGACAACTTTAAAGGCGATTAACTCAATATTTAGATTTTTTGGCACCCTCAGATTCCAGGTTTTCAAATAGTTGTATCTCGGCCAAATATTGTCCTATCATAACAAATCATACATCAATGGAGAGCTTATTTATTTAGCTTTCCGGTGTATACATCTCAATTTTGAAAATATTGACACTTAAGACTGGTTTTGTGGTCCAGTGTTACATTTCTACAATGGCATCAATAATCAAAAACTTATTTTAGGCATGCAACATGACTTCTGTTTTGGACAGCACAACAATTTCTGCCATTTTTCATAGAGTCATGAACATTTCCACCAGAATTTCTAGAGTGAATCTGACTTTATAATAAGATAGAGGACCACTGAGATGAATTGTGAATTTGATTTATTCCTTCAGTTTGCATATGAGAGCGGTTTTGCAGAGATTGTCGGAGGACAAATGTATATACTTTAGTGCATTATTACCGATATGTGGTGCATAATAACTAAATATGCAATAAGCATTCAAGTATTAAGATAGCAGTGATGCAATATCTTATATAATTGTATTGTACAATTGTATTCTATATTCTACACATACAGTATTGTGTATTCTGTAGGAAAACATAGAACTGTGAAATCACAGGGTGATTATGTTAATAGTTTTGGGGGTTTTCAGTCATTAACATGAACTGCTGGCAATCAGGCTGCTATGAGAGTTTTGTAATAACGTTGTTGACATTAAAAAAAAACTACATAAAATACAAATGTGTTTTTGAGGTTTTTATATTAAAAGCACAAATTAGATGTCCTGTATTGCCTTGAACCAATTAAATGGTTCTGTCCTACAGAGTGAGTACACCATACTGGTGGCCACTTTACAATTGATTTTGTTACTAGTTTTATTCAGTTTGGAATTTAAGGGTCTTAATAAAATAAAATTACTTTTGCCCTTTAAAGATACATGCATCTCCCTTGTGAATATAAGAAAGGATCAGTGCACATATGGAGCACACAGATTTAGATAAATGGAAGCTCAAACATGCTTGCTTGGCATGTATGAACCAATAAGATTATTTTTGTGCATCAGCATATTTGATGTGCTTTATATATGTGTGTGTTGATCAATGTTTAAATATGAATAAAAGCCTAAATTAAATCTATTCTTCATATAAAGCGATCATGTCTCTTCTGAGGACTTGTACTAAACAGCTCAATTCATATGAATTACTATTACAATGTCTTTATGAACTTTTGAAGTGTCAAAGGACTTTCATCGGAGGGACAGAAATCTCCCAAGTTGCGTTATAAATATCTTCATTTGTGTTTTGAAAATGAACTAAAGTCATACATGTTTGGAACGACATAAGTTGAATAAATGATAAATGACAATTTTAGTTGAACTATCCCTTTAAATTAGTGACATCACTACTTTTATTCATGCAAAGTAATTTTTCCCCAGCACTGGTGTCCAAAGAGACAGAGATATCTGAAAATAAATCACCGCTTTAGGTTGTAAGTAAAGCAATTGCATATGGAAATGCAAATTACATAAGTATTAATTTATTTTCAAAAGGCTGTCAACAAACTTCGACCAGCAGTCTACTCCCTAGTGGGGAGGAGAGGATGTCTTGGCATGTTTGATAGGTGATAGTAAATGTTCCCCCTGGCCTGCTGTTTAAAAAAATACAAGTTGATTACCTTTAATGGAATACTATTGCCGTAGGTAGTGTGTCTGTTGTCTACGCAGATGCTTTAATTCTCAGCAAGTGGAGTGATGCGTATGAAATGAAATGTGCATTCAGACATTGTTTACCCACAAGCATTTGTTTGAGTATGTGTGTGTGTATTTATATTTAACCAGACACAGTAGCAACAGAATAACTTGTTTGTTTTTGTTCTTCTCATCTATCTAACACCTCCGTGGGAAACCAGACTTATACAGATGCCGATACGCATAAATACCCACAAGTTGTGCACACACTCGACACATCTCCCCCTCAGATTCCTACACATTGTTCACCAAATCCTGTTGAAGCTACTCTCATAAATCCTGTATAAATCCATATAGTCATCTGACGTAGAATGTGAAGCAGTTCTGCTTCCTTTCAAAGGTGCTTGTGTTGATATTCAGAAGACCCAGTCCATCCCCTCAGAGTGATAAACGGCTGGCCATAGGCCATCATAGCTCGCCCATCCATTATTGCCCCGTCAAACTTGCATCATTCATCATGCTGATCTGATGTGTAAATATTAGCAGCAGTGTTTAGGGATGGAGCCAGTGTGCTGAATAACATCAGGAAGGGGGAGAGATAAACACAGACTGACAGACAGACAGAGAGACAAAAGATTCAGAACTACGATTTCTGATTTCTGATTTTCTGGTTTCTTTGAAAAAAAAAAACAGTTTTGTTAAAATAATACAAATGAAAAAAGCCAAATCAATGTCATGAGGTGCAACCAGCAAGCAGAAAAAGAAACAGAAAACAGAAAATGATATTATAGAGTGGAACCCTGCAGACCAGACTGTTTTAAAATGTAAAAGTTTTTAAAATGTCAGATTATTTATGAAAAAAAAAAACTTTTTATCTTGAAAAATGGGCTACCATATATGTATTTATAAATAAATAAAACAATTTAAAGATTGATAGAGATGTACTCTGTGTACCAAATCACTGAGTGTTTTTTTTTTTTTTTATTTAGTATTTTGAGTCGCCTCCAAAAAAATTTAAATTATGCCATAATTTACTTACTGTTATTCCAATATATATATATATATATATACAATTTTGGTGACTCAAAATATATATTAAATTAACATATTAGCAACTGAAACAATTTTATATATTAGCATATATGTCTAGCCCATACAAATATGGTTCATGTGTCATATTTTTTTTTTTCATATACATGTATGTCATTTACATGTATATCCATCCCAAAGGCCATATATGTTTATATTTTCTAAGTAAATAAAGGAAAGACAAGTATTTAAAAATATATTATAAAAATATGCAGATATTTTGTAAACATGTTGTTTTATTAAAGTTATATATATATAAATAAAATATTTTGTAGACATGATATGCCATAATTCCATATAAAAACTCATCACATAGATATTAACACATGCACCAACTTATATCCTCATCTAACCGCAAAATGTATGTTGTGAAAACTATATATTGCCTTACAGTATATGACTCTTGATATGTCATGTATTATATTTCCATATGGGATGGAAATGTTGAAAGAAACTTTAGTTGCCAGATAACCTCTCACAAACCTGTGATTTTCCACTCTTAGAAGCAAGCTTAAAGCGTATCCATCGTTACAGCATTACTATTGCCTGCAGTTAGCTTAAAGGCTAACTGTTCCTTTCGATATCATGAGTTTTTCTTCAAAAAATCCTCAAGCTGATGTAGCAGGCTAAGTACGGGTCCCTGTTTTGGGTAGAGGAAGGGGGCAATGCAATTAGGACAGATCATAGCCCAGATTGAACCCAACTCTCAAAACCATACATCTCAACATGTCTGGATCACACGAGTTAACCTCCAATTGAGGTGAACCTGCATTTAATCAGTCTGGCTATGGAGAAGTTTTGACTGAGAAACATAAGACTTTAGATCAGTTGAGTCTACATACTAAAATGTACTAGCATTAAATTAACTTCTTTAGAGTAGAATTTAACTGAATAAAAGTGTGTGGGAGTGAATTTAACCTCATATGGATTGATTTAGCGTCGGATCCTTTTCCCGGATAGATTTGCACCGTCTGGCTGCACGTCTCTCCTTTGGTATTGCATTCGAAAACACTGCTCTCCTCTCTCCTCTCACCATTTGTACCTGTTCTGCACTCTCTGCTGTAGAGCCATCCATCACAGGAAGCGCTGCATTGCACAAACAAGCTGGAGTGCTGCTCTATCCTGCCCCTGCAGAGCTTTCATGCCTGTGAGTGGATCTGCACTCCCTACTCGACCCTTCAGCTTCCGTATAGTATTCAAACCACCATGCCAGCCCGCAGCTCCAGATCCTCCCTCCGTCTGACAGAACCCAAACCCTTTTTAACTGAGTAATCTCTCAGTTTACAAGGCACCTGTTTCCTTGAGGCGGCGCGGGGGCGGAAGAATCCTCTCACTTCGGCTTACTCATTCGTTAAGACCAGCCAAGCTCTTCAGAGCTGCGAACGAAGATGCAGAGCTGGATAACTTTCCAATGTGATAATTTCACACTGCAGGCATCCCTCCGCCGAGGAGATGACATTGATGGAGGTGAAGGGATAAATGAAGGAAGCTTTAGAGTGATTCATGCTTCACACTTATGGGAACCAGCAGAATGGGGGGGATGTGCAGAAAGACCCCCGGTTTTGTCGTCAGTGGAGTCCGAGAAGCAAATATGGAGAAGGTTATGTTAAGGAATGCTGTATTCTATCGTAGTTGTGCAGTAATTGGAGGTGTGGAATAATTCAGTAGCCGAGTTACCCGTTCACATGTCAGGCAGAGGAATGGGAGAACTCCACGGCTCTAATTGAGCTGGGTGAAGTCTGGTTTTTAGCCTATAAAATGGAGGAATTGCTCAGCAAGTAGCTCAATTCCTGCAGAGCTCTTCTGCAGATGATCTTAAAGTCTTTTGACAGGTGAATATGCAAGAGAGTGGAAGAAACCCAGACGTTTATCAAGAGAGACGAATGCTAAAACAAGACAAAATCCAGACGTTTAGTGCCATTGAGGAACCCGCTCCTGATTGAAATGACAAACCAATGTATAATGGGTTTAATTTTAAGGTGTTTAGTAAGAGCAAACAGTTTTTTCTCCTTCACCCAGGTGAACGTATGCAAAAATATTCAGCTTATGCAGATTCGTAGTTTGCCAGCAGTTGCGTCGCACCAAGTTGAAGCCTGAACTTACGATGACTTCTGCTTCCCCCCTCTTTTTTTTCCTCTTTTTTTTTCCCGAGCACTGCTTCAAAGGCCAGAGTGATCAAAGCAGTCTGAGCGAGAGAAAGGGAGGGAGGCAGGGAAAGAAAAAACGAATGAAAACTCCCAAACGAACAGAAGAATGCGCAAACAGGGCTGTCTACACAAACAAAAGCAGTGCACCACAAATTCGCTCCTTCTTTTTTCTCTTCAGAGCAAAATTTCTGTCAGACAGACTCAACATCTCAATAGACGCTCTCTCTCCCTGTCGCTATTTCAATTTCAGACCCCCAAGCTCGAGTGCATAATATAGCAGCTCTATCATGACCCAAATAAGACATCATGTTGCCTGTTAACGCATTAGAGATCAACTTGAAATGGTGATGTTTAAAAATGATGAAGAACAGTGCTTACAGATGGCAGGGGAGCTTTCGGTTCTCACTTGTAGGAGACAACACACTGAAGTGCAGGTTTATGCAAACAAGTGTCGTGTTTTCTGGATTTTCACTGCATGGGCTTCTGATAATAAATCTGATTATCCTGAAATCTGATTTACTTTTTAATTAAAAAAAAGACTTCAAGCAACCAAACACACTTTCCTTCTTCTGAATTACACTCAAAATTAAATTCAGGGAAACTTTTCAGTGGAATAAAAAAAAGCACGAGAACAGCAACGAAGCTGAGATGTTAGAAAACATTGAAATGTTAACTATTGATATTTATTTTTGATATATTGACATATTTTACTGTAATACTGTACTAACTGAATGGATCATTAAAAAAAATATTATTCTTGCAGTTGCAATGAATTAAGCACATTTGAAGTTATTTGTGCTCAAATGTGTGACTAAAGAGTTGAATTGGTTGTTTTTAATAATATAAACTTAAGTACAGTAGCAGCAAAAAAAGTGTTAACAGACCGTTTTTATTAAACACTGCTGTATTCTATCAGTTCCTTCCTTGTAGACTATAAATCAAATACGAGAAACAATGCTTGCAAACAATATCTCTTATTTTTAGCCCTCTTCAACAAACAGACAGTTGTGAACAGTCATGATGTCTTTGATTTTCATTCTCAGAAGGTGAGAAAGGCTGCAGGCAGCTCTGAATACTAATGTGTGACTATTGCTGTGCAAGATTAGAGGAAGGAAACTACAGCCAATTAACATGGGATCCAACTCTGTTGTGCAGGATCTCATCTGGCTCTGGGTTCTAGAGTATCGTGATAATGAGAGGTTCAAGGTAAATTAAATGATTTCTTGGGTAGCACAGCCTGTGATTTTTAACAAGCCTGCAAACCGTCCTAACAGATTGCTCGAGTTATGACCTGACATGAATATTGTTTATTTGACTGTTTGTAGGGGAAGTAGGGGAAGTGGTGTGTGGCCAAGTATGGTGACCCATACTCGGAATTTGTGCTCTGCATTTAACCATCCAAGTGTACACACAGTAGTGAACATACACCCAGAGCAGTGGGCAGCCATTGCTGCAGCGCCAGCAATGGCTGCTCCCCGCTCCCCGGGCCAGCAATGGCTGCACCCGTGGAGCAGTTGGGGGTTCGGTGCCTTGCTCAAGGGTCTCACCTCAGTCGTGGTATTGAGGGTGGAGAGAGTGTTGGTTATCCCCCCACCCTGCTGGACCTGAGACTCGAACCCACGACCTTCAGGTTACAAGTCCAGCTCTCTATCCATTAAGAAAATAAGTAATTATTTCGAGAAAATAAGACATTATTATGAGAAAGTTTTTCATTATTTCGAGAAAATAAGTAATTATTTCGAGAAAATAAGACATTATTATGAGAAAGTTTCTCATTATTTTGAGAAAATAAGTAATTATTTCGAGAAAATAAGACATTATTATGAGAATGTTTCTCGTTATTTCGAGAAAATAAGTAATTATTTTGAGAAAATAAGTAATTATTATGAGAAAATTTCTCATTATTTCGGGAAAATAAGTAATTATTTCGAGAAAATAAGACATTATTATGAGAAAGTTTCTCATTATTTCGAGAAAATAAGTAATTATTTCGAGAAAATAAGACATTATTATGAGAAAGTTTCTCATTATTTCGAGAAAATAAGTAATTATTTCGAGAAAATAAGACATTATTATGAGAAAGTTTCTCATTATTTCGAGAAAATAAGTAATTATTTCGAGAAAATAAGTCATTATTATGAGAAAGTTTCTCATTATTTCGAGAAAATAAGTAATTATTTCGAGAAAATAAGACATTATTATGAGAAAGTTTCTCATTATTTTGAGAAAATAAGTAATTATTTCGAGAAAATAAGTCATTATTTGTAACAGAACTGTTTGTTTAGTTTCCTTTTTGTCCTTATTTGGTTCTTCCTGTTTTAGTTTCTGACCTAGTTCTGTTAATTAGTTATATGCATCACCTGTGTTTGATTCAATTATCTTGTTTTCTCGTTTGTTCCAGGCCCTTTATAAGTCCTCAGTTCTGCCTTTGTGTTTGTCTGATCTTAAGTTATCAATGGTTGATGCAAATAAATATCTCTTTTGTTATTCTTCGTCGAGCGCTCCTATTTCCACAACCACCGACCGTTACATTATTATGAGAAAGTTTCTCATTATTTTGAGAAAATAAGTAATTATTTCGAGAAAATAAGTCATTATTATGAGAAAGTTTCTCATTATTTCGAGAAAATAAGACATTATTATGAGAAAGTTTCTCATTATTTCGAGAAAATAAATAATTATTTCGAGAAAATACGTCATTATTATGAGAACGTTTCTCGTTATTTCGAGAAAATAAGTCATTATTACGAGAAAGTTTCTCAAAATAATTACTTATTTTCTCATAATAATGATTAATTTTCTCGAAATAGCGAGAAAGTTTCTCAAAATAATAACTTATTTTCTCATAATAATGACTTATTTTCTCGAAATAGCGAGAAAGTGTCTCAAAATAATTATTTTTTCTCGTAATAATGACTTATTTTCTCGTAATAATGACTTATTTTCTCGAAATAATGACTTATTTTCTCGAAATAACGAGAAACGTTCTCATAATGACTTATTTTCTCGAAATAACGAGAAACTTTCTCATAATAATGACTTATTTTCTCGAAATCATGACTTATTTTCTCGAATAAACGAGAAACTTTCTCATAATAATGACTTATTTTCTCAAAATAACGAGAAACTTTCTCATAATAATGACTTATTTTCTCGAAATAATGAGAAACTTTCTCATAATAATGACTTATTTTCTCGAAATAATGATAATCTCAGATCACGTTAAGCATTTTTCACGTTAAGCGTTTGTCCTGCAAGAAGCGGTGTGGGATGCTGAAGACCAAGCGGTTGCCGTGGTAATGAACAATGATGCTTTGTGCTTTTGAAATGAGATGGCTTACTGTATGATGCATGAAAGGGACAGCTAATAAAACTAATATATCAATGAAATAGGCATCTATAAATTATGTTTATATGCGTAATGGCTTTCATTTCTTCATAAAACGACGGTTATTAAGAGAAAATAAGTCATTATTACGAGAAACTAAGTCATTATTGTGAGAAACTAAGTCATTATTACGAGAAGCTAAGTCATTATTGTGAGAAATTTTCTCATTATTACGAGAAACTAAGTCATTATTATGAGAAAGTTTCTCAATATAACGAGATACTAAGTCATAATTATGAGAAAGTATCTCATTATTATGACTTACTGAATTATATTTTTTTCTTAAGGTGGCGGGAACGGGCTTTCGTACAAATGAGAATTGCTAAAATTAATGCATACATTTTGAGACAAAGGTCTTCTTTATGATTTTCTGTTTTGTTTAAGATAATTAAAGCAACAGTTTTTAAATAACGAAAGAATATGTAAAAGTATGGTATTTGGGGTAAAAAGCATCCCTGCTGTTGGGGCTAAAGGCGCACAGTAATTAACATGATAATTAATAGATCGTTGACTTTTCCATTTGATGACATGACATGGTTAGATTCAGATGGTAAATATCATATATTGTGTTGGGTGTCCATATTAGAGATAATAACCATGTTTAGAATGAAACTATCATATTTAAAAACATGATATTAATCATATCATATAATAAAATATAATTTGTTATCACTACTGTAAATATACATTCAATTATTACTGGATCTCCTTCAATAGTTTCAGAAACTTTACTTATTAAAAGGATTTTGTTTCTGCATTTTAAAATATATATTTTTTTATATTAACATATTTTAATGACAGTATATTTACTGAAACATCTTATCAAAATAAGCAGAAAATTCTACAAACTTTGCTAAAGTGATTGTTTTTAACAAGTATTAACTTAAAACATTATTTAAAAAAAAACATTATTTTAGCTGAAGTATTTGTATCAATACCGTGTGCCTTTTACCCCATGCTGGTGGGCCTTTTAACCATCTTGCCACCTCATACATTTATACAATTTTTAAACAAAATAAACAACTTGAATTATATATTTTCACACAAAATCTGTTGCTCCGTTAATGTTCAATACAACGTATATATTTTTTCTGCAATTATACATTTTAGGCGCAGTGAATAGCACTTTTTTTCTTAAGGTGGGCCTTTAACCCCGTTGTACCCTACTAATTAAAGGACTAGTACAATACAAAAGTCAATGAATGTACATGGAAACATGCATGGTATACAAATAATGAAAAGTCATGTCATGTGAAATATCTTGTAAAACAAGAACAAAAGTGGAACTACAGCCTACAGAAACCTAAAATGGAAGTGCCTACACAGCTTTTATTTTCCCTCGGGGTCAGCGCCACAGAGAGATCTGTGTCTACAGGGCTCTTAAATAAGGCTCACAGGCCCCTGGAGACTAAAACAAGGCCTAGAAAGACAGTTATAGGAGAATCACTAAACACAGGTCACTTGCACAAACCTGACCAATAAGCCTGTGGTGAACATGTGATTCTCATTTACTACAGTATTGATCGCTCGATGCTGTGCTTTAGGTCTCTCTCTTTCTCTTTACTCTCTTTTGGAAAAGGAAAAGGGACTACTTAAAGAGATAGTGTAAGGGATAAGGGATAGAGATAGGGATACAAAAATAAATAAATCTAGGTTAAGGGTTAAAAATGAACAAAATTAGTGAGCATAAATTATAAAATTACATTATAAAATATAATGTATAATAATGCTATTTTGTCTTTCACCGTGGCTAAGATGTAGAATGGGACAAGTAGATTAGATTCATATCCATTTTTTATATTTGATACACATTATGTGGATAAGTACAATAAATGGTATTGTAAAGTATTGTTTTGGAAAGCAAGTCAATCAAGGTGTATGAGTATAAACTGACTTAAGTCCTTAGGTTTACAATCAAAGTGCAAAGTAATACATTTTGATGGAAAGAGAGAGAGAGAAAGTTAGAGCGTGAATGAATTGGGATCGAGAGCAATTTCTTAATTTTCTACTCAGCTAGTTTCTCTCTGCCCTTGTGTCAGATAGATAGAGTAGGGCAGATGATATATAGACTGACATGTACAGGATATAGAAAGATGTAATGGAAGAAAAGAAGAAAACCACTATAAAGCAAAGATACATTGTGACACACTCATATGAGAACGTAACGGGACACTGACTTTATAATCAAGAAATACACTCAGTCCGAAGCCAGGTGATCGCTGGCCCCTCCTCTATCTGTGTAGAGGTTATTTCAACCTTTTCAAGTTCAGCTCCTTTCAGACTCCTGTTCCATTAACACTAATGCCCAAATAATTCCACTAATGCCTCCTTACTCATAGCAGAGGATTAAACCCAATAAATCTGTATCATTCTCATAGAATGCTGGAGACCTTTTAACACGGAGCCAATAGATTCCATTTCCCTTTTCCTCCCTCTCTCTCTCTCTTTTTCCCTCTCCGTCTCTATAACCAGTAATTGATATTTGGGGATTGTTTTTTCTGCTCTCATGCAGCCTTAGCAGAATGAGCTTGTGAGTGATTGTGAAGTAAAAACAGCTGAGGCTGGAAGAAAAAAATACAATTGGTTGTGTGCGTGCACATGGTGATTTAGGATTAACCACTACACACTGGAAAAGAAAGAAAGAACCCTGAACCGAATGTAGATCAGAGCAGTGAAAACAATATCCCAATGACTCCAACTTCTGATTCAGTAATATGAACTACTGTAAGTTAACTGTAGATTAAACTTAACACTTTATTTTGATAGTCCAATTTAGGCATTCTACTAACTGTAAGTAACTTTGCAACTACATGGCAATTACCAGTCAATAGAGCATGAGTATACTGACTGCTTAAAGGAATAGTTCACCCAAAAACTAAAATGAAAATCATTTACTCACCCTCATAATATTTCAAACCTGTATTAATTTTTTTCTTCTGCTGAACACAAAAGATGCTATTTTAACCCGCTGAGGTTGCAGCCCTGTCTCACTCTCCCTGCCTGTCTCGTATTTTCTTTATGACCGAGAAAAGAACTAAAAATTTTGATTGTACAGATAAGAATAAGGTATCATTTGAAACTGCAAAGGGTCTACTTTTATTTGTGTATAGTCATAATAACAACAGCAAAACAATGTGCTTTTGTAAAATAGAGAAAATATACAGGGTGCACTCTCTGCCATCTCGGTCTCTGTCACCTCTCTTCACAGACAAGTAAATAAAACAACATGAATCTCTGTGAATACTCGCCTCAAAGACATTAGAAATATGTGACCCTGGACCACAAAACCAGTCTTAAGTTGCTGGTTTATATTTGCAGCAATAGCCAAAAATATGTGTCAAAATTATTTGGTAACACTTTATAATAACGTCCAGTTATAAGTAATTTATAAGTGATTAGTTAATGATTAACTAATCGTTTACAAAACATTCATAAGCAATTAATAAGTGATATGCTAACAATTTGTGTATGTTTTGTTAATTCATTTAAAAGTAATTTACAAGTAATTAGCTAATGATGAACTAATCATTTACAAAACATAACGATACATTCACAAATGATTAAGTATATGCTAACAATTTATAAATCTGTCATAAGTTATCTTTAAATATAGCATCATGAAATAATCAAACAGATCCTTAATGGTTAATAGTTAATATATTATTAATCACTTATAGATCATTGAAATGTCAACATTGTACTATTATCTCAATAAACATTATAAATCATTTACAAAGCTTTCTGCATCCCCTAATCTAAAGTGTAAACTACTCATCAGTTGTAAATGTTTTACAAACCTTCCAGGTTACAGGTTGTTTGTGAATATATATATATATATATATATATATACGCACACACGACTGGAAACCATAAAGTTTGTAAAACATTTACAACTGATGAGTAGTTTACACTTTAGATTAGGGGATGCAGAAAGCTTTGTAAATGATTTATAATGTTTATTGAGATAATAGTACAATGTTGACATTTCAATGATCTATAAGTGATTAATAATATATTAACTATTAACTATTAACCATTAAGGATGTGTTTAATTATTTCATGATGCTATTTATAAAGATAACTTATGACAGATTTATAAATCGTTAGCATATACTTAATCATTTGTGAATGTATAGTTATGTTTTGTAAATGATTAGTTCATCATTAGCTAATTACTTGTAAATGACTTTTAAATGAATTAACAAAACATACACAAATTGTTAGCATATCACTTATTAATCGCTTATGAATGTTTTGTAAATGATTAGTTAATCATTAACTAATCACTTATAAATGACTTATAACTGGACGTTATTATAAAGTGTTGCCAATTATTTAAAAAAAATGTATGTCAAAAATCATTAGGATATTAAATAAAGATCATGTTCCATGAAGATATTTTGTAAATGTCCTACTGTAAAAATATTAACACTTAATTTTTAATTAGTAATATGCATAGCTAGGAACTTAATTTGGACAACTTTAAAGGCAATTTTCTCAGTATATTGATTTTTATTTTTTTTTGCACCCTCAGATTCCAGATTTTCAAATAGTTGTATCTCGGCCAAATATTGTCCTATCATAACAAACCATACATCAATGGAAACTTATTTATTCAGCTTTCAGATGATGTATAAATCTTAATTTCAAAAACTTTACACTTATGACTGGTTTTGTTGTACAGGGTCATATATATGTATAGAAAGCTTGAAATGTCTACTTTTAAATGACATAAGTCACGTCCAAAACAAATATTATCTGATAAAGTAATCTGTATGAAACCAACACAACATTCAGTTTTTCCATCTAAACTCGTGATCTCTAATGCAGTCACGCCCACGAGCCGATCGCGCTTTTCAAATTCTAAACATCCACGTGAGATGCGCAACATGTAAACGCCCACATCATCCGTAAACAAACGTAAAGAGTTCATCCTGGCTACTTTTTGGCTTTGGAAGAAAACGCACTGAGTAATGACCCAGAATTTACCTCAGAAGACCAACACAACGCGATGTGTCGTGCAGCTAGATCCAGTGGAGGATATCATTCTGACGAGTAGCCTAAGAATACTTGCATCTGTTGTCTTTGTGTGTTATTATGACTAGCTTGTACACATTTTGATAGTTAGACTTTTCCCAAACTATAATTCCTGTCGACATGTATGTAATCAAGTGAAACAGTTTGAAATATGTGACATTTCATTGTCTAAATATTTCACAATGCCAAGATGTTTGTTTAATTTTTTATATAAAACCACAAGATATAAAAGTATTACGAGTGTTAACACTATAAATGTTAATAGAGTTCAAGTCTCAGTGTTCAGATCAGTATGTTCAATCATGTGTCCTTGACCTTCACTGTGTATATTTTTTTATTATACTGTGCTGTAAATAAAACACAAATAGTACAAATAATTTGACTCTCCTTGCACTCTTTCTTACCTGACTTGGCTCAGTCACATTCATATTGATGTCCCATTATGGGAGGCCCTTTGTCTCTCAGGTGTAAATCACTAAATATTCATGTCCATTGTCACTCCCTCACACACGGGCATTCTATCACAAATCATGTTTTACAAAAGTTAAATCATTGTCTTCTGTTAAGGAGTGAACAGGATAATTTTCATATCATTTTGTAGAAAAAACTCTACCGCATTCAGTTCTCAAAAGTCTTGTGAACAAATGTTCTGTGTATGTTTATGGCCTTATTTCAGTGACTTCCAAATTTTAGTTTTTCACCAACCACTCATAAACGTTATCTAAATATATATATATATATATATATATATATGTATATGTACATTCATGCTGCTCACATATTATTGTATTTATTAAAGTCACTTTGTTACTTTAATAAATATGCTGCAACTAGATCTACATACATCTCAGCCTACTTGCTTTACTTCTGGTATTATAGTTATATGCAATTTTACAACTTTATTGCAATGACATCATACTATAACATATCAAACCCCAAGATTATTGTAAAAATAATGTGAACAACTTTACAGCTCAGATAACAGAATGCTCTAACAGAAGAATGAATGTATAGGCCTATATTTTATAAAATATATTTTATGTATATGTTTCAAATTATAAGCTATACATTTCTGCTTTAAAATCCTCCAGAAAAAAGACTTCCATTCTAAGTGCCTCACAGTAACCTAATTAACACACATGTGCTGGTAAACATTTATTGGACCCATAATATTCCTTTAATATAAGTAAAATAATAATAAT
This sequence comes from Barbus barbus, assembly GCF_936440315.1. Lineage (NCBI taxonomy): Eukaryota > Metazoa > Chordata > Actinopteri > Cypriniformes > Cyprinidae > Barbus > Barbus barbus. The sequence continues at coordinate 17,188,550 of NC_136735.1, read as the reverse complement.
AATAATAATAAACTATTATATTTTGTGTAGCACAGATTCACCAGGATGTTTAAGGTTTCTATTTTGTAGTAGGAATAAAGTGTCAAGTCACGTTGGCTACTACATGGAATACTATATCTATTGCATTTGCTCTCACTGCCTCTCACTTCAGGTCATGGAGAGGATGTAGGTATTATCACATCATCTTGGAAATTCCATATCTCCTCCTTCCTTACCATCCACTCCTTTGAATTTAATGCTATAGCCATACATTATAGATGAACTTGATACTCTTCTTACCCTCGTTCCAGAAGACTCATCCTTCTTGGTGATCTTAATATTCACTTGATGCTCCTACCTACTTCAACGCATCTCATGTCCTTCAAACTTTCTCTCTCAAGCTCCTTTGCAAATCACAAGGAGGGCAACTTGATCTTCTTTTCCTAAACTGTCCTACATCTTTAATATTGGTCTGTCCTCCTTTATATGCCTGACCACTTCTTTCTTCTGTCTCATAAGTATATTAAAAGGAACCTCTTGTCCCTCTTTCCTCCATTGACTTTTCCCAGAAATGCAAACTTGTCAGCTTTCGGCAAGATATGGTTTTGAATCCAGTCATTTTTGAAGATCCATTTTTTTTTTAAGTAGGAAGATGCTTTATGAACTTATGACATCATGAAAATTTTAAGAATTATTTTAAGGACCAATATTCACTAATAACTAGCATGCATATTACTAGCATATTGTCTATTTATTAGTACTTCTAAAGCACACATCAATGCCTTGTTCTGTGACCATATTTTAAACCTAACAACTACTTTACTAAATATTAATAGGCAGCAAATTAGGAATGTATTAAGGCAAAAGTCATAGTTAATAGTGAGAACTAAACCAACTGAGAATTGTTATAGAAACAATTTTCACTCGGAAATTGCTCATAAAAATAATTACAAACAGCTGGCTAGTAATACATTGAGTTAAATGTGAAATTTTGACGTATATAAACAGAAATAGTATTTTCTTGCACAACGTAGTCATAAAAAAAAATATTTGTTTTATTTACAGCGTATTTTAGTTACAGTTACTTACAGTTTTTTAAGTGTATTAGGTGAGTACTTCCCATGCTAAAATTGACTGTAAATCCAAATCTCCCAAGATGATTTTAGTTTAGTTTAGGTATTTTTAATTTTATTTGTTTCTTAATTAATTTAATTTAATTTAATGTAATCTATTTGTTTTAATTATTTGTATTTATTTATTTATTGTACATGATGTTTGCATCTTTGTTCACCTATCCACAGAAATTAAGGCTATCAGAGCTGACTTTCCTTTCCTTCTTCTCACTCTATTTTGGCAGCTGGTGTGAATCACCATGGATAATTAGTTTAGTGTTGCGAATTTGTGGTCCCAAATGTGTTTTGGGGATTAAATGGAATGACATAAATACTCTCTTTTCGCAGTAAGCCATGATCTTGCTTTGGATAAAACGCTAAATAAATAAATGTAAAATCAATAAATGCCATTGTCTGACCTGAGGCTATTGAGTGTGTGGCTTGTTTTTATTTGCTGTTGTTTAGTTTTTAACAACAAATTGTTAGGATTAAATATCCGTGCCTCATGAAATTGCTTCAGTTTGTTTTGTTTCCCTCACTAAGTTGTAATGAAAGAGAGGAGTGCTAATGGGTATTACCACGGTGCCTAATTACCACCACACTTGTATGTCCTTCGAGATGTTAACATCCAGACTATGTTCTGGAGTGCATTATGACAGCGAAGATAGCACAGAAGGATCTTTCTTACTTTAAATGACTTTCATAAAAAAGGAATTCTGTCTTTCTCTGTTATTTCAGTAGCTTCTGAACAATGCCTCACAAGTGCCTTCAAAAACCAGTCGGATTGTGGTTTTGCAAGGAGAGCTAGAAGCATCACTGGCACTCACTCTCTTGCTGTTCATTACATCTCCTGCCAGATGGTTTATGTGGGTACTCTAGTCTGATTTGGTTAAAGGCCTATTTGGATATTAATTTTGACTTTTTTTTTTCTCAGCCTCTCACTAGCAGCAGATCAGAAGATAATTATGAACTGTAACTTTTTGTCACCTTTTCTCTAAAAGCTTTGATTATGCTACAGAACTAGTGTAGCTTATGATTAGATATGTTAAACACCACCAATTCACACTCTTATAATGTTGTGGGGGATACTTGAGCGTGATTTTAATCGGTAAAGCTTGAACAAGAGCGTGACAAATTAGATATGACAAAGTGGCATCATTAACACACACACAGGCACATACACACACACACACACACAAATTTACTTGAGACGTTTTGCTCTTTCTTTCCAGATTGAAACAAAAGATTTTTTAAAACTTAAACTGTTTTTTTGCAGTGGATTTGTAGGTTGTCATAATATCAGTTTTTCACTTTACAGGATTATCATGGTCAAAATAATTCCTGATAAAATATTTTAGAACTGTATAAATAAATAAATAAATAAATAAAGCTCAGTCAAAGTCATCTTTACCCATACACAAATGTACATGTTGATACAAATGTAAATATACGTACATATATTATATTAAATTTCCAAATATTAAATATATAGTCATTTGAAGTAAAAACATATGAAAGCCATTCAAAATTGGAACAATTTCAGATATAAACATAGCCTATACACATGTGCATGTTTATGTACTGTATGCTTAACACATTTTTGGGCATATCCCATGTACATGTATATTCATCCTAAAGCCCATCAATACGTTGACATTATATAAGCAAATAGACATGTGTGTAAAATAAAAACATGTATAAACATGTTTTTTATGAGATTTTGTGTATATGTTGTTTTAGTTGCATATATGTGCCAATGAATCACTCAAAATACAAGTTCATGGAGGGGGAGAGAGAATTTCTAACATAACCTTACAAAATCAAACAAAAAAATGTACTATTGATCCACGCTTCCTTCACATTGTCTCCCACTCTGGTGAGCTAACTTTTTTCTGGTGTTGGTAGAGTGTCTTGCTCTGTCATCTCTCCGACATGATTTTGTGTGGCAGTAGTAGCTACACTCTGAATGTTGAGTCACTAGCCCTGGGAGATTTATGATATTATCAAATGTGCAGTTTTAAAATTAGATTAATGTATTATTTAAATATTGCAGTCAGTACTTATATGATGTGGCATCCCTGTTTTGCAGTAGCCTAATATTTAGTATCTGTTGCATAATATTTACAAAAATTATGGTAACATGCACTCTGTCATGCACATATCTGTATGGACAACGACAACCTTACACTGTCATGTAATTGGATAAATGCACTCCAAACGCTTTTGATAGCCAAAACTGTTCATCTCAGAAAAATACCCATGTGCTGCCAATTTAGCTTTTTTTTCAGATCCATTTTATTTCCTCCTTTATTTATCATCCACCTGTCGTTAGAATCAGAGATCTATAAATTAAGAGACGTCCATAGGTATGTCCTTGGGAGATACCTTCTCTATGGAATAGACAAATGCAACCTTCCTCTTTCTTTCCATTTATTTCTTTCCAACAGTTTGCCCTTAGGGTATTATAGTTATTCCTCAGAATACATCAGGATTTCTTGATGAATGATCCACTCTTCCCTCTTGTCCCATATGTTCTCTTTGTTTTCCGGATGGAAGCCTTGGCTTCGCTTCAGCCCTCACTCATTGCCGCAGACTTTCAAACTGATGATTGTGAGTTTCTCCTGGAAAGATAAACAAGAAATCCAATTTCTATATGCATAACTTTCATCATGCCCATATTCAAAATAAGCAGTGATTATAATCTGCGTCGCTCCCCTTCCTCTAAAACTGTTAAATTAGAAAAAGTGCAACCTAAAAATGTAGGGTTTTGGATTAGTTTTTCCCTTAATGTCATTCTCAGAAGAAATGGAATTGCTTTCTGTAAAATATATATCTGGATTGTGAAATGTGATGGGTCCGGGCTGTTTATGTAAATATAGCCGATTTTTCCCTTCTTATTGTTCCTGGCCAGGCAATATTTAGAATTCATATTGGAGTACTAAAAGCAGATGGGAGCTGAAATGATCCCTGTGCATGCCTGCATGCATCCAGGGTTTGGTGGGAAGGATTATTGGGTAATCAAGTCAGACAGGTGGAGACAGGATCAGCACCTTGAATTTGGGATGGATTTCTGTTGACTATGTGTAGTACCACACAAAAATATTAAGAAAAAATGATATAGTGAGAAAAAGGATACAACACATACAAAGGATATCTGATACTTGAACATTTTCATTTAGTTAAATAATTATTAAAAGAAAAATAATAGTTGAATGAACTAAAAATATTATATGATCTGTAAATTCTGTCATGTAGCATTTTTAACATGAGACAAAATTTTAAATACCAAAAGCAAAATGATTGCTGTGGATTTATGTTTAATACTTTGCAAATACAAAGAACAGTATATTTTGTTGTAATGTCAGTTCGGTGCTTCACTCCTCCTCCACACTAGTCTAATCTCTTAAATTACCTTTATTTGTGGGGGTTTCTTAGCAAATATTGAAAAAATGCAATTAATTAATGTGACTCATTGAGCTGCAAATCATGTAATTAATTGTATTAACCATTTTAATTAATCAACAGCCTAAATAAATATATGATGATACACTATCAGTAGGTCTAACCCCACCATGGTTGGGTTGTTATCATTAATAATAAATAATTCAATATTTGAAGCTTATTTATTGATTCATTCATTTTTGGCATGCTCGCATCCCACTATAAATGAAGAGCCAGTTATGCTGTTTTGCCTGAAGAGACGTTTATAATTAAAAGAAAGAGTCAGAACACATTATTACAGTACCTCATCTGTGGTGTGTAGCATGGCTGAGGGCTCTTAGATCTTGCTTAAAAGAATATAAAACACTCTTTCATACACACAACGACAATGCTGAATCAGTGAGCTCTTCACTTCAAATCTGCATACGTTGGAATTCACACATTCACTTAATTACTTGCAAATGACACCCAATTACCCCCTCGCTCTGCTTTGAGTGGCAGTTCATCGTTTGAAATGATTAAGTTTCGAGGCTTCTCCCATCTCTCCGTCTGCTTTGCTCTCTGCTCATATACCTTTGCACAGGCAGAATCCACTTCTCTGTCATTTACACACACTGCTGATTTTTAAATAGCACCTCAGTCTCTCGCTCCACATCGTAATTGTCATTACGACTGTATTTATAACATGTTCTGCGTGTGGGCTCTTGAAACTGTTTTTACACCAGTGTGCTGATGTCCATCCATCACACAGGCCCTTCACAAAAGCACTTTAAGACTGTGGATATGGATTTGGTGTTAAGAGGATACACTTTTTTTCTTTCTCTGTCAGCATAGGTCTATAAAAGCAGCACTTTTTAAATTGTTTTTCAGAATAATGGAAAACAACTTTTAGTAGTACTCTAACTGAAATGTAGAGAAACAATAAAATGATTGTACAAGCAGTATTTACTCTTCTGTATTACAGATTTATTCTGCAGTAGCTGTTTGATTACTGTACAAAATTCTTGGTACTTTTTCTGTTTTATACTCTTTTTCTCTCTGATGGAATCTGCTGACTGTTTTCACATTTTCTGTGCTGATCTATGAAAAATAAAAATCTATGGAATGGGTTTTAAAGTGGTAAAACGTTAAATAGATAGGAAAGTTCTACACATTTGTTTGGTTGCTGAAGGCAAAATTAAATTAGCAACAAATATTTAATAAAATAGTATGCCAGAGGAAAGGATGTGCAGAACTTTAGCCCAAACCTAGAAAATAAAGAACATTTAGGAATGTTAATAATTCTCAAAAATAAAAAGTGACAGTGTAAAAGGAAGAAGTAATATTGAAGATTCTCCACAATTTTACAGTAAGTGTAATCAAATCAGATCTTTTTAAGTAAGCTTTTGAATAATATTTTTGGTGTCTTTTATTATTGGCAATGTAGAATTGTATTACCATTGTGTCCTATTTTTACATGTTTACTCTGTTAACTTTGTTTCCTTTTACATTCATGTGTTATGTTCTGTAATTAAACACATTATGTATGGAATGTGTAATAATAATAATAAAGTATACGCTATAAGTTCTAAGTATACATGTGCAACGTGTGAAAATAATTCAGACATATTACATCTGCCATGTTGATCTTAGATGTGTCCAAAATCACATACAGACTAAGTTCTACATTTGACAACTTTTTCAAACTTTGCATGTTTTATGTTTTAGTTGTACTACATCCACCATGTTTACTTTGTCATGTGACTTACAGTTGGTCAGTTGAGTCATTTAACTGCTATTCACAACTACTCTCTCATGGCCTCATGGGATAGTAAAGTGTCAATATTTTCCACCTACAGTATTACAAATACTGAATTTTTGGATGTAATACAATTTGTTACACTAATAATATAGTTTGTAGTGAAACATTTACATAAAATATGTGTATTAGTGCACACATTATCATTAGAATGTATGTATGTGTATGGCTTTACCTCTATTATAATTTTTTTTTATAATAGAAAGACTTATTGTAAATATTGCATATCCTTCAAGTGTAATCGCACTATAAAACATGTTCTTGCTTCTAACTGCAATAGATTGAATCAGTCAACATACTACAAGTTTAATATCTAGAAATATCTTGAGCATTCAGTGCTTAGAGGTAGACATTTGGTTTCATTTATTCATTCACTTTTGTACAGGAAGAAGTTTGCCGATCATCCGGCAGTTATATTTGGTTGGACTCATTTCAAATGCAATCCTCATCTTGTTTCTTTCCGTGTTCTCTATGGATTGAGCCCTGCAGTAAAGTGCACTGAGCACAGGGCATGAAAAAAGAGAACTGGGGCCTTTTAGGCACTTTTGCACCTCAGGGAAATTTTTTGATTGATACAACAGTTATACATCTCACTATCCGCAGTTAGGATGCCCACTTCTCCAAAAATAGAGCATAATACAGAGTTCAGTATACCGGAGAGAGAATGTTCCGTGTTTAGGGAACAACATCAAATATCAAAGCTGTTTGAAAGTTCACCCAAACAATGTAGCACAGTGTTCTTTTTTATGTAAATAAAAGTGGATAAAACAAATCTTGAAAATATTACTTCTGCATGATTCAGCAGACATAAAAAGCTGACGTTAAAGTAAAATATTGTATCAAGATGCTCACACATTCAGCTTTAGTTGTATTTTGCTAATTTGTACATGCCTAATGGTGCTTTTAAATGTCTCAACAGCAAAAAGTTCAAATGCCCAATGCATAACACTGTCATTCTCAATTAGGAGCCTATTACACTCTCTAAGCAGGCTTAGATTTGATTGCACCATAAATGATAATTGAATCCGAATCGACTGAATGCCAGTATGTGTGAAGGAGCTCGTTAAACCTGTTAGATGTTCATTAAGCTTGTCAGATGGGTGAACTTTGTGCCGTAGCATGTTTTCTCTCTGGAATAACACTTTTACTTCTAGGTCAGAGGTTGGCCATTAAGATAATTGAAGTAATTGGTAGCAACTGCTAAGCAAAGTAAGGTTTTTGGATCAGGTTGTCGTTCACCCTTTCATGCCTACTTAAGCGTGCACTTATATTCCCATGGCTTGCATGTATCCATCTTTCAGACCCCTGACCAGAGCACTTCCTTGAACTGTCAAAATCAAATGTCCAACCACGGCAGCCTAAGGACCCTGCAGTTAAGCTTTAACTGATGGCTGTAGTCGAACGCTTTGTCTCTTGGTGTCTGTCAAATGTGTTTTCTGTATACGCCAGTGGCTGAGGTCTTACGCAGCAGGAAATAAATCACTCGGTTTGGTTTATTTGAATGTTCTCTTATGATCATCAATCAGGGGGCGGGAAGTATTTTTCCCCTGTGTCACCTCCAGCCTCGGTGCTCCTCATTAAGAATTCATTAACTTTGTTTTTCCTCTCTTTAATTCCACCCAGCAAAAAATGGACTCGTGGTCAAAAAAGGGGTAGAAAAAAATACAGTGAGAGCTTAAAGTTTTATGACGAAGGGAGCAAAAGGGTGTGAGGAAAAGAAAGAAACGGTTGATGAGAGGAGATGGAAGGGAGTAAGGCAAAAGGTGTGGGAGATGGAAGGGAGTAAGGCAAAATGTACAAGGAGGAACCAGGGAAAAAGAGGTGATGAAAGAAGAAAAAAAATAGCAGAATAGAAATTTGGACAGAAATGCCAAAGACATGTTCATGAGCTGAAGGAGTACAAAAGCATTGCATCAGAAATATTGTCCACCAAAGAGTGTTTGCAAATGTAGTTTCAGACAACTTTAGCATGTGGCCATTGTTGTTTTAGGATGTACTTTTTATGCAGAGCCCCTATTTATACAGTAAAAGGCGGGATACTAAAATTTTATAAGATTGTGCTATAGTCATTTTATAAGATCGTGCTATGGTTGATTTTAAAATTTGTGAAAAGTAATGGAAACAACATACAAATGTGTGAATAAATGATTTTCATTCATTTATAGATTATCAATTATTTCATTTGTGGAAATGTATTGCTTAAAAATGGAAAGTTTAAAAAATTTAAGTTTGGAATCTTGTATATTTTCCCATATCCACTCAACAATGTTTGTTTGCTTGTTTATTGTTAGAAAATATTGATTTAATTTTATATGGATAAGCCTGTTGCTGTCAGAACCCTCTCGGGGCATGAGGAACGAGGAGACAAGGAGATTCCAAAATACTATCCTTTATTGAAATCCACATCGAGGAACACGGAGCTTGGGGAGAGATGAACATAGATGACGTTCAGACTGGACACAGAGGCAGGGAAACACAGGGCTTATGAACACAGGGAAATCAACGAGGAAGAACAGAAACAAGTGTGGGGCATATTGCTCGTAGTCTGTCAATAAATACCTGTTTAACTATCCGTCATGCAGTCTGAGTCCCTCTTCTGTAACAGATTATTTAATTTTTGTTTTGCCATTTCTATCGTTTATTGTTCACTTCTGTGGTGCTATTTAGTCTGCCCGTTTCCTGAAGAAAAAAAAAGTCTGATCGATGATGTATGTTCTTTAGCCATATCAAAACAGTTGTCATGTGCATGGGTAAAATTTCCCTGCTGACGGGTTTTAGGTATACAGAAACCCCTGGCAGTTCTAGTGATAAGGGGATTTCCCTCAACTTGTGTCAGCACTGTTTTTTTATGATCTTTATATAGTCTGTGGCAAAAAAAGGTCCTAAAATGTCATTTATTGCAAATAATTCTGGGGCAATATATTGCATTTAGGGGCAACATAGATGCATTTAGGTAGATCGGGGGGTGCATTCCCTTCAAAAACGTAATCCACTGTGTCTTCAGTGGCTCAGATGTCAGGAGTAAATGACGACTGCTATGTTTATTATTACATCCAACAACAAAACAACTAAATCGCTTAGGAGACATTCTTGTCTACACCTGCTCTGGTGTCGAAACATTGGCAGACTGATGACAGCTTTCTCTGGGCGGGTCTGTGCTAAAACGGCAATGTTCGTGGGAGGAGCCTTGGGCTGTGTGACGTACATCAGGCCAGAATCTGTGACTGGCTTGATCTGAGAAAGGGGTTATTATTTTTGGGGATTTAAAAAAACACCAGCAGGGTGGTTGTTTACACACACTGCCAACACACATTTATGTTCAAACACCATGGAAAAGTGAATTTTGCATCTTGTGATGGCCGATGGAGCAGCCACACAGTAAACCGGTATTTGACACGCATCCATGCACATGTATATATGTATAACACTTGTTCTCTTTTTGATTGTGTACTTGTTAATTTAATTTGCTTATTAGTATGTGATTTAACTTTGGTTACAGATCACCTAATTTACATTTCATAATAACGACAGACACAGATTTGGTTCATCTTTATGGTTTTATTTTCAATTTGTATTCATTTCCGACCAGAGGTGACTAGTTTGGGTGCACACTTTCTAGTTATCGATGGTATATTGTGTTAACATTTATTTTCTTTGAGTTTAAGTTACCTACGTGCAGAGAGTGGAGGTTGGGCGCTGCGCTGTCTTCTGGTGGTTGTCCGTGCTCATAAAGGACCGGCTGGCGGCAGTTGCCGTAATTTTGTTCTGCTGGATCAATCCATCCTGTAAACTAGCTGGGGGGGTGTAGGACTATTTGTTTATTTACCCATTTTCATTTACTATAATTTGTGTATGTTAATTTTACTGTTTATGATCTAGTTTAAGTTAACTATTTGATGGTGTTTAGTGATGTTGGTAATATCCTTTGTGTATGTATGAGTGTGTGTATGTATGGACTAGTCCTTTGTGTATAAAAGTTCCCCCTGTGTGTTGCTTGAGAGGTCAGGTTTTTCTTTGTCTGTTTGTTTGGTTACCTTTTGATCATTAAGTTTGGTTTTGTTCAGTTGACCACTTTTATGGGCCCAGATTGTCTTTATTTTCTTGATTTCTATTTAGTTTCTAAGTGATTTAATTTGTTTCTTTGTTTGTATTTAATAAATTATTTTTTTTGTGGAAATCCTGCGTTTCTTGCCTTGGGCTGCTCGGTCCCTTACACATCTGATGACCCCTTTAAAAATAAGGTGGATACAGTACATCATCCACCCAGTGCTACTAGTGAGTAAACTGTTTGCAGGTATGGCCCCCCTGGAGCAGCCCAGGGTTAAGTGTCCTCCTCAGTGGCACATAGTGAGAAATTGCAACATCAACAACTCCACAATACCACAGTAGCATTACATAGAGGACTGAACTGCAAGTTCTGTATTAGCAGCTAGTTAAATGTACATCAAATTGACAGATAAATGGAAAACAGAATTCCTCCTCTGCTCAATGAAGGCCTATTGCTGAGCATATGGCAGAAAATACACACGTGTCTCCTCGTGCAAAGGTAGAAAATCACATTCATAACATTTAAATACAAACTGGAGATTAAAAATGAATAATTTGTCCTAAAACTCAATGCTTCTGATTCTGTTTTCAATATTCGCTCCGAGCAGCAAGTCGGAGGAAGGCAGCACGCGCTCGCAAGCCGCTGAACACATTTAGCAGTCCATTACAATTTTCACTATAGACTGCCTTTCCATACTGAATAATGACTGTTAATACTCATTTTGTAAAACTGTCATGTGAGGAAGCATTGAGTATATTCCAGCAATCTGTCACTCTACCCTTTGTTTGCAAACTGCTAACTGACAGATATGATTAGCATTCAGGAAAACCCTTCAATGGGATTTGTATATCTAAATGCTGAGGCGAAAAAATAGCACAAATTAGTGGAATCAGCAGGATCCAGGGCTGCCCGAAATGGACCACTGATTTAATTTCTATTTTTTGCAATTCATTTTTTTTTTTTTTGCCTATCAAAGCTCCCCGATTTGTTTCGTTCGCACACCAAAGCTATTATTTCCAGCTTTTTAGCGTATTAAGTAATTGTGCTATCATGGGTCTATTTCCTCCTCTGGGGACTGACATACAGCTGGAAGCAATCTCCAATGCCTATTTCCATACCCAGATAGACTGTCAACAGAGAGTAGAGAGATACAGAGAGGGAGGTGGGCAGATGGAGGGACAAAGAGAGAGAATGAAGGAGAGAGATAAAGAGACCAAGAAAAGGCAAGAGAGAGAGAGATGATGAGGCCTAGACTGCTCTGCACCATCGGGTCACTAGCTCTGAGTCTATTCATTAAAGGCGAATGAGAATTTAAACTGCATATGAAATCATAATTGCATTTTCTACCGGCAGTCCCCTGTGCTAACGATGAAATTGTTTACCTGTGGGACTACATCTCTTCCTCGCTCTCTCCTAAAATTCTTTCTCTCAGTTCCCGTCTCCTCCTAGCCTTAAACCTCATGCACACAAACACAGCGGTGCTGGAAAATGCCCCAAAACTGTCATCGAAAGAGAGGAAAAAAGACACGGAGAAAAGACGAAGAAAGAAGGGGAGGGAAAGAATCTCTAGAACTATATCTTCCACACAGACACTCTCTTGTCCTCCTGTCATAAAGGTCTTGTCCTCAGGGGCAAGCAAAGTGCCGTTGAGATGGGATGATTGCTGGGGGAGAGAGAGACAGATTTACTCTCTATGCTGTCTGTCATCGTAACAATTCAGACACACTCAGAATAATAAAATACTCCACTTTCTTCCAAATGGACCACCTAAACCCTCCTCGACGTTGTTATTATGCGCTACATGACCATTAAGAAAAAGCCCGAACTGTAGGTCAGGCAGCCAAACAACTTTTCCAATGTTCATTCCCAGAGCCACGGCCATTTTTTCTAGAAAAGTTTAAAGTGCGGTTGCAGGGAATTGGATCAATTTTCTAAATTACTGTCTCCTGTTCATCTCCCCTGCTGTTCTAACCCGCTGCTCAGACAGTATGTCAGCTGATACTCAATACATGTCTGACTGAGGGGAAAAAATTTATATTCATATTGACATAGCCATTACGGAGTCCATTAACTGGCACTGAGGGTTGTATTTAATTGGCTTTTTAGAAGGTACACGCCTGAATTGTGGACATCGCTGGATCCGGCAACTGCTTTGTAGGTGAAAGTAGCAGAAAAGACTCTTTTAGTGCCTGAAATGCTGCAGAGTTTGTGTGGTATATGAATGAAGCTTAATTGCTCCAAAAACAACAGAAATCATGAAAATAAAACAAAATAAACTACTGAAAATGAAGCTTAATTAAAGGTGAATGTAGTATTGTTTTTATGTTTTTTTGCTTTTATTTTCCCAGCGCACCCATACCAGTGTTCTTTCTTATTTTTTTCCACTGTGTAATTACAAGCCTCGTAAAGTGCCATACCGGGAGTCGTTTTACAATGTGAGCAAATTAAAATTGAACTAATTTCCTAGATCCAAATGACCACTTTGTTATCACGCCTGCCTCCAGCACTGCCTCATCCTGCTTTGCATCCTTTGCTATTGAGAGCTGAACCGTTCTGCAGCATGGCTGCCTGTGGATCCTCTGGGGAAAGGTAAATGCTGCAGAATCGTACCGTTCTTGGTATCACTGGTCTTCACTTCACTGAGGCAGATCTACTTCCTCTGTTGGCCTAATTAGAGCTGCCATGGGTCTTGTAAAAATACCGATACTTGTGGTTCTAGTTAGAGGTCATAATAAGAGTAATACTAGTAATAAGATCAGGAGCAGTAGCACTAAGAACAGAAATAATTGGAGGAACAGTGATAAATTGATCTAAAATCTTTCTATAAAGTCTTTCTTCGACTTTGGACACTCCTTTGGGGTTCTTTTTTTTTAACTTGTTTGTTTTTTGTTGTTTTTTATGAATATTTTATTGTGTGTCATCTCCAGTGGTGCTGTATTTTTGTTGAATTATGCACACAATGTGAAAATATATTTTAATTGGATGCATTTGGGATGCAAAAAAGCTAGCTGTAAAATTAGCCTTAACAAGACATTTTATTCCAAAATGTTTCAAAAATATTTTCAAGCACCGTCATTTTCATCACAGAAACACTATATATAGGCTAACTTGAGAAGTAGTGGACATGATATTGTTGTGGGAAATTTTTAAACTTTCAGGGGGGAAAATAAAAAATAAAACAGTCAACTGTCTGACATTATCTTATAGTTCACAACTTCAGTGGACAATATTCCATATTTAAAAAAATAATAATTTTTGATGTTTTTTTATTACTATTATTATTAAAACTATTTATACCTTTTTAGCTTTTCTTTCTAGATTTTTATCTAAAAAGTTTTTCTCTTTCAGTTGACATCTTGAACTGAAAGGATTTTTTTAATTTTTTAACCACCTTGTCCCATCTGCAATTTAATGCACACTTTTCCAAAAAATTCCAAAAAGATAAAAGACCCACTCTACATTTTCTCCTATGCAATATCCTGTTTCACTTCAAAATATGTCTTATTGTGAAAATAAAATTGGTTGTGATCCACATTTCACATTGAATTTAATGCTCTCCATTTCTGTGAAATAGAAGTTGACTGTTTACAACAGATCTAAATAAAAGTAAGAACCCTCATTAATGATTTATACATTGGAGTTGTTTTCCTTGCTAGGAAAGCTGCCAAACGCCTATACTGATTTTAAAAGATGCTAACAGAGGTCCTGCGCACACAACTTGTTTCCCTGCATCACAATAAGGACGTAAGGCTGCTGGGGAAGCTCTCCGGGAATGGCCCTGTTACTGGAGAAGGTGTCTGGAGTCAGAAAGAAACAGATCAATGCCTGTAATGTTGTGGCTATAGAGAATTACCAACCTCTAAGGAGCAAATTTAAATAAGAGTAAAACTAGTGTGTGTGTGTGTGTGTGTGTGTGTGTGTGTGTGTGTTTGAGACAGAGGTAGAGACACTACAGAAAGAGATCTGCTATCTTACATCTATGATGTGTGTAAGTATGTGTGCTTGTGTGTGTACCACTTAACTCAGTCTCGTCTGGCTGCTCTCCTGGGCCTTGGCGAGTCTTTCAGTGTGGAGTCTAAGTCCAAGACGGGGAGTGTTTAAGAGCTGCTATGGTTTGGAGCATAGAAAAGATCAAATGAGTTAGGCTGCACACTGGAGATACTAAGAGAGGGAGAAGCTGAAGCTTTTAATGTATCTCTTAAGCTACCAGTTCCATGGAGACTGATGGGGTAGTTAAAGATTGAAAACATTACCTCACATTTTATCTGCCTTATACGTGTCCATATTTAACCGGTCAATTAGGGATGTTTGTCTGCATGTGAGTTTAGACCAACAATATAATATTTAAGTAACATAAAATATTAAATTTTTCAAATAGGGAATGCTAGAATGAGTCTTGTGTGAACATGATTGCAAAGTGGATTGTTAATGTTTTTGAAAGTTATTCAGTTATTCTTACAAAGGCCGCATTTATTTTCAATAATACAGTAAATCAGTAATATTGTGAAAATGTTAATATATATTTTTTAAAATATATACAGTATATATTGTGATGCAAAGCTGAATTTTCAGCAGTCATTACTCCAGTCTTCAGTGTAAGATGATCCTTTAGAAGTCATCTAAATATGCTGATTTGCTGTTCAAGAAATGTTTATTTTTAACAATGTTGAAAACAGATGTTCTGCTTGATATTTATGTAGAAACCATGATTTTTTTTTTCAAGATTATTTGTAGAATAGAACATTTAGAATATACAGTATATCAGCATATTTGAAACAGAAATCTTGTATAACATTATAATTGTATTTACTGCATAATGCATATAATTGTAATTTAATGCATCCTCACTGTATAAAAGTATTATTAAATAATAATAATAATAATAAACAGTCTTACTGACACCAAACTTGGTAAAATGCATATGTGTTATCCTATAAATAATATAATATATTAAAGTTTTAAAGCCTGTATTGTTCTAAAGCCTTCTTCATTTGTGTTTTCCCCTGGAAATAGTTCGATTAAATTTGTATTATTAATAAATCCCGGAACTCACAGCCTTAACTTTTCTCTTATGTTTTCTCCACAGCCTGCAGACCTGGGTTCTACAAAGCCTTTGCAGGAAACATCAAATGTTCAAAGTGTCCCCCACACAGTTTCAGCCACACCGAGGGTTCGGCACAGTGTCACTGTGAAAAAAACTACTACAGAACCAGCAAAGACCCTCCTACCATGGCCTGCACACGTTAGTCAGCCTACTGTTCTTTTTTCATTCATTACCCATTTTATTTTTTCAGTTTCGATTTTAGTGTGCTTTACATGCAATGATAAAACAGCTCATTTGTTTTTCCAAGAGTGGTGGCAGCTTTAAAAAAAAAAAAGTAGTTTAAACAACCAAATAATATTTAAAGGAATGGTTCATCAAAGATCTAGATGAGTTTGTTCATCAGAACAGAGTTTGAGAAATTTAGCATTACGTCACCAGTGAATCATCTTCAGTGAATGGGTGCCATCAGAATGAGTCCAAACAGCTGATAAAAACGAGCGAAAATAGTCCAAAATAGTTCTAAACAAAATATTTTGGTGGATCTTTATGTGAGAAGACAACAGAGGATTTTTTTTCCACTGAAGGAAGCATTGTTATCGATTATGGGCTCATATTTTAGTCAGAAACAATGGTTTGACTTTAATTGATTGACTGGAGAGGTGTGGATTACTTGTGGATTATCGTGATGTTTATTTCAACTTTTTGGACTCTCATTCTGACGGCACCCATTCACTGCAGAGGATCCATTGGTGAGCAAGTGATGCAATTCTGAATTTATCCCAAATATATGAATAAACAAACTCATAACTATTCCTTTAAGCAATCCCACACAATCTAGAGTCTATACTGTAATATCAGAATGTGATCTGATCATCATAGCAACAAGATAAACAGTAAAACTATATTGCAATGATACTGTATTAATATTGAAGTTCTCCCAGACCATTTTCAATACCATCTATAACTGTGACACAAGAAGATTCCAACTGCATTTGTATGAAGTGAGAGTGAACGAGTCAACGGTGTCATAAAGGAGACGTGACCAGTTTCAGTTTCCCAGAGGAGAAATTAATATATAAAATACGATTAAAAAGATAAAATTCAGTACCAGTGCAGAACAATAAAAGTAATCAAGAGCTTTAAATTAAAAGGAATAAATTAAAAGGAATTAATTAAATAAGTAATAATATTTGAGAAAGTAATTAAGAAAGATAAACTAAAGATGAACAATAAGACTAAATGTGCCAAAAATAGTGATAAGCATACATTTTCTCTCTCATCATTCTCATTCTCATTTCTACTCTTATTGTTTCTGATTCTATCGATCAGAATTCCAGTTATTTCAGTCTTCTGCTTCATCACCTTCCCTCTTTCTGCCCCCCATCATGCTTACCCAAATTATTCACCAAACTCAATCTTTTCAACACCAGCAGCAATCTGCATTAAAAACAGGAGAGGAGGAATAATTACTTCCTTGTTATTCACGAGTGGGTGCAATTATCATTAACTATGATAATCATGTCTAGGACATATTCTCATTATCATCATTAGCTGGATCTGGGAAACAGCAGATAAACGGCATTCTATAGGAAGCAGAACCAGGGTACTAGAGCAGAGACATTTGTATATCAGCAAAACCATAGGGAGGGAGTGAAAGAGAGATGGCAAACGCTCTCGAGTGGTTTTTTAAGGCATTACAAGGATTCATTAGTTAATGCATATGCATCATTTTTGAGAGAGCGGAAAAAAGATAAAAAATTCTTAATCTGCATAATATTTGGCTCAAATAGGCGGGGGGGGGGGGGGGATTTTTCCTTTCACAGATGGATTTCTGTCAGCATGATAATTATGGTTGCTAATGAGCAAGGTGTGTCTCTTCTTTCAGGACCGCCCTCCTCTCCTCGAAACTTGGTATTTAACATCAATGAGACCGCCCTCTTTCTGGAGTGGACTCCGCCCAGTGACACAGGTGGTCGGAAGGATGTAAGCTATAATGTCTTCTGTTTCCGATGTGGAGCTGATGGCCAGGCCTGCGAGGCATGCAACAGCAACGTGCGCTTTGTACCCAAACCCACGGGCCTCACAAGCACCTCTGTGGTGGTTCAGGACTTTTTGGCGCATGCTAACTACACATTCCAAATTGAGGCTCTGAATGGGGTGTCAGGCTTGGGCAGATCTGAGAGACAGCTTTCCAATATCACCGTCAGCACAGAGCAGGCTGGTGAGTAGACATTTTTTAACACTGAACTGACTTGAACTGAAAAGTGGATCATTGATATTCTAGGCTTTGTTAAGGTGAAAGTTATGTTGTTATGATAAACTCACAAACAATGCTCACATTAAGAATATAGGAGTGGACTAAACAGATATCTGCATGTGATTCTGATGTATTAAAAATGATACATTGAAAAAGAAAAAAGCTCATTCATTAATTATAAATTTATAGTTATAATCGGTATAGTATAGGGAAGGCTTCATAGGAGGACAACTGGAACTTCTTCCAACAGTTCATGAAAAAATACTTGAGCTGCAAATCAGAATATTAGAATGATTTCTGAAGGATCATGTGACACTGAAGACAATTCAACTTCACTGCAATAAATAACATTGTAAAATACAATAAAGTAGAATTGATTTTATTAAATATTTCATAATACTAGTTTTTTGAACAATTAAATGTAGCACTATTGAAAAAAAACAGTTTGAACAGTTAACATACACAACTAGTATTGGTTCAGTTTGTAGTTAATTGCAAACAGTCTTGACTGGTTAAATTACAGCATCTCAGATTCTCAGTCCAACCTCTGACTCCCGATGTTCAGCACAATAGACCTGCTAGCATGCTTTCCCAGTCTGTAAAAAAAACAACAACCCATTGGCACAAGGTATTCATAACTATTGCCATCCTGGCCAGACTCTCATCGTTCATCATGATAATGATGATAACTGCAAATTTCATTTCATCCTGGAGAGGCATTGTCTCAGCACATCAAATGCGGGATGTCTCCTGGCCTAAGCTCAGTTTCACACTAATAGAGACACACGGCTTTATCTAAAAGCCTGCTGTCTTCCTCTATCTGGCTGCTGTATCCGCAGATATGGCCAAACTTCATTATTAGAAACTGCCCAATTCTCCACAGGACGGCTCTCTCGATTCTCAGGACTTATTCTCACATCGTTTTTATCAATTTCCCTGTGTGTGTCCATTTCCTGTGCTCTGACGGATGATTCGCTGCTCACTTTCATTGGCTGGATTGTGCTTCAGCTCCATTGATTTGTGTTTTTGTAAAGCATAGCGATTCAAACATTCCTCATCTTTGGTTATCCAGATGTCTCCTTTAAAGGAAGTGTGAAGTACAATTTGTTGCATGAAGCACTGCAACGTGATGAATGATTTTATGTCTGGAGAAGTGTGAGAGGTTAAAAGTCATATCTGGACCAGGTGGTCTTATACTCTGTTGGCAGGGTCATTTTATCCGTTGTAAAGACAGGGAGGCTCATCAGCATCAGTGTCAGTGAGGAAGAAAGATTGATTGACATGATCAGTCTGCCTCATGAGCCGTAATCACAGTGAAGAGCTTCACACCCATCCTTCAAGCCCTCAATCTACCACCTGTGGAGAGGGAAGGAGACAGAGCATAGGGAAGGAATTGAGCTGCACAGTGTATATATAGGCTAGCATCTGAAAATATTCAGAGCAGTTTTGTAGAGACTTACATGAATTTTCAAAATATATGAATTTTATTAATTCAGAGCAGGGACTCCTAAATGGACAGCAAGACTAAATTAAAATTCTGTCATCATTTACTCACCTTCATAATGCGCCGAACCTGTATTACTTTCTTTGTTCTGCATAAAAGAAGATATTTTGAAGAGTCCTGGCCAAGATCTGGTTAGGCTGAGTCCGAGTCAATACTGAGTCTAAATAATTTTAGATCTTTGACAAGTCCAAGACTATGAAAATATGGTCTTGGAGCCGGACTTGAGATGAACTTGAGACACTATTCCTTTAAAATACTGTATTTACAATTTATGATGATTATGTTGCGTAGGTGATAAAATAATTATTGTTGATGTACAGAATCAAATAATTGAATATTTGCCAAATAATTCAATATAAATTTATAAATGAATGAATGAATGAATGAATGAATGCATGCATGCATGCATGCATGCATGCATGCATGCATGAATGAATGAATGAATGAATGAATGAATGAATGAATGAATGAATGAATGAATGAATGAATGAATAAATTTGGCTGACGATAGCTTAATATTGTATCATTTAAAACATAAAATGAGTTTGAAATTGGCAACCCCCTTTGAAGAGCAAACCAAAGATACTGGACTTTTTCTCAGAACTGCTTTTCTTGCCATTTTTGCAATTACTTAACCATCTTATCCATTAAAAAGGTAATTTTTAGAGGAATTTATGAAGCCAGTGACCCTAGCAAATAAGTCTCCTAGCAGAGAAAGCACAGGTCTAGTTCATCAAATCAACAAGGAACACGTTCCACTAAGTTTGACAACCAGAACGTGTCCAATATTTGTTTGCTTCAAAGGTATGAAAGATCAGCTTCTTTAATATAAATGCAACTAAATTTGTTGGTGTTGTTTGATACAATGACATTCATAAAGTTTGTTTAATTTCCCAGATGTTTAGATCAGTCTAAGCAGAGGTGATCTTGATCTTATATTCATTGCAAAACTCCCTAATAATATATTGCAGCATTGAATGGCATGTTTACAATAGCTTTAATAACGACAAAGCTCACATTACTTGTACAGTATGTACTGCATACATAAATGTAACTTTAATGCTATAAATATCTTTTACTTATTATCCCTAGAGCTCAGTTGCCAAAGTTAAAACCCAGAGCTCATTACAGTATAACTCTATAACAGATCTTCCTCTCCGGTGTCTATTTAGCCCCACATCAAATGTTAATAGAGGTCGGGTTGGGAGTAGTGACCGTGGGGCTGGGCTGGACTATACGGAGGAATCCCACAAGGGTGATGATGTGGCAAGGGGCCAACAACCCTCCAGTTCCTCCACCAATACTAACTAGAACCAGTGCAGTATTAATGAGCCGAAAGAGCTGGAGAAGAGCAGAGGCTGTTGCCATGAGGACGGCTGAGCCAAAGCATCATGATTCAAGAGATCCAAACAAACCTTAATGGTGAACTCTCTATACCACTCAGAGACATTCATATTGCATCAAAAATATCAGACCCTCAACTCCTCACACAGCGATTGAAGCATGTTTAATAGATCTGAAACTTCTTTCTTCCCTCTGTGAACCCCTGCTAACCCGAAGCGGTTAGTGAAATACAACAACCTTGAGTTAATGTGCACAAGGTAGCAATGTGTTTCATATACCATTTAAAGCCACAGTGTGTAACTTTTTTTTTCTTTGCTATGGGTCAAAGACGAGATGTCCCATTAAGGTGATTTTATGTGCATGGAAATCATATTCAATGCAAGTAAAGCTTCTTATTTAATGTTTCAAATAACTTTGATGAAAACAAAATGTCAAAAATAGGTCAAAAATCATAATTCATATCTGTACTTGTTTAAAATAATAATAATAATAAGATCATACTAAATATATTTTAAATGATTAAAAACTTGACAAATGGGAAAAATCTAGTGTTTCAAGGGTAGTGGCTAAGATTGGTAAAGATTTAAAAGTACAATTAATTATGGGGGGATGCACTGTGAGTCTTTCAATGACATCTAATGATTTCTAAATATGCCTGACAAGATTTATTGTTATATAAACTATTGTTGCACTTAAAGACATTTTAGTGAATGTTTTCTGTAAATCATTGTAAAAATGTATTTATTTATTTATTTAAATAGTTTTAATTTCAGTTAACTACATTAACCTAGGAGATATCGTGTTCTTCCAAACAATGGCCGATGATTGGGAAGCCTGTTTGAAACGTTGTTTTTTTTAAAAATTTTGTCATTTTTGTGTAATTATGTTTGGTTTTACTAATGGTATTGAAATAAAACACTGCAGCTTTAAGTATGCTCAGCCAATAGGGGCTTTAAGCTCACAGTATGATGCAACTGTACAGTAATGTGAATGTGTTAAGCTCTGTTGGGGAGTTTTCGATGCATTTTTGGTCAACACAAAGTGTAGTCATTCACTGTAAACATAAAGTCATATTGGGGCTGGCAGGTGTTGTTTGACCCAGCCATGTCTTTAAGGAGAAGCCCACAGCCAGAGTGAGTTACAGCACAAATGTACTGTCAGACTGAAATGTTATGTGAGAAATACTAGAGGAGAACTCAAAGTGCTACAGACGTGGATGAGTTTGTGTGAGACATATGACATGTAAATGTTCTCTCCAGAGGCTGAGAGGCTACATGATGTGCAGTTCCGAACTCTGAATTCTATATGTATTTATTATTTTTAGGCTTTGGATAGAATTGTCAAAAGCAAGGTGTCAGAATATTTGTGGGCTTGCATAATGTCAGAGGAACTCTCAATTACATAGCATGCACACACACACACATGCTTGGACACATTGATATATGCATGCATATCCATATGTACCTGCACACTTTGCTGACACATTGGCAGCCCGACAAGACAAGCACGCACACACATTCCCCCTGAGTCCTCCGGCGTTTATACATGTTCACTCACAACCATTTCTGCCAGCAGTGCTGGTTTTTAACAGGTTCATTCTCTGAAACAGCTTACCAATTCTGCCACTGGCTTATTGGGCTGCTAATGTTTTGTTTTCCCACAGTGTAGTTATGTAATCTTTTTCCCACACCAAAAAACAAAAATAAAAATAAAAAACTGTTAAATCAGCCTAGCTTTTCTGTTCTTAGCTGGTTTAAGCTGGTCTTCTAGACTGGCCAAGCTGATAAGTGTCCAAAACCCCTCTAAAACCAGCCAGCAGGCCAGCCTGACCCATCTGGGAAATCAAGCAAGATTTTTTTTTCTGGGATTCTAAAACTATAATAATATTAAAAACAAAAATTGCATAGTTGCAACGATTACTTTAACTATAAACTATGATAAAACCGTGATTAAGACTTAGTTCACACTGCAGGCCACAGTGGCCCAAATCCAACTTTTTTGCCCAAATGTGACCCATATCTGATTTTCTTATGACTGTCTGAACAGCACAAATTCAATTTTTTTTCAAATCAGGCCCAGGCCACTTTCATATGTGGTTCTAAATCGGATACATATCCGTTGTTTTGCTATGCGACTTCAGTCTGAACGGCCATGTCGCATTTCATGTGATTTTTACGTCATTGAAATGCGACAGACGTCACAATTCTACGCTGGAGGAGGCTGGAAGTTTAAAATCACAATGGCAGGCAATATATAGTAGGGATGTGCACGAGTACTCGATTAATCGATTACTAGAACACATCAGCGACGATCCAGCGGCTCTAAAATTGCATTTTTTGAACTACTTTCATTCTTTCTGATTGGTTATGCTGGTATTTGGGCGGTAGTCTGATATTTGATTGGTTATGGCTGCGAGAAGTTGTGGTCTAGAGACAAGGCCGGAGCACAGAGCGAATATGGCTTCTAAAGCGCGCAGCGATGTCTGGCAACACTTTGAAAAACTTGACGAAAAAACAGTCAAATGTAAGATGTGCAGCACCACACTCGTCTACAACTCCACAATGAGTTCGATGCGTTACCATCTTGCACATAAACACAAAAAAGCAGATGCTTTTGATGCCGATGCCACTACCAGCAGTCAGACGAGCATAAGAGATTTCACCATCAGACAGAAATGCGACACAGGCAGGGCAGAGAAGATGACGCAGTTAATAGCAGAAATGACAGCAGAAGACTTGCTGCCTATTAGTTTTGTTGAAGGTGAAGGTTTTAAACGTTTAATGAGCCCCACTATACTGTCCCATCGCGCAAAACGGTCACTGCAAGGATTGATGCTCTATACGAAAAATGCGCTTGTTCACTAAAAGACAGTCTGTCGAAGCCAGCGCGGGTGGCTATAACTATGGACTCGTGGACCTTGCTAACCACTGAATCGTATATGACGCTAACCTGTCATTACATAAATGAATGGAAAATTCACAGCACAGTATTAGAGACGCAAGGTTTCGAGGAAAGACAACTTCTGTGCCTGCTGAGTGCGTTTTTTCCACCGCCGGTCTAATTGTAAATAGACTCCGCACTCGGCTTTCATCTGAGCACGTAGACCGACTGATCTTTTTGATTAAGTTTTATTAGCCATGCATGGTAAAATATTCAGGCTGTTTTTGTTTTAAGTTTAAGCAGCATAGTTAAATTATGCCGGCTTTATTTTATTTACCTTTACCGACTGATCATTTTGAAAGAAATGTTATGTTACCTAATCTTTAAGTTTTATAGCTGTGGTAAAAATATTCAGGCTATTTTTATTTTAAGCTTACGCAGCCAAATTATGCTGGCTTCTAATTTTCGTTAGGCTATGGGCTACTTAACAGTCGTTGGGTGAAGTTGTATTAAACTTTATTTTTGCAAACCTTTTACAAAAAAACTTGTTTGATCCACAGCTGTTGTGATGCTGCTGAAGTAAAATATTTTGTTCAAAATAACAGTTGAATAAAATAACTGAAAAGAGTATCATGTGTGTTTTATTTGTTTTATAAAACATAGAAAAAGGTAGGATATCTTTTTAAAAACTGATCCAAAATGTTTATACAAATAATAAGACACACATATTGATGGGGATAATACTTTAAAATAACTGTTTGTTTTTGTTTTTGTTTTTTTTGGGGGGGAGGTCGGTCCTCAGTTACCGTTGTTTCAGCGCCCTGTAACGGGAGAAGCGCATCCACTACTTTCTGGTTGGCACGTAGTTCAAGCTCACATGCATTTTGTGTGATTAATTTTATATACAATGCGTCATATAGAAAAAGTGCTTCAGCTTCACCTCACGCTGTTATTTCTTTTAAATGTTTACTGTATTAACCATTATTGATGGTGATTTTTAATAATCTGTGTTAATTTAATTATTTTCTGAATCCTGTCATAGTTTTATCAACAACGTTTTTAACAGGGCTTTAATTAAAATTTAATTTTCGCTATGACGCACACGCTTGCTTAAGCTCCACCCCCGATTAATCGAGTACTCGTTTCTCAAACCTGTGGATTACTCGAAATGAAATATGATCAGAAATGCCCATCCCTAATATATAGACAATAATATCACTTTGTTATTTAGGCACATTAACTTAAAAATTGCTAAACACACGCTAACACGAGCAGCATCCATTTTTATTTCCGCAAACACAGTGCGCTACGTCTGACGTCACGTCTTCTTCTGCGCATGCGGGTCACTTCAGGGCTGTATACGGTTCACACATGAGACTGATGGCAGTCGCATTTAAATGACAATGTGAACAACAACCCAAAAAAATTTGGGGAATTTGAGCAAAAAATCAGATCTGAGCATTAAGTTCTGCAGTGTGAACTAAGTCTAAATGTCATATTTATCTACCTGTGCCCCTAAGCAGAAATATACAGAAAAATAATAAAGAATAAAACACTAAATTCTAAACTAAATACAGATGAATCCTTAAAACTATAAAAGTTATTGATTTCCTCTTTTTTCTATTGTTCTTGATGAACAGACATCACAGCAGCTGGTTATTAAGTTGTTTTTGGGTGCTGTTTCTTTAAGAGCTGCCTCTACAGAACATGAAGCTGATCAGACACACATCGTATTTTCTCGCAACTCTACCTTTTCCGACCCATTTCAGTCTCTTCTAATGAGCTGACGAGTTGAATCGAGTGTGTTAGATGAGGAAGACAGTGCTGGGCTCCAGGACAGTTTTGAAAACCATTTCAGAGACATGTTCTTAATGTAACTCATATATAACATATTACATGCATGCACAATTTTATGGCAGCTTTAATCGCCTTTTTGGTAACTTCATGACTTAACTGATCACGACATTGAATGCTTGTAGTTTCTTTCACGATTTGATATGAAAAGATACAGGCTATGCACGAGCCGGCACCTTTGTGCGTGTATTGAAGAGCACGCGCTGCGAGCACAGTACAGTTTGTGCGCTCGTTTGACTGGCACCTGGCGCTGAGGTGAATTTGAAGCTCTCGTCTGAAACGTCTCCTGTTTGATGTAGTCGTAAAGACGTTCTGCGACTGAATAAATGCACTTCTTGTCAAGAAAAAACAGACAGAAACAGCAGTTATGAGTGGGGTGGCCAAGCCTAGGCCCCGCCCCTGCGTTAACGGCGCTAAATAATTTTAACACGTTAAACTGAAAAAAATAATCACCTGCGTCAATGCCTAATATATATATATATATATATATATATATATATATATATATATATTAGGGGTGTAACGGTGAGCGTATTGAACCGAACGGTTCACGGGGCAAATTTCAAATGGAAGTGATCATCCCTATCCCTTTGGAGTGGGGACTTTGGAGTGAACAGTGCCATTATGTAGTCGTTCGGAATGCACTTGGCAAAGGGAGAGATGTAATTTCCTCATTATCTGCAGCTTTAATGTTCCCACAACAATGCAGCACGGTGTGCGTCAACAGATTCGCTGACGGACACCGGCATAAATTTTTTTTTTATGCATATTAGTTTTTATAATATAGCAAAAAACTTTAAAAACGTTTTAAAATATAAAATGTATGTTCATTTGCAACAGTTATACTAACAACAATAAAAAGACATTTATGCCATTAAAACAGCGATATCCGCTGACGGACATCATGCTGCGTTGTCACGGGAACATCCCAGCTGAAGATAATGAGGAAATTACATCTCTCCCTTTGCCAAGTGCATTCCAAACGGCTACATAATGGCACCTGTTCACTCAAAAGTCCCCACTCCAAGGGGATCACTTCCATTTGGAATTTGCCCCATGAACCGTTATTTATAACACTTTATTTTACAGTTACATCTATTAGTTGCTTATTAGCATGCATATTATTAGAATATTAGCCATGTATTAGTGCTAATTAAGCACATATTAATGCCTTATTCTACATGACCTTATTCTACATCGCTAATCCTACCCAATACCTAAACTTAACAACTACCTTAGCTATTAATAAGCAGCAAATTAAGAATTTATTGAGGGAAAAGTCGTAGTTCATAGTTAACAAGTGTTACCTATTCTAAAGTGTGGCCCATATACGTAATACTTTCTATCTTTTATAGTTACTTATATAATCTCAACATGTGTTGACAGGTTTTTGAATAAATAAACATGTACAGATGACATATATTGTATGTCCAAAAAATGTATTATGCATACATAAACAAACATACATAACTGTATGGGCTAGATACTGTATGTTAAAACCCCTTAAGTGTCACCGGCCCACCGGTGGGCCCAAAGCCATTACATATTTAAAACCGTAATATTCTATACTAAACCTAAACTAATCTTGACAAACTATATATCATTGGAAACCTTAGAGATTGTATTTTTCATATTTGATTCATGTTTTATATTTAAAATTATGTAGTGACAGTAATTCATTAATTTGTGACAAGAAAATTTAGCAAAAAAAAAAAAACACCAAGAAGTTGGCTTTTGTTACAAAAAGTTGATACATACACATACAATCACAAGTATTTTATTTTTTTATTTTTTTTGGCTGCCAACAATTCAGACAAAACATATTTTCTAGTTTTTATCTAAAACTTTGAGAATAAATTGAATATGTATGTTTGTATATGATTGATGTTGCAAGTATTCAGTAAAAAATGTAATGCATGTCAAGTTCATGTATGATCATACATGAAATCAACTTTTTTGGTGAAGTTTCTGTAACAACAGTCTAGTAGCTATGTTTGATTAAGATTTCTGATTAGAAAGAGCCCATCCTCATAACTTTATGCAGTAATGAACAGGGGAGATATTCAGATAAGTCTCAGTAAGCAGCCAGAGCTGTTTCTAAGTCCAATGTGTTTTCAGTAGTAGTTGTTTTATTGTATATGGTCATATTAAATTTTTTATGTCATATTTATGGTTTTAAAAAAATCATTTACAACCTATCTAGACATGTTTTATTGCTGTTTGAATAAAACAAAAATTGTAAATCAAATCAGTCGTCCATTACAAATCATACAAGGAGCATGACTAGTACCTAGTGGACATTGTTGGTATAGCGATTAAAAATAACACAGAAACCTAATTTTTTGTGATATCAATGTCAAATTTGGAACACAACTTCTTTAGACTGAAGGCTTTTCATTTGACATGAAATTAAATTCACCACATATTTAAAAAAAGAAATTTTAATGAAATATAAATAAATATGAAATTATTTTTTTTATTACAACAAACTTAAACACCTATAACTTTTTTATTAAAAATTTTATTCAACTTCTTTCACTTGTACAAGAAACTTCCAAGTGTATTTTTAAAAACAAGCCCAAAATTAGGTTCATATTCCAAACCGTTCCAGAATTACATTAATTTGAATCTGGACACCCCCTTTTCAGCTCTCTCCATGTGTGTTGTATCTAATATAAGAATATATTATATATAGAATTATATATTATATTTGTGTATGGGCTGTTATCACAAATTTTCTGAAAGCTTCTTAAATTATCTATCTGCTTAAAAAAACAGCATGACTGGTTATGTATTGTTTTTGTATGCTGGTTTGTTGGTTTCCCCACTAGACATGCTTAACCTAGCAAGATTGTCTGGCTCTGTCAGATTTTGTTGTTTTAGCAATGAACTGAATGGTTATATTGTTCTGGCCCTATCCATGATAAACTAGCATGAAAATCGTGATGATTTATCCCCAGTTTTTTTCATATATGGACCATTACCATGTATAACGTGGGAAGTCGTGACAACGGAGTTGGAGAATCCAAATGCAAGGCTTTATTCACAAATGTGGTCAAAACAGGCAGGGTCGAACACCGGTAAACAGTGTAATCTAAAGCAGGGGCAAAAAAGTAATCCAATATACAGACAATGGTCAGGGCAGGCATCAATCAATAAAAAAAACAAGGAAACAGTCCAAGGATCAAAAACAAAGGTAAACTAGGAAACACAGAAAAGGTAAACTTGGAAACTAGGAACAAGGGATGGCTATATCACAATAATCAGCCATCTTGGATGGGTGTGAGCATATTTTATACTAGACAAGGTGAACACATGACAAAACCAACCAATGAGAACAAGACACGTGCAACCAGGGAACCAATCAGATCGTGACACATGCAACCAAGGAACCAATCAGAACATAGCACAGACAAGGGTAGCACATCACAAGATCACATGAGGGGCAAGGAACAATGGACTCCAGGGTACAGGGGCAAGAGTATGAGGTGGAGTGCCCTCTGGTGAGAGTCCAGGGCACTCCAGCTGGTGATCGTGACACCATGGTCGAAATTGTAATAGCATAGCTATGCTAACTTATACGGCTAATCAAATCACAGCAATAGTTCTGTAAAAAAGAATCTGTAAATGTAGGGAATTATATTTCTGCTGCCTTTGTATGATTGCCCATCCATATCTATAGCCTCATTTTCTCTCATCTGTCTATACTTATCTGTGGAATTTCAGACCAAATCAATTCCAGGCGGTGTCTGTTATTTTGATGAAAGTCCCACTCTCAGATGCTCTGGTATAAAAACGTCCGTTGCACTGAAATATAGAGGTTATTCAATAAAAAGCTTTTCTCATAAAGAAAAATGTGTAAAAAATCTTAAATTATTCAAGCTTCGTACGTCACCAATAAGAGCCACACTAATAAAATGGCAATCTAAGATATTAAACTAGCTGGCTAAATCTCATTTTAAAAATTACTCAGCCAGGCATAATCTACTTTAGCGATGAGCCTGTGCATGGAAAAAATGACAAATAATGCTCTATGATATTGTAATTCCTATACACACACCATTCCAAACGTACACAACTTCAATAAAGAAAAAGGCAAAAGCAAAACTGAAACTTATTTCATTTTGTATGCCGGCAATTGACAGCAAACTCTCGTAAATTAAGTTACTTTATTTAGATCCATATTAATTTATATTCTTTTATGATTCTTTTAAGATTCTTTAATGCTGAGATATTTACACTACTTCCTCAAGCTGTCCTCATTCAGACAATCTGGCCCCTGAGTACTGACCGAAGACCCTCATCCCTGAGCCATTTGTCATTTATTTAACATTACATCCCAGTGCGTTTTGGGGGCTTTTAGCTGCAGTAGCCTCAACGGAGCCTTTCATTGTCAGTTTTAGACAGAGCTGGGAGGCTCGGAACACCTCAGATCAACGGTAGGGGAAAGATAAGTGACAGGGGGTTGGGCTATGTGTGTGTGTGTGTGTGTGTGTGTGTGTGTGTGTTACCAGTTTCATCATTTATTAAAATTAGTGCTGGGAAATATGGCAAAATAATATAATAATAATATTAATAACATAAAAAATAAATAAATAAATAAAAACTAATTAAATTTTTCAGAACGTTTGGCCAATTCAAGATAAAAATTTCATATAAATTGAAACTACAGCATAATTCAAGTAACATTCTCTTTATTAAAAACTTAACCATAGTTAATAACCATGTAAAGCCATAAATAAGGATCTGTTCCAAGTGCACCACACATGCAGGCCCGTAGCCAGCTATGAGGTTACCGAGGTCCGGACCTAAATAAATTTTTCATGTTCAAAAATAAAATTTGTTTTCTGATTGACTAATCTGCTGTTTAAAACTCCTCATATGAATGTCTGCATGACATGTATAATTCAGTTTAGACAGTTTGTAAGAATGTTTAGCATCCGTGGTATGAAAATGATTGCTGCGAGACACTGATGGAGTGACAAGACTTCAGAGAGTTGTAAGTAAGGACGTGGGCACAGCCTTCAGATCCAGCTATTATAAGCATTTTTGGAATTGTCTTTTCCACTTAATTTGACACTTCAGTAAGTTAATCAAGTAGGAAGTTTCAGTTTAGGGTCAGCGATATCTTTATCTTATTTGCAAAGATTTGAATTTTCTTTTTTTTTTCGACATCTGGCAACACTGCATTGCCGGCCCTTAAACTAACCAAAAAAGCCCATGGACAGGTTATTGTAGACAGGATAGCGCATTCGGTAAGGCAAACACAAAAAACATCCTAATATTATCCATCAGAAACATTATCAATGCTGTTAAATATCTTTGCAGAAAAGATTAAACTTGTCTAAAACATGTCCTATATGTTCATAAATCATATAAAATAAGAAAAATGCTAAACAGATCTTAGCCAGAATGTACACATTCAGGTTTAAAGGTTAACCCAAAAAGTCAAGGCAATTCAAATTCAGAATGACTAAAAGCATAACACCCCGGCTGACTATTAACAGTAAATGTTTTGTAAAAACATTGCATTTTTTACAGGGTTTTGCATTCAACTGTGCTGCTTTTCCATGTAAACATGCACTTTGTAGCACCTTGCGCATGAAACAGGATTCTGAAGACTGCGATATTTTTTTGTGTGTTAATTATTGATATTCACTCTCCAGAGAATTTGTCTGCAATGGTCTGGTTCCGTTCACATGGAATTAAAAAAAAATAAAAAATCCAAAATAGCCAAACATTTTGCCAAGGTGCGTTTTTTTTTTTGTCTTGACCCAGGAATTTATATGTCATATGAAACTTGAATCTGCGCTTTAGGAGTTATGAGCGATTTCATACTTTCGATCACTGTAGCGCCCCTGTCAGGCCAATCAGGGCGAGCCTTGGTGATGTTGTAGACGGGTTAGGTACTACTATCTTTTAAAGTTTCAGGGGCCTCATTTATAAAATGTTACGCAGAAACCATCCTAAAATTTATCTTATGATCATTTCTAAAATATGCGTACGTGTGATTCATAAAATGAACGTACATACAGAATATGCACGTACGCATCTCTTTCAGATGTGAAATATATGAATTGCAAATGAGTGCTTTCAGCTCTGCCTTGTAAACAGTCCTATTTGTTGTAATTAACCCTTTCACTGGTGAATTTAAAATATTCCAGCAGTCCCCCCAGAGTGAGTTTTTTATTTTTATATAGGCGACATTTATTCTAGAATGTTTCCCCTTACTGTTTCCATGGCGACGCTTCACACTTCTCACGTGACACACCTTGGCCACAATAACACTGTATGACAGATGGATCACTTTTATTTCGTTTTTCCTTTTTTATTTAACATATAAAAGATCACCAGTCATCATTCAAATTCTTTAATTTAGAACAGCGAGCTGCAAGAACAGCTTGCATTTCCAAAAACCTGCAGTATTCGAATAAGAAAAAGTGCGTACGTCTGCTCAGACCCTGACGTGATGCTTTTCCACGTCAAAGCCAGTTTTTACAAATATGAGCGTTGGCGTGGATTTAAGCGTACGCACACTCTACGATCAAATCTGAGTATACGTACCCCTTGGTCTCTACGGGTTACAGTTTGGTCTGTTGGTGATCTTTGAAAACCTTAACAATTACAATAAGGTTTTAGCGCTATGCTCTTGAACTGAAAATTGACCCGTCATAATTTAATTTAACTATATAGAGAGAGGGTGAGAGTACTTGAATGTATCTGAGGCCAAAATGTCCATAGACCTTACTGAGCTGAGCAGGGGCAAAGACACACGCTGACACTTCACTGTCCCCCAGGGAAAGACAGAGAGATTCAGAGATACAAGGAAAAAGGTAAAGGGGAAAGACTAGGGTGACTGTCTCCATTTTGACAGACTGTGCACCAGAGAACACAGAGACAGACATCCAGACTTCTGACCCCCACGGCAGCTCTCAAAGCACTTGAGACTGAGCAGAGCTTTCTTATTCCCCTGAAGGGCATTATGATGGAGAGTTAACTGCACTGTGTCTTGGCTAGTGAGTGGCAGGCTGACGGTGATTGCACACATATTGTTTGAATGCTGGAATGCTAATGTATATGTGCTGGGCATTGTCAATAAATTTGGAGAACAAAGATGCAAGAACTTGCAATTTTAGTGCCATCTCTCTCTCTGTCTCTCTCTCTCTCTCTCTCTCTCTCTTTCTGTTTTTGTTTTCCATTGTGAATTTAAGAGGAAGATGGATGGATTGCAATTCTTGTACAATTTCTGTCAACAACACAGACCGTAAGAGTGAAATATCAATCACATGTTTAAACTCTAATGAAGATTTATTTGCTAGCCCACTGATATCGTTTGCAAAATGTCATATTAATCTGCAATTATGGATTTAATAATCCCAGATTAGTCCTATCAGACATCATAATGATTTCGTCTTTCTGATTCAGGTCTGTCAATATGTGAAAGCGGTCTGCTCAGTTTGTGCCTATTCAGTTGTTTTTGTATTTCATAGTGATTTCCCATGAGCAGGCCCACACGAACTGCACTGACAGCTGCACCCATTTCTGCTAAACTAGAATGCTGTTACGTGTCTGTTTCTGTTTAGTCCCCTTTTGACCTTATTTGGTTCTTCCTGTTCTGGTTTAGTTAATTGGTAATCATCGTTTAGTTCTGTCACCTGTTTTGTATTAATTATCTCGTTCACTCGTTTGTTCCGGTTCCCTTTTAAGTCCTCAGTTTCCCTCTTGTCTTTATCCAGTCACCCAAGCGTAATCCTTGTTGGAGCTATTGCAACCTTTGTTTTGAGACCGTGTTTCTTATTAAAAGAACTTTTGGTTTATCCCTGGCTTCCTGGATTCCTTCAAGGAGGGAAACGTAACAAATGCCTGTCATTCATAAAATTCTGCAAGCCTTCTGCACGTTGTGTGTTTGTTTATTAAATATTATTTTATTTAATTATTTGGTAACACTTTGCTGTACAGTTCTGTAGTAGCAAATTAAAGTAATTTAATGCATGTCTGTCATTTCAGTTGAAACTTGTTCTGTATGTTTTTGTATTTAAATATATTTGTAATGATAAATAATATACAATTTAGTACCAGTCATCAGAATTCATGCTACTTTTACGCAGAGCCGATCCTCCCTATACACAGAATACACAAGCTGCATAGGGCCCCCGAAACACACGGTTATTGAAAACATGAATGATCATTTCTTTTAATGCGGTGCGCTGTCACCCTCTCTATGTAGAAATCAGTCAAATCATGTAACGTGAATGTCATAAAGTCTCTTGCTCGAGACTAAAAAACGAGTTGAAAGCGTACCGAGCCGCGGAAGAGATATTGTTTCTCGAGCGCTTTCCACGAACATGATTCGAGACGGCGTGAAACACGAACAAATGCGTTACATCCATTATTTCATCCCAACATCACCGATCCCCCCCCCCCCCCAACCGCCGGTGACAAAGTTTTGCGTAGGGCCCCCAGAAGTCTAGGATTGGCGCTGCTTTTACGTCACTAGATCAACATTCATCACAATTCTGCACTGATGGGAGTCACTCCAAAGATATACTGGTAGCTCTTTGGTCATTCGGTTAATATGGAAGAAAGCTTCTAAAAAATTCAGTGGAGGGACAATGAGATGTAAGTATCATGGTAACATCTCTATTCAAGCAAAACTTAAAGAAAAATTATGAAACATGTGATCATTTTACTCTCAAATCTGATACTGACCATGTGTAAAACATAATGTTAACAGACAACATGAGACATTAAATCTTGCAGTGTTAACATAGCCTTAGTGTCACGGTTTGTGATGGATTGTTTATTAAATTAAAAAAGGAAGAAAACACCAGAGCGAAACAAAACAGAATAGTGCAACAAAGCAGATTAAAACAAAGACTGACAAAGAATTCAGGAAACAAAGGGCTATATGTACTCGGGGGAAACGAGAAACAAAACAAGACACATGCAGGGTGATAATCGCAAGTATCCAAGGGAAAATATTTAGCGGGAGAAAAACATAAAAAGAGAATGCAAAGTAAAAGTCCATGAATAATTTCAAAATAATAGTCCTAGATACAGTACAACTGAACATAAAAACAATACTCAAGTCAAAAAATCTAAATAAATGCACTTATTTAGATCACAACAAAAGATTAAAATGTAGTAATTTGAAGAATGTCTCAAATTACTACATTTTTAAAAGAGAAACACATTTTTTACATTTTTGAAAGTACAGTCTTTTTTAAAATATACATTTAATATTGGAAGAACACTATACAAGTGCACATTCAAAATAATTAAGGACACTTCTTTTGCACAAGGGCATAACTAAGCATCAACTAATGTTAATAAATTAAATCTTATGTTAATGTTTTACCAATTAATAATGCATAAAGCTACATATAACACCATTGTACTATCAGCTCAATTTAACGTGTTATGTTTCTGTGTAGATTTTCACTGATTTTCCATCAAAATTGCCTTGCAAAATCAACATGTGCTGAAGGATTTTTGGTTTTAGTTGTGTGAGATATTTTCATTGATGGTCTTGGAGGACTAAGACTTGCCGGCAGAATAAAACATATGTCTATGTTTTCTAGACTGTAAACATTTATCTTTCCACTGGATGTTTTCACTGGTTGTTTGGACTATTCTTCTCTCTTTATTGTGCATTACAATGATATATCAATCCTCGCAGGCTAAAGAAGTGCTACCTGGATAATACACAAATTATTTATTTTTTTGCTTCTTCTGTAGTTTATGGTACCCCGCATCTGTTACAGTAATGTAGAGTACACTGTTTTTCAAGTCATTATTTTCTCCCCTCAGTTTGCTTAGGTGTTCTAAGCTTTTTTCTCTTTATTTTCTAGACATCTAGCTTTGTGAACGTATTTACACTTCTGCAATTTTCTTTTAATCTTTGTTGTGTTGTCTTTACCCAGAATAGAGAGAAAGGGGAATTAGAGAGCCTATCTGTGTTATTTTTACCACCCCCTTCCCTTTCTCTCTCTCTTTCTTTCAGTGTCTCTCTGATTTTATTTATTTATTTAGCTATTTATTTTTTCTGGCAGTGGGAACAGCTCGAAGTGAAAAATTATGCAATGTACAAATTTTTCCCTTGAGGCCAGGTGTTGGCACATAATGGCCCATATAGGTGCAGTAATTAAGATCTGGTTGGACAGGGGAGGGGAACAGAATATCATAAATTTTTTCCGCACTCCAAGACAAATCTGTTACCGGAAACTAACATTTATTCCTAGAGACGATCTACCTTTTTTATTTTTTACTTTTTTACTTTCTCACTCACTCTCTTGTGCTTTTCATTTTATTTTTGCTTGTTACAGCGGGCTTAGAAGCTGAACTGAGCTGATGTTTTGATTGGCTCTTCAGTTTTCAAGCACATTGTTTTTCACACAACTGCTGCAGCATCTCAATTTCGTCCAAGTCATACTATTATAAGAAATGTACAGATTTCACATTTCTACTGAAATGCACCTCCGCCAGTGAGCGTGGCGAGACAGGGGTGGGATGTTAATTCACTGTAGCTTGTTAATTACCCTTGAACTACAAAAGTGTGAATTAGTATTGATTTTTATGACTCAAGCTGCTTGTGTTCGATGCATTAATGCCTCACTGCATTTCCCAAAAAGCCAGTTTAATTGAAACAAATACCGACTGGCCCACATGCAAACACACAAGCACAGACTCTTATACTTCTTATACGCACTCATTAAACATATAACAACCCATACATCCACACACACAGTCATAAAAGCAAGAGTAAGCGTCTGCACATCTCACATGTGTTTGCAATTACATGTATCGGCTTGCACTCATCCTGAGCTCTGCTGTATCGACTGCATATTTACTGCAGCTGCTTCATTCTCCAGTTAATTGCTGCTGTTTGTGAGCTTCTGAGAGACTCGCCTGTATATCTGGGGTGGATGATTTTTGAGTGTGTTTAGACAAATACTCGAACATCTCTCATTATTCATCTCTGAATCTGAATCGGAGTTGTTTTCATTGCTGAGAACAAATCAAATGTGGCCTTGTCAAACTCTGTGTCGGATCTTCCCACTCTCAGAGCACCTGGTAAACTCATTCACTTCCAGACAGATAAAACCTCAGCTGCTGTAAACACACATTTCACATGTTTAAACTCTGTGTAAAACTCAGGATGCTTAGGCTGTCCAAGATGTAGATACGTCTGTTTCTTCTTCGAGAAATTTAGAATTACATCTTTTGCTCACCAATGGATCCTCTGGAATTAATGGGTGCCGTCAGAATGAGAGCCCAAACAGCTCATAAAAACATCACAATAATCCACAAGTAATCCACATCATGCCAGTCCACATGTTTGTGAGAAACAAATCCTTTTTTTAATTTTGCTTCCAGCTAAAATTAGTCCTTTATTGCTTCCTCCAGTGATACATTTTTCAGTTTTCTCCGCTGTTTGTATATATATTTGCTGATAAAACCCCCAAATCGAAGTCGTGGCCTAATGGTTAGAGAGTCGGACTCGTAATCCAAAGGTTGCGGGTTTGAGTCTCGGGCCGGCAGGGATTGTAGGTGGGGGGAGTGAATGTCCAGCGCTCTCTCCACCCTCAATACCACGACTGAGGTGCCCTTGAGCAAGGCACCGAACCCCCAACTGCTCCCCGGGCGCCGCAGCATAAATGGCTGCCCACTGCTCCGGGTGTGTGTTCACGGTGTGTGCGTTCACTGCTGTGTGTGTGCACGTTGGATGGGTTAAATGCAGAGCACGAATTCCGAGTATGGGTCACCATACTTGGCCGTATGTCATGTCACTTCACTCAAATGCTCTCAATAAAAGTGGTTGACGTTGTCTGCTGACTGTGCACATTAAGGTTATAAGCTACTTTAGGCTTTAATTGCTCTGATGGTAGTAACAATTTTTATTATGGAATGTACATATGGATCATTGTGCATGATTCATTTGTTCCATTTTTATTCCATATATACAGTTGTGCTCATAAGTTTACATACCCCTTGAAGAATGTGCAAAAATGTTAATAGCTAAAACAAAAAAAGAGGGATCATGAAAATTGCATGTTATTTTTTTTAGTACTCTCCTGAATAAGCAATTTCACAATAACATATGTTTACATGCACTCCACAAGAAAAAAGTGATAACTGAATTTATAAAAATGACCCCATTCAAAAGTTTACATACCCTTGAATCTTAATACTATGTGTCATTTCCTGGATGATCCATGACTGTTTTTATATTTTGTGATAGTTGATGATGATGAGTCCCTTATTGGTTCTGAGCAGTTCATCTGCCTGCTGTTCTTCAGAAAAATCCCCCCGCTCCTGCACAATCTTTGGTTTTCCAGCATCTTCTGCATATTTGAACCCTTTCCAAAAGTGATTGTATGATTTTGAGATCCACACACTAGATTTTTTGAGATTTTCACACTAAGGACAACTGAGGGACTCATACACAACTATTACAAAAGGTGAAAACGTGTACTGATGCTCAAGAAGGCCACACAATGCATTAAGAGACAGGGGGTATAAACTTTTTAAATTGGATGATTACATTTCTATTTATGTAGCTTCTGCAGTCCAGTACTAAATTAAAAAATATGATCGTTGAACAAAATGAGAATAATTTACATATTAGCATCCTGTTCAAAATTTTACATCCCCAGCTCTGCATTGTGTGGCCTTCTTGAGCATCAGTACACGTTTTCACCTTTTGTAATAGTTGCGTATGAGTCCCTCAGTTGTCCTCAGTGTGAAAATATGTATCTAAAGTCATACAATCACTTTTGGAAAGGGTTCAAATCATTCAGGGATTATCCAGGAAATGACACATAGTATTAAGATTCAAGGGTATGTAAACTTTTGAATGGGGTCATTTTTATAAATGCAGTTATTATTTTTTCTTGTGGTGTACATGTAAACATCTGTTATGTGAAATGGCTTATTCAGGACAGTACTAAATAAAAAATAACATTCAATTTTCATGACCCTTCTTATTTTGTTTCAATCATTAACATTTTGCACATTCTGCAAGGGGTATGTAAACTTTTGAGCACAACTGTATGTGTTAAAATAGCTGGATTCAATTAATTATTTGGATTTAAACCTGCATCTTCTATATGCACTAACCGCTATGCCGCAGCTCCACCTACACATTTCTAATGTTCCGCTGTGGTGAGCTCAGGTTTAGATGAGTGTGTTCACTTATTGTAACAAGACTACATGAGATACACTTAGAGGAGAAGATTATAGGAGCCATAGGGAAGCATTTTCTTTTTAATCTTATATAATTCTAGGACGGGGCGGGAGGGAGTGAAATCTGTCAAGCCATGGGAAATGGAAGGAAAATGTGCATTAAAGGAGCTCTCTTTTTCCCTCGCTTCCTCTCATGCATGTAAGAAATCTTTTGAAATCACAGAGAAATGTAGATGCAAGGACAGTTTCTATTTGCAAGTCCCCTTTACGTGTGCTAATTTTTTGTGCATTTTTTTATCTGCCACATTTCCTTTGACAGTCATTTTGGTAAACTCTCGAAAGAATGTGATGTTAAAAAAAAACACCCTGCGAAAAACAAGCAACATCCAATTATCCTTAATCTGGCTTTGGTGATTGCTTGACTAGAGTGGTATGATTGCTGATTATGTGGGAAACTCATCATTTAGGCATTGTGCAGCCTCCATAAAGAGTCTGGAATGATTCAGGGGTGAAAGTCAATGGAAGATCCCCTTAAGCGGAGCAGGACAGCTAATTAAAATAAAAATGCAGGTCAGCTCCGCATAATGACAGTACATTAAGCACCTAAATGTTTTCTTCGTTTTGAATGTATATGTTTGAATGTGTTTGTGTTAGCAGTTTCTCCTTTCGGTTTCTTCTTGCGTGATCGTTGGTGCTTCCGGCTAATTACCAACTAAGGCTTGTTATGACAATTCAGCATACTGAAACAGGTGGATGAACAATTCTGTTCGCAATGTGGTTTAAAGAGATTTTTTTGTATACATTTTTACATACATTTTTGAACATGAAATACATTAAATATATTAATGCATTTAATGCAAATTGTAAGGCTGCAT
Organism: Barbus barbus; assembly: GCF_936440315.1. NCBI lineage: Eukaryota > Metazoa > Chordata > Actinopteri > Cypriniformes > Cyprinidae > Barbus > Barbus barbus. Next base: position 17,149,229 of record NC_136735.1, on the reverse strand, counting down.
TTATTCAATCAAAAATACAGTAAAACAGAAATATTGCTAAAGTATTTTTTTTATTTTGTTATGTATGTTGAAATTTCATGTGATACTAATTTTTAGCAGCCACTACTCCAGTCTTCAGTGTCATTTGCTGCTCAAGAAACATTTCTGATTATTATGTTGAAAACAGGTTATTAGTTTTTAAGGAATCATTGATGCATTTTTTTTTCAGGATTCTTTGATGAATAGAATGTTCAAATAACCACATTAATTTAAAATATAAATGTTTTGTAACATATAGTAGTTATAGTATATATAAAAATTACCCTAAATTTTTGAACGGTAGTGCATGTGTTTCAGAATAATTTCCGACTGATCGTCCAATGTGCCATTAAAGATTTAAGACAGATAAAGATAAATATTGAATAAATGGTGAACTAACTCCCCGGCTGTCCTTCACTGGGTCTATTTTGAGTCATAGTGTAATTTTGTTTATCCAACCAAGTTCAGCCTCCTGCCCTTTCACCAGCTGACAACCCGAGCTAAGGTCAGGCAGTCACAGAAAATACATTTTTGCCCTCTCCCTTCCTGTGTAATATTTCATTCTGAAATCCATCTCTACCTCTGTAAATAGCGACATGATGAGGCTTCATCATTTATTAAGTGCTGCCTGTTCTCTAAAGTCACTCTCTCTTCAATATTTCTGGGAAAACCTGCGAGTTTCTTCCTCACGCGTGTCTAAAGTAGTCAGATGTCACGAGGTACACAGGCCGTCCTCTCTCAATAAAAGATGAGCTGCCTTTCGTGAGAGCAATTCAGTGCATGGCGTCTCCCGCCGTGCTGAGTCAAGTCAGACAAACAACATGGGGGTCTCATCAAACACCGTTCCAATATATCTCCACACAGCAAATTTGTAGAGACGTAGTAGTTGGAAGATAGACAGCATCGCACATTTAGATAAAGCCCTTGTGGTTACCAAGAAAGACTGACAGAGACAGAGATTGTGTCACAGGTGGTAACCCTAGCAAAACCGATGTCTTATTCTCTTATTTTCTCTCCAAATCACTTTCGCTGATATCCCCGAGGACCTCAGGCAGTGCCGCCCAATGCTGCACATCACTGAACACTGCTCTCTGGCTGCCCAAATCCTCTCTCTCTCTGCAACTTGCTATACCTAAAAACCTCCCGTTCCCTGTCCACCCCTTATATTTTCCCAGCTGTTTTAACAGTGAAAGATTGATTACTTTGACAGAGGTAGTGATTACCGTGCTGGCAGTCTCAGTGGGCTTCCAGAGTGAATATTTACCTGGGAGAAATTCAATCAGTCAAGCTAATGCCATTCACCCACTACTTTAATCTGCTCCAGGATTCAATTAGAGATCGACTCCACCTACCTGTGGGCGTCATTTTAGTCGCTGAGGTGAAAGGGGAGAAAAAAGCTAAATGGTTTCTTGAAGTGTACAGTATTAGAAAGCAGCAGGAAACAGTTTTTGTGGTGTATGTGATTGTTTGAGTGTGTTTATGTGTGCATGTGCAAGAACCATCATCTAAAGTGCAGAGGCTTATAGACTTCACTAATTGCGCTAATTGTAAATGGCCTCAGATGCAGATCCTTAATGGATTTTCCTTGTGTTTTTCATGGGTTCTTCCACGTGACTGAACCATGACTGAGTGCATTATCTTCACATAGCGTAAGCAGAGCTGACTAATTACAATGATCTTCAAGATTTCAAAGCCAATTGTGTTAAAAGGAAGGGAAAACAAATTATATTAAATGGAAACATAGTATCAGAGCTTAATTGCTTTTGCCAGCACAGGTTATAATGTCCAAAGCTTTTCTTTTCCAAAGCCTGAAGCCAAACCCTAATCCTAACCCTAACCATATAGTAAGTACATGTAGTTAATTAATATTACTCAGTACTTAAATGTATAATTACACTGTAACAAAGACACCTTAAAATAAAGTGTAATCCAATTCTAACCCTTTTTTATTAATCAATGTACAACCTTGATTAATATATAATAGCATTACTGAAAAAACACCTAAGCATATTGTAAAACCAGCCCTGCATCCCAATGTGCATACTATCCACCCTATCTGCCCTAAGTAGTATTGAAAATCACTAATATCACATAGAATTTAGGATTGATAGTATGCACATTGGGACGCAGACCAGGTGTTTCGTGCTGTTTATCATTTCAAGCACCAGATGGCAGTAAAGTAAATTTTCAGTACATATTGAAACCCTCACTGCATCAGAAAAAAAAACTTTCACCATCACTAATTAATTGTTTTTGCCTTTCAGGTCCATCTCTGGTAGGTGTGGTGAGAAAAGACTGGGCATCTCAAACTAGTATCGCCCTCTCCTGGCAGGAAACTGAGCAGCCGCATGCTGCCATCCTGGACTACGAGATCAAGTATTATGAAAAGGTTATTCACCAGCTTCGTTTTTAAATCATTAAAAGCTGCTCAGAGGTGGCATAAATGCATTTACGCATCAAGTATTTACTTTATAGCTGGCATACTTTACTCAGATTTTATGTGTTATGTGTCACATGTGTCATGTGACAATAATGCATGTGTCATTATTGTCTTTATCATAATTTTGAGGAGGAAAAGAGCAGCTTTAACTCAGCTGTGTAAAGATGTTTTAAAAAGAAAACATCAGTTACATAATGAACAGTATTCTAAATGAAGAATCTTGTTTTCTTTCTACCTTTATATTTATAGGAACAGGAACAGTTAAGTTACTCCTCCACACGTACAAAGTCTCCGAGCCTGATAGTGACTGGACTAAAGCCCTCCACGGTTTATGCTCTCCATGTGCGTGCTCGTACCCTCGCTGGCTACAGCAGTTACAGCCCCAAGTTTGAATTCGCCACAGGAGATGAGAGTAAGTGTTTCTCTAAAAATGCCTCATTTCAATACCTATTAGCCTAAAACACTGTGGTTATGCCCAATTTTCTGAGATGGTGGTCACACCATGTCAGCTATGTGAGTAGAGTTTTAAACAAATGTTAGAAGTGAACGTTATATGTTTATTGTGAATGACTTCAAGTGCTGTGTGATTTCAGTTCTGCTTTTTGGCTTATCTTAGTGCAGCATATGTATTTAAAGACTCACCAACCATTCTCCTGGCGTTAAATCTATTTCTGAGTCTGATGGAAGCCCCACTGACTGACCGAACGTAAACTTGAAAGTGACTTCAATGTTTTGTGCTTCTTTCTCTTTTTCTTTCTTTCTCCCTCTCTTGCTCTTTCACACACACTATGTCAGACTCTGAGGAGGCAGCTGATCAGGGCCAGGTGTTGGTGATTGTTACAGCCACAGTGGGGGGCTTCTCTCTCCTTATCATTCTCACCCTCTTCCTTCTCATCACTGGCAGGTAATGAGGGAGCAGATAATGAGGGGGCAGGTACAGTAAATATGCTCCAGGATAGATGAACAGATGTTGTGTTTATATGCATTTGTTATCCATCTATCTATCTATCTATCTATCTATCTATCTATCTATCTATCTATCTATCTATCTATCTATCTATCTATCTATCTATCTATCTATCTATCTACAGTATATCTGTCTGCCTGCCTGCCTGTCTGTCTATCTTTTAGTCTGTCTGTGGATGTCATGGATATGTCTTTTTTTTCATTCACTCATTAACCCTTAATTTAGCTCCTTGCTTATCCAGCCATCTCCTAATAGTCCTGTTGGCCACGGAGCACCTTCCTATTTTCCGATTGGCTGAGCCATGTCGCTGCCTAATTAGTCGGAATGCTGCAGCCTCCCGGCAGCGGCCGTGTCTGCTGCCATGAAATGGCCTGCTGTGAGACTGACAGCAAACTTAAACATGCCACACAGCCCTGTGATTCGCAATATCAGCATGTGCAGCGCGCTGTGTGAAACCTCACTCAGCCAGCCCCTGTGCCATCACATCCTCGCACAGCTGCAGGGGCCGATGGCTCTGTGTTCAGCTGCTTGTGCAGATTTGCAGGGAGGCTGTTGTGAGCAGCTCTCAAATAAATCAAGAGCTCTTGATGATGGACAGAATCAGTGTCTTCATTTGTCGGAAAAAAAAAATTATTTACAATTGAACACTCTTGAGATGTTCTCCCTGGAGGAGCATCATTTTAATTTTAACATTTGAGGAGCTATTCAGCCTTATGTCTCAAGTTTTTCTGGTTGCCAATCATAATTCAGCACCATGGACGGGGACAATGGCTTCAGAACCATGGACAGAGCTGAAGTCTCTAATTGTTTTATGTAACGTACATCAGCAAAAAAACATTGATCAGTTACATTTCTTTTTGTTTGAACAGGTGTCAGTGGTACATAAAATCTAAGATAAAGTCAGAAGACAAGAAAAGAACACAGTATCAAAATGGGCATGGTATGAGACCTTAATTACACACTCACTCACATACTGTTTATTCATAATTTAAATGTATTCAGGAAAAAAAATACAGATTTCAACCTTTGACATGTTTTTATAGTGCCATTCCCGGGATTAAAGACTTACATTGACCCGGACACTTACGAGGACCCCTCACAGGCCATTCATGAGTTTGCCAAAGAAATCGATCCATCTCGTATCCGGATCGAAAGAGTCATCGGAGCAGGTCAGAGTGCTTTTTATAGCTCACATCAGTCTGATACTCAGTAGCCCATAATCTACTCCTGCTATTTCTGCAGTAAGATATAAAATGAAAATGTGTCATGAGTTAAAAACGTTAAAAAAGCTGCTTCAGATTCCTTCATTTATCTTTCTGTCCTTTAGTCTCTAGATCTAGGCTCTGGTTTCTCTTATGTGTCTAATTAAAATATATTTCAGATCATTTGCACAGTTAGGCTCTTAAATGCCTCTCTGAAAAATCACTTTGTTATTCTCAGAAGACAAAATGATTAGAATCTAATCTTCAGTGAGATAAGTAGGAAATAATTCAATGTGAAATAATTCACAAAGAGATTTGTGAATTTGTGTCTTTTGATATAGTTTGACTGCCACCTAGTGTGTAGTATATACAAATGTAAGCAGTAACCCTAAATGTTATGACAGTGAATATGGACTTAAGTGTATTCTGCAGGCGAGTTTGGGGAGGTGTGCAGTGGCCAGCTCCGTATCCCGGGAAAAAAGGAAATTCCTGTGGCTATAAAGACTCTGAAGGGGGGATACACTGAGCGTCAGAGACGGGATTTCCTGCGAGAGGCGAGCATCATGGGACAGTTTGATAATCCTAACATCATCAGACTGGAGGGTGTGGTTACAAAGAGTAAGAAACGTTTTCCATTCTTTTGCCTTCTGATGATTCTAACAGCTTTTTAATATATCCATAATACCATTCAAATGTCTTGAGGTCAGCCAGATCTTGAATTTTCAGCGGCCATTACTCCAGACTTCAGTGTCTATAGATCCTTCAGAATTCATTCTAATATGTTGATTTGCTGCTCAAGAAACATTACTGAGCATCAATGTTAAAACAGTTTAATATTTTTATGTAATCCATAATACTTTTTTTTCTTTCAAGATTATTTGATGAATAGAAAGTTCAAAAGTACAGCATTTATTTGAAAAAAAAAGGATTTTTGTAACATAAATGTCATTACTATTACTTTTGAAGAATTTAATGCATCCTTGCTAAATAAAAGTTATAATTTCTTTCAAAAAAGCCTTAGCCCAAACTTTTGAACATTAATGCGATGACTTTAATGCAACTCCAGCAAAGACACTATGTCTGAATAGCATGGCAGGGCAAAAACATATAAATGCATAAATAAAACAGATAAGGAAATCATGAAGTATTGATATTGATCATTGAGGATGTGAATTGTCTGAATGAAACTGATAACAGAATAACTTGGATCATCATCAGCCAAAAGCTGTTTACTGAAAACAAATGTGTTTCTCTGCCAAGTTTGATACTCTCACAGCTTTGGTCTGACATGTAGACAATCACTGATTTCATGCTACAAATCAAAGTACCTGCAACCTCCAGAGAAGAAACAAAAAACTCTGTGTATGATTTTAGTGTTGTGTCATGTCTTTCATCCATTTGGAACTGCCATGCTACTAGAGATTAACTAAGGCTGTTTGAAGTAGTTAATTCAAATGATAGAGTTATATACTACAGATGTTGATGTAGAAGCATTATACACTAATTTCATAGAAACTAAGCACTGTTGATGAAGGCAAAAGTGAACTTTTGGGTTTGACTTGAAATCACACAAAGACACAGTTGAGTAATGTGGCAATGTCTGTCCCATTTCCCTCTGTTTCTTTCTGTATAACCTAGTCCATTACTTACAGGTGCCCTGTTTTCCTCTTTGTAGGTCGGCCTGTGATGATAGTGGTGGAATACATGGAGAATGGCTCCTTGGACTCTTTTCTGAGGGTACAAGAACTCAATTCATTAATATGGCACACCACACCTGACATTCCTCATAAACAGGACATATCTAGAGAGAGCATTTTCTAATTTGCCAGAAGTTGACATGTCCTGCGGTGTGACAGTCTAAAACAGTGGTTCTCAACCAGGGGGCTGGGGTCCATTTTAGGTCTGCGGCAAACAAAACAAGCAATAAAATAATCCAAAATGACTAAAAATCAAGATATTTTGGTAGTACTTTAGTATAGGGACCAATTCTCACTATGAACTAGTTGTTTATTAGTATGCCTATTATTAAAATACTGGCTGTTTTTTTAGTACTTATAAAACACATATTCTGCATGACCATATTCTACATCCTTAATTCTACCCAATACCTAAACTTAACAACTGCCTTTCTATTAACAGTTGTAGTTAATGGTTTTTTAATAGTGAGAATTGGACCTTAAAATAAAGTGTGACCGATATTTCTTATTTAATTTTTAAATTTTCTTTAAGGTTTCCCAACTGGCAATGTCATGTAAATGAGTAACATCTTATAACTCCGTGAGCATTTTTATAATGCACATGCATGTTTATTTTATGATCTAATGACGCCAAGCTCTAAAATATTTTATCAGGTAGAAATGGAGAGTAAAAAATGTTTTAAAAATCCTTATCCAGTAAATGTCAAACTGGAAAAGTCATGAAGTCTTTGAATATTGTTCAGTCATCAATTGGACTCAAAGTCATTTGTAACTAAACTGTTCTGTTTAGATTTAGAAACCAACTAAGGCCGTGTTCACACTTGGCGTCTTTTTTGACTAGAAAAAGTTGACAAGAGCGTTTTTTTAATGAAAAACAAAGCTGGCAGCGTCTGTTACAAATAGCAGCTGAGAGCGTCTTTTGTTGTCATAGCAACAGCTGTAACAGTAGCCTAGCGCTGTGTACTGCAGAAATGTCAAGAAAGAGTAAAAAGTTGGCTCTTGCGTTGGCTTTTGAAGTTAACGGGAAAGAAAATGTCGATTCACAACGACGTTTGTGGGTGCACGGTATTATACGGGGAAGGAACCAATATTATGATAGAGTTTTGTGCTCATATCATACAGCTCCTTGTGCTCCGAAACTAGTACGAGCAGTCTATCTACCGGCACCTTCTCCATTTTTCTTCTTGTTGTTATGGAAACGACAGATCTCGCTACTCGCTTGTCATTGGTCAGCTGTCAAAAAGGCGCTTGATGTAGGGTGTTTTTTTCAGAAAAGTTGAAATTTTTTCAACTCGAAAAAGCGCTCTGAGCTGCAGAAAAAGACGCCGGCGGTGGCGTTTTAAAAAGCGCTCAGGACTTTTTTGAAAACACGGTTTACTCCATAGGATTATAATGTAAAACAGACGCCGGCAGCTTCGAAAAAGACGCCAAGTGTGAACACGGCCTAATACAAGCCCTTTTTTAAGGAATTGGACTACATTGGTTACTGTATATAGTAGATTCACCAATGATGTAATGTAGTGTTGAATAGTAGTGTAGGAAAGAGTTGAAAATATGTAATTATGGTGTTTCATCCACATTTCACCACAAAAGCACCTTCAAGATACAGTCATGATCTGAATTTCACTGAGAGACTACTCAATTTTTTTCTTTCCTCGATTTAAAATGAACTACCCCAAGATAAAAGCTAATTAAAAAAAAATAAACATTCTTAGCATCTGCTGTAATGTATTCATCAACTACTATCCAAACACAAGCTTTACAGAGATAGTTCACCCAAGATTAAAATTCTGTCATTAATTACTCACCCTCATGTCGTTTCAAACCCGTAAGACCTTCATTCATCTTCGGAACACAAATTAAGATATTTTTGATTAAATCTGAAAGCTTTCTGACCTTGCATAGACAGCAACACAACCGACTCTTTCAAGGCTCAGAAATGTAGTAAGAACGTTGTTAAAATAGTTCATGTGACATTAGTAGTGCAAAGAAAACAAAAATAACAACTTTATTCAACAATTTCTGCTGTCAGGTCTGGTTTAAAGGTGAATATTTTGATTGTTCATAGTGATAAACCTGTCTATTTCTTTTCTTGCCTGTCCTCCTCTTCTCTTCTCTCTTCTTTTGTAGAAGCATGACGGACACTTCACCGTGATCCAGCTGGTTGGTATGCTGCGTGGCATTGCCTCAGGTATGATGTACCTGTCCGACATCGGCTATGTCCATCGGGACCTGGCAGCTCGAAATATTCTAGTGGATGACAACCTGGTGTGTAAGGTGTCGGACTTCGGGCTGTCCAGGGTGCTGGAGGACGACCCGGAGGCAGCTTACACCACCACAGTAAGCCACATACACCCGCTTAAATATTGGTTCATTTAAATTCAGGGTCGTTCAGAGTTAATAACAATCTGTGCTCCTAAGACAGCCAAAGCTGATCCAGAATCTCTGGAGCTTAGCACTACTCTGCTCGTCGTGTGTTAGTGAATGGGACTGAGTTTATCTAAGCAGTATAACATGGGATTAAGGCCTTACTCTGAGGAGTGATTGAGTAATTAGATTTATAATAAGATGCTAAATGTGTCTGAATACATCTGTACTTTTAGTTACAGGGGTCTGAGTGTGTCGTTTTATACACGTATATTCCAAGAAAAGCTCAATTATGACTCATCATTACATAACAAGCAATCTCCTTTGATTGTATAAGAAACACAAAGTGATGCTGCTTGCTATTATAATAAAAAGAAAAGATTTTGTTTTGTCAGGGGGGTAAAATCCCCATCCGCTGGACAGCTCCGGAGGCAATTGCTTACAGAAAGTTTTCCTCAGCCAGTGATGCTTGGAGCTACGGTATTGTCATGTGGGAAGTGATGTCATATGGAGAAAGGCCCTACTGGGAGATGTCCAACCAAGACGTGAGTCACTTGGTTTATTCTGATTTTTACGAAATTGTAAAGAAATTTACATTTATGCATTTAGCAGATGCTTTTATCCAAAGCGACTTACATTCAAGTTACAGATTTTACATTTTATCAGGTCTTGCTTTCCCTGGGAATCGAACCCATGATCTTGGTGTTGCTAGCACCATGCTCTACTATTTGAGCTACAGGAAAGTAAATGCGTTTCAGATTTTTGGTAAAATATACAGTGTCCTCCAAAAGTATTGGAACAGTAAAGACAAAATTGCTCTGTTGGCTGTGGAGTCAATACATTTACAAATATGATTAAAAGATGAATATGAGACAAAACTACAGAATGTCAGGGAATGTGTCGTATCAGTTATATCATTACTTCTGTATTCTGAATCTTGCATTCGATGATGACACACACACACCAGGATGAAGATGAGGGAGCTGACTTTGAGAGAAAAGCAAGCAATTTGGATGCTAAAATAAAAGAGGAAGTCAATTAGAGCTATAGCAAAAACAAAGGGCATGGCGTAATCAAGAGTTTGGAAACCACCAGCAACCAACAAAGACCAGATCGGCTGAGAAAACAACAGTAGTTGACAGACAAATCATAAAAGCTGTGAAAATGAACCCTAAAAGACGTGTCTGTAAAATCACCAACAACGTCTCAGGTTACGCATGTAACCATGGTTCCCCGAAGGAAACAAGACGCTGCGTCAGATACGCTTTGGGAACGCCTTCAGCGTGACTGTGCTCTGAATTATCTGTACAATCAGTACAATGGAAGGGCGAGGTGTCACGAGCGGGTGACGTCACGACCAGGAAGCTTTAAAAGCACGTGAGGTGGAGCCGGCTTCAGCTTCTAAGAATAAAGCAAGCGCTGGCAGGGATGCCGGAGGAATGGCCTCAAGACGCAGGGTCTCGTTCCCTTCGGGGAACCATGGTTACATGCTTAACCTGAGACGTTCCCCTTCAGGAACTCGAGCTGCGTCAGATACGCTTTGGGAACGAGATACCCACGCCGCCAGACTGACAAGTCCCTGCCTAGTGTGTACTAGGACGAGAGGACAGAAGAGCCCGGAGCGGCTTGAATGTCGAGGTCATAAAACCTTACAAAAGTGAGGGGCGTGGACCACCCAGCAGCGTTGCAGATGTCCTGCTTAGACACACCTGCTAGGAGGCCTTGGAGGCTGCCACACGTCGGGTTGAGTGAGCTCTGACTCCCATCGGCGAGGGGAGTTGAGAGGACTCATAGGCAATATTAATAGCATCCATTATCCAAGCTTCTGCTGGTCGGGTTCCCCGAAGGGAGGAGGACAGAAGGCCTGAAGTACTACGGGCTGTGGCATCACAGAGGGAACTTTAGGTACATACCCCGCTCGGGGGTAGAGAAAAAACTTTGGCCATACATGTTTCCTCCACATGTCTAAGGCACGTATGCAACGTCTCATGACCTTGAAAGTGCAGAGTGGTTTTCCCTTCGGGGAGAACCCCTTGGTCTTGAGCCACCACTGTAGGGGTCTCATGTACAGCAGGCCAAAAGGTATCACGTTGGACGCAGCTGCCCTCAGACCCAGCAGTCTCTGAAACTGCTTGACAGTGAGTGACTGGCCTTCTTTCACTCTCTTGACTGTGAGGATCGACTCGTTACGAGCAGGGGACAAACGTGCCTGCATCGTGGTCGAATCCCACACCACGCCCAGATAAGTGGTCCTCTGTAATGGAGAAAGCACACTTTTCTTGGCGTTTAGTCTTAACCCCAGGTCTTTCATGTGGGAGAGAATGACATCTCAATGTCGAATCGCCAGCTGCTCTGATTGAGCTAGAATCAACCAATCGTTGATATAAAAGTGCGGGGTGAGAGTGAAAGGTCAACGGGAAGAACCCGATACTGGTAAGCTTTGCCCCCAAAAGCAAACCTCAGGGACTTCCTGTGAGTGGGAAGCATGGAGACGTGGAAGTATGCGTATTTTAGATCTAACGTGATAAACCAGTCCTCGGACTTGATCTGAGTTTTGAGCATCTTGAACTTCAGTCTGCTGACTGAGCGGTTCAACTGATGCAGATCTATAATGGGATGCAATCCTCCATCCTTCTTGGGAACTATGAGGTACCGGCTGTAGAACCTGGACTCTCTTTCCTGAGGAGGGACCACCTCGATGGCCTCCTTCCTCAAGAGAGTACTCTACTTCTCGTTCCCTTACCAGAGCCTGCTCAGGGCCCACCTGAGTGGGATTAACCCCGTTGAATTGAGGCAGAGGAGAACCAAACTGGATTCTGTAGCCTCTCTCTACAGTATGCAGGAACCATGGAGACACATTTGGCAATAGCCAAATAGTCTACTAAGGGAACCAGTCTCTCTAAACTGGCTTCTGGTGTACCTAGAACGGCACACCGGCAGGAGACGGCCGAACTAGCTGCTCTAGAGACCCCCGAAGGGGTGGCGAGCTTCTCAGTTCCACTACGTTTCCGGGCGGAAATAACTGAGAGAAGCGCTCGCTGGAGACCGCTGCGCCCTGGAACACTGGCAGGGTTGGCAGACCGATCTCCGGAGGGCACTGAGGAAAGACGGGCACCGTGTACCGCGGTGTACGCCAAACTTCCCCAGAGGGGCCTGCCCTCATGAGTCCTGGACCATAGCATCAGGACTGCCTCAGCTGAAGTCTCCTATTGAGACGACGGTCCTCAGACCCGCATCATTTATAGGAAGACTAGACTGATAGAACCAGAGCCTGCTCAGGCAGGACCCAATGAGACATGCTTAGCAGGGGCTCCCTCACCGCCAGATGCCTACTGAGGGAACCAGTCTCTCGAGACTGGCCTCTGGTGTGCTTAGAGCTGCTAGCTCGGTGTCCTGGAACGGCACACCGGCAGGAGACGGCCGAACTAGCTGCTCTAGAGACCCCCGAAGGGGTGTTGAGCCTCTCAGTTCCGCTACGTTTCCGGGTGGAAGTAACTGAGAGAAGCGCTCGCTGGAGACCGCTGCGCCCTGGAACGTGGCAGGGTTGGCAGACCGATCTCCCGAGGGCACTGAGGAGAGATGGGCACCGTGTAATGCGATGTATGGCGCTCTTCCCTTGAGAGCCGACTCCGCATGCTTCGTGCCCAGGCAGACCACGCACAAACTGTGTGTATCCCCGCTCGTGATTATAGCGAGAGCAGGGAGGAACACACAGCCTGAAGCGTGAGCCGAGATCGCCCTTATGCTTTGATTCACTTGTGGCCTTGGACATAGTGCTTTATCTTGAAAAACAACACCAAATAAGACTCACAAAACAAATATCGGACTGACAGACACACAGAGCGCTTGCTGAATGACAGAAAGCTGAAGCCGGCTCCACCTCACGTGCTTTTAAAGCTTCCTGGTCGTGACGTCACCCGCCCGTGACACCTCGCCCTTCGATTGGATTGATTGTACAGATAATTCAGAGCACGGTCACGCTGAAGGCGTTCCCAAAGCGTATCTGACGCAGCTCGAACTTCCAGAAAGCTGGGGTGATGCTCTGACAATCTACTGTCCTCAGGAGACTTTGACACAGAATTACAGATGCTACACAGCAAGATGCAAACCTCTGACCAAAAATAGAAAGGCAAGATTAGAGTTTGCAAAAAAGCACAAAGGTGAGCCAGAAGAGTTTTTGAACTGTATTTATGGACCGATGGGACAAAGATGAACCTTTATCTAAGTTATGGCAAAGCAAAAATGTGGAGAAAAAAAGGGAACTGCAAATGATCCCAAGCATACAGCATCATCCGTAAAGCATGGTGGAGGTGGTATCATGGCATGGGCATGCATGGCTGTCTCTGGAACAGGCCCTCTCAACTTAACTGATGACTTAATGTATGATGACAGTAGCGGTTTGGAAGGGTACAAAACCATCTTGCCTACCAATATTCAAGAAAATGCCACCAGATTCATTGAGAAGTGCTTCATATTGCATCAGGACAATGACCCAAAACACCCTGCCAGTTCAGTCAAGGAATTTATAAGGGCAAAGAAATGGAAAGTCTTAGATTGCGGGCTCCACGGCTTCTTGCGAGCGAGAGGGGATGACGTCATCAGGTGTTGCCCAACTGCGCTGTCTAGGCTCCGCCTGCCCGCATTCTCCACCAGTGTGGCGGGCTGAGGAATCACACAACAGGGTAAATGTGGTAAAGTCCCCGGAGGATGCGTTTATTGACAAACAGGGAAAAGTGGAAGAAGTGCCGGCGTGTCCTGTGCGAGTGATTCGGTGCCCGGTGATCCGTCTCCCTTGTGGTCAGGGTGCTTGGATGGTGCGATATCGTGCTCGAGTGCTTGGGGCTGATCCATCACAGGCTGCTCTCTATGAGGGAAAGAGACACAAATTAGTAGCCGGTCTTGTGGAGGCATTGCTCACTTGTGTGTGTCTCGTCGAGGCTTTTGTAGCTCCCCGCTGATGCGCCGCAGCCATGACCGATCAGCCCGCGGTGATTGGGGACAGGTGTTCCTCTTTCATTTCCAGGACGACGCTGATAGGTGCCTATAATTTGGATAATAACGCTATTGCTGAATTTCTCAGAATTTGTAATTTGGTAAATTGCTATGGAAGGTTGTTTCTGCTACAGAATTTAAACATTTTATTTTATTATATTTTTTATCCCATGGCAGAAACAAGCTGTCATAAATTGCACCTTTAATTCCAATGTAAAATCAACTTCCTTAGCATGTGGCCTAATTGAATTCAAACACATATATTCTGTTAAATTGTAACGTGGAACTCCTTGTTATAATAGTTTCCTTGTAATTCCTTTTGCTTATTACCACCTTGGCTGAATTTTTTCAATGGCTGAAGTGTTTCATTAGCATTGGCTAAATAATTGCATATCACTGTTGGCATCCCTAAAATTGTGTTTGCAAACATGGTCTTGAAGAATTTGTATCCCAACAGAGTTCTGTGTGTCTTCCTGCAGGTAATTCTGTCCATAGAGGAGGGCTACAGGCTGCCTGCGCCCATGGGCTGCCCCGTGGCCCTGCACCAGCTCATGCTTCTCTGCTGGCAGAAGGAACGCAGTCGGCGGCCACTGTTTAATGATGTTGTCAGCTTCCTAGACAAGCTGATCCGCAATCCCAGCAGCCTGCTCACACTGGTAGAAGATGTAAATAGGTAGAATGATCACAAAAACATTTCAAAATCCACATTTTAATTGCTTTCTTAATTGCTTACTAGAATAAAAATGAGTGCCAGTGTTGAAATGATCATTTTAAACTGAAATTGTTAGTGTTTACTGACAGATAACTCTGATTACACTGAACTGTTGTCTCTTGCCTTGTGGAAAATGTGAGCCAAACTCTTGTTGTTTCACATACAGTATGTGTTGTGTGTTTAAACAGCTTCCCAGAATCCCCTGAGGATATGCCAGACTACCCTCTCTTCATATCTATCGGTGATTGGTTGGATTCTATCAAAATGAGTCAGTACAAGAGCAACTTCATAGCAGCAGGATACACAACCCTGGATTCCATATCCACCATGAGTATTGAGTAAGTAGAGTCAAAACTACTGCATGAAGTCCTGCTAATTGCTTCTTTTTTTTTTACACTCCATGTAGGTTTTGCCTTATTCTGCTTGGCCATGTTCTAGATCCTTTAACCCAACCCAATACCTTAACTTATATCATTTTTGAGGGAGTTTATTGAGGGAAAATACGTAATTAATAGTGAATATGTGTTCCCTATTCTTAAGTGTTACCAAAAATATACAAAAAGAAAAGATTCTGAAAGCATTTTACACTGTATTATTTCCCAAAATAATCCAACATGGCTTTATAGTTTATACATTTATCATTTTAATTAAATCAATAATTAAACAATAAATAAACAATAAAATCCTGGCCAGCGGAGAACTGGCCCCCCGACTGAGCCTGGTTTCTCCCAAGGTTTTTTTCTCCATTCTGTCACAGAGGGAGTTTTGGTTCCTTGCCACTGTCGCCTCTGGCTTGCTCAGTTGGGGACACTTGATTTCTAGTGATTATCGTCAATTTGATTTCACAGATACTATTTAAACTAAACTGAGCTAGACAATGACATCACTGAATTCAATAATGAAATGCCTTTAACTGAAAATTGAGTGTTTAATCTTATTATTATACATTACTGACACTCTATTCTCCAATTTGATACTGTTAAGTGCTTTGACACAATCTGTATTGTTAAAAGCACTATATAAATAAAGGTGACTTGACTATAGAAAAAAATATATTTTACTATATCATATGATTAATAGCATATTTTTGGTGATTGTTTGAATGTTATGTCAAAGGTGTACACCCAACCTAATAAATGCATGACCATCCATGACGTCAACAAATGGAAAATTCAGCCAGCTGTTATTATCTTGTTAGTTATTGTGCTTTTGGCCTCAACAGTATGGGAGCTTTTTACACCAAATACCATGTTTTCACAATTCTTCAGTGTTGATCAAATTACCTTGAACAAAACTAACTGTCTCAAAATATGTTCTGTAATTTTATAATTTCCCATTTGAAAAAAAAAAAGAAATCTTTATAAAAGCATGTTTCTGCCACTAAATAGAAAATATAAAAAAGCAATTGCATCTTTTTATCTTATAGTAAATTAGTTTTATCCAATAAATATATTTGTTTTCACTTTTTACTCATCATGAACTTGCCAATGAATTGCCTCAGTTTCAGAAGTCTCCTGTTGTTTTCTCAACAGTGATGTGAGAAGAATCGGAGTGTCTCTGATTGGCCACCAGAGGAGGATAGTGAGCAGCATACAAGCACTACGACTGCAGTTCCTCCACGTTCAACAGAATGGCTTCCATGTATGAAAAACCACATATACACATACACATACTCTCATACAGACGCTTCTCCCAGCATTGCTAGACCCCCAAAACACACACACACACCCTTCAAGTCTGGACTGACTGTCTGTCTGTCATGAGAAGTGCTCCACAGCCTCTGTTTCTATCATAATCCAGTGAAGACTTCCAGTTGAAACACATAGATAAGAAAGCAATCTCAAAGACCATGAAGAAACATGCTAAATGTCATGAATTGTTTGTCTTCTTGATGAACTGTGTGTAACAGGAAAATTGGACCATTTACCCGGAGGAACCACAGTAAACAATGGTGCCATTCTGTTGTTACGAAGATGTCATCTGTCAATCATCCTGCAAGTTCTGTGATTGACTGGACTCCAAACCTGAGAACTTTGAATAGCATATTTGCTATTTTAATGTATTAAATTATGTGTCTTAAGAGATTTTCCTGGTTTATTCATCAAGCCTCTGAAATGAGAGACTACGGATCTGTTGAATGTCTTCAGCTTTAAATGGCTATTATACATTGTTTATCACATCTGATATTTATCCTGATATTTATATGTACGTGTGACTTTGTTTCTTTTTTAGTTGCTTTTTATTTAGTTCCTTTTCTAAGCAATATGTGCAGTCTTTAGAAAACCAAGAAAAGAGCCAAGGTAGGGAGGGGAGAGCTTTATCTTGCTCTGTTGAAAAAAAAAAAAAAAGCCACACAAAACCATTGACTTCCTCAGGCTGTCAGCGAGGTGGTGAAAGTCTGACCTTTCAGAAGACTGTAAAGCCATTTTCTTACTCCTGTGCACCACAGTCAAATTGAACAAACTTAGACAAATCCATTCAGACCGAGATTTGAGAACTGCACACATTTGTTCAGTCTGCTATGGTGTACAGATTCTATAGACACCTCTGATATTTTCTCAGTTTGCCTTGTGACTATGAAACTATTGTCATATAGTAAGTGGAGAATCATTGAGGTGACAGGTTGCAGTAAAATGTTCTCCTATAGACTCTATAGGAGAACATTTTACTGCAACCTGTCACCTCAATGATTCTCCACTGACTATAAACAATAGTTTCATGGACATATAGAGGACATGACAATATAGCACACTGCATGTTGGCAAGTATTTTTCCCAACACAGCAGGCCTACATACACACATAACTTCAATGGCAACATACACATTTGCAGTCTCTTTCGCTTCCACCAGACATACAAACACACAAAACTCTACCATGTGCATTAGCTGATATAGGCCCCATCCTCCGATTGGCTCTTTGCACCTGAACACATGTTCGGGACACTGAGACCACTTGACAAACTTCAAGTTGCAATGTGCAAACGTCAAAAGCGCAAGGGAACCAAGTGCTTACTTCAAGCAGGGCAAGGGAAAACTCTGGGCAATCAGGTCATATTGTATTGTTCATAGTAAACTAATTGTACATTATTTTTTATAATTTATAAAGAGTACAGAGAGATAAAGGTGATATAGGTTGAATGTTTGTAAAAATAAATGATAACAGATATTTCTTGTGTTTTTTTGTGTGTCTATCACAATCAAAAAATGATTTATTATAATATGGACTGCGGATTTGCTTTCTAATATTACAAAACAAAATCATGAAGAAGCTACATGCAATTTAGTTGTAACCTTATTTGCAGGTCAGAATAGTTTGCCCAAAAATGAAAATTTGCTAAAAAAAAAAACATCACCCTCACCTGGCAATTCAAGATTTAGATGAGTTTGTTTCTTTTCTTTAGAAATTTAGCATTACGTCACTTGCTCACCAATGGATACTCTGCAGTGAATGGCCCAGTCAACAATTTGATCTCACAATGATGTCACTATGAGCTCACAATATTCTCATGGTGTGGTCACAATGTGTGTGTCACAGTGAACTAAAAGTGTAACCACACAGCGCTCTCACTGTGTGCTCATACTTTGTTCACAACATGAGGTCACTGCACACTCACAGTGCGCTCATACTGTGGTCAAAATATGAGGCCACATCACACTCACTGTGTGCTCATACTGTGGTCACTGTGCACTCATACTGTGATCATTGTGCGCTCATAATGTGGTCACTGTGCGCTCATACTGTGATCACTGTGCGCTCATACTGTGGTCACTGTGCACTCATACTGTGGTCACTGTGCACTCATACTGTGATCACTGTGCGCTCATACTGTGGTCACTGTGCGCTCATACTGTGGTCACTGTGCGCTCATACTTTGATCACTGTGCGCTCATACTGTGGTCACTGTGCGCTCATACTGTGATCACTGTGCGCTCATAATGTTGTCACTTTGCGCTCATACTGTGATCACTGTGCGCTCATAATGTGGTCACTGTGCGCTCATACTGTGATCACTGTGCGCTCATAATGTGGTCACTGTGCGCTCATAATGTGGTCACTGTGCGCTCATAATGTGGTCACTGTGCGCTCATACTGTGGTCATTGTGAGTTTACTGCACTCATACTGTGAGGTCACCATATGAGACCACTGTGCAATAATTGTGTTCACCGTTATCTAAAATGGATCAGTCATCTCAAACATTTACAAGCACATTCTTTATTTCCATCAACAAAGGCAATCAAACAAAAAGTCAGTTTTTTTCTTTATTTTGTTTTCTTTTCAGCCTGGTGTTGGCATTGGACACAAAAATTTCAACTTGGCGAATACATTCAGCTTCTGGTGTAGTTATTGTGACGACTTTTTGCTTCTTCACCTCGATTTCATTGTGTGTTTGAAAAGACCTGACACATCCTAAAAACACAAAGAGCAAGGTGTTAACATTACATTTTCTGTAGCAACGTTCAGATGCACATACCACAACTTATAGACTTACTTTTCAAACCTGTCAGGAGCACAGGTGGCAACACCTTCTTCCCATCTTTCCCCGTTCGGTTATACAGACAGAGAACATCGTCTGTCGCCATGCTTTTTAAACTCTGTCTCACCATCTCACCTATATTGGAGCTGCCGTGAGTATGGATGAGATAGTGTACCTGACAAAAACATACATAATATTGTTATGATTAAAATATACCAGGCTTCAACATTTCATTTACATGGTATCTGCTGCAAAAAATTATCAATTAAACTGTCGCTTTGTTGTAAAAATAAACGTAAGATTTATATAGTAGTACTAACATAAAGCTCTCGATAATTTTTGTCTTCTTCAAGCCTCTGACAGAAGGCTTCAAACGTTTCAAAGCTGGAGCACTGTTGTTGTTTAAAAAGTTCCTCATGGGCATCTTCATCTGCCCGCTTCATGAGAACAGACTTAACTTTTGCCAAGTCGTTCATGATGACAGCTTGTCTCTGTTCCAACATTTGAATTTGTTGGAGAATCTTAGTATTCAGATCTGAAATTTTTTAATAATTAGATTCTTATTTAGCCAAGGATGTTTTATTTCTGTAGAATTAAATAATGTCTAATTGATATATCACATACCAAACAATTTCTCATTTTTCAATTTATCAATTTCTTATAAAAATTACATACATAAGGTCAGTTAAATTGCATTTATATAAATCAATTATATTGTTTATATAATTGTTTTCTCTAAATCAATTAAACTGATTTTTTCCTTAATCGTTTTATCCACAATGCACATGTAGGTGGTTCAGAGTTATAATTTAATTGTGGGGACATTTGGTACAATGTCAAAAAAAACAAACAAAAAAAAAACAATAACATCCCTTATGGAAAACGGTTATAACTCACCTGAAGAAGCAGAGCTTTTGGGATGATCATCCTCATGCATTGCCACATTTCCCTGAAGAGTATCTGTGAGACAGATCATGCAGATGACACAAAATTCTCTTATAAGTCACTTTGTGATAGGCACGTGTTGAAGGGAATATCTATTGTCTCACCTAAGAATACTGGGTTTGGCTGGCTTGAGTTGAAATAACTCTTATCAGGGCTTTCAGTGTTATCATCCAGACAGTCACCTGAACAATGGGAATTTGAATTATCAAATTAGCTTCACCAGATTCAATTTAAGTAAAAATAAAAAAAGTTTTTTCATACTCACCAGATGTTTTGACACACAGAACTTTCTGAATAAGTGGACTCTTGACTATTTTCAAGAAAATACATAAGACAAGTACAATAATACAAAAATACATAAGAAAATTATAAAGCTGATTATGCTAAGTTCCTTAGAGAAGTTAAAACACAAGCTTACCATGGTATATGGGAGTTTTGGCCAGCTGAACATTCTTTGTCTTCAGACCAACTCGCTTCATTGCGTTTCTTGACTTCTTTAAATGCACATCATCTGTTTAGCACATGAAAATAAGTATGATCACCTAATCTTTTGCCATAACAAACCTTCAATGTATACACACCTGGTATCCTGGTTTGCACTGGAATTTCTTTAGAAGTCATGTGATGTTGTTGAAGATCGTGAAATTCTGAGAGGAAGACATAGAAGTAAGTGGCTTAATGTACATCAATACATGAATGCATGGGTTTTCAAACTGGGGTCAGGGGACCCACAACAGGCCTCCAGAGGGTTGTAAGGGTCTTCAAAAAATTTATACAAAACAGACAAAGCAGAAATATTAATGTATTCAAACATTGTTAGTCACATTTTTCAGTTCTTGATAGATACATTTTTCCTGAAGTGTTTATATTTGTTTTGTATCTTTAGTATGGGATTTGTAAGGCAGTCTTCTTTGTAAAGCTTCTATAAAACTAATACATTTGAACTAAAAATGTTTATCTTCAGGTTTACATGCCCAACATTACTCTTAAGTATGAATTTAAAAGTTAGTTTTTTATTACAGGAAAGGGGTCCTTAGCTAAAGGTTCATCATATATGGTGGGTTTTGGCAATATAAAGTGTAAAAACCTCTGCATAGTAACACATTATACACACCATAATACATGGATTTATCTTTTGTACATGTGTGTACAGTATATGTCTAAATCACCTGAGAAAGCAGAGCTTTTGGGATCATCCTCATCTTCTTTCCCCACTTCTCTGAAGAGTATCTTTAAAGACAGATCATGCAGAAGAAAAAATCATTTTATTAAATAAAAGTTTAGTTAAAAAGTTAAAACACTCTCACACTGAACTTTCTGAATGAGTGGAATATTGACTAATGTTCAAAAGAAGAAATAAAATAATCAAAACTTGATTGAAAAAATATATAAAAGTGCTTTAGAGAGTTCAAAGTTCTTCATAAAAGTTAAAACAGGCTAACCATGGTAAATAGGAGGTTTGGGCAGTGGAACATTTCTTGACTTCAGACCAGATTGCTTCACTTCATTTCCTGACTGCTTCAAGTTCATATCTGTTTAGTACATAAAAATAAAGAATGATCACTGTAAGGGAACTGTTGTGTGTCTGTCATATGTTCCTGCCTCTTGTGCCCTTATTTGGTTTGTTTCCTGTTCTCGTTTCATGTAATCAGTAGTTTATTCGGTTCCAGGTGTGTTTGAGTTAATTTACTTGTGTATTTATAGTCCTGTCTGTGTAGTGCCACTTTGTCTGGTCTACTTGTTACTCCCCGGTGTTCCTGTCAGTGTTTGCCTTGCCTTGTCCTGCCCTGATGTCCTAGTAAAGTATGTTTTTGAGTTACATCCTCGTATGCGTGTTCCTTGTTCCTCCCTGCTGTGTGCACCGTGACAATCACAGAGTTATGCCTAAATTGTTTTCTGCATACCAATAATTTCAGTATATACAGACCTTCACAGGAAGATGTCTCTGAATTGATGTCACTTTCATCACAGAGCTTATTTTTCCTTTTTCTCTTCTCAGGTAATTCCACAACTGCAGGGTCTCTCATTGAATAAGTAATTGAGTCCTCTGCTGCTGAGACCCCAGTTGTGTAATCTGAGATGTATTGATTTGCTTGATCATAGTCTCCTGTTAGTGGGAAATTTATGTATACTATGTGTATAATGGAAATTCAGTCAACTATTTATTCATCATAGAATGAATAAATAAATATATTATGATTAGCAAATTTATAAGACCACCTATCATAATAAAGAGAACATAAATATTTTAGAAATCTGTAAAATACTTATTTAAAACTAAAATATTGTCTTATATTAGACATATAACAAACTGAAACAACTTGAATTTGTGTTCTTATACCCAAATTTCAGCCACAGATTAAACTATTCTCAGAAGTCACAAATTAATCAAGCGTAACATTTAACTATTAAAACCTATTTTTCTATTATGGACTGTAAGTACATAACTGTAATTGGGCATAATAAATATAAGTATAAATAAAATAAATATAAATATATTGAAATATAAGTTAGTAATGTTGTAACGATCTGACATAACAGGCCTAAAAATTCACAAATACTGATATGCAAACTAGCTGCAGCTAGCCATCTGCTGTGATTACTGAAGCCAGGTAAAATGGCTGGTGCACATGTAGCATGTGTGAGCAGTACTTTGCTTAAAAAAATTCCAGACCAAATTGCATATCTAAATTATAATATCATCTGAAAGTATGTAAATAGCCCACTCACCATTTCTGCAGTGTAACAATTCCTTGCACAACTTTTTCTTCATCTTCTTTACATGTTTTATGGTGGTTGGAAAACCAGCTTAGATGGTGAATTTACCACCGCCAACTGGACAGGAGTGTGAAGCATTCACAAATGAGCTCACGCTTTACTCACATGGTGAGGATCACAGTATGAGGATCAGATGAACTGACAATGAGCTCACGCTGTACTCACATGGTGAGGATCACAGTATGAGGATCAGATGAACTGACAAATGAGCTCACGCTTTACTCACATGGTGAGGATCACAGTATGAGGATCAGATGAACTCACAATGAGCTCACGCTGTACTCACACGGTGAGGATCACAGTATGAGGATCAGATGAACTCACAATGAGCTCACGCTGTACTCACACGGTGAGGATCACAGTATGAGGATCAGATGAACTCACAATGAGCTCACGCTGTACTCACACGGTGAGGATCACAGTATGAGGATCAGATGAACTCACAATGAGCTCACGCTGTACTCACACGGTGAGGATCACAGTATGAGGATCAGATGAACTCACAATGAGCTCACGCTGTACTCACACGGTGAGGATCACAGTATGAGGATCAGATGAACTCACAATAAGCTCACGCTTTACTCACACTGTGAGGATCACAGTATGAGGATCAGATGAACTCACAATGAGCTCACGTTGTACTCACATGGTGAGGATCACAGTATGACGATTGTGTGATCTCACTGTGATCATCGCATGATCTCACGTGTTGACTGGGCAGTCATCTATTTTCCCTAATGTATTGGCATAATGGAAAATGGACCCCAAATGGTGAGTTCACTAGGGTTTTTTTTTTTTTTTGGGTTATTCTGGTTGGTTATAATCTCTCTGTTGTTACAAAATAGTGATTATCATGAATAAAATGCTTAACTTGAAATATTAATATGTTTGTTTAAAATAATAATAATAATATAGCAGCTCAGGGGCGTAGATTACGCGGGGGACATGTCCCCCCCACTTTTTATAAAAAGTAAATTCGTCCCCCGCACTTTTTAATCGGACAGTTGTGTTCTCGACATGTTGAGGTTTTAATGGAGCAATGTATATAAATGCAGAATGATTTAAAATTCAAAGAGACAAGATAATTTATACATGACGTTTACGTTTCCATGCCAATCAGTCACTCAGTTTGTGACGTCACGACATACCCAGGCTCGCGCCCGCGGTCCCGCGCTGTATCCATCATTCATTAGAGGTCGAGGTGAGTTCAAAGCGGCAAAAAACTCTTCACTCCTTTTTTACGAAGAAGTCAAGCAGCGTAAGTTGGCATGTAGTATCCGAATAGTGTTGCACAATGTTGAGTGACTCTGCCTATTGCTCTTGTTCAATAATTAGCAAGTTTTGATGTTCATTATATGGAGAAATAAAAAGCTGCCTGGACAAACATGCACTTATTTATTTTCAGTGTATTTTTCCGTAACTCTTTTGTAACGTCTTTTATTTTAACACGTATGCATGTTATCAGAACCCTTCAAATAAGAATAAAGATAATGTTGAACTGAGATTTTACAGCGTTTGCAGCATTGTGACACGTTTAACTCTGCCAAATCTACATGATGTATTTCAATCAAACATGCAAGCACTGATCTGATACAGGACCGATCTTCATTTAGGGCTGCTCTGTCATTAGTGCTAATCTTTACGTTTTTATCTGTTGTCAAGAATGAACAAGAAACAGTCAGTTTGTTAGGACAGAATTAGGACGACACACACTGACAGGTGTCAGTGGCTTTTAACACTTGGCTGTTTTTACATTGTATAAAATCTATTAATACACAAATGTTTGTAGGATTATATATGGACCAATCATAGAAAACACATAATTAGTCAAATATAGAAAAATAAAAAATAGCATTAGTATGATGAACAACTTCTCAGCTATCATTTTTAACTACAGTAGGTAATTATTAGCTTGCATATTGGTTGTTTATTAGTACTTAAGCACATATTAATTCTGTATTCTTCATGACCATATTCTGCATCCCATAATCCTAAACTTAACAACTACAACGACTAACTTACAAGCTGTTAATAAGCAGTAAATAAAGAGTTTATTGAGGCAAAAGTCATAGTTAATAGTGAATGTGTTCCCCATTCTAAAGTGTTAAAAAATAATTTAGGATACAAATGATTGGTTATTGTCCAGCAGTGTACTTAATGTGTTATTTTCTTCTGTATGTCACTATTCCCTGTATGTACATGTTTCAAACACTGCTTTATTTGCTGTAGACAGAGGCAGAAGTGAATACAGTTGGGAGTGAATGAGGCAGAAAGCTTCAGTGAGGCTTCAGAGGTAAGATTATTTACAGCATTGTCTATGATAAGATATTTCTTTTAACAGACTAATGTATAATAGAACAGAACAGAATAAAGTAGTATGTGAATGTGCAAGTATCCATTACTGTGTGCCATGTACTCTACATACAACACTCACAAAATACAATCTGAAATATGTAAACAATAGTACCCTTATAAGGACATCGTTGTAACTTATACTCAAAAAGGTGCACATTAGTACCTCAGAGTACCAATATGTACCGTAATGTACAACTATGAAACTTTTTGAGGTAAATAAGGTACAAAGATGTCCTTTTAAGGGTACTGTCCCAGTGACAAGGTGTTGTATTTCTTTCTTTCTTTTTTCTGTCTTTCTTTCCTTCTATTTTATAATCATATATAATAATATAATCATAAAGCATATTAAGCAAAAAGGTATGATTAAAAATAAAACAAGAAACAGTCAACTGTTTCTTGTTCCTTGTCAATTAGACAAGGGTTAACTGAAAAAAAAACAACAACAAAAAAACAGGTATAACACTAGACATTCCGTCCCCCCCCACTTTTGAAATGATGGCTACGCCCCAGCAGCTTAAACAGTATGGTGTAAAGAATGCTATGGTAATGGGTTGTGACACAAAGACCAAAGTTGGGTAGCCTATCAAAGAAAACTAGTTGCACAACAAGCTTTGCTTCAGTTAACCTGTGAATTATTTTTGGTCCCATTTATTAATTCATGTAATTTAATTTCATTTTTAAAACTTGACTTTTTAATAATAAGAGTTTTTTAGCCAAATTATTGGCACTTTTGGTCCTGTGGACTTTTATAATTATCTTAATATATTTAATTTGTGTATATACGGATTTGAATATCACAGTACTGCACAAAGGTAGAACAAAATTATGAAAATATTATTTTAATTAAAAGGAAAAAAGCATAGTGACTGTGACATAAAAATAGCAAAAGGTGAAGACATTTCTGAAAGTTTTTGTTATACATGTATATATATAAAAAAACTGTAATAAAAACAACGTACGATTTCTGGAAATCTATTTTTTTACGTAAAGCTACAGTTCTGAACGTGTCCACGTGATGGCGCTCTGAAGTAAACATGTGAGTGGAGAGAAGAGGCGTCATCGGTCTCCTAGCAGCGGTGTGTGGGAGATTTTTTTTTACAGGGTTTCCAGGACACACCAGGGAAGTCTCTCCATCTGCACTGGAAGTATACGAATGGGATTTATGCGTGCGAAATCACATTTAGCCAAAACATAGACGACATACAACTTGAGCAGAGAAGTAAGACAGATTTTTCCATGTAGTTTACAGTTGACTGAAAGAGCAGGTTAGCCAACCAGCTAACGTTAGCCGTCATCTGCAACAAATCTGAAAACAGTAACCTTAGCTTTGCAGAAAATGTCAACCGTGTGGATGTATTTGAGTGTTTAATAGAACAAGCGGTAGAAACGGAAGTGTTTGGATTAAGTTATTTGAGCAGTCTCGTGCATGTGAAGCGCTAGCCCGTGTGCTAATGATGAGCTCAGAGGATTACAGGCTTTTCTCGTAGATTAGCTGCTACGCTTTTACTATGTCCGTTCATGTGTTTCTGATCTACGACACTTCCACACGTTATAATGCGCTATCTCTGATAGATGGATGAATGTATGGATGTGTAAAGCTATGTTATGCGACTGAAATATGCGTTTCATATAGGCTACTGTAGTCCGATACACAACAGGTGGTGGGTGTTTTCTTTAGACCTAATATACGGGCGTGCACATACTGCTGCGAGTTTACAGACTCACGTAATTAATTAGGTTCGTGTACTACAGCCTTTAGTGCAGGTTGCAAGCTGTGTGTCTGCTCGCAGCTCAAGTTAATTCACTTAAATCGGATTTTTAAAAAAGTAGAGAGCAAGCTCATTTTCTTATCAGACCAGCCGCTGATAGCCAACGATGCCCCGTCTCCATCGAATACTAAAAGGTCTTTGATGCGATCTCTTTGCAGAAGCGTCCCGTCCAAGTAGGCAAATGGGGCTTTTTGACAAGCTTGCCGGGTGGCTGGGCCTGAAGAAGAAGGAAGTGAACGTGCTGTGTTTAGGTCTGGACAACAGTGGAAAAACTACCATCATCAACCAGCTAAAGCCATCCAATGTATGTCTCACTCCTGTCTGTGAACCCGAGTATAAAATAGCTTGGTCTTCACCAGTTTGTTTTTGTTTATTCGTTTGATTTCTGTTTTGTATGTGAGATCACAATTGTGCTTTTTTTCCCCTTGCAGGCTCAGGCTCAAGACATTGTCCCAACTATAGGTTTCAGCATAGAAAAGTTTAAGACCTCAGGGTGAATAATTGAAAGGGTTAACTATAGATAATGTCATTAAATTCTTAGCGTTTGAAAATCATTTGTCCTTTCTCAAAATCTTACTAACACAACATCCCTGTTTTCCCCATAGTCTTTCTTTCACAGTGTTTGACATGTCAGGGCAGGGCAGATACAGAAATCTGTGGGAGCACTATTATAAGTGAGTTTCTCTCATATAGGCTTATCTGATTGTTTACTGAGCTAATGGAGTGCCATTGCCTATTTTAGAATCGTGTGTGTGTTTTGTGTTTATCTTTGTTATGTTGTTTTCAGGGAGGGTCAGGCCATCATATTTGTGATTGACAGTGGCGATAAACTAAGAATGGTGGTGGCAAAAGAAGAGTTGGATACCCTTTTGAATCACCCTGGTACATTTTTCAATAATCTCTGTTTTAGTCATCAATTTCAGTCAGATCTGAAAAGGATCAGTTCACCCAAAAATGAAAATTTGCTGAAAATGTACTCGCCCACAGGCCTTCCAAGATGCTGATGAGTTTGTTCTTTCATGAGAACAGATTTGGAGAAGTTTAGCATTGCATCTCTTTCTCACCGCTGGATCCTTAGCAGTGAATGGGTGCCATCAGAATGAGAGTCCAAACAGCTGATGAACACATCACAATAATCCGCATGACTCCAGTTTATCAGTTAACATGCTGTGAAGCAGAAAGCTGCATGTTAGTAAGAAACATACTCATCTACATCTTGGATGGCCTGAGGAGGAATACATTTTCAGGAAATCTTCATTTTTGGGTGAATTCCTTTAAAAGCTCATGTGTTTTTTTTGTTTTGTTTTTTTCTGGGCATGCTTAGATATTAAACACAGAAGGATACCTATACTCTTCTTTGCCAACAAGATGGACCTCAGAGATGCACTGTCCGCAGTAAAGGTCTCCCAGCTCTTGTGTCTGGAAAGCATTAAGGACAAACCATGGCATATTTGGTAAGAAAACAAAATAATTATTTTTCATTAGATTGTGGTCTGCTTACATTGAAACAATTTGCATAATAAAAAAATGGAAAGCACTATTCTGACAAGGTTTGTTTTCTAAACACTGTTTAAGTTACAGTTATTAATTGCACATCTGCAATGCGTTTCATATACTGATTTGGTTGAGATTGGGATCTCAGAAATTATTATTGATTGGGAGTTGGAGAGTCTATAGACCTTAGTTAGATTAGACATGCTGAATTTAACAAGGATGAAAACTGTTATCTCTTAGAGATAGACTTGCTGTCTTTACAATGTCAAGCACTAAAAGATCCTAAATCACAAAATTTTCACAAATTTCAAAACTGTTTTATTGAATTTTTGTCTACCGAAAGTTGAACGCACTGTACAATCCTTTGAATGCACTGTAGGCTACTTCTATCCCTCACAGCCTCATTTTCATTCTGATTGGAAAAAAAGGCACTACCCTGACTAAACTCCGCATTCACACCAAGCACGATAATTATAAAGATATAGTTCTAAAAATCATTCTCAATATTAAAGAATAGCAGAGTCCACAACACAACTATAATGATAAAGGCACAGAGAAACGATGTTATTGGAATCCCTTTCACAGCGATTTTTATTTTTTTTTCCAGCTGATGAACGATACAAACATCAGAATCCATTCTGTTGTGACGAGCTCAAGAATTTAAAGCGGCAGACGAGCGTACGCTTAGAATAAACAGACGATATCGTTCGCTGGTGTGGACTTTATAGCTATATTTATAGTTATAGTTATCGTTCTTGGTGTGAGCAGGGCTTAAAGCCCAAAACACGCTGCACGGTTTTCAGCTGTCCCAGACGAAAGAAGCAATCGTGAAGCAATCGCGGCGATTTCTGATTGTCTGGGACAGCCGAAAATCGTGCAGTGTGTTTCGGGCTTAAGGTCTGTTTGTCAAGATGTGGGCAAAGTGGAAGGACTTAAAAAGGTTTATATAAAAGAAATAATTATAATGTATGCATTATTGATTAAACGGAACTCTTTAATTATATTACACAATTAAGGGACTTGTTACTGATTTAATTTTCTTTGTACATTGGATGGGATGTCAGAAGTACATAAATCACCAAGCTAATGCAGCAGGCAGCACATTAAGAGGTTTAGCTTTAGTTACAGATTTCAACAAATGTCATAATAAATGAGGAAAAGTGTTACATACCGCAGTGACAAGCATTCCTATCCAGACAGAATTAAATTTTTCAGAGGAACCCCGAGCTCGCCAGTGTAGGTAATTTGCTCTTTGAGTTTTACAAAGGTTGCGTGAGACATGTGCAATTCAGATGTTAATAACACAATCACAAAGTGACGAATTCAAATTCAAAGACGAATTTGCTTAATCTCCTCAGGGTAAACCTGCCCTGTCTGAATAATGCTGAAGAGGCTGTACGTGTGTGTGTGTGTGTGTGTGTGTGTGTGTGTGTGTGTGTGTGTGTGTGTGTGTGTGTGTGTGTGTGTGTGTGTGTGTTATTTAGTTATTTTATTTTATTTAGCTATTTTTTTCTCCAAATGTAGATTTATTTATTTATATATATATATATATATATATATATATTAGACAGACTGAGTACTGCTTTTTGGACAGAATATATATATTTATTATGAGTCTGTAAAAAATATTTAGACATTTATTATGCTCACCAAAGCAGAATTTTGATCTTTGATCAAAAATACAGTAAAAACAGTAGTATTGTGAAATTTTAATACACATACAGTATATTAAATTCATATATTAAATAAATTACAGTGCAAGTGATGCAGTGAAAGGCGAAGGTCTTCAGGAGGGTGTAGACTGGCTGCAAGGTAAATGCACCTATTCCATGTTTTGAGCATCTACTTTCTTGTTTGTCTTTGAATTGTTAGTTTCTACAGAGATGAGCTGAAATGCGTTTTAATAAGGGTGCCAAAAAATGTATATACTATATAAACTGTTTAAAATGTTCAATTCCTTTTATATTCTTGTTTTATTTCACTCATAGAACAAATTGCACAGTAAGTACTGAAGTTTAAATTCCCAGATGTGTTCCGATCCTTGGTTAATTGTACAGTTAAATTTTAACTGTTAGAACTCATGTTTGGGCTGTATTTATTCTTGCATTTCATGCAAGAATAAATTTACATTTATTTACATTTCATTTCGGCCTTATAGAAAAAAATTCAAAGGCAAATAATATTATGATGGTATCTCAAAAGATTAAATGCAGCCCAAAACTATTTCAGACCCCCTTTCCTTGTTGTTTGAGGTGCATTTGAGTAAGTCAATAACTATTAAATGAAGTCCACAGACATCTGTTTTCCTCTACCCAGTGTTTTAGTTTGGTCCGGTTAATGCAACAATTTAAGATCTCATCTTTATCTGAAAATGCATCAAAATGTATAATGATTTAAATCCTTGTTCTGTTTTTCCCTTCTATTAACAGATCAAATCAGAGCGATGAAAACGTAAAACCCTCCTGAGATATATAAACAGTCAAGGTCACCAGCTGCAATGGCGGAGCCAGACAAAACAGATCTTCACCTTTTGTGCTGACGTTAAAATCAATTAGGTTGGTAGTGTAATAATTTGGCTTTGATTATGGCCCTGTTTGCACTAGGTATATGAACATCTGTCTCAGTTGATCTGATCACAAGTGGTCAGTCGAGACTTTTATTGTTAAACGTTATTCTGACAGTTGTTTTCTTTTAAAGCCACACCTAACAATTGAAGTTTCACCTATTAGCCCAATAATTGATTGACAGATTTCCTGTTGTCCAGGAAGCATAAGAACATATTTTAATTTAAACAAAAAATTCAATTTGGCCATATACATTTCTGACTACCTCCAAATGAATAAGATTAAAAACATTTCACCACTTTTGATCATCTGAGCTATTATGCTAATTTCAGGTGTAAATTGGTCTGTTAGGGTACATCTAGTATTTGATCATTGCACCTTGTCTTGATGAATATATACACTACACTTCTCTCTTGATGAATTACTTCTTGGCTGCCAATGCTGTAAAGTAATTCTGTTGAGAAACTCACTGTAACAGGTTTCTCAGACTGCAGAGCACAATGGCTAATATTTTATATCTTAGCTATGTTTTGAATAGATAGAAAACATTCCCGGGCAGTGTTTATTCCATTGCTTTGAAATGTAAAATTGGTCAAAGTTTGTTACTATAGTGATATACAATAGTGCTGTTTAGTCACTATTTTGCTATGATTTACTTATCCATGCACTGTATGCATGGTGCCTCTGAACAATATGAAAATGAGAAATAATGACACCTCAAACGTTCACAAAGGAAACGTTCGACTTTGTTCCGGAGTTATTTATTTTTCATAAACATTGTTTTAAAAGCATATGTAAAGGAAATGTTGCTGTATTTTTGTCTTGTGTTTTGTTTAGAGTAGACAGTGCATTTTCACATATTAACTTATTTTCTAAACAAAATATTTTGCTGATTTTTAGCAATATTTTTTTTCTTGCTGTTTTATTCATTAATAAGGGATCTTGTAATAGAATGTTTAAAGAATAAACTAAATTTGGGGCTTAGTCTGTGTATGTAGTAGGTTATGTCTATACAGTATATGTCTCTCTGTATTTTTTTTTTTTTTTTTTTCAATAATCAACTGACTCAATGGCGACGTGTGGCACACAGCTTCATCCTTCTTTCTCTTTAAATAATCAGTGTGGCCAGAGCTCTTTGAGTCTGAACTGTGTGAAGGACAGCTGTTATGGGGCGGTTGAACCATAGCCGTGATTATAGTTGTGGAAAATCCAATGCACTTGCTCATTAAGACCACAACATCAGCATGGTCATATAGGCTACTGAAAATGGCAGAATCTCATCTAATCATAGTGCCATCTGCCATTTTTATGGAATCATGCTCATTTTATGTCTTCTCCGGCCACTGAAATACTTAGTGGTGCCAAGACTGCACTATGCTGTAATTGGAGACGTCAGCTGGAGCTTCATCTCATTTAATAATGTGTCATGATTTAAGCACTATCATCACAACAACTACACAAATACGAGTGTGATATTGCTAGTTCAGTATACTGAAAGAGTACCTTACATTTTAGACCCAGTATTGGCAATTACTTTGATTATTTTTCTCCATCATACAAGTTAGTTAAAAAACAAAACCAAAGCAGGATATGCTGCATGATATGTGTTTTGCTTCTGAAAACACATCTAAAGGAATGATTCAATAATGTGTTCCTAGCACTAATACTTATCGTCACCTACTGATATAACCATGTGACCTGCAGAAATGGTCATTGAAGAATCCTTACCACTAATGTACACGCTGACAGTATATTTATTTGTGATACAATAGAAACTCTGACAATTCCCAGTGCTGTTGGACTGTATATCAGAAATCTATATGTTGTAGTGTAAGCAGCTTTTGTGAATTGATCTGGGATCTCCTATTATATACTTGTAAAATACCTCTAAATGGAATGTAGCACTGTTGCTTTTTGCTTAAGTTTGTTAGAGCCAGGTAAAAAAAAAAAAAAAAAATCTGATTGGAGGAGAGAATCTTCCTATAGCAAAGTAATGTTATTTACAAATTCATTCACCCAGACCCATCTCAAACACAATAGCTGCAAAGCAGCCGATTATATGGTTAATTTAATAGCATTAAAAGGATAAAGTGATTCATTTTCATCCAAAATTGAAAATTGTCATCATTTTCTCACTCTTGTATCATTCTGAACCTGTACGTCTTTCTTTGAAAGAAGATATTAAGATAAATCTCTCAGCTTTCCTGCTTCCATGCAGTGAAATTCATAGTTAACCTTCTTCAAATGAACCTCTTTTGTGTTTCACAGAAATCATGCAGGTTTGTACCGACTTAAGGGAAAGGAATTGATGACAGAATTTTTATTTATTTAGATTTAATTTAATCTAACAGCAAATGCAAAATATGCTGTATTTCCATCTCCTATCTGGTGCCAGTGAAGCGGCAGCACTAGGGACAGACTGTGCAGATCCCCGAGAAGAAGTGACAGCAGATATAAAACACAGAGGAGACTCTGAGCTCCGTGCGCAGTGTCGGATCGTCTCGTTTAGCCATGCGTAACAGACGTGACGCTGACGCCGGACCCTGTAGCTTCTAAGTGTCCACTGCTTGCCACTTTCCATATCCCTTTCTAAATAGCTTAGAAAGTCTTTTTTTTTTTTTTTATCCGCTGCTCGCCTTAACATAAGTGTAGTTTATTTTACGTCGAACTTCTTAATGCATTGTAGCCGTATTATACAAGACAACTGAAATTTACCAAACGTTCACATGCAGTTACGGCGTACAAGGGCCGATGGTTAGGCCCCCCTTCTGCCGCTAGATGGCAGTAACACTATTCTGTAATTCACGTCTGAAAGACACAAGTTAAAACAGATGAAATGTACACATTACAGTATAAATTTCTTTATCTTTCTAAAATATTGTTTTCTTTAAAATGATTAAGTTTTAGTTTTCTTCACAAATGTATCACCCGAATCGGATTACATAGCGCATAGGCATACGTTATTAGGCTAGTTAAAGGTGTATATATATATATATATATATATATATATATATATATATATATATAACAAATATTTGTTTTGCTCTTTGTTATTTTTACTGCTACAGTTTTGTCAAATCTGCTGTTCATTTGTCCATAAAAAGTGCATGTTCATCTCTCGGTGACACACTTCAAAGAACACGAAACAGATGTGAAGTGTGCTCATTAGCTGATGACTGTTCCCATGCACCGAGGGATCTAGAAGAAAACATCAGGATAAGACACTTTATTTCAAGTGATTCCAGATAAACGTGAAAAAAGTAAAATACCTAGTCATTCTCCTATCGGTCTTTTTATGACAATCTTTATTCTCCTACTGTTTTTAAACGGACAGATAACTTTTCTCGAAATGCCAGGTCTATTCGTTTTTAGAACCTTTGCCAGAAAAAGACACATTTGCTGCTGAAAACTGTTGAGGGATCTTGACCAAGCCTTTTCTAAATGACAAATAACTGCAACGTGTGTACAGGAACATGCTCGATCCCGTCTGCTCATAACTAGGACTCACTCGGCAGGCTTGTCTGAGTATAGGTAGAAGATATCTATTGCATTCTGTCTTTTAAGGAAGATAACAGATTCGTATTTTTAAGGAAATTAGTTGCATATCAGAATAGCCTGTTTATACCCAATTAAACGTAGAACTGTCAAACTTAAAGAGAAGCAATTAGCGGCCAAAAAGTTTCAAATTCTCCAGATTCAGGCGGGAAGCCTAGTCTCGGCAGGTAGGTTGTAATGTCCAGTGTCTATAAAAGCTTTCATCACCAAACTGGATACCACGCGAATGTTATTAAAATCTTATAGACTGTAGGGTTGCGCCATATTTCATTTTTAATCTTTCATTTTTGACAGGAATCAACAAAGTTGTTAGTGATAGAAGTAGGCTACAGTGCGGATTACTGCAACTTGTTTAAATTTGACTAAACGTCTTAAAGAAAAGAAGACAAAAAAGAAAGTCCAGTTTTGAAAGTTATAGATGTTAAATTACTTGTAGGCTACAAAAACCTTCACGTTCCAAAGTCTGTAAGTCTATCAATAACAGCCTCGTTTTCATCCTCGTTAAATCCAATATGATGCCCAATATGAAGTGTAAGACTTTGAAGTACCATAATTCTCTCCTGAGTTTATATTCTATTTATAGTTCTATTTCTTCCTCCTTTTTTCTCTCGATTTGTTTAGGACCTTAGGACCAACTTAAGCCATTGTAAAAGCGTCCAACAGCTTCAAAATTGAGCCACTGGGTGGCAGAATGTCAAGAATTCAATTCTGTGCGAATTTAGAATCATTAAATATATTGGTTATTTGTTATAAAACCCTAAGCCTTCTAGAGTTTCTAAATTCTCTTAGAAACAAATAAACAAAGGTGGTTTTATGAAATGCTTTGCTTTTAGCCTATATAGAAATAAGTTTAAAATAAACCAAAGGAACATGCGGCGGGGCGGGGGACACCCTGTTGCGTTGGATTACTGTCCTGTTCTTTAAACATTATTTAATGGCAGTGCCGTTCAGTTTGACTAGGCTGTACATCAGCTTCTGACTCTTTCAATTTGTCTTGAGTGTCAACAGTGTTTGGACGGCGTCTGAGGCGCTTCTGTGAGGCTGGAGCGGGATCTGGTTGTGTCCTCAGCACTCTGGACAGCGCCTGCTCCGCTGCTTATACTCATACAGGCTGCCATAAAATATCAGTCAAGAAAAACATGAATGGAGCCGATATATTTCACTACTCTTGATTTACAACTGTTTCCCACCGTCTAGCGATTTGCAGTTGACTTGATAACCTCCAGTAACGCGCGGCTCATTTGCACGATCTGACATCTTTATTCATAAATAGCCCCCATTCACATCTCTGACGTTCATCTACCCTCTGACGAAACCTGCTCCTATAAGATTCACAGTAAGTTTGGCTGACTCGGGAATGTGCTGCACTGCTCTTCTCCTGAGGCGATAGTTGGGCTCTTTTTTGCACTGTTGGCAGCAGTTGAGTGGCTGATTCACAAAGGTGAGGTACTTTTATGATTAAATGAAATTTGAATTTAGTTGGCATTTTTGCCCTACCTAGCCTAAACCAGAAACATGAAATCCTCGGAATTGACCATTAAATGTTAAAATGCATGAAGTGACTGAAAGACTATAAGTATGCATTCATAATCATTTGAAATGAGTTAAATTCTTCTTTGTGTTTGGAAACAAAATGGACTGATTTTTTTGTAACTCTCCCTTGCCTGTTTAGGTCTCTTTTCCTTAGGTCTCAATGAGTTTCGGTTCTTTGGAGATACAACGACTTTAGCAGAGAGAAGATGAACATCCATGTGGAGGGGTTGGTGGCGATTGTCATCTTCTACTTGCTGATCCTTGTAGTGGGAATCTGGGCAGCATGGAAAAACAAGAATTCTGGCGTGATGGAGGGGACTGATCGCAATGAGACCATTATGGTCGGCGGAAGGGATATTGGATTATTTGTCGGCGCATTTACCATGACTGGTGAGTTTCAGAGAGAACTAAATAAAAAAAAAAGCGTTTTACTGTATGCAGATATGATATAATATGAATGGCGTTTTATTTTAACACCTTTAGTGATTTAATTATCAAACAAAAATATACTGCCTGTATAATAATGAGATGGCCTAAATTATACATAATACTTCGTTATGTAGGCCTATTATATTTTATTGTTGCATTATAACTGCAGTTTTGTTGGGTTTGTGTATTTTTTAAACATTAGATGGTTGTTTGGTTTTATATATATATGTTTTTTTTTTCATGCATGTGTTGTACAGTACATACTGGTACTGTTACTAATTATTTAATCATTTATGTTACCAATATGTTATTTTTCGACACACACAACCACACCTATTTGGAAACACTTTACAATAAAATCTCATTTGTTAACATTAATTAAATCATTACCTAACAATAAGCAATATATTTCTTACAGCATTTACAACAATTGTTCATTGATGTCACTGATGTAGTTCAAAGTGCATTAACTAATGTTTTCAGCTATAACTTTGGTTATAAATATGTTTTATTAAATTTTGAAATTAATGTGAATTAACAATGGACAATGCTTCTACAGCATTTTAAATCTTAATGTTAACAAATGTAGTTAAAAAATATACAATTATAGAAAGATATTCTTTCAAGACGAGTCAGTTTGAATCGTCCTCTCTTATTCCAGCAACTTGGGTCGGAGGGGGTTATATCAACGGCACAGCAGAGAATGTTTATCTTCCCGGGTATGGCTTGGCATGGGCACAGGCTCCCTTTGGATACGCGCTCAGCCTTGTTTTGGGTATGTTGCGTGTGTATGCAGCTTTGATAGAAACATATTTTCAGTGTTAAAGTTAGCAGAACTAGATGCAAGTATCTGTCAAACATATCATTTCTATGAATTGATTCATGTCAAGGTGGCCTTTTCTTTGCTAAACCCATGCGCTCCCGGGGTTACGTCACCATGCTTGACCCCTTCCAGCAAGTGTATGGAAAAAGGATGGGTGGTCTGCTATTCATCCCTGCACTAATGGGGGAAATGTTCTGGTCAGCCGCCATCTTATCTGCCCTTGGTAAGAAAAGAGAGGGAACTTATATCCTAGAAAGACACAATCAGTAAATTTGCAAGCACTTTCATTATTTCATTATTGAACCTACATTTCACTGCTGGTTATACTCTGTATAATTGTGTATGTGACAAATAAAAATCTTGAATTAGGACATATTCTGTAAATACTGCAGTAAAGCTTTAATTAAACATACTTTGTTTGCATCACAGGGGCCACTCTGAGTGTGATCATTGACATCGATATCAATATGTCTGTGATGATTTCGGCTCTTATTGCCATTTTCTACACGCTGGTGGGAGGACTGTATTCAGTGGCCTACACTGATGTTGTCCAGCTCTTCTGCATTTTTTTGGGACTGGTAAGGCTTCACAAAACCACACGATAAAGTCATCGAAGGTGCCATTTTCCCTCTAATTCATGTCTGCATGTCTTCAGCAGCACGTAACACTCTGTGATTTATCAAAGTGGCTGTTTGCTGTGCAGTTTTGACAGTAACGGCTCATCAACCACCCAGATACAAGCAATAGGAATAAAGAAGCAAAAATAAGAAATCTAATATTTTTCCTCCTTTGAGTTACGTATTAATGGCCTTTAATTATTTTTTATTTATTATTACATTATTCAATACAATGAATCATTAATATAACATTGTTAAACAGAATATGCAAATTTAACAAAATAATTATACAAAATTGAAAAATGTTAATGCTCAAAATCTATTTGGCTTTTTTTCACTAGCACCTGCTACAAATTGAGTATTACAATGTTATTACAATATTATATATGGTCTATTACTTGGTAATAGAGTGGAATATGTTCTCTTCATAGTGGGTGAGCGTCCCTTTTGCACTCTCAAACCCAGCTGTGTCTGACATCGGAGTGACAGCAGTGAAGCAGCTCCATGCTAATCAGACCGCATGGCTTGGGAAGATAGAAAGCCCTGACAAATGGATGTGGGCTGACAACTTCTGCCTTCTGGTGAGTGGACAACCCGCTGTAGCATGATTGGATGGAGACACAATGATTTTGCCAATGGAGAATTGTTGATTCTGAAGGGCCAAACCTAATTTCTCACTTTAGTGAACAATGCAATCATTCGTAGGGAGGAAAACTAAATAAGATCTGAGGGTGAATAAAGTGTAATACTAGTCTGGTCAGGTCACTCTCCTCCTGTAGGTTGCCATATTTAGATTAGCTTTAATGTTTATAGTGTTATAATGCACTCTTGATGTTATAAGTCTGTCTCATGCTGTCTGGTGTCTGCATTTACAATGACGTTTCTGTTTGTAGATGTTGGGGGGGATTCCCTGGCAGGTGTATTTTCAAAGGGTTCTTTCTGCCTCTTCAGCTACCTATGCTCAAGTCCTCTCCTTCCTGGCTGCCTTTGGTTGTATCATCATGGCTATTCCTTCAGTCCTGATCGGAGCCATAGGGGCTTCCACAGGTAAGACAAACCTCTGTTCTGTTTTTTTGCAAAAACGTAGCAAATCTGAATTACATTTACATGTTACATGTTATAATAATAAGAGTAAATAAAGCCTAATTACATGCAACTATCCCTTGACCAAACACTAATCCTAACCCTATAGTAAGTACATGTTGTTAACTAATATTAATTAGGACTTAAATGTACAATAACATGGTAACAATGACACCGTAAAATAAAGTGTAACCCAAATCTGTAATATTAAAATCATCATGAAAACTCCAATTTTTTTCATGGATTATTGCAGCATTTCTTATTAATAATTTATCTGTCCCCCCTTTTTTTTTTAAATACGCCCTTGTAATCTTCAGTCAACATTAACTTTCCTTCCCCCTCACTACAATCAGTTTTCGGTAACACTTTATTTTAGGGTCTCTTAACTAGTTGCTTATTAGCATGCATATTACTAGAATATTAGCCATTCATTAGTAGTAATTAAGCACATATTAATGCCTTATTCTACATTCATAATCCTACCCAATACCTAAACTTAACAACTGCCTTACTAACTATTAATAATCAGCACATAAGGAATTTATTGAGGGAAAAGTAGTAGTTAATAGTGAATAAGTGTTCCCTATTCTAAAGTGTTACCCTGTTTTCTGATGATGTCTGCACTGAACAATACTTCCTCCTCTCCTATACAATGTAATTTTAGTATAATTGATATGCTATTATAGTTTTTTTCTAATATACTGAATTATCTTTGATTTTGTTTTCATTTAAATTTTATTTATTATTAGTTTCTTTTAATGTCTATATAGTTTTATAAACATTGAATTCAGTTTTAGTTATTTTACATCAGCTTAAACTAAATGTAAATGAGAAGTGTTTCAATGAAATAAGCTTTTTTATGTTATGATGTTTTAATTTACATAAGATCACAGTAATTAGCAAATGACAATGATCCAATCAATTCCAATCAGATCCAAAATCAAGTCCTGCATTTGTTTTTTATTTTTTTGCAATCGAGAAGACGTTGCCCTTGGATAAACGTAACAATAGGTAATTGCAACTTAATTTCTTGTGGACTTTAAAAGAACAGTTCATTTATAGCATATATGCTTTTCAATAAAGAAAAAGCAGTTGCCAACAAAGTCATCTAAGCAGTTTAATTAGTCTAGATGTATAGGCTGTATCTACTTTCTGATCATTAGATCTGTTTGAGTGCAAAAAAGGGATAAGCTCACTATTTTAGGAATAAAACTTCTTAATATGGCTTACAAAAGTGATCTTAATTATATACTAATTATGTTATATTTTCTCCTCATACCACATACCCTCACCCTGAATTATTCACTGCTCAGCCAAATTAAAAATGTGCATCAAAGCATTTTTCATATTGTTTCCTGTATACCACATTTCCTTGTCCTAAAGCCTAACACCATTCTTCCTTTGAGAGTGTACTGGATTTAGAATATACTGACAGTAATTCTAATTATGTAATCACTTATTTCTGATTATTGGGGAACAGTCTGATTTGCTCTGGTGTGTTGTGGGAGGTGCTCTCCAGGCTGTATTAACCCCGGGTGGAAACCATGTTCCCTTCAGATCACTAAAGAAACGAGTAAATAACAACAGCTGGTCTCCTTCATACATTATTAACAGATTATCCATTTAACGATGTGAACCCTGTAAATATTACATCTGAGGGAGGCACACAGCACCCAGATTTGATCAACAGACTTTCAGCATCAAAGACCACAGGCAGTCACTTATTACTTTACTTATTGGGAATAACAGTCTAATCAAGCAAGTCTTGTTGCTTTTGGATTGTGAGTAAAAAGAATTTGAAATTAAATGTTTAATTTAACATGACTCATGTATGATGCGAAAAAGTAATAATGTATGCTGCTGGTTATTAGACAGTATATATTAAGTGTGTTCTACTCCACAGATTGGAACCAGACAACCTATGGGCCAATTCCTCCCATGCAGAGGGACCAGTCTGACATGATCCTACCGATCGTACTACAGCACCTGTGCCCGGCCTATATCTCGTTTTTTGGTCTGGGGGCAGTTTCTGCTGCAGTGATGTCATCCGCTGACTCATCCATCTTGTCGGCCAGCTCCATGTTTGCTAGGAACATCTACCAGCTCGCTTTCCGGCAATCGGTGAGTGCCAGTCTAATTTAATCCACTGCAAAAAAAACACTCTTTTTTTGTTTTCCAGTACAAACATTCTTGGATCAAAGAAAAAGTAAAGAAAAACAAACTTAATTTAAAAGAAAACCAAGTTTATTTTTCTTACCCCACTGGCAGGTATTTGTTCTTGTTTTAATAAAGTCACTTAATTTTGCTAATATTTTGTTTTGACAAATTTTGAATTTTATTTGCACATGTAAATGTCTTCACTGTAAGAAAAGTCTGTAAAGGAATTTTCTGTATTGATTTTGCATGTTGTTTACCTGTGTTGTATTTTTGTTGTATTGTGTTGTGTTTGGTTAAAGGCTAAAAGAAATATCTGTGAACTTAGACAATGTTCTGACTGAAAATTACCAGTACCTTTTCCATTTTTCAATTGATTTTTGTCTTAATGTGGAGTCACATTTCAGTGAAATTTTGCGGGCAAAAAAAGGTCCAATAACATAGTGATGAATGAAGCACAGCTCACTTAGAAGTCACCTTCAAAACAAGTAGCTTTCTGTTGGACAGCAGAGAGAATTTGCATGACTAAATTTAATGAAAATGTGAGAGGAAATTACTCAATTTCGCCCACAAAATTTTGCCAGGTAGCGTTTATTTAAGAACGTCTTTATATCTAAACTGGAAAACATGACAAAAATAATAAGTAAGAAAACCCTTTTTTTGTGTGAGTTGAAAAACTTGACAATTTTTAGAAATGCATGCTAATCTATGGAAAAAGAAATGCAGGGGACAGTTCACCCAAAAATAATCATAATTAACTTACACAAATGTTATTAAAGAACTGTATGACTTTTAGTCTGCGAAACACAAAAGAAGATATTTCATAGAATGTCTCAACTATTGTTGTTCATATAATGAAAGACAATGGCATCCAAAAAAACTTGTTTTTTTAGATGTATCACAAGATTAGACCCAACTGATCTTTATTGCATGAATAAAAAAACACCACTGGGTGTCAATTTTTAAAAACCTGCATATTTATCGACTTAAACAGAAATTCTCTAATTCTCATCTTATCTTTGTACTGATTTCAAGGCTTCCGACCGTGAGATCGTGTGGGTCATGCGGATCACTATTTTTGTGTTCGGAGCTCTTGCCACGGCCATGGCTCTCCTAACTGGGACCGTCTATGGTTTATGGTACCTGAGCTCTGACCTGGTCTACGTCATCATCTTCCCCCAACTCATCTGCGTTCTTTTCATCCGTGGCGCGAACACCTATGGCTCGGTGGCTGGATACATCTTTGGATTGATCCTGCGAGTTGGTGGAGGGGAACCATATCTCAAACTGCCTCCATTCATCTACTACCCTGGATGGACCATTGAGGAGAAGGTCCATCATGTGACCAAGGAGGTAGAATACTTGGTGTTGCAGAGGTTTCCCTTTAAGACAGTTTCCATGCTGGCCTCGTTCCTAAGCAATGTGGCTTTCTCATATCTGTTTAAGTACCTGTTTGAGAGTGGCACTTTGTCGGCTAAATATGATTTCTTGGATGCAGTGGTTGCCAAGCACAGTGCCGAAATAATGGACAAGACCACTCTGGTGAACAAGAACATCATTGGGCTGAATGAAATGGCCCCAGTCAAGCCAAGACTTAGTGTTACTTTAGCTGCTACCTTCATCAGGAAGGAAACCCTGACCGAAGAGGAGGACTCCAGCCCGGAGTCACTGAGTCATGAGAATGAGTAGATATCCTATGTTCAATCTTGAGAAGACTCACTATTGGTTCCATAATGTGAAGGACAAGGCTTCACCCAATAAGTAAAGAAATATCATATTTTAATTACATAGTTAATTCACTCTACACTCCTTCTCTGGAATTTCCATCACTTTCAAGATGGGAATGGGACAGCAACTGAAACTCACTGAAAATGGCAAAGAGAGAAGAAAACAGCAGTGATTTGGGTGGTTTGAGTAATATTAGGAAAAAAACTGTTTTGATGGTGTTAATTACGCTGAGAAGCTCTTCGACTCCTGTCGGTATGTACAAACCCTGAGTGACTCTCCTATCCCTTCTAAAGAAAATGTTGAGATACTGTGATAATCCTTGGGAAATAATACTGTGATAATCCTTGGGAAATAATCATATTAAAAAAGGTCAACCTGGATGACTTAATTTCTTCTGTAGAACATAGAAAAAAATTCTCTTTTTTTCTTCCATACAGTCAAAGTCAATAGACTTCAGTGTTCTCTTGGACCTTATTGACTTTCATTGCATGGACAAAAAAAGCAGTTGAAACATCAAGTCAAACATAAATGATGACAGTATGTCCATTTCTCTGTGAATTATCCATTTAATATCCTAAACCTGGACAAATAACAGTCCAGATTTGAAAAAGAAAAAAGAAAACGTAACACGGTGATTATAATATATCCAATTATAGCTATACATTAATAAATAATAGGTGTAAGTTCATGTGTCATGCCATTACTTACGTCAAACTCCCATGATAGATATTAGTGCAGATTATCCTATCGTCCTATCATAAAAATCTAATGTAGCTAAACGATTATAAACTGTTTCATAAACATGTAATTATATAACAAGTGATGTGCTTCCCATCTACCTTTAACAACTGTGACATAAGTGCACATGTGGCAAATATCTTTTTCATGTTCATAGTGCAATATTAAGAAGGAAAACAAAGAACATGGAAAATATACAGTATATAATCTTGTAATCGCCTTAACTAGCTACATTGATTAGATTGGGGTGATTGGACAGTATGCAAACCCGGTTCGTCACTTTGTTGTACGGTACTTGAAAATGAATGTAGCTGCAAATGATTTACCAGATGTAACAAACCTCCCGGGGTCTGTGCTGTTATTTTTTGTGATTTGCAAAGTCATAAGTATGTCAAAAGAAGTCATTGTACCTGGTTTCAGGATGAGCCAGCTGCTGTGTTATTTTGTTGGCTTTAGCGATACAGAAATGTGTGTGATGTGTGTATTTATATTCCAATGAATATAATTGTCCAGTATTCCACTAAAATGTAAAGTGTCACTTTACCGTTCTGTATATATACATATTTATTTGAACGAGTTGGAGCTAGCTACACAAATCTATATTTATTTATTAATTGTGGCCTACAGATTAAACATAGGATTAATCAAAGATAATAAATTTTATTGTTAAGACTTTCGTAGTTGTGTATTATTCGAAAATAATACTTTCCACAAAAACTGTAAGCAATTAAGCGTTTTCCATTTTGTTTAAATTCATAAAACTCCACAAAGTGTGTTGATCTTTTTGTTCTCGTTTCTGATAGCAAACTCATTTTCTAAGTCTTACGCCATTTCGCAACCCCAAATGATCTGCAGACTGCAGCTGTTACGAACAAGCGCGTGTCTGAAAACGTGACAATTTATGACGTTAACTCTCTTCAACTTCCAATGTCACAGTTGAGAGACAGCACTCTAAAAATAGCCAGTGCGTTATTTACATTAAGTGCTCTGCTGGTCTCAGTGGGGCGGGGCAGGGGTAGTTGGGTGAAAAAGGCGGAGAGAAGTGAAGATGGGGGTTGGGCCGGGCATCTTATGCGTATTTTCATAGACTGCGTCAATGTCTTGGGGGTGGTGTGATGACGCTGTTCTTGCCCCACCCAACCATGTCCCGAGCTTGTCCTCCATTTTGTTCTTGCTGTCCAAAATTTAATCCCATTACATCGTTTGCGGCTCGATATGCCAGAGATCCCATTCA
The DNA here is from genome assembly GCF_936440315.1 of Barbus barbus. NCBI lineage: Eukaryota > Metazoa > Chordata > Actinopteri > Cypriniformes > Cyprinidae > Barbus > Barbus barbus. Next base: position 17,104,559 of record NC_136735.1, on the reverse strand, counting down.
CAAAAGAACAGCGAAGAGCACTTGTGGTGATTAATAATCACCGCAATGGGGCGGTACTCTTAGCTTTGCCAAAAGTCAAGCCATTTTTATCCTTCCAACTGAGGAAGCATCTGCGGCCATCTAAGGTGTCTGGAAAAAACCTCACCGACAATTTACTCACGGTTTGGACAGCTTTCATGGTTAGCAATTTAGTTGTCGATGCTCGTCCGAGATGTTCGTTTTAGCTTTCTTCATATGTGGGCGGTCTCTAGTTTTCTTGGTGATCACGTCTCTGCTCACAAATCAGTAATGAAATGCTTGAGGTTCAAGAATCTCAGCTGAAATATGGTGCATCTAATTGAATCAGCCTAAGTGAGGGACATTTGTCCTCTCTCATGGTTCAATCGATCAAATCTCCCACAACAACGGTTAGGAGCGCAGCCTGTGACGGAAGCTATAGCAGGCAGCGTTCATCACGCCCGTCATTATTTATTTGAACAATTTCCTTTAGTGTAAATCAGCAACGGATATAGATCATGTAGTCTTTTATTAGTACTACTTAAATGAATGAGAAAACAACCTCAAAATACAAAGCTTCAAAAACCCCAACTGCACCAGTGAGAATTTCCTTTTATTTCTATTCTTCGTTAAGTGGCTACATGGTCCCCAGTGTACTGTAGAAGACTATCTTTGGGCATGCCTCCTCTGCAGCCTCAGCTGTACCTCTCTTAATGGCAGAGTCTTCATGTATCTATCAAGAAATCATCTGCCTATTGAAGGAGGCAGGTGTAATTAGATTGGCTCTCATTAAACCTGAGGGAATAATTGGGCATGCTGGGAAATATAGTTTTGGGCTTTACCAGAAGACAGCAGGTATAATGTAATGAGAAAGATAAGTCTACATATGAGGTGAAATATTAGCAAAGAATCACTTACTTTTTGACTTTCCTAAACATTTGTTTTCTTTGTAACAAAAGAAAATGTACTATATTTTTTTATTTAAGTAAAAATCATAGATTTGGCCACTTTTTTAAACTGTCATTATTACATGTTACATAGTAATAACAGTAAATTATGCATTATTACTAGCAACTAACCCTAAACCAAACCCTATAGCGGGTATATGTTAATTAATATTACTAATTTGTGTAATTATATTGTAACAAGTACAACATACAATAAAGTGTAACCAAAGAATTTTGTATCTAAGTGACAATAAAAAGCAAAAAAAAATAATACTTATTGGCCGTTTGCATCACAAAAATTATTCAATCATGGTGTTAAGACAAATACTGTCGGTGCTCAGAATAACAGTAATTCATCATAATATAAAGGAAACTGTGCTGTTGTTTTCAATTATTTCAGCATTTTTTTTTATTATTATTATTATTTATACGTTTGGATGTTTTATACACTATTTATGTGTAATTGGGAGCAGGTGTTGATATTTCTTGGTACCAACGTTTGGAAAATCAGAAAATTTGTCAGGAACGTAAATCAATGAAACGTGTTAGAAACACCTGTTATGATCCAAGTTTCACTAATGAAATGTGGTGTTTCATCATATCACATGCTTTTTATCAGTTTTGCACGGGTGCGTCCTATTCCCGCAGACCAAACATCCTTCTGCTCGTTTCCGACAGCAAAGTCATCTGTGGTGACAAGAAACCTCTGTTTTTGACATGAGGCGACTAGAACAAGCGACCCTGAGGGCACATCAGTATCAGACATGGCTGTCAGCAGTAGAAGCATCTGCTCCATGTCCTGCTGGCCGTATACTCCACCATTTAAAAAAAGCCTAAATTTGGCAAGTGGGTTTGCTTTTGGAAAGTCAATCTCTAGCGTTAGCTTTCCAATAGTCTTGGTCACTTAGCTGGTGCTTTCAGATCAATTCAGACAGGTTGATGTCCCTAAAAAGCTAATATATGTGATTGTTTTGAAATATCAATATCTGAAAGAAAAGCTATGAATTTAAAGGACCCAGAGGAGAAATACAGGCATTAAAATGTATCACTCCTCAGGGATCACTTTATTGACTTATACTTCCCCTCTCTTCCTCCATGTCTCTCTGTCTCTCAAATCTCTGCCGACCAAACTGTTGTATGATAAAAACCTGCCACAACCTCTTCCACTGACTTTCTGATGAGACAGTTTCTAAGCTTTTCTCTGCAATCCTCCCAGCTGACAATCACATGGAACTGTCGCACATGACTTGTGTTACATAAAACAACAACAACAAAAAAAGACTCTTTCACAAACCACAAACCCTGAGGCAACGTCCCAAAACTCTTTATTTCCACTGTCAGCCACAACGTCTGTTCAAAGTCTTACTGGCACAACACTGAAAATGACTTTCTAAAGAAATCTCTAATGTGGAAAAACATAAATATTGTAAAATTACAACAGGACATTAAAACAACAAAATAATATGCAATATTGGACACTGCAGCATTGGACACTACTGATTTTCAGTGTATGGATAACAATAATAATAATAAGGGACAAGAGGTATGAAGACATTTAATAACAGTTGTCCTGCAGACTCATGCTGCCTTCACGTGAAACTTCCTACTTCCCACTTCTGACGTCGTAATCATGATTTTATTGTATTCAGGTGCTTTGTTGTTGGAAAGAACAGAAATCATGGTGGACAGCCTATTCATTCTTGCCTGTTTCTTTGGCAATTTTTATTAAAGCAAAAAGGTATAGATTAGAGGACATTTAGTCAATATCCAAAAGGTTTTGAATAAAATGTATCATGCCATTATAAACACTCAACACATGTTCAATGTTCAATACATATAATATGCATTAAATGGTTATTAACATACGTTAATGTACATGACTGTAATGGTAGGAGAAAGCAATGTAGATGTTGTGAGAAAAACAAATAAAACTTTACAGTGCTACTACTATGTTTCTCTCCTCTGCCATATTTAAAAATGTATGGCTCGTCCAACTCAGAAACTCAGGTATCAGGTATCTCAGAGTTTCCCAGTTGTAAATAAGACTAGGGGAGGGCATTCACGTCCAATTAACTCGTATGTACAATAGTTCCAATAGCACGTGAAGGGAGCATCAAGTTCCAACCCTGCTTCAACACACCTGTCTGTAATTAAATAGCCATGAACAACTTGATTAATTGGTTAATGTGTATTAGGGTTGAATCTGAACTCTGCTGTATGGTAGCTCTCCAGGAACAGGGTTGGAGACCCCTAATAAAGACATTTGTTGATACAGCAATTTACTACAGAACTCAAAATGGGCGAGGTCTGAAAAGGATGACATAGAAAAAATGAGGTATTCTTTGATTCGGTACGCCATTTCTAATCTTATTTCATGTCAGTTGTTCAGAAGTTACAAGCAGAAATGTACATTTTTATATCTAGAGACAAGTAGGTGGCACTGTGTGAAACTACTCATGCTTGTTATAGCACACTCCAAGTTTGGTCATTTGTTGCGGAGATATAGCCTCATGTCCATTTTTACACAAACTTCGTTAAATTTGTTAACATGCTTTATGAAAATGGTTTGGCATATCAAAAAGCTTTTCATATCTTTTTTCCCAGAATGCTCTGAAGATTATCAAAGCCAATTTTGATGAAAATTGGACAAACCATCTAGGACGAGTTAGAAAAAGTAAATTTTTCACAGTTTTGAACTGTGAAAAATCTTGACCGTAGAAATGTAAATTTTGGTATGTATTCGACTCAAAAAATTATTAGCAGAAATATGAGTGCAAATTTGGCCTGTTGGTGCTAGAGAGAGTTAGAGACTGTCCTGGCTGATTAATATTGAGACTGTCTTCTATCTTTGTGCCAAATTTCATAACTTTCCTACAAGTGGTTCTATGGGCTGCCATAGTAATAAAAGCACTTTTCAAGATATTTTTCTAGATATCTTTTCCACACAAGAAAGTCAAACATATCTGGAACAAAATGAGGGTAAGTAAATCATTTTAAATTTTGGATGAGCTAAAAGTTTAAAACAATACAGCTTCTTTTGCGCATAAACTGCATGTTTATACTGTCATCTTTTGTTAAATTAAATATCATTTTATTAGATTACATATGAAATCTGTTCTGACTAAACTCTACTAAAATGACAGATTCATGGAGTTTCTTTGTTTTGGACCACAAGACAGTGAAATAAGTGTGCAATTTATTTATTTGTTTGTTTTTCAGTTTTTAGGTAGAATATAATTAATTTCAGTTTATTTGTTTTTGCATTTAATTCTTATTTAAGTGCATAAAGTGATAACAACCCAGATTTTTATGATGTAGCAGATTCCTTCCATCTCTGACGTAAAAGTATATTATCTCATCTCTTTCTTTTACTCTCAGCCAGCAGGGCGACTCAGGACTATTTATGTGTTCCTTAAGTGATGGCCTCTATAATGTAATTGCTGGACATCTAATTGAAAAATGGAGGCAGCCAAAGAGAGAGAAGAGGGCGGAGGGGAGGGAGGGAAAACAAAGAAAGAAAGGGGGATAAAGGGATGAAGGGATAACGGAGAGAGGGACTAATTTAGAAAGATAGAAATATAGAGCAAGTTAGACAGACGAACATAAAGGCACGTGAGTACACACACAAATACACACCCGCACTCCACCGGCTCTTATTTCTCTCAGTAAGTCTCAGTGGTTCTAGATTATATGAGTGGGCCTTTATCTCATCCCCTTTAGCAAAGCCAATAATTGCAGCGTGTGACACATACAGCACAGTGCAGTCCCTGCAGTACATGGCAGAGGAATGAGACAGGGCCAATTCCACAATGCTCAGCTATGGCCTCAGAGAAACACAATCTGACACGAGATCTATAAAGAGCCATTTAGTAGCTGAATGAACCTGATTTATCAAAATTCTCTAGTTAAGCTCTTTATTAATGACACTATTAGTTTGTCTGATTAAACGTCAGCCAAGCACACCTCTTATTGTAGGTCACAATAGGTCATTGATGCACAGAAAATCATATAGGGCCTCACTTGCACAGATTTGATTAAATCCATGCCAACACTCATATTTGTAAAAACTGCCTTTAACGTTGAAAAGTGCTTAGCGTCACGTCAGGGTCTGAGCAGACTACGCACTTTTTCTTGTTCGAGTCCTGCAGGTTTTTGGAAATGTAAGCTGTTCTGCATATTTGAGAGATGATTGTAAGATCAAATTTAGGATGTTTTCTGTGCAACATTTTATAAATGAGGCCCAAAAAAAGCACACATTTTGGCCATAAGAGTGTACCCAATAGGAAAATCATTTAATTACTGTAATTAAGGACAAATTTTTATTCCACATTGAATACACGTGAAAATATATATATATATATATATATATATATATATATATATATATATATATATATATATATATATATATATACACACACACACAAATATATATACACTCACCAGCCACTTTATTAGGAACATCTTGCTAGTACCAGGTTGGACCTCTTGGCTTTCAGAACTGCCTTGTAAATCCTACACATGGTGGCATGTGAAATTCCCAGCAGTCTGTGAAATGCTCAGAGCAGCCTGTCTGACACCAACAAACATACCATGTTCAAAATCCCCTAAATCACCTTTCTTCCCCATTCTGATGCTCAGTTTGAACTTCAGCAGATCATCTTGACCATGTCTACATTCCTAAGTGCATTTAATTGCTGGCATGTGATTGGCTGATTAGATATTTGATATTACATATTTGTGTTAAGTGTATATGCATAATGTAGGCTCACTCTTGCTTGTTTTGTTTTGATTTCTACATGTATTATGGGTTATTATTATTATTATTATGCATAAGTTTTATATTTTTTATATTCTAAAGGAAATAATAATAAAAGATCATGACAAACTACTTGTATTGCACAAGCAAACAAAAAGTCATTGACAAAAAAATTTTTGTTATTAACATATGCACTTTATTGGTTATGCGCATCTATAAAATGCGCATCTATAAAAGCTGGTCAAACTTTGGATTTGAGGTAGAATTAATGATTTACAGCTGGATTATTTTATTACCATGTTATAAGATAATATATATTTATAATATATAAGATGTTATATATTGCTTCTATTGTCCTCATTTGTAAGTTGCTTTGGATAAAAGTGTCTGCTAAATGTAAATGTAAATATGAATTGATATACAACCATCATGTCTCTTAGATAACACCGGTACTGAGCATTCATCTCTTATCTTATATTCCCTTTCACAAGCCACAAGACAAAAAGTCCTGCGAAGCCAGTACTTCCTCTTGCTTATGTGCATACGCACGCACACACGCACACACACACACACACACACACACACACACACACACACAGCTTAATTCAATAGTAGCAGCACAAGATCTCAGAAGAGTCCTTGCCCTACTCTTGTGAGATCCCTGTGCTGGGAACACAAAGAAAGCCCCTAAAGGCAACAAGCAGAATCCATGTGCTGCTATTCAACACTCTGTCGCGTATCACTCAGACGGGAGAGGGAGGGCCATCTGAACATATTCCAGTCAAACATGAAGCTTTTGTGCTGTCTGAATGCTCCAAACTTTGACCTCTTTAGAACAAGACAAGGGCTTTTACCAGTGATTTGCACTTATACTCAAAAGACACAAGACAGGCTTCCATAATATTTACAACCACCAACACTTATTTCTAAAATGGCTAGTGCACCTTGAAGTTTTTCAGTAGTAGTGGATATGACGCACTGAGAACACTTAATGAGAACATCCTTAGGGTTATTTCCCTTCATTGGCATGCTAGGCCACTCTCTCGGGGCAGAGAAAGCGTTGCGGGGTGTGTATGAACTTGCATATGTGTGTACAGAAGCTTTTTACTGAGCTGTACTCAGGCCAGCAGATCCATTAGCACTGATTGAAAAGTGAAGGGGTTCAGCTGTAACCCTGAGAGAAGGTGAACAGCCCAACCATTAAGAATGCCTACGAGAATGAAGACAGTGGGCATGGGAAAAGATGGAGGAAGCAGGAGGTCAGGGTTCAAATATACTAAAAGTCACGATAGGTTGAAATAATACATAAGATAAATTGTTTAAGCATTTATTCTTTTGGAACGTTAGACATATGATGTATGCATATTAACAACAACATGTATATAGTCATCATATTTTCATATTTACTGTAATTTAAATGATTTGTATAGCTTTTCACAATACACTGTTTCAAGGCAGCTTTACGGGGGGGGGTTTTCTTGGTTTTTGTTTTTTTTTGGTCCTTTAATAGCACATTTGCAAAATTCTCTGATGATGATATTATTTATTAAACACTGCTACTAATTATTATTATTATTATTGTTGTTGTTATTATTTAATAAATAGTATTAAATTTTATTGTAATTGTTAAAATTATTGTTATTGTTTATATTGTATAATTAAGTTATAATAATAATAAATATTGTTGTTGTTTTAACTAATTATAAAAATGTATATAAAATACATTACTGTATAATTACAATTGTACTGTAAAATTAATTAAAAATTAATAATTATAATAATGAAATACAAATCTATACCATTATTGAATTAAATTGCAGCCTTTGACTTGATAATATGATAATTCATTAATCATTAGAGTTTCATCGACTCACAAAGCCCTTTTTGGGAAACCCTGGTATAACACATAGGTCTGAAAAGTCTGAAAAATATCCGGTTGTCAAAGAATCTGATGTGAGTTTAACATCTTCCAAATTTAATTAGTTGTCATATAGGGTACAGCTTTAATTAAATTGGTAACATCTTTGATTTCAGACAGAATTTCTGTACACAACGAGTGTGTCGTCCAACAATCTACTCCCCTCAGCTCCCTTGGGCATGAGGAATGACATCTAAATATAGCTCAAATACTCCAATGCACCTCTCATTACCATCAGTCTCATTTTGATGGCCCCTGTTCTACAAGAGAGAAAGGATTTCAAGACATCTAAAGTAAGACACACAATCAGAAACTGTTTATTTAAAGGGATAGTTCACCCCAAAACTAACATCCTTTACTTGGATAATGTTAGGCAGGATGTGCATGCTGCTCTTTTTAACACAATGAAAGTGAATGGTAACCTTGAGCAGTCAATGGCAAAAGAAAAAGTGACAACAAACACCATAAACGTATCATAAAAGTATGATTCATATACTATGTTCCAAGTCTTCTGAAGAGATATGATCACTGTGTTTGATGAAGTGAACTTTGAGTCATTATTCATTGAAAATCCTCCCAAAGTCATGCAATCTGAATATGCACATATTGACATTTGGTACATTATTATCAGCTAGGAGAGACACAATGAGATGAATTTTTTTTTGTTGTCAAACCTGCATGAGAGCATTTTTGCATGTGTTCCCATTTTGTGTAAAGGCGAACGCTTTCCTCACTCAGATTTTGGGTTCAGTGGGCTCATATTGGATTTGCTGCATTGAAAGAGAGATGTGATTTCTATGTGAGATGTGCTTTAAACATCACTTACTGTTATTGACAAAATGGCTATTTTTTGCTTGCAACATTTTGCAACTATAACTGTATCTTATTAAGTGTTCCTTTTGACTTTAGGGTTACACTTTATTTTGATAGTCCACTTGAGACATTCTACTAAATATAAGTATCTTTGTAATTACATGTCAACTACATGTCAACTAATTCTCATTCATTTGCAACTACATGTCTACTAACTCTCAGTAGGGTAGGTTTAGGGTTAGAAGAATAAGTTGACAAACTTGCAAAGTTTCTCATAGTCTCATAGACCCATCAAAATAAATTTTTAGAAGATATTAAGCAGACACTCTACTAATACTCTAATGACTGCTAGTTGACATGTTTGAAAGTTACTTACTGTTAGTAGAATGTCTAAAGTGGACTATCAAAATAAAAGTGTTACCGACTTTAGAAAGAAATATGCAATACTTTTATAGTACCTTTTTGAGCAGTCCTGGGTTACCATTCACTTTCATTGTATTGTAATGGACACAGAAGACATTTTGCTCACCGCTAAACCATAGGGCAAAATAATACATAAAATATTTGTTGTGGCCAAAAAAAACAAAATGTGTATATATATATATATATATATATATATATATATATATATATATATATATATATATATATATATATATACACATTTTGTTTTTTTTGTTTTTTTTTGTAAATGTATTTTACATAATATTATATGTCCAGTGGCAATTTACAATATGTACTTTGCGATGCAAGAAAATACATTTTAAATGTTAAATATATATATTTGGAAAATAAGAAATACATTTAAACATATTTCTGCCAATTAATTGCATTTAGATTGAAAATATATATTTTTAAAAATGATTAAATTAATACAAGTAAATATAAGTAACTAAAACGTATTGAAAATATATTTATGTAAATTTTATTAATGTATTCGTCTGAAATATATATAAACATACATCTGGAAATATATTTTAAATGTTTCATTTAGGGTTCCACAGCAAAACGATGATCAATCTGGTTTAGTTTTTTATTTTTTTAGTTTTTTATTCCATAAAGGTCATTTTTAAAGCATTAAAAATCTACAGTATATATGTAACGGTGCACACACGAGGAGGATACAGGAACACGCAGACGAGGAGTAAACTCAAAATAAAGGTCTTTAATGAATTCAAACAAGGCAGGGCAAGACGAGGCAAGGCTGACACAGACAGGAACACCGGGGAGTAACGAGTAGACCAGATGAAATCTAACAGAACAGACAGGACTTAAATACAAGGGATAATCATAGATAATGAGACAAACACAGCTGGACAAGAATAAACTAATGATCACATTAAGCAAGGACAGGAAACAAACCAAATATGGACACAAGAGACGGAAACACATGACACACGACAGAGGACTGACAATATAGGGTTTCTGCTGTTTTTGTTTAAATCACTGTGTTGCTTCAGCAGTTTAGACTCTAAAATGCCAAGACTCTCATGAGAAGTGATGGAAGTTAATGTAGCGTGACTAACATCTCCCAGAGAGCGAAAGAAGGAAGGTATGAAAATACCACCTATAAAATACTGCAGGAAAACAACCAACGCTTTAAATAAATATTTTAAGCTTCATAGGGGACTTTCTTGCACCTTTTCTCAAATCTGACAGTTTGTGCTAATGAAAGCACATTTATATTTGCTTTTCTTTGAGAACCTGTCTCAGGGTATACTTGCCTATTAGTTACGAGACTATACATCAAATTACATTCTCTTCTTTTATGCTGTGCTCTCAACCAGCCGAAGCAAAACTAAATGGTAGGCATAACTTAGCCCAACCAAAACACAAATACGTACACACACACACACACCCTGATTTAATGAGGACTCATTTACCTCCACGCCACCACGGAAGACAGACAGAGGAGATGCAGAAGAGGAAAGACAGATAAAGAACTGAAAATGTCAAGACTGATTAGACTTTCATATGTCTCCAGTAACACATAAGACTGGATCGCATCCTGAAGGAGACACTCTGTGCTGAAATTAACAGGCATCTCCAAGTGGCAGACATCAGGGGAAAAAGGCTCTTTTCTCAAAGGGCAGAGGTCAATAGGACTTAAAGCCAACAATAAAGGTTGAATACACTGTCAGTGTGAAATAGTAGGATGATATTTGTAACTGAGCGAGCTGTAATTCAAAGGGCTTTACTGAACTTCAGTGTCTTCTGTGTAGTGAGGCTTCATTTGACAAGCATGCATCAATGCTGCCCTCTGCTTTATGAGGATAGAATATAAGGATGATATTTTACACAAGCAAACTGGCCTGGCGAACATATTTAAATCTGCGCTATAAAATCAGGGTACGTCCAGCTGAGCCCTTCTCAGTATTTTATGGCTTCAGACACTGTCAGAACACAATAGAATAGAATAGAATAGAATAGAATAGAATAGAATAGAATAGAATAGACATTAGGACACAAAACTGCGACAAAATATGGAACATGAGCATCGAACATGCAAACATCATGACTGTTTTTTGTCTAAAAACCAGAAGAAACACACCACGACTCCAGCAAGTGGTTGCTTATGCATGACAGAGCTAGACAGGAAATCACAAACAAATTTATGGGATTTTTTGCATTTAAATGACAAGGGTTTGACTGGGAAAAACAAACCATGACGAGCGGAGAGGGGAAGACTGACATGTTGATATATCAGGGCAAAGAGCTACATTAAAATTCAGCCCGCAGTCCAATGTGCCACCTGACAAAAGCATTTGATAGACAGTTTAGAGGAAGAGGGCATTCTGTGAGTTTTTAAAGGACTGCATTGTTGATCTACAATTGGTTGCTGCTGAGCAGTGAGCCTTCTGTACAATTTATTTTCAAGGATCATAACAAACAATGTGAATATTTGATTTAAAACACACATGAAAGCACACATGAAATCTAGTGATTTGAGCTTCTACACTAATATCTTCACATCATAACCCATAAATTGGGTGTATACACTTAAGTGAATTATAAAACAGAACAATGTTAGAAAAATAGCATTGCAATATAATAGCATATAATTATAGTAATTAGTTATATTAATTAACTACATTGTAAAATAGCTATTATAAAACATTTATTATCATAAATAAAATTGCAATAATAATTATGGTTAAAATAATAGCTATAATAAGTATAATTAGTCTACTGTAGCTTTTTTAATTATTAATTTATTTAATAGCTATTGATGAAAGACTTGATTTAATTATATTCCTGAAACAACAAATATTATACTCAAGAAAATCTATGAATCTTCTTTAATAGCTATTGATGAAAGACGTCTGATTTCTATTCGTAAAATTCTTTGTTAAGATTAAAATATTACATTAATGGCATGCATTAATAGCATCTTTTTCCTATTATTATTATTATTATTACTAACTATTGATAAAATACTTCTGAACTATATTACATTTTATTGTCAAAATATTATATGGCTCTAAAATCATTGTGTTCCTTTCGTTTTTCATTGTTTCAGTCCAAATTAACTCCATAAACTGTCATTGACTAGACTTTATATGAAAAGCCAGACTGGTAGAAGGTGATTCATTGACTTATCATTATGTTTACAAATGAGGCTGTCAGTGTGTATGGAACAAACCAGCTGCTGAGAAATGAAATCAATTAGAAAACAGTATAGGAGTCTTGCAGCTCGTTTGATAAATTGCCCTAATTATATATATTATATATAACACTTCAGGATACAGACTTTCTTTAAAAAAAGACAACACTTGTGTCAATATTATAACATCAGAACTCAATGCATGAATAATTATAGCCAAAATATCTGAGCATCAGGCTTTAGCTGTTAAAATTATGAATATTAAGGTCTGCCACCAAACTCAGGTTATTTAACAATATGAGTAATGTACCACTAAAACAAATAGCTAATCTGTAGATGACCTTCATTATTTCCGACTCACTAAATGGCTTTTTTTCCTCCACTTCAATACAGGAAATGATGTGGAGGCGTAACAGAAGGAAATTTAAAGTTTAAGTGCTACATGCTCAGTCTATCCACTTTAACGGACACCATCCAATGAACAAAAAACATCACTGTGATATTCATCTACACTGATGCCCAATTATCTGATTCTCCAAACAGTGCCTGACCTTTCCTAATAGACAGAAAGACATGGGATCAATACTGCAACTCTCACACAGATGCCCTGCTAACATGTATCATGAAACTACTCCACTCCTGTGTCAATCTCAGCAGAATGACATCATGCATAGCCGAGATGAAGGCAGCTGTCAAATGAAGTGTGCTTTCTTCCGACATATCAGGGTTGCATGCTCTATTTTTAACCGTCAGTGGTTAAATTCTGACACAGAGTGGTCTCAGAATTGCTGAGCTGAATCAAAAGAGATCGACAAGTGAGCAATGATGTGTTTGCACAAGTCTGTCAAGTACATAAATGTAGCTAAATGTACTGTAGCCTACGGTGTATTTAGGATCAGTTGTTGACGTGCATAGCAATACCACATCAGCCACAAGGGGGTGAACTTGCACTGTTTTTCCTTAGCTACATGAGCCATGAGATGAATGTCAAATAAATAGATAAATAAACAAATAAAAGCCACTGCAGCAAGTCAGAATTGCTTAATAATATGCTCTGAAATCTCCATTTGTTTTGATAGTTGTTACTGAGAGGAAGAACATATTCTGCTATTTTGAGATATTCTTCCAATGGTTTGGTAGAAAATGAAAATGGAGAGGATAGTATAACAGATCATTTAAAAAGCCAGAGCACCGGTTGTTTTCTTTCTATTCTTGTAATAGTTTACCCTTGCGTGTAAAATGCAAATTTGTCTAAATATTTAGGCCTAGTTTTTCTCTCAGTTTTGCTTGAAGGCATGAACTGTAGCAAACTGAGATGAAGGAAATGCTTTATAAATAAAGAGCGGTTTCCCATCTGCCCAAAATCGTAAGTGTGTCTCAGTGGTCTGATGATGGAGAACTATTCCCACACTCCAGCACACTGAATGGGCCTTCTGGGAAATTTACGAAGAGCTTCTTTAGGAGTCAATGATGTGTGGACTGTTCTCTAGACAGCGTTTTGCATTTTGTTTATAAAATGTTTTGCTTTCAGGAGACTATGGCTATCTAGCATATGTGTTGCACTTCCTGAATCTGAGAATTCTGAGAATCTAGTGTGCTTTGTTTTTGTTGTTCTGAAGGGTTAACTGTAATTTTGATATGTATGTAAGTGTCTAATGTAAGCCTAATTTTTCACTTTTAGACAGTTACATTTCCCTCTATGAAAAAGCATTTGGGATTATTAAGTGTTATTATAGCGTTAATTTGGTAGAATACGTTTCAAAGTCAGTACTGCATTTAATAATCCCAGAGAATCAAAAAAAAAAAAAAAAAACTGTCTATAAAAAACAAGCTGTCGAACCCAATGGAAAAATTGACTATTTGGGATTTTTATGTAGGGAGCTCCCCCTACTGCACCAAGGGTGTACAGTACACTGTTGATCTTATAAATGGAGCTCAGATTATTTCTAATGACTGTTAGCATTGCAGAGTTATAACTTTCTATTTTTTTTTTTTTGTTTGTTTACTATTTATGAAATTACTACTATTATTACATGTCTATTACTGACCGAGAATCCAGCGAGATGCTTAATCCAGCAGCTTCAATTTCGGATGCAGAGGTAAACACATTCCAAGAACTGCTTCTCCTCGTTGCCCACCAGATGTCGCTAGAAGCTTTGCTGTCATAGACATTGAGCTGTGTGTTTCCATTATCTAGACGTTTTGCATAAAGTAAATAAAAGGTTACAGGTATGCAATGTATGTATGCACAAATGTTCCATACATCCACAGGGCAAAGAAAAAATATAGCTATATAATAAAATAAACCTTTGTGCTTTGATCTACAGCTAGGCAAATTTCACTGGTTCAGTCGTCAGTGAATATTTAAAGGAGGGGTACAATGTTTCATGCATTCAGAGTTGTTTACACTGTTAAAGAGTTAGATTCTCATGCCAAGCATGGACAAAGTTTTTTTTTTTTTTTTTTTTTTTTTTAAATGGACGTATAACAGAGTATTTCTGTGCCAAAAATCTCACTTCCCGGTTTGTACAAGTTTCGGATAGTTTTCTTCAATCGTGGTTCTTGCTGACGTAAAGGACGGTGGAACTCCTTATATGGGCATTTCTTCCGGAAGAACGCGCCTGTGCACGCATCGACCAGAGCCAGAGCGCGCAAGGTCTCTAAAGAAGAGTGGTTTTGGTTGTAAGGGAAAGATAACCTTGTTCAGCTTCCTAAAAGAACCCGCCATTACATGAACAGTGGATGCAGTTTGTTTTTCCTGGGGGAGTTTCTCAAGTGTGTTTGTTGACAAACGTATTATAAACAAGGCCCAGTTCGCTTGAATTGCACATCGTTTAATACTGAAAGATGGAGCCGTCCCAGCTATAAAAGCTCCCGGTCATGATTCAGAACTGCAGATGGTAAGTGAAACGGCATCAAATGTTTGTGTTTTGTTGGTGATCGGCGCAAGTGCTCGTCACTCTTTAGCTCCGCCTACAAGGCACGCCTCCATGAGCTCGGCTTTTTCCGGAGAGAATCGTAAAGCTGTATCTTTCTTTTATTAATATGATAAGACTAAACACTTTTTGGAGATATGAAGGATGCAGTACTACTCTATGTACTCAAGATTAACATGAGATTGGGTGAAACTGTGTGTTAAGTCCCCTTTAATGAAAATGCAACTTTTATAGACTATACTCGTCTTCAAACTCACATTAAGGCAACACCTTTAATACAAGTGTATTAAGTAAGTGTTGCCTTAAGGAATTTGTGTTACACCTCTGTATTAAGGAATTTGGTTACACTTTTATTTTAAGGTGTCCTTGTTAAGGCCAATTCACACCGCACAGACAAACGCCAACAAACTAGTCTGTTGGAGTTTGCTGGATCAGTGTGTTACCCCTGTTGGCGTTGGTTGGAGTTGGGTTTCACCAGACTGGACATAGATATAGAGTTGGTCAGTGTCTGTTGGTGCAGTGTGAACATGACAGTTATTTTCCATAAGATTCTAAATCCAACGGCCAACTTGTTTGTTGGAGTTTGTTGGCCTTTGTCTGTGTGGTGTGAATTGGCCTTAACAGTGTAATTATACATTTATGTACTGAGTAATATTAATTAACTACATGCACTTACTATATGGTTAGGGTTTGTCTTAGGGTTACTTGCATGTAATTATGCATAATTTATTGTTATTACAATAATAACATGTAACGTGTAACAAGGACACCTTAAAATAAAATGTTACCAGAATTTTATTGGTTACATATTTTACAGTATCCTTGTCATGTTGCATGTACTTATTAAAGTAGCCTAATAACAATACATTATGCATAATTACAACTTACCTTAACCCTAACCTATAGTAATGTTGTATAATTACACTGTAACAAGGACACTTTAAAAGAAAAATAAATTAGATTCTGCAATATTTCTTTGTGAGCAATCAAAATAATACATTTGTTGCGTCAGTCATATGGAATCCACTTTAAAAATGCTTCCATTGGAACATTCCTTGATCTTTGGAACCTCTTCGAATCATACTGGATAACAAGAATCCTCAATTTGCACACAAATGACAACATGTGTGCGAAAAAGGGGACACCAAAGAGTAAAAAATAAATAAATAAAAATAAAATCTGAAATCATCCTAAAAGAATTCGGTAGATTGACAGCTGCAAAATATAGGTTAATCCAGTATGCTCTGAAAAAATAGCAAAATTGTTCAATTAAGAACATTCCCAGCAATCAGATAATGCACGGGTTTTAAGCAAATCACAGTGAATTTCGTGTTTTACGGCGTGGTAGTAAAGAGTTAATACAGCCGTCAGATTCGTCCTCCTACGTAACTCTGTTTAGCCTACATAAACAAAGCTGAAATATTTCTTTCCACTCTCCTTCAGTCCCGTGATTGCACCGGAGGTCTCGCGCAGCTGTGCAGAGATGGAGAGTCGCACGGAACCTTCCCAGCGATTTCCCGAGATTATTGAGCTCAATGTCGGGGGGCAAGTTTACGTTACGCGCCACTCAACTTTACTCTCCGTGCCCAATTCTTTACTTTGGACCATGTTCAGTCAGAAAAAACCCGCGGAACTTACCACCGACAGCAAAGGACGCTACTTTTTGGACAGGGACGGTTTTCTGTTCAGATATATTTTGGATTACTTGCGGGACCAGACTCTGGTTTTGCCCGATTACTTCAAGGAGAAGGCTAGCCTTCTTAAAGAGGCAGAATATTTCCAACTTCAAGAGCTGGCAAAGCGCCTGAGACCGGCGGTCAGTAAGGAGAACTCCATCAGCGAGGAGGTGTGCCAGAGCGACCCAGAGGAGGCTGCGCTCGCCAGCACCAGCATCACCAGCACCGGCCCTCGCTCTCCGTCTCTGGACGCGAGGAAAAGCGGCTACATAACCATCGGGTACAGGGGCTCCTATACCATAGGGCGAGACATCCAACAGGACGCCAAATTTCGAAGGGTGGCGAGAATCACCGTGTGCGGAAAAACATCCCTCGCCAAGGAAGTTTTCGGGGAGACTCTGAACGAGAGCAGAGATCCCGACAGACCCCCAGAGAGATACACTTCTCGGTATTACCTCAAGTATAATTTCCTGGAGCAAGCCTTTGACAGGCTGGCGGAGGTGGGCTTCCACATGGTTGCGTGCAGCTCCACTGGCACCTGCGCGTACTCGAGTAACGACCCCAACGAGGACAAAATCTGGACGAGTTACACCGAGTACGTTTTTTGCAGGGATTGAAGTGGACTCACTTTTGGGAACTGTTTCTCGGACACACATTTCTCGGACACTCACCTTTCCATTCCTTATGCGCCACGAATGTGTAGTTTTTTCACAATATCAACATGTAAACACTGTCAGTCGCTGAGCAGAAGTTTTGTGCATATTTTGTGTATAAGTAATAAGTTAATAATAGCAGATCTCCAAAATTTGTCGTCTGTTCCCAGAATTCAAACAACCGCTGATAGCAATTTTCAGTTTTAAATACAGTAGGTTTGGGCTGGAGGAAGCTGGAGGAACTTTCTGAAATCAAATGAACCTTTATAGACTACCACTTTTTGTCATATTAAAAGTTCATTACATTCCTGATTTTTTTTTTCTTCTAAGAGTACATCCAGAAGCTCAACAGACACAACAGAGACAAAAAATAAAATATCATCCCAGTATTAAAATAGCAAGCTGTTCCATAACGAGTGAATATATACTACTCTCCCCTCTGCTTTTTACTGAACATTGACATTTCTGAGATGATAATTTGTATTTGCACTCCTATGTATTTTTTTTCTTCTTAGCCAAGATGTCTGTCAGCTTTACACACATAATAAACTTATAATGAAAGACATATTTGGATGGGAACTCTAAATACTGCTGCATCATATTGTGCTTTGAGTTGCACACTCTATAATACACATATACTGTCAAATATTTTTTGACAGATTTCTAACTAAATGTGTCCCACATGAAATTTGCATGCCAAACAAGCTGTGTGTAGTTATTGTATAACTGTAGCTGCTGCAAACCTAGACCACAGTTGATATCCTGTCACAGATCGTGTAAAATAACAACATAAAGATATAAAGCTCAGAAACTGTGGTGTGCACCAACTAAACACATGGTGATGGTTCAAGGGCTGGGTTAGTGGGCGAAGGCTCCAAAAGGAGATGTGAATGGAGAAGAGACGCTGTCTGGCCTGAGGAAACAGATGGACTCCTAGGAGACAGAGAACAGGAACTAGGCCTGTGTCTGCCAGCAGTCCTGTGACTACACATACACAAACCATATGAAGGGCACTTTCTCTTTATAATGTTACGTAGATAGAATCAAAATATGCAAATATCAGTGGTTTGAACATCATAGTACACGTAAACATGCTTTTAGAACTGTCAGGTGTTACGTATAGTATATGACTGACAATGCTGGGCCACCTGGAGAGTGTCAGTATCACAGAGACAGGAACAAATTCTCTCTCTAGAGGAAGTTGTATCAAGAGGAAGAGAGAAAGCAGATAACCAGCAAAAATACGCTGAACAGAAAACAAAGAGCCCTCACTTTGACTCTGAAAGTGTGTGTGTGTCAGTGTTAATGAGTGAACCCAGCTAACAGGGAATGTTCTCGGAACTTTGACTAATGATCTGGCGAGGATCCTTCAAATTTATGAACGACAATTTTTTTGAATATTCCTCCAAACCTTAATAGAACATTTGATTCTTTTCACAGTTATCTGATTTTTAATAATGCTCTCAAAAGCACATAAACATTATTTCATCCATGAAATATGTTTGTGTAAGGTTCTTTAAATGTTTGTATGTACTGCTTGCTTCAGGGAAATTCAAATGTTCCCACAATGTTTGTAAAATGATCAAACGGAATGTTCCCTTTATGTTTTCCATAATGTTTGCATAGCCAAGAAAAATGTTTTTTAAATATTTTAAAAACTGTATGTTTTGAACATTCTGAGAACATTCAAAACATTTGTGTAACTTATTGGGGATGCTAGCAAAACATTCTTATAATTTTGTTAGCTGGGAAAGCAGTACAGACGAAAGGATTTAGTACATTCATTTCCAGTGTACTTAATAATTCAATGTTGTTGCATGCAACTTTAGAGCAGATATACTTTTCACACTTTAAACTTGTGCTTCCTTCTTTGAGCGTTCCACTTACACAAGTGGCAAACCATGATGACATTTCATCTGTTCCTCAAAACACACAAAAGCCCTTCCCTCTGTTTTAACGAAAATAGATCTTAAAGTACTTCTAAACAGAAGTAAAAACAGCTTGCTTTGCTATCATGGTCACACTAAAGGCCAGAGTTACCCGTATATTTGGTAAGTCTAGTTTTATGTGGTCAAGAAAAGATTACCATGCAAGCATGTGCATAACAGGCGGAATCCTGTGAACACATTACACTGCACATTTCATGCAAAAGGTGTTTTCCACATGTAATGTGGAACTAAAGTACAACTTCCCTTTCCAGAAGACAAAGAAAAGATAAATGATAGGCAAGGGATGCTTCCAAACTCATTTTCAGAGTTTAAAAAACAATATCTCTGGGTCTCTTCTCCATCTTGTAATAATTCAGTGGAATACTTTGTCTCTCTCTGCCAGACCGGAGACATATGCTATGGAGGAGACAGCAGATGGTCAGTGCTTTTTAGCTGGAGGACACTCTGTTTGTTCTCTTGGAATTCCTTTGGACATGCATTCATTCATTCTTTCAGTCAAACAAAATTAAACATACTAAAGATGAAGGAAAAGCAATGGGGGGAAAAAAACCTAGCTGATGGTTTAGACAGACAGCTATATGAGAGAGATGGGTTTTTTTTTTTCATTTTCTAACGCAAACTGGTTTTGAAAATTGGTTTCAAAGGGCAAGTTTTTTTTTTTTAAAACAATACCATTCTTGTCTCTGAGTAAACTACTTGTTATGTGGACAGGTGATTAGTGTTTCTTTACAAAGCGACGTCACCAACTAGGCTGACATGCATAATACCATATTTTTAGTCGTTTTTACAGATCTGTGTGAACAGTAATCATTGTGATGTTGTCTATATGCGAAACCACAAAGGAAAAACTTTTCTATTTTTAGTACATTGCTGTCGTGTAATCATACACTAAGTTTAGTTAATAGTTTGCATTGTTTCATTAATTCCAAATGCTTTATTTAGCTGTCTTTTAATTATTTTCCCTATACCTAATTGCTAAGTTGTTCTTTTTACTCATTTTATTGCTGTTACTGTTTTTTTTTTTTTTACAATCCTGTATTAAAAATTGTAAAAAAATTTTTTACAATCCTAAAAGCCTCTAAGTGCCATCTGAAATTTTCTTTTAAAATGAGCATTTTTATCAGGCTCCTATATTTATGTTCAGTTACTTCACTTTAATTGCATAGAAAAGGACCTATTCATTGCCATAGAAGTGAAATTACTGAACCTAAAAATAGGAGCGTGAGAAAAATGCTCATTTTAGATAAAAATTTCAGAAGGCATTTAGAGGCTTTTGCATCTGAACTCTTCAAATATAATCATAAATATAATGTTCATTTTTAATACTTTGTTGAGAACCCTTTGCAGGCCTTAAATCTGGAACTCATGGACATCACCAGAGACTGGGTTTCCTCCTTTGTGATGCTTTCCCAGGCCTTTACTGCAGCTGACTTCAGTTATTGATTGTTTGTGGGTTTTGTGGGTCTTTCTGCCTTTAGTTTTGTCTTCAGCAAGTGAAATGCATGCTCAATCAGTTAAATCAAGGAGAGTGACTTGATCATTGCAGAATAATCCACTTTTTACCTTCACCATATATATGATGAAAAGATGGCGCCTGTGAGAGTTGCTGTCTATCGCTCCTTACTATGTCCTATATTTGGCTGTTTTTATGTGCTCTCATACCCTCTAACTATGCTGAGTCTTTCGTTTACGATCGTCAGACATTCCTGGACATTCCTGCGTGGATGTTTTTGACGCGAAATTAGGAAATTTCGCAGACAACACATACAGGAGCACTTTAAGAGACATTCCAGATTTTCTTCGCCGCTGGCCATTGGATGTTATCCCGAGGAAGCATCGGAGAAGGCGTGGGAAACGCAGCGGAATAATTGTCAGATTAAAGACTCACCTGCCAGCTGGCTTTTTACTCGGCTCTACGTCTCGGCCACGGATTAAGGATCTGATCCGCTTCGCGGTATGGCATTCGCCGGCCCCTTCATCTCGTTGGCTTTATACTCGGACTGATCTCCCTGCTCTTCCCGATCCTTCGGCTCGATTGCTACAGGATTCTGACTCACGGATTATTATTCGACCTGGCCCTGAGGGAGTAAACACTGCTAATCTTCGTCCTCTGAGGAAAGCCTCGGCCAAACGCAGCACTCTACGCTCTCCAAAAATGGCGCTGATCAACGCACACTCCCTGGTTAATAAGACATTTATTTTAAATGATTTTATCTCGTCTTACAGTTGGACTTCCTGTTTATCACTGAAACCTGGATGAAGGTAGGAGATCTGAGCCCTTATTCAGAACTTGTCCCAACAGACTATTGTTTTATAATTCTCCACGTCCTGTTGGTAGGGGTGGAGGGTTAGCTGTCATTGCTAAAGAAAGCTTTAGATCACGCTGTCAACTGCTACCCTCCATCAAACCCACAAACTTTGAAGTTCAGCTACTACTAATTGACTGGACTCAACCTATTGTGTTAGCTCTAATATTTCGACCACCACATCTGACGAAAGGTTTTATTGAAGAATTTTCTAAGTTTGTAGGGGATCACTACACATGATCAGATTCTTCTTTTAGGAGATTTTAATGTCCATGTATACTGTCCTTCGAAACAACTAGCGGCGGAGTTTTTGAATGTCATTGACTCTTTTAATCTGATGCAATGGGTTAAAAAACCTACACATAAACAAGGTCACACTTTGGACTTAATATTGTCTTTTGGTCTATCTATAATTGATACTGAAGTGATCAAATCTCCTATTTCTGATCATTTTCCTATCATGTTCAAAATGTCTCTCCCCGCAATCCCTCATAAAACTGCCTCTGATATAAGACAAGTCCGAGTGTATTCACCACGATTCTGCGAGGCCTTTACTGAACGCTACAATGAAAACAGTTCTTCCATATCCCTTGAGTTTTTAGTATCTGATTTAGATGCCAAACAACATTTTGAATCTTTAAACACTGTATGGTTGGAGATATTAAATGCTATTGCACCTTATAGGTCTCTAAAGCCGAAGTGTAAATCAGAGCCTTGGATAGATCAAGATATTTGTTCACTGAGACAATCGTGTAGGAAAGCAGAAAGAAAGTGGAAGAAAGACAAACTGCAAATATCTTTTAATATATTCAAAAACTGTTTATCGTTATACCAGAGAGCTGTTAAGAAAGCCAAGTCTCTCTATTTTTCTAATTTGATCGAGAAACATCATCAAACTCCTAGAGTTCTTTTTTCTGTTATAAATTCGGTACTAAATCCTTCTGTACAGACTTTCCAAAATCCTACCAGTGCATTATGTGAAGATTTCTTGAATCATTTTGGGGACAAAATTACTAATCTGAGAGCTCAAATAGAAGTGACCAATGATGAAATGATGACGTTAATGAGTCCATCGGCCTCTTGGACCACTTTTAATTCTATCTCCCTGCAATCTTTAAAGGAAGTAATCACAAAACTAAAACCCTCCCCAAGCCCCCATGATATTATACACCCTCGCTACTTGAAGCAAATAATTGATATTGTAGGATCAGGGCTTGTATCTCTACTCAATAAATGTCTGCAATCAGGGTTCATCCCTGATCGTTTAAAAATGGCCACAGTCACCCCTGTGCTAAAGAAACCCTCACTGGATGCTTCTATTTTAGCAAATTTTCGGCCTGTTTCTGTTCTACCTTTCATCTCTAAGGTGATGGAAAAAATTGTCTCTTTACAACTCCAGTCGTTTTTAACTAATAATCACATCTATGTGACTTTTCAATCAGGCTTTAAATCACTGCATAGTACTGAAACTGCCCTTGTAAGAGTTCTTAATGATATTATAATGGCTACTGATTTTGGTGATTCTGTCATTTTAGTTATGCTGGACCTGTCTTCAGCCTTCAACACTGTTGATCATACAATTCTCATCTCTCGCTTGGAGTCTTATGTGGGTCTGGGAGGGGCGGTTTTAAATTGGTTCAAATCTTTCCTAACAAATAGAACTCAGTTAAAATAGGAAATTTCACTTCCTCTTTACGCAAGCTAACCTGTGGTGTACCTCAGGGGTCTGTTCTTGCACCTACTCTCTTTTCTCTCTATCTACTTCCCTTGGGGTCCATCTTTAGGAAACACTGCGTTTCTTTCCATTGTTACGCTGATGATTTGCAAATCTATCTGCCTTTGATCATGGAAAAAAGCATGTTCTTAATAGTTTATCAGCGTGTCTGGATGACGTAAAATCATGGCTCTCAAAAAAATTTCACTTTAAGCCCATATTAAGGGCTCAAATTTCACTCGAATTTCATCAAAAATATCTTAATTTACGTTCTGAAGAAGAACGAAAACCTTATCCAGATTGAAATGACATGAGTGCGAGTAATTAATGATATTTTAATCTTTTGGATGAACCATCCGTTTAACCTATTGCAGAGGGAACACTGCATTTTTTTTTTCCACGTAAGCCAGAACATTCTTGTAAACAGGTAAAAAACCTGTCTGATATCAGTTTTTTATTAACTAAATGAGAGCATTATGAAATGTTGTTAGAACATAACATTGTTAGCTGGAAAGATAGTTAGATTCATATTACATGAATAAATCATTTAGACATTTAAATGAATGGCAGCCCACATTAACTAACGGTCTTGCACAGATTTGGAAAACCTGGAAGATAAATGTCATGCAGGGCTGCGGCATTACTGACATACTGTTTATTTAGAGAAGAACCTGAGTGCACAGTTATGAACGGTCGAGAGGACCTTCCAGCAATGTCCATGTATACTGTCCTTCGAAACAACTAGCGGCGGAGTTTTTGAATGTCATTGACTCTTTTAATCTGATGCAATGGGTTAAAAAACCTACACATAAACAAGGTCACACTTTGGACTTAATATTGTCTTTTGGTCTATCTATAATTGATACTGAAGTGATACTGAAGAGGACCTTCCAGCATTCTCACATATCTCTCCAGGAGTCTCTATCATAAACCGCAGAGAGACTTTGCCTCTATGTAAACCAACTCCATAGCGACAAGCCCAGATCAATATAATCGAATGTCCGGCTGCATGCTCAAGAGGTTCGTCCCTTCATTCTGTTTGTCTAATAACCAGCACGGGTCAGTGGCTAAATCAGGAATGCCTGTGTTGTGAATTAAATGGCTTTGGATATGCTTAAAAGATTGGCAGGTTTAATGAGACTAATTTTAATGGTGACTCCATCTGACTCTCGGAAAAGGTGAAGGATGGTGAAGAATTCACGTCATCACCATGACAACCACTTTTAGTGTGTTTACAAAGGCACTTTATGACTGCAGGAGCAAACCGCACCTGTAAATGCCTATGTTGAAGAGGTTGTTGTCATTATTCAAATTAGATTTTTCTTTACTTGCACTGTGTTCATATCTAGAGAGTGCACACGAGCCTGCTCATATCATCTTCAAATAAGGAAGGTATTTTTGGTAGCTTGTGCAAGAGCAATAAACCTGCACATTATGCTTATTTCATTAAACACCATTATATTCTACAAATGTTGTACCATCCATTTCATTTTCTATCAAAGAGCTGATCTTGAGTCTGTAAATGTAAGTGTAAATGTGTCTTTCAATCCCAGAGGCTCATTGGCCAGTAGTGTGTCGACTAAAAGAACATTATGTTGGCAGAATGTCTATAGAGCAGCGGTCACAAAGAGGTTTGGAAAATAGGGAATCTTTTGCTAGTCCCAGTGTGGGGGACATCCCAAAGCTTCTGGGGTGGAACATACTATAGCCCAGGGTCTGTACACTAGAGAAATTTAATTTAAGATAAAGTGCACTACAAATCAAAGTCCACTAAATCCACTAGTCGAAGGAGGAGGATTTAGAGGCTTGTTTTTACCTCTAACTAATAATTGCCTTTGGCTAAATTTGGTCAGACATCTTTTCAGAGAGCAGATTTTCCTTGAAAGAGGGCCAGTTTATGTTATTACATGAAGATTATGGAGAATATAGGCAATAGAAAGAGGCTCAGTGTAAATCCACAGGGCATGAGTCCTTTTTTCATTGCAGTTGGATTCGATGAGTACATCTCAGCATGTTCAGCGGGAACAGGTCAATATTGTATTTTAATATAACATCGCTGAGCGCATCAAAGAAAATCTATACAAGATAAAGCTCCTCCATAGCCTTGTGAGTTTAATAAAGAGCAGATTTGATCTTTTCCTTCGCATACAGTTAGAGTAGAATGTGGTGTTCTATGATGACATGAGATTTGTGCTTGCCTTTAGTGTGTGTGTGTGTGTGTGTGTGTGTGTATATATATATATATATATATATATATATATATAAGGGCTGGGTATTGTGACCAATTCTGCGATTCGATTCTTATTTTTATGGATTCGATATCGATTAGCTATCAATATTTCATTTAAAATGTTAGTTTTGCAGACATGGGATCCATATTTTCATATAAATGCTGGTAACTGAAACTCTCCTACTTAAGTTTATTACTGAAATACACATCTACATTAATAATAGGGTGCACACAGTTGGTTTTTTTTAGTGGAGCAATTCAAAAGATGGTGACACCTTCAGGACGAGAGGTGAATATTCATATCCTCTTACGTGAAGCACGTGCATTAAGAATCGATTCGGGGATTTCCCGAATCGATATCGTTGCGTTAAACTGAAGATCGATTAAAATCGGAGAATCTATATTTTTTACCCAGCCCTAATATATATATATATATATATATATATATATATATCTATATCCATTATGGTGATAATCTGACCTGGGATCAGTTATAGAAAACAAGGTGTTCCCTCATCAGGGCAGAGAGTATAAGCTAAGATGGATACAAGTTGCACCTTTCCACTCATCATAGACTAGGTGTGAGAATATAGTAGTTAATATTGGAATTTTGTCAGGAATCGGCTCCTAAACCTGCTCTAAATAGGAATTTTTAGCTGGTGCTAGTGTCCTCTGTAAATGCCGCCGCTGCTTTCCCTCTCACTGTGTCTTCTGCCAAGTCAGGCTTCCGCTCCGTGGAGGTCCGGTTAGTCTCACGCTGCTCTTTCTGAGCATGGTAAAGGCCGCCGGCATCAATCAGCGGCGGGGAACAAAAGCAAGCGCTCAGGCGCACACCTCCCAGCATCCTGTACACCCGCTGGCTCTGACACAGGGCTCTTTTGGAGAAAAAGGAACTGTAAAAAGGCCAGGAAATCTACTGTCCCAGCACTCAAGAGTGTTGATATCTAAAATAAATAGAGACTTATGCACATGCACACAGACCCATGCTGCTTCACCCCATTTGTTTGTAATACAAAATTCACTTATAAACAGAGGGAGATGACAGAGAAAGTGTGTAATGATCATAGACAGGAAACACTTTCTCAACACACATGCCATAACTGTCTCAAATAATTAATATTCTCTCCTTAACATTTTTTGCACATATGCCAACACACACACACACAGAAAAACCGAGACAAGAAAGGAAATATTCAGGAGCTAAATGTAAATTAATTTCAAGTAATAATTTTGTGAACGTTGGGGCTGAGGAAAAATTTACATAAAGGTGTAACACAAAAGAAGTTAATAGTAGTTCAGTTGTGAAGCAGATCTACTATAACTGCATTATACTGAAGAATGGAGTGTAGGTAGTAATGATATGTAGGGAGAATCCCAGGCAATGTATCTAGACCGGTGTAGCCAGGGAGGAGGAAGGATGGAGAAGGTTGCTTAGATGGGTTTCATTAGCTGCCATTTAACAATAAGTGCAGTAAAACAGCAAAACTATCTGCGCTACAAACCAATGTGTGTGATTATCACAATAAACAAAAACAGAATAATAATAAAATACCAGTTTGCAATAACGGATCTTGCCGGAAGATGTGCATACTGATGTTAATAATGGTCATACCTGCTCTTCTGAAAAATATAAGGTGGATAATTACATACCTTAAAAAGTATCATGGTATTACCACAGTTTTTGTAGTATATTTCAAGTATATTCGATTATTATGTAAAAACCATGATACTGTATACAGTATGAATAGACTAATCATTCATCTGATACCAGCACTGTACAATGGTACCACTTTGTTACTTTTTTGAAAGAGAGAACAAAGGCACTTCGGAGACTTTCACTTTCTAAAAAGTCTCTTTCACACTAAAGGCAAACAAGTGCCCTAGTGTAGGCCTAGCACGTCTACTGAAACCTCTGGCTAATGTCTGACCATTAAAAGTCATGAATCATGCTTTGTTTTGGACAGAAATATAGCTTCAACAGAAGTTCTTCTTCAACGCAGTGCCAGAATAGGTTGAAGATTTATGTACCCTCTAAGTATGCTGCATAAAAACCCTAGTGGTAGAACAGAGATGTTGCATGAGTGCATGTAAAGCCAGTCAGCCATCATACAAAGCATGCCAAATGCGCCTGTGTCTGGACAGTGTTAGCTGGGGGGAACTACTAGACAAGATGTTCTGCAGATTCTCACATCTCCTCGGAGCTGTAGCTTATATGCGACACTGATAAGAGCTTTCTTATTTCTTCAGCTGTAGGGTTAGCTCAACAATTCTGATCACGAGAGATGGATGTTCTCACAGAGGCTTTGCTGTCTGCAGTCTCCATGGCGATTTATGACGCACATGATTTTAGGATGAAAATGACCGTCTGCATAATCACAGGAACTATTCATATCAATGTTAATTAGCGTGCCATGCTGCTTATATTAGTTCTACTCATGCTAGTGCTTATCTGTGAGAGGAGCCGTTTGTTTGTGGGTGAAATTATATTTCACAAAAGATAATCGGAGACAGCACACTCCGACTTTTTAAAGTCATGATATGATCTCTGTCTGCTAACAAAGGCCACTATTAGATATTCCTGGAGCTCAGGGCTAAAATTAATGCAGTCAGTGCAGAGATACATCCACACTGCTTTGACCTTGAATATAACAAAATGTTCTCAGTGTATCATTGCAAAGGATGCTTTCAGCTAAAGTCGAACTTTTCAAGTTTAAAGAGCTTTCATCTAAAATAAAAGTCTTTAAAAAGATAATTTGCCTTGAGAAATAAACCTTTTAAATTTCAGTACTGTAGCAGTGCTACAACAGGATGGTCCAAATAAGCATAGGGATATGAGATCTGACATCTTTTGGTTTGAGACAGGAAAATTCTGGGTTTAACCCTCTGGCCTTCGTGAATAACAGCTGTGTCTTCCCATCTGTCAGTGGCTTCACATTCGGCAGTGTATTAGTACTATGGGGACTATAGCGGCATAATAACATAATTTATTAATCAAGGTTATTTTTAATTTTTTTACATAATACATTTTCAATGTTTGAAGTTGCATAAATTAACTTTAGTTCATATTATGAGCAAACATGAATTTTCAATGAATAGTAATTTATAAATTTACATGAACCTAAATTAATGCAAATGATAATGAAATACTGTAAAGGATTACACTATTTCAGATTAAATTATCATATACAGCTTTTATACTAATTTTACTGTTCAAAAGATTTGCATAATAATGGTAATTCATTCCATGTTTTCTAATAATATTTCCAAGGGGCTGCATGTGTATGGAAAATAGTGAAGGGCCTAAAACAGATCCTTGCTGTACTCCATACTTTACTGGCATTAATTTACAACCCAAATTCCAGAAATGTTGGGACGTTTTTTAAATTAGAATAAAATGAAAACTAAAAGAATTTAAAATCATGTGAGCCAATATTTTATTCACAATAGAACATAGATAACATAAATGTTTAAACTGAGAAATTTTTTAATTTTATGCACAAAATGAGCTCATTTCAAATTTGATGCCAGCTACAGGTCTCAAAATATGTGTGTGTATATAATGGTGTAGCATCTCATCTTTTCAAAACCGTGTGAAGACGTCTGGGCATCGAGGATATTAGTTTCTGGAGTTTTGGTGTTAGAATTTGGTCCCATTGCTGCCTGATATAGGTTTCTAGCTGCTGAAGAGTTCATGGTCATCTACATATTTTCCATTTAATGATGCGCTAAATATTCTCTATAGGAAAAAGGAAAGGAAAGGAAAGGAAAGGAGGTGACTTGTGGCCAAGTATGGTGACCCATACTCAGAATTTGTGCTCTGCATTTAACCCATCCAAGTGCACACACACAGCAGTGAGTAGTGAACACACACACACACACCGTGAACACACACCCGGAGCAGTGGGCAGCCAATGCTGCAGCACCTGGGGAGCAGTTGGGGGTTCGGTACCTTGCTCAAGGGTCTCACCTCAGTCGTGGCATTGAGGGTGGAGAGGGCACTGGTTATTCACCCCCCCCCCCCCCCCCCCCCCCATCCCTGCCGGACATGTGACTCGGACCTGCAACCTTTGGGTTACAAGTCACGACTGTACCCCTGTTATAGGTGAAAGATCTGGACTGCAGGCAGGCCAATTCAGCACCTGAACTCTTCTACTACGAAGCTATGCTGTTGTAATAGCTGCAGTATGTGGTTTTGCATTGTCCTTCTGAAATACACATGGCCTTCCCTGAAATAGACCGTCTGGAGGGGAGCATATGTTGCTCTAAAACCCTTATATACCTTTCAGCATTCATAGTGCCTTCCAAAACATGCAAGCTGCCCATACCGTATGCACTTATGCATCCCATACCATAAGAGATACTGGCTTTTGAACTGAACGCTGATAACACGCTGGTGTTTACCGACAGTGGTTTCTGGAAGTATTCCTGGGCCAATTCAGTAATGTCAATGACAGAATCATGCCTATGAGTGATGCAGTCTCGTCCATGGGGATCCAACAAAGGTCTTCAGCTTTGTCCCTTACGCACAGAGATTTCTCCAGTTTCTCAGAATTTTGATGAATTCTTTTGATGATGTTATGCACTGAAGATGATGAGATTTGCAAAGCCTTTGCAATTTGACATTGAGGAATGTTGTTTTTAAAGTATTCCACAATCTTTTTATGCACTCTTTCACAGATTGGAGAGCCTCTGCCCATCTTTACTTCTGAGATACTTTGCCTTTTATAGTTAATTGTGTTACAGACCTGATGTCAATTAACTTAATTAGTTGCTAGATGTTCTCCCAGCTGAATCTTTTCAAAATGTCTTGCTTTTTCAGCCCTTTGTTGCCCCCTTGCCAACTTTTTAAGACCTGTAGCAGGCATCAAATTTGAAATTAGCTCATTTAGTGGATACAAGTGTAAAATTTCGCAGTTTAAACATTTATTTTCTCTATGTTCTATTGTGAATAAAATATTGGCTCGTGTGATTTGTCAGACAGGAAGGTCTGAACACCAGTATAAAAATGTCATTAACATATTACATAGTTATTCCATTGTACTCAATGTAAACCTGCACAGATTTGATAAAAATATAGCATTACTATTACAATAGTGCTATTTTGTTAAAGGGGTCATCGGATGCCCATTTTACACAAGTTGATATGATTCTTTAGGGTCTTAATGAAAAGTCTGTAACATACTTTGATAAAAATTTCCCAATGGTAGTGTAAAAAACACCTCCTTTACCCTGTCAAAATCAGCTCTGTTTTCAGCACGCTGTTCTAGTCCATGTTGCTTTAAATGCTAGTGAGCTCTGCAGACTCCGCCCCTCTCTTCCGTGGAGTGACAAGCAGACCAGAATCAGAGTCAGAATGAGCTTTATTGGCCAGGTATGTTTACACATACAAGGAATTTGTTATAGTGACAGAGCTCCACAGTGCAACAGAAAGACTGGACAACTGGACAGGACACAGATAATAAAATAATAACATACAAATATACAAATAGGCAATGTACAAAAAGCAAAAACACTATATATAGACAATTATGTATGTACAGTTATGAAATGTGCAGATTTGAAATGAAAAAATAAGTATGTGTGGTGAATAAATAATGTATAATAGTGTTGTGTGTTCTACGTTTAATGTCAAGTGTTCATGAGATGACCATATGTGTAGATTCCCTATTCGACTGCTCCAGATACGTTGACACGTCAGGCATCTCGCATTCACCATAATAATCAATGAATATTCAAAGATATACAAGTGTATAACTTGCTGTTGTAGATGCACACAGTCAATGCGCTCAAAGATTCGCAGACAGTTACAAAAATGGTAGATGGCTTACGTATCGCGGCCCATAGAAACCATAATCCATAATGAGCCATCTAGGTATATATGTCTATGAAGCATACTAAACTTCAGCACTAGCACATTATTAGGAAATGCGATTTGCAAAGATTCATAAAAACCCTTATATATATTTCTTCTGTAGATAAAGCTGGATCACGAATGATGCACGCAAACTTTTAAATGCACGCATTTATGTAGATCGGGGATCGGCGCATTCACTTCAAAGCGAAAGTAACATTAATCTTCTGCATCGTCAGCGGCTCAGACAGAGTTGAGTATAACGTTACTCAGTAACGCGTTACTATAATCAAATTACTTTTCCTGGTAACGCAGTAAAGTAATGAGTTACATTTTAAATGTATGTCATTTGATTACAGTTACTTATATCAATAAAATTATGTTACTTAAGTTACAAATGCAGTGTTAAAAAAAAAAAAGTAAAAATCATATTTTGCGCGTCAGTATGGCCTTTAAACCCTTAACTGTCCCCCCCCCCCCCCCCCCCCTTTTTAAAACAGACTTGAAAGTGCACTATTTAAAGTTAAATTGTTATAATTCATGAATGCTTTTGAATACAGACCTAAGGTTGGTCTCTTTTTAAAGAAGACAGTCAGCAGATTATTGCAGAAGTGAAATCATTTAAAAAAAAATTTAAGTAAAAAACAAAAGTAATAAAAGTTAAAATTTACTGTAAATAAAATGTACGGTACTATTATTAATTTATATTATATAAAATAAATATCTTACAAAATATGTTTTAATCCAAATTTTGCATAAAATTAAAGCAATATGTCTAAATAAGTTGTGCCAACCACCGGGTGCCATTCAAACCCCATTGAATTTTTTCTGTCAAAAATATTTAAATTTCTCTCTCACTATTACTCCTAACTCTTAAAATAATCACCAAATATGGAATCTTTAAAAAACTAACAACGGTTTTCACAGGATGAATTTTGAGATTGTATGCTTTCAAATGATATATAATATGATGATTGCTAAAACATGTGATGGAAAAAAAAATTTGTGTCAAAGATCAGAGCTCCTGCTATGGTGTATATGTTTTGAGGTGCGCTCTTGTCATAAATTAATCTGTTACTGCTCCTACATAATTTTTAACAACAAACAGTGGTAAAACATCCATTTAGGAGTCTTGGGCCTTTCCAATGATATGTAGTTTGTCATTATTAGATTAGGAGTTAATGGTAATATATTGAAGTAAAGTTAGGCGTCCCGTATACGGGACGGTGACAGTTAATAAATCACCAGAGAATGTGAGCTAAAATGAGAGTCTTACAACATTTAGATGCAATGAAAGGTTGCCTATCATATTTAAAATGTTGCACTCAACATATTTTAGTCTGGCATTATAGTTTGGGGAAAGTTCAACAAGTGAATGTGTACAAGTTTATTTCACAGTAACAAAGTAAAAAAATAAATGACTCATCATCAATCGGCATCACAATTCAAGGCTTATTCCTCACAGCGCGCCTTCTTCCAAAAACGAAAAGTCCCGAGATGTACTTGAATTTTTCTACAGAGGTGACGTGAGGGCTTACATGTTCGCGCGTCTCAAGCTTCGTGTGGATGATTATCTTGTAGCATGCGATGTGCGTGGGCGTGATCACATTATAGGTGAGCTCAGACGGGAAAGACTGGACCTCGCGTTGGTTTCATACGGATTATTTTATCAGAGAATATTTGTTTTCGACATGACTTACTTCATTTAATAATAGACACGTCAAGCTTTCTTTAGATCAGTGGTTCCCAACCACGTTCCTGGAGGCCCCCCAACACAGCACATTTTGCATCTCTCCTTTGTCTGACACACCCAAACTCTGCAGGACACCGGCCCTCCAGGACTGAGTCTGGACAGCCCTGTCTTGGAGTCTCTACTAATGAGCTGATGATCTGAATCAGGTGTGTTTGATTAAGGTGACATGGAAAACATGCAGGGGTGGGGGGCCTCCAGGAACGTGGTAGGGAACCACTGCTTTAGATATACTGTATTTCTCATGTCATTTTCGTTCATTCTAGTGACTCATTTCAGGAAGATATTCATGGAGACTGAGAATGCAGAAAGCGCACCCTATTTGTTTTCTTTTTTTCACTAAACCAAAAAAAGAAAAGTTTTGTTGATATTGAGAGTGAATCAGGGTATACAAATAATAGGCCTACTTACGTATTTTTTTTCAGTCAATATGAAATTAATGAAAGAACTATGAGTTTCTCTTTGTAGTGTATTTTTTAAGTTTGATAACTTGAAAAGTAAAGTAAACTTGAAAGTAAAGTAATTAGTAATATGATTAATTTTTAAATGCAGGAATGTAATCAACTTACAATTTTAAAGTAGTAAGTAGTAATGGATTACTTGGTTTTGTCAGTTACTCCGTCGGGAGTAACTGACGACTGCTATATTCATTATTAGGGGAAGGGAAGTGGTGTGTGGCCAAGTATGGTGACCCATACTCGGAATCTGTGCTGTGCATTTAACCCATCCAAGTGTACACAAAGTAGTGAACATACACCCGGAGCAGTGGGCAGCCAATGGGGAGCAATTCGGGGTTTGGTGCCTTGCTCAAGGGTCTCACCTCAGTAGTGGTATTGAGGGTGTTGAGCCCCTTTCACACTGCACGTTGATCCCGGAAAATTGCCGGAGTGCCTTCTGTGTGAATGCAACCACGTCCCGGGATTGATTCCGGGATCGATCCCGGGTTGGGGATATAGTAACATTGCCGGGTTCAGTCCCGGAACGAGCACTGTGTGAACAAAAGCCAGAACCAATGCCGTAAAGGCTGATGACGCGCGTTACCATGCGACTCTTTTACCGGGTGTTTTGAAGGCAGATCAACATTCACACGACAAAAAATGTGTAAACTGGAATGAAGCAGCGATCGGAGCTCCTCACTATCCGCGCTGAAGCTGAAATCGTTCGCCAGTTTAATGAAATGGTACGCGGCGCATTATACACATCACATGAAAAAAAAGTTGTCACTTTACAAACAACTTGGAAAGTGAATTTGGCATCCGATGACCCCTTTAAAGATGCTAGCTCTACAATAACAGACAAAGGTTGAGTTGTCTTTCCAGATGCATGTTTCTAAGGTAACCCTTTTGAGATACAATATGTCTGTATTACATTCTCTCTCATACACATACACACACACACACACATACAAGCTAAGCAAGGACAGGGAAAGCAACAATATAATGAGAGAGAGAGAGAGAGAGAGAGAGAGAGGGAGAGAGGGAGAGAGGTCTGGCCTTGTTACGGAAAATCCAAACACAAACACATGCTTGCCAAGTGCCAGTCTTCATTTTTCATTATGCGGCTAACAAAACACATTATTTCTATGCATGGTGAGTGAATTTCCTGTAAGTCTTCAGACATACTGGGATTGTCTGGAAAGTCCCCATCAAGAGCTGGATTTAGCTAGCAGAGAATATGGTGAGACAGTGATTTGCTATGAGAAAAACTAAAATTCTGTATGAATGAGGGCAGTAAGTGTCAAAATGCTCCTAGCTGAGTGAAATAATAACAACAGCCTGGTTAGCTGACCATCATCTGAGGTCTCACTTTGTTCCGGAGACACCAGGGACAAACATTAGTACAAAAGGCAGACAGGAGAAAGAATTACATTAGATTTCATCAGCATTGACACACTAATGAAATAGAGCCTGGCTATTTCCTTCTGCACATTGTATTGAAATACAAATATTTCTAATTATGTTTATGAACAAAAGTGCTCATTATATTTTTGTTTACCTTTTGTTTGTCTCATGTTGACCTTCTTATGACGTGTATCGAGGGATAGACAAAGAACAGGCTGAATGAAAATTTAATTTGTGAATATTTGATACATAACCTTATTTGTGCATGTCCTGCGCATAGTGATATCAGAGGCTCTGCAGGCTTTTTAACCAAACAAAGGGAAACACGGCCAAATCTTCAGCGGAGAAGTCAATTGAAAATCTCAGACGAATACTCCCACACACAGGCACACAAACAGTAAGGTGAGTCATCTGCATACCTTTCCAGACTCCCCTCAGCTGTCTGCCTTCTTGGGCTGTTGTTTCCATGACAACCGCCCAAGACTGTGGTTGGCTGGTCACTGACCCCAAGTCAACAGAGTCCACTAGACCCCACAAAAAATGAGTGAAATGCTACAACACACTAAGATCAGGCCATGTACTGGAGCCGTCTCAGCATGTTCTGTGTCACTCCCTCACATTCTTATGGGAAGACTCTGCCAGCGTAAGCTGTAAACTCCCTTGTCTAAAGACAGTCTGTGGTTTTAGTCTAGCAATCAATGGTGGTCATAAATAAAAAGAAACTAAATATAAATTTTATTTATATAAATATAAAACTAAATATGGGACTAGGACTGCAACAAGGCATTATAAAGTGAAAATAATTTTACAAAGAATTATTAAAATTGATATAGCAATATTATGTCCATAAAATGTGTATTCAGTAAAATGTCACTAAAGGCATTGGGAAATGTGCTAATAGCAATTTTGTACAATTAATTTTTGGTAACTCTTTATAGCTAACCAACAACGAGCAATGAATTGGTTACAGTATTAATGTTTATAAATCTTAAAAATGCAACTATTTTTTGTTAGTCCATGTTAGCTCAGCGCCATTAAATAATATTAACAAATACAACTTTTCATTTTAATCATGCATTAGTAAATCTTTTACTAATTACTCAAAAATAACTTGCCATTTTTAGTTCATGTTAATGAATTTCACTTATGTTAACAAATGGCACCTTTACTTTTATTTGTTTAATAAATGTGACCCTGGACCACAAAAGCAGTCTTAAGTCGCTGGGGTATATTTGTAGCAATAGCCAAAAATACATTGTATGGGTCAAAATTATCCATTTTTCTTTTATGCCAAAAATCATTAGGACAAATATTGTCCGATCTTAAACTATACATCAATGAAAAGCTTATTCATTCAGCTTTCAGATCATATATAAATCACAATTTTGAAAAATTGTACTATCCAAAAATGTTAGTACAAGTGATTTCTTTGGTAAGAAATAAATATAGCCAAGGATGCTATTTCATAAATTCCTTTGATCTTTTGAAAACTGGAATAAATTACATCTATATTTTTAAATATATTCAAACAGAGAACAAGTACCCTGTATTTTAAACTGTATTAATATTTCACAATATAGATTATTTATTTATTTTTTCTCCAGAGCAATTAAATGCAGCCTTGGTGAACAGAAGACCTATTTCAAAACGTAAAAAAAAAAAGAAAAGAAAAAATCTCACCAAGCACAAACTTTTGAAGGTAGTATATTTAGGAATGTTTTTCAAGTATTGTACCACTATTTTCACTTTCTTAAAGTTAAATGTGATTTGTCAACAATGTACACATTTCCATCAGTGTCATTTCCAACTTATTGTGTTTAATAACCTGTGATGAAAATAGCATTTTTGTCTGACTTCTTTATCTGGCTAAGGCTAATATCATAGCTAGTGTTTTATGTATCCTAAATAAACACAATTTAATAATATTTTCAACCTTTTTGCATCATTTACAATAAAAAAAAAAAGATTTTGAATGGAAATGATATTTACTTTGAATTTCTTTGCATTATCTTCATCTCAATCTCTAGTTTTTTTAAGCTAAATCTCACCTTTTTCTCCTTGCTAACAAAGTACACTGATAAAACTTAATTAGTAGCAGAATTTGTTAGTCGTGATGGAAATTATGAGATGAAGGCCTGATAAAAAAAGTTTCCATGACAGTCATAATGTGGCCTTCATACATCCTCAAGCTGAAATTGGTTTTAATAAAATCAGTCCCTGGGATATGAAAGTGTGATGGATGTTTTTGCACCATTTGTCTTTCATTAAAGAGGTTCTAGGTCACAGCCAATGACACAACTTTTTTCCCCCCCACTCCTTCAGGCTATTTGAATCTCCTGCTCCAAACCCACAGACAGCACTTTAATTTTTATTTGGACAATGTGATTTTTGAAGCACTGGCTCATTTGCAATATATCATGGAAATGTATGTATCAAATGACAGCGTGACTACCAGTAGCTGTGACTTTTGAAACAAAGTTGGAAGCACAACAGAATGTCAATATATAGGATCTCCATTTACAATGAGCCATTTAATGTATTTATTTACTAGTTCAGGTTGGAAGATATTTTTTGACGAGCAAGATTATTCATTGTCAATTAGAGTGAATATCTGCTAGTTGGGAGGATTCATTTGTTTACTGCTTGTTTTATATATATAAAAAAAAGTTTATTCTGATTGTGCATGTTGTTTGCCGTTGGCTGTAATTAGAAATTACAAAAATACTTTTTGCTTTCTGTTAATTTGCACACAAGGAAACTGTACGGCACTTAGTTTCGATTTCGAGCCATTTACACGCTATAGACTTTGCTGTGATAATTAGACAGGTGTGGACAGCTGTCTTTACTCAAGTGGATCAGTTGTGTATTTAAGTGGAGTCAGTTCATTGGCGTGGAAGTGAGTGTAAAGACCTACGAGTGTACAGACCTGTGACTTTTTCGTTTGCGACTTTAACTGAGCAACGAAACTGGCAACACACTTAAATATTTTTTTCCTATTTTTCCTTTCTATCCTCTCTTTTCCACCTCTATCATGTGTTTCCAATACATCAAACGCAGACGGCAATGCATTCTTGCATACCTGCATTCTATCTGCACCTCTTCTTCTATACTTCTCTTTCTCTGTGGGTCTCTGGAATTGTCAGTCTGCTATCAACAAATAAGATCTTATTCCCGCTATTGCTTCCCTAACTGCACTTAGCAACTTGGGCTTGACTGAGACAGGGAACCTCCACACTCCAGAACACTCAGCAACCCCTGCTGCTCTCTCTAACAGCTTCTCTTTCTCTCAACCCCCCGTCAGGTTGGGAGGGGTGGAGGTACTGGTTTCCTCATTTCTAACAATTGGAAATACTCAACCCACGCTCCCAGTGGCGGCTGCTGGTCTTTCAAAGAGGGGAAGCTCATTTTCGGCCTACATCATAAAAATTGTCCATTTATTTATACGTAAATTCTGCCATCGTGTGCAGTTTGCTAGCTGGCTAGTTCACCGCCTGGCCTACTGTATGAATGAATGAATGAACAAACGATCTAAAAAAAACATTAAACTCGATGGAGGAAATGTGGGAATTAGGTTAAACTGAAACAAGGAATGTGGTGTATAATTGTGTGAAATGTATAATGAAAATTGGCCAGCAATTTCTCCAAGCAAATATCACGAAATAGGTTGCAGCAGTTTGTCTTTTGACTACACTTGCAAAGTCCACTATGGGACTGAGCTCGAATCAGTGTTGCCAACTTCTTTCGATGGAAAGTAGCTAAAGCCAGTTTGAAAAGTCACTAAATGTCGCCTAATGACGTCATGTGCTAATTAGCATATTAATTACGTCATCGCGTCATATTGCCTTTTACATTTGTTTGTCTCTCTGTGCTCATACTGTATTTTAATGCAGCCAAATTCTCAATAAAACTGTTCTCCTTTATATATTTTACTGTTTATGTTGTCAGTCAACTGGATAAATATGAAATAGCGACTGAAACGCAGCCCTTTAAGAATACATAACCAGCTCTCCCTCCCAAGAAGTTAGTCTGCACAAAAATCCTAATTTATAATCGAGCCGTCGTCTGATGAAATCAAATAATACACACAAAATAAGACAAGACAATTCCTGTGCTGTGATTTCGGCTATATTTGCATGTAAAATTAGAGAAGCAACATAATATCCATTTGAACTGAACGCGCTGCTCCTCTCAGCCGCTCACTGAACAGAGAAAGAGGTGCGTGCGCGCTGACCTCGCGCCGTTGCGGTATTAGTACCAGCGATCACAGAGACTCGCTAAGGTTGGTCAAAGAAGTCGCTAGATTTGTCGCTAGTCACTTTTGGGGAAAATGTGATGTCGGACGTAGGCCGGGCTAGGGCCTGAGCGTCTCGGGCCAGGGCCGGGCTAGGGCCTAAATTTGAGGCCCGTGCAGGGCTCTAATAGAAATATATCAAAATGACAATGCACAACAAAATTTTTGTATATTTGAAACAAAAATTAAAAGCTAATTCAAAACATGAGCAAGTGAAAATTCTTTGCGATGATGACTCAATCTGAAGTTTTGTCAATGCATGTTTGCTGCAGTGTAGAAATAGATGTATTGTAGATATCGTTAAAGCAGATGTTGCAAGAGTTTGTCAAATGAAATGTCAAAGTATGAAAATCTGCAGTGGACAGCTACTGTAGATAAACAAATCCATCTGTCTTTTCTATCAGGGTCTTGACGCTTTGAGAGCTCAGAGCATCAACATAGATAGCCATTAGAGACAAGGGGTACAATGGTTGACTGGTTAACCAATGTAAAAAACAGAAAAAACAAAAACTGACCTTGTTTTACAGGTTACCACAATGGTACACAGGGCTCATTCATGGAAACCATTATGGTCAAATGGAAAGCAGCATTACAGCTTAATGAAATGAGGAAATTAACCGGACAATACATTCACAATACACTATGGGCATAGCACTAAAAGCCATGAAAACCTAATGCACATTGTAAGTGCAACTTAAAGCATTAAGTGCACACTTTTGTGGCATTTAATGTTTTGGATATTTCGAGCCCCTGAATCTCTTTCCTCTGTGGATAATTTTCTTCTCCTGCTTTGTCAATAAAACATCTAACTAAGCCATTGCTATGTCTTGACTCCAGGCCCAAGTAATTATCCTTCTAATGGAGGCCTCTGTACAAAAGTGTTATCTCCTCCTGCAGCCCTTGGCACGGCCCTTCTCTTATTTTCTCTCTGGAAACGGATAAGAAGAGAACACAGTGTGTTAATGGAAGCCTCAGTGCAGCCCTATTTAAAGGCACCTTTACAATCAAGAGATAGCAAAGAATATTTTAGAGCAATGAGAGAAAATAAATGAGCAATTAAAGATACCAGAGAGGGCTCGAATGTCTGCCACACTGTGAACCCTCCACACTCCAAGAACGTGTGAAATGAGCTCTGTGTGGGTTGATACACACTGATCACACACACATACATTACTGGGTAAATGAGAAAACCAATCTTGGTTGAAGCTTTGGAACTCTAATTCGAAATATCAGTGACCCAGTGATAAAAACAATCTCAGGTCAACACAAGACACTGATCCGTAATGCTAACTTGTGACATTTACAAAACGGCAGTGCACTTGACCTGCTCAACACAGTCATTTCCATGCCCACAAACACATGGATATGCAGCCACTCCATTCTTCCATTTCCTTCTGCATGTACAAATAACAGCTAATTTCAAATGATTCTCTGGGTAGTGTCTAGTGTGATAAAACTAGCTCACGCTGCAGTTTTTTAAAACTGGAACGTTACACAACAATGGAAAATGCCTTTGTTTGCTTTATTCATGGTGTCACTACCACAAAACCTACAAGAAAGACCAAAGGCATCCTGGTTTTTTAATATATTCCACATTTGTCACATTCTTGAACATTTCTCAATTGATTCCAGTCTTTAAAAGGCATCCATCCCTGCGTTCTTGTAGTGTGCAGTTTATGAGATTGAAATCATATGACTTACAAACATCTTTCAATTGAATACAGTTCTCATTATATTCTATTTACATTGCATTTCTTTATAGAGATTCCTCTTTTTATTTGCTTTCCTTGGTTTTCTCTCTGTGTGTGTGTGTGTGTGTCTGTGTCTCTGTCTGTGTCTGTGTGTGTGTATATTTCCCTCCCACCCACAAGTAAAATGTCTGTTCACTGGCCTTTCCTCCTGCTTTTTCAATTAATTACTACATTAACTAGTAGTTTTTTTCTTTTCCCCAAAAAATATCTTTATTAATAATAATTAATAATACTATCCATCTGCATGATATCAGCATTACATTCCAACTCCAATCAATTCTTTAAAATATTCTTATTGCTTTAAGTGCTATAATTCTCAAGCCCCTAAACAAATGTGAGTCATCTCTGTTAAGAATTATAGAACTTACACCCAACAATCTGGTTCAGCTTCTTCAATATGGTTGAATCATCTTCTTTCATGCATAATGGCCATTTTAATATTGTGTCCACTGGTTCTATTTTAGTGCATGATATGATTCTCCCAGAAAAGTTCAGTATTCTACCACACACCTGTCTATGTATGTCACGGAATGACAGCTGGTCTATTATGGAGTCATTTTATAATAAAACATATTTTGAGTCAGAATGTCCCTCCTACACGCCATACAGAGCAGGAGCTATACAGTATCTCTAGTATCTTAGTTGGTTACTGAGAACACACAAATTGGACCTGTATATCAGCCTGAGATGGGCTGCATT
This sequence comes from Barbus barbus, assembly GCF_936440315.1. NCBI lineage: Eukaryota > Metazoa > Chordata > Actinopteri > Cypriniformes > Cyprinidae > Barbus > Barbus barbus. The sequence continues at coordinate 17,062,874 of NC_136735.1, read as the reverse complement.
GTACCAAAACACGAAAGTAATGATTTTAAATAAATATCAGCCAAGTTCTCCTTAAAGAGTGTCAAACACGGCCAGTTAATGAAAGACGTACAGTAAAACCACAATGAATCCCTATCAGGAAGAAGAAACAGAACATTTCTGCAAAAACAATGTGGGAAAATGAGTGAGAGGAAAAGGTTACAGATGCTAATGCAAAGGAGTTCAGACACAAACATGAGAATGCAAAAAGCATTCAGAAACAAGCACGCACACACTTTTTATGGATCTCCCTGTTAGGTCGAATGTACTTTTTGTATCGAGTCTGCAACCTTTCAATTCTACACCTGTGTTTTTTTTCCCCCGTTCTGCACTTTGCTTTTCTTATTCTCACATCTCAATTTGTCTGCCTAATTTTGTTCAGCATTCCATCTCTCCACTAGAGAGTTAACTCTAAAATGAGAACTCGTCCCAAAAGCACTCTTCAACTGATAAACTGACTCAATTTACAAAAACTAGCTAAAACACTTACGTAGCAGAGCATCTGCAAAATCTGCATCTGCAAAAAAGTATTCATAATCACCACTATCACACATATCACAAGCCATCTGACTAAAATGTGAATCCAATCAATCGCAATTTGTTTTGCTCATACATGTTGTTTATTATAATACAGCAGACAGAAAATTACAGACTTTCACAACACAAAAGTACTCGCTGTACTTGTATGACAATGTTTTCAGATGGACCAATAGTCAAACGAATAAAATCATAAAATCATAAACTAGACTGAGAATACTATGCATATAGTATACAGTATTATCCTTAGTATACAGTATACTTCCTTAGGGGCAGTCGTGGCCTAATGGGTCAGTGGTGGCCTAATGGATAGAGAGTTGGACTTGTAACCCGAAGGTCGTGGGTTCGAGTCTCAGGTCCGGCAGGGATTGTAGGTGGGGGAGTGAATAACCAACACTCTCTCCACCCTCCATACCACGACTGAGGTGAGACCCTTCAGCAAGGCACTGAACCCCCAACTGCTCCCCGAGCGCCGCAGCATTGGCTGCCCACTGCTCCGGGTTCACTACTGTGTGCACTTGGATGAGTTAAATGCAGAGCACAAATTCCGAGTATGGGTCGCCACAAAACACTTCCCCTTTCCTTTCCCCTATACTACAGGGGAACGGAAAGGGGAAGCCCTGGAGGGCTGCAGAGTTTAGCTCCAACCTTGATCAAACTCACCTACCTGTGATTTTCTAATGATCCCGAAGACTCTGATTAGCATGCTCAGGTGTGTTTGATTAGGGTTAGAGCTAAACTCTGCAGAAGTGGGCCAGATTTGAGGATCTCTGGTATACTATAAAACAGAGATACTCAAATCTGACTCGCGAGATCCACTTTCCTGCAGAGTTTAGCTCTAACCTTAATCAAACACACCTGAACATGCTAATCAGTGTCTTCAGGATGATTAGAAAATCACAGGTAGGCGAGTTTGATCAGGTTTGGAGCTAAACTGCAGGAAAGTGGATCTCGTGAGCCAGATTGGAGTATTACTGCTATAAATCATTATGTGAAAATCCCACAGATTAATTATTACTCCTGGTGAGACTACCTGGTGGGTAAATTACTCCTTTTTGTTTTTTTTTTACCAGTCACAATGTATTTATTCAAAAGAACCTACTCAGAGTATACAATTTAGGACATATGGTGTTTTTTTTTTTTTTTTTTTTTTTCCTTTTTTGGATGAAGAGTTCAAATGCAAAAGCCTTTAAGTGCCATTTGAAATTTTCTTTTAAAATGGTCATTTCTCAGGCTCCTATGTTTATGTTCAGTTATTTCACTTTAATGTCAATATATTATTTTCATTGCCATTAAAGTTAAAATATTGAACCTACACATGGGAGCCTGATAAAACTGCTCATTTTAGAAAAAAATTTCAAACGGCACTTAGAGGCTTTTGCATCCGAACTCTTCGTATAGGTTTTGAAAGATTGGTTGATCTATTCATTTAAATGTAATTGCATTAAAAATGTGTTAATTAAATCAGTTGTTATTTTTTTAAGATTAAATCTTGAACTTGATTTATGGGGAAAAGAAGGTCTTTCATGTAGGAAAAAAAATTAACTACCTAAACAAGGAATACAAGGCCTTTTACAGGGGTGTCAAACTCCTGGGGCCATATGCAGCATTCCATTTACCTTGAAAGTTGGATGTTGGAGCTGGTAATAACGTCACACCCAAGTGGACCGTGTTCCAGAAGAGAAGTCACAAAACCAAGATGATGTGTCCATTGTTAGCAAAACCAGACGATCAAAAACATCTACAAAGTGGTATTTTGCACAGATAACGCCATAATATCATGTCCACAAATAGAGGTTGGATAGTACAGTGTGCTCCACTCAGTTAATTGAACATGCAAACATAAGTATTAAATATTTTCTGGGGCCATAGACAGCTGTTTAAACTGGATGGCCTCCACCCAAACAAACTTGGTGCAAGAGTGCCAAAGGACAATATCTATTTCTCCATCCGTCATCCTTCAGTGATGTGTGCCAATCCACTTAACCTGAATGGCACACACACACTTGGACAGAATATGAGTGACCACAGGACTTCCTAATAGCTTCAGAGTCGTCATGTTGTTAAAGAATCCCACAAGGACACTGATAACACCACACAGCAACAACAAACTTGGCTCACAGAAACTATCCCGGCTGAGCCCTGCCCACAGAGTTAATCACAGACAGACTGCGACGTACTACAACAGCTCCAAGACTCAGCACCCAAGGACGACTTTCTGGAAAACAGCCAGGGAAGCCAGGACAACATATCACAGCCACCAAAAACGCCAGAGCCCCGCTCACCAGACACACTTTCCCTCTCTCCAGCATCTCCACTTCTAAGCTTCTCACAGAAAATGGAGGAACTGGTATATGCTGGGACCAAACTCTCGCACTCTTTTACTACAAGTCCCCAGATATCAACTAAAAAAACGGCGTGCCCCACAACCACCAAAACCTGTGGACCCAGCTCATCCTCCTCCTCCTGTGAGAGCACTTCGACTGCTACCACAACACCAGGGCCCAAACCCTCCTCCATCGGCTGTAGGTGAACAAAATATTGGAAGAAATAGTACAGCACCTTAAATAGTCAACCTGTTATCATGACACACTTCCCACGCCTCACTTCTTTCTGGGACTTTTCCAAACTCCATGAAAACTGCAGTTGTTAAGCCCCTTCTGAAAAAGCGCAATCTTGATAACACCATATTGAGCAACTATAGACCAATATCAAATCTTCCGTTCATAAATAATATTATTGAAAAGGTAGTTTTTAATCAGCTGAACAACTACTTAAACTCAAATGGATATCTGGATAATTTTCAATCTGGTTTCCGAGTGCATCACAGCACAGAGACAGCACTCATTAAGATAATAAATTATATTCACTTTAATTCTGATTCTGGCAAAATATCAGTGCTGGTACTACTAGATCTTAGTGCTGCATTTGACACTGTCGATCATAACATACTTCTAGAGAGACTGGAAAACTGGGTCGGGCTTTTTTGGATTGTACTCAAATGGTTCAGGTCATACGTAGAAGGGAGAGGTTATTATGTGAGTATAGGAGAGCATAAGTCTAAGTGAACGTCCATGGCATGCAGAGTCCCACAAGGTTCAATTCTTGCACCGCTCTTGTTTAGCCTGTATATGCTCCGACTAAGTCAGATAATGAGGAAGAACCAAATTCCCTATCACAGCTATGCTGATGATACCCAGATTTACCTAGCCTTATCTCCAAATGACTACAGCCCCATTGACTCCTTCTGCAAATGCACTGATGAAATTAACAGTTGGATGTGCCAAAAATTTCTTCAGTTAAACAAGGACAAAACTGAAGTCATTGCATTTCGAAACAAATATGAAGTTCTCAATGTGAATGCATATCTTGACTCTAGGGGTCAAACAACTAAAAATCAAGTCAAAAATCTTGGGAGGATTTTGGAGACTGACCTTAGTTTTAGTAGTCATGTCAAAGCAGTAACTAAATCAGGCCTTCCAAAGAAGACCATTAGACAGCTGCAGCTCATCCAGAACACTGCTGCCAGGATTCTGACTAGAACCAGAAAATCTGAGCATATCACACCAGTCCTCAGGTCCTTACACTGGCGTCCAGTTACATTTAGGATTGATTTTAAAGTTATTTTACTCGTTTATAAATCAATAAATGGCCTAGGACCCAAATACATTGCAGATATGCTCACTGAATGCTCACTAACAGACCACACAGATCATTAGGATTGAGTCAGTTAGAAACACCAAGGGTTCACACAAAACAAGGGGAGTCCACTTTTAGCTATTATGTCACACACAGTTGGAACCAGCTTCAAGAAGAGATCAGATGTGCTAAAACATTAGTCACATTTAAATCAAGACTCAAAACTCATCTGTTTAGCTGTGCATTTGTTGAATGAGCACTGTGCTACGTCCCAACTGATTGCACTGTACTTTCATTTTATATAATTTTCCTTGTTGTTATTGTTGTGATAATCTTTCTATTCTTAACTGTTTTAAATTAATTATATACAATTTTAAAAGTTTAAACTGAAGGCTAAAGTAAGTGCTGTGATGGTAAAGAGAATGTAGGCAGTGTGACAAGACAAGTGTGTTGGTTAATCAGTTTAAAGTAGGACCTCTGAGTTCTATTTGTTTGGTTTCTGGTTAGGGACTGTCTGTAAGCGGAGGGAGTGCGGGAGGGGGAGAGTGATGGACTCACTCAGATATGAGTGAGGGACACCAGCAGAAGAAAACTGGTGTCATAATTTAGGCACACCTGTAAGTGTAAAGGTGTACGAGTGTGCTTCTATAGATTGAGAGATGTGCACAGTCCGGGATGGACAAAATGCATTCTCTGAGGCACTAAGAGCCCTAGAGACAATTAGTGCATTTGAAGGTATAAATACAGAGAATGTGAGACGCTAGAACGGAGATCATGAATCGCTCTACCAAATTCCTACCATTACAGACAGGGGCACGCCCCGAGTTTTAGCGAACAGGTCAGATATGATGGTTAAAGTAAGTAGTGGAATAGTTTTGGAAGGTTTTTTTTTTTCCCCACTCACTCAGTGCGGAAGAGTTTGAACAAAGCTTGAGAATATTTGTTTTCAAGTTTCTTGTTTTTAATATTACAAAAAAAAAATTCCAACTCATTTTTATTGCTGCGATCAATATTATTTTTTTCACTATTTTACTTACTTTCATGTAAAGCACTTTGAATTACCATTGTGTATGAAATGTGCTATATAAATAAACTTTCCTTGCAGTGATAATTAAGTGCTAATAAACAATGTGTGACCCTCTCTGTGAAATTCAGCATAAAGTCTCAAAATATAATTATAACAAGCATCGAAGTTTGATTTCAACCATTACTTTCCCTATGATTTCAATCTTTGACATGGTCTTACTCAGACAATATTAAAGATATCAAGGTTATATTTTAATATAATGTTCTTTACCTTATGAAGGATGATTTTATGTAGAAAACAGCACAAAAAAAAAAAAACCTTTAGCTGGGTTTTCACAGCCAGGGTCACATTACTACCGTTTCATCTTCTGTTAATGCACTGAGCAGCCATACTGGATTCTGAAGTTAGATGTGTTACGATTCCTCTGAGATGCCGAGTCGGAACTCTGACTTGGGAGTGCTGTCCGGTTAAAAGTTCCTACTGGGAACTAAGAATTTCCAACTTCTGAGTACAAATGGAACACAGCAATAGTCCTACAGAGTTCAGGTTCAACCTTCATTAAATGCACCTGAACCAGCTAATCAGGTCCTTCAGTCTGATATGAAAACTACAGGACAGGTGTGTTGGAACTAAATATAAGCCTAGAACAGTTTAGAAACTTTTATTAATATCAACTGAAGAAAGAAATCTGGAAGTGATGCAGAATTGTCAGAGATCATGTGAGTGGAAATTGTTTCTAGTCATTACTTGGAGGTCTTTCAATACTGTGGTCTGTCCAGAGGCCAAAGCCCCATCCATGACTGCTTTTCTAAGGTCCAGCCACAAGATCACACAAGATGACCTGCCCATGCGAAACAATACTTAACAAATAAACCATTTAGTGGTCAGACAGAAATAATTGTGTAATTGTTTTATGCCACAAAAAAAACAAAACACCGGTACATCGTCATAAATCTCATCTGCTTCTGAATACCTAGAAAAGATGGAGTTTGACCCACAGGACACTTCTTTGCAGTCATTCATCATTGTGCATTAACTGCACGTTTATAGTTTAAGCATAGTGTCCTGATTTTCCATTCATAGCTATGGGAAATTCAGCAATGCGTATTTTCCACACCGACAATGCAGTTTACATGGATTTCCAGGAACACTCTTTTCACAAAAGGCCCAAAACATTAACAGGAAAGTGAGACCAATGAGGTTTTTATATTTCATTCCTTGACCTAAGCAACAATTCCACTGATCTGTGGTACAGTAATCTACAATTTAATGTGAATTCAGACTTTCCTGTAATAGTCTTAGAGGCCTTATCTGAGGGATACACAGAAACACCACAATATGCACAAACTCAGGGGTGGGAGGTATTTTCCAAACCGTTCTGTATGTTCTCCAGCTCTGTTCCCAAGCTAACACGAGCTGCTACTCGTTTGCAGACATGCTTTGCAAGGGAAAACAAAACATTCTACATTTGCCTGAGAACTGTTATTCTGCTTTAGGGGTTTAGAGGACAGTCCTAGATCTGCCATGACGGTAAAGAATAAGCTCAAATTCAAACTCACAGCACTCCAATAAAGACACTGAAGTGCTACCATGCCCTTAAAAAGGTCGTGTTATGAACTAGCTGAAGGGAACATACAGGTCTTGAACACAACAGATAGAGAGATTAAATGTCAACATGAATAAAGAAAAACAAGGACTAAAATAGGTTATGCTAATAAATAGGGAGACTTTTGCAAACACGGGACAAATAAAAAACCGTGGCAGGCACCATTATAGAAGACTTTATTTGATTTGTGTGGCCTTCTTTTGTTTAGTATCATGTGACCCAGGCTGGCTTTTATGTCCCTATATATGAAATTCAATTGCAGGGTTATTTGGGTGTATTTAAATCAGTTGAAGAATGATACCAATTGTCCCTGGGTCTCTCAGGGGGAGTCTGTTGACCTCAGCCAGCAGATATAAAGCTCAGATTGCATAAACTGAGCGTCACTGGCAAACTAGCAAGAGGACACATCTGAGACTTGGTTGCACGCATGAACGGAATGCTGTGCTTTATGGGCGATGTGAACCCTTGCGGCTAGTGCACTAAGGTCATGACTTCCATAACAATTCTGGGAAGAACATACTGCTGAGGGAAGAGGTATCTGCATGCATGAGGGATAGAGGAGCACCATCTGTTCACCAAAATAGCATTTTCTTATCACGGTTGTGCAAATATTACACAAGGATGATAATAAAAAAAAATTAAAAAAGAACTATGAAGTTTTAATTTGACATAGTGAAGTCAACTATAACGATAAGGACAGAGGAAAGATATTGTTAGAATCACTTTCAGAAAGATTTTTTTTTTTTTTACAGTTTATGAACCATAAAAACAATGACAGGCAAACAGAATAGACCCTGTTTAATGAAATGGAGTATTTAAAGTGCCAGACAACAAAACTGCAGCATACTTACTGTATTGAACAGAACTTTAACTGTTATGTTAGTTTGGACGCTAATATAGTTATAGTTCTTGGTGTGAATGGGTCATTACTATCTTACTGTTCCAAATTCATATGATATTCTTCATTTCGAAGTACAAAAAAGACGACACTGACATTTTCCCCATGGTGACTTGAGCTTTCAAACTTGCTAATATTCCAAGCTTATAAGTTTAATTTCATTTCTTCTGAAGCCATAAAATTACTTCATGTGAAAAACAGAATTATATTCACTAATGATCGTCCCTTCCACTGAGACCAGTTCAGTGAGATGAACACAAGAACAAAATCAGTTCTATTCATTAAATCATTCAGGCACTCTGGATGACACCTATTTTACAAACATGCCAAGGACAATTAGGTTGGATGCTCAGTCAATAATGATTGTTCTTCACACCAAGTCATTGTGTAATATGAACCAGGGCATAGTTTTGTTTTACTGAGTACCAGTTCTCACTTAATTACAACATACAAAAAAAAAAAAAAAAAAGAGACCTTATCTTTTGTGTGCCGTAAGACTTTGTAAATGCATGAGGGTGAGTAAATGAAAGACAGAATATTCACTTTGAGGTCAATAAAACCAGTAAACCACTTTTAAAGGAACCGTTCAGCAAAAAAAAAAATAAAAAAAATAAAAAAAATAAAGTGCTTCACACTCCAGTCCAGTAAGTGACATGTGCAGGTATGCCATCCATCATAAAAACACCAGAAACAACAACAACAAACTTCCATAGTTGTTGATAATGTTCCTTGGGTTGTTTTTTTTTTGGAGTACTTGGTTATACGCATTTTAAAAGATAATGGAAATTCAGAAGCTATTATTCCAACACTCCACAGGGCAATCAAGTTCTCAGACAAATCTGAACTGCAGAGCCTTCGAGAACGAGGTTACAGTTGTTAAAAAAATGGAGATGACTGTGGGAACAAGTTAATGACAGGAAGCAGAAAAGCTTGGAGATGTGCAGCCACTCTTAAATTATCCATATTCTGACTCAAGTATGCATCCGTTTCAAAACATGAAGAGATACATATAGGCGAAAAAAGCTGAAGTAAATGCTTATTTTTTTAAGAAAAAAAAAAGGGGTTTTAGTTCTTCAGTGAAAATAGTTTCAGTACATATTTTTTCCATTTAAAAGTAAGCTTTATTTCCATGGCAACACTTAATTTAATTTGTTTAGCCAGTTTATGTAGGCTATGTCATACAAGGAGAGAGACAAGTAAATGGCAAACAGAAACATCTGGCATATGGGCTTGGAAAGAAGCATCCCAGGTAATCTGATTTTACAATTATATGCAATACAACTTCTACAGTATGTGCAGGCCATCTGATTGATAGAACATTGCATCTACTAAATGGAGAGAAAAATGCCGGTTACAACCAGAGTGCCACCTACTGGATAATACATTTCAACATCTGTAAGTATGATGGATCAAATAAATTTCTATTAAACGGCTTGTTTAAAAATGCTCATAATTAATTGATACAGAACAATGACTTAACCCCTGCACCATCACCACTGTGTGATTTCTACAAATGAAAGGGAAAAAAAGTGCTTGATAACCAAATAAAGTGTGCTAGAACATTTATAAAATAATTATGAGAGGAAAGATTATATTAAAGATATGAGAGGATTCTCAGCAAGGACTTCAGAAATGAACAAACAGTTCTTAGAAGTCATTCGACATGTTATTACTTGCCACATGGAATGCATAACTTTTCAGCATGTTCGAACTCATGTAGCGGTTATACTACGAGAACAATCACAGAAATATCAGTCTCAATATACTGATTGTCAAAGCAGTGAAAGTAAGCAGTCGATAAAGCCTTCTGCAGTGGTTAGGTTGTGCTAATAGTTGTGTTTCCTGAGGCTGCTTCTATGGTACACTCCTCTTCGACCTGTTGCAATGCATTCTGGTCACTTGGAGATGGAGGAACAGACTAAGAGAAAATGCATACAGTCTTTCAATTAGCACAGTGTTGTTCTAATAAAACTAAAAACAAAGGTTTCAAATTGAAAGTTGTCTATTTGTGAAAACAAAAGGTTATTTAATACAAGCTGAACTGAGGATCATAATGATAAAGGAATGTTTCACTTGTTCGCCGCTTGTTCCACAGTCTTGAATGTTTCATTGACATCAAATGTCATGTCAATAGAAAAAAATAAACGCTTGAGAGATTTAGCAGAGATTCTCTCCAAATAATACATTTTAAAATAGATTTTTTTCAATTATTATTATTCTACATTTGTATATTTCTTTCAACCATTTAAAACTACTAATAATATATTTATATAAGAAAAAAACTCTTGAGCAGCAGGATCATGAAAATGTAGCTTTACGGACATAAATGACATTTTACTAAATATTCAAATAGCAAACAGCTAATTTACTGTTTAAAATAGATCATATTTATAATATTTCAGAGTATTACTGTTTTATAAATTCAGCCTTGATAGGCATAATATCTTAATACATAATATAATACAATGCAATACGGTCAATCGATTAAAACAAAAAAAAATTAAATCACTTTTTTTTTTACCTGAAATATTTTTTACACTGTTAAACTGGTAAAACAAAAATAATAATCGCCTGCATTAAAGTGCTAATTTTGACAGCAATAAATAATATAATAATATAATACAACATAACATATAATATATGTGAGGGCAAGTGATCCTGCATCATGCAGATGCAGTAGTTTTCAACTGTTCGTAACATATCCAAAATTAGGCTTGTTTTAATCAGGACCCAGCACCATTCGCAGTGTAATTTCATTCATCAATAAAGGCTAGTCTGCAGGCTAGTAAATCATTAGATTTCAGAGTACTGTTATTCAAAGCAACCGCTGAATTGAATCTGGTTTTATAAATGGCATGTTGGTTCTAGCTTACCTCTGATTCTGCTGTAGCAGGCGTTACAGAAGAGCTGTCCGTGTCGGACTCTGACCTGAGCTCCGGACTCAGCCCCTCTCCCAAGGTCAGTCCTGCAGCTGACACACTGCAAGATCAACAAGAAACAGTGAGTCTGGACACACATCAAGATGAGTCAATACAACCCTTTTTAACACTCCAAAGCCCCCAAAGCCTTCCAAATCAGGCAAAATTATTTATTCATTAGGAATACTGATTATTGGGACAGCGTGGGCAGATCCTCCACCATAGCTAGATCTGAAAAGGTGATTTCTTTAGTGAAGGCTGGCGAAGCAGTGATGTAATCTTCCTGTGCAGCAGTGAAGAAACAAGCAGCTACCGTAAACAAAACACAACCCCTGCAACCGGCCAAAGGAATCTAAAAAGGGACAAGCTTCATTAGAAGGAAAGCAAATACTGTATTTTCCGAAAAATAAGTTACACCTGACTAAAAGTTGCGTGGTGTGTAACTTAACTTCTCTCACTAGATAAATAACTGTAGTACTCGGAAATAATGTAATATGTACAGGTTAAGTCACCTTTATTTATATAGTGCTTTTAACAATACAGATTGTGTCAAAGCACTTAACAGTATCAAATTGGAGAATAGAGTGTCAGTAATGTATAATAATAAGATTAAACACTCAATTTTCAGTTAAAGACATTTCATTATTGAATTCAGTGATGTAATACATATGTAAAGGGCACATAACTCACAGCACGTTTCAGATTATTAAAAAAAAAAAAAAAAAATATATATATATATATATATATATATATATATATATATATATATATATATATATATATATATATATATATATATTCTGGAAAATACAGTATAGTTTTGTGATTTGAAAAGCCTGTGTGATCAGTGACTGGCAGGGTTCTGGTGATGCAATGGTAATGGTTGTGCTGAGGTTAGCCACAATTTGTGCTCATTTTGCTAAGTGTATTGGCAATGAGGCATTCAGAAAACAGGCTGAACTTCAATTTGAACAAATTTCTATTTCAATTTGACTTAGAATTAAAGCACAAGTTAAAGGGATAGTTCATCCAAAAATGAAAATTCTGTCATCAATTACTCACCCTTGTGTTGTTCCAAACCCACGCTTCATCATAAATATCTTAATTTGTGTTCAAAAGATGAACGAAGGTCTTACGGATTTGAAACGACATGAGGGTGAGTAATTAAATCACAATTTTAATTTTTGAGTGAGCTATCACTTTAAAGCAATACTGGAATTTTTCTGTTCTATTCCCTTATATAATTTTTCCTTGGATTCAAAATTAGGACTTTAAATTACGATCTACATCATTTCTAATTTGTTTTGCATGCTTGTAATCTGACTGCCAACACCAAAAAAAGATAATTTATTGATATTAGGTGATTAATGATCTCCTGCTACTCCAAATGATGAAGGTTAAAAACCCAGGCAAGGTGCAATAGTCCATGGCGTGCCCGATCACTCATTTTCAGGTGACCTCCGGTCTCACCTTGAAGCAACCAATGTGAAAGCAGAGCTCTAGGGAATCGATGACCATGGCAGCTCCCTTCCCCAGAGGCTGCTCGCACCTCGAGCACATCCGCCTGCCACTGACCAGCCTACATGCACCACATGCCAGTGTCAGAGTTCAATGTCAGTTAGAAGACAGCATTGCTCTGCCCTTGCATTGATTCAACTACATTTAACAGGAGGAGGCTGGCGGCAGAGTACTGAAAGGTTCGGAATAACATACTACCATATAATACTGCATGTATACTGTACACAGTATACACAAGTTTTAGTATGAGTGAAATACCCAGATTGACAAAATGTGCACAATGAGTGCATGATCTGTGGAATACTGTAACCCACAATGCAATATGCTCCACTTGAGTTTTCGGTGTAAAAATTAAAAAGCAATAACAATTTTCACATTACTACCTTGACTGCATATCTAATAACAGCCATATATATATATATATATATATATATATATATATATATATATATATATATATATATGAAATAATTGTATGCAGTATACAATACAATATACAGTACACTGCAGCATTTACAGTTCACTACTGTTCAAAAGTTTGTGATCTGTAAGATTTTATGTTTTTGAAAGAAGTCTCTTATGCTTACCAAGGTTGCATTTATTTGATCGAAATACAGGAAAACAGTAATACGGTGAAATAGTATTGCAATTTGAAATAACCGTTTTCTTTAAAACCTTAAAAAAAATTCAGGATTCTTTGAGAAGTTTTCTTTAAGAATGTAAAAGTTTTACTTTCACTTTTAATCTAGTTGTTGTATCCTTGTTGAATAAAAGTATTAATTTCTTAAAAATTGAAAAAAAAAAAATCATACTGATCTCAAATTTTTGAACTGTAGAGTACACTACAGTATATACTGCAGTATCCAGCACACTAGTATTCCATTCAGAACATAGCCACTGTTTTCTAAAATACCTGGGGTTAAAGGTCAGGTAGAGTGAAATCCTTCTTAAGAAAAAATAAGGGTTTCAACTGAAAAAGCATTTACATATTTATTCACTAAAGACAAAGCACAAATTCATTCTGAAATACCACACATAAAATGGGTCAGGACTAAGCCACACCTGCCACGTTGCTGAGAGTTTGGACGGGACTTAGGGTCTGATGGCTCAGGCATAGTTGTGATTGGTGGAGTGGGAGAGTTGGAGGCAAACAAGGAGCTCTGCTTAAGACCAGTAGAGAAGATGGCTGAATCAGGGCCCAGGCTGCTGCGTCCACTCCTGTAAGTGCCAGTGTTTCCCAAAGCAGAATGGGGCCCGTTTGCGATACTTGAACTGTAGGACTGCCTGGACCAGGAGGAGTTGGTTGAGTGGAGGTTGTCCAGAGATTCATATCTGTGATGCAGAGATTGAGATGTTAAAGACTTTCGGATTGAAAATGATGTGGTTTCCTTTGTCAACCAGGACACATTACCATTCAAAAGTTTGGGGTTGGAAAGGTTTTGTAATGTTAAAAAAAAAATAAAAAAATTCTTATGCTTACCAAAGCTGCATTTATTTGATCAAAAATGCAGTAAAAAAAAATTCAATATTGTGAAATATTATACATTTAAAATAACCGCTTTCTATTTTAATACATTTTAAAATGGAATTTATTTCTGTGATGTAAAGCTGAATTTTCAGTAGCCATTATTCCATGCATCACACTAGTGAATGGTAGTGTAGGGCTGATAAAGAAAATCTGTGCTTAACAATATAAGGAAAATGTTTATTCATCAGGACCTCCTGACTGATGTTCCCACAGTGATGGGCTCTTTGTTGATGCTAGCATTGCGCTGACGGATCCAACTGTTGTCAGTGAGGAGCGGCGTCTTCTTCCTCATCTCCTCCAGGAGCTGCAGACGTTCCTTTTCTGCCTGTGACACCTGTCCCTTCTTTTTACTGCTTCCTGCTGCCAATGAAGGGACAAGGCAAAGAAGAGGAGAACTGTACCTGGTGTTCAACTATTCAGATAAAAATAACCCAAATATAAAGTAATCAGACCTTTAGCATCTTGTTTGTGAAGGTCTTGAAGTGCAGGGGTAGATTTTGACTTTGTCCTATGCAGAATAAACACATGAATTGCAACCTTTAACCTGCCAGCACTAACGCTACGCTTGATAAAAAATACAGCGCCGCTGTAAAGTTTAACTGTAAAGGTGAGGTGCGTCATTTTTGCATCACAAACAAAGAATCGCCAAATTCTTCTGGCAATGGGGACAGAACTGAATGTGATGAGAGCGATAAGGTAACATGAAATGTCACTAAATGGAATTGAAATCTGAACCAGAATTAAGTTTTTCCTTCAATGAGACAAAGTATTTTAATAATGAGAAAAATAATTACATGTTTCCCCTTACGAAACCTTTAAAAACAGAAAAAGTGCTGCCAAATGCATCATCACATCTTCCTTATGCCACAAAAGCCATTGAAAGAAGCAAATACAGCCCCAAAAGCAAACTGACCTGTCAGAAACTGTAAGCTTGGCAAACCCGTAGGACTCCTCTGAGCTGAAGCAGGACAAAGCAGAAGCAGACAGATAGACATACGAGCAATAACCAAAGCAGCAGTAAGATGTACACATACCACAAACTACAAATGCCACATAAGCTTAAATAAATAAATGCATGCATACAACTAATACAGTTAATTTTGTCAGGGTAAAAATATGGTGAGAGATGCTGAAAAACAGCTAGATTCAACAAAAACATCTTTCTGCATGTTTCTGTAGACCACCAATTACAAGAAAAGTGTCCCCTAAATCTTCCTCAGACGGGTTGACAAACTGGATTCTTGTGGGTTGGATAGGTGTTGGTGATATTATGTTCAGTTATATGGGAATAAAACAATGGAATCTCTTGAATATTAAATATTGAGTCTTTTGTCAGCTACAACAATGCCTTCAGTGAACATTTACTGAATGTCTTTATTGAAATGATCAAATCATCTTCATTTGTGTGCTTGTCTTAAAATATGCAATTGCATTTGTTTTATTATATGACTGGCCTAATATTTACAGAAATGCTAAATCCCAATTTTTTCTTAGCATTAACATAAAACAGCCGCAACTTCTCTTCTAACTTGTGTTTGGCATATTCCTTACCACCGACTCTTTGTGGTTGAATCACACTCCACTTCTGCCTTTAGTGACTGCTGTGCTGCTGCTGTTTGCACAGCGGTCTGTCTGTTCTGTGTCGCTTCCACCTTCTCTGCATTCTGATTGGATGCCACTGAAGTGGTAGCAATGGATTGGTTGAAGAATGGCGGTGGAATATAAGTAGCATTTCCATTTGACAGCACATCAGTGCATTTCTGCTCCTATTATCGGCAGGAGGTATACAATAACATTGTTATGATTCTTATCCATCATTTATAATGCTGCAGAGTCTAAAGGCAATGGAATCACAGTATAACATTTTTATTTACATGCTGTGTTAGTGTAAGTGAGAGAAATTAGAGAATGATGAAGCATGAGAGATGAATGCTATTATAGTCTTCTGACCTCAGTACTACTGTGCTCCTCTCCATAGACCTCCTGCTGAGCTCTCCTCCACTCCTCCTCCAACTTCTCCTGATCGCGTCGATACTTTTCCTGAAACCAATGTAGAAAAAAAGTCCACTAGCAAACATTTATTGATTTTTTTATTAGCTTAATACATTGAAAAGCTCAAATGCAAGTGTAGTTTAAATGCACTTTAGAATGCATTTCAGCTGGACATGCAGTTGGGTTGATAGAAAAGTACGCAGTATTTCTATATTGGCATAACTATATATATTAACTACAATAAACAAATTACTATATTAAATGTACTGAAACTAAAACAAAAATCAAGAATCAAAAAGAGCATTTATGTGGTTTGGTGGTACCTGAAGAAGGCGTTCTTGTTCCATCTGCCATTTCTCCTGCCGCCGCCTCTCCTCTTCATGATCCCATGACCAGCGAGAGGAGGTGGTACTGATGGAGGGAACCTGCAGCTGATACCCCAGAAAAATAAACAACAGAAAATAAGGATGAAGGAACCAAAAGGTAAAGTGATAAATCAGAAGATAAAGGAATAAAGACTAAATGTGAATGACAGATACGACTCACATCAGAGATGGCAGACTCCGAGCCACCTAGGAAAGGAGGTGGAGACAAAGATTATTTATCCATTTAAACAGCATAAAGCACACACATATCCATGAGTTTTCCATGCCTGTAACCTGTTGGTTCATGCTGCTCAGTGGCTTTTGACACACACACCCCTTGCTCATATGACAAAAACCGTAACCAAAGCCACCACGGTCAAGAGAGCACACAACAAATTCACACTCATATGCTGGTATGCAGGCTTTAAACAACACGCAAGACAGACAAAACATGATGAGAGTGCAAAAAACACCTCATAGGAGTAGCACACACAGAGTGAAAAGCACTTAAATTGCAGAGGAATCAAAATCACGGATCTGCACTGAATTATAAGAGACTAGCTAACTCAAAATAGTCTTTGTAAACAACTCTGCAAAGATATATGACAGGAACCACAACAGATACAGAAAAAAAAGACAGAAAGAGAGAGCGACAAACAGCAGTCCTCACATACAGACAATTACAGTGCATCACAGCACACATCTTGATTTACCACAGAGATAGACCCAGGAGCTAACCGTGGCACCTGAAGGACAGAGCATTAGCTTTAAAAGCAATAAAATGGAAAGCAACAGAAACCCACCGAGCAATTTCAGATCTTACTGCTCAGTCCTAGAGTTTGACTTTAAAAAAAGCTTTTAGTACATACAGTAGTGAGAAAAGAGCATGCCAAATCTCAACTTAAATGGGTGACAGATTTAACGAGTGTACTAAATGCTTTAGTTAGTCAGGCCCTTAGAACGCAGAATAAGCAAACCCGTCTGTTCTTGAGCGAATTCAGATATTAATATTCAACAGAACAGACCGCACCAATACACTCCATTAAGAGTGTGCTTAATACAAATCAGTCACAGTATAATTAAATGAATAAGTTGCAGTGATCGATCAGCCGCGTAGTATTAAACTGCTACAGCCTGAGTGAATGGCATTACCTTTTTGCATGAAAAATTCTAACTTTCTTCTATGATTTTTCAAAACTATGTTCTCATAGTCTACAACACAGGTGGGGAAAGAACAGTGGAAAGAGATGATCATTTTCCACATATTCAAGTGTCTTTTTTAAATAACATGAAAATTATTCAGTTTAACCCTGAACAAGGACAACGTTTTGACTGCTGAAGGGGTCTTGAGCACCTACCTTTTTTTCTTAGAGAAACTGGATTGTCTTGGATACGTCCATTCACCATTTTAGACAGAACTCCCTGAAAAAAAATGTAAAAATCAAATTAGACAAATTAATACTTAAAATTAATTACTTAAAATAGAATGTACAACAGCAAATTATTGGGGTTGGTATTTAAAAAAAAATAAATAAAATAAAAATAAAATACAATAAAAGTTATTGCAGTTTTAAATAATTTGAATACATTTAAAAACAGTATTACTGATTGCAAAGCTGAATTTTCAGTAGCCATTACTCCAGTCATCAGCATGCATGATCTATCAGAAATCTTTATACGATGTTAATTTCATGCTCAAAAAACATTTATCTCATAAGTAGAAAAGTCAAAAAAACAATTGATTGAAAATATAAATATTTTGTGACATTATAAAAAGTCCTTGTTACTTTTAATCAATTTATTACATCCTTGCAGAGTACAAGTATTAATTTCTTTCAAACTAATTATTGATCCTGTTGAACCATAGTCTACCCTTAAGCATTCAATGTACAAGCAAGCATATGAATTACCAACTTGGGGATAAGTATTAAAAATAACATTAAAAAAACAAAACAACAACAACGACAACAACAACAGCTAAATTGATTGATTTCCCGCACTCCACATTCATTATCCTCCTGTACTGACTCACATTAGCAGGCTGTCCGTTGACTTGTGTCTTCACCATGGTCTCCACTGGAGAGGTAGTGCTAATCGAGACATACTGCTCGGGCCGCCCTATAAGTGTTGAATTGGCACTGGTCAAATTGATGGTCTTATGGCTCTTGTACGGTAGGGAAGGTTGGTCACTGCCCCAGTCTGTCCAGTACCCAAAACATACATCAGAAATGCCAAGTCACATGTTAGTGAACTTGCGATTTAGCATTGTGATTTGTGAAAGTGGAATTTTAAGTGGCTTAAAATTATACTGTCATATATGTCTCCATTAATAAAATCAAAGGATGCTCATAATTATTCCCTTTGTTGAAATTGAAGCAAAGATTATTTATCCAGTGGTAAAGGGGGTGGAAATGAAACTGAACCCGCAGATTATTCAGACCCGACAGTGAGACTGACTGACAGACAGATAGACCACCTTCCCACAGTGACAGAAAGCAACAGATAAAGCATCAGAATCTGGAACAGCACCTTCACTTCCTGGGCTCATAAAAATCAGAAGCAGAAGGAACCATGTCAGAAATATAAAAAGTCTGATTTAAAAAGCACTTAACAACAAATTAATGATTTTAACATTGTCACAATCAAATAGTACTATATGTTAAGGAAAAAGTTCAAATAAAAAAAAAGTAAAAAAAAATAAATAAACACATTTTAAATTATGCTGATTAAATAGATGAAAATGTATACACCCTCACACCATCCAAGATGCATACGCATTTATTTCTTCATGAGAACAGATTTGAAGAAATTTTGCATTACATGACTTGCTCACCAATGGATCATCTGTTGTGAATGGGTGCCGTCAGAATGAGAGTCTAAACAGCTGATAAAACCATCACAATAATCTAAAAGTAATATAATAAATCCACAAGCTGTGTGTCTGTATGAAATAAATCCATCATTAACATGTATTTAACTTCAAACCATAGCTTCTGGCTAAAATATGCTTTCTCCAGTATAAAAGTCATCTTGTCTGAATCAGGAGAGAAATATGCACAGATCAAGCACTGTGTTTACACTGGTGGAAGCATTATTATGTATAGAAGACTTGTCTTTTAACAATGGAGGCAACGGTTTGAAGTTAAAAGCGCCTTAATGGTCTTCTTTTTGTTTTACAAACAGCTTTTCGGATTGTTTTTAACAGCTGTTTGGGCTCATTCTGACAGCACACATTCACTGCAGAGGTGAGCAATTTATGTAATGTGATTTTCTTCGGATCTGTTCTGACTCAACTCAACATTTTAATGACCCAAGAGTGAGTATAGTTAAAGCAAATTGTAATTTTTGGGTGAAGTACTCCTTTAACAGTGCTGCATTCTCACAGACAGGTTCCACATCCTCACCGTTCTGGCCGTGTCTTCGGATGTCCATCAGTAAAGTGCCCTTTTGCTGTGCTGTGTCCATACTGCCCTTAAACTGCTCATAATTCATTTCAGCCACCCTGCATCCACCCAGTGCCACAATCTCATCACCCATCAGCAGACCACACAACTCTGCTGGGCTGCCTGTGTGATGCAGATTAAGAAGATGAAGCAGGACAAGGCTGTGCCTTCAAGTCAAACTGTGAGGGTTTGTGAGAGTACATAAATCAAGTTTACTTCTAGACCTGGACCAATAGTATATTTTAGATTTGTACTGAATACAAATCTTGTTCTCGTGGGTTTTCATTCATGGCATGTGAAACAATCTGGTAAAGTGTAAACAGGATGGTCAAAATGTGTATCTCTGTACATTGGTGACCAAACGGATTAGAACACTAGTATTTTCACCAGCTAAAAATGGTTTAAAGTCAGTTATTTCTATCTTTTGCTGTAGCTTGTCATTAGGAAATATCAGTTTACATTTCCAAACATTAATTTTGCCATTAATTAAATTTGCCATTTTGCCATTAATAATCCAGTGAGATTTTTGTTTGCACAATGAGTCTGACGATAGCCAGTGCTCCACACAGAGTCTGTCTGGAATGACATGAAGAAACAGAACAAGCTGAGACATTACTGTTAAATGTTTTAGGCACTTTTAGGCACATGCTGTAAAATGAGGATGCTGTCAAAAATAATGTCATAAATATATTTTCTTTATTAATTACCTTCCATTAACTAAATTAAAATCAACATTTGGTGTGACCACCCTTTGTGTTTAAAGCAGCTTTTGCCACAGGTGCACTTGCGCACAGTTTTTCAGATAGTTTTGCAGGTATGTTTCTTGAAGCATCTTGGAGACGTTGCCACAGTTCTTCTGGATTTAGTCTCTCAGTTTGTTTTGTTTCTTCATGTCATTCCAGACAGACTGGATAATGATCAAGTCAGATCTCTGTGACAGTTATTTCATATATGGATTTTTGTGCAAGTGAGACAAGAGCACCGTTGCAGAAATCTACCTTAGCCAGATGTCTTGAATGTATTCAATAATGGTACACATACATTTTACCAAATTGAATTACCAATATCTTTGGGTTTTTTTGTGCATTCAGGTTTTCCTTCTGTAAATCATGACATATTACCTGACTAACAGCCCTAAATGGAACTGAAAATAACAGAACAGGTTCATACATCATTGATGAAGCTCTACATGTAGGTTAGTGTGTTTAATGGAATTCTGGGGAAGGAGATCAACACCTCACCCTGTCTCATAACACAACACGATACAGCTGATTAAAATGATCCCAAGTGTCAGAACCAAACGCTCCCAGACTCTTCTGTACAGATGAAAGCTAATATAACACAGATGGTCTTTACGTTCTATTTACTGCATGCATGGCTGCCCTGACCTGCTTTTATTTATTTATTTATTTTTTTAAGCACACAGGTCACAGCTGAATGCTCAAGCTCCTCTCATTCATTAGGACACATCCTAAACTCAGGACCAGACTCCCTACAGGACTTCTTCCGTTTAACCAATCAGACTAATGCATAGTAAGAAACACCTTCACTGTTCTCCATAAATCATTCATCTCAATCTCACTCCAGAGTCCAGAGAATGACACAGTTACCCCCTTTCCTTTCGCGTTTGTTTAGCTGCGGTCCAAATTTTCTGTCGTCTTGTTGGTCACGATAACCCCGCCCCCAGCCCCTGACACAAGCGGTTCTTTCCTTCTAGCCCAGC